>NC_041807.1:19098192-20349607 GCF_900964775.1 Scleropages formosus
ACTAGGTTATCAACAGAAATTTCTTTTTTAGTCAATGCAAAAGTAAAAAGAACAGGGCCTTTTGTCATTTTTTCATTTAATCAAGAAGGTTTTGTCCTACTTTGTCTTTTAAAAGAGAGGTTTTTGTCCTAGGGGTTTTTTCTGGACCCCCATCGGAGGGGTTTTTGTCCGGACCCCTGTCAGCTTGGCATTCAGTTTTCAGGTTTAAGATGATTATAGTTAGTTTTAAACATGTATTTTTTGAAAAGGTTTTGTTGTTCTGCAGTGTTTACATTAATTCATTTAGCTCATGCTTTTCTCTGAACCAGCTTTTACTGTTGTTACCTACAACTATTTACCCATATATAAAGCTGGACATTTTTTTACTGGAGCAATTCAGGGTAAGTACCAGAGCAACCAGAGTAAACCCACACAGACAGAGGGAGAACATGCAAACTCATGCAGACAGCCAGATTCAAACCTATGTCCAAACAGCCCTGCTGCACTACAGTACCATCTGAAAATTGAACGTTGCATTTAAATACTACAATTAAAAAAACGAAACAAATAACCGGTGGAAAAAATACATCTTAAAAGTAGTGCATTCTCTCTCCTGTGCTCTCACAGTGGGCCAAGTTACACTCCCTCAGTGGGTCAGCTCACACCCTCTCTCTGTGTGGCTCAGTGCCCGACTGTCACACCTCTCTGATGTGCGCAAGTGCTATTTTCACCTCACACGTGGTGTCACAGGCTCAGAGCGAGCCAACAAGTCCTGCTCATTTGTCACCCGTTCCACCAGTCTCCGCCGTTGCAGTTGTGTTTCCCTTACGGCCAAGTGTCGCTGATGGTCACCATGTGCGGTTTCTCAACGTGCCAAAAACTGACCACTGCCAAGGGAGCTGGCCCTTCTCAAGTGTGCACACACTATTACTCATGATCCAAGCCCTCTGTCTCTGAACCATCCTGTTTGGCCTCCTCCACACTCCCACAGTGCTGCTATTTCTGGACCCAAGTTGACATGTCATTTTAGGTCTTGCTGTTACTGCAGTGCACACCAGGAGAAGAAACGTTAGTGTCCTGGAGGAAAATTCTGCATCCTCCATCTTATTAGGAGCAGCTGGTGTGTTTATGGGGGGAATTGTGGGGGGAGCTATTATTGTCTTTGTAATGGATGCTTGGTAGGAGAAGCAAGGTCAGTCATGGCCATACTGTGGTTATTATTTTATTTGGCTTTTTGTCCAAGACTTGCAGCTATAGCTTGTAAAATTCTACAGCGGAAGCTCTAACTGGAGAAATTCAGGGTAAAGACCTTACTCAAGGGTGTTACAGCTTTCATCAACAACCTTTCTAAGTCATAAGTCTGCATCCATAATTGCTGTATTACACCAGGTCCTGAATGTGTCATTGTAAGTAGCCAGTAAGGGCAGTTCTTTTTGCATTATGCCAGCAACACTATCTGGAAAAAGTCAGCAAAAGAGCTAAACTGTTCTATCAATGGTACCCTATTACTAACAGATGCAAAGGACATAAAGGAAGTACCAATTATTTGACGTGTTTATGTTTGAATCATGAACATGTGTTTTGCATTGTTTCCATCTTGCTGCAATGTGGTCATTGAGGAGTTAATCCACAGACAGTACTGCGGTAGACTTTGCTGCCATTTGGCTCCTTTCAAGCGCTGTACGTCTGGGGTCGCCGCGTGCTCCCTGTCTCCATGCGATAAGCCTGCTGCATCGCTAACCCACCCTCTCGTCGCCGTCGTCTGTGGTTTTCAGAACACAGTGTCCTCACTGGGAAATGTCATGCCACTCCGACAGCTCTCTCTCAGCACCCCTCCTTGCTGTCCCTCACACTGAGAAAACAGGCTTTCTCGGTACCATGCTGCAATCTTTCAGAAGTCTTAATACAGATAACATTAAAAAACAATTCACTGGAAGGAAAAACACTGCAGTCATTGTTTTCCTTGATTTATTTGTCTTGTAGGTATACTAACATTTGTTGTAATACCATACAGTACAGTAGATGCTCCTCTCTACATTATGAATTACTGAGGAATGTAAAAGGAGCAGGAAATGCTGCCAGTGTGAAATGTTCTTCAAAAAGACATGTTTCTGCACAGAAAGGTTGACAGGGCATGCTGCCAGGGATTTTGTTTCTGTTTGTTCCCTGGTGCTTGGATGTTCGTTAAAATTTGAGAGCGTGTTCCTCGTCACGGTAGCATGGCGTTCACCTGTAGCATTTTCCATGGATGGTCAGCAGGTCAGCGGGCCGTGAGTCAGTACATGAGTGAGTCAGGCCTTAGGGAACTCAGCTGTGACTCAGCCCTCCTCCCAGCCCCTGCCCTTCAGAAAGGAACACGGAGAAGCTGGAGATTAAAGACTTCTTCTCCCTCTGTGGGGAATTATGCAGCATAGCCTGCTCTCTGACTCAGCTTTTATAACATATCACGATGCAGCTATTCTCAGTCTCTTCTCCCACTCCCCCTCTCTCTCTCTCCCACTTTCCCTCTCCTGTTAATGGCTATTGGATATAATACAGTCATACTGCAAAATAGGCCCATTCATGTTGCGAGAATTAGACTTTTTGAAGAGTTTATTTTATACCCTTACTTCAGTTTACAAGGCATTTTCTCACTTTTACAAGGGCCGAATTTGGACTTTACACCTTCCGTCAACTGAGTGGCGTAAGACCAGAGCCACCATATGGTTTCCTTGTCGTAGTTTGATTCTCAGTCTCCGTTAGACCTTGTTTGATAGTTTCACTTGCTAGAAATTCGGTAACAATGTCATCTTGTTCGGTGAGTGTGAATTCATTTGCATTGTTTTCATTTATTTATTTTGCTTTCACTATTCTGTTTTTGGGGGGGTGCGGTGGCGTGGTGGGTTGGACTGGGTCCTGCTCTCCAGTGGGTCTGGGGTTCGAGTCCCGCTTGGGGTGCCTTGCGACGGACTGGCATCCCATCCTGGGTGTGTCCCCTCCCCCTCCAGCCTTACGCCCTGAGTTGCCAGCTTGGGCTCCGGTTCACCGTGACCCCGCTTGGGACAAGCGGTTCAGAAAATGTGTGTGTGTGTTTTCTGTTTTTTGCATGAAAGTTTGAACTGATGCATAAACACAGAGTATTGTATATATTTCTGTTTTTTTTGTGAGCATTTGTTCAATGCACAGTACATAATAGTGATGAATGAAGCAGTCATACAGTACTACAGAATAATTAATGAAGGAAAGCTGGCTTGCTATGTTGTGTTATGATCATGACCGCTAATGTCAACTGTTGAAGTAATTCTTTCCATTTAGAACATCAGTGGGTGTCAATTTTGGGTTCAGGAGTACATAAAAGATTGCTCCATTGAAAGTAATGTTAGTTACATCTTCAGTTTATGAGAATTCACCTTGAAAAGGGACAGATTGCCTTCATGAGGCAGGGAAGACTGTAGCTGAATTGAAAGAAATGTTCGTATTATACAGAACACTGAGTCACTTTGTTGGAAAAATAAGACAAGTAACGTATTGAACAGAATTTTTCTGCTGAGAGTTCATGCCATTTGTTACATTAAGATAACTAATATTAACTATTAAAGTAATAACGTCTGCTATAATGGGATTTGGTGATATTTTAACATAAATGGGTGTCAATTTTGGGGCTTCCAAATGCATGAACATTTTTTACTATTGAAATTAATTGTAATTACATCTTTGATTTGCACAAATTCATCTCATCAAGGACTTTTCAAGCATGCATCAGCAAATCCCTCCTTTAAATCACACATCCTTCACATCCACCTGTGATCCTTCACCCACCCCCTGTTGGTAAATATCCTTACATCCCTCCCAATGATCCCCTGAATTAGTAAATTCAGCACTGGTTGTGCTGAATGGGCCATTGGCCTGCCTACTGGATCAGAGAGGTCACAAGGTCATCTGCCAGTCCCTTCACTGCACACCAACCATCCCCCATCCTCACACAACTGGGCATAAGTCACATAGAGAAACCATAGTAGATCAACCACCCCCACCAGTAAGATCACAGCCTGCCCAGTGGTCTGAAGTGGGGTTGTGGTTTGATATGAATGTCATCTTGTGTCAGTTGAACCATTTAGCTATACATGGTGCCACTCACTTTTAATTTTGAAATGAGCCACAAGAAAAAGAGGTGATGTCACAAGGCCAGTGGATCATATCAGATGATCAGTAACACATACCCTCCTGACTGTGGCGTCAGCATTCTAAGAGCCATCTGGTATCTCCCCACCTGTCAGTCTTATCTGACAGCTTCTGGCCCACAGGCATCTGTAAATAATGTTCAAGTCCTGAAAGAACAAATGCTTTTATAGGTTATCGGTGGGAAGAGTGCTTGTCATTTTATTTTGTCAAGCGCTGCTTGTTTACTATGCATCAGTCACGCGCCTGAGATTAGACAGGCACACTCTTAAGAGGACTAGTTTAAGCTGTGTCCCCGCACCTGTAAGCACCTAATATAACTCTTTACAGTTATTTAAAACAGGGAACTTATTTACATTGCATCCTATTTGTGCTGAGATGGATCACTGGTAGGGTGGAAGTTATTTTAAGTAACATATCCAAGTCCAGAGAATGAACCCTAAGGGTTTAATGGTCACATGAAAGGTTCAGTAGTAGGACTGCACTCAAAGCAAAACCATTCAGATTACATGGCTTAATGTCACATTCTATTTCTGAACATGCGGTATCTGTTTGTGTTAATCTTGAACCATGTGACCAAGTGCTGTCAGAATGGACATACTGTGGATAGTGCTTTGGACACCATTTCCATGTACTGTATTTGTTGCAGTTGATCATTCTTGCACTTTTTGCTTATATTTAGATTTCTTCCCTTTCATTAATTCTAATGTGAAATATGAATTTTTCACCTTTTCCGTTTTGCAGCAAGTGAAAAAAATATAAATTACATAATGTAAATAGTTTATAAATTCTTACATTATACATGTATCATATGAATGCCAGCTTGCTAAAAAATAGATGTTGTGTTTAAAGTGTTGGGCATCCCCCACAGTTTCCTACAACAGACATCAGTACAAACCTGGTTGTTTACATAACTGAGCTGCATAAGTGTGGAGACACATGTGATACTTCTGTATGATAACCTGTTGTGTAGCCTTTTTGGATCTTCAGTTTGCTTCACAGCATGTGACCGCAACACAGCTCTCTCTTAGGGCACATTCACTATCGCTCAGATTCACTAGCTGCATTTTCAGCACAGATCAGCGCTTTTATAAACCAACAAAGGCAAAGGTCTACAGGTATTTTGCTGGCAAAATCACAGCTCTGTAAAAAGATCAGAACTTTGCCCATCACGCCCAGCCTTGTGGAACTGTTGACGCTCTTGATATTGTCGTAGTAATATGACATAGTAATATGACCGCGAGTGGAGTACACAGATTCTGGGTAACAGTCAACCATTCAAACGTGCGAGGGTCAAGTAGTGCCTGATGGCAAAGGTTACAGAGCAAGTGCGATGCTATCACTCAGTCAGAGGGCAATTAGTTTACTCTTATCTTTGAGACATCTCAGGGGCTTCCTAAACATTTTGCAACTACTGACTGTTTTCATACTGGTTGGCCTGACATGACACGTGCTGCTATGACTACCATGCCAGGATCTCTAACAGCTGGGGGAGGCAGTTCTAAGTTTTGAGTGCACGTGTGTAACTGAGATGAGTATTGCAGGGAGCGGTAATTGAACTCTTTGGTTTTAGTCATCTCAGGCATCTCATAAAGGTCAGCAGGTGTACTTCACCAGTGTCGATATTCTTGTCCTCGACTATGTAGTACTAGTGTAAAATTTCTCCACCGGGTTTCCATGGAAACCTCTTGCAACAGAGCCACACTGTCTGGGTGACTGAGGTTAATTAATTTCAGCAATTATGGACCCCTGCCAAACAAAGTAGGAGTTTCTGATGTAGAAGAGCATGTTTTGAATTAAGTCTTTTAGGAACCATTGTTTCAGGGCTTCATGGGAGCCAACTCACTGTCAGGATAAGTAAATTACCTTTGATTACAAAGGTGAGGCTTGTCCAGTTTTCCACCATTTTATTGGCATTTTTGTTTGAAGTAAAAACGAGGTTATAGGTCTTGTCTTTTTCAAAGTGTCATAACCCTTCTCAGTGAAATATGAGTGATGAACCACAGAGTCAGACCTTGGCAGTCCTGTGGCTTGTCAATTCCTTCAGAAATGCCGTTGAGGAAAAACAGAGACCTTGTATGCAATATGGCACAAGCTGAAGAATTGTGGGCTTATGGTGACTCAGTACTCAAGATCATCACAGCTTGTGATAATAGCACTGATTCCCTGATCTGCAAGCTTGTATGGTTATGGTCACATAGAGACATCAAGCCATCACACATCAGAATCTTCGAGCTGGAAAAAGGTGAAAAATTAAATAACTTGGCTCTGCTCATTTTTTTTGCATCTCTTTTGTTGGAGAATGCTTGTGTGACACAGTAGAAGCCTATTGAAAG
Source organism: Scleropages formosus (assembly GCF_900964775.1). Classification (NCBI taxonomy): domain Eukaryota; kingdom Metazoa; phylum Chordata; class Actinopteri; order Osteoglossiformes; family Osteoglossidae; genus Scleropages; species Scleropages formosus. The sequence continues at coordinate 19,104,666 of NC_041807.1, forward strand.
TACGAGCAAGTTATTAATAAGACGTTTGAAATCAGAATCGGTGTATGATTTCATTAATCTTGTTGTAACTGTTGTTTTGTAATTTGCAATTAATTTGTAATTTTTCACATGCTTTGATAAAGTCTGTTACTGTTAATGTGTTGTTGTGTCAATAGCGTTTAGGTAATGTAGTGGTTGCCACTGATGCCTTAAACCTTGAAGATTGCTGGTTCAAATTCCACCTCTGCTCTGCAACCCTTAAGCAAAGTATTTACGCTTACATGCTATTGTGAAAAAAATATCCAGAAAGAAGTGAGTTTGAAAGAGATGTGTTTTGAGACTATCATTGAAAGTTGAAAGGGATTCAGCAGTTTTGAGTGGGAGAGGGAAATCATTCCATTTTATAGGAACCAGAAATGAGAACACCCAGGCTTTTGATTTACATTTACATTTATTCATTTAGCAGACGCTTTTCTCCAAAGCGATGTACATCTCATATAAAATGCAATGTGTGCATTACATTAGCAGGAAGAGAAGCTTAGATGCAGACACGTGATACTTAAGTGCAGTTAGTTTTTCTTTCCATCACATGAACCAGTGTTCATCACGCGAGTGGCTGCATAATACTTTATCAGAATATCAACCATACCTGATGACCTTCCTAGTCATTTTTTTTTTGGAGATACATATAAACATTTCCTGGTGGAGCGGTGTGGCAGATTCAGCCGGTGCCTCCTATGTAGCGGGTCTGGCGTTCGAGTCCCGCTTGGGGTGCCTTGTGACGGACTGCCATCCTGTCCTGGGTGTGTCCCTTCCCCCTTCGGCCTTGTACCCTGTGTTGTCGGATAGGCTCCGGTTTGCCGCGACTCAGCGGTTTCAGGCAGCGTGTGTGTGTCTGTTTGTGCGACATAAGCATTTGCTTAACATTACATGAGTAGCTGTGTAAAGGTTTATCTGGGTATGATCTTAAAGTTATAAAGTATGAGCATTACACTTTGCATGAACTTAAGAGATCATGGGTGAAGCTGAGTCTGCAAAAAGGTGAGTTTTAAAACACACACACACACACACACACACACACACACACACACACACATTTTCAGAGCCGCTAAAAGTAGACAAAGAATTAACAGTTCTGATTGAGAGGGGGAAGTCATTCCACCAAAACGAAGCCAGAACCGAGAACCTTCGTGCTTTACCTTTTGTGCGTGGGACCACCAAGCGGGCAGATGTGGAAGAGCGTAGCAGTCTGGCTGGGGTGTAGCGGATGATTAAGTCTTGTAGATGGCTGGGAGCAATTTTAATGATGGATTTCTAAGCCATAACCAGGGTTTTAAATTTGATCTGGTCAGCTACTGGAAGCCAGTGCAGAAAAACAAATAGAGGTGATACATGCGAATGCTTTGGCGAGTCAAACACAACTCTGGCAGCAGCGTTCCGTATTAGCCGTAGAGGTTTGATGGGAACAGCTTTTGTGTGTGGGACCACCAGTCGGCCTGAGGTGAACGACCTTAGTAGTCTGTTTAGGGTGTAATGTCAGAGAGCAGAAACATTAATGGTCATGTAGGTCATAGCCAGAGTCTTACACTTGATATGGGCAGCTACAGGCAGTCACTGGAGGGAGACAATGAGGGGAGATACATGGGAACACTTTGGCAGGTCAAGCACAACTTGTACCCCAGCATTCTGTATGAGTTGAAGAGGCCTGGTGGAGGAGGCTTCAAGTACAGACAGGAAAGAGCTGCAGTAGCCCAGGCAGGATATCACCATGAATCACAAATTGTGAAGACTTTGTTGTGAGATAAGGGAGGATCAGATGCACGTTATGCAGGACACATCTGCGGGACCGGGTTACAGCACCGCTGTGGTAAGAGAAGTGAAGACATGATCCATCCTACAGACATACAGTATATGGTAAAAGCAAACTCAGGTATAACATATGAATGATGTTTTTTTACCCAAGACCTTAAATTTATTACAGATTTTTGCTGTATTGTGCTTTGTTTGATGTGTCAGTGTTAGGCTGTGCTGTGAAGGCAGCCACCCATTTGATTGTTGTTAAAGAGGTAATTTAGTGCCAACAGAGTGAGCAGCCCACAGATTGCTCCCAGGTTGCTTCATTGGGGCGTTAATAGCTGCGGGATGTAGAGATCCCACATTTGGGGGGGGGGGGGGATGTGCCAAGCCACGCCCCCTGCCTGCCAAGTGCAGGGGGTGGGGCCACCCTGGGTCTGCTTATGCCATATGTACATAAATATTCATGGGCCTCTTCACACTGTGACAACTGTGCGCGTTCCTTGAGAGTGAGAGCAGCCCTCTTCCCTCCAAGGAGACATGTTGTGCTGCTAGATCTGGAAGGTCAGCACTTGAAGGCGGACGTGAATTAAGGGTCTCGCAGTTCAAAATGTGACAGACGCACGGCTCCTTGTCATCATGCACGATGGCCCCTGAATGTGAGAGTAAATATGGCTAAGTAATTATTTGAAATAAATTCTGTAGCTAGACTGGAGACATGTTGCAGCTGAATACTTTTAAGTATTACTACATTTAAATTTAACTTGGGTGGTGGTTAGCTACCTGAAAAAATCACTTCATTAATTTTTGGAGTAGTGTAAATGTTACTGGGAAAAATTAATCTGGTTTCAGAGTTTTCCACAGCTGTAGTCTTGAAATGCGTCCTTTTTTCCAGGCAGTTGTTTTTTTTTTAGGTGGTCAGCTATTAACATTTTTCTATTTTTGTGCAGTCTTACTGACAGTCCTCTGTGAATGGTAAAATGCGGTTTAGCTACAGTTATTACTCGTACTGTTATTAAGCAAGTATTCTTACTCACCACAGCACAAATGTACTTTAATTAATTTTACAAAAACTACCCTTGAAATACTGCTTCCCAAGCACTCAGTCGGATGTCAGAGCGAATAAATATTCAAATGTAATAAAACATTGTGGACCATTGTTGAAAATGCATTATTGTGTTTACTTGGTGAACTGAACTATAGAGCTTCTATTGTAATATATTAGTTACTAAAGTCTAAATTCTGGTCACCGAAACTGGCGGTTCGGCAGGAAACTGAAATTATTATTACTATTATTATTTTTTCCTCAGATGTTTTTTGTTTTTTTTTTGAAGAAACTTGAATCATTTAAATCATTTGAATGTTTTGGTCCATTGAAACTTTGAATTCTTTATACTGCAGAGAAATAATTTCCATTGTCGCATTTTTCTTCATGTTAGTTTTCCTACAGCAGAGTCAACGGCTTCACATGTGTGAAGGATACACAGGCGGGTCGGATCTGTGCCGTAATACAGGAAGAAGTCCCTTTTGCGTATCAGATGGGCTCCTGCTAGCGCTAGGCTCTGCTGAGTGGAGCACTGTGCGCCGGCCCCGCTAGGCAACAATGGTGTCTCTTTCACTCCGCTGGCCCTGGGCTGCGGCCCTGGCTCCGTTTTGGCCGGGAGTGAGCCAGGGGGCTGGGCCTCTGGCCACGTGCCAGCAGCACTGCTTCAAGATGATCATTCTGGACCAAAACAAATAGCTCAAGAGGTCAGTCCAGGACATCACAGCCCGCCCAGTTGCCGGGGCGTGAGGGCTGGGCTACGCTCTTGCACGACGACCAGCGCCATGCAGCAAGACACTTGATCGCACAGAAATTGTTCCGTTCAGTGTGTATGTGTACGTGTATATGTATCATAACGTCCTGGTAACACTGAGTGAGTGTTGGCCTTTATAACCTTTTCGACTTTAAATGAGTGGCTTGACTATGTAACAGCCTATAGAATGTGCACTTGCATAAGCAGATGTGCTACCGTTCTGGTATATGCAGTCATGCTGCCCACATCATCGGATGAACCTGGAAAGGATTTACTCTGCTTTGTCGAGGGCGGCGGGCCTGGGGGGATGTCTTCCAGTGTCCATTCCTCATCTTCCCACCACCTGCTGCACCACTTAACCATATGCATCTGTACCTCTTTGTAGTTGCTGATGCTAATTTTGTCCAGTAGAAAGACATGAAAATCTATTCAGACATATACAATATATGCAGAGAAATCTATACTGAAAAAAGTAAATGTAATGTTCCTTTTTCTAAAGCAAATTGTTGCTTAGAAACCTGGAGTTTCGGTACTCCGTTTTGGGTCCCTATAAAGTTATGCAAAACACACAGGAGATCAGTGGAACCCATAAGATCACACTTAACGTTGAACCCCGTGAGAATTTACGTGAATTACATTATTGGTCATCGGAGTTAAGACAGTAGTAAAGGGCACTGACTGTGGTCTGAGCTGGTATGGTCACCACCTGCATTGCTCCTATGTGGGCCTGTGTTTACGACACAGCTGCACCCACAGTGCCAGCGGCTGTGTTCCGGAAGCCCGTCCGGCCAGAGTCCAGCTGCAAAAGAAGAAAAAAATAAACACCAAGAGAGGCGGGTGGAAAACAGGAAGCAGGGGAGGCCGGTAGTGACTGGGGCAGTGGTGGTGGGGGGGGGCGTCACAACAGGAAGGCCACAGGAACTCATCCACATTTGCAAATTCAATTGTTGTGTTTTAGGGTTTACCGGGTTCACCAGGTTCACCCCTCGCTGTTGTCCAGAACAATAGTCAGATTAAGCCTGGTGGAAAGTTCTCTCTGGCAGGGACATTACATTTTTCATATTTCTAATATTCCAGACATTAATAAATGTGCTCGTCTCTTACGTCCACATATCTGCTTACCTTTGGGGCCAATAAAATGTTCATAATGTCAAAATGAAGATTTGATTGAAAAGAAGGGTGTTATCAGTTCACTTGCGTGAAGGTAACATTGAGGTCACGCATAAAAAGAACAGCCGGGTCACGAGGGAACCGAAGGTCGTGTCACCCGCTCCTGCAGCTCATTTTACCGTTATCGCTGCTAAACTCACCCTGACCGCACTCATCTCGCCCTGACCTTGTGTCACTTCGCCTTCAGCCGCAAAGAGGCATGTGTGAACCTGTCTGTGACCCCAAGGTTCTTCACACTCAATGAATGCAAATAACAGTGGTAAGTTAACTCCAGATGTGCAGTGTGGTATCAAGGTTAGGGCATAAGGAGAGAAGTGCGTCCAGAAAGTGTTTTAATTTAATTCCGGATGGCTCAGAAGGGTTTTATACATTTTTGGCGTATTGACATCTTTGCATCGGGCGATAAACAATAACACGACTGTAACAGAGGGACCAGGGTGCGGAGCCAGATCAGAGTCCCCTTTAGTGTTGCTGATCCATAAACAAGTGTAAATACAGCGAAGCGGGTGTGTGGAGCATGTGAATACACACCAGGAAGAGCTGCACCAAGCAAACAGCGAGAAGGAAGGAAAACAAAGCGCCATTTCCGCAGCCGGAGGAAATCCTCCACATTACGATTCACAGGGTCACGTTCAACCTGTTTTTGTTTGCTTCCACCAACGTCTCCATTACGTAATTGTTGAGAGCTAGGATCACATCCGAAATACAGTCGCACGACCCTTCGAGGGGCAGTCCCTCTCCAAGAAGCCAATTCTACATTTTTGGTTTTATTTCTACGTGATCTAAATAATACTGGACACAAATGGTAAAATATAAATAATAAAGGAGATAAATAAAAAGCAATATTACAGCAAATGTTTCTATGATGGGAAATATGTAACTGTACAACTGTGATGGAAGAAACGGACAGTAGGTGGTACAGTGGTTATAGTTTATCACAAAGTCAATATAGTGGCACTTGAATTTCTTAAAATTTGTTCTATATTTTACAAGAAAATTTTTGCTCCTTGTGGAAATAATCTTGTCTTTGAAATAAATTATACTGATAGTTTGAGAACTAAATGTGCGCAATAAATAAGAAACATTTCCTTCATAGGTAGAAGTTTATAAAAATGAAAAATATTACGAGATATTATTCTGCATTTCATAATTGGATGAATATGGGATCTGAAGTCACATCCCTCTGGCATAAAGAAAACACAGCAAGTGCAAAGATCACTCGGCAAACTATCTCTTACAAGATGTGTAACAAATAATCCGTTCTGAAAGGAGGCTTTTCATTTTTAGTGAATGAACAATTCATGCAATGTAGAGCCTGTTTGCATTATTGAGTCATTATTGTGCTAAATGAATGAATGACATTTATTAGCATCTCAAAGGGACACATCTTCGCGTGGCCTCGTGTAAAACAATTTAATGAGCTGGTTACTTCGATTAACACCATTTCTGTAGTCTTCTCGCTCAATAGTCTGATTTGCATTGATGAATTAATTTAATTTTGCCATATTTCGTGTCGAGCATGTTCTGTGTTTTATAGACTATAGGTGATGAAAGGGCTGATTACATGGACTATGGACTTCCATCAAGAAACTGTCCTCTTGAAGTCAACAGGGACCTTTTAGTAATTTCCCACAATGCCTGTAATGAGATTCTCTTCATACGTGGCAGTTGTAATTCCAGGAGCTTTTAATACACAGACACTTAACGGTTCCAGGGGAGAAGAAGAAGGCTAAATTGCACCATTAGCAAGCAGTCAACACTGAACATTTCCAAAGGCACCATGCCAAGGGACTGGGCCATAAAGGTCTGCCGTGGACAGGCAGTTAAACGCATGTGGATGGGGGAATAAATTGTCACCTTCGAAGTCAGCGATACATTCTCATCTCACGCGGGCTTTGTGTCTCACAGCTTTTCCATCTTCTGCATGTTTCTTGCCTCTGCTTCCCATGCACCATTGCAGCAACAGTGGACCTGGGTTAAAGAGACCTCGTAATTGTGAACGTTCTTCAGTGGTTTCTGAGAATTCTTCCTCCCCATCCCATGACCCTCAGGGGTCTTTCCGCCATAACGATTTGAGTTTTCATTGCAAATGTGTCATTATTTTCCATTCATTAGACTATTATAATCCTTGCCCCCCCCCCAAAAAAAAATGTCAAGCTTTCAGAAAGCGTTTGTGGATTATGAACCCATATCTGGTGCATCGGTTTACGATGCCTGTGTCTCTGAGCACATCCTTTGCGTCTTCGGAAAGTGTAGCCGGTTCACCACATAACTGTCATTTATTGCCTTTATTGGTTAGTTTTTTAATCATGTCACGCTTTTTATTCCACTGTGTGTTTCCTGGTGGATTCTTACCATGTGTACATGTCTCTCACTGCAGGGAGGGTGGGGCTCTGCTGCATTGGCTAGGCGGGGCCTTGGCAGACAGTGACAGAGTGCTTCGCACCCGATCACCCGTCTATGCCCCGCGTGCCTCGTCCATCGATCTGTGTCTGGGCTCGGCCCATAAATCCGCTGATGCCGACAGGAAAGCAAATTGCACCCGGCCAGCTTGCACAAACACCGCTCAGTAATCCTAAATCAATGGGTGCAATATAGTTGCAGAATGCACTGGCTTTGTTCACCGCCCTGGCTGTGCATCTCTGTGCGCATGTGTGGTCCAATGCTACATTTTGTTGGTTTGGTTAGGTGTGGTTCGGTGTGCATGCGAGCAAGGCGTCTGCCAATTAGTCTCCTGGCACTCCAGTGTGGTTTTACACTGTCACTCGGAACCCTGTTTTGTGTCACGGCTCTGCCTCCGTGTCGGCACCATTGTCCGCAGCTTTGCACCTTCTGATGTACCGAGGCGATCGTCTCGGTCGCTTCTGGAGTTCCTCCATCCTGCCCTTAACACTCCTTATGCAGTGAGGCCCATCCTTACCATGCTTACAGTGTGAGATCAGTACACTTCTGGAGACCCTCAGTCCACAGATGCTCTTCTTACACAATGTGTTCATATAAGAGCACCATGTCCTGGAATGATCTCATGTCCAGTGCTCAGCATGGTCCACCACACTCTGCTCATTGTCCTCAGCCAACTATCCCCACAGAGGTCACCCGGATGAGGTTGTGTTCAGCATGCCCTGCCGTAATAAATCTGATGAACACTCAGCAGTGATACCAGAGCCCCATCCCCATCCTCATCCCCACCCCCTCCCTCAACTCACAGGCAGTTTCGGGTTATTCAGTCTACGCCAGGCTTTTATTTCTCTCCTGTGGGAAACCTTCCAGTATCGCTGTTAGATTAAAAAACAGAACATTGACACCAGCTCAAATCACACCTGTCCTTAAAGAGGTGGGTCAGTCTTACACACACACACACACACACACACACACGCGCGCACACATTCCCTGGCAGCAGACACAGCAGTGGCTCAGCAAAGAGTACAGCAACCTTAATAATAATAATACTGTCTTTGAGCCATAGTATTCAGATGGGAGCTCAGTGTTGTGGTGCCATTAGAACAAAACGTCTCTTTCTCTTTCTGCATTATGAGAGCTGGAAGGTGCGAAGTTTTAACGAAATGAAGAAAAAAGTACAGAACGAGGCCCTTCTGCTCCCGAAGGTCACCGAGATCCCAGCCTACAGCAGGCCGTGAGGGAGTGAGGCTCCAGACTCACCAAAACACACACAAACACTTGCTTCTGCATACCTCTCTTGCACTCACCGACTGTTTCCCTCACACTTCGGTTTCACGTGACGTTCAAGGTACTTTACCTGCATTGCATAATACAGCGTTCCATAACACAATAGTACAAAGGTAATTGTACTATGTACTTTATATGTATCTCCAAAAAAAAAAAAAAACTACTAGGAAGGTGATTAGGAATCGGCGATATTCCGATAAAGTTCTATGCAGCTGCTTGTGTTATGAACTTTGGTACATATGGTGAAAGTAACAAACTAACTGTACTTAAGAATCACACATCTGCAACTCTGTCTCTTTCTCCTAATGCAATGCACAAATTGTATTTACTACGAGATGTGCGTCACTTTGGAGAAAAACATCTACTAAATAAATAAATGTAAATTGTAATAAAAAATAGCAGGGGAAACAGCTAAGCCATATGCAGACAGCTGAAATGTAATGGAAGGGTTCTGCTTATAATGATAAAAGGTTGTATTTCCCCTTGCAAATAAAATGTGCAGCTTTTTCTCACATAGAAATAAATGTATAAATTGTTTTCTGGATTTAAAAAATAGAGATTTGGTTTGTAATATGTAATATGTTTGTAATATAAATACACACACTCACAGAAGTATGTACATTTTCTCTCATAATTTATCAGCAGAAATCCAACCCATTACCTTCACTATGGCGATGAACCTTCCGCTGGGGAAGTGACTGCATCACTACGCTGTGAAAGGTCATTGAATCGCTATGAATATCTGGAGCTTCCAAAAACTCACCCCTGATTTTGGCAGCTTCCAAAATCACCCAGATGGCTATGCTAAGACAAACACACGGTAAGAGTTCAGTGTTGCTGTTTTGGCAGGACACAATGTTTCTCATATACACAGAGTCTTCCCCATCCTCACAAAGGTGTTTCTTTCCAGAAAAATCAATTTACATTTATCTAACCATTTTCTCCAAAGCCACTTACAGTGTTAATCAACTTACAACTATTTACCCATTTATATAGCTGGGTAATTTTACTGGACCAATTTAGGGTAATTGCCTTGCTCAAGGGTACTAAAGCAGGAGGTGGGATTTGCACCAGGAACCTTCAAACCCAAAAGCAGGAGCTTTAACTACCACACTATTGGTTGCCCCTGAACATGAGCTTTACCTCATGGCAACAGTGTTAAACAGAAGTACTCACAGAGTACATACATGACCAGCAACCCCTTTATTCAAAATATATTTACCACCAGTTTCTACAGAAAAATATTAGAGAGGCTCAAAACTGAAAAATTATGACAACAATTTATTATGCTTGAGTATCACCCAATCCCATTAAAATGGACACAGTTACTTCATTACTGTAGGGGGGTGCTGTGGCGCAGTGGGTTGGACCACAGTCCTGCCTTCCGGTGGGTCTGGGGTTCGAGTCCCGCTTGGGGTGCCTTGCGACGGACTGGCGTCCCGTCCTGGGTGTGTCCCCTCCCCCTCCGGCCTTGTGCCCTGCGTTGCCGGGTAGGCTCCGGTTCCCCGTGACTCCGTATGGGACGAGCGGTTCTGAAAATGTGTGTGTGTGTGTGTGTGTGTGTGTGTGTGTGTGTGTGTGTGTGTACTTCATTACTTCAATACACACACTTTCTGAACCGCTTGTTCAGTACAGGGTTGCGGAGAACCGAAGCCTAGCCTGGCAGCTCAGGGCATGGGGCTGGGCGGGGGGGGCACACACCCAGGACGGGACGCCAGTCCATCACAAGGCACCCCAAGCGGGACTCAAGCCCCAGACCTACCGGAGAGCAGGACCCAGTCCAACCCACTGTGCCACCGCGCCCCCCCCATTACTTCAATAGTTCATGTTAATTATAACACAGCGTAACAGGGAAGTTTCCCTTCATTAATTACTATGTAAGGAAATAAAACAGAACAGAGAAAAGAAATCAAAGAAAACAATGCAAATGAATTGATACTCAGTGGACAAGTGGACATGGTTGGGACAGTCCAAATGGTCCGTCATCACTGAGATTATAACAGGTGAAAGTAGCAAACAAGGCCTGAACACAACACAATACAAACTATCACAGAGATAAAGAGCTCATGGTTGCTTTGGTTTCCCCTCAGCTCTTGGGAGGAGCAAAACCCTTTGTTAAAACTGTACTTAAAAATTGTACTTAAGTATAGTTACATGTACAAAAAAATCATACTTAAGAATCATACATCTACAGCTATGTGTCTTTCTGCTACGGTAATGCACGCACACACACACACACACACACACACACACATTGGCCGAACCTGCTTGTCCTGAGCGGGGTCGCGGCGAACCGGAGCCTAACCCGGCAACACAGGGGGTAGGGCTGGAGGGTGAGGAGGCACACCCAGGATGGGATGCCAGTCCATCGCAAGGCACCCGAAGTGGGACTCGAATCCCAGACCCACCAGAGAGCAGGACCCGGCCAAACCCGCTACACCACCACGCCCCCCTAAATGAATATATGTGAATGTAAATGTAAAATGGAAATTCGGTCATCATAAATGCAAAGAAATGCCTTGCCAGCCAAAGTGGGCATATTAAAAGAAACATCTGGTAAAATCGAGAGACCATAACTCGAAGAGGAGTATCTTGTGGTATGACTATCATATCTGTATCATAAAAATACACACAGCAGGTTTGGTCTGAGAGCCCAGTGGACCACAAAGCAGAAAACGTCCATGGTTTTCTGAAACTTCAAGGATAGTGTAGGATTTAAGTTTGCACCTTGCTGCGTAAATGTTTTCCACATTGAACAACAAGCCAAGAAGTGACAGCGGCGAGCAAAGTCCGGCCCCTGATCCTTCCCGGCCCATTCTCTGCGGGAGAAGACTGGCGTTTTCAGTGCGGAGACAGTGGTCAGTGTTCCCTTGGTTCTTTGTGCGAGGCTGCAGCTGTGTCCACGGGCCCCCACCGCACGCGCCAGGCCGCGACAAACTCAGGGCCGCCGAGGCCCCCCATTGCACCCCCCCCCCAGCGATGCCTCCATTCAGTCGACCCCCACCGTCTGCTCTGCCCCTCTCCTCTCCAGCACAATGATCTCACGCCGGAAACACAGCTCTCTTCCCCAGGAAGAAGTCCCTTTGTTCCAGGAACAGAGAGCCCCTTTAAGGGCTGTCCGAAGTTTTGCTAACTCCCAGCCTGGGATGCGGGGTGAAAAAGAAAGAGGCGAAAAAGAAGAGAAAGGGATTGTGGAGCTTCGGATTGGCCCAAGTTCTAGAAATGACTGTCCTACCTTCCACACACAATCACAACAAGGGCTCCTGTGAGGTGGCCAAGATGACATCACCCATTTGAGAAACCAAGTCATTTAACCAGCTTTTCACACGGGCTGCTTTCTTTTTTCTTTTTCTTTTTTTTTTTTTCCAGCACAAATCCCTCTGGTGGAGCCAGACGAAACCAACTGACTGGAGCCAAGATGTCTGGCGAACACTGTGAGGGAACAAGAGGCAATTCTCGCTTGACAGGTCTGGTTGGGTTGAGAAGTAACTCCCCTCATCCATCAAGCCCTCCCGGCCCAGGACGGTCCGAACAAGACGGAGGTTGTTCACAATCGCTCCTGTCAACAATGTGCAGGCTGTTCGTTTCAGGTTTTTTTTTTTTTTTTTTTGAAAGGCCACATTCATGATGGTCTGTCTGAAGTAATAGAAACAGAAGGGTATAACTGAGGTAATAGAAAATGTGCACCGGTAGCCCAGTGCTCCTGCAAAAGAGGTGTTACTTGCATTCTTTCGGGGTTTATTGGTGCCCACTGGGTGGCACAGGCAGCCCTCGCTACAGAAATCCATCCAGTACATCTTGGTTTCTGTACCCTTCCCTGCTGAACGAGTCACCCTTCTCGCTCTGGGGTAAATCAATGAGGTTATTACCCACAGCAGCTCTGATAAACACTGCAGGAGTTTCTAAACTGGTAGTATCTGGACTTCTGACATGATCACACATTTCTCATCAGATCTAAGCAATAATCACAGCGATGGAACCCAGGAGTATGTGTGATGTGCTATTGTCAGTCACGGCACTTATCTTATTCCAGCTGAGTACGAAACGCTAGTCCGTGCTTATGAGATGTAGTGTGACGCACGCTTTGTGCCAGACAAAGCGAGTGGAACACTTTCAGAGGGCTCTGTTGACCCTCATTATAGTGCCTTGGCCACACCCCCTTACTATTTCCAGCATGGAACACTGACCTTGGATCTCTGATATGGCCGTGTGCTTGAAACATGCTTCTTCTCTTTCAACCCTCTGGTTGTGTTCCAGTCAAATGTATTTCACCTTCAACTTTTATTCATCATAAATATGGTTTCTTTCAGCTGATGGTCTGTCATTATTCAGCTGATGGTTTTGAGATATTGTCCATACTGGACATTTGAACAAATATAATTAAGGTTAACCGACCACACACACACACACACACACACACTGGCTGAGGCCGCTTGTCCTGAGCGGGGTTGCAGCAAGCCAGAGGCTAACCTGGCAACACAGGGTGCAAGGCTAGAGGGGACACATCCAGGACGGGACACCAGTCCATCACAAGGCACCCCAAGCAGGCCTCGAACCCCAGACGCACCCAAGAGCAGGACCCGGGCAAATCAGTCGCACCCTCACACCCCCTCTTAAGGTTGATCAGTTTAATTAGATTTTTACGTGTTTTATTCATATTTTGCACATCTGCGGTGTGGGGTGTGACCACATCTGTCCGACCCTAGGAAATGAATGGGCAAAACTATAATGAAGAATGAAGGTATCAAATTGCAGAATCAGGAGTTCACACACACTCACTCACCCATTCATAAATTTGCAGCAGCAGATCACCTGAACTAAATCTCTTTTGACTGTGGAAGGAAACCAGAGCACCCAGAGGAAACCCACACAGACAGCGAAAAAATATACCAACTTCAAACAATGAGCTAGATTCAGACCTACAACTAAACAACACAAGTACTGTGCTACCAGCTGCACCACCATGCCACCATAGATGATAATATATATTTTATAATTGCTTTAAAAACTACTACAAGGTGCTGCCAAAGAGGAGACAAACACCAAAAACTGAAGTCTGTCTCCAATACAGCCCAGGAGTTCAACATGTGTCAAGCAGCCTAACATGAACTTGCGGCTGCATCATGTTTCCCGATGGCCTAGTTTGGGACAGGTGTTAATGTCAAACGGAGCGTTGCTAGAACACCATATTGGATCAGTTCCTTTATTCATTTTTAAAAATCAAATTTCATTGGATCTCAAACTTAATTTCAATTAAAAAGAAAATGGAAAACACAACCAATCAAGGAACTTTCACGTGAAAAAAAGTTGACCAGGGACATATTTTTGAAAGTGCTGCCCACTGGAGCCTTCAAACTTCATTCAAAAGGAAGTAATGTTATTGGAGGAAACATTGTTTATGTTCTTTGATGCTGGTTTTTCATTAATGAGCACAGTCATGCTGCTAATCCTTGGTTATTAGCCTACTTTTTCCAAATATAGCACATTCAGATGCTGGAAACTGAGGAATAACAAAGGAATTAAAGTGGGCTGAGTTTGCATAACTCTTACAAAGCTTTCGTGAAACCTTGGAGTTTACTGGATTGTTAGATGAATAAGACTCTGTTACTTTATTCTTCTGAAGGACAAAAGTACACTGGCTCCTCAAAGTACAACACCATGGTGACCGGATATTTGTCCATTACTGGATTTTCTTATAGATCAAAGAAACTTTACAGATCATTCTGAAACAATAAAATAAAAATAAAACAAAAAATGCAGATATCCGTTATTACTCGTGATGTTCTCTAAAAATCCCAGAATAAGTTATATAAAAAAAAAAATCTTTCATCCATCATTATTCATTTCCACGCATTTGTCACAATGTAGCACATTTATTATTCCTCATGAAGTTCAGACTACATTAAAATGAAAACTTTTTAAAATTACTGAAAATAAAAACGCACCATCACGACGACCTCCCATTCAGTGCTGTTGGCGGATGCATCAAATAAACACGTCCATGTCGAGGTACAGGCTGCTTTCAGAACTGTACATCATCTACGCAATGAAGAAAAGCCGAATAAAACAATTTTTTTACACATAAGGTTATGTAAAAACAGCTATGGCAATTAAAACACCTTGTGAGGCTCTTCATTTTAATATTTTTACTCAACTGAAACTGAAATCAAAACCCAATTAAAAATGACTGAAAATAAAAATAGGCTATCTCCACAAACCCCTTAGTGCTGATTGCTGAATGACAAACATGTTCAGTGATCCTAATCTTGTTATTGATGAGAGACACTGAAGATGGCCAGAATGAGCTGTGAACACTGCACACTATACTCTGGAAGCTTCCGAATGAAGGCGGTTCCATACCTCTGCTATGTTTTTATTCCTTTCAGTGCATTTTGCTGCCAACTAAAGACAGCACTGAAACACCAGTCATCTTCCTTCCACAACAGGCAGAGATGTTACCAAACAGAAATATGAAGATGATAAAATTGAAAATTAATACATGAACTGGGAAATGTATGCATCTTCATAGTTCGTATTCATAATTTGAAAATTTGTAGCTCGAGAGTTCGTACCACAAGGAACCAACGTACCCCCCAGGGTACCTTCTGAACTGTCACGGGGATATTATTTCAGCACAAAGGATAGCGTTTAATTTATTTTTCACCAGTCTATTTAGATTTTAGTTTAATTCAACTGCTGTAATGTAATTTTCAGATTCACCTGCTTATTCAATGGTGTAATAGTGATTTTTGAGTACTACTTTGGGATATTGTTAAAAACTAAGTGTGCAGTGATTAGAGCGGATGCCTCCAGACCTACAAGTTTAAATCTCACCTCCTACTCTAGTACCCTTTAGCAAAGAACTCCCTGTTAATTACTCCAGTAAAACTTATCCAGCTCTCTGAGTATGAAAACTGGAGGTATCTCACGATGGTAAATCCAGAGCGAAAGTATCAGATAAATGTACGAATCCATCACTTCTGTAATTGTCTTTAATTGAGCATTTATGATGTGTTATTTCAGGAAGGAAAACATCCGCTGCATTACCTAATTATGCAGAATGTTTTCTCAGAACCACAGTTCAGATGTCACTCATATGATATTAATATTCATATTTTTATTTATATGTAGTGCATCTGTATATATGTTTTTATGTATAAGTAGTGCAGAGCAGAGCAGTTTAATACCACAATAAAGAGTATTAGGGCCTTTTAAGAAGACGTGTTGAGTGCCCTGAGCCATACCGGTCAGTCGTGCCCAGGGTTAAGTGCCGAGGGGGGGCGCTACTGTGTGGGTGCGCTGTATGTCTGCGCCGTGAGCCTGCGCAGCCCCAGCTGCTAAGTGTTGAACCTGTGCCAGCCTGACCCGGTCTCACCCGGAGGCCGCCGCTGCCGCAGCAGAGCACAGCTGCTCGGCCGCCGTAACCTGATCCCGCTGCCCCCCGGGAACCCGCAGCTTCGAAGCGCACCTGGCGCCGCAGGCAACTCACGGGTTCTGCTCGTAAAAGTTGGGGCAGGACCGCGACTTGACATTAGGGTGTACCACGGTACGTATTTCATTACCGTTCCGATAATGTCACATTACAGCAGCTGGTTGCAAAACCTCTGTCCTTTGGCATCGCTAATAAGGGCGCACGAGAATAAAAGTGCCATGGCGCTCTGACCCCCGGTGCACGTCGCCCCACCCCCAACCAGCACCCACCGCTGTTGGATTGTACTGCAGAGCATTTGCTGAATTTATCCAAAACAACAGTCTGTAGAATAAACCGAGTGGATTTTTATAATGAGAGTACTGAGTGTGAAACAGGGAGCCTGTGTGGTTCTGGAAAGGCCTCTCTGTTTGTCACACAAGGAACTCATTGACCTGAATAAGGAGCCGCACCCTCAGGAGCCCCCCCACCCCTCTGCCCACTTCCAGTTATAGTGTCCCGAGAGTCCCCTGCTGGTCATCACTGGAACCGCACCCTAAGCTGGCCTGCTGACTCGGTTCTGTCTCGCCGTTACCCCATCCGGCAGGTCTTTCGGCGGCAGAAAACCACGACGGGAGAGACGTGGAGAGCTAATACAGAGCAGCAGTGTGAGAACAAGACCATGCTTCTTCTGGGAGCCCAAACAGCTTTTCCTTCATAGGGTTGGGAACACTCTGCCCCTCAGCACCCCCAATGGTCAGTTACACACTGACACATTCAGGCCTCCAAATTTGTGCATCTAGAAAAACAGGAACATGACACAGTTGCGCAGGGCAGCGCTCCACACACACTTACGATAATGACAGCTTTCACAGGCGCCCCCGCTGTCGGCGGTGAACACAACGCAAACATTGATGGATTTAGCCATGAAACATGCTGTGTTACAGCTAGAGACAGCGGTCTGCACGACAAGGACACGTGTGGAGCCGAGGATGGCCTCTTATGCAAATTCCCAGCCAGTGCGCCGCTGAGTGGTGAGACTCTCAGATGAACCCGAGGTTTTTACGAGGCTGCAGTCATTGGATCTCGGAGAAGAGCGGCGGATTCGATTACGGCTCATTTGCAACGCGTGCATGTGCCGATTCCAATTCAGTTTCACTTCGCTCATCCCTGTGCGTCTGTGGGTCTCTGAAAAGCGCAAAACTTTCAGAGGGCATGCACTCCCATCAGCAGGCCTGCGTTGGGGGTCGGGTTGCAGGAAATTTTGCAGTCATCTTTTCCTTTTAACATTGACTTGAGCGCTTATTTTCCGCTGAGCGTAATGGTTTGTTTCAAGAGATGCTCTTTAAAGAAAAAGAAACAAAAAGAATGTAACAGCAGGCGGGCGGCGACTATAAATTCCTGAAGAATTCCGAAAGTCTGTGAAAGATTTTCAAGTTACCCTTTTTTAACACCTAAACTGAAAAAAAAAAGAGGATAGTCCCCTTTAGGAATCCTGTGGGTCTTGTGGGCAGACAGGCTTAAGATGGGTGCCACACCTGTGAAAGGTCATACATGTCATCTTACTTAGGGAAAGGGCCAATCAGAAAGCATCCTGTCAAAATCATGCGGAACAAAAAGCCTGCAGGTGAACTCTGTTTCTGCGTTTCTGGTTTTGCTCGGACAACTGGAAACGACGAACAAGTTTAGATTTCAGAGAGTAAAATACGCCACAAACATGTTGGCATATTAAGAAATTTGTTCATGTTCGTCAGATAATAACAGGGTAGCTGCTCTTTGATGTGCTAATTATAGTACGTGGAACAATAATAAGGTGGTTTTTTTATAGTTAGAACTGGAGACACGCACAAGTATGCCGATCACGATGCGGCTTCAGTACTCCCTGTTCTTTGACACAGCAACCTGGGAGTTTTTTCGCCCTCATCCGGTAACATTATGCAACATGTGAAATCAGTGAGGTTCTTTTTATGGGCTGTTGTAGTAAGAGAAAAACGATGTGGACTCTTGTTGTGACCAGCCTGTGCCCACTCTGGGGCATTGAATGCCCTCTCTGCAAGGGACAGGATGCATAATGGGCCGAGCGTTTGTCCGTTTTTGGGAAAAGCGTTGTGTAAGCCCCTTTCTGGCGGCGTTCTGGGACCGTGAGCTAACCGGGGCAGGTCCCTATTGGATGCCTCCGGGGTACTCCCCTCTCAGAGCCCCTCTCCTCAAAACCAAGACAGACACGAACACGTCGGCTGCCCTCTCCATGGCAACCGGCTGCGATATTCTGACAGCGCTGTGCCGGAATTCCGAGCAGGACTCCAAAGCGAAGGAAACATGCTGCCCTGTGTAGCATACTGCCTGTCAGGTGCTTCCGGATATGCGTGGACCTTCGGAAGAATCCCCCATGGAACACGCAGCCATAGCATGGAATTCTGGCACCCGGGAAAGAGTATGGTCTGCTCCTCTCCTTTTAAATAAAACAAATAAATGACCTCCATTCACCGTAACGTTCACCTGGCTATTCATCCACAGTTGTAAATACATCAGTGCATAATTAATCATAATGATATTAATTGGTCTTCCTCAGGAAACGTCAGGGGTGGTCGCTGTTGCTCTGCCACGTCATAATTTTCCAAATTCAACTTCTTTTTGTTAATAACTGAACTTTTCCTGGCCTGACAATGCACATTTCCTTAAGAAGCAAATGGAAATGCTATTTATTAACTGGCACAGTAAGTGACTCGCTCCTTCCCCCCAGGTTCAGCTAAACCTCCATGCACTCACTGGGTGCAACAGGAGTTCATCTCATCCTCCTTTGACTGAATCATGGACTCCACACCACCGCATGGGGAACTGGATCAGATTGACTCTGCGTTTTTAACACGGACATCCCACATTAAGCATTCAGTGGGCGTAGATGCTGTGAGACACAGAAGGCGTGCGGAACCGGCGGGTGGACAGGAACTGTGTCCAGCTGGTTGGCAGATAGAGCGCGTGTCCATCAGGGATGGAGAAACCGTGACGCTTATGTTCATTTGTTTGCATGTGTTTGTACGTGGGGGCACGAGAAGGAAGGGGATGAGCAAAAGACAGGGACAGACATGTGGAAAGAAAGCTGCCAAGGACAGAGAGGTGGCACAGATGGGGTGGGCGCGGGGTGGGCAGATCCTGCGGTACAGCACACACTGAATTATTCATCCTGCCCTGTACCTGCTGTACGTGGAGTACGGCAGACAGGATGTCCGTCTCTCCACGGGGGAGGCACATTCACACATTCTCAGCCTGCTGAATCACTCGCTTCCCTCCGAGTCCAAGATGAGCTTGCTGCTCAGGTGTCTGTAGGTTGTAGAAGGTGGATGGATGGATGGATGGATGGATCCCAAAGGAGTGATCTATGGATGGATGTTGTAATATAAGATTAGTGAGATGTGAGATGCAGAGATGTAAACGTGTCCAGAAGCAGCGTTCCGGATGACGTACTTCATGTCGGTTACTATATCTTTACAAAACTTTACTTCATGCTTTTGTCCAAAATCGCCACTTGGAACTACACAACTGCTTTTTTAACAGAATATGTAATAAGGAATACCAGACGACTTTCATCAAGTGTCATGATACGGCTCAAACCTACAACCTTTAGATTGTTAGTCCACATTTTGGAGGATGTACATTGCTTTGGAGAAAAGCATCTGCTAAATGAATAAATGTAAATGTAAATGTAACCAAGAGCAGATAGACAGGGGGATGAGAGAGAAATTGGGGCAACAGGCAGCTGTATGCAGGGAGCACCTTTACACCTGAAGGAACCAGGTGCAAATCCTACCTCCTGCTGTAATACACTTGATCAAGCTATTTACCCCAAATTCACAGTCCCTGCTGTATAAATGAGGTAATCACTGTAAATAGCAGAACACTGTAAGTCGCTTTGGAGAAAAGCATCAGCTAACTGAATCAACGCAGACCAAACGGGAGGTGTGAAAGAGCGATGGGTAAAGAGAGGAGTGTTTTCCGCAGCTCAGGAATTCCCTTCCTCCACTACGGGCACATTGGCACATTGGCTCATGGAGCCGGAGCGTTTTCCAGCAGGAACCTACCACCCCACAGCCAAACACGTGACTTTCCCCTGGAGTCCCACTCACATTTCCGTCACCATAGTGAGAAGAAGGTATGCTTCTCCTCAACTCACCCCCGTTTCCCAGTGCGCAGGAGCGGGTTCAGAGCAAATCTGACCAAATAGGGCACTTGTGTGATAAGGCCGCCCACCCAGCACTGAAACAACAGATGGTACTTATCATGCTGTCTTTGAAAATAATACACTCCTCCTTTTTAAAGCAGTGCACGTTAGCCGGGATTCAGTCACTGCAAATAAATCACGGAATGCTTCATAGTATGGAAAACACTGCTCAGAGGCAATGGCCTAATAGAGAATGTCTTCCGTGTCACGTGTGATGTGTCCTCATACCATAATAAAAGGACCGAGGGCCATCTAAGTAATGTGCTAAAAGCTCACGTGTTGCGGCCCGGAGGATACGTGGTCTGTTTTGCTCTTTAGCTAAGGTTCGAGTATCCTGAGTAGGACCAATAAATGTTTTGTCCTTTGGCAAGGCACAGATTGGCGTGAATGAGCAGCAGGTGCTTCTGCTGTGAGCGCAAGGAGATTACAATACAGCAGGAACAGTCCAGCAGGTGACCAGGTAAGGAAACCACCTTTGTGAGACGACAGTGAGATCAGTATTCCCGGCACTCTGATGAATCACACAGAAAGCAGACACTCTCCCTCGTGTCCGTCATCCCTTGCCATTCCCGTCAGGATGGTGCTTCAAAGCAACTTTGGAGAAACAGACCAGAGGGCATCCTGTGGTCTTCAATGAGGTTGGAAACCTACATCATTCAGTTATGCTTTAAGGGTCCATTCACAGAACATACTGGATACAGCTTCCTGCATGAAAAATTACATAAAAAGGTTCTGATGATGATTGACATCTTTATTAGATTTATTCCCACAATGGACTCAACAAAACTGACAAAAGGGTGATGGCGGTCGTTTGACCATATGAGTCGGCAGGCCAGCTGCCCCTATTCGTGTCGCTCCACATGACTCCATGCGCCCTGCAAGGATGATGTTAACTCTGCTTGGCATTTTCAAAACCGGCCCCTGACCATGGCACTCGGAAAACGCGAGATCCACCAGCGCAACAATCACAATCAGCATCGGAGGGTTGCTATGGTAACCGTGGCACCGTCACGCGGAACATCCGATTTATGCAGACGCATGCAAAACCAGGCAGACATACAAATACAGGAACTTTGAAACAGATATGCAGAGAGAGCACGACTAAATGTACCATGAAATATTGTATGCAACGCACCAGCAGTAATGCATTTATATAGGTGCCCCCTGCAGCTTTCCGACCGTCTGGGAGATCTGAGACACCTGACTGGTGGTGACTGTGACTTGGAGGTGATGTGGGGCCATTCACAGACAGCCCTGTTTGAATTCTGCAGAAAGCGTGCTGGCCCACTTTCACAGCCTCACGCTAAACCAATTCAGTGTGCCGCACGGCCTCGAAGCTCTTAATCCTGCAAATGCAACGTCACAGCTAGAGCTGGGAACATTGCATGCGATTCCTAGTTAGTGTAGTTTTTATCAGGCAGTAATTAATAATTAATTGAGTAAGTGGGCGCATGTATGGCACTGCACAATTCTTCCTGGAAAACCTTTGTGTGGTTAATTAGACTTGAGGAAAGCACCAGCTCATGAATCTATTGATCCCCCCAATAGGGGGACTAAACACATATAAACTACTGAATTATGCATAGGGATTGATTGAGTTGAACCAGCATGTGGGTTACCGTGGGGGTGGGGGTACGGCTGCAAGACTGACAGCTGTCACATAAAACCATCCGGCAAACAAATCACCAGAAACCTGTCTTTTCAGTGCACAACATGTGAACATGTGTACGAAAACACACACACACACACACACACACACACAAACGACCTTATAACACACTCTTCCATGTTTTTGTGCATATCCTTCAGTGGTGGACATCTCTCTCTACAAGTGGCTGACCTCTGAACATTTCACATATTACAAACTACACACACACTTTTTTTTCTGAGGGGATTTCAAGCTTCAGGTGAGGCTTTTCCAAGCTAGGTCTTCAAAGAACAGCCAAGAGACTTGTGTCCTTTGCAGCCCCTGTTATCCACTGCGAACATTTTTAGTATAAACACATAAGAAGCATCTCAGTCTGCTTTGTGAGTGTCTTGATTTATATGCTTGTTTGTTTGTTTGTTTGTTTTGAAGCTAGAGTAGAACACAGAAAAGTAGTAAAAAAATTTGGCCAAGTCACACATTTTTCCTTATTAATGGTAACCATTTTTCAATCTATCCATCATCAATAACCACTTGTCTAATGTGGGGTTGAGATGGTCTGGACCCTATCCTAGAAGCATAGGGTGTGCGCCAGGATACACACTGCACCATACTGCGATCTCACCCACATTCACACATTCACTCAGTTTTGAGTAACACCATGCCACCATGCCACTCCTCATTTCTCTAGGGCTACGGACATTACCGTATGTGGAACTTTGGAAGTATGACATTTTTCTTCTGGGACAATATGTCATACACCCATTTCTAGCCTAGTAGTGTTCGTTGTTGACATTTTTTACATTCTACAGCTTACATTTCTTGCATTTCTTACATTCAATCTTACATTTACATAAATTTATTAAAGAAGCAGATGCTTTTCTCCAAAGCAACATACATCTTGTTATATATACTGTATACAGTGTCTTGCTATATATGTTCTTGTTATACAAAGTCCCATTGTCAGGAGATTGTATCACCATTATTTTATGGAAAAAATTATATAATTCCTTCCTGGACAAAAGACATTAACAAAAATAAAAAAATTACCAAAATACAAGGTATTTTTTACGTGTGACAATATCACCAACATATTTCATAATGTTTGTGCTAAAAATGACTGAATTTTATCACGTATCCAAATGATTAAAACCAGTACAATGAATTGTGAAGCTAAATGAATTTTCGTTTACCACAACCAATGTCGTGATTGGTTGATGCTCTCAATCTAACAGGAAGTAAGAAGCAGGAAGTAGGAAATATATACAGTAGTCAGTGTTGTTATGGAAGGCGTAGTGCCAGCTTGCTTTTCAGAGTGAAAGAAGTAGTAGATGAATAAAATACCAGTTGTTGACGTAAAATGAACTCATTGCCAGGAAAAAAATGCTGTTCTAGTGAATAATAAGCCATTGTGTGAGCAAATGGTATATGTTTTCATAAGCTTTTGTGGTTTTTCATTGGACGGGACTCCATTATATAAGGGAAGGGTGTATTAGCATCCAACTTTTGTGTTGGGTTGAATCTTTGAGTATCCATGTAAATACCACAGAAAGCAAAACGTGTTATCATTCCTGAACCTCCATACAAAGTGGTTTGTGAAAAGACATGTAAATAATAACTCCCCCCCCATGTTCTGCCAACCGCTTTGATGAGTTCTGAACCCATTCTGGATTGTGTATCCATTCCCTGGGCTGCAACAGTGTGCGTGTGCCACCTATTGGTTCAGCTAAAGACAAGCTGGCTGAATCCACTACATACCAACATGCCATATTATAAAAGATAATAGGATTAAGAGATATTGCCGGAACAGTACAGTGATTCTGTGTTTAGAATCCTGTGTCAAAGCTTCAGAAAATGGTTTATCCTGCGGTCTTACGAGAAAAGTCCCAGATGGCGTGGGATTCCTTAGGATGTGAACTCAGTCAAGCAACTCCCAACCAAGCAGTACTGTAGCAGGAATAGCATGACTTGAAACTGTTTCTGGGGCCCCTCTGGCCGAAGCTTTGTATCTTCACAGCATCTGACACCAGTCTGGAGCAAATTTTACCAAGGCAACCCAAAATAGATGCAATCCATACTGCTGACAAATGCAGATCATTTTTCCCCTCATAATTCCAAACGAACAGCCTGTAATAAACCCAGACTTCAGTGACTCACACAGCAAATTTACCTTGGCTGACCCATGTTGAACAGAATCATATTACCTTACCTCTCAATAAACCCATTTAATATAAATTGTTCCACATCACAGCATGTTTAATCATACACAGCTGATAAAGGGTATTTTACCCCGCCTGACACAGACTAGGAGCTGACGAACTCCATGAACCTTCAATCTTGTCACATCCATCACTCACTGTCTCGCCCGTCCATCTGACTGAGAAATCGATCTTGGCATTTTTATAAATAGCCTTATTCACTAGAAACAGGACTATTGGCTTATTGGTTTATGGATTTGTCCTGTCTGTTTTTACTGAAACGGGATGTGGTACATCTGGCATGCACAGTGATAGATATCAGTCTGTAGCAATTTTCCTCAAACTATTCATTAGTTATAGCATTAGTACCTGTTTCAAACAAATTGTTTCATTCACCAAGTTGCTGTGCATCCTAAACTTCTCAGGTATACTGCTCCCATAGGCGTAATTCACACAGGAAGCTTAATAAATACAATTAACTAACTCATAATTAATGCTGCAAAATTTCCGTTCAGTTTTACCTGCACAAATCCTTATATCCATTATCAATAACTACTTTTCTAATGTGGGGTTGCAGTGATCTGGAGCCCATCCTGGAGACACAGGGTGTGAGCCACGGTACACCCTAGAGAGAATTGTCTTTCACATACTGATTTACTTGCACAAAAATACACCACAGGCAGTTTAAAATCGCCAGTTCACCTGAACCACATGTCTTTCGATTGTAGGTTGAAATCAAGGAAGACACATGGAAAAATTTCAAATTTGGCATTGACCAGAGCCAGGCTCAGACCTGCAGCCCAAGAGCTATAAGGCACCACAGTTCCACTGTATCTGAAACCAAGTGCTTTTTTAAATGGATGTGTCTGTTGTATATTTTTCATATGCACAACTCAAACCATTTTAATGGTGTTCCTTTCATTCCAAGTTGTACAAAAGAAGAAAGCAGGATCAGATAGCTTGCATGTTGTGTCATGTCTGTTTTAGTGCTGTGGCCACGTAGCAGTACAGAGGGTAGCTTTACTGCCTCACAGCTTTTCCTCTGTTTGGGTTTAGGTTCGAATCCAGGTCACTTAGGTGTAGAGTTTGCAAGTTCTCACTGTGTTTGGGTTTCCTCCCGCATTCAAAAGATATGTGAGTTGAGTTCAGCATGTGAAAGTCCTGTCCACAGTTTACCTTACTTAGGCTAGCACCCTGTGCTTACAGAACCAGATCTGGACCACCACGACCCTGTCATGGACAAACGACACCTAAGTGAGTGTTTCTGGTACAGGAGCCTTTTAATATTGCAAGCCGCATTACTAAATGTACATTTTAAGTTTCCAAAAATAATTACAGTATATTTGCATATATAACTATCCCTCTGTTTATAACTCTCAAGTTTTGGTATAATGGCTCTTGGATTATAATAGCCAACTTTTGATTTCCGGTATGAAAAATCAATATAAAGAAATTTGAAAGCAATTTGATGGTCAAGCCCCCTGAAAGTGAAGTGGATGTGCAGCAATGTACTGTAGTTGGTGCTAGTGTCAGCTGTTTCCTGTTGATTTCCTGTCACTTGTTTGCTTTGTGCAGTTGCAGCACAGTTGCAGTGCAAGAAGGACTGCCAAGTCTGATCCCTCCTCCACCTACCACAATTCACAATCAACTGTTTTTGTCTTCACTCAGCGAGTACAGTACCAGTGCATTACAGTAAATTACCCTGTTTAGTTTTAATTATTGTCTGCACTCACTTTTTTAACATAAATTTCATGATTGAGTGCTTGGTGCTGTCTTCTGGATATAAAGAAAACAATTTGTTTCTGAAACCTACTGCCTATAAACATATGCTTTAATGACCTCATTAAGTGCTTGATAATCATGAAGTGATCCACGTTTGTATCGAGATCTCTCTGTTGATATAATCCACATTTTTATTGTATTGTGCAATGCTTTGGAGAAAAGAGTCTGCTAAATGAATAAATGCAAGTGTTTTATATTGTGTTGATATCATGGGCTGATAGATAAGTAGATATAGGCATTTTACCAAGTTTTAATGATATTTGGGGAAATTGGTAGGGGTTCTCAGATGGGCTGGGAAAGGATTATTTTTTCCCATTTAAAATGATGGGAAATAGACTTTCGATATCCAAAATTTTATTATCCACACTGTTTTCAGGGAGATTAATTTTGAAAATTGAGAGACTGCTGTAATACCAAATGGTCATGAACTTAAGAGTACTGATATGCAATTTTTTTCATTACTCCAGACTCCTTAGCCCACTCTGTGTTACTTGCAGGCATAATTTAAAGTGTTAAACTTATAACAGACACATTTCAATTAACAGCTCAATCTAAACATGAATATATAAATATTTGAGCTGTGGTAAAGCAGCAGCATGAGGGAGACGGTGAATGAGCTGACAAAACCACCAGCCGCGGAATCGCTGAGCGGTGGGCATGGAGACAGGCAGTCTGGGGTGTTTCCACACCGTGTGTGCCGGGTGGGGGTCACGCAAAATACTGAGCTCTGTGTGCGAGTGGAGGGAACTGGCAGTGGGCTGGGGGGCTGGGGAGGTATCCCTTGTCTGCCTTGCCAGTTTGATGAAAAATATAAACACAGTTAAAACTGCCCTCCGCAGAACGGAGCCGGTGTGACCCGTGTCACAACATTTCCAGTCCTGGTTTCTCTCCATGTTCCTCCACCTCTCGCTCTTGGTCAAACAGGGGGGCTTTTCTCTCAGCTATACTGCTTCTGAGTCAAGGATCAGCCAGGCTGTACTTTACTCGCAGTGGCAGACTCTGGGAGGTACAAATAGTGCACCGAAGGACTTTAAAGGATTTTGTTTTGATTATACAAAACCCATCACATAGGGGACGATAGCAGCATGCAACACTGACCTCAAAATTCCATCGCAGGCCACCTGAGGGCCCATGGGAATACAGCCATTTCCTGGTAAACTCTGTATGCAGTTGAAGACTACACATTTTTACGATCGTGCCATTTTCGGACCATGTTCACTAATGCTCACTTTGGTGATTACATCAATAAGTACATTTTCATTAATGCTTGTGTCTAGGACTGAACCTGCATGACCTACCAGTAATATTGGCCTCTATGCAGGCGGTGCAACTTGTGTACGTGCATTGCTTATGTATGCGTGAGGAATAAATATCATTATCAATATCATATCATCCGTTATTATCTGTCGAAAAGGACTTGGCGTTGCAAGCAAGTACAAAATGAAAGTTGAGGAGAGCAGCCTAATTCATTTATTATACAAACTAAAGCACACAAGAGCTTATTGAAATGATTAAAATGTTCATTAAAACACATTCAAGAGTCAAGTTTCATTAAAACTCAATTTTCTCTAAAAACTCGGTGTAAAGCCCTACTTTATCCGTTATAATAGTTAAGGTACCTCACTGCTTTACATGTTCTCCCTGAGTTATGGTTATTGCCTTTGTACTATGGTAATGTGACAGAGGCAAGAAGTGTGTGACCTGCCATCGAGCTGAGATGTCAAAGTGCAGTGATGGGTTGTTAACAGTCCAAACGGTAAGGAAGGAATGGTGCACAGGAGGAAGCTCTGACCCAGCCCTGGGGGGCTTTCTTGTTATTTCAGGCAGAGACCCCCCAACGTTCCTCCGGCAGTGTGGCGAGGCGCGCCTCAATCCCCGCTCACACAAACGACACCGTAGTGACAGGTGACTTCCCGCACCTGTCCGTCGTGGGATAATTAAGTGAGGGGATGGTAGACTGTGCTCTTCAGCCCCCTGCAGGGTCATCGTAGAGCCCCCCCAATCCTGCTTGATTTTCCTGCTTGGCAGTAATTGCCCCAGTCTTTTCCCCCCACTATTCAGCTGTCAAGAGTTTGGGGGAGGGGAGGGGGAGGGGCAGTGTGCTAGGGTGGGGGTTGGAGGCAGTGGCAGGGGCTGCTGCTCACCATCTGTTCTGATTCTTGACCCCCCCCCCCCCCCACAGCCCCATGGGAGTTGCCTTTTATTTCTTCTTTTTAACAGCGATCATGTGGACTGGGGTGTGTTCTAAGCATGACCACACTGCAAGAGATCCACACGCTGCAATTCATCCATCTCCTTACACACTCCACTCCCCTGGTTCACACACACGCACGCGTTCACACGAGCTGATAATATGGCGTAGGCGTGCACTACTATGTACCTGTCAGCTTTAGAGAACGTAATCCGTATCACAACCGCCATGAGATACAATATGAAACAAATTTATACACACAATTCCCAAAAGGCTTCAACTATCACTAATAATAAGAAATTATTACTAATTTAAATATTAATGCACTTTTTTCACTAAAGTAAAAATTTCTGTCTGAAGAGCTGGTCATCACAGCACATCCTGGGAGGAAGTTCTCTTAGATTAAGGAGCTGGCAAGTCTTGTAATGTGATGTTGCTGAGCTGTTTCCTCAAATATGATATGTAAGACAGCAATGGACATCAGGAAAAAAAAAAATCATAGGCATAAAGTGTGCTAAAAATGTACACGCTCTTATACACGTAAGGAAAATGCAGCCCTGGTCACCTGAAGACAGAGAAGGGGCAATAATGTATGTGTGGCATCTTGCTCCCTCCCTCTAGCCCTCCACAATGCAAAGGGACATTTTTATCATTGCTGAACTTATTTTTTGTCACAGCCGCAACTTGTAAATCATACTTCAGGTCTAAATTACACTTGTTCATAAAAGTCAGTTTCTGTAGACTGACTGCTTGTAAATGTGGGGAGGGGTTACATTTCTCTCATATACAATCATACACAGTCAGTTACACACAGTAATATACACACAGTCATCATACACATACAGATACAGCCATACACACCATCATTTTCAGCACATCAGTTGAACGGGACAGACCACTCCCCTTTGGGAAGAATAGCACCATTCTACAGTCATGACCCAAGGTATCAAGGAGGTGGTCTGGACAATGAATTCCCTACTGGAGCACACGAGGTCTCGCACAGCAGTCTGTCGACAGCAGTGACACTGCAGAGCTGCCATAGACTCAACAGCAAAACAGCAAAGACAAGACAGTCCAGCTTCACCTTTTCTTAACTTGATTTTACCCAAAGGTTAAGTTGTTTAATTCGCTTACCTTCGCCATTCACAAATGTCATATTGTGCATAAATGAAATGCCATTTACAATCAAATTCAAATGATTCAGATACCATATATATCTGGAGCCACAGTTATGAAGCCAAAATGAATCAGGATTTGTAGCCAGTGAACACACTGCTACAGTAACACCTGAAGACACAACCATGAGGATAATAAGAATTTGACTTTGCGAGGAATTTCCTTCAGTATCCCAACTTCAGCCTACGAGATGTTTTTTTTCCATTTACAATGACCGAATTTGGACTTTGTGCCTTTCAACAGCTGAGTGGAAACCAGAGTGACCGTGAGTTCTTCTTCTCAGCCCTTGTTTTATAGTTTCACCTGTTATAATCTCAGAGGTCATGGCCCCATTTGGATTGTCCAAACTATGTCCACTTTTCCACTGTTTTCATTCATTTCTTCTGTCTTCCCTGCTGTTTTGGTTTTTTTCAATTAATATGCACACATTGATCATCGTATGTATGTATGTTTTGTCTGTGAGTGTTTTTTAAGTGTACAGTATATACTAGGTACGAAAGAGCTGGAAATACGCAGTCATACAGTGTTACAGAGTAATTAGTGAAGTAAAACTGCAGTGTTATGTTTTGTTATGATAGCTAATGTTACCTATTGAAGTTACTCTCCGTTTTAATGGGACTTGGAGATATTTTAGAATAAAAGGGTATCAGTTTTGGGGCTCTGGAACACACTTTTGTCATTAAAACAGATCATTTGAGTTATGAGATTTTGGTTACCAAGGGGTTTTTTTTTTTTTGAGGTGCAGAGGACTGTATGCGCTCTCTTCGTTGGTGAATGTGAGAAATGATGTGAGAAAATTCCCATTTCTGATGCTTCCCAGTGCTGACGAACAGATGGAGTTTCACCAGCTGGAGGTGTAATGGCGAGTTGCATGCACTTGCGAAGATCCTGCCAGGGAATACCGTGGTGAACCGGGTGCAGGAAAGCCTCTGATGCCCTGCCAAGGGACAGGCAGACTCCGTGTACTGGGGCCAGATCAGCACCACGCGCAGCAGTGAGCTGTGGGCCGTAAACCTAGAAATGCCCACTTCTCAGCTCCCCTCATGCGGGGACTCATGACTGATAGACTCGTTGGGCTCCCGGCCCCCTGGCTCCGCTCGACAAAAATGAAAAACTTTAACCCCCCATGTAACATTACTCCTTAGGCTACCTGTTTTGTTAGGCTTTTTCCACGGTACTCACACGGACATTACCCTGGTCAGCCTGATTGACCCGGAGGTCAAATGACACGCTTGGACAGATGGTGAGTCTTAATGGAGAGTGTGGTGGGGGAGGGGGCTGCATTTGTTGTTGTGCTGTCGTGTGGCTAATGTGCAAACAAACACAGCACATGGGTCAGAGATGGGGGCGTGGTCTAAGGA
This sequence comes from Scleropages formosus, assembly GCF_900964775.1. Lineage (NCBI taxonomy): Eukaryota > Metazoa > Chordata > Actinopteri > Osteoglossiformes > Osteoglossidae > Scleropages > Scleropages formosus. Next base: position 19,135,072 of record NC_041807.1, read on the forward strand.
GTTAAGGGTCAAGGATCATAGAGGCCACATAAAGGTCCTTTTTTTTGCTGAGGTCAGCTCTCTCATGGGGGCCTGGGGGGCTACTGGTTCCCTGCAAGGGTGGAGGTAGTTATTGATCAAATGGTACAAGATAAATCTCAAAAATAATGGCATGTTTTATGGCAGGGATTAATTTTCTATGCCATACATGGGCCACAGTCCTCAGAAACGGTGTTCGTAGGGTGTACATGAGGGAATCAGAGGAAATTGTCCTTAACACATGTGTATTTGCTAAGCATGCTCTGCATCAGAGGAACTGTGCTCTGTGACAGACTGTAGAGAAATGGAGCTGTAGATTATGCTCTGCAGGTCTCTACAGGTTGCCGTGGATGATTTGCTTTCATTGACATGTTGCCATCATGCTGTGATGGCAAAGACACTAAGCGAGTTGTGTGACAACACGCGGTCGGCCTGACGCCATCGCCACCTTTTCCGATCAGCAGAGCCCAAGTGGCCTGCTGCACAAATCCCCTGTCCCCAAACACCCCCCTTCCTCGACGTCACCGCACAGCACACTCCATCCCCTTGACTTGAGCAGCTGTGAATGCCCCACACGTGCTGCTCTCTGTATCTCAGCTCAGAGCTCCTCCACCCTACATGAGGCCTACACATGGGGGGTTGGAAAGAGGAGTCTGAAACTCTGGACTGGTTCATCCCTTGTTTTTGCCTCCTGATTCTTGTCCATTGTGCGGGCCGGTGTCCATCAACTCTGTTGTCGTTGGGGAATTGTGTAACCGTAGGAGTCACACACAGAGTATGAGCGGAATTTGTCTGGAGTGCATCCCACCTTAATAATGCACTGCTCTCACGAGAAGTCAGGTGGGCCTTTAAAGAAGAAGGAAGGGATGACTCGGTGCAAACGAACTGTCACTGATTGCATGTTTAGTCCCTGGATTGAATCAGAAGCAGGAGCAGGAGCAGGGACACTTGCTAGCATACATTCATCATGAGGTGTGGCCACAATGGGGTACAGCAGAACACTGACTATCCAAACCAAGTGAGACCAAGACTGGTTCGGTTTTTCACATAGTTTGGATACTCAAATATACATGAGTACACGCAGTTTATAGCAAACAAAGTGAAATTAGACAAATTAAATTATTATATGCAAGGTTATTACTACTGCATTTTGACATATGAAATATTTACTAAAATAGCTGATTTACGAAATGGTTGGTAAATAATAACCAAAATGTTCTGAAGACACAATGTATATTATATTTAATTTTCAACTTACCCAATAGTTTGACATGGTTTCAACGATAAATCACAGTTTTTTTACATAAACAGAAATAAACAGAGGTAATTGCATACAAATAAGAGTACAGTACTGTAATTTTTTTGTGGGGGGCAGTGATTTGGATGTTTGGTGGTTTGGATAATCGACGTTCTACCGTTAGCTACGATGGCCTTCAGATGCAATGACCAAAAAAAAATCAGTTTTATTCTGTTTGTCTTGTTGTTTTCCTGCCTCGTGTCACTGAGTTACTATTATAAAGTGGAGTTATGGCTGTGCTCCAGACCAAAAAATGAAAATAAATGCGTTATACATTCCAGCCACAGACATACACATTATGCACATTGATTATACTTTGTTTGAAAAGAGTCCATTTCTATCTGCAGTGACACACCAGTGATACAGGATTTTCCACAGCCATACAATTAAAATACAAAATTAGCTGTCACAACTGTTGGCTTTCACTCATGACCCAGTTTTGGAATCCAAGTACTCTAGAGGTACAGCCATTCACGCATCATAAAAAATGAGGATACAGTGACACTTGCTGGTCTGAAGTGAAACTGTATAATAAAATGTCGTTGTACTGTTTTCAGGTGAGCACTAGAGGGAAGGCCAGAACAATAAAAAAGGTTATAGAGATGGCAGAGCATAGAAACTGCATTTACATGTATTCATTTAGCAGACGCTTCTCCAAAGCGACGTACATCACAGAGAAATACAATGTGTGCGTTACATTAGTAGGAGAGACAAAGTTGCACATGTGTGATTCTTAAGTACAGTTAGTTTCTTTTTTTCACCATATGTACCAAGGTTCATGACACAAGTAGCTGCATAGAACTTGACCACAATATGAAACAATTGTCGGTTCCTGATCACCTTCCTATTAGTTTTTTTTTTTTTTTTTTGAGATACATATTACATTACAGATACATTTCCTCAAGGACCTGTGCCTTAAGCCAGCCTTTTTAGCGCCTGCGGGTTTCACCCATTGCCAAACACGGACACCTCTTTATTTTGCCCATAAGTCCCCCCAGTGGGTGCACACTTTACTAATTTTTCCCATAATGCAACTATCTACAGTAAACATTTTCCCACTTACACTCTCTGTAACGCGGGTTGTTACAATACCTTACATGAACTTAAGAGATCATGGATGAATTGAGTTTGGAAGAGGTGAGTTTTAAGAGCCTTTTTAAATGTGGACAGAGATTTAGCAGTTCTGATTGAAAGGGGGAGGTTGTTCCACCATATTAGAGCCAGAACTGTGAACCTCAATGCTTTACCTTTCATCCATGGGACCACCAAACGGGCAGATGTGGAAGAACATAACAGTCTGGTTGGGGTGTAGCGGATGATCAAGTCTTGTAGACAGCTGGGAGGAGTTCTACTGATGCATTTGTAAGCCATAACCAGGGTCTTAAATTTGATCCAGGCAGCTATAGGAGGTCAGTGCAGAGGAATGAGTGGAGGAGATACATGGGAACTTTTTGCCAGGTCAAATACAACTCAGGTAGCAGCATTCTGGATCAGCTGTAGAGGTTTGATGGGCAGTAGCAGAAAGGCCAGACAGGAGAACATTGCTGTAGTCCAGACAGGATGTCACCATGGCCTGGACAAGTAGTTCGGCAGCGTCAGTTGTGAGGAAAGGACAGATTCTGTGGATGTTATGTAAGAAGTATCTGCAGGTCCAGGTTGTGGCTTTGATGTGCTGAGTGAACGATAGACCTGAGTCAATCATCACTCCCAGACTCTTAGCTGAGGAGGTAGACAAAATGAGTGAGTTGTTCAGTTTGATCAAGAAATCACGACAGGAAGACAGGCCATCTGGGAGGTGAAGGATCTCTGTATTGGAGAGGTGGAGTTGTAGGTGGTGATCAGACATTCATGCATAGATGTCCGACAGGCAGGCAGAAATGCCCACGGAAGTATCTGATGCTCCAGGTGGAAAGAAGAAGAAGAGGTGAGTATCATCAGTGTAACAATGGTATTTGAATCCACAGGAGGCAACAACAGAGTTGAGGGAGGAGGTGTAGATGAGAAGAGCAGAGGGCCCAGTACTGAGCCCTGCGGGACACCAGTTGAGAGAGGCAGAGGAGAAGAATGGGAGCCCTGCCAGACCACTTGATAAGATCTGTCAGATAGGTAGGGCTCAAACCATTTTAGTGCTGTTCTTAATCCCAAATTTAATTCTGTAACATGTAGTGTAAGAGAATAACTAATTAGTTCTACTGTCTAAACTTCATTTTAATCAAGGCACCTGGTAGTGTCGTGCTTAAATCTGCTGCCCTTGGATCCCAAAGTTATAGGTTTGAGTACCCTTGAGCAAGGTACTTACCCTGAACTGCTCCAGTGAAACAACCCAGCTATGTAGATGAATGGATAACTCTTAGATGCTTTGAAGAATAGTCCAAGATTTGTCTAGAGTGGTAGATTATGTTGGATAAAACAGAGACTTATCTCTAAGGGCCAACAGTGAATCATGAAAACATATTGTATTTAGGACCGATGTCACTCCCACAAGCCAAGCAGCCGCACCTGACAGTAATCAAGGCCAGGGATAAAGGCAGCGCCGTCTCGCCACAAGGTTACGGAATCTTGCAACGTCCTAGCTAGCAAATTCAGTGTTTCATCCCTTGTACCCTGCTCCTTGTTCTCGTGTCTATCTGGCTTTCGACCTCTGCTTGCTTTCCCTTGTTCTGAGTACTGTCTTACCCTCCCAACGAACGACCTACGCCTGTCCCTGACCACCGATTTCGCCTGCCTCTCTGTGTTGGATGGAATCCGGGATGACCTCACCCACGTTTGGGTCCAAACCACCTACCTCCTGTTTCCTGTCCCTGACTGTGACAACCAATAAGGTAGCTGACCTGAGGGAACCTTTTAAAAATAACACAGGATGGCCTAGTTCTGAATACTCAGGGGAATTTTGAATATGGTTCAGTTTTGTCAGCTGCATGCTGAATAAGTGCTTCCCATGTGTCTTACTGCTGATGTGAAAACCAGTTGTGATGACCTGCTCTGGCTGCTAGTGGTCTCACACTGCTGTTGACCAGGCAGTGGCATCTTTACTGACAGTAAAATCAGAAACTAATCAATAAAGTTCAAAATGATCTAAAAGAAACCACAACCTTATTTGGTAATTATTTAAGACTGAACTCCTGGTATTCATCCTGCAACAATGTAATTCATTCCTTTATCTTAGTTTTTCCATGAATATTTTTTGTAAATAATCAGTGGCATAAAACATGTTAATGCAACCTAATACACACACACTTTCAGAACCGCTTGTCCCATACAGGTTCGCGGGGAACCGGAGCCTAACCCGGCAACACAGGGCGTAAGGTCGGAGGGGGAGGGAACACACCCAGGACGGGACGCCAGTCCGTCACAAGGCACCCCAAGTGGGACTTGAACCCCAGACCCACCGGAGAGCAGGACTGTGGTCCAACCCACTGCACCACCGCACCCCCTGTAACCTAATAAAAACTATTAATACACATCATGATAATATACAACCAGCTGGAAGGAGAAAAAGCCAGTAGGCACCCAGTAGATTGTACTTGAGAAAACATTGTCTTTGTTATGATGGTTTACCCATATCCTAAAGCGGAGGCAGAAATTTATTCTCACCCATGCGATTCCAAGGATTTCATGTGATGCAATATAAAACAGTAAACGGGATAATGCTAAATTGTGAGACAAGAACCATTACTGGCAGTGTTTACAGTATATGAGCCCTATATCAGTATATCACTGCTGTCTTATCATTTCACACACCACCCCTATGACAGGTGACATTTATCAGGAACTTAACAGGAATATTTTTGCCTAACTGGTATGGCATCGTCGCTTAGCTGTAAATGAACCCCTGGCTCACACAATACACACATCAAAGATGCCTGACACCCGCATGCTGTAAATAATACCCTGCTGAGTCACAGTTAATGCAAATTATCACAGTTTTGTTCTGCTCACAACTTGATCACCTTGTTAGGACCTAAAACGGTAAATAGTCCTGCATGTCGTACGTTTACAGCGTGCTGGAAGGGACACTTTGAATTAGTTACCGGATACTTTAATACCTGAGACGTTTTGATCATCCGCTAAACCCCAATCAGACTGCTACGCTCTTCCACAACTGCTCTCTTGGTGGTCCCACGCATAAAAGGTAAAGCACAGAGGTTTTCGGTTCTAGCTCTGTTGTGGTGGAATGACCTCCCTCTCTCGCTCAGAATTGCTGAATCTTTGTCAACATTTGAAAAGGGTCTTGAAACTCACCTATCATACTCTCTTAAGTTCATGTAAGGGGTAAATGTTCATTCACCATGACTTTAAGATCATGCATGGATCAATCCTTTACACAGCTGCTCCTGTAATGTAATGTACATGCTTATTTGTATTTCCAAAAAAATTAATAGGAAGGTGATCAGGAATCATGGATATTCGGATAAAGTTTTATCCAGCTACTCGTGTGATAAGTATTGGTTCATATGGTGGAAAGAAACAAACTAACTGCAATTAAAAATCATGTGTCTGCATCTATATCTCTCTTCCTGCTAATGTAATGCACACATTGTATTTTCTATGAGATGTACGTCACTTTGGAGAAAAGCGTCTGCTAAACGAATAAATGTAAATACCGAACCCCACCTGCGTTATCATGGCGCACCGAGCGTCAGAGGATAAGTATGATGCCACATGCTTCCTCTTTCAGAGAGCTATTCTGTAAACCATTTGCGTAGGCAAAGCCCCAGAGAGACGAGCAGACAAGCAAAAATAAACAATAATTACGAGTTTCTGCTTGGTGTGGATGGGCTCGAGCCCTGAGGCCCACATGCTTATAGGGCGGGTCTGCAAAACATCGTATCTTGCTGCATCTCAGCCCACATGGCACCCACACCCATACACGTGTGTCCCAGTCCACCACATGTTAGAGCAGGTTGTCCATTTGTTTTTTTTTCTTGAGCCATAAAGCAATGCCAAGCACAATATTAGAGGAAAAACTTCCTTGTTTTCTGACATAATATGAATGTAATTATTTTATAACAACAACACCACTTATTACAGTTATCAGAAATGTAACTCCTTCGAGGCACAGTGCCATCGCCACACTGGCAGAAATTCATTCACTGACAAAGCGATGCAATTAAAGGCTGAAAAAAAAGATCCGGATGGAAACTTTCTTCAAAGCTAAGGAGGACGGAGACTAACGTCACCTGCCGTCACCTTCTTAACTTTATTGAGAACTTTATGGATCTAAACAGAAGCATTGAAAGCATTACATTTATATAAAGCAACAATAATATTGACAGCAACAGAAGAATAAAGTAGAAACATATTGGCTTAAAAATGACACTGGCTGCTTTGTAGTATCACAGATCTACATTATGTAATTCTTTTTTTCTGAGCAACAGCTTTTAAAAGAACTTAAATAGAGTGTGTGTAATATGTATAGACACACACACGTCCCATCCAGAGTGGACCCATCTTGTGCTCCAGTTCATCGCGACCCTGCTCAGAATAAACGGTTATTAAAATTTCCAATATTCTAGTTTCAGTAACTGCTTGTTCTGAGTAGGGTGTGTGTGTGTACATATATATTTTTTTTTCCTCAAGTGGAAAATCCCAGTAAATTGGCTTTTTCACAGTGTTCTGAGTGCACAGTATTTGGATTGGAACTCTGGATGTGTGTGTTATAGTTCCCAAAGGTGAGGAGCTGCTGCTGGGTGGAGAACTTCTCAGGGCTGTAACCCTGGGTAAGTAAATATTTCACCTGTTCCAGTGGGATGGCGCTGAGCCAGGACGGCACCTCCCCAGAGGCCATGGTGCATGTGTCATATGTCACCATGTCACACCGTATTACCAGAGAGGGGGGGCAGGCCACCTTTGGCGAGGGATCCCAGGCCTTGCTTCTGCTGAGCCTTCCAATATGCCGGCTGCACCCTTTGGACCAAAGCAGCATCGTGATGGTGCCCAGTAACCCTGCAAAGAGGGTCTGCTCCACCTGCCCCTTGTCCAAATCAGTGAGCTTTACAGACAGGTTCAAGCTGGTGAGGAACTTCTCTAGATCCTTGACCAGGTGGGCATGGGCTTCATCTTCTGGGGTGTAGAGGAGGATGACCATGGCTGTTTGGCAATGAGCTGCTAAACGGCAAAACCTTGTCAAGCGGAAGGACTCATTTCCAATCTGACATCATTTTCCACAGACAGTGTTTGGGGCTGATCTTACCTCCACGTGGTGCACACAGCCACCCACCAGCATGTCCATCTTTTAAGCTCCTTCTCTGGTAAACTGAGGTATGGATAAAGATTGCTTGATGTTGGTTGCAAGCCTGTCAATCTGCATGTAGTCAGGCATGTCTCAGCAACCTCAATAACTGGTCCCAAAAACCTTCGGGGAATCTTTTTCAGGCGGTGTTTCATATATATATTTACAGTATAAGGCAGCTTCATGATGTAATGTGTATAGCATGCAGCCTATTGGTGTTTACATAACCATGAAGTTGACAAGGATGGCTGGGGAGGAATGTACCTGTTAGCACGATATTTGCTGCAAGGGCTGCGATGACAACTGCTGTCAGGCACGCGAGACCCAAAAACAGCATCTGCTCCAAATCCCAGATAACTGGGTCTCTGTTTACTGTGGGAAATGGGAGAAAGGAGTGTAAGCATGGTGAACGCAGTAGTCCACACTGGATCCAGACCCATAGAAACAGAAACGATATACTGGAACTGATGGGGCAAAATTGCATTATTGAAAAAGACCGGGGAACATATGAAACGCCTCTTCTACACGACAAACATTGCTCATGGACACGTGTCAGAGGTCATATCAATAGGCCATAAACAGTCGGGTGCACATAAAAATGAATTCAGAATTCTCCTGAACCTCCCTCATCCAGCAGTACTGCATGCAACAGAGATATTAATATAATTTCTGCAGGCGATAGATTTGACTCACTATGGAAAATAGAAAGGTTATAAAAACACGGCATAATCTCATGTTTGTCCTATTTTCTAGAACAAACATGGAGACAGGAAGATAATTCAGTGCCTCTATTCAAGTCAGTCATCAATGCACTTTTGTTCACTTCTGAATGTATATTGTCCGCCTTTCTCTCTGTTCTTCCTGTGAAGTGATATCACTCTTAACTTTCTTTTTTATAGAGCATCACCATGGTGAACAATGTTTTCCTTCATGTCAACAATCTATAAATCAGCTACATTTAGAGCAGCTTTGATTCTGGAGTGATTTTGCAAGGAACATCAGAGAGGGGCTTGCCTTGTCTTGCTTTTGAGGGAACACCCACCAGTGCTGCACAAACATTGCATATCATGTGTTCCAAGGCTCAGCTCATTCAAAAAGCATGAAGGCTTGAAACCCAACATCTACGGTGTCTCCAAAATGTCTGTGTGGAGAAAACAGCTGAAGCACAGCAGAATTAAAGCTGCCTGCAACTGTTTAACAGTCCATCTGACTCCCTGATTTAAAGCCACCAGTTGCTATGGCAACACTCAAACCGTGTTGCAAAGACTTTGACTAGACATGAGCTATCTGTTTCCACCAGGTGTCGTGGGGCGTTGAACTCACTGCACGGGAGATGGCACCGGAGGACAGCAGCTGAGAACTGGATGTCGGCCCTCTTCACCTGCCAGAGAAGGAAACTCTGAGGTCAGGCACTGGGATCAGTTCCTCAATGTTACCATCGCCTAAGAGTCCACCATTATGGCTCCAGCCCTGAATCTGCCAGCTTACCTGTACACACACATCAGGGTCACACACATCTGCAGGGAGGCTTACAGCTGTGTCATTCTCCTTATCCTTCAAAAGTTGACAAACCAAAAAGACAGCAAAACATAAAACATTAATTTCCTTCCTATAAACCACAGCACATGCTGAGACCTTAGAGCCAGACTACCATTTTCTTCTCAACTTTTGAATAAAGGGTTTGCGTTGTTTTATTATCCTGGCATTTGTTTGGTAGGTAAATTACAAGGAAGATGTTATTGAGGGTTTCTTAGAAGTTCTGGTTAAATCTTTTACTTGCAGTCATTCAGTAGAAATGTTAGAAAGCCCCCATCTACACATGGCTGCAGCTCCAGCACAAAGAAAGGCCTATCATTTCGGAGGTTTTCTAATGTTAATTGATAGTTACCACAGTGACCGTAGTGATCTCAGTGCATGTAAAGGCCTCGCCTTTTCTGCACACGCTCAGAGAGAACTGGTTCTTCATCTGAGACGTCAGCACGGCTTCATGTCGACGGGCTCTAGTTGTCACCATCAGATCCCACACTGAAGTAATATAGTTAAAATCAGATAAATCACCTACAGTGTCCTCCTTCGTCAAGTTCTACAACGGTGTAATTGTTCATCTATATTCCTTCTGGCTTGAAACGTACACTCTGGAAATGAGGGGGGTTTTTTTTGGGAGCGGATAACACTTTTCACACAGATTAATTACTTAGTTAAAAAGAGGTGCCGGAAAAAACTGCATTAGCTGCAGTTATTAAGATCTGGAAGATCTTGCAGCAGTTCAGGACTGAACTAGCTCACCTGTCGTAAGAATGTTTTTGTCTAATTATCCACTTGTAATTACACCATAAATCACAGGGAACTTACCTGGAAATTTCCCACTGGCAAAGGGACATCGAACCCAAACTCCATCTCTCATTGTAAACTGGAGAGAAACAACATTTAAGTTCCGCCCCAACAGTTCAAACATGTTTGAAACACTTCACATCAAGCAGTAATTATTATTTAGCTGATGTTTACGTAAATGCACATTTTTCTGACACTTCTCCAAAGTAATTTACAATGTTAAGCTATTTACCCATTTAGATAGCTAGGCAATTTGTACCGGAGCACTTGAGGGTAGGTAACATGCTGAAGGGCAGTGGCGTGGGGCCAGGCATTCGAACACAGAGCCTTCCCATAGAAGGTGACCCACAGCCCCATAATAGTCGCAAATGTGAGTTATAAGGTCACATGATCAGTTTGATTACCTTCATGCAAAGCTGTGGGTGCGGGTCTACCTTGGAGTATGTGACCTAACGCAAAACAAAAGCAGGAGAATGTATCACTGAGGCATTGATGAGGACAGGGATGGACTGATGAAGGATGAGCTAACTACCTTTCCTCTGCGGATGACCTGGCTGGAGTTGAGCAGGTCCACACAGTCGCTCTCTTGCACTGCTTGGCACAGCGTGACGACCGCATCAGTGGGACACGATGGCTCCCATGACAAGACTTCCCCTCGGATGTCAAAGGACATCTCGGACCACAGTTCCTCCGTACCTAAGAGGGAGTGACTGAATTACGGGAGAAACCCAGCGAAGAAGTTCCACGCAAAACTATTCACACAAACTGTATTTCCCGAGAAGTGTGCAGGAACCAAGGAGTCTTCAATTGCCATTGTGATGTAGCAGAAAATTGTACAAGGGCTGCCTTAACTTCACCACAGGGTGACTAAATCATACATTACTCACAGTTTTTGAAAGGGCAGACTTGAACTCTTGGGGCATCAGTCATGTGTGACCATCCCTGTTCAACATAACCACAAAAAATGAACTTTCTCAGTTTGTAAGTGAAGACAGATAAAATTGGCACATTTAGGGTTAGGATGAGAGTTAGGGATAAGGTTAAGGTTAGGATTAAGGTTAAGGTTAGGGGTTAAGGTTACGGATTGTTATAAGAATAGGGTTAGGGTTAGAAGTTAAGGATTGTTAAAGGGATACTATTATGCTTTGTTACCTCGATGCACAAACAGGGCAGAAGTCTGGAATACCGAAATGTTACATTCTTGAACGGGTTCTCTTTTTTAATCTACAAAACAAAAAAAAAATGAAAACACAGATCTTAATGAGATCTTGATGGCAGCAGGATTATGTGTTTGTTTGCAAATGGACTTTTTGTCTTTTCTGTGTCTGGTTTTTAAACTATTACAGTCTAGTTCACATTTTTATTTTGCGTGTCGCCACATGTGAGTTATGCTGAGAGCGCGTATATCTCACCAACACGTGCGCCCCCGTGCCGCTGCAGGTGTACGAACGATGGCACAGGCGCAGGTGATAGTCTTTGTCCTCCAGCATATCCTGCACAGTCACAGACAGCTCCCTCCTTTCCATGTCCACAGTGTACTCTATTTTGCCAGCTATAAAATATATATACATGCACTGAAGGCAACTGATAACTAGTGGCTATATATATATATATATATATATATATATGTATATAAACTATACTGTATATAGTATTTATAGGTATGGCTAGTGGGCAACTGGTCCCCCACCCTGACTCTAACCTCAGTGCTAATCCTGACCCTAACCCTATCCTTAACTCTACCTCTCACCTTAACTCTAGCTATGCACTTGTTTAGTGGTTTTGTACTTGTTTTAACATCATGTTTTAATTTTCACATTACAAATACAGTAAATTAGGTATCATGGCCGCCATAGGGATGTGCTATATTCTACTCAGCGAGCTTCTGCTGACAAGATGGATTAAGGACTTACTGATGCATTCTGGAACATTGTTCCTCAGGTCTTCATTATTACAACCTGCAGTGAGATATGGTTCATTGACAAGTTATTTTGCTGTTGTGCTATGTTGTGTAATAATATAAGCAGAATTCAGCTCATTTTACGTAATTTTTGAATACACACACAATCTTTCATACAGAAAACTTCATGTCTCTTCATTTGTCCTTTACAGTTTATGATGTCTGAGGTTAAATCCAATAAATGCTACTTTGGATTAAATAAAAAGTGACAGATCTAATTATGCTCCAGATTTTTACAGTTAGCTTATGTGTTCATATATTTCTTTTCCTGTTAACTTTAATAGAATAAACACAACAAAGACATATGATTCTGGGTAGCACAGTGGGTAGCACTGGGGACTAACAGCTCCTGGGCTTTGAATCCAGCTCAGTTTGTGTGGGGTCTCCATGTTCTCCCTGGGTTTCCCCTGGGTGCTCTGGTTTCCTTCAATGCTCAGAAGACATGTTTTGGGTGAACTGGTGACTCTAAGTCTCCCTTAGTGTGTGTTTATGTGTGTGAAAGGGGTGTGTGGCTACACTATGATGAACTGGCACCCCTTCCAGGGTGTACCCTTCCTAGCCAAGCCCCGGTGTTTCCAGGATAGGCTCTGGACCACCACCACCCTGCACTGGAGAAGCACTTAACCACAGTGAGTGAGTGATATACGACACAGACGCACAGCATGCAAACAAAAGCACAAGGAGAGGCATCGAAACAAATCCCTTGCCTTGAACGCTGTACACTTGGGACCAGGTCAGATCACAGTATTCGGGGACTGTTCTCAGCGTCACCCGGACTTCTTGGCTTGCTCTCACCTCAAAGCAGTCGTTGCGAACTTTCACCTTCGGGGGAGAAGCGACAAGCAAGCTGATACAGGCCCTTAGCAGTTAATACACGATATAACCAATGACAGGGGCACCTTATTTCAAGCAGTGTGAGGGAGGAGCGCTGGTATGTGAGAGGTTGTAGAAAGATACGGACAACCACATCCAGATTTAAAGGTGTGGGTAGTGACATAATCGGCTGCGTGAAAATGTGAATGGGTCAAAGGTAGGTGTGTGTGCGTGTGTGTGTGTGTGTGTGTGTGTGTGTGTGTGTGTGTGTGTGTGTGTGTGTGTGTGTGGTGCTACCTGCTGTCCCTGGAGGCGCTTTCTCCCCGGCCCTCGGAAGTAGATGGCTGTGCACTGTTCCAGCATCCCCGCAGGGCCCATGCACACGGCCACACCCTGCACGCTCTCTGCAGATGACACACGGCAGCGGCATCGACATCGTTTCAGGGAAGTGGTGGCAGAAAGAAGGAAGCATCTGGAACGGCTGCCTGGAAGTGGGTCATGCATCGCGCTTGGGCTGCCAAGCAGCGTTCAGTAAGAGAACCCTGCTAGATAAGATCTCCGGGGCTTTCCCACCCGGCTCCCTTCCCAGTCCTGGCAGCGGCGTGCGGAAGAAGGAAGGAAGCTGACAGCTTTATTGCCTAAGTGCAGTAACAATGATGGCCCTGTGAAATGCGGTACCGCTGCCCAGAACGTGCGTTCAGCTACCTCCCTGCACAGGCTCTCTCGGGACAAACCACAGCGCTGCTTCCGTCAGCGTTTGCATAGAAATATCAATTTCACAGGTCTCACACAATGCACATTTCATACCCCAATCCTTCTTTCTCTTCCTTCAGACTTCATTTGATTTTTGTAATACTGCTATCATTATGGGCTTATTTTTAAGTGACTAATACCTGTGTAATTATTACATACATTGTTATCATTACAGTACTGGATTATATTTAGATGATTAATAATTGTCTAAGGGGCGGTGCGGTGGCGCAGCGTCTTTGGCTGGGTTCTGCTTTCTGGCGGGTCTGGGATTTGAGTCCCACTCGGGATGCCTTGTGATAGACTGGCATCCTGTCCTGGGTGTGTCCCCTCCCAGTGCTGCCGGGTTAGGCTCTGGCTCACCGCAACCCTGCTCAGGATGAGTGGCTTCAGCCAGTGTGTGTGTGTGTGTAATACTTGTCTAATTATTACATATATTTACTTTACTTCATTTATCATATGCTTTTCTCCAAAGCGACTTCCAATGAACTCTATGTAGTGTTATGAGCCCACACACCTTATTCACCAAGGTGACTTACACTGCTAGATACACTACTTACAATGGGTCACTCATACATACATCAGTGGAACACACTCTCTCTGTGGCACTCACACATACAGTATGGGTGAGCCTGAACAGCATGTCTTTGCTATTATATTGCAATAATAACTAAATAATATTTCAAAGTGAGTAATAATAAATAAAGCAAACAAAAATAAATAAAGCAGAAATACTGAGAAATAGATACCAATGCTTTGCATTGCCATGACGACGTTCAGATATAATGAACACTGTTGCTTCTTTTTACATTTCATCACTGTGGAGATGCTGACATTGTGGAAAAGAGGACTCCGGAGAAGCTCTGGCGCATTTTCACAGGGGTGAAAGGAAACTGGGAAGAGGAAGAGAACAGAAAACAGGGTCAAGAAAAGGGGAAACATGGTAAATACTGTAGGATAATTCTGCACACCTGAGCTGAACTCTTGGCCTGATGCTGATTTGTGTAACAAAGTTGTGCCTCATGTTTGCTCATGGTTTCTATTGTCTGACTTATTGAACATCCTCAAAAATTGTCATTGTAATAAGCTGTTCCAGGACAGACAGACACACACACACACACTCTCTCTGAACCGCTCGTCCCATATGGGGTCACGGGGAACCGGAGCCTACCCGGCAACACAGGGCGTAAGGCCAGAGGGGATGGGGACACACCCAGGACGGGACGCCAGTCCGTCGCAAGGCACCCCAAGCGGGACCCGAACCCCAGACCCACTAGAGAACAGGACCCGGTCCAACCCACTGCGCCACCGCGCTCCCCTCCATCTGTTCCAGGACAGTGCACTAATATTCTCTTTGATTCCGAATGATTCAAATTATTTTTCATGAACGCTGGCAAACAATGAGAAATAATGGACTTCATGGTTATTTTGACAGTCATGCAAATAATTTGTTTTTTCCTTTGTGTCTGCTTGACAGGCAAGTCATGCCCGGCAGCGCAGGCCTGACATGACGCCCTCTGGTAAACCACTAGAGGCACCATGCTCATGAAACGCACTAGTTATGAAAATTAAAAAATACCTAAGCATTATCTCATAATGTTCACTCTGTCAGTGTTTCGCTGTCCTTTTAGAGTAGCTTTCCCTCAGCCTAACACATTGATGAAAACTCTACAGTAACGTTAACCCTGTTGTAAACGGATTTGTTTACTTTTGGAGCTTTGTTGTTTTTTACATTGGGGGGGCGCGGTGGTGCAGCAGGTTTGCCTGGGTCCTGTTCTCTGGTGGCTTTGGGGCTCGAGTCCTGCTTGGGGTGCCTTGTGACGGACTGGCATCCCACTTTGGGTGTGTCTCCTCCCCCTCCAGCCTTGTGCCCTGTGTTGCCAGGCTAGGCTGCGGCTTGCCGCTACCCCCTTGGGACAAGCGGTTTCAGACAATGTGTGAGTGTGTGTGTGTTTTAAATGGAAGGTGTATATATAGGATTATGCATATGTGTTTGGTGCTCCCGTTTCCTGAATGAAAAAGTTTGCCGCAGCAGTGTCATGTTCTGTGGTCACTGAGTGAATGTCAAGAAAACTGACCAAAGGACATTCGCTTTGCATGGGCTTTACAGCTGAAAAATGACAAGTCTGCTTCCTGAAATGTTACCCTCTGTTTCATGCTTTGGCTGTAACAACAATGCCATAATTGCACAGGATCTCTAGAAATTACACACACACACACACACATTTTCAGAACCGCTTGTCCCATACGGGGTCGCGGGGAACCGGAGCCTACCCGGTAACACAGGGCGTAAGGCTGGAGGGGGAGGGGACACACCCAGGACAGGACGCCAGTCCGTCGCAAGGCACCCCAAGCGGGACTTGAACCCCAGACCCACTGGAGAGCAGGACTGTGGTCCAACCCACTGCGCCACCGCACCCCCCATCTCTAGAAATTAATAATTTTTAATTAATAATTCTTCTTGAGCAGTTCTTCAGAATTCTTCTTCCAGAAGGCAATGGGATATCACTACCATAGAACAACGGTTAGGGTTAGGGTTAGGGATTAGCGAAAGCTTTCAAAGTAGAGCAATATCACACTTTGATCAAAGGTATTGAAGTAACACTCATTAAAACATTTGCACACTGCTCTGCATCTCAGAATTATTACTCTTTAATTCTGGGGCTCATTTATACAAGTGTGGCACGAGATACAATAGTGTACTTACAGTAGGGCTGGCTTTTGCAGTGGAGTCCCTGCAAGACCGAAATGGAAACAGAGACATTGATAAATAGTTGATTCCATTTTGAAGCACTGGACGCTTTTACATATGAAAATGACTCGGTGCATTCATGAGCTGCTGCCCACACAGATGTCAAAAGCAGCAGCCTTCGAGGAAAAGAGGCAGGTTTTGCTAAATATATTCTTCCATTGTTGACTCATTTGCTGATGGAGTGATCTCCTGCCATCATATGTGTTGTCCCGCACAGAACTCACATTTTGACCACCCCGAAGCCCACTTTCCCTGGAACTGCCATGAAACATTGCAGCTGAAGTGTTGGAAAGGTGCCCCACTTTTTATAGTGGACTGAGTGCATTTAGGGAGGGTATTCCGCTATGCCGATACCCACGACTCAGACAAGAGGTCGATGAAAGAAACACTTCAGCAAAGGTACTGGCTAGAGACGTCACATTAAGCCTTTCTCTTTAGGACTGTGGCATCTTGATTCATTAATATTGTGTTTTATCAACAGCAAAAAAAAAAAAAAAAAAAAATCACAGCTGCCTCACTGTATTTTAAAACAGCCAACAGGATGTCCTCACATGAAGCTCAGTTATTAAACCAACAGCCCCTGGCAGAATCGTGTTTGTGTTGGATGTTCAAAATAGTATCGCAATCTCTGCATATTGTTGTTAATCTTTAAGTCTCGAAATCATAAAAACACATAAAAAAAACAAATACATATTGAAACTTAAAAATCCTGTTTCCTTTTTTCCCTTTCAAAAAATGTTAATAAAGAAGAAAAAAGTGCTAAGCAAAACTGCTGACACACAGTGATGGTTAAAATTTACTACTCATGAGAAAATGACTCAACAGCATCAGTTACTGTAGCCAGGAGGTTTCATAACAGGAGGTACCTGAGGGCAGTGCGTTCCACACTGTGAGATCTTCTCTATGCCCTCAAATTGGGCCAGAGTCCAGCTGAAAGCAAAGACCAAGAGACCAGAGAGCTTCATCCTCACTCCTTCCTTGTGTAACACAGGTCCAGTTGTGATGAGCTTCTCTTCTGGTCCTGATGTTCCTCTCCTACTTTTTATTCTCTTTAATTGCTGGTCTGTTGGAGGTTCTGTAAATTAAGCTGCTGCCCCTGACTCAGCCTGCTCTGCTCAGAATTTCACGCTTTGGTTCAGCTCAGTTTATTCCTGTGCACAGAAGCCAAAGCCTTGATGTTTGCGGCCCAAAATTTCCAGGCAAAGGTAATGATCTGATTCTAAATGCAGAGATCCCGCCCCTCTACCTGCCTCTTTTTTACTGACACAGCCAATATCAGTCGAGGAGGCTTGGTCCTGTAAGTAGAGAGTCCTTTAAACATCCCTTTCTATTCATAGTTAAGATAAATTACTCTGTTTTATACATCTTTTTGGACACATATATCAGCTAAACAGTGAACTAATGAATTATTATGGGATGATGGCCAGCCAACCCAAAAATCTAACTTTTCCTCAACTCCCCAGCTAGATAAAATTCTTTCAGATTTATTATTAATT
Source organism: Scleropages formosus (assembly GCF_900964775.1). Taxonomy (NCBI): domain Eukaryota; kingdom Metazoa; phylum Chordata; class Actinopteri; order Osteoglossiformes; family Osteoglossidae; genus Scleropages; species Scleropages formosus. The sequence goes on from NC_041807.1 coordinate 19,152,721, forward strand.
ATTAATTAAAGTTCTTTCTAACTACCTCCTGACTTTGATTATGACTTACCAGTTATAGGTAATCTAGGGCTCCATTGCCTGTAATGAAGAGATACTGTATAGGAGACAGATAGTTTAAATTTTTGCATAGCTTATAACATTTATTACATTATTTGTTAATTATGATACAGTATTGTATTTTACACCCAGTTATATAACTGTGTATTCCAAAATCAGTACAGGTTTAACACACTAGATCTGAATCAAGAAAGCCCAGGCTAAAATGCCTTTTGTACATTTTGTTTACATTTCTTTTTATTGTATAGCCTACATTACATAGTTACATTAACAAATAAAAGAAATGAGAAATTCTGCTTTTTAAGTAATCTTTCATGAAATAAGTCTTATAAGTGTTATGTAAAATTCACAAACTTTGTTGTCTGTGCAACACAAACATATTTTATTGACATATTTAAATGAGTGGGGGTGCGGTGGCGCAGTGGGTTGGACCAGGTCCTACTCTCCAGTGGGTCTGGGGTTCGAGTCCTGCTTGGGGTGCCTTGCGGCGGACTGGCGTCCCGTCCTGGGTGTGTCCCCTTCCCCCTCCGGCCTTACGCCCTGTGTTGCCGGGTAGGCTCCGGTTCCCCGTGACCCCGTATGGGATAAGCGGTTCTGAAAATGTGTGTGTGTATTTAAATGAGTATAAAGTAGAAAATCATACACAGTGACAATTAGTTTACATTAAAAAAATTTAACTGCTAACAATAATTATCTGTTTCTTAATGTGTTTATTCACATATTTCTTATTAATAGAATTCTATGACTACATTGGCTAAGTGTGTGTGATTAAGACACACTAAAATTTCAGTAGAAAGAGCTGAACGTTTCAGTCATAAAGGTAAAGCCGAGTTTTTATTTGCACAAAATACTTTCAGTTCTTATTTGCTGAGGCAACACGAGGAACTCAGATTTAATGGTGTTCTTTGATCCTGTTTTAAATACCAGTGAAACATGTGACCACGAAGGACAGTGAATGAAAGTGTCAGTAGATACAGGTTCAAAACAGGTACCAAAAAAAAAAAGAAGGCCAGTAAAGTTTTCAGAAATTTGAAATATTAATAACCTGTTATATTGGGCAATTCCACACGCAAAGGTCGAACTGTGGAGGGAGGGACAAATCAAAGAACTCCATCACAAATTGTATCATATATACCATAAAATATAATTTATATAATGATATTAATTACATAACACTTAAAAAGCAAAATTTACTCTGTATGTGGGCTATTCCCTGGCATTAGTAATCTTGTACAGTATATGGTCATATTTCCAGGAGACAAGAAAACAACAATTATCATCACTGTCATCTCCAGAGAACTATCCTTGTCTCTCTTCTGATCTCTGCGAGAAACAAACCAGCAGTAGTGTGTATTGTGGCTTTTCTCATGCTATTATGTTTCATGAGATCTACTTCTACAATAAATTTTGCGTTTGTTCCCTCGTCACAGCATTGCTAAAGACACACCCAAAGTGCTCTGTATAAAACATGAAGGCAGGCAGTACTGTGTGTAGGAAAGTTGACTTGTAATGTCAAGCTCGTAGGTTCAAGCCTTTAATGAAAGTCTTTACTCTTAACTGTTCTTGTAATCATACCCTGCTGTATAATGAGATTATCAATTAAAAAACTTCCATTTATAAATTTAGTTGACACTCTTCCCCAAAGCAACTTGCAGTTTTAAATTACTTACAATAATTTGGCCAACTGTAAAAATAACTAAATAATTGTACATAGGTTAACATTATAAGTTGCTCTGGAGAAAAGTGTGAGATAAATGAGTATAGTCCAACCTCAGCTTTCGCGGGTTTAACTCTCACGGATTGGATTATTTGTGAGTTTGCCATCAATAATTAAATGGAATTTTTTGGGGGAATTTTGCAGGTTGCTGCGGCAAATCGCAGACGACACACGTAGACTAGAAAATGTGAAGAAAACTGAAAAAAGTTCAGTAAGTCATAACTGCATAAGATACATGTATTGCTAATCTATTTTATCATTCCTTTCCTTATAATGCAACCGCTAGTCCAGAGCAGGGTCACAGCAAACCAGAGCCTAGCCTGGTACCACAGGGTGTAGGGTCAGGGGGTGGAGCAGACGTACGGCAGGATGCCAGTCAGCTGCAGAGCACCCCAACCGCGATCTGAACCCCAGACTCACCACGTACCAGGCACCGGTCAAAACCGCTGTGCCGCCACATACCCTATTTTATCATTTACTACCATTGACATTTGAAATTTATTTATTTAGCAGATGCTTTTCTCCAAAACGACTTCCAGTGAACTCTATGTAGTGTTATCAGCCCACACCTTATTTACCAAGCCAGTGACTTACGCTGCTAGATACACTACTTACAATGGTCACATAGTACGCTAGCTGTGAACTATGCACTCTGTTTGCACATAGCCTATTGTTTTACTTTTTTGTGTGTTAAATATTGTCAGCAGTATTAAGAGTTAAGGTCTCGGGGGCCTACAGATATTTGCAGTTTTTCCATTTTCGCGGGGCTTCTGCACCCCTCACTGCTGCAAATGTGGAGGGCCCACTGTAAATGTAAATGTTAAACACAGAGCTAATTACCATGGTTTAAAAAGTGAATCAAGCCACCTAGTGGCCATTTTTATACACACACACACACACACACACACACACACATTTACAGAACCGCTTGTCCCTTACGGGGTCACGGGGAACCGGAGCCTACCCGGCAACACAGGGCGTAAGGCCGGAGGGGGAAGGGGACACACCCAGGACGGGACGCCAGTCCATCGCAAGGCACCCCAAGCGGGACTTGAACCCCAGACCCACTGGAGAGCAGGACTGCGGTCCAACCCACTGCGCCACCGCACCCCCCCATTTTTATACATTACTATGCAATACTACCTTCGCATCTTTCTTTCTGATTGTGAATCATAAATAAAATCAAAAACTGATTTTATTCAAAGGCATTTATTAATATCAAAATTTCGCAGAAATACAGAATAAACAACTGAGCTTGAAATGCAGGGTATGGAGCAGGTTGTTCTATTTCTAACATCTATTCAGAAGGATTTTTGACTTTTAGGCACAAAGACTGTGTACTTTTTCATGTCCTATCCAGGATGTGCTTCATCTTATACTCTCTTCATTTTTCTGCATAGCACATAACCTGTATCTAAAGCAACAGCTAATTCTTTTAAAAAAAAAAAAAAAAACAGGCAGAAAAACTAGAAAAGATTTATTTATACCACCATTACCCCAAACCAAAGGAAATCTCCTACTCCAGTCCCAAGGCTGCAAAATTGTCTGAAATAGTGACAAGATTCAAAACGGTCTAACATTATCTAGTTGTACATGTTCTTTTCAGCTTTCTTCAACTTTTCTCCCTTCAGAACATCAATATGTCAACAATTTTATGTTGTCGATAATGATTTAGCTGAAGCATCTTCTTGCTTCTTTGCAAAGCATACAAACCACTGTCTGAGCTGTTCTCTCACCTGCAATCAAACACAGAGAATTTGAAGGAAGGCAGGGGGTCAGTAGCACACTATGTCTATGCCTTTTTTCAGATTCTGGTAGTTACGTTGTATAAAATCATGAAGAAATCATTGTCATTTGCTTTTTTTTTTTTTTTTTTTAAAAAAAAAGGGTTGTTATTGTCTATTGTCCTCCTGCCTCATACTCATTGGTTCATGGGTTTAGTGTTGGCTTGAGTCTCGAGCATGTGAATGTTCTCCCTGTGTCTGTTTGCTGTTCCTCTGGGTGCTCGCTTTTCCTCCCACCTCCAAAGACACATTTTAACTGATTCTTTTAAATTCCCCCTTTAGTGTGTTACATCAGTTTGTTGTGTGGCTGGTCAAAAAACTGTTGTATATCTAAATACCACACACACACATTTTCTGAACCGCTTGTCCTATATGGGGTCACAGGGAACCAGAGCCTACCTGGCAACACAGGGCATAAGGGGGAGGGACACACCCAGGACAGGATGCCAGTCCATCGCAAGGCACCCCAAGCAGGACTTGAACCCCAGACCCACTAGAGAGCAGGACCCGGTCCAACCCACTGCGCCACCACACCCCCTAGCTAAATACCCATGAATAAAAAATCTCAGCATGCATCCTGCATTGAAAGCCGCAGCAGCCATGTAAAGTTGATGTGTTACCTGCATGTTAAAGAGGCAATAGACAATGAAGATAAAAGTCCCCTGCTGAGAATTGATCACAACGAACAGGACAGAAAATATCTCTTCTGGGATGAAACCAAGGATCCAGCTGCAGCCCAGAATGACAAACTGAAAACAGCTTTTCAGAATCAGCATCCTGGAGGAGAAACGAAAAGAGAATTATTGAGAAGCATTAAAACAGAATTTTACAGGAATTTAATGTACTGGGTATTTTCTCAAAACAATATGCAATATTTTATTCCCAGCTGATGGACTCTAATTTCACATCTTTACTCACCTGGTGTCTTTCACAGTTGACATTTCCATCTCAGTCAGCCTGAGAAGCGAACTAAGATTCCACATAATTATGAAAAATAAAATAAAATTTGCCTGCAAAATGAGCAATAAATGTTACTGTCTATTCTAATTCCAAAATTTCTGGAATGTCAGCATATTATGTCTATAAACACAAAGTAACATTTCAACAGCTGAAATTTTAACGGAAGAACTTACACAAAGTATGGAAATTACTGGTCCAAGAAAAATCCATCTATAACCTTGGTCGATGTTCAACCAGCATCTGAGAGATTAAAAAAGATTAATCTATGTAAATTGTCTTATCTTCTTAAGAGAAAGAAATTTTGGAGAAAAGGATCTGAAAAATAAGCATAATGCCCTGCAGTAATTAAGTACTCCAGTATTTTTGTCTGTTCAGCATAAGTTGGATACTGGCAGATGTTTCTTCTTACAGTAAGCACCCAATAAACTTCTCATTTGCAGGTCACCTGTCATAGACTTAGGGCTAAATTAAGGAATCCATAGGCTTAAGGTTTAAAATAATTATTAAAAGATAGAGCTTTTGTAATGAAAGCATGCATTTTTTTATGCAATACCGTATTAAAACACCACTCACTACAATCACTTAGGTTTCCAGCGACTTTAAGCCTTTCGATAAACTCATGTTTTCATGACTGTACTGTAATATTTATATTTAAATGTAGTAATTTACCAGTTCTTCTGTTTTACTGGCACACATTACGCAAATGTTTGCCTATAGATTGAAAAATTATTGCCCCGTTAACCCATAGAAATGCCAATAAAAATAAAATCACTTTCACTTTTTAATAAATAATTTATGTTTATACATTTATTCTTTGTATGCCAGTAAGTAATGCACACAAGAAAGCTGCAGTGCCTGCACAGAGACCAACATTGTTGTTCTGTCCCGCAGGGTCAGTCTTATTAATAAATGTGTGCTTATGAGCACGGTCGCAAAAGTGAGTATTAGTGAACATGGTCCAAAAAATTACACATTCCTTAAAGCGCACCCTCATTCACCCCTTATGATTTTAAATAAACCAGGAAATAACTACACAGAAGCTCATAACAGATGAGAGCGGCACAAATTTGTGAAACCATTAGGAGATCAAAAAATGTACATGAAAGATATTGGTGTTTGTGTGGCTTTCCTCTGGATGCTCTTGTTTCCTCCCACAGTTCAAAGACATGCTTCTCAGGTCAGCTGTTGATGTTAAATTACCTGTAGTGTGCAAATGAGTGTGTGTTTGTGTGTGGCTACCCTGTGATGGATTGATGTCCTTTCCAGGGTGTATACCCCTAACTTGTGCCCAGTAATTCCAGAGTAAGCTCTGAACTGTTGCAACCCTGATCAGGGTAAGTGGTTAACATTAGTGAATGAGTGAGTGAGCATATGTTCATAGCCTTGTGTCCTGCACATATTGTGGACATGGGCACTTACACGTTTTCATTCCCATAGCCAGAGAAGCATAGACTTGCTGACACGGAGACAATAATTGCAGGGACAAAGTAGCCAATCAGCAGCAGGTATCCGCAGGCTAGACCCTGTTTCCTGAGGACCATCACTTTTTTCAGCCTCTTCATCAGCATGAACAGCTGAACTGCCTCCAGAAACATCCACACAAAGCTGGCCAGGAAGAAGAAGTGCAGTGCCACAGCAATAGCTGAACACAAAATCTGGAAGCAGAAACCGAAAATTAAATCTTGGAGGCAAAACAACAGACCTACACACAAGGTATCTCTACAAGCTCTTTAGCAAGCTGATTTCTTTATTTCTTTCTATGCAGTGAACAAACATTTTACGGGGAACTATGGTTTGTAGGTTATCTGGAAATTCTGCCGTCTTACACAGTATAAACTAATGCTACATCTGATTATTTGCAAGAAAAACAAATATACTGAAACAAGCAATGTAACTGGCTAAATTAATAACTTTTTATTAATTTCTTTAAAATGATAATGTAGTAATAGGTGTGATTTCTCAAAATCAGACAAAATAATTGTATAATTACGGTATATGAAAAATGTTTTTCATGTACATGTAGGTTTCAATGAAGTATCTACTGTGCACCACGAAGGTAGGTAACAAATGGTTTTTTGGATGGATGGATGGATGGATGGACAGTTTAATATGGGGGAACCTCACATACCAAAGAATTTTGCTTTCAGTGCCATATACTGTGGTCGATGGGGAAACCGTGCTGCAGTACTGCTTTAGTGCAACACCTTAACAATTTAACTATGTAAACCAGAAATGTTAGATTAAAAATTCTTAAAAAGCAGTCTTATCAATCTTTTCCCAAAACACATACAGAAATTCACTATTCCAATTGTATCTGATCTATTTATTACGCTATGCTTGCAATAATTTACAAACATCCACTGTAAAAATGTAAAATGCACCACTTATCATAGCAATAATCTTACAAACAATCTTATACAAAAAATGGTACACAATGTTAATGAGAGCTGTGCAAAGCAGGACTGCCATACCTGCCCAAAAGCTCCTTTTAAATACCTTTTTTTTGAAATCATATGGTTTTACCCTGCTGGCACTTACCTTATTCTGTGTTTTGTCTGCACCAGTCAGGAACAGCAGATGAGCCACAAACAGGGAGATGCAGAGGTTGAGGTGAGATGTGTTGTCAACCTTTGTTGCCCGATACGTGAGAGCAATGATGATAATATCCAAGGCAAGGAATACCAGACCTATTATTTCAAATATTTTGCTTATCATTGAGAGAAGTTCATTCTCCTAAAAAGAATTTGAAATGATTGTTTTATTTTGTTGTCTTACATGTTAATGTAAGAAAAAAAACTATTGCAAATTCTCATGTAAACATTCAAAAATCAGAACAATGTCAGCAGAGTAAATAGGTGAAGTACCTGGTTTTCATCATGCAGCTGTAGAATAAGGGCAAAGGTGGAAAGATGAGTGCAGCTGCACTTTGTGAAATTCTCACTTCTTAATATTGCTGTGCACCCAGATTCGGTCCAGTGTTTGTCCACTCCCGTGTCATCCCAGTAGACGCAGGTCACAGTTTTGTTTTTTGGTTTCATCTAAATTTAGTAAAGTTGTGCTGAATGCAACCATTCAAATAATAATATTTTCATTTATAGTTAAGTACTTAGCTAACTTTTCCACGGCAATGTTGTGAAGGGACTTGTACATCCGCTCCTCATGTTACTGACATGCAAAGATATGAAAACTTTCAGGTGGCAGGGTTGCACAGCCAGTAGCACAGGTGGCTCAATTGGCCATAGGATCAATCAGCATTTTTTGCATGTTCCCTCCTTCATTTTCTAGTTCCTCATTATATATATACTATATACACACACACACACATTTTCAGAACCGCTTGTCCCATACGGGGTCACGGGGAACCGGAGCCAACCCGGTAACACAGGGCGTAAGGCCGGAGGGGGAGGGGACACACCCAGGACGGGACGCCAGTCCGCCGCAAGGCACCCCAAGCGGGACTCAAACCCCAGACCCACCGGAGAGCAGGACTGTGGTCCAACCCACTGCGCCACCGCACCCCCTCGTATACTATATATATATATATATATATATATCCAACTTAAAGGTACTACTCCGAACCCAGGCACTCGAGGGCCTGGCACCAGCGCACATCACCAATCTCCTCGCCAAAGTTAAGTCACACCCTACATTCACAGGGTGCCGATGTGCTTGTAGCTGCACCATAATGCCACACGAAGAATGTCGGTGGCAGATCATTTAGTCATTAGGCTGTTACATTGTGGAATGTTCTGGAGAATACAATGAAACATTCCCCGCACCATCATCACTTTCGTGCCAAACTAAAAACTTGTTTCTTTAGAGTTGCATATGAGTAGCTGATTCCAACTGATGTTCACAAGCTGTTCTATTCTTTTTCTCTTTTCTCCTGAGGACACAGGCATCTAGCCAGACCTTCAGTAACAGTACACTAGTGCCACCCTTTGTACAGGTGACCTGCTGCTGGGACCCAATGACTGCCCACTTTGAATAATGAGGTCAACAACCAGAGGCCTGAACTCCTACCTTATGTTCTATAAACTATATCTCTGCCTCAGTGACAAACCGGTCTTTTGTGCTAGCCACATTCACACAGGTCCCCTGTTATCATACTAGGATGCCCAGGAGCTGTGGGCTGCCACTGGTACTTGGATCCCGAAAGGTTTATTTTTCAGCAGAAGTGGCGGGAATTTTTTTATTTTCCTATCCTCGTCTGTTCTAATAGCTACCTGTAGCTATTGCGACTCTGTATTCTGTCTTACTTGTACTTACTGTTGTATCCTGAATTTTGTTCAGCTCTGTGAGTCACTTTCGTGCGGTTTCCTCCCACAGTCCATAAAGAGACATCTTTCAGGTGAATTGGTGGCCCTGAATTGTCTGTAATGTGTGAATGTTTGTGTGGCCACACCGTGATGGACTGGTGTCCCATCAGGGATGTACCCTGACTAGCCTAGTATAGGCTCCAGTCACACTTAATCTCACTTGGACCTTTCTTTTATATTCACACAGAAACATGGTATTTTGAATGATTTTTTCCTTAATCTATTTATGATGTTTTAGTGGTGTCTGATGCTGTACAAAACTTAGGATAAGCTTATCAGTTATAAGAAGAACATACCTACAAATTACATGGGTGTTTCACAAGGGAAATAAATATTTCTTCTGTTTTCATTCGGAATAATCTTACACTGACTATTTTGCTTGAAAAAGTCAGTAAAGTACATTAATAGGTAACATTTAGGACAGTTTAGAGACATTGTCTTCAGGTCAAATCTCACTCTTCTATTCGCTGTTCCGGTAAAAATTGCCCAGCTGTATAAATAACCATCTATACATACTGTACAATAATAAGAATAATAACTGTATGTAAGAATCATGTGACGTATTAAGGTGCTGCGCAGAAAAGCAACAGTGAAAATCAACAAATAATAATATTATGTAATAATGCCTAATAATAACAATTTATCTACTACTCTCTAAGACTTTTGGTTTTTTATTCTACTCGATTTAAAGTTGTATAGGCGTTTCAAACTTACCTTTGTGTGTTTTAGGGTAAAAATGACAGGGTTTGTGAGAGGAAGAATATTCATTGATGGTTTTTCTTTCAAAAGTCCAGTTACAACATCTGAATCGATCTCAGTCTCATTATTGGCCAAGAGTTTGTCCATTCCAGTGTACGATACAAATATTGCAACGACTGAACCTGTTTGACAAGAAAGGTGTTCAATAGTTCTTGGAGAATTAATTCATGCCTTAACTGAATTAAATAAATAGGTAAATAATAAAAATGCATTTTCAATAGAAACATTCTATTATACAATAATAAAAAGTAACAGTAGCATTGTAGCTTACATTTATTCATTGAGCTTATGCTTTTCTCCAAGGCAGCTTACAATGTTTAGCCACTTACGGTTATGTGCCATTCATACAGGTGTGGAATTTAGGGTAAGTCATTTTTACTGGAGCAATTTTAAAAAGTACAAGGTCCAAAGGCAACAGCTCTAATCACTGTACCGCCAGCTGTCCCACAGTACCCCTAGCTTAAGTAACAGTCCTATGCACTGCTGTGAAAAAGTGCTTGCCCAATTCCAGTGTTCTCTATTTTAGCAGCTTTTCTCACATTAAACATGATCCCATATTTTATATAGTAGTCTATGAAAAAAGCTTAAGAGAGAAAAAAAAAATTACGCTAGTATTATTTTTATTACCATTTGCCTTTTCAAACTTACAAGTGTGATTATTATTGTGATATTCCACACCAATGAAAGGACATAATTTTGTGAAAGAAAACTGGGAAAACAGCAAATACTTTTTTACAGCGCAGTATAGTACAAAGGCCTATGGCTGTAGGGTTTATAAATATTTCACTTACCCGAATATTGTTTTGGAATGTCACCTAGTTGCATTTCATTCCCACCAGCCATCAGTGGAGGAAATGGTTTATCTTTTCCGACTGAAATTACTTGGAGCTCTGGAAAAAAAAAAAAAAAACAAAAATGTAAAAACACCCAAACAATTCCCAGAAACTTATCTTAACATAATAAAAATGAAATAAATGTTAATGATATACTTTGATATTATACCTAGATCATCTGTTTTCACAGTTTTATTTAAACATGTTACTTCAGTATTAATTAAAAGAGACGCCACTTTTTCTGAGATCTTCATAAGTGTATCAGCTACTTGAATGTTATCGATTGTTGTGTTTTTTTGGCTTGAGGAGTTATAACTTTGAAATGCCACAGTTAAATAGTTGCTTGCTATCTGTAGAAAAGAAACATAAGAATTAGTTAATATTTAGTTATAATTATTCAAGACAACTTGAATACATTTGCAGTACTTAGCAGGGAAACAAACGGATGTAACTGTAGCATGCAACATAATTGATCAATGTATGACATATGAATTGTTATATTTAATTTTCCTTTTGCATGTTACAAGGGCACAGGTCCACTCCATACTTAGGTTTACTGAGCTATTTTTGAAGTATTAGGGAAATTGTGTCTTTTCAGTGTCCAGCACAGAAAGCATGAATAATGTTTAGAAGCAATTTACTCCTCCAAACTCTGCTTGTTATTATTTTCTAAATGGGCACTTAACTTTTTTTTACATTTTACATATAAACGGAATAGATCATTGAAAAAACTGGCAAGTTCGTACTATGTTAATCGATTATTAAAATGGATATTTGTTCCTCAGCATATAATGAACACAAATTTTACAAGACTTTGAATTTAAATTTAATTTCTACAATCTGAATAACAAATCATCAGTACCTATTTACAAGAACTGGAATTTCAGTGCAATTCAAAATATAAAGGACACCATAATCTTACCAATCATTTCAAAATTTGAATATACAGAATTCTCTTGAAAGACAATGTCATCATGTGACTTTGTGTGATTTCACTTATTTGTCTTTTTCTGCATTTATTAGATACATGTTTCTTTGCACTGGGACACATCTTATTACATCAGCAATTTAATTTTGCATCGCCTAGAGTGAATCCTCACAAATGCTATGAGAACATGCAAATGTCACACACACTTTTACAGTACAGAACACAGGAGTTGAGAGGCACTAGCTGTGCTACATTGCCATCTAAAAAGAACAAAATAAAGCAATAATTTAAAAAAGAAAGTGGTAACACGTCCATTATCATAACAGTACACCACTGGACACCGATGATATTTATATAGGCAGCATTGCAACTCATCATGCGGCAAAGCTAAAAAGAAACAAACCCTCTGTAAAACCACAGAGAACAGCAATTAAATAAATGTTGTGAATAAATGTTGTACTGACCCCCTCTGAGATTGCAGTATTTGAATTCATATTATTTAAGTAATGAAGTAGACCCTGCAATATCTGAAAAGTCCAACAAAGAAAATATTAAGAATTTACAAAGGTGAGCCACAAGTCATACACACACACACACATACAATAATAATTGTTAACAGGTCAAGCAAAAGATAGTTTTAATATCAACATAAATGCATTCTAAGCTGTACATGTCAACTGAGTTTTAGAAAATGCTGCTTAACACTTTCCCTTTCATTAACAAACATTTGCTAGTTGCAAAGTAAAATATGACATTGTATGATTACAGGTGGCCATCGACTTACAACGCAGTTCTGTTCTAATGACCTCATGTTGTCGACTGTGTCATAAGTGGCAAAACCTCATTATATAAAAATAATATAAACATTGTTTAATAGGGCTTTTAATATTTTCCCTAAATTTGCCTACTAGTAATACTTAAATAATACTCATTTGGAGTAATTATAACGTAAATTCAGTGCATCATTATAATTATATTTTAACATATTCATTCTGCACTATTATTTACACTTTTATTTTTCTTATCTGCACCACCAGAATACTTATAACTTTGCTTGCTGGCTAGCTAAAATGACATTTTTGTCAATAAAACACAATACCTGATACTCACACTGAGTCAATAACAAATATTGTGCCGCGTAGCAGTGCGATTGGCTGATGTTATTGTACAGCATATGAAGTAGTAGACATTATAACTAAATGCTGAGACTTGAAAATAAAATAATAATATGGTAAAGTTGATGGGATAATCATCATGTTGTATGTCTAGGTCATCGTAAGTCACTTGTGTTGTAAATTGTAGACCACCTGTATTGTTCTATATTCCATCCTATAAAAGGCCTGAGTCAGCAGTCAAGTCCACCAACTGCTAAGATCTTAATCTAGAACAAAAAACCAAAAGTGTCTTCTTAATGTCCTTCACCCCATCACAAAACCCTTGATTGACCTTACCCAGACCTTACATTTGAATTGTTGAATGAACTCAGTTCCTTGGTAAAAGCTGAAAAAGACATGATCATGTAAAGATAATTCAAAAGTCTGAGCACAATATCTATGCATCATATTTTACTGCAAGAATATCTGATCACACCATTTAATCACATGCATTTGTATTTAAAATGTCTTTGAATTACTTTTTTATATAAACTCAGCATTCTTGATAAACAATTTTATATGATGTTACCATTTTTTTAAACTGCCTGACAACTGAAATACCAAAAGATATGGCTTAATATGTTAACATACACACACACACACACATTTTCAGAACCGCTCGTCCTATACGGGGTCACGGGGAACCGGAGCCTACCCGGCAACACAGGGCGTAAGGCTGGAGAGAGGGAGGGGACACACCCAGGACGGGACGCCAGTCCGTCGCAAGGCACCCCAAGCGGGACTTGAACCCCAGACCCCCCGGAGAGCAGGACTGCGGTCCAACCCACTGCGCCACCGCGCCCCTCTATGTTAACATACTGAATTAGTGAAATATTTTAATTTGTTGAACCGAAAAATTACATGATCTGGTGGAATAAAAATCAGTCCTTCACCAGCCCATCAGGACTAGTTCAGGTACTCTTGGAGAAACTCTAAAAGTAAGTGGTGTGTAATTAATGCATAGGGACTTATTCTTTGATTTTAAAATAGTGGCACTTAAAACCATGCTTATTGCAGTCAGACAATCAAGAAGCAAGATTGCTAGAGGAGTGATAAAAACGCAGCTGGTCAGGTGTATGGCCTATATTTTTTTTACAATTTAACAATCTTGTTCAAATTAGGTGTTGCACGTGTTTAATGTATATACTATTACATTATTATGACATTTCAGCCTATCGCTTGGTGATATCGGCAATATGATACAGCATATGGCTAAAATGATTCTTATATATTTCTTTAAGTGTTTTAAATGTTATTAGTCAGCACTACCTTTATGAAAGTTGAAGTCAAACAGAGTTAACAAGTACAACCTTAAGGGAAAAGAAACAAGAAAGAAAAACCAAAAATGCCAAAAAAAAAGACCCTTGTCAGGCTTTCCAGTTTCGTTCCATTCATGATTATTCAAATGATATACTGGTGAGGTCAATATTTAGTGTCTGTTATTATTGTTCTTGTTGTTCAACCACTGTAATCTCCTTAAGATGAAAAACAGGCATCGTACTACAATAAAATGCCACTATACTTACAATTACACTTGGTTTTCCCCATTTGCCACACTGGATCAGAAGGAATGTATCCATCTATGCAGAAACAGTCACAACCACTTGTGTTCTTACAAGTAGAATTTAAACCACAGACTGAACAGTCCTGGGTGCAGGCTACGGAAAAAAAATAAATAAATAAAAATTATTTACACAAAGGTTAATATATCATGCTGTGATTGTACTATACTGTACAACAAAGCAAGGACTAAAATGAATTTATTTCCAACAGAAATACGCACACATTGTTTGAATCGCTTGTCCCATACGGGGTCGCGGGGAGCCAGAGCCTAACCCAGCAGCACAGAGGGACACACCCAGGATGGGGCACCAGTCCATCACAAGGCATCCCAAGCGGGACTCAAACCCAGACCCACCAGAGAGCAGGACCCAGTCCAACCCACCGCACCACTGCGCCACTGCATCCACCCCCCAACAGAAATAGTTCTTGTTTAACATTAAATTAAGTACACTTTCACAGCACAGTGCAGGTTTGTGGGAAGGGTAAAAATGTTCATGTTGGTCTATAAGGTGGTTTGCTGCTGCAAGGTGTCGTCAATACCACTCTCAACTCTGGTTTCTTTCACACCTACAGTGCTAGTCAGAAATTTGTATATACTTTAGTTTCACTATAAATCACTGTATGTATCAGCAATATGTCTTCAGCAGGACTTCCTAGAGATGTAGAGCACTTGTTGCTTGCTTTGATTTATTAATTTAGTTGATGTTTTTCTTCAAAGCATTTTACAATGTTAAGGTTATTATTAGAGTCACAAGCTTACAGTGCCCTACCCATTTACAGAGCTGCGTTATTTTTTTTTTATTGGAGCAATTTAGGGTAAGTACCTTGCTCAAGATGTAACCATAAAAAACCTGGAATGTGTTACCTGAACAATTCACCACCATGTAGTTGTCAGACGAGATGCCAGAATAAATTCTACAGTCCTTCAGTGATGATTCTGTTCCCTTGCACCAAACATACAAAACAGGTGCCGTGCTTATATTCGCCACACTTGCTGAAAGTCCACATCCCAGCTGTTGGCAGATGAGATCTGGTCCATTCGGAGATAAATTAAGGTACACCCAGGATCCATTATAGAAGTACTGTACCGCTCCAGAGCAGCGGTCTGGTCCATTCACCAGCTTCACATTACCTTCATGCAGAAGAACAGTTGCATGATGTGAGAGAACAAACCACTGCAAAAAAAAACATATTTTTTGCATACCTCCCACTACATAAACTAGAGTTATCACAGTAGTGTAGTATCCTACAGGGTCAATTAATTAATTTATTTTTATTATTAGATTAATGTGACTGACTTGCAAAACTGAGAAGTGTTTCCCAGTCAGATCATTTTTAACGTGATTAACGTTATTTACACAAAATAACACAGCTTCATCTGGGCTGCTTTGTGTTTTATATATTCTTCAAATATTGTTTTTCTTGATCTCTAATTGTCTTGGGATATGACATTGTTCTATGGGTTTCGCTGATGAAAATTCACTGTTAAAAATCCAATGTTCTTCTGCTCGATAGGAAAAGTACCATACCCGAACATTCCACGCTCACTGATTTGGAGCTGTTGGCAGCACAGCTAGGGCATTCTTGGAAGGAACAAGATGTCAGGGAGAATTCATTCCCAGAACAGACAGTCTTCAGGGCATATCCAGAGGTCTCAGAGCTTCCAGAACCCTGTTGCTGCCCACATCCCACCTGACTGCACACAAGGTTTGATTGATTTGTTGACCACCCAATGTCATACAGAGAAGCCCACTGGCCATTGTAGAACACTTCCACTGTCCCACTGCACTCACGTGAGCCATTGACCAGCTGGACGTAACCTTCAGACAGAGAATAAATCAGAACAGATGATTCCATTAGACGTATTTCATTGGAGCCTAAGGTATTTTGTGCTCAAATGCAATGTGCAGTCTTCTGATTTTACTGTATATTTTCCCTTTTCAGTTACAGAGGTCTAACCGTAAACCTAATCGGGGTCAACTCTAGTTAAACAGGTCAATATTTTACAATAATTCCCGAGTCACACAGCTAACACAGTGAAAACCAGGCTGAAAAATGTTTAGCTGATCTTCTGTTCCTTTTCAACGTTTATTTTTTCACATACACCTGTCCTACAAGACTTAAAGGTTAAGTACCCCTCTATCTTATTCTGCAGAAATATTGCAGAAGTACAGTTCAGAGATGTTTATCGAGTCTCATCCTCCATCCACTTCCCATAATGAGGTTGTATGTTTCCTGAAAATATGTGTGCTGTGCTTTCCAAGAACATTACTGTATGTAAATTAATAGACATTTGGTTAGTAATGAAGTTTTACCAGAAATGATGCATTATCACAGTACACATTTCACATTTGCATGTAATACACATTTAGTATTTAATAGCATTATCAGCTGTTCTGTCCTTAATGATTTTAGTATTTTGACCATATAACATTTTATATATATACTGTATATATATTGATATATACTGTATATATATGTATAGTCTCTTATCAAACCTGGCATAAGGACAGAAAAACCATATTTTAACAGGTTCTTTTCCATGCTGCATATAGAACCTTTTCCCAACTATAATTAATACTGCAAATAAGCACCATAAACCAAAAACAGTTCAATTTAAGCCCTCCCTGGTATGTGTGGAGTGCGTTTGTTTCACAAACATAATTTTTAAGTGACACAAGAGAAGAGCAGAAGGATGTGGGACAAGGATGAACAAGGAACAGGCTACATGGCCTATTAATTAACACCATAAATTATTTTTATGCTGTGATACGATTTTTTTTTCGGCTTTGTTGCGCAACTGATACAAAGCCTATATGAGTTGCATTACCATGTGATAAACATTTTTAGGCAGGAGGTCTTACTCTACCTGAACAGGACACCAAATCATAAGCACAATCAGGACATGTTCCACTAATCCCACAGTCCGTGAAGGCGCTCGCATTCTGAGCGCAGTTGACTTGCGAGGTGTTTCTTCCAGTCTCAGTATACAAAAACGACACAGGATTCCCACATCCCAGCTGGCTGCATACAAGTGCTGGACTGTAGTTACTGCATGGATAAAGGTATGTCCAAGATCCATCTCTGAGGATTTGCACATCTCCAGTGCAATTGTGCGGTCCATTCACCAGTCTCACATCACCTTCATCCAGGGAAACAGAGATCAACATGGAAGAGCGTTTTGACACATAGAATCGGCACAGGTTCATTATGAAGAAAAACCAGAGATGGGGCAGGATATGGTTCTTTGAAACCTATAATAAACTTGTAAGCCAGTAAAGGTTATAGTTCTGTAAGATCTATGGATTTAGGCAAAGCAAATATGTCATGAAATCACTCCTCCCTGCACTCTTTCATTTTCATCTCTCACATCACATCACATCACATCTCTCACACACACACACACACACACACACACACACACACAATGTCCACAACCGCTTGTCCCGAGCGGGGTGACGGTGAACCGGAGCCTGTCCTGGCAAGGAGCAAGGTTGGGGGGGAGGGGACACACCTCAGACGGGATGCCAGTCCATCGCAAGGTACCCCAAGCAGGACTCGATCCCCAGACCCACCACAGAGCAGGCCCGGCCAAACCCGCTGCGCCACCGTGTCCCCCAACAGCACAACAGAGCTCTTTAAATAAAATGTCTATTATTTAATCCGTTTTGATGTTGTGAGTGCCCAACTACACTGTCCCAGCGCTCATTTCTGTTCCTATGACCACCACCACCCACCATCCCTGCTGTCAAACATACCTGTACCTGTATTTTAAGATGTTTTGCTTAAATTTATATGCAGTGGCCACAGTGCACTGTTTCCATGATAGCTACACAACAGAAAAATGGCAATAACTTACTATAATATTTTTATAGTGAATATGAAGTTGATACACACTTAGACTGATAGTATGTGTAGTCAGTCTGAATTTTATGGTGGGTAACCAAAACATCACCAAACTAGTAGTTCCAATAGTAGTATGCCAAAAGGAGCAAGAGGGCTAAAAGTGGGTAAAATACTGTAGTAGCCCACTTTCCTATAAACTTAATTTTCTATAAATACTCTCTAACACTATAATACTCTCTCATTCTAGAATACTCCAGCTTCCAGCTAGCAGTGTACCAATAAACTACACCCTGTGTCTTTCTTGTATTCATTTATCCTGCCGTATCTTCTGTGGAAGCATGGCCTTCAAGGGCCCCAGGGCAGAATTGAGATCATAGTGGCTGCTCATATACATTAATGAATTTGGCATGTGAATGTGTGTCGAGTGTATCTAGTTATGTTATTAAATGGAAGTTACTGTATGTTTTCTTTCTTTATTTATTTCTTCTTCTTCTTCTTCTTCTTCTTCTTCTTCTTCTTATTATTATTATTATTATTATTATTAATATCATTTTTTAATTATTATTATTATTATTATTATTATTATTGGGGGGACACGGTGGTGCAGCGGGCTTGACCGGGTCCTGCTTTCCAGTGGGTCTGGGGTTCGAGTCCCGCTTGGGGTGCCTTGCGACGGACTGGTGTCCCGTCCTGGGTGTGTCCCCTCCCCCTCCAGCCTTGCACCCTGTGTTGCTGGGTTAGGCTCCAGCTCGCCGGGACCCCGCTTGGGATGAGTGGTTTCAGATAATGTGTGTGTTGTTATTATTATTATCATCATTTTTCCAGTTTTATTAAACCGGATTACTCCAGTTTCCTATCCAATAAATAAAATTGGTAGGTGCAGAAATATTGCCTTCTGTTTTCAAAACCTCAAGACATTTCAGTAAGAATTTTTCTTACCTGTGAGCAAGCTGCATGCAAAAAAGACCAACTGACAAGACACTGCAGAAAAGAAGAAAAATCTGAGAAATCATTTGTGGATTAATAACTGGAACAAAGACAACAAATTTAAATTATCATTCCACAATTCACACCTCTCCTTCTTAAGATTTCAGTGATATTAAATGCTGCACATGTCACATACCAGAGATGCACTTTACTCCATTGTTAAATATAGTTTCTTAGGAACATTCTAGGTAATACACCTAGACCTACACATGTACATATACTGCATACAGCACACACACATATGAATGGAGCATATGGAACATCAGCACACACACACATCAAGACCTGCACCTGCATATCAGGCTTGTGACTATACCACTCTAATACATACACCAAGTGAAGAAACACCCATTTGTCGGGACTCCGCTGTAAGACCCTGCTTGATGCTGAGAAGGGACTTGCCTTGGGGCAAGAGACAGAGAAGGAGCAAGACTGTCCTCTCCCCATTCTCCAAAGTATTTGACATAAACACCATTCAATCCAGAAGCTCTGGACTGGTGTCCTCTTGCTCCACAAACCAGCATAGAGTTTTTTTACACAGTGTTTTTCCCATTAATATATTAGAAATTATAGTAAAATGTGGCACACTGTTGGGATCAAATGATTGATAATATTGTCTTGATATTTATTGCCATCTAGTTACGATCTTATTACACTTTGTTAAATGAAAAATATAACAACACTGTAATCCATTTGAGAGGACAAAGATCAGTGTCCATAGCAGCTATTGAAAAAGCATCATTACATTATTATTTCACAATATTTACTGCTGATTACTTTGAATTAAAAATTTAATTCGCACTACTGGTTTTTAGTAATTTAGTAAAAGGTAGCACATTTGCTTACTGTACTTACCTAAAAATACGGCTGAAATATTTGGTTTCATCCTTCAAAATAGTTGCAGTACGTCTACAAAATAATGATCCTTTCACGTTACATTTACATTTACTCATTTAGCAGATGCTTTTCTCCAAAGTGATGTAAATCTTTGCATTCCACAACAGATGCTTTGAGAGCTGTTTTGTTCTCTTTGCTATGAAGACCTTGTTTCCTTATACTTCAGGGGTTAATGTATAACTGAACAACCACCTATGTTACAAGATCCCCAAGAACACTGAGTTCTCAAAATGATAATGTATAAGTAGCTAGCTGTGCAGGAAACCAGGAAATTCATGATGCAAATTATGTTGATAAGCTCCTGGAGGCATTTAGTACTATGGCTTTATTATGCATCGTTGCATAACTACACCCCAACCACACTTCTACATTTCTCCATCTCTGATTACTTAGAGGTCCCACAAACAAGGACCAAAATGAAAAGTACAAATACTTTTGGTCTCCAATATAGTGAAATAATCTCCCTCTGTCACTCAGAACTGCTGAATCCCTCTCAACATTCAAGAAGGGTGTCAAAACACGTCTCTTTCAGTGTCATTTCTCCCACTGATCTCCTTTGTTCTTGATAAACGTATACTATGTTACCTACTTTCTAAAACCCTATACACAGCTAGTAGGGTATTGCATACTGGTTTATACCATTATATGAAACAAATTGACTGTATTCAAGACTCATGTGTCTCTATCCAGATCTTAATGCATTCTCTGTATGACATGCACTTTTTCTATTGTTCCCTGAGATGTATGTCGCTTTGGAGAAAGTGTCTGCTAAAGTAATAAATATAAATGTAAGTGTGGTGCAGGAGCATTCCCACAATGTTAAGGCAAGTCTAATTTGCCACACAGTATTTGTGTATAAATCCTGTGAGTAGTGTTATTTGTATGGATATAGTATTTTTTGGGGGGAGTTAAAAGTACCAAGTTATGTGATCAGAGCAGCTGAGAGCAATCATTTTACTGTTTTATTGTGACTTGCTGTTTTCATTCCTATTTTAATCCTTATTCAGCTGTTTGTATTTGATGACCGAAGTGACAGGTGCAAAGAAACCAAGGGAAAAGGGCTCAAAAAGGGGCAGCTGGGAACATAGTGATTAGGGCTGCTGCCTTTGGCTCTAAGAGTTACTGGTTTGAATCACCAAAATGTGAGTTACTTTTGATTATTTCAATCTACAGCCAGAAATTTTGACAGACAAAATGAATGGCAAAAAGATAGCATCACAGCAACAACACCACTCATGCAAAGTGTTCTTATTTTGAAATTATTATGGTTCCACATATCTCTATCTAGGAAAGATGTGTTGCACCCTTTGTCGCTATGCAAAGCATGTATTTGACTGTAGAAAACAAAAGTCTCTCTGTGAAGAGGTGCCTAAATTTGATGTGCTGGAGTTGAAAAAATACACCGTGTGACTCAGAACAACCAACTGTGTATCTATGGTGATATCTGTGCGTAAAAACTGTAGAGGTAGCATTAAATACTTTGTATTAATGCCTAATAATAGCTGTAATATCTTGTATTCACTGCCAGCATTTATTCATTACTACCTCAAGGTATGTGATACTAAACTATTCACAATAATTTACTCATTGTGCCATTTATGCTAGAAAAACTGGGTAAATACCAGTAGAAGACAGTTGGTCTAATTATAACACTACTTCTTAGCCTACTTCCTGCAACTTCGATGTGATGGAGTGTACACAATTTTTATGATTTTAGTTTATATCTATTTACTTTATTATACACAATTTATTTCTTTATTATTGTATTAATTATGTTGGTGTATTGTACTATCCTATCATCCATTACATCTTTGGTATTCTATTCATTTTACTTTATGTGCCTATGGCTGTAAGTGTGCATGCTGTAGAAAGTTCTAGAAAGAAAACACATCTGTAACTTGGAAATTCTACTGGCATTTACATTTATTAAATTACCAGACACTTTTCTCCAAAGTGATCTCTGATAAGAACACACACACACACACACACATTTTCAGAACTGCTTGTCCCATACGGGGTCACGGGGAACCGGAGCCTACCTGGTAACACAGGCCGTAAGGCCGGAGAGAGAGGGGACACACCTAGGACGGGACGCCAATCTGTCGCAAGGCACCCCAAGTGGGACTCGAACCCCAGACCTACTGGAGAGCAGGACTGTGGTCCAACCCACTGCGCCACTGCACCACTGCCCCCCCCCTTGATAAGAATACAAAAAGTGCATTACACCAACAGAAGGAGTGATTTTTGACTACATTGTACAGTGTACATTAAAGGAATAGCTGAATTTAGAGGTTCCTTCAATGAGACTAAAAGGATTTTGATGGTTTCTGTTTTGAGAGCCAGTAGACAAGTATTAAAGCTGTATTAAAATATAGAGATGGGATGTGCACAAAATTATTCTTATCATTATTAGTAGCCTTACACCCTCTGTTGCTGGGTTAGGCTCCAGCTCCCTGCAACCCTGTATGAGACTACAGGGTCAAACAGTGTGTGTGTATTACTAGCAGTAGTAGTTCCTCTTGTGTTACTACATACACACACATTGTCTGAACTGCTTGCCCCATGCAGACTTGTGGGGAGCCAGAGCCTAACCTGGCAACATAGGGTGTAAGGCTGGAGGAGGAGGGGACACAGCCAGGACAGGATGCCAGTCCATCACAAGGCACCCCAAGCATGACTTGAACCCCCGACCCACCAGAGAGCAGAACCAGGTCCAACCCACTGTGCCACCATGCCCCCCATCCTGTGCTACTAAGCACAGCAATTTTTTACCAGTGCATACAATCTACAGCTGCATCCTCCACCCTGGCGATGTAATGTTGACATGTATTCTTCTCAGAACATGCTGTGCCAGGCCTTTGTTGGGCTTCCACTTTTTTTTCCCACCTGGTTGGGTCCATCACATTGTTTGGCAGGACTCAAATTTGCCCTGCAAGCTGGAGTCTGCATTCTGACACTAAATTTTGGAGACTCCGTAAATTGGCGCTGTCCAATTTTCCCATGAGTGCCTTAGTTGTGATGAATGACATGAAGTATTCTTCACAGGCATTTCTGTGCTGTTCAAGCCATGTTTCTCCACGTTTCCATCCATCCATCCATCTATCTTCCTCCGCTTTTATCCGGGGCCGGGTCGCGGGGGCAGCAGTCCAAGCAGAGTCCTCCAGACTGCCCTCTCCCCGCACACCTCCTCCAGTTCCTCTGGGGAAACCCCAAGGCGTTCCCAGGCCAGCCGGGAGACATAGTCTCTCCAACGTGTCCTGGGTCTGCCCCGAGGCCTCCTCCCAGTGGGACAAGCCCGGAACACCTCCCCAGGGAGGCGTCCAGGAGGCATCTGGAACAGATGCCCGAGCCACCTCAACTGGCTCCTCTCAATGCGGAGGAGCAGCGGCTCTACTCCGAGCTCCTCCCGGGTGACTGAGCTCCTCACCCTATCCCTAAGGGTGCACCCAGCCACTCTGCGGAGGAAACTCATTTCTGCCGCTTGTATCCGCGATCTCATTCTTTCAGTCATGATCCAGAGTTCATGACCATAGGTGAGGGTAGGAACGTAGATCGACCGGTAAATTGAGAGCTTCGCCTTACGACTCAGCTCCCTCTTCACCACAACAGACCGGTACAATGACCGCATTACTGCGGACGCCGCACCGATCCGTCTGTCAACCTGCCGCTCCATTTTTCCCTCACTCGTGAACAAGACCCCGAGATACTTAAACTCCTCCACTTGAGGGAGCAACTCCCCCCTAACCCGGAGGGGGCAATCCACCTTTTTCCGACTGAGAACCATGGCCTCGGATTTGGAGGTGCTGATTCTCATCCCCGCCGCTTCGCACTCGGCTGCAAACCTCCCCAGTGCACGCTGCAAGTCTTGACTTGATGAAGCCAACAGGACCACATCATCCGCAAAAAGCAGAGACGAGATCTCGCGGCCACCAAAACAGACACCCTCCGTTCCCTGGCTGCGCCTAGAAATTCTGTCCATGAAGATAATGAACAGAATCGGTGACAAAGGGCAGCCCTGGCGGAGTCCAACATGCACCGGGAACAGGTCTGACTTACTGCCGGCAATGCGAACCAAGCTCCTGCTCCGGTCATACAGGGAACGAACAGCCCGTAGCAGCGAGCCCCGAACCCCATAATCCCGAAGTACCTCCCATAGGATGCCATGAGGGACACGGTCGAATGCCTTCTCCAGGTCCACAAAACACATATGGACTGGTTGGGCAAACTCCCACGAACCCTCCAGCACCCTAGTGAGGGTATAGAGCTGGTCCAGTGTTCCACGGCCAGGGCGAAAACCGCATTGCTCCTCCTGAATCCGAGGTTCGACTATCGGTCGGATTCTCCTTTCCAGTACACTGGCATAGACTTTCCCAGGGAGGCTAAGGAGTGTGATCCCCCTGTAGTTGGAACACATTCTCCGGTCCCCCTTCTTAAAAAGAGGGACCACCACCCCGGTCTGCCAGTCCAGAGGCACCGTTCCCGAACTTCACGCGATGCTGCAGAGGCGTGTCAGCCAAGACAGCCCCACAACATCCAGAGACCTATGAAACTCGGGGCGGATCTCATCCACCCCCGGAGCCTTGCCACCGGGAGTTTTTTGACTACCTCAGCAACTTCAGCCAGGGTAATGGACGAGTCCCCCTCCAAGTCCCCAGCCTTAGCTTCCTCTACGGAAGGCGTGTCGGAGGGATTGAGGAGATCCTCAAAGTACTCCTTCCACCGCCCAAGGACATCCTCAGCTGAGGTCAGCAGCACACCACTTCCACTGTAAACAGTGTTTGTGGAACACCGCTTCCCCCCTCTGAGTCGCCGGACGGTTTGCCAGAATCTCTTTGAGGCCGACCGAAAGTCTTCCTCCATGGCCTCACCGAACTCCTCCCAAGCCAGAGTTTTTGCCGCGGCGACTGCCAGAGCCGCGCTCCGTTTGGCCCGTCGGTACCCGTCAGCTGCTTCAGGAGTCCCATGAGCCAGCCAGGCCCGATAGAGCTCCTTCTTCAGCTTGACGGCATCCCTTACTTCCAGTGTCCACCACCGTGTTCGGGGATTGCCGCCGCGACAGGCGCCGGAGACCTTATGGCCGCAGCTCCAAACCGCCGCCCCGACAATGGAGGCGCGGAACATAGTCCATTCAGACTCGATGTCCCCCACCTCCCTCGGGACCTGGTTGAAGCTCTGTCAGAGGTGGGAGTTGAAGACCTCTCTGACAGGGGCCTCCGCCAAACATTCCCAACAGACCCTCACTATGCGTTTGGGCCTGCCAGGTCTGTCCAGCTTTTTCCCCCGCCATCGAATCCAACTCACCACCAGGCGGTGATCAGTTGACAGCTCAGCCCCTCTCTTCACCCGAGTGTCCAAGACATATGGCCGAAGGTCAGAAGAAACGACTACAAAGTCGATCATCGACCTCCGACCTAGGGTGTCCTGGTGCCAAGTGCACTGATGGACACCCTTATGCATGAACATGGTGTTCGTTATGGATAAACCGTGACTAGCACAGAAATCCAATAACAACTCACCGCTCGGATTCAGATCAGGGAGGCCGTTCCTCCCAATCACGCCCCTCCAGGTATCACTGTCGCTGCCCACGTGGGTGTTAAAGTCCCCCAGTAGAACGACAGAGTCCCCAGTGGGAGCGCTTTCCAGCACGCCCTCCAGGGACTCCAAGAAGGCCGGGTACTCTACACTGCCACTAGGCGCATAAGCACAAATGACAGTGAGAGACCGTTCCCTGACCCGAAGGCGCAAGGAGATGACCCTCTCATTCATCGGGGTAGACTCCAACACATGGCAGCTAAATTGGGGGGCTATTAATAAGCCCACACCGGCCCGCTGCCTCTCACCCTGGGCAACGCCAGAATAGTGGAGAGTCCACCCTTGGTCGAGAAGAGTGGTTCCGGAACCCAAGCTGTGAGTGGAAGTGAGCCCGACTATATCTAGACGGTATCTCTCAACTTCCCGCACCAGCTCAGGCTTCTTCCCCGCCTTCTCCACGTTTCACTGGTGTAAATTTCATTAAGTTGAGTGACAGTAGAGTGTGGAAGAAATTTGCAGAAAACAACTTAATAACAGACGTAACAAAAGACAGGAGAAAAGTTTTTGCTAATGGTTTCCTTTTCTTCGGCCTAAAGGAGAGCTCCACTCTATGAGGAGAGATAAGGGAGCCTCCCTGAACAACAATAATTCTTACAATTTTTAGTAAACTTCATGCATGTTCGATGCATGATGAGCTCATGGTATACATTCCATTGGCTGTCATGTCATCTACCTATTTCCCACTGGTTACATTTAACTTCCACAGGAAGTCATGGCAATAGAAGGTTTTTTTTCTAAGGATGGATGGACGGCGCATAGGGGACATTGATTACGAGGTCCTCCAATCCGATGGGGGGGCGTGGCAGATATACCACCTCAATCTCCTTAAATGCTGGCGAGAGGCACCGCTTGCCACCCTAGCCACCGTGGACCCGGTAAGGGACAAGTTGGGCCCGGAATTGCCCGACCTGGGCAAAGACCCCTCCCTCGTCACACTAAGTCCCGGTCTCACCAAGCCCCAACAGAGGGAGGCGGCCCTGGTGCAACAGGAGTTTGCCAGCATATTCTCCCCTCTGCCAGGTCGGACGACACTCACTCAGCACCGTATTCAGCCTCTAGTGGGTGGGCCAGTGCGTAGTCGACCATATTGTGTTCCTGTCTATAAGCAAAAAGTGATACAGGATGAACGTGAAAAAATGCTGCAACTGGAAATCAACAAGGAATCCCACAGCGACTGGAGCAGTCCAGTGGTATTGGTCCCTAAGCCAGATGGCTCCACCTGCTTTTGTGTAGATTACAGATGGTCAATGAGGTCACAAAATTTGATGCTTACCCCGTGCCCCAGGTGGATGAGTTGCTGGACCGGCTGGGATCTGCCTGTTTCTATTCAACACTGGATCTCACCAAGGGCTACTGGGATTCCCTTATCTCCAGAGTCCAAGGAGATCTTGGCTTTCTCTACCCCTTTTGGTTTGCACCAATTTGTCACACTCCCGTTCGGTTTACATGGGGCTCCAGTCACCTTTCAGTGGTTCGTGGACAAGGTCCTCATGCCTCACGCCAGTTATGCCGCGGCCTACTTGGATGATGTCATTGTGTACAGCTCTGACTGGCAGCAGCAAATGGCTCACTTGAGGGTGGTTCTACAGGTCCTGAGAAAGGCAGGCCTCACAGCAAACCCGGCGAAGTGTGCGATAGGAAGGAGAGAGGTACAGTATCTGGGGTTCCTCTTGGGGCACGGACAGATTTGGCCTCAGACCAACAAAACAGCCACTATAGCGGTTTGTCCGGTTCCCAAGACCTAAAAACAGCTAAGATTTTCTTGGGGATCACGAATTATTATCGTTGGTTTATCCCTGGGTTCTCCACCTTGGCCACGTCCCTGATAGATCTCACCCACTAAGGGGCCCCGGATCCGGCCCAGTGGACAGAGAGGTGCCAGAGTTCTTTCCGGAAGATCAAGGAAACATTGTGCGGGGGTCCCGTCCTCGGCTGTCCTGACTTTTCTCCCCCTTTTTTTTAGAGACAGGCGGCTCCAACCGGGGTTTGAGGGCAGTCCTCTCCCAGGAGGTAAAAGGGAAGTGGTGCCCTCTGCTGTACCTCAGCCACAAGCTGACGGGCTCGGAACGCAAGTAGAGCACTACTGAAAAAGGGTACCTTGCAATGAAGTGGGCAGTCCTCCCCCTTCGTTTTTACCTCCTGGGCCGGGAATTTGACCTGTGTACAGACCATGCCACTCTGCAGTGGATGCACACTATGAAAGACTTCAACCCCTGCCTCACTCGCTGGTATTTGGCCCTGCAGTCCTACCGCTTCCGGGTTGTCCACTGGCCGGGTTGGGACCAGGTGGTGCCCAACTTCCTCTTGCAGTGGGGAGGGACGGGGGCAGCACAGGGATGGTCCCGCGGGGCCCCGCCTGGGGCCTGACAGCGGTTGTGGAGGAGTGTAGCATGCTGATGCAGCCAAAGAGAGGGGCGGAGATGGGGATGAAGCAGTCACAGCTGGGGTTGATTGCACTCCCTATTTCTTCCCCTGTGCCCGGCAGTGAGAGAGGAAGACGGAGGAGGAGAGCGAATCCACGCAGACGAGCACGAGCATGAATTCGAACCCGAACCTGAACCCAAGCCCAGAGACGACGCCGCCCAGACCAACCCGAGGCTCCTAGGACCCGCACAAAGTCCCATCCTACCAGTTCCCTGTCCCCCCTTTTCCATCCCCTTCCTTCTCCCTGATCCGAGACTGAATAAAACCCCTTCACGGACGGGCACCGCATCTGTTGTCTGCTGTCTCGTCTGTTTCAGACAGGTTTGATAGTGTCTAGACTGTTTGATGGAGTCTATTTTTGGGAAATAATTGCTTCCTTTGCATATACATAAATGGTTGTTCTTTTGCAAATTAAATGATTACCTTTATTTCGGTATTGGACATAGTGATTTCTGCTTGGCAATCTCCTGACACATACAGATATTGTTTCCTTCTCATATAAATGTAAAGTGTGTAATTATATTTAACAATGAATATTAAAACAAGCCTCACTCATCCAGGTGCAGGTTTTCTGGCTATCTCAACAGAAAAAAAACCATATTATCATTCTACAATAAATTTTATTCTTACTGTTTTCCTACTGCCAAGCACTTAACTGTGATGTCTTACTTAATTTTATAGTTTTCCATTTAATGAGTGAATTATGTCTTCCATCAAAGCAAATCACTTCAAAAGGTCAAAAATACCATGTATTTCCTCTGGCAGGGATTATAGGATTGTCTGAGAATAGATTAATAAACTTTTACACTGCCTTTCAGTATCTGTGAAAAAAACATTTAATTTATTAAGGATGTGTCCCCAAATTCAATTCAAGCAATAAATTCAAATCTAATGGAAAAAATAGCAATGCAGTCCAACATTGGGCTGCTCTTATGTTCAAATATGACAAATATCCATGTATTATGCATTTTGAGAAACTCTTACTACAGCATATCCACCATTCTAAACTCCTTTTTGTATTATACAATTCTGCAGTAAATGAATAAACTGTAAATGATGCAACGGTGTCCATCTGCAATATTGTCTCATTAGCTTCCTCAGCACAAACTTGGGTTGCAGGAAGTCCTTGTGCACAGAACAGTTACTGAGTATTGATTTCATATAGAATCTCCCCTCTCTGTCTTGTGTAATTCTGTATTACCAGAATCCCACTGGTTATTTCAGCACACCTATTTGTTTTTCTGTTCTTCAGAGCTTTGCCCCAAAAACACAAAGGATATTGGTGATCATCTACAGATGGCATTGGCAGTGTAGTGAGCATGATTGTCACATCCTCCTCGGCGCAATGAGGATCTCCTGTGGCAGATCAGGGGATGACCGCATAAAAGGATGGTCCGGAGCACACTCAGATGCGGAAACTTGTTCAGCCTTGATCATCGCTCTAGTGTGTGCTTCCTGAATACCTACCCTTCCTGTTCCTCCTGTCCTCTACCTCTTCTCCAGTCTCCTTTCCCTTCCTTCTCTTGACCTCCCGGTTTCTACGATCTCCTGCGTGTCTCACGGATTACGGCTTTTGGATTGTCTCTCTGGTTACGTTTGTATATTGGCGACCGTTGGATTGTTTTGTGACCACAGTTTTTGGATTCCCCTTTTGAACCCCGACACTTGGCTCAGACGGCTTCCTTCCAGTGTGACACCGTGACAATGATGTTGGATTGTTATATTATCACTGTATACCCTACCTATTTGAAGTCCCAGTGGAGGGCCATATCCTTCTTCTGGACCCCCTTGCAGTCATATAGACCCAGATTACAGCCTGTACCAGGGTCCACCAGGCACCTGTTGTTGTCATACTTGTGGGTCTTTATACCACCAAGGTACAGCTCCCCATTTGTCCTGTAATATGTGTGCTGAAACACCGCAATAAAGTGACAGGTGAGATCAATGGTAACAGCAGGGTTCTTGTTCCACCACTGTGCCACTCTGTTTTTGGGCCTAGATGCTGGTGTATAGGGGCATTACCTGAGAGCTGTAATAGTAACAAACAAAGGCGACAGGTTCGTGGTCAGGCACTGGACCCTGGTCCATGCACAGGTTTGCACCCATGTCCTTCAGCTTTGGATAGTTAGATAAGGGAGGAAACAATGCAATACAGGCTGCTGACACAAAGGAAAATCTATTTTTTGCCTAGTCATTTTCAGTGGGCAAACTGGAACCAGTTCAATAAAGTCATCCAGTTTGGATACTCGTTGTCCAGGTTCCACAGGAAGGGCTTACAGTTTAGCTTCTCCCTCAGCTTCTTTATCTTAGACACATCACCAATGTCAATGTCATGATCCTGAAGTAGAGGAGGTGCAAATGTGGGTAGGGGGCATACGTAGTCTAGTTAGGGGCCCGGGGTTTGAATTGAAAAAGGGGCACAGATGTGCATTTATGACCACCCAACTAAGTGTAGGAACCTGAGAAGAGGGGACATTCTAGAGTTAAACTTTCCAAGAAAGCAGCTCATGTCATAGTTCAAGGAGGTTAGCAGTTCTTGTTTTGAGAAAAAAAAACGTATGCTGCAGGACTTGTACTTTGAGTGGAAGATTCCAGGCAATGTTTATGGTTTTCTTGTACTGATCCATACAGATCTTGGCCACTCTCAGCACATTCCTCTTCATGGTGATGCTTAGGTCATGCTGGTAGGGTTTGTGAGCCCTCTCAGTGTGAGCAACCTTGGAGCAGGGCACCACATTGATGGTGCCTCCACACAACCACACCTGCATCATTACACAACTATATAGATTACTAAAAATATCACAGATGATTGTATCAAGAAACATTTTAAAATTTGGTTAAATTGATTGCATATGTATGTCTGCTTTAAATATAAAAGATATTTAATGCAAACAAACACAATACATTAGTACCTCATGTCATGAACATGCAGTTTATGAATTTTCAAAAATAGTGACATTTCTGCATTTATTGATTTTTTAATTGATTTTTGAGCAAAGATTGCCTCCAGTTCCATTTTCCACCATGAGAAGCATCAAAGTGCACTCAGAATAGAGCTTAAGTTGTGGAGGAAACTGCCCAGTTAACAAACGGAGGCATGTGTGTATTGTTAAGCTATTTTTAAAGTGAAAAAACAAACAGATACTGACATTGTTTCAAATGTGTAAACTCAGCACTTTGCAAACAGACCTAAGTCAAGTATAAGTATGCTTATGTTTTCAATTGTAATTTCTTTTAACCACTAATGATTTATTTACACAGAGAATTGTAAAATTAGCACATGAATTGAGCGTTTCATCCCATATGGATTGTCTGAAGTCACAATGGAACTAGCTGATATTCTAATTCAACGGCCAATATGGAAAAACAAACACAGACTTCCAGCTCCACATTTTCTCCTCAGTACACTTTCATTTCACCATCCAAGACACCAGTTTCTCCAAGCAACTTTCTGTCTGTAACCAGAATTCCCATCAGGGACCAGCTCCTGTCAAACTAAGTAAGACAAGAGGGATGGTTATATTTTTAAAAAGGCATCTTATCTTCATGATTATTGACGGATCAGTTATGTCAGCAAAACAAAGAAACATTCCGGAAGTGTCAATAAAATACTACAGACTGGCAGCTTTTTCAGTTAATTTGGGATTGTTAAACCTAAGATGTTTCATCTCTACTGTATGTTTTGAGATCACACACACAGTCCAAAACCGCTTGTCCCAAGCAGGGTTGCAGCGAACTGAAGCCTAACCCGGCAACACAGGGTGGAAGGCTGGAGGGGGAGGGGACAAACCCAGGACAGGACGCCAGTCCATTGCAAGGCACCCCAAGCAGGACTCAAACCCCAGCCCTGCCAGAGAGCAGGCAGAAACCAAACTCGCTGCACCACCATGCCCCCTAAAGCAATATAAACACACACACACACACACACACACACACACACACACACACACACATTTTCTGAACCGCTTGTCCCATACAGGGTCGCAGGGAACCAGAGCCAACCCGGTAACACAGGGCGTAAGGCTGGAGGGGGAGAGGACACACCCAGGACAGGACACCAGTCTGTCACAAGGCACCCCAAGCAGGACTCAAACCCCAGACCCACCAGAGAACAGGACTGTGGTCCAACCCACCGCACCACCACGCCACCACGCCACCACATCCCCGCAATATAAACTGTGTTAAAAAGAATACTTCTGATAAGCTGACATTCTTGCATTTTTAAAAAAAAAAAAAACAATTTACTGTCACTGAGCAGGTTCACTTTTTAGAATACCCTCCAGACTAAACTTTCATGTGCTTCATTCGTACATACTTTAAGGGCAACGATGGGTCGTTTTTCTTGTACCACTCGGGCCAGAAGGATTCATACATACACCAAAGAGCCAGGTCGAAGACATGGGAGCCAGGCAGGCATGGAACAACACTCAGATTGTAACACTTCACCTTATCAAACATGGGTGACACCACGTGGTCCAGTTTGCTTTGATCTGGGCCAACAGTGGCTCCTCCCTAGGAATGTAAGTATACAAAAAAATTAACTTCACTCATTTTAAATTTCAAGCAGTCAGTTGTCAGTATTCATAGTAAAGTGAAAGACCGGTGTACACTTTTTAGAGCAAAAAATATAGGCTTACCACCCAACACTGACTTCTATGTGCGCATCCAAAATGGCCACAACATCAGCAGTGTCAGCCGAGCACCTGGAGATACAAGATGTGAAAGTCCCATCTGCTGATTGTGTCTGACCTTCATGAAACATAAGCCTGGGTTCTACTTCTCTATGGATTTAATGTACATGTCTAGATTTCCCTTCAGGTCCTCTTTTTGACTGAGTAAACAATTTTTCTAAATGGAGACTAAAGAATGAATCAATGATACAACACAAGAAGCAGAGGGAGTGGCCCAGACTTACACAATGCACAAATTAACACATTGGTTAGCCAATGCTTTTATCCAGGGAGACTTATGTTATTATAACCATCAAATAGGTACCTTGTCCAAAGGTACTAAAGCAATGTCAAACACATTTTCAGAATCACTTGTCCCATACGGGGTCGGGGGGAACTGGAGCCTACCCGGCAACACAGGGCATAAGGCCAGAGTGGGAGGGGACACACCCAGGACAGGACACCAGTCCATCGCAAGGCACCCCAAGCAGGACTTGAACCCCAGACCCACTAGAGAGCAGGACTGTGGTCCAACCCACTGCGCCGCCACGCCCCACTAAAGCAATGTCATTTCAGATTTTAAGAAAATGATTACTGGAAGTGATGCAATACCTGGCATGACATCTGTCATTGAGTTGTCTCCCAAGAGGCGGTCTATCACTCAGATAGACGTTGTTGTCAGACTGTTCAAACAATGCCTGGGCTTTCTTTTGGTTCTACTCTGGCAGGTCTCTACCCCATCTTTGGAACAGATTAGACTGGGGAAATAATTGTCTGTACCTGTTCACAGTCAGATTTCTTATCTACACTCCCCTATCTGTGCTACTGTCCCGTTCCTTGCTTTTGACTTGATGTCTCTTCCCCAGGGGCTGTTTCAGTCCATCGATCCACAGCCTCATAATTTGTAAAGTCAAGCATTTGTTGAATCTCATTCTGTTTATCTTCAAGATTTTGAACAATATTTTCTAGGATGAAGCAAAACAGTGTTTGATGAATGATGTATTTATGCACAGCATGACCATATCTTATTCGTATAAATATTGTTTCTTTTCATTGTGTATAAATTGTGTGATGTATGAATCTGATTTCAACCCTCAGTTTTTCTGGTCTTTATATTTCTTTTTAGTGGTTGATCATAGAAAAGTAATTCATACCAGTACATTATTGTGATTCAGTGGGGGTTACTAAACTTCTATATTTACGTACCGTGAGAAAATATGTATAACCCTGATTATGGGTTGCACAACATTACATTTATTTAACAGATAATTTTCCTGTGAGTCAGCAGTGCTACTCGCTGTGCCACTGTGCAGCTGTGCCACCTGATCATCCACTACACCCCAACCAGAATGCTATGCTCTTCCACATCTGTCTGCTTGGTAGTCCCATGCACAAAAGGTAAAGCACAGAAGTTTTCGGTTCTGGCTCCGTTGTGGTGGAACGACCTCCCCCTCTCGTTCAGAACTTCTGAATCTTTGTCCACATTTAAAAAAGGTCTTAAAAGTCACATCTTCCAGACTAAATTCGTCCATGATCTCTTAAGTTCATATAAGTGTTCATGCACTATAACTTGAAGATCGTGCCCAGATCAATCCTTTACGTGGCTACCCCCATAATGTAACGTAAATGTTTATATGTATCTCAAAATATGTATGCATGTATATGTATCTCAGAAAATAATTACTAGGAATGTGATCAGAAATTGTCAATATTTTGATTGTCATGACCACGCCCGCACCTCAACCAGCAGCACCTGAGTACAATTAAGCACCTGACTTCAGCTGAAACGCTTAGCCATAAAAAGCACCACTCAAACACATTCCAGTTGTGGAATTTCATAGAAACAACCGGTCCTCCTGCATCCACGAGTCATTGTCACCTACTTACCTGTCCTTCCTCTACGTACCCTTCTCCTTGTTCCCTCACCCACCTCCTTGCCCCTGTTCCTGTTTTCCATGGTGCAAACGGGGGTCCAACTTCACTTTGCCTCATCAACCACATCTTCAGATTCTCTCCTCAGACCCCCGTTTGCACCTCTGATTTACTCACCCCCATTAATTTATTATGTCTGTCCCACAGCTTCTGTTTTTTTTACTATAGTGTTGGACACTTTGTTGTACCACACACTGCTGACACTCATATACCTTTTTCCCAAACATTTTTGTTTTTGTGACAATTCAAACTGCTGTGGAATTTCTATAGCTTTAGACAATGTAAGTCCTGCACTCTTTCTTTCATGGGTCCCTGTGATCCTCTTACTTTTAGGTTTCATGTAGTTATCAAAATTATCTAGAAGTTTTTCACACCATCGTACCATTCTAGCTTCTTCTACATCTCTCTGCCTTGCTTGCTGATCCATGTGCCAAGCCAAACTTTTGATTGCTTGGGTGGTAAACCAGAGGGAGCACCATTGAAAATGAACGTGATGTGACTTCGGAATTGCTCAGACTGTTGGTACAAGACAGTGAAATCCCAGTCACTTTTGGAGTATTCAGAATGGAAAGTTGGTACAACTGCAGATGTTACAACTTTTGACAGAGTGTAAGAAACTCCATTGAGGAAATGAGAACACAGGTGACTTTGTGTGAAGCCTTTACTCAAGTTCTCTTTTTTATTGTACGTGAACCACGTGCATCCCATGGTTCATCACAAAATTTGTTTAAGGGTAAAACAGTTTTATTGTAGGGCATAGATGTTCCTGGTTTCTTCTACAATCTTTCTTAAATGTCAAGTAACAATTCACAAGTGCAACAAGCAGTACTGAACACACAGTGTATATTAAGTGTATATTGAGAGTACGTTCTGCATGTCAGGAGTCCGACTGAGTACAGTGCAGGGATCCAGTAAGAGGAAACAGCATAGGGAGTTGTACATAGTGATCTATTAAACGTTTTTAGGATTTGTAGGCTGTTTTTTTTTCCCCAGTAAAAAAAAAAAAATTTAAAAAAAAAACAAATTATAGCAAAAGAAAATTATCAAAAGCCTCTGCCTAGTTAGTTAACATTAAGAAAAGAGGTAAGTGGATATTCAAGTCTTCGCACACACACACTCACACACACACTTTCTGAACCGCTTGTCCCATACGGGGTCGCGGGGAACCGGAGCCTAACCCGGCAACTCAGGGCGTAAGGCCGGAGGGGGAGGGGACACACCCAGGACAAGACGCCAGTCTGTCGCAAGGCACCGCAAGTGGGACTCGAACCTCAGACCCACCGGAGAGCAGGACCCGTTCCAACCCACTGCACCACCGCACACCCACTCAAGTCTTCACTATTTGTAAAATAATGTATTTTTTCTTCAAATTGCCTCAAAATCTGATCCCGTCAACTCCAGCCCAGCCTGCACCTTCACAGCTCATTGTTCTGTGATGACATGCTTTATGGTCCAGTGTTGCCCACTGCATTCTTGAAGGATAAGGTGATAGCCAGCGTTGGTGCCAAGGCGAACCTCTAGGCATCTGTTTGTCTCTCTGTTCTTTATTGCCTCTCCCTACGGAGTCAGGAGAGGGTGGGGGTGACATTTTTGCAGAGCAGCTCACTGTGGACATTTGTCTAATAACTATCTGATCTCCAACAATACAGCAGATATTTGAGACTGTCAAATAATCCATAAAGTGAATTCAACTACAGGCTATTAACCAAATGAAGGAAACACCAACATACAGTCAGTTAACAGAGCATTGGGTCACTATGATCTACCAGAAAACTGTCAGGGCTCCCTTTCATAAATGCTACAAGTATGTGTCTGTCACATCCCTCACAGCCGGCACATCGGCGACACCTGCTGTTTCCTAATAGAAACAGCTATAAAGAGGGACGCTGAAGAAGCCTGGATGCAGAACCGTGTTTTGCCTCCTTTGGTTCCTCTCTGGCAGTGCCACAGTGAACTTCTTCCGACATTGACCTTTGCCTGTGTATTTCCTGACCACGTTCTTTGTCTAGCCCTCTGTACTACGTTTGCTTATCGCCTGACCTACGCCTGTCCCACGACTTTGTTTTTTGGATTCCATTTTGACTCTATTAAACGCCTGTTTATGAAACTCTGCACTTGAGTCCGTCCTCGTGAATCACAACCATGACAGAAGGTTCCGCCTGCAACCAGGACTCAGCGGAATATGCACAAATGCATACGGCACTCGCCACGCAAGGCGAGATTTTGGGAGCACAAGACCAGACTGCAGCGCCTGGAACAGACAGTAGACAGATTGATCCAGGCTCTACAAGCCAGAGGAATCATCCAACCCGCCACAGTGACGGCACCCGCGGCCCCCGCTGAACAAGCCCCACCTGCACCACCAGAGGCCTCCGGTCCAGCTACACTGATCGCCATTCCGGAGTGGTATGATGGCACCCCCGACCAGTGGCAGGACTTCTTGATGCAATGTGAGTTGGTTTTTAAGAGCTTCCCTTCACATGTATTATACTGATGATGCGAAGATAGCATTTGTACTATCGTTGCTGAGCGGCCCAGCCCGGGCCTGGGCTGCAGCAGGGTGGCGCACGCGTCAGAGAACCACCTATGCCGCTTTCCGTGACAAGTTTGAAAAGATCTTTGACCACCTTCATGCAGGGCGCACTGCAGGTAACCGTCTCATGCGCCTAAGCCAGGGGAATAGGACGGTAGCTGAGTACTCTCTTGAGTTCAGACCCCTCGCGTCCAAGAGTGGATGGAACTCCACTGCCCTCCTCACCTGTTTCTGCAAAGAGCTGAACCTCCGGATCCAGGAAGAGCTCACTTACAGGGGTGAGTATTGGGACTTCGACCGGTTTGTGGATGTGGAAGGCCTTTTGGGGATGGCTCAGAGTAACAGTCAGCCTTACATCTGGATACCACCCGCAGGCCAACGGCCAAGCAGAACGCCTACACCAGGATGTAGCAAGGTATCTCCGAGCCTACTGTTCCCAAAGGCCACACCAATGGGCTCGCTACCTGGCCTGGGCAAAGTACGCCCACAACTCTGCACCGCATACGTCCACCGGTATGTTGCCCTTCCAATGTGTTTTAGGTTACCAGCCTGTCCTGTTCCCTGGAGAAACCTCCCAGAGTCCTGCTCCAGCCGTGGAAACTTGGCACAACGAGAGCACCCGCGTATGGAGGACGGTCCGGTTCCATCTGTTCCGCAGT
The DNA here is from genome assembly GCF_900964775.1 of Scleropages formosus. Classification (NCBI taxonomy): domain Eukaryota; kingdom Metazoa; phylum Chordata; class Actinopteri; order Osteoglossiformes; family Osteoglossidae; genus Scleropages; species Scleropages formosus. The sequence continues at coordinate 19,190,335 of NC_041807.1, forward strand.
GCGGAACGCCATAAACGTCAGGCAGACCGGCACCAGCGAACCCTTTCCTTCGTACCTGGGCAAAGAGTCTGGATCTCCACCCGAGATCTTAACCTGAAGATCCCATCAAAGAAACTCGGGGCTCGTTACATCGGCACCTTCAGGATCATGCGACAAGTGACACTGGTTACTTAGCACTTTCAGTTGCCTCCTGATCTTCGAGTACACCCAACGTTCCATGTCTCCCTCCTGAAACCGGTAGGAGTGTCCCTACACCAGCCGCCGGTCGACACTGCACAAACTCCTCCGCTACCTCTTGATGGGGACAGAGTCTATGAGGTCCGGGTCCTACTGGACTCTCGCCGACAGAGGGGCCGGTTACAGTATTTGGTAGATTGGGAGGGGTACGGCCCGGAGAAACGCTCGTGGGTAGCCGCTTCTGATATCCTAGACCCTGATCTGATTGCTGCCTTTCACAGAGACCATCCAGAGTGCCCGGCCCCTCGCCCCCGGGGGCACCCTCCTTCTAGGCCCAGGGTGTCCGGGGCCACCCGTGGAGAAGGGGAACTGTCATGTCCCCTGCAGCCGGCACGTCGGCGACACCTCCTGTTTCCTAATAGAAACAGCTATAAAGAGGGACGCCGAGGAAGCCTGAATGCGGAACCTTGTTTTGCCTCCTTTGTTTCCTCTCTGGCAGTGTCACAGTGAACCTCTTCCGACATCGACCTTTGCCTGTGTATTTCCTGACCACGTTCTTTGTCTAGCCCTCTGTACTATGTTTGCTGATTGCCTGACCTACGCCTGTCCCACGATTTTGTTTTTTGGATTCCGTTTTGGCTTTATTAAACGTCTGTTTATGAAACTCTGCACTTGAGTCCGTCCTCGTGAAGCACAACCATGACAGAGTCACTGTACTGGAAGGTGTCAATGTCACTGAAACCTTTTCCACAGGCCAGAATTTGTATTAATAACCTCAAGCATAATGCAATGTTTACTGCTGGATTATGTCAAGCAACTGGTTTCAGTATATTTTGTTTCCTCCCCATCTTCAGGTGTTTCCTTTATTTTGTCAACTACACGTATACTAATAAAATAAATGTAAAATATTAAAATTTACTTTAAGCTTGAAAATGTTTTGTGTACTTAATGTAATAATGCTCTCATAAATTCAAGAAGGAGACTGTCACTGATTGCATTATATATACAGTATATATATAAGTATACACATACATATATATTTTTCTTAACTTGTCTGCATGTACTTCATTTGAAATGAATAGTTAAATTACCTGTTTGAATTCCCAGTACATATGGAACCCTTTCTTCTTTGCCTCTTTGCAGTTGTACAGCCCTGGCATTTCACCAGTATCCACCAGACACCGATTCTCTTCATACTTGTGTGACTTGATGCCCCCAATATAGAGCTCCCCATTTGTTCGGTAGTAACATAACTAGTTCAGTAGAAAAGAAGTGAAAAGTAAGTGATTTTTTCCGCATTGTCAGTTTATATCATTCTTGGGTAATCCTACAGAATGGTATCAAAGTTGAAACATATGCTAAAAACTTGTTAAAATATACACCTAAAATGCAGTTAACATATATAGTTAAAGCAACTGTATACACCTGAGGAGTAAAGTAGTGGCATGTATACACAATAGGTGTATGCCCAGGGAGGGGTCCTTGATCAACACAAAGATCCTTTCTTAAGTCATTCTTCAGCTGCAAAAAGGTAGATGCAACGGGTATGAATCATATGTGCCATTTTCAAGAAAAAAAATCCTGAAAACACACAGCCATACAGCTTAGCACTAGATGTCCAGAGTGAATCCTTCTCGTTGAGTTTTAAAATGGTTTTAGATTTATTGCTTTGGGAAAATGCAAGCATACATACAGCACCATAGCCAAAGAGGTCATTCCAAGGATCCAGCATGGGATATACATTGTCCAGATACCACTGAAAGGGCTTGCATTTCAGCTTTTCCCTCAGCTTCTTCCTCTCTGTCACATCACCAAAGTCTACCCCATGATCCTGAATGCAAAGTGGAGAAAAACAGAATGCTGAAAGAGATGGGAAGTTCAAGGTGAAAAAGACCACAGAGCATACAGCCACTGTGCTGCACAAATCTTGAACAATTCTAAGGAAAAGACTGAGAACTCATTGCAGTTGTTTGTATTCTTTCATTAACTGCTCCTAAAATGTGATCCGATCCGATCTGATCATTGTCTCAGTTGGCAGCTGGTGGACTCATGGCGTAGGGAAGAGATGAACTTTGTCATCAGCTCCACAATGCTGCTGCTTTGCCAGTATTAGATAATGAAGATCACCTGCTGGTGATTAGATGGATAATAATAATGTAAAAAGGTATTGTAGCATCCAGCAGTGCAAGGATCTGCAGCTGAAGACCATGGAACTGCTTGCTGCTTTATAACAGTATGTTTAAAAATTCATACCTTGAATGTTTACAATACAAAGAACCAGTGTATTGTGTTTCTCTACTAATGTAGTTTGATTATCAGAAGATAAAACAAATTTTAGGAGCAGGTAATGCAGGAATTATAATTCCAAGAACTTAAAATTCAGTTTTATCGCATCTATACAACAATTGCCCTGCAGCTAATTGCTGTGCACACACCTTGAGCGGGAGGTTCCAGGCAACGTAAACATTTTTCTTGTAGTCATCCAGCCACACCTCAGCCACTCTCAGTGCATTCCTCTTCATGGTGATGCTGAGGTCATGCTGGTAGGGTTTATGAGCCCTTTCTATGTGAGCAACTTTGGAGCAGGGCACCACCTCAATGCTGCCACCACACAACCAGACCTGCAGCAAAAGGACCAGACACAAATCTGTGTAAAGAAGCATTAGATAGCATTATGGTTAAGAAAATGTACTTTTTGCTTGCTGTCTCAGAAAACTACTGTACTATAGTACCTTTAAGAAATTATTTTTGTAAACTTCTAATTGTGTAAGCCAATAAAATGCAGAAATATGAAAAATATATGTTACACTGGATAAAAGGAACTACAACAGTAGTAGTAATAATATTGCTAATGCTGCAGGGACCATAGTGTTATGGCAGGATCCAGAAAGAGCAACGGACACAAGTGCGGATTCTCGGATTTTATTTGCAGGACTGGACTTAAAGAGGGTCTGAGTTCGGGCCAAGGTCGCGCAATGGGCAAACGTCAGTCAGGGGAGGTAACAATACTCGTGAGCCAGAGACAGTCCAAGAAACAGAGCCAGAAAATATGAACAGGAAGCATCGGAGAAGGGCACTGCAGTTTCTTGTGGGAGGTTCCGCGTCGAAGTGCTTCCGGGGCGTCATTTTATGCTGTGCTTCCCGGGGCGGCCACAGGTGTTGTTGATTGGCTGCTGGATGAGGGTGTGACACACAGTGTATAACACAATAATACACAGGGAAAGATGTTAAAACCCTTATGCTAAAATTATGGGGGCTAGACACAAACCAACCATGCCACCAGTACTCAGTTTCTTCCTATATACCACCCACACCTCTTCAGAATATCTCCATCCAGCTACAAACCAACACATATTTTGGATGGGCACTACCCTCCTCACTGGGGATCACTGCGAGCACTTAGCTGGAGTTGTCAAGAGGGCACCTTCCTTCATTGATGTTTCATTGAATTGAGCCAGTGACACCTCCAGAAAGCTCAATAGCAAGATCTAGCATCCCAGACCCACCCCCTCTCCATGCTCGCGGCGCAGTCCCAGTGACTCAACCACCATCAGCCTCCCATTCCATCCACCCATTAACCACTTTCCAACCAGCATACAACCAACACACCACATAAGCATCTGGAGGTGACAACAAGACGTAACATTCACCATTTACATAAGCGTATACCCCCAAACTTAGGTCTGCTTCCCCCAAGCATTCTGCTGCCTCCTAAGCCACAGCCAGTGGCTGGATCTTTCCGCTACCTCAGACAAGTTTTTAACCTCTGCCTTTAATGACCAACCCCTAAAACCAAATCCAACAACAGCGACATGGTTGATTTTGCAACAAACCCTCTTGCACCTACCTCCACCGGTCTAATAAAGCACTGCCAGCCTCGCTCCCTCACCTCAGCAGCCATGTCAGCATACTTCAACTTCTTCCTCTCAAAAGGTGTCCTCCATTGCATCTTCGAAAGGTATTGTTAACTCAGTGAAGTATACTACACCCTTAGAGTACAATACAAGATCGGATTTCAGTGCCTTTATTGCAATGCACTGCAGCATCTGCAGCTTTTTTCCCACGTCAGCTACTAACTTCCAGTCTTGCACTTCACCCCATTTATAACCCAAACCACCACGTCTACGCGCTTGACACGCAACACTCTCCCCCTCCTGCACAAAAGAAATTCCGTTATTCTTCCTGCATTGGGGAGAGAGTTAGCCTCAATCCCTTTTGCTTCCAACAAGCAGGCCAGGGATTTTAACACCTCATTATGCCTCCATGTATATCTGCCCTGAGAAAAACTAACTTTGCACGGGAACAGAATATGCCTCAGACTATGCTGCCACACAAGCTGCAAGGTAACTCTGTACCTACCCAACGACTAAGATTCTGTGGAGTAGGAAAAACATCATAGGTGACTCCAATAATGAATTTAATATGACCGGCGTCCATCTCCCACAGGTCATACCAGCCAATCTTTTGTTTCTCCACATGCTCCGAAGCCAAACATTGCCCCTGAACTCCATCTGACGTCACAGTTGCCCATCTCGTCTCCTCCTCCTGTTCGTGGATGAAGCCAATAACCATCTTCCTCCTTTCCGTAACTTAGCTTTACTCCACAACTTTATCGGATCATCTGCGCTGAGCCCCACCCTACCTACTTGCATATGACCAACTACATTTTTGTGCTCCAACGCTCTCTGGGCATGCGCCACCACTTCCCACAGATTCTACTTACATCCTGCTTTTAGTCTTATAGGTGCCGATTACACCACTGGGTCCCTTGTGCTTCACAGCGTCATTTCCAGGCCAACCTTAGCACACTTGAATTCTTCTCCCACGTTAGTCAGTGGCAACTCCAGGATCCCTTTTCCATGCAATGCCACACCATTCAAACAGTAAGGAACACTGAACCGTTTCCTTATAGCTTTACTCAAAACACCTTCTAGTCTTTCCACCTCTGATATAGAGAACTCGTACACAGTTAGTGGCCGCATAATATGAGGCAATATACTAAACTGCAGACACCAAACCTTCAGCTTTCCAGGTAAAAATGACTTTGTATTAATTACTTGCACAACATCCTTCCTTAGTCCTTTTACCTGTTTTCTGTCACTTAAGAAAGAATCATACCATCTACCCAAGCTCTTAATTAGCTTTTAAACCACCGACGGAATCCTTTCTCCATTAATCTGAAAGTTATCCTGCAATAATGTACCCTTAACAATTAACAGACTCCTACACTTACTAGGTTTAACTTTCAACCTGGCCAACTTTAGAGTTTCATTTAGTTTTGCTAGTAAGCGAGAAGTACATGAAAAAGTAGTGAACATGGTCATGTCGTTCATATATGCTTTAATTGGTGGGAGGCGGGTGCCTTTCTTAATCGTCATGCCTCCAACCACCCATTTCGAAGATCTTATCATCACCTCCATGGCCATGGTAAAAGCCAATGGTGAGATTGTGTATCTGGCCATTGTGCCAATCCCCAATCGCTGCCAGGATCTGGTGTATTGTTTGGTGCAAAAATAAAACTTAATTTCCTCAAAATACACCTTAACTAGTCTTGTAATGCACTCTGGGGCTTTAAAAAATTCAAATACCTTCCACAAGAAAGTATGTGGCACTGAGCCAAAGGCATTTGTCAAGTCCAAAAATACCACGTGGAGGTCTTTACCTTTCATCTTGCCTACTTTAATCTGATGCCAGATCATACTACAATGTTCTAGGCATTCTGAAAATCCTGCGATTCCTGCTTTCTGCACAGAGGTATCAATTAAATTGTTTGCTAACAAATATGCAGACAACCTCTGCGCCACTACATTAAAAAATATCTTTCCCTCAGCATTAAGAAGGCAAATTGGCCTGAATTGTCCTATCTCTGCAGCATTATTCTCTTTGGGTATAAATACCCCTCTGCTTTCCACCACTCCTTCGGAATAATTCTTTTCTTCCATGTGACCATCATTTGCTTCCATAAAAACTTTAGGACATCCGGGGCACCTTTGTAAACCCGATAAGGAACCCCATTAGGTCCCAGTGCAGATACTGCCCTCGCGCCAGGCAGCACCTCTTGTACCTCTTTCAGCCTCAGTGGACTCACATCCATTTCCACCACAATCTCCCATAGTGGAGGAATATCTGTAGGCACTTCAAAAACTCTCCCTCTCACCATTGGTGTGCATTTCTTGCAGGTAACTCTCCAGCTTCTGCCTTCTAACATTCAAACAACCTGACTTCTCTTGCACAAGCAACGACTTCACAAATTTAAATGGGTCTTTAAAAAATCTGCTGTAGCCTGCTCTTTCTTCTTCCTCCTTAACCTAAGCCTCTCAGCTCTCCTCAACACTGACAACCTACAGGTCAATTCTTCCTGCAAAGTGTTAATATTTCCTTCCCCCAAGCATTTCTTTTTGCCTTGATGTTTTCTTAGGCCTCTCAATGAAGCCACTTTCCTCCAACCACAAATACACACCTGCAGCACAGATCCACCCCTGCTTGGCACGGTTATGTTTCTGCCTCTCCCCCTACTCATGGTCAAATTCTTGCCAAGTTTTGAAACCGTTATATCCACTGATGCGTCATCTTCCACCCCTGCTCTCGCTGACTCTTGGGGTATTGAGAACATTTGTATGTCTGTAGCTCAAGCAGGGAGCATCTCTTGCTAAAATAGCACAGGATGGTGCTGGCATGGGTTGCTAGCCCATCCCATACCCTATTGGGGTCTGTTCCCTCCTACCAGCAGTCTCTCCTTGCTGTTACGCAGTCTTTCCCATGTTGCCAGCTGCCCTATTTACAGCAGTCACTAACCAACCTAGAACAATCATGTAATAATACACAGGGAAGATGTTAAAACCCTTCTGCTAGAATTATGCGGGCTGGACACAAACCAACCATGCCCCCAGTAATCATTTCCTTCTCAATAACTATATACCACCCACACATCTTCAGAATATCTCCATCCAGCTTCAAACCAGCACATACTTTGGATGGGCACGACCCTCCTCACCGGGGATCACTGCAAGCACTTCGCTGGGGTTGTCAAGTGGGCACCTTCCTTTACTGTACTATAGTATTTTTAAGAAATTATTTTCTTAAACTTTTAACTTTGTAAGCCAATAAAATCCAGAAATGTGAACAATATATGTTACACTGGGTAAAAGGAACTACAACAGTAGTAATAATAATACTGCTAATCCTGCAGGGACCATATTGTATAATATCAAGGCTGTTAAAGTACCAGAAATAGCCATGTTGTAGTACCTGTAAGCAAGAGACTCAACAGTATTGTTGCAGTGCAAATAACCAGCTGTATATACAGGAAAAGACTGCAGTGCGGCAGGTCAGATTGCAGTGAAAATTAAGGTATTTGTATTCAAAACATCACTCACAACTGAAAATTTATTTACAATGTGAAATTTACACATGAGAAATTAAACATGAATTGTTATTTGTGATACACTTTATTTCAGAATTTTGAGAGGATCCAATAATTACTGTAGAACTATATCCTCTGCCATTGCGGTAAGCACATATTTTTCTAATTACAGTGAAAATAAACTCTATAACTATAGTTAATGCCACGCCCACGTCAGCGGCATAATCGGATACACCTGGGGCCCGAAAGCTTAAAAGGCAGAAGTGAACGATGAGGGTCGCGGAACCTTGTTCGCCGATCACTCACTCGCTCTGAGTCAGCCTTCCTGCCGCCTTGTACCCTGCTCCTCGCTCCTAGCCCCTCTTCCCTTCGCCCGTCTCCTGAGACCGCTCCCGCCCTGAAACGTGATCCGCTCACTCGTGTTCTGACCCACTGCCTGTTCTCCCGATTCCGACACTGGACTTAACTCGTTTAACTCGTTTGCAGTCCGAAGACCCCTGCTTGTACCTGACTTCGATTCCTGTCTAGCGTCTGAATAAACCCCTGTGCACTCTACACTTGAGTCCGCCCCTTCCTTCCAGGACGAAAACCATGACAGTTAATGTATATAATTTTTAATAACTCAGAGATCATCAACTTCAGAATTATTTGCCTTAAGCAAGTTTTAGTCATGAATTTTGAAAAAGCAAAGATAACTTACCCTAATTGCTAGCTCTACATTTTCACCGCCGTAGACTTTCATTCCAGGATCCAGCAATCCAATTTCTCCAAAAAACAGCCGGTCAACCACAAGAATGCCCATGATAGATGGGCTCCTTTAAGGAAACAACAAGTAATATTATAAAATATCCTACAACACAGGTGGCACAGTGGCACAGCAGTTAGCGCTGCCACTTCACAGCACCTGTGCTGTTTGGGTGTAGGTTCAACTCCAGTTCAGTCTGTGTGGAGTTTGCATGTTCTCCCTGTGCCTGTGTGGGTTATTGCTATGTGCTCTGGTTTCCTCCCACAGTCCAAAGACATGCATTTCAGGTGAATTGGACACTCTAAATGGTCCAAGGTGTGTGTGTGTGTGTGTGTGTGTGTGTCAGCCTTCCAATGAATTGGCAACCTGTTCAAGGTATACCCCTTCTTCCCTTGCAGTAACTGCAGTAGTGGATACAAAGGTAGCAGCTCTATCCACTATGCTCTCAGCTGTCCCCTTCTGTACCTGTTGCATTTACACAAAGCATTTCATGCAAGAAGAGAATCACTTACTTCCCAGGCTGCGATTTGTCATTGAGCTGGTACCATTCTGGTCTGAAGCCATCGTACGCACACCACATAGCCCAGTCAAAGCCATCTGCAGCTGGATAGTACAGAGTGACCTGCAGGTCATCAAAATTCACCTTGTCAAACACAGGTGTCAGCACCAAAGTCCGATCCATTTTGATCCGAGTCAGCAGCGGTTCTGCCCTATAAAACAAACAACAAGTGTGCAACCCATTACTGTAACATTACTTTTTACTGCAGCAAAGTGATGTTATGGTTTACTTGTGTAAACTTGAGTAATGTGATAAAAATCTTAAAAAAAAAAACTAACATTATTTTTTGTTTTGCATATGATGTGTTTATAAGGACAAACTCTCTATGTTGTCATGATTTCAGTGCTAGACTATAATACAGTACAGTACATATCCCGAAAGATGACTCGCACTAAAGGAGAGACTGCAACTAAAATTTCTTGTGACACAGGCTGGTGATGTTTCTACTGTATTACTAGTGTCCATTTCGTTCCTTTAATCTGACATAGTGAGAGAGGTCAAGTGGCCTGAACATGTGAACTAATAAATATGCTAGTTTTGTATTACTTTTGAAGCACACTGCATCTGCACTTACCAATGTACTTGGACTTCAATATGAGCATCAAAAATAGCCACCACATCCCCTGTAGCCACCTCCCACCCTGAGATACGGGCTTGGCTCAATCCCATCTGCTCCTTGTGTCTCACTTTCTTCACCAGACCAGGACGCTCCTTGCGGATGATGCCGATGTAGGCATCCAAACTGCCTTTTAATTCCTCTGAAAGCAACAGATTTCAAATTGTCGTTTTCTTTGGGCAACTTGATTTAGATGCATCACATTGTGAATAATCACGTAACTGTTATTTAAATAGATATGGCATCTACAAAGCAGACCGTTGGAGCTGTTGTCGTCCACCAGTATGATCTCCTTCAGCAGTTTGGCTGGCGTCCTGTCAATGATGCTGCGAATGGCTCTCTTGATGATGGACAGGGCTTCATCCAGGTAAATTAGGATCACACTGATTGTAGGGAGATTCTCAGGGTATTCCCTCCTCTTACACCTGCTTATACAGAATTTATTAAAACCACCTGTGCTGCCACACTCGCTATTCTAGGGTATTAAAGCTAGCACAGCTTGAAATGGAGGGAGTGGGGATGGTGGTTGGTTCACCTGGGGTCTCTTGTGTCAGGGATCTTTCTGTTCAGTGGCAGTCTGTCACTAAGGAAAGCATTGTACCCGTATCTCTGGAAAAGCTCCTCTGCTTCCCTCTGATCCTCGCTAGAGAGATGGTTGCCCCATTTTTTGAAAAGATAAGAGTCTGGAAAGAGCTTCTTTGCCGAAACCACCACTTTCTGCTCCTTGTCAGCCTTTCCGGGTTTCTCAGTGTTAGGATTAATTGATTTAGCTGCAGAAACAGAAATACGCTTTGAAAGCCTGAAGAGAGACTAACTCTTCCATAAAATGACTGTATTACTATTGTTATCACACAGAAACCCAAGTAGGAACAACAGCCCTTATCTCTCCAGTCCTCTGCAGTTTGAAGAGGTCATTCAAAATGAGCTTCCCATTTATGCAACAGCTTTTAACTTTCATAAGATCCACTTTTTCAGTCTTCCTATGATGCATCAGACAAAAAACATTTTTCCTGAATATACCTGTAAAGGTTCAGTAATGTTTTCAGCATTAGAAAACAATCATTGAATGTTCTTTACAATTACAAATGTTTACATTTATTTACTTAGCAGAACCTTTCCTCCAAAATGACTTCCACTGCTAAATGCACATGTGTCACTCATCCATACATCAGTGGAACACACTCTCTCTGTCACTCACACACTATAGGTGAACCTGAACATCTCTTTGCACAGTGGAAGGAAACCCACACAGAAACAAGAAGAACATGCAAATTTCATACAGAGTGAGGGAGGATTGAAGCAATGTCCTCTCACACCACCCAAATTCTGTGAGACAGCAGTGCTACTCGCTGTGCCACTGTGACGTTTGTACATGACTTAGCTGCAATGTTTTCAGAATGCACCTTCAGTCTTTGGGACAAATTTACATTTGTATAAACTTTATCCCCCAAAATTTATATTATTAATTTAGTTTAATGCCATCTTAAACTTTACTGTACTGAGCAGGAGAACACCAGTCATGAATTCTCTATTGCTGGTCCTGTTTTAACATTTAAGCACGTATGAGAGGAGGGGAATGCAATGGCGACTACCACATCTGGACTCACCTAGTCTCTTGATGCGATTCTCCATCTGTTCCAGCCTCCTGAGGATCTCCTCATTTCTGTTCATCTCTCTGTGCTGAGATTGCTGCAGACTTTTTCCATGGAATCGCACCTCCCTTTTGATGGAGATGATGTAGAGGACAGCTGCTGTGACCAACACCAAGACAAGCACCCGTAACCAGGTGGTCCTCATTGTTCCTCTCTGAGTCTTTCTTGGGTGACTTTACACTCCCATTCACACCTTTCATCTGCATTAGTTAGACTGCTTGAAGGTTCCTGCAACTGGGTGTTTGACTTGTGTATTCAGTAGTACCTCCTCCACTTTCATGTGCTTACGCTGCTCCCAACAATGTAACTAATTCTGATTATAGCATAGAGTTTAACATAACTTTATTGGAGTACTGGAAAATTATCATTCTGGAGTCAAAAAACATAGGCTTCTACTGTAAGTCAGATTTGCTTAGAAGCTCAGACAATCCCTGACTTGGGAAAGATATTATTCTTTCAATGGGAGGTGTGACGGTAGCAGTAACTTTCAGTGTCTTTCAACTTTTTGCTAAAGGCTGAAATGTTGTCTCATATATTCATGGAAGTTTTTTCCACATTTTTAATGTACTTCAAATTGTTTGGGTATTTATTTGGCTTTATTGCATATTGTACGTTATGTTTCACAAAACATTAACTGAAAATAGTCAAGCACATGTTTACCTAGGTGGGTGCAGCTAGCTCCAGTACCTCCCATATTTACCTTAGCGGGGGCAGTTGAATATTAAAATCAGTCAAAATTGATAAATTATACTGTTAGTGGAGGAGGGCATTGTGTTCTGCTGGTGTGTGTGTGATAGTCAAATGGAAACACAATGAAATGGAAAATATTTACAATTTGTTTTGGGTAGGCAGTAGATTTAACCAAACCCTTTCAGGCTTTAAACATGAAAACATACATAATCTGTCATGGCAACCAGAGGACGAGGAGGAGGCTGGATCCAAATGCAGGATTGTTTATTCAGTACCAAAGGATTGTACGTGATCTCAAGGTCGGGGACAAGCAAATGGTCTGTCGATCGGCAAACTGAATACAGGTGAGGATCTGAAGTCGTGGTCAGGGGACAAGGTGGGTGGTCGTTACCAAAGACAAGTGGAATGAACAACGTGAAACAACACTTGGGAAAAGCAAGGTGAGATAGGTTTGAGAACACGGAGGGGACAGTTGTCTCAAGTGAGATTCCGCAATCTTGAGGTAACTGAGTGGGGATTTTTATAGCCAAGTGCTCTGATTGAAACCAGTTGCGTAATTGGAGCCAGGTGCTGTTGGATGAGGCATTACCCCCAAACCTCACGGAAGGGGGGGTGACCTCTGGGACGGACCACCGGCCGATATGGATGGTCCCTATGGAAGTCATTAATTACGGATGGATCAAGGATGTTGTGCTCCGGCACCCAGCTGCATTCCTCCAGCCCATACCCTTCCCATTCCCCCAGGTAGTACAGGGCCCCACATCTATGCTTGGAGTCTAGAAGGGTGTGGACGGCGTAGGTCGGTGCCCCATTCACCTTCACAGGAGGTCGCATTGGGTCCTCTCGGGATGCCTGGAGAAACTAAGTCCTGTAGGGTTTGAATAGGGAGACATAGACATGTGTGTGGGGGAATCTGGAATCGGTAGATGATGGGGGTGATGCATCAAATGATCTTATAGGGTCCGATATAACGTGGACTGTTTTCTGGAGGGAAGCTTGAGGCAGATGTCCTGGGCAGACAATCACACCCTTTACCCTAGCTGGAAGATCAGGGTGCAGCAATGTTTGTCGGCTTGTTTGTAGCGGTGGACATTCTGGCACAGGTGTTCCTGAACTGCACACCAGGCTGCCTCATTGTTCCGGAACCAGAAATCAATAGCAGGGACATCAGAGTAGCCAGGGTGACATGGGAACAGGAGAGCTTGATACCCGAGTAGACACTGGAATGGGGAAAGAGCTGTGGAGGAGTGTGAAAGAGTTATGCGCATACTCGACCAATGGCAGGGACGTGCCCACTGGTCCTGGTCTTGAACGCAACAACTCCGGAGAAAGTAGTCAAAGTCTTGATTCAGCCGTTTACTTGTCCACTGGCCTGAGGGTGATACCCAGTGATGAGGCTGACAGAGACACCGAGTTTCTGCCAGAATGCCTTCCACACCCTGGACACAAACTGTGGCCCTCCATCAGACACAATGTCCTCTGGCAATCCAAAGATGCGGAACACATGCTGGAACAGCTGTTCGGCCATGGCTAGAGCAGTGGACAGGTGCAGCAATGGAAGTAGACGGCATGCATTGGAGAACTGATCTATTAACACGAGGATGACAGTGTTGCCAGCGGAGGGAGGCAAGTCTGTAAGGAAATCCACTGCTACATGGGACCAGGACCGGGATGGCACCGGGAGTGGTACCAGCAATGCTGCAGGGGTTTTTGATTCGGGGTTTTTGCCTGGGTACAGGTCTCACATGCCTTCACAAATTCTTGTACATCCTCACGAATGGATGGCCACCAATACCTCTTGTCCAGTAAGGATAGAGTCCATCAGTACCCCGGGTGGCCGGCCACCAGGGCATAGTGTACCCAGTGGAGCAGCTATGATCACATTCTTGCTGTGGCATACCCCTTGCCCTTAGGAGTGTCTGCTGCTCCTGGGTCCTCTTCTTGGGCCCTCTGGTGATCCAGCATAAACTGGACTAAACGACCACACAGGAGCCACAAAGCACAACCTCAGCAGGACGGTTTTCAGTTTAACAAGGGCTAGGTCTTTGTCATATAGCCTGGATAGGGCATCGGCCTTGGTGTTTTCTGAGCCCAGGCGATACGAAATGTTAAACCGGAACCTGGTGAAAAAGAGAGCCCGATGGACTTGTCGAGGGTTTAATCGACGTGGTGTTCTTAGGTATTCCAGGTTCTGGTGGTCAGTAAGGACCAAGAAAGGGTGAGCAACCCCCTCCAATCAGTGCCTCCATTCCTCAAATGCCAGCTTAATGGCTAGTCACTCCCTATTCCTGATGTCATAATTGCACTCGGTGGGCAATAGCTTTTGGAAGAAGTATGTACAAGGATGGAGCTTTGCTGGGGTACTTTGTCTCTGCAAGAAAACCGCCCCTACGCCCAGAGTCAACGCAACCACTTTGATTACAAAAGGCAACAAGGGATCGGGGAGCCTGAGGACCAGGGCGGTTGTACACCATTATGTGAGCTCCTGGAATGCCTCCAGGGCCGCTGGCTGCGACACGAGCCTGGGACTTGTGTTTGGATTTGAGAGATTTCATGATTACGTATATGGTTTACCATCATTCACTGCTGAAACAGATCACAAGCCTTTAATAGCAATCATTCGAAAGAATCTGAATGAGATGTCTCCACGCATTCAGCGTCTAATGATGAGACTGCAGCGTTATGACTTTGAACTAGTGTACACTCCAGGGAAGTACATTGTCTTAGCTGATGCATTGTCTCGCGCACCATCAGCATGCGAATCGCATGAAGTGAGCTCTACTGAAGTTGATGTGGACATGCATGTGAATCTTGTTGTGGAAAGCCTTCCAGTGTCTGATCAGAAGTCCAAGCAAATAGCTGAAGAGACGAGAAAAGATCCAGTTCTGCAGACGGTGATTACAAATTTGAACAATGGATGGGTCAAGAGTTCCTGTCCACAGTTCTACAATGTTCGAGCCGAGCTCAGTGTAGCAAATGGTCTTCTGTTGAGACAAAACAGAATTGTAATTCCACAGGTCCTGAGAAAGGAAATGCTTTGCAGGATCCATGAAGGACATCTTGGAATAGAGAAATGCAAGAGAAGATCAAGGGATGCAATATATTGGCCTGGAATGAATGCTGACATTGAGAAAATGGTCAGTACGTGTGAAATTTGTCTCAAGCATCAGAACAAGCAGGCAAGAGAGCCCTTGATCACAGTGGACTTACCTAAGTATCCATGGCAAAAGGTAGGTACTGATCTGTTCCATTTCAATGGGAAGGACTACCTTTTGGTAGTGGACTATTTTTCCAGTTACCCTGAGATAGCACTGTTGTCCAATTCTTCGAGTGCATGTGTGATACAGCACATGAAATCTGTTTTCGCCAGGCATGGCATTCCGACTGTGGTAATGAGTGACAATGGTCCTTGTTACAGTTCAAGTGAGTTTCAGGACTTTGCTGCTCACTATGATTTCCAGCATGTGACTTCAAGTCCTCAGTTTCCTCAGTCCAATGGGAAGGCGGAGAAAGGAGTGCACATTGTGAAGCAATTGCTCAAGAAGGCGTCAGAGAGCAAATCAGATCCATATTTAGCTCTTCTGAGTTATCGCGCATCGCCTCTGGAACATGGTGCATCTCCTGCAGAACTCTTGATGGGTCGCAAAATCAGGACAACACTTCCTTACAGAGGTGACATAAAGCAAGATGTAATAAAGGACATTGCAATGAAACAAAAAGCGCTACAAAAGAGACAGAAGACAAACTACGACAAGAATACCAAAAGACTGGAACCGTTATCAGAGCATGACGTTGTCAGGTTTGGGGATTCAAACCACTGGGACAGGAAAGCTGTTGTACTGGAAGAAGTGAATCCGAGATCATACGTGTTTAGAGCAGAAAATGGACAGGTCTTCAGGAGAAATCGTAGGAGTCTTCTCAAGACACAAGAAACAAGCCAACCATTGGATGATCCTCAGAGAGAAGAGGTTCAAGCCTCATCACAGGATCAAGTGCCTTTGAGTACACAAGCTTCCTCGTCCATAGCACCTGACAATGATCACTCTGCCGGGACGAGTGATTCTCCGGTACTAAGAAGATCACTGCGAACCATAAAGAAACCCGACAGACTCAATTTGTAGATGCCTATTTTCTGTGGCATTTGTGCATATAGAGTATGTATAATTTTGAAATTTTATGGTTTCTGTAATACTTGGCTATCTGTTGTAATATAGTATCTATTATGTTTTAGTTCTGTTTATTAAGGTTTCTACTTTCAAAGGAAAGGGGATGTGGTGATCAGTTGTTGTTTCTGTTATTACCTATAGAGGGCAGATGTGTTCAGTAGGTACAGGAAGGATACCTAGGTAGCAAGGAAGCGGATTTAGTAGAGATACGTAAAAAAGCACATGGTTGTGAAAACCCAGCGTGAACATTAAACGAGGCTACGTGCCAGTTAACAATATCATTCTCAGTGTGTTTATTGAGTAAACACAACAGAGCCGGGACCCTTTCCCCTTGAGCATAGAAGTAAGAGGAACAACGATACTACTGAAGCCACAGATGAATTGGCAAATTTGCAAACCCTGTGAACCTCTGTAATGCTTTAATGGAGATTGGATGAGGCCAATCTAGCACTAGCCAAACTTTAGCCAGGTCCACTGCCACCCCATCTGGGCCTAGAATGAAGCCCAGGAAGGCCACACACTGCTGGTAGAAGAGGCATTTTTCATCCCTGACAAAGAGACAGCACCAGCTGATGTAACAGACGGCGAAGAACCTGATGTACATGCTCCACATGCTCAGCCATGGAACGGGAGAACACCAATATGTCATCCAGGTACACAAGGAGCCTTTTGTTTACCAAGCTCCCCAACACATGGTTCACAAAAGCTTGAAAAACAGAGGGAGCATTTGCCATATTCCATCTTCCACTCGTCTTCTTCTCTAATACGGATCAGGTTATGCACATTGCATAGGTCCAATTTGGTTCCCCCTCCCCAAGACAGGACTAAAGGAGTGCTAACCTGTGAGGACGGATGGAAGGCGTCATTAACCGAGGGTGAACTGCATGGAGTTTCTGTGGATGGTCACTCAGGACAGGTCACTTAGAAGTGGCTTGGAAGTAGCCAGAACAGCTGTAATAGAGGCAAAGGCTCTCTTGCAGTCGCTGCTGTCTTTTGGTGGGCTTCAACCCCCCCTTCGACTGACTCGCAAGCGTTCTGGGGTGTTGAAGAGAGGTTCAGGTTTCCTTGCAGCTGGCTGGGAGTGTTGCAGGCACTCACGGGCCAAATTGTTCAGGGTGATGGCATTATCCATGTGCTGGACCAGGGTCAAGTCTTCACCTCAGTAGGCAAGCTCCAGTTGGATCTGGGAATTCAGACCGTGCTGGAAACACGCTAACTGCCCTACCATGTTCCACTGCATTCCTGTGGTGAGAGTGCGGAACTGCGGGGCGTAGTCAGAGATGGACCAGTCACCCTGTTGCAGGGTCAGTAGGCAACTGTTGGCAGTCTTACCGGTGGCAGGGTGGTCGAAAACAGCCTCACATTGCTTCCTGAACTGTTTATACGAAGTCGTTGCACAATGCCTCCAAACTGCCGTAGCCCAGTCAAATGCTGGGCCTGTCAGCAATGGCATCAGGTAGGTCAAATGGCTGGAATCAGTGAAGTATACATCCACCCGACTCAAGAAAACCAGCTGGCATTGCAGCAAGAAGCCTTTGCACGTCTCTAGATTGCCATCGTAGGGCTTGGGTGTGGCAAACTGGGGTTTGGTTGCTGGGACTGGAATGGTGCCTGATGATGACGCAGGTTCTGGTACAGAAGGTGTTGTCTCAGTCTCCGAATCTTTCTTCTGGCAGAGCAGACTTAAGTCCTCCCACATGGAGTCTGACAGTGTTGCAGCTTCTGCTCATGAGATCCAAGGAACACTCCTTGAGCAGAGACAGCCTGCCGCAGTTGTTCGATCTCTACTGGGTCCATGTTAAAGGCAGAATCTTCTGTCATGGTCAACAGAGAACAAGGAGGAAGCTGCACCCAAGTGCAGGATTGTTTATTCAGTACCAAAGGATTAGACATGAACTCGTGGTTGAGGGCGGGCAAATAGTTGGTCAATCGGCAAACAGAATAGAGGCAAGGACCAGAAGTCTTGATCGTGGGAAAAAGCAGGAAGTCATTACCAAAGAGACATGGAGCAGGACTTGAGAAAAGCAAGGTGAAATAGGTTTGAGAGTGCAGAAGGGACAGATGTCTCAAGTGAGATTCCACAACTGGGAGGTGGTCAAGTGATTTTTATAGCCAAGTGCTTTGATCGATGCCAGGTGCTTAATCAAAGCCAGGTGCTGTTGGTTGAGGTGTGGGCGTGGCCGTGACATAATCAAACATATGTTTGATTGATATGTTTGACATATGATATGATTTATGTTTGCCCCATTTGATTGCTTTGGAAGTGATGTATCTAGTACAGACAGTCCCCAACTTACAATGGTTTTATGTTCCAATAAACGCATCATAAATTGAAAATATCATAAGTCGAAAATGCATTTAATACACCTAACCTACCAAACATCATCACTTCTTATCCTTTAAGATGGTTGAGATCGTCAATTGTGAAAGTCCAACTTCATGTGCGATGGCCTGCCACCTTCGTGCTGGGAAATAAGCTTGAGTTTCTCCTCAAGAGTAATTGCCTTGTTCTTCTTCTCACCAGTAGCAGGAGACACAGGTGAGCGTTTCGTAGACATGATGGCTGCAAAAAATACAACGTAGATACAGGGGGGTATCCCAGAAAAACACTGGCAACACAGAACACTGTAGAGTACCAGTTTTATAAAGTAGCAAACATGTGGCAGACTGTGAGATGCAGATCACTGCTGTAGCTGTCATGTCCATGCCCGCACCTCAACAAGCAGCACCTGGTTACGATTATGTACCTGGCATTAATCAGAGCACTCAGCTACAAAAACATCTCTTAGCCTCTTCTCAGTTTCAGAATCTTATTGAGACAACCACCTTCTCTGCACCAACAGTACTTATCACATTCCATATCCTGTTCTTTGTTCCCTGACCATTCACCTCACCTCACCTTGCCATCTCCCTTTACCTACAGATCTTAGCTCTCACCCTGACAGCCAATCGATCAACTCTTCGCCCATCCCGGACATTTACATTTATTCATTTAGCAGACACTTTTCTCCAAAGTGACTTACAGTGGATACTATGTAGTGTTACTAGCCCACACACCTTATACACCAAGGTGACTTACACTGGTAGATACACTAGTTACAATGGATCACTCATCCATACATCAGTGGAACACACTCTCTCTGTGTCACTCACACACTATGGGGGAACCTGAACACCATGCCTTTGGACTATGGTAGGAAACCCACGCAGACACAGGTAGAACATGCAAACTCCAAACAGACTGAATGGGGATTGAACCCATGTTCTCTCTCACCACCCAGGCGCTGTAAGACAGCAGCACTACTCGCTGTACCACCATGCTAACATCAAGAACACCTCTGATCCCTTGGTTTTAAATAAGCAATCCTGCATTTGGGTTCAAACTCCCCTACGTCCTCTGTTCGCCTTGACTGCTGCCCAGCTTCCCAGCATCATGAGGAAGTATCGTACTGTATATCGCTTGCTCAGGAAAAAATCTAAATTCAAAGTTCGAAGTAAAGTTTCTACTGAATGTGAATCGAAAAATTGTAAGTGGGACTATCGTAACTCAAGGACTGTTTGTACATTATGGCTTTTCCATTGAATGACTTCATTGCTCTGAATACCAAACTAGAGGAGTGTTTGTGTCCAAGACTGGACACACCTATACCGATCGGCCACAACATTAAATCCACCTGCCTATATTGTGTAGGTGCCCCTCGTGCCGCCAAAACAGCTCTGACTTGTCAGCGCATTGACTCCATAAAACCTCTGAAGGTGTCCTGTGGTATCTGGTACCAAGGCTTTCGCAGCAGATCCTTTAAGTTCTGTAAGTTGCGAAGTGGGGCTTCCATGGATTGGATTTGTTTTCCCAGCACATCCCACAGATGCTCATTCGAATTGAGATCTGAGGAATTTGGAGGCCAAGCACCTTGAATTCTTTTTCATGTTCATCAAAACATTCCTGAACAATTTTTGCATTGTGGCAGGGCCACTTCAATCAGGGAATACCCTTACCATGAAGGGGTGTACGTGGTCTGCAACAATCTTTAGGTAGGTAGTACATGTCAAAGTAACATCCACATTAATGATGAGAACCAAGGTTTCCCAGCAGAATCTTGGCCAGAGCATCACACTGCCTCTGCCGGCTTGCCTTTTTCCATAGTGCATCCTTCTGCCATCTCCTCCGCAGGTAAACCACGCACACGCACCCGGCTGTCCATACGATGTAAAAAAAAGTGATTCATCAGACCAGGCCACCATCTTCCATTGCTTCGTGATCCAGTTCTGACACTCACATGCCCAGTGTAGGCGCTTTTGGCGGTGTACAGGGGTCAGAAACGGCATTCTGACCATTCTGCGTTCAGACACTTTTCGATCATGGCCAGCATTAAGGTTTTCAGCAATTTGTGCTACAGTAGCTCTTCTTTGGGATCGGACCAGACGGACTAACCTTTGCTCCCCACGTGAATCAGTGAGCCTTAGGCACCCATGACCCTGTCGCTGGTTCATCGGTTGTCCTGCCTTGGACCACTTTTGGTATCTACTAACCACTGCATCCTAGTTTTAATGTTGTGGCTGATTAGTGTACTGTATATCCAAAGCAAAGATAAAATTTGGAGCCAAAACCATTTTACACACTTGCGGAGACCCACTGTGACATCTATAGAGAATAGGTGTACATCCAGGGGACGGGTCCTTGATCAATACAGAGATCCTTTCTGAGATCATTAACAAGCTGTAAAAAGGTAGAAGCAACAGGTATATATACTACAACTTTGTACAAATAAAATTTTGACTGCATGTTGAAACTGTTGTGTCTCCTGGATACAGGTGCTCAACTAACGTGTATATCCCATGATGCGGCATGACAACTGCAGCTTAGAGGGAAAGATACAAGGGTCAGTGGAAGGGGAGGAGGACAGAAAATCTGTCTGATTCCCACAAAAACCTTAGAACTGCAAACTGGACCTCATACCTCCACAACATCCATCTACTGGATAACTTCTATTTGCATTCTGTTGCAGGACATGTACATTGTTGGAGCAACATTTTCTGACTCTCTGAGATCAGTCTGGGGGCCACATGTAGTATTACAGAGGTTTCAGAACTGTTTTAAATTACCTGTCTTGCGTACAAATGTAAACATACGAAGAGCACCAAAAGCAACAAGGTCAGCCAAAGGGTCCAGCTGGGGATTCACATTGTCCAAGTGCCACAGGAAGGGTTTATGCTTCAGCCTTTTCTTCAGCTTCTTCCTCTCCATGACATCACCAATGTCTATGTTGTAATCCTGGAGGTAGGAGTAGGATGACAGATAGCTGAAGAAGACTAAAAGACCAGGGGACATAAAGCTGTTTTGCCACGCATTGTCTTTATAGATAATGCAGCGAATTGCTGAGCACACACTCTGAGCGAGAGGTTCTAGGCAATGTAAAAATTTTTCTCGTAGTCGTCCAGCCACTCCTTTGCCAGTCTCAATACATTCCTCTTCACGATGATACTGCGATCACACTGGTAGGGTTTGTGAGCCCTTTCTATGTGAGCAACTCTGGAGCAGGGCACCACCTTGATGTTGCCCCCACACAACCACACCTCAGCCATGTTCAGTCTCAGACAGAGACTGTGCACACTCACACAGACAGGCTGCTTAACTGTCTTCTTCCTCAGTGCAATCAAGCCCATGGCCTTCCCAAACCAGTGCGTATCTGGACACACAGAGAAAAACTCTGAGCAAGCTGCACTGCAGCTAACAGCTGTCTGAGGTTGTGCAAATAAGGCTGTGACAACGTTCAGTTATGTCACTGAAAGTAAGCAAAGCCTTGAATACTTCACAAATACAATGGTAATAGAACAGTGACAGTGTAACAATGTATAACTGTATCATATACAGGTAGTTGTTGACTTAGAACGACTGACCAATCAACTTTATTATATTATTTGAAAGTCCTAGCATTTGCTTGTAACTTCTAGTGACAACCGCTCCACCTGCTGTATGATAAGATTGACTGGTTGTTTGACCGCAAAGAGCCATATCTCCTATTGGTTCAGTCAGGTTTCTATCAATGATTGCAGTGCATCAGTCAGTAACTGTGATTTATTTACAACAGCATTGTTGTATTTACAGTAAGGCTGAAATTATTCTTTGAGTAACTTGATTAATTAAATGAATGATGATGAATTCCTGTTGTGCCCAGAGCCAATGCTGTCTATGTGTGACATGGCTGCAGGTGTTGAGAGATGGAGTAATTTTCTTTTTTTTTTTTTTGTGGAGAGGTATGCACTCTCAATATCTTTGCTGCATACTCCAGCCCATTTTGTGGTACTAATACACATTTTGTTGGTCAGTTTTAAATTCTGTTGTTCTTCTGACTTTACTGGTCATTGATTTTTGCCTCTACAAATACCAAAATGCCTTGCAAGAAAACTTTATATACATTATTCTTGAGATAAACTTAAATTATAACTTGTAGCTGTGAATTTGTAAATTTAAATTAAATCTGTGCCTAAGGTGCACCTTGTTTAATTCTGAAATGTAATGTTTCCTGCCTTTCTTGCATGTAAGTAGCACAACAGCTCTCCAGTGGTTTGTCTTGATGTTACTCTCTTACTTGCAAGGTGATTGAATAATCTGTCCTCCCTCCCAAACACTTTAGATGGATTCATGATGTTCATCCTGTTTTCAATGCTTGAGAATATCTTCAGAAGGTCAGTAATCCCATTTTTCTTTGTGCTTGGGTCATGTTTTTGGTGTATTATAGTTTCTACATGTAAAGAGGTAGATCACAATGCAAAGTTGGGCCCTATACATAATCAGTTACTTGAAGCTCCATGTTAACCCTCTCGTGGTTACACACACATTCAGCTCTGCAGATGGTCCTTTTGTGCCAGCATCACCCATGGCAATCATCACTTAAAGCAGGAAGCAATGGAGAACAGGAAAAACAAGTAATCCAGGAGTCATGTGGCAGCTGTGTTG
The DNA here is from genome assembly GCF_900964775.1 of Scleropages formosus. Classification (NCBI taxonomy): domain Eukaryota; kingdom Metazoa; phylum Chordata; class Actinopteri; order Osteoglossiformes; family Osteoglossidae; genus Scleropages; species Scleropages formosus. The sequence goes on from NC_041807.1 coordinate 19,213,261, forward strand.
GAAGATGTTTCAGGATCCATTCCAAAAAAAAGGATGTAACAGATACGTGGCAATTCAGTAGGCACCAAGACCAATTTTCCCACATTTTCTACCATCAGCTGTGTGTGTTTAAAACTCTTGTATGAGAAAGATGCAGAAGGTATCCAAAAAGAAAACACAGCCAATGTTTGTGATGCACACGTCTTTATTTTTGTTATACTGCGTTATCGAGCTCAAGGACCTACATGGGTTGATAGTTATTTGGGGTATGTTAAATGACATACAAAATAAACTGCCAAATTCACCTGCCTGTGTGGAGTTGAGGGCAGTGAACATGAGTTACCATGCCCTTTGAATTTGGATCAGCCTTAATTGTATATTTACTTGGCAGAGTTCTGATGACATGTACCAGTTCTGGAAAATCATCCAGCCCAACTGGATCCTTTTGATTTCCGGTGCTGTCACTTCCAGTGCTTGCTTTGTTCTTTTCAGTGCTGCTCTTCAGGGAGTCAAGGTGAAAAATTTCGATGTAAAGTTTCAGCTATAGTCCCACTGATCACATTTTCCTGAGTTAGGCTCACAACTTCAAATTATGTGTTAATTTCACAGCTCATGTACCTGACTGGGAGATCAACTGCAGAAACTGTCACGTCCCTTGCAGCCGGCACATCGGCAACACCTGCTGTTTCCTAATGGAAACGGCTCTAAAGAGGGATGCCGAGGAAGCCTAGATGCAGAACCTTGCTTTGCCTCCTTTGTTTCCTCTCTTGCAGTGTCACAGTGAACCTCTTCTGACATCGACCTTTGCCTCTATATTTCCTGACCTCGTTCTTTGTCTAGCCCTCTGTATTACGTTTGCTGATCACCTGGCCTACGCCTGTCCCACGGCTTTGTTTTTGGATTTTGTTTTGGCTTTATTAAACATCTGTTTACGAAACTCTGCCCTTGAGTCCGTCCTCGTGAAGCACAACCATGACAGAAACCGGTTTATGTGTCACGTCAATTCCTTCACTGGGTCCTCTGCTCTTCTCAGTCCACACCTCCTCCCTCAGCTCTGTCATTGCCTCCAATAGACTGAAATACCACTGCTACGCTGATAACACCCAGCTCTTCCTTCTTTCCACCTGGAGCTTCAGACATTTCCGCATGCATCGCTGTCTGCCTGTCAGACATTTCTGCATGGATGTCTGATCTACCTCTACAACTCAACCTCTCCAAAACAGAGGTCCTACACCTCCCAGTTGGCCTGTCTTCCTGTCATGATCTCTCAATCAAACTGGACAACTCACTCATTGTGTCTAGCTCCTCGGCTAAGAGTCTTGGAGTGATGATGGACTCAAGTCTGTCTTTCTCTCAGCACCTCGAAGCCACAACCCGGATCTGCAGATACATCCTGCATAACATCCGCAAGGTCCGTCCTTACCTCACAACAGAGTGAGCAACTACTTGTCCAGGCCATGGTGACATCCGATCTGGACTACTGCAACTCTCTCTTGTGTGGCCTTCCCGCTACTGCCATCAGACCTCTACAGCTGATCAAGAACGCTGCTGCCCGAGTTGTACTGTATTTGACTTGCCAAAATGTTCCCATGTATCTCCTCTACTTGTTTTTCTGCACTGGCCTCCTACAGCTCCCTGGATCAAATTTAAGATCCTGGTTATGGCCTACAAATGCATCAAAAGAACTGCTCCCAGCTATCTACAAGATTTGATCATCCTCTACACCCCAACCAGACTGCTACGCTCTTCCACATCTGCCCGCTTGGTGGTCCCATGCACAAAAGGTAAAGCACGAAGGTTCTCGGTTCTGGCTCCATTGGGGTGGAACAACCTCCCTCTTTCACTCAGAACTGCTGAATCTTTGTCCAAATTTAAAAAGGGTCTTACAGCTCACCTCTTCCAAACTTAATTCGCCCATGATCTCTTAAGTTTCAAGTTTATTGTCATAGATACAAGTGTCACGCCCCCCACGGCTGCGCAACAGGGAACACCTGCATCGAATTAGCAAGCACAAGCTTAAAAAGGGGCTGCGGAACACAGCCCGATGTGGAACCTTGTTCAGCCTTATTGATCTCTCGCGCTCCTAGTCTTGCTCCTCGATCCTCGCTCCTCAATCCTCGCTCCTTGCCCTGCTCCTCGTTCTGCTCCTCATCTCTGACTCACTGGTTTGCCTGATCACTCGCCTGTTTCTTGGATTGCGGTTCTTGGATTTGCCCCTTTGGATTCTGCTTGCATATCGGTTACCCTTTGCCTGTTTTTTTTGACAATGTCTACCAAACCGCCCCATGACCAAGCTTCCTGTGCTCTACACTTGGGTCCGATGCAACCGCGCCGGGGGAACATCATGACAACAAGTACCATGTACATGTATCATGAAAATCTTCATGAATGCTTCTCCACAGACAATGGACAAAGACAATAGAAATACTGCACAAACAAAACAATGATAATGAGAGTGAGTAGTGCAACAGCAATAAATATGGTAACAGTAGTAACAATAATGCCAGTTGACAGTCAGACAACTCAGAACGAGAGAATTGTCATTGTAAGAGTATTGTCATGCAATAACAGGGGGCGTGGTAGCGCAGTGGGTTGGACCGGGTCCTGCTCTCTGGTGGGTCTGGGGTTCGAGCCCCGCTTGGGGTGCCTTGCGGCGGACTGGCGTCCCATCCTGGGTGTTTCCCCTCCCCCTCCGGCCTTACGCCCTGTGTTGCCGGGTAGGCTCTGGTTCCCCCGCGACCCTGTATGGGACAGGCGGTTCAGAAATTGTCATGCAATTTCAGTTAAAGATTCAGATAAATAATTATTCATCACAAAATTAGTTTAAGGATAAAAAAGATTTATTGCTTAATGTTTTTAGGATTTGTAGGCAGTTTTTTCCCCAGTAAAAAAAAAAAAAAAAAAAAAAAAAAAAAAGAAATTATAGCAAAAGGAAATTATCAGAAGCCTTTGCCTAGTCAGTTATAATTAAGAAAACAGGTAAGTGGATATTCAAGTCTTCACTATTTGTAAATAATGTTTTTCTTTTTCTTGAATGTGTAGAAATGGTGACTCTTTCAGCTAGGGAAGGTAGGAATTGAATTGTCTCCAAATCTGATCCAGTCAGCTCCAGCCCAGCCTGCACCTTCACAGTTCCTTATTCTGTGATGACATGCTCTATGGTCCAGTGTTGCCAGCTGCACTCTTGAAGGACAAGGTGATAGTCAGCGTCGGTGCCAAGGCGGATCTCTAGGCACCTGTTTGTCTCCCTGTTCATTATTGCCTCGCCCTGCGAAGTCGGGATGGGGTGGGGGGGTGGCATTATTCCAGAGCAGCTCACTGTGGACATTTGTGTAATAACTGCCTGATCTCCAACAATAGAGGAGATATTTGGGATTATCAAATAATCTTTAAAGCATATTTAACCACAGGCTACTAACAAAATAAAGGAAACACCAACATACAGTCAGTAAACAGAGCACTGGGTCACTATGAGCTACCAGAAAACTGTCAGCGCTCCCTTTCATAAATGCTACAAGTATGTGTCACTGTACTGGAAGGATGTTACACTTGAAATCTGAATGGGGTTTTCATGAAAGTTGAAAAAAATGAAGTCTCAGGTGCTGCTCTAGAAACTCCGTTAAATACAGTAGGGATTAGATTTCATAACTGGGATGACCCTGCAATATGTTTTACATTCTTGACATGCTATATTAACTACAGGTTCTCTGTGTAATATGACTGACCTGTTCAAGGAAATCTCTCGGTTAAGCATTCATATTTTTCCTCAAAAAAGAAGACCCATACAAAAGGAATGGATTTCTTTCCCTCTGTCTTCCATGCAAACACCTTACAAACTGTTCATTGTCAAACATCAACAAGCTTAGCAGTTTCCATCATTGTAACTCCAAGTAATCTACCACCCATCTGTCAATGTCACTGAAACCTTTTCCACAGGCCAGAATTTGTATCAATAACCTCAAGCATAATGCAATGTTTACTGCTCGATTATGTCAAGCAACTGGTTTCAGTATAATTTTTTTCCTCCCCATCTTCAGGTGTTTCCTTTATTTTGTCAACCACACGTATACTAATAAAATAAATGTAAAATATTAAAATTTACTTTAAGTACACAAAACATATGGGGTGCGGTGGCGCAGTGGGTTGGACCACAGTCCTGCTTTCCGGTGGGTCTGGGGTTCGAGTCCCGCTTGGGGTGCCTTGCGATGGACTGGCGTCCTGTCCTGGGTGTGTCCCCTCCCCCTCCGGCCTTATGCCCTGTGTTACCGGGTAGGCTCTGGTTCCCCGTGACCCCGTATGGGACAAGCGGTTCTGAAAATGTGTGTGTGTGTGTGTGTGTGTGTGTGTACACAAAACATTTTTAAGCTTAATGCAATAATGCTCTCATAAATTCAAGAAGGAGACTGTCACTGATTGCATTATATATACAGTGTATATATATATATATATATATATATATATATATATATATATATATAAGTATACACATACATATATATTTTTCATAACTTGTCTGCATGTACTTCATTTGAAATGAATAGTTAAATTACCTGTTTGAATTCCCAGTACATATGGAACCCTTTCTTCTTTGCCTCTTTGCAGTTGTACAGCCCTGGCATTTCACCAGTATCCACCAGACACCGATTCTCTACATGCTTGTGTGACTTGATGCCCCCAATATAGAGCTCCCCATTTGTTCGGTAGTAACATAACTAGTTCAGTAGAAAAGAAGTGAAAAGTAAGTGATTTTTTCCGCATTGTCAGTTTATATCATTCTTGGGTAATCCTACAGAATGGTATCAAAGTTGAAACATACGCTAAAAACTTGTTAAAATACACACCTAAAATGCAGTTAACATATATAGTTAAAGCAACTGTACACACCTGAGGAGTAAAGTAGTGGCATGTATACACAATTGGTGTATGCCCAGGGAGGGGTCCTTGATCAACACAAAGATCCTTTCTTAAGTCATTCTTCAGCTGCAAAAAGGTAGATGCAACGGGTATGAATCATATGTGCCATTTTCAAGAATAGAAATCCTGAAAACTCACAGCCATACAGCTTAGCACTAGATGTCCAGAGTGAATCCTTCTCGTTGAGTTTTAAAATGGTTTTAGATTTATTGCTTTGGGAAAATGCAAGCATACATACAGCACCAAAGCCAAAGAGGTCATTCCAAGGATCCAGCATGGGATATACATTGTCCAGATACCACTGAAAGGGCTTGCATTTCAGCTTTTCCCTCAGCTTCTTCCTCTCTGTCACATCACCAAAGTCTACCCCATGATCCTGAATGCAAAGTGGAGAAAAACAGAATGCTGAAAGAGATGGGAAGTTCAAGGTGGAAAAGACCACAGAGCATACAGCCACTGTGCTGCACAAATCTTGAACAATTCTAAGGAAAAGACTGAGAACTCATTGCAGTTGTTTGTATTCTTTCATTAACTGCTCCTAAAATGTGATCCGATCCGATCTGATCATTGTCTCAGTTGGCAGCTGGTGGACTCATGGCGTAGGGAAGAGATGAACTTTGTCATCAGCTCCACAGTGCTGCTGCTTTGCCAGTATTAGATAATGAAGATCACCTGCTGGTGATTAGATGGATAATAATAATGTAAAAAGGTATTGTAGCATCCAGCAGTGCAAGGATCTGCAGCCGAAGACCATGGAACTGCTTGCTGCTTTATAACAGTAAGTTTAAAAATTCATACCTTGAATGTTTACAATACAAAGAACTAGTGTATTGTGTTTCTCTATTAATGTAGTTTGATTATCAGAAGATAAAACAAATTTTAGGAGCAGGTAATGCAGGAATTATAATTCCAAGAACTTAAAATTCAGTTTTATCGCATCTATACAACAATTGCCCTGCAGCTAATTGCTGTGCACACACCTTGAGCGGGAGGTTCCAGGCAATGTAAACATTTTTCTTGTAGTCATCCAGCCACACCTCAGCCACTCTCAGTGCATTCCTCTTCATGGTGATGCTGAGGTCACGCTGGTAGGGTTTATGAGCCCTTTCTATGTGAGCAACTCTGGAGCAGGGCACCACCTCAATGCTGCCACCACACAACCAGACCTGCAGCAAAAGGACCAGAGACACAAATCTGTGTAAAGAAGCATTAGACAACATTATGGTTAAGAAAATGAACTTTTTACTTGCTGTCTCACAAAAATACTGTACTGCACTATAATATCTTTAAGAAATTATTAGTGTCTGGGTCACTGCGAATGCTGCAGGGACCATATTGTATAATATCAAGGCTGTTAAAGTGCCAGAAATAGCCATGTTGTAGTGCCTGTAAGCAAGGGACTCAACAGTATTGTTGCAGTGCAAATAACCAGCTGTATATACAGGAAAAGACTGCAATGCAGGAGGTCAGGGTGCAGTGAAAAATAAGGTATATTCAAGACATCACTCACAACTAAGACTTCATTTACAATATGAAATTTTGACACGAGAAATTAATCATGAATGTGTTTTTCAGCCACTTGCCTTCATCAGCCTTTCCAGACATTAATGAAATAGATAAAAAAGAGACTTATAATGTTATGTGACTCAAAATTTCATCTTCTGATCTTGTGATACACTTCATTTCAGAATTTTCAGAGGATCCAATAGTCACTGTATAAATATATCGTCTGCTATTGCTGTAAGCACACATTTTTTTCTAATTACGGTGAAAAATAAATGGTATAAATACAGTTAATGTATGTAATTTTAAACAACTCATAGAGATAATCAACTTCAGAAAAATTTGTCATAGGCAAGTTTTAATCATGAATTTTGAAAAAGCAAAGATAACTTACCCTAATTGCTAGCTCTACATTTTCACCGCCATAGACTTTCATTCCAGGATCCAGCAATCCAATTTCTCCAAAAAACAGCCGGTCAACCACAAGAATGCCCATGATAGATGGGCTCCTTTAAGGAAACAACAAGTAATATTATAAAATATCCTACAACACAGGTGGCACAGTGGCACAGCAGTTAGCGCTGCCACTTCACAGTACCTGTGCTGTTTGGGTGTAGGTTCAACTCCAGTTCAGTCTGTGTGGAGTTTGCATGTTCTCCCTGTGCCTGTGTGGGTTATTGCTATGTGCTCTGGTTTCCTCCCACAGTCCAAAGACATGCATTTCAGGTGAATTGGACACTCTAAATGGTCCAAGGTGTGTGTGTGTGTGTGTGTGTGTGTGTGTGTGTCTGTGTCTGCCTTTCAATGGATTGACAACCTGTTCAAGGTATACCCCTTCTTCCCTTGCAGTAACTGCAGTAGTGGATACAAAGGTAGCAGCTCTATCCACTATGCTCTCAGCTGTCCCCTTCTGTACCTGTTGCATTTACACAAAGCATTTCATGCAAGAAGAGAATCACTTACTTCCCAGGCTGCGATTTGTCATTGAGCTGGTACCATTCTGGTCTGAAGCCATCGTACGCACACCACATAGCCCAGTCAAAGCCATCTGCAGCTGGATAGTACAGAGTGACCTGCAGGTCATCAAAATTCACCTTGTCAAACACAGGTGTCAGCACCAAAGTCCGATCCATTTTGATCCGAGTCAGCAGCGGTTCTGCCCTATAAAACAAACAACAAGTGTGCAACCCATTACTGTAACATTACTTTTTACTGCAGCAAAGTGATGTTATGGTTTACTTGTGTAAACTTGAGTAATGTGATAAAAATCTTAAAAAAAAAAACTAACATTATTTTTTGTTTTGCATATGATGTGTTTATAAGGACAAACTCTCTATGTTGTCATGATTTCAGTGCTAGACTATAATACAGTACAGTACATATCCCGAAAGATGACTCGCACTAAAGGAGAGACTGCAACTAAAATTTCTTGTGACACAGGCTGGTGATGTTTCTACTATATTACTAGTGTCCATTTCGTTCCTTTAATCTGACATAGTAAGAGAGGTCAAGTGGCCTGAACATGTGAACTAATAAATATGCTAGTTTTGTATTACTTTTGAAGCACACTGCATCTGCACTTACCAATGTACTTGGACTTCAATATGAGCATCAAAAATAGCCACCACATCCCCTGTAGCCACCTCCCACCCTGAGATACGGGCTTGGCTCAATCCCATCTGCTCCTTGTGTCTCACTTTCTTCACCAGACCAGGACGCTCCTTGTGGATGATGCCGATGTAGGCATCCAAACTGCCTTTTAATTCCTCTGAAAGCAACAGATTTCAAATTGTCGTTTTCTTTGGGCAACTTGATTTAGATGCATCACATTTTGAATAATCACGCAACTGTTATTTAAATAGATATGGCATCTACAAAGCAGACCGTTGGAGCTGTTGTCGTCCACCAGTATGATCTCCTTCAGCAGTTTGGCTGGCGTCCTGTCAATGATGCTGCGAATGGCTCTCTTGATGATGGACAGGGCTTCATCCAGGTAAATTAGGATCACACTGATTGTAGGGAGATTCTCAGGGTATTCCCTCCTCTTACACCTGCTTATACAGAATTTATTAAAACCACCTGTGCTGCCACACTCGCTATTCTAGGGTATTAAAGCTAGCACAGCTTGAAATGGAGGGAGTGGGGATGGTGGTTGGTTCACCTGGGGTCTCTTGTGTCAGGGATCTTTCTGTTCAGTGGCAGTCTGTCACTAAGGAAAGCATTGTATCCATATCTACGAAAGAGCTCCTCTGCCTCCTTCTGCTCTTCCTCGGAGAGCTGCTCACCCCAGGTTTGGAAAAGCAGTGACTTTGGATAGAGCTTCTTCACAGGAGCGACCAGGTTCTCATTTTTTGCCAGCATCTCCTTGTCAGCCTTTCTAGTTTGTTCACTGTTACGATCAATTGATCTCACTGAAACAAACAGAAACAGGGGTTACTTTAGCTTTTATCCACCACCATCTCCCCCCGATGCAAACAGCCCTGAATTGTTTCCATTAATAATTTAAATGCACGGTTGTGGGTAACAATGGTAAAGACAACAAAAATTTGTATTTTCCCTTAACAAACACAAATTCCATAATATATACAGTAATCGAGAAAGAAAACCACATAAAATTTAACCGAAGTTTCATCACCACCTAATACTGGTCTTGATCTGAGGTTAGCATGCTTAAACACATTAAATTGCAAAACAAACATTAAATAGCAAAAACAAATATTTTCCCATTTTTCTATTCTTGAGTGGACAGTAACCTTTAGAACAGACATTCTTAGATCTTACTATGCCAACATAAAATTACAAGAAGGCGTTCCTCTAGAATCTTCGCGGTTTTCCTGATCACATTAACTTAGGTATTTTATCAATTACTTCCTGCCCTTAATGCACTTTCTCTCTCACCTGAAACTGCATCACAGAAAAAATTCTACATGATTCATGTATCATAAAGCTACCCTCAGCTTTGCCACGCTGAGCTGGAGAATCCCAAATATGAAACCTCTGTTGCTCATCCTGGTTTAAGATTCTACCCCGTGAACCATCATCAGCTAAATAAAGAACAATAATCTGAGTCAGTATGAGAGGTGGGGAATGCAAGCAATGGCAACCACTACATCTGGACTCACCTAGTCTCTCAATGTGATCCTCCATCTGTTCCAGCCTTCTGAGGATCTCCTCATTTCTGTTCATCTCTCTGCGCTGAGATGGCTGCAGACTCTTCCCATGGGAGCGGGCGTCTCTTCTGATAAAGATGATGTAGGGGACAGCTACTGTGGCCAACACTAAGAAAAATGCTCGGAGCCTGGTGGTCCTCATTGTTCCTCTGAGTCTTTCTTGGTTGACTTTACACTCCCAGTTTGTGGCTATGATCCCATGTGGGCTGTGTGTAGGTGGAGCTCCTGATGGTGTGTGCAACTGGATGTTTGACTTGTGAGTCCTCCACTTGTATTCTGCTCCGTACATAATTTCACCCCATCCTCCAATCCAGCAGAAGAATAATTGGGATATTTTACATACAACAACAGCCATCATGGTTGTTTTGAGATGACAGGCATTTACTTTAATTAATGCAACCGATGATTAATATTGTTATAGAAAAATATACTGACTGATCCTTTCTTCTGGAAATAAACAAGGACATAAACAACCCATACACTGTGCTCTAAATTGTCCTCCTCAAGCAGGTGCAGTCCTTTGAATAAAGATATTTTTTTCTTGACGTGGATATAAAGTACTTTATGGGATGAAGAACCACACACACACATTTTCAGAACCGCGTATCCCATATGGGGTCGCGAAGAGCCAGAGCCTACCCGGTAACACAGGGCATAAGGCCGGAGGGGGAAGGGGACACACCCAGGACGGGACACCAGTCCGCCGCAAAGCACCCCAAGCGGGACCCGAACCCCAGACCCACCGGAGAGCAGGACTGTGGTCCAACCCACTGCGCCACCCTGATGAAGAACCAATGAGATAAAAATATAGTTAAGTAATTTTATTACACATCCATCAAATCTAATTCATTTCAAAACTTCATCAGCTAGGTGTTTAAACATGGATTGTTTACCATATGCTATCCTTTGTGGATCTCTTCCCGTAGATAACTAGGGAAGCTTGTTTGATAAAATACATAACAGAGAAGGATGCCGAAACGAATGATGTGACTCTTTGCTTGAGATGACTGCTTTATACATAAAACTATGGAACTGTGCACACACACCCTCATTCACATTCATATACTTTCCAGGACATACGGTAGAACACAGAGCTTCGCAGCAGCCCTAATACCTTGCTTCTGAAAGAATGCTAATTATCAAAAATTAATTTTGTGTAATTCAGAAAATTAACACATATGGTCTTCATAAATGATCATAACATGCTGCAAAGCATGAAACTGCAGTCACTTTCATAACTTTTTGATGCATAAATGGTAAACTGTGCAGTTTAAGAGTGTAAACTAAACTAGTCTCATTAGTGACTGAAAAGAAAGAAGACAAAAGAATCCAAATTGTCCTTGAAGAAGTTTTTATTCATGTCAGATTTATGCCTAAAATTTCACGTATGTACAAGAGACAGCTGACAGCAAGTACAAAGGGGAAGAGTGACTGCCTAGGTCTTGCGCTCAGAAGTCCACTGTCTTGGCTGGCCTGGCCTCCCCCAGTTCCTCCTCCAGCCAGCGGAAGCGACGATGCCGGCGCAGTACCTCGATGGCCTTCTGCTCTATGCTGGTGGGAACAATGCCCAGGTCCTCCAGTCCGGGCAAGTCTGGGTACTTCATGTCCGTGATATGGAACTACAGGATTGAGCAGCAAAACAAACGCAAAATGGTTTTACACTGATTTGATGATCACATCACACAATTCGCACCCCCCCCCCCATCCCCCCAAAGAGAGTCTATATTACATCAACCCAACTTATCTAGACCCCTGGGATCAGCCTGTTCAGAATTTTCAACAAGCAGGCAAAGGGTCCAAGAACGAGTACATTACCTGGAGACCTCATTTCATTCCTAATATTACATATAGAAGACTCCTCAATCTGTCGCTTTATCAGTGACAGTGGAGCTATGTTGCATAGCAAACCTTACGTACCCGATCAACTTTATCACGAGTTGTCCATGGCTCAAAAGGGGGCAGCTCAAAAAGCCTTGCAATCATGCTAAAAAAAAAGAGAAACAGTTATATTTACAGTAACATCTTTGTTTCCTACCACCTCTGACACAACAAAATTGCTTTTACTCAACTCACAGACCAAGACGCTTTTACAACTACCTTATATCGAAGCATCCCTTATATATTCTTTAAAGCAAGCAGTGCAAACACAGCTATTTAAACAAATTATATATTGGGATGCATACATTTAAAGCAAAGTACACTTGTAGTGGATACTCACTGGTACAGAGGGCGTGGCAGCGGGTATGCCACAAAGGGCCTGTGAGCCACAGCATAGACATACTCCACCAAGTCATGCAGGAGGTACCTGTTGGGACTGTGGGATAGGGCAAACAGACACTCAGAAGGCCCCAGATCACTCAAAATTATTATTTAGGGACAAAAGTCAGTTGGTAGGACATACTGTACTGTTCCACAAGCCTCGCCCAAACCCATTACTACAGTTAACTGAAACAGGAACTCAAGATGTCTGAGTAAAAACCAAATATTTAAACTGTAAAGCAAGCATATCTTCCCTTAATTCTTTTCAACAAGACTCTCCCACTGTAACTGAGCAAATGCATTTCTTACCAAATTAAAAAACTAAAAACACAAACAAGAATAATGCTGGCTAAAGACACCTAGCAAAAACAACTAACAAAGTTCATACTGGCAGGAAATCGCTCAGTACAGGTAAAGTGTTACAGGTTCACTTCTTACCCAGCTAAAGCATAGGTTTTGCCATTGGAGTCAGGGTCTTTTATAGCATTGACAATGGCTTTGGCCACATCCACCACCTGAGGGAAAAGGAAAAGTGTGATCTGGGTCACTCTGGTTCAGCTCCAACTCCCTCAGTCGTGCTGAGTCTCAGACAGGGACTGTCACACTCACATAGACAGGCTGCTTAACCGTTTTCTTCCCCAGTGCAATCAAGGGCACAGCCTTCCCAAACCAGCGCATATCTGGACACAAGGAGAAAGACCAGCACTTTGAACGAGCTGCACTGCAGGTAACAGTTGTGCAAATGAGCCTGTGACAAGGTTCACTGAAACATGCAAAACCTTGAATACTTCACAAATACAATGGTAATAGAACAATGACAGTGTAACAATGTATAATTATCATATACAGGCAGTTGTTGACTTAGCACAACTGACCACACACACACACACACACACACACACACACACACACACACACACATTGTGTGAACCCCTTGTCCCATATGGGGTCGCGGGGAGCCGGAGCCTAACCCGGCAACACAGGGCGAAAGGCTGTAGGGGGAGGGAACACACCCAGGACGGGACGCCAGTCCGTCGCGAAGCACCCCAAGCGGGACTCGAACCCTGGACCCACCGGAGAGCAGGACCCGGTGACCAATCAACCTTATTATATTATTTTAGAGGCCCAGAGCCAATGCTGTCTGTCTGTGACATGGCTGCAGGCATTGCAAGACAGAGGAAATTTTTTTTTTTTGGAGAGGTATACACTCCCAATATCTTTGCTCCATACTCCAGCCTAGTTTGTGGTGCTAATGTGGTGCTACATGTTTTGTTGGTCAGTTTTCAATTCTGTTGTTGTTCTAATGTTATTGGTCATTATTCTTTGCTCCTACAAATACGAAAATGCCTTCCAAGAAAACTATATACTTTTTTGTTCATTGTTTATTGTTCATCACATCCATACATTATTATTGAGATGTACTTAAATTATAACTTGTAGTTGTGAATTTGTAAATTTAAATAAGTGACTTCCATGCCTGTCAACCTTGTGTAATTCTGACATGTAATGTTTCCTGCCTTTCTTGCATTTAAGTTCCTATACTTGAAGATGAGGGCTTCTCTAAAGGAGCTCAACACCTCTCCACTGGTCTGCCTTGATGTTACTCTCATACTTGCAAAGTGATTGAAGAACCTGTCCTCCCTCCCAAACATCTCAGATGGTTTCATGATGATGGCATCTGGGAATTCGGCTTTCACTGCCTCCTCGCCCACAGCCTATAGGGTCAGAATAAACAGCACCATCAGAAGACAGCTTTGTTATAGAGGGTCCAGGGAAGGATTCAAATACAGTCTTTAAAGAGGGCTGCTGATAACATAGAGGACAGAACTCCTGCTTCCAGATCTGAAGGTCACAGGTTTGAATCCTGCTTAATGCTGTAATACCCTTGAGAAGGGTACTTACCCTGAATTGCTCAAGTAAAATTACTCAGTTGTATAACTGTAAGTAGTTTAATAAGTAACTCTGGAGAAAAACTAAATTTACATTTATTCATTCAGCTGATGCTTTTCTTCAAAGCGACTTACAACATTAAGCTACTTACCAGTATTTATCCATTTATAGAGCTGGGTAATTTTACTGGAGCAGTTTAGGATAAGTACCTTGCTCAAGGGTATTACAGCCAGAGGTGGGGATCAGACCCGCAACCTTCAGGTCCAAAGGCAGTAGCGCTAACCACTGTGCTACCAGCTGTTTATTAAATAAATAAAAATGTAAATGAAGTGCTAAATCTGTGAGCTTTTTAATTGAGCTATGAGCTAAATTATTTAGTTTTTGTCTCAGTTACACCAATTAAGCTCCCTGAACTTCTCAACTCCTGTTGGTATAAAGGAAGTTGGACTCATATCTACAGGAGATGGTCAATATAATATAGACTATACTTATGCTGCACTTTACACAATGAAAGACATTATTATGTCTATAAAGCCATACGTTTACCTCTCATAACTCGTCACATCTTCGAAAAGTTCTGAATTACTAAGGTTTATACGCTCAAAGGCACAAAAAACTAACTCTTAAGACACAGACCATGGACATTATCCTACGCAAATAGCCTTTCCCTTTTTTATTTCTCCAGTTTCAAGAGTGGGCACAGCAGCCAGGGTACCTTGGTCCTCAGGTATTTGGAGGGGCTGCGGATGTCTGCATTAAGGTGGGACAGGTGGATCAACTTTGTGATGCCTGCCTCCTTGGCTGCCCTAGCGATCTGCTGTGGGATTGTCACATGGACATCCTCAAAGGGGTAATTTCTTAGGAGAAGAGAAAGACAAGGAAAGGTGGATACAGTCCTGTTACAGAACTACTTCACAGACATACATATGCTGCATTTACTGAGTTAACAGTTTTACAAGTTTTTAGTCCACATACGAGTATTACTACTAATAAATAATAATAATAATAATAATAATAATTCATAATTAATTATTTTATACAGGACTACATAGCACACTGAAAAGAAGCAGCTCAAAGTCTAAGTGAAAATTAAAAAGATATGCCAACTATAATTACAAAACTAAGGAAAATTAGCATAATAAAAAATACACTAGACAGACCACCAAAAAACAACAAAATAAAGAAAAAACAACAGTAAAACAAATTAAACAGAATGGAACAAAGGAGCGCTCAAATGTAGGGCTCAAGCCTGAATTTCACAATCCTCAGAGTACAAGGCCAAGTCAAAAAAAAAAAAAAGTGGAGTTCCAAGAAGGGGGTGCAGTGGCGAAGTGGGTTTGGCCAAGGCCTGCTCTCTGGTGGGTCTGGGGTTCAAGTCCTGTTTGGGGTGCCTTGCAACAGACTGGCATCCCATCCTGGGTGTGTCCCCTTCCCCTCCAGCCTTGCGCCCTGTGTTGCCGGGTTAGGCTCCGGTTCACCGCAACCTCACTTGGGCCAAGCGGTTTCAGACTGTGTGTGTGTGTGTGTGTGTGTGTGTGTGTGTGAGAGAGAGAGTTCCAAGAAAAAGGCATCATTCCTACATTCCACCATGGAACATACCTGGTTTCCCATTCCCTTCCCACCAAGTTGATGACCACATTGGAGTGAGCTATCGCTTGCTTGATGGAGTCCTTGTCTCTGGCATCCCACTCCTGAAATACAGCACAAGGGTTGGGGGCAGAAGCCAATAGAACTCAAACCCCCTTTCTGCTACTCATACCACATTTTCCAAAGGCAAAGGGTTTCAGACATTAACATGCACATTTATCATGCAGAGGCACACTAAGAAACAACACACCAAGGGAAAAAAAATTAAATTTTGTCATCTAGTTTGTGAAAACTTATTAAATGTACAGAGTTCCTGCCTACAGAATTGTGAAGCAACATTTGTGAAATCACAAATCTTTACCATGAAGATAATCTGCCCCAGGTCTGCCATGGGTCGGAGATGCATGGTATCATACTGGTCACAACGGTGGGGGATCACAATCTGAGAACCCACACGACCTGCAAACGAGGACCAAAACACAGACCGTACACAAAGGTTACTACAGTTGCACTAAGTTTTCAAAGGTCACATACTGTCACTGAGGCTTTACTGGAAAAAAAACAAGCCAGTATGAACAAACATTTAAGAATCACTCTCATGTGCTCATATCAGCTTCACAAGACAATAATTGAAATAGCTAAAGCAAAATAATAAATTGAATAATAAATAAAAACATGTTTTCCCCCTATATAAACTGCACTCGTCTGCCAAGATTTAGTCTCAGAGTGAGAAGATAGTTCAGACTCACCCAGACGACTGACCACATATCTACCCAGGAAGCCAGTAGCCCCAAAGACAGTGGCTGCCACGCCACTGAAGGAGGAGCGTCCTCCTTTTCCACGAGGGATCAAGGCATGGTGGACTTTCCTCTGCTGGATCTTCACAGGGACAGTTGCCAGTACTGCTGGCGGTCCCACAAGAGTGCCATCTACAGGGCAGAAGCACACAGTCGACTAGTAATCATGCAAAAACAACATCTGCTGGTAACTTGTCAGCAAATGTGCCACTCTGCATTTGGTGATTCCCTGGATGCTTTTCCATTTGGCAGGACACATTTAAAACTGTTTCTGGTCTGAAAAGGTAATAAATATATTTCAGAAAGAAACACCAACATTTTCTGAAAATACACTTAATATTTCCCCAGTAAGCAAACAATTTCTTACTAAAATTATTCATATTAAAAGTCAGCCTGGATACTGAAGAAGCTATTCTTATCAAAATCAAATCACTTTGTCACTTTACAATAATCACAAATGTACAGGTGGTGAAAATCTTTGGTGCATTCTCTGCAGCTGTGGAGCATAAGTTGCAAGTATACAGAACACAAATTTTAAAAAAATAGACAAACACCTGCAGAGTATGTACAGTATTCACATAATACAATATACACAATATACATGTAGGACTCAATGTATAGATGATATGTAATGTAATATGCGATACACCTTATACAATACACAGCGTGTGTCAAAACGGAGTGCCAATAAGACACAGTAAACACACACACACACACACACACACACACACACACAGTAGTAAGAGCTGCCATCATTTCTTATGAAACAAATTTTAAGAAACTCCCCCACATATACACTGAAAACACACAACAATTAACATTATTCTCCACCTATTACATTAATTTCATTATTCCAATAAAATGATGAAAAAAGAGATAAATTGTTGACTTCAGGAGGACCCAAGTAGACCACCCACTTCTGCACATCAATGGAAGAACTGTGGAGAGTGTCAAAAGCTCCAAGTTTCTTGGTGTGCACATGACAGAGGACCTCTCCTGGACCCTGAACATCACCTGCCTAGCCAAGAAGGCCCAGCAGCATCTCCACTTCTTAGAGAGGCTGAAGAGAGCCAAACTCCCCCCTCCCATCCTCACTACTTTCTACAGAGGGACGATAGAGAGAGTCTTGACCAGCTGTCTCACCGTGTGGTATGGGAACTGCACAGTCTCCAACCTCAAGATGCTACAGCGAGTGGTGAGAACAGCTGAAAAGATCATTGGAGTTCCTCCTCCCGCCATTGACTCCACATACAAAAACCGCCGCATCTGCAAGGCCACCAGCATTGTGGACGACCCCTCTTACCCCTCTCATAGACTCTTCGTCCTGTCGCCATCTGGCAGCAGGTACAGGAGCATCCGCGCCACCACCAGCAGGCTCCGCAACAGTTTCTTCCTTAAGGCAGTCAGACTACTCAACACCCACCTGCCTCCCAACGCTCACCTGGCACCGTCAAACAATTAACTCAGCGCTACACTACACCACAACTACCTATAGCTTGCAGCCATACCCGCGTCCTGTCCTGTGTATTTATTCATTGTCTTGTGCTATGTTCTGTGTTGCACTGTGGTCTCTAAAGAAACAACATTTCGTTCCACTGTACACAAGCTGTACAGAAGAATGACAAAAAAAAGACAACTTGAACGATTATAAAGAGTGTCCTGCTCAATAGGTTTTACAAAATGTTGTGTCAGTGCACTATAAAGTCCCCCAAGTGAGCATGTCATGGATATTTAGACAGCATGTGAAAACGATAGAGTGGGACAAAGCTATACAGAGTGCGCTTCCTGATCCTTTTTCAATGTTACAAGGACACAGCAGACTAATTATTTAACATCTTATCTGTCTGTTGTCTAAGGAATAAATGTAGAACATAATTTCAATGAATTATCTCAATTTTATCAAGTGCCAGTACTGGTTCTTGCGAAGCACTGATGGAGACCTCGATTTGATTTGTGATCATGGAAAGCTTTTTGTACTACTAGTCTTACCTGACGACACCTCCCTCAGCATCCAGGAACCAAATGTCAAGCTCATTCACAGGTGGATGACAAAAGTTTTACATTTCTTCCTCTTGAAAAATTAACATTTCGTCTATATGGCGGGTCATAGGAATAATGGAGTATCTGGACACCATTCTGGAACTTATTGGACAGGGCTACATTATCATACTTCCAGAATATTGTAACTTTCTGACCTTGAGCCCCCTGCTCTATCTATGTACGCGGATGTGTTTCTAACTCCTCTGTGGGCTGTCTCTGAATGTTTGCTGATGTGACCTTGCACTGTTCATAAAACTAATAATAAAAAAATCATTCATAAATTAATAATAAAGGAAAAATGAATGGACTATCAACGTTGAGAACAGAAATACAAGAGCAATCCGGGGACGGAGTATCACAATGTCCGGAGTGAGGAATTTGGCATCACCCTCAACAGTCTTCAACACTGAAAACAGGGATGTGCAGATCAGAACATGATGAAGCAGTGTTTCATCTTACAGGAGGAAGTGAAATGGCACCCAGTCCTATTGGGAGAATCAATGAATGTATGGAAATGTACCCCTCCAAGTTCGGATAAACAATGTCTATACAATGAAAGGCAGTGTGTGTATTTTTCCGTTTGTCAGCACAAAACTAAGTCATGTAATTCTAAACATAAAGGAACACATTGCCTATTCGTTATCTAACAAAAAATCGAACTGAAACAACAAGACAAAGAAAGAAAGAGAAGATATCCGACCAACAAAAAGACTATATATTTACCGTGGCTTCAGCTTCCGACAACATACATTCATTAGAGTACATATGTAATTACTCACTGGAAAGCCGGGAAAGGACAACCGTAGGACGGCTGACAAATATTACAGTCGCCATGTTTGCTAAGCAGCCATGGACGGTGAGCGCAGAGGGTCAAACAGGACGAACCGAGAACGCGCGTTGAATTCTGGGAAGAGTTTTTTTTTTATTCCGTTCATAAGCTTAAACATAAGATGCGTGCAGGTGGTTGCGCGGTTCTAATTGCCAATATTTAACTTTAGAACCACAGATGCTTTGGTATTACTATGGCCCATGATCTACTAGTACTGTGTTATGTATTTCTCTGCATGTGTGGCATAATGCAAACATCCCACCTCATGCTGCCTTTTCCTCAATCAAGTTCTTACTCTGATCTGATACATTAAGAATAGGCCTACTGTTGTTTGAAAAAAGGCATCTGTTGAATAAAATTAGTGCTGATGTCTCACAACGCCTGGATGGTGTGAGAGGACATGGATTTGATCCCTGCTCAGTCTGTGTGGAGTTTGCATGTTCTTCCTGTGTCTGTGTGGGTTTCCTCCGGGTGCTCTGGTTTCCTCCCACAGTCCAAAGACATGCTGTTCAGGTTCCCCCATAGTGTGTGAGTGACACAGAGAGAGTGTGTTCCACTGATGTATGGACGAGTGACCCATTGTAAGTAGTGTGTCAAGCAGTGTAAGTCACCTTGGTGAATAAGGTGTGTGCGCTGATAACACTGCATAGTATCTGTTGGAAGTCTCACACACACACACACACACACACACACACACACATTGACTGAAACCGCTTATCCCAAGTGGGGTCGCGGCAAGCCAGAGCCTAACCCGGCAACACAGGGCGCAAGGCTAGAGGGAGAGGGGATACACCCAGGACGGGACACCAGGACAGGACACCAGTCCATCGCAAGGCACCCCAAGTGGGACTCGAACCGCAGACAAACCACAGAGCAGGCACCGGCCAAACCTGCTGCACCAGTGCGCTCTCCACTTTGGAGAAAAGCCTATACTAAATAAACAAATGTAAATGCAAATGTAAAACTTTCTTATTAAGATGGAGATTGCAGTAAGTGTGATACTTAACCCTTAATTTGTTGTAAATGCAATATAGCACTGTATTTGATACTAAATTGGTGGCATTCCGCGGGGGTAGTGCTTGCTTATTACATATTAGATGTTATTCTGTTTTCTAAATATTTCTAAATATCTACAATTTTTTTTTTTTCAAATCAGCTCCACAGAATTCCTTTTGAATAAAAATATGTCTTAAATAAAATTATAAAATACTCTTTAAATAACTTTTATTAAGTTCCATTATTAGGAAATAAAACTTTATGTTGGCAGTCAACAGAAACTGAGCCATGAACAAGTTAAGACAACAATTTTATTACACATATAAAAGACATAAAAGTCATTTATAAATAGTTTTCACAGTAAGTAATCACATTTGATTAGTCAATGTTAAATTCCACTGATATTAACAACTAATCCATTTTCTTTTTCTTTATTCAAGTGTATCTTCTTCATTATATGTATAATCACATATGCTGTCTTTATTTTGATGTCTTTCCAGCTACTTGTTAGAATAAAACACTGTGGCTCAAATCTCCTCTCAATCTCAGAGGGTTACTGTGCAGCATATTTTGTACCATACTATTACTTTATATGTAAAAAAATGTGATCCTAAATACCACAGATACTATAAAAGAATGGATCTGTGGGTATTATATCTGTGGTTGTACCTAGTAAATACCTCGGTCTTTCCAGGTCATATATCTCAGGTGTGTAATATTATAAAGTGCAAGGATTCTAATACTGAAAGGCACCAAATGTACAGCTATAGTTAGAACAAACTATTTCTTTAAATATAATTGTTTAACATGTAAAACCTTCTCTTAACTTGTTATAACTTATACATAGTTCAAAACTTCATATTCTGCATGTTATACAAAAAGAAGAATCCAGAACAGATATATGTACAGAAAAATACAAGTGCCAAGAAATATGATTTCAAATAATGTTCCAATATCCATTTGATACCTGTACATAAATTACATAACAACAGAAGTATAAAACATCACATTGTAAGTCTTGTAGCGTACCCAAATTTACAATGAAAGCATCAGAAATTTAATTTAAAATACAACATAATTTTTTGTATCTGAGGTATGAATAAAATACTACGTGGGCATAAAAAAAGAATATACCATACGTCGGAAAAACGTCTTCCCTGTTTTTAGCTTCAGTAAATCCAGAGTCCATATTTTGGTTCAGTGTTTATTCTGAAAGCCTGACGAAATTATAGAGATGCATTTTGTGTGACCAAAATATACAACATAAAATTTAAACCATAAAGGGAAACAACATTGTCTTTTGTGAAACCAATTGTTTTGACTGCATGGAGAGAATTTCTGGCTCTGAATGAACCTCAGGTTGTGGTATTTAAAGTTCTACTCAGTTAAATTTAGGGGTTCTTCGGAACATGATCAAACTGTGCTTTATGCTGTTGTGACACACCAGTAATTATATTATTGACTAAAATCTATGACAATGTAGCATAGTATGAATCAATAGTTTTCTCGGTGTCACAGCAGGACAAAGTGCTGGGGAGACATATATATGCCCTAAACCTGCCCCTTGCCCTGGTGCACTGTGGGGGTATTAAGCAGGTATACATGGTGGTGTGTTTCTATGATAGCCATAAAGACAGGGGATCATGAAGCTGAAGTGTATTCGTGCCTCTCTTTGTCCTCAGCTTTCAGCTCCTTTATTTATGCAGTGAATAACTTCACATTGCAGTTCATGTGTAAATGTGCCAAATTCAGAAAATCAGTTCTCCCACACTGGATGAGCGCCGGGTTATTCCGAAACGGCATTAACAGTGTATACACGTTCATTCAACATTAACTGACACAGTACAGACTATTAAGCAACTAAAGCTCTGAAGTTGAGATTGAGACATCCCTTGGGTTGACTTTGGGGCCTCTACATTAAACTTGAATGTCCTCACTAGTCTCTGATTGCTTACTGATGACCACATGGCCATATAAAACCAATCACAGAGAAGGTTCCCAAGCTAAAAATCCAGGTCACACATGGAGAACCTTTGAAGGAGTAGATGCCATACACATAGCTGAGTCCTTGAGTTGTTATACAATAGGGGATGGGGATGGGGATGAGGACTGTTCCTGGATCTCGGTGTCTGTGTCAGCATCTGATTTAGGCTCAATGACAATGTGAACTGGCCTTTCTCCAGTTTTCTTCCGTTCACTTCCGGACTCTGTGATGTCACTAGAATGGCTTTTGTGGCTTCCTTCTTCTGTAGATTCCCCAACAGGCCTCAAGCACTCAGCTGATACTGTCTGACTTTCTGTACCATCGCTCTTCTGCTTTACCTGGTCCAAGGCGTCAGGCACCTCATTTACTGCTGGAGCATAAAGAGAGGAGATATTGTGAAACTTTGCAGGAGCTCATTGATCACAAAAACTGAAAAGTCAGTGAAATGTAAAGTTTTATGTGGAAGGACAATGGGAAGATGCTTGGCCATCTTACTTGTTCTGGTACTCTCAGGTTTTTGGTCAGCTTGCTTGCTACTGTTGACAGAGTTGCCCAGGTTGCTTGAGGGTTTTACGACATGCCGGCTCCTGAGGCGCGATCTGTTGATCCAGGAATCTAGGATCCAGTCGTGCTGCAGGGCCTCACCTGGCGTCATGCGTTTTGAAGGATCCCATCTGGATGGTGACAGCAGTGGACATTAATATTGTGCTGTGGTTTAGTGAGCTGGATGCAAGAAGTCACTGCTGTGACTTGTTGCTATGACAGAAATAATACTTCATGTTTCATGTCATTCTGGTGCAGACATACATGAGGCAGCGTTTTAGAAAGTCCAGAAATAGCACGTCACTGGTCTTCAGCATGCTGGCGAGATCTTTAGAGTTGGGTCTCCTTTTTTTCCCTTTGCTGTTGGTTACAGTCCTAGGATTGCCCTTGGAATCTGGACACAGCCAATATCATTCAAAAAAGGATATTTTAGCATCAATACACAAGTAATAATACAGCACATCTGTCAAGATAATAAAGGTATATCAGGCTGGCTCTGTCAAAATCTTGTGGCAAAACTGCAAAATTATTTTGAAAAGCCTACCAAAAAATAGCTTCTTCCTGGATGCTGTCTGGACAAAATCATTTGGAGGCATTCCAAGTACCTATCACAACAGACAATACCAGGGACACACTTTGACAAATGCTTTTATATCACAGAAGTTGGATTAAAGTACTTAAGGAACAAAGTTCTGTTACTATACCTCCATGATGCAAGCCATCTGCTCTACTTCACTCTCCCCCGGGAAGAGTGGGTAGCCAGTGTAAAGTTCAGCCAGGATGCAGCCCAGGCTCCACATGTCAATGGCCACACTGTAAGGGTGGCCCAGGATAACCTCTGGGGAGCGGTAGAAACGACTCTGGATGTAGGTGTACACTGTGGACAGTCAGACAGCAGCAGGGATGAAAAACAGCTCGTCAAGTAGTAGAGCACACCAGGGGTGTGTCGAACCTGAGTTACAAAGGGGATTGTTCACCCAGGATGGATGCTGAGGAGACAACTCACCTCTCTGCTGTTCATAGCAGCTGGACCCAAAGTCAACCACTTTGATGTTTCCTTGTCCCTTTGGTGACAAGAGGATGTTTTCCTTTAAAGAGAAGATTGAATCCTCTTTACTGAAAATATTTCCATAACTGTTGACTTGTTCAGTTTCAGTTCAAAATACAGGCTCTCTCATTTAACAATTATAACTTTTTCCTGAAGATCTGCTTGTGAAGCAAATGTTGATAAACAACTCTTCTTTACCCTTAATTTCAAATGGGAAAATACAGCACATAGTATGTTCCTGAGCTGCAAAATTCACATGTATCACTTGAAATGTTGCTGTGCCATCAGAAGCCTTCCTCATTGTACCTGCGCTACACTGAACAAGATAAAGAGGACTTTAAAAGGGTCACAGATGTATTTGTACATGTAACCATTTTTGTTGTTATCTTTCTGTTCTGGAGGAAATCATTAGATACGTATACAAACGCATTGAAAATACACACGCACGCACGCATGCACGCACACACTAGCCGAACCGCTTGTCCCATACGGGGTCACGGAGCCTAACCCTAACCCGGCAACACAAGGCGTAAGGCTGAAGGGGGAGGGGACACACCCAGGACAGGACGCCAGTCTATCACAAGGCACCCTAAGCGGGACTTGAACCTCAGAACCACCAGAGAGCAGAACCCGGTCCAACCCACTGCACTACCGAGCCCCCCTGTGGTGAAAATATGATAAAACTATCCAGCCTAATTACTCAGTTGGAGTATTTGACACAGTCTTTCTTTAGGTTTAGTTCTTTTCAACTGACACGGAGGAGAAGCCACACATTGTGGGGGATGGGGATTCTTGTATGGTGTAATGTCACCAAGGAAAATATTTTAAATTGAGATGTCTGTTGTCCTAAGGACTGTCTCATAAGTCACAACTGATAGCTTGTTAAGCAAAATTTCCGATAGGAAATGTATTTACCTATAACTCAGAAATGTTGTAAAAGGGGTCTTCATTGGATGAGGGCAACCTGTATAGTGCTATGAAGATCCCATTAACAAAGTGCTGCACACATTCACACTCCCCAGTATGTTTAATACCATCCGGTCAATTAATGCACAGTAAAAAGGGTACAGTATTTAAGTTTACTTCTGTATTATTCTGACTCCATGACTAATAGGGTTGAAAAGGAACCAGACATGAACCAAACAAATCTTACTGGCTTGAGGTCGCAGTGGATGATCTTCTCCTTATGGAGCATCAGCAAACACCTCAGTAGGGAGTGTGCAAAGCGTCGGATCAGGGCAAGGCTGAAACCCTGGAAGTTGTTCTTCTTGATCACCTCATACAGGTTCAACCTGCCCAGACACAACGGGTTTTAACCCAGACTGAATTAAGCTTTCAACTTGTCTGGAGTTGCTGGGGATACATAAAAATGTCAGCACAGACTTCCCTTATGTAACAAGTATGATTTATTCCTGAAAATCTCATGAGGTTAAATTCTTGTAATTAGCGCTGATGTACTTTATTTTTAAATGTGAATAATAAATAAGTGGTCCTTAGCAACAGATTCACACATTTTTTAACCAAACATGCCAAATTCCTGCCTTATTTTTAAATACTGACAAAATTTAATTCAAAACCATGACCAGAATATCAGAACTACTCTGGAAACCTTTAAATCCAGTTTTAAGATCCACTAGTTCAAAATCAATTATACATCACACATTTGCATGCTCCCTGTTTTCTGTCCCTTTCTGGCTTTCCCTCGCATAATGTATCTTACCATTGTTTTCTTATTTTATTTTGTTGCTTTATTCTGTTGCTCTTGGGTGGCATCGTGGCTCATTGGGTAGCACTGGTGCTTCACAGCTTCTGGTTCAGTCTATGGGAAGTTTGCATGGCTGTTCTGTGTTCACTTGGGTTTCCTCTGGGTGATCCGGTTTCCTCCCACCACCAAAAGACATGTTTTGGGTGACCTGGTGACTCTAAATTGCCCTTAGTGTGTGCATGTGAGAGTGGATGAGTGTGCCCTGTGATTGCCCTGCACTGACTGGCATTCCATTCAGGCAAATATAGGATACAAGGGTAGCATGTACATTTTAACTTCAGTTTTAACAGCGGATATTGACATTTCCTTCAGTAAACGTCTTGTGGGATTAATGCCACAAAACTGAAGTTTTCATAACACAGCCTGGAATGTAAAATGGCCGTGTTATGAGATTACCGTTGTATGTAAACATTCAATGTAACAATATCATAATGTAAACATAATGTGATAGAGTCCTATGGTAATTCTATATAGGACAGGCTACATTTGAGCAAGGTTAACCATATGCTTACTTGGCAAGAACAGTATGTGCTAGAATGGTTACAGACCCAGGGTTCGTAGCAACACTGCTTAAAACTTGCAGAGTTATTTTGAGGATTGAGGGTCTGAAACCCGATGGCCCTTTGGCCCAGGTCTGGGAACCTGATCAGGCCCTACCCCCTGTCCTTCCCAGTGCTATAGTGTTTTAGAGCTCACCCCAAGAGCTCGAAGGAAATGCAGAGGTGGTTGCGGAAGTAGAAGTGCTCCTTCATGTGGATGACATTGTGACTGTTGTCCCGGTCCTTCCTCCGCAGCACATCCAGGATCTTCAGCTCAACCAGGGCTTGCTGGTGGAACCTGTGTTTACAACATAGCCAGAGAGGTCAATGGACTTTCCACTCATAACTTAGCACTTGCCACTGCAAAAATTTAACAATCTAAGTATAGAAAATGGCTGCAGTGCTTTGCTTTGTAAGGGAATATTTCACGAACACTTATTTTTGACTCTGTTAATATGGTATAGGGAATGGAGAAGGGGCCTAATTATATCCCACTGAGCAACATTTTTTCTCAATCCATGTCACTGTCCTATGGCCTTGTGCTATCTCAGTCTGCTCAAGAAGACTTACCTCTTCTTGTTGCGAATTACTTTGATGGCCACCAGCTCGTTGTTCTTATGATCCAAGCATTTCAGGACTTGTCCAAAGGATCCTTTCCCTATGACTTCCAGCACCTCAAAGCGGTAGGCAATGTGATCGTGAAGGACCTGGACAAACAGGTCCAGGCAATAAACTCTAACTGTTCAGGAAATACTCATAGTGATTTACAGTAAAATGCTTTCACTGAAAATAGAACATGATACCTCCTCTGCATGGTATTACAGTACTGCTAATATGTTATGTGGGAATGTAACTCATTTCTACCCACCTCTATTAAAATATTTCAGCAGTCTGATTTTGACAATGAAAAGCATCAGCAAATGCTTCAGCCTCCCCTGCCCCACAATTGTCTCTGTAGCTATTTTTTTGTAACATTATTTGTACACAGGTAAACACAGAAACTCAACCGTAGTGATGCAGAGTTATTGACACTTCGCTTGCTATGCATGTTTTTATCAGTTTTACCTTGAGGTAACAGCCATGCTCATCATCATAACCAGAATTCTGAGGTGTCCCATGGGAGCCTTCAATCTTTTTGGAGTCCAGGCCCAAGTACCAGATCTCAGAGTAGTCCATGATCTCCTCCTTCTCAAACTCAGTTAAGCGGTCTTGGAAGTTCTTCAGAGCATCTATGTAAGACAGCCAATAGAGAAGGGAGAGGGCCTATTAGAGCATATTCATCTGCTGTCACTCACATTACAGTATGTGTGATCAGTGAGGAAGCATGATGTTTTCAGAGAATCAAACCACACAGAACACCACTGAACGCTTCCTCTAATATATGGTGTTCTCTTTTAATCTCATTGGCTTTATCTTCAGCTGCCTCATCAAAAACTATGAATATTTATGCATTTATCCTTGTATTATACCTGTTGGAGAGATGGGCAGCATTAGGCCTTCAAAAGACCTCTCCTTTTCAAGTTTGTTCGAAATGTTCTTGGTAATGATGGGCTCAGATAGGATCTCCAGTGATGAGCTGAATCGTGTAGGAAACTGGGAGATCCTTTGTCTTTCCCCCTGGCAGAAAAGACCAGTGGTCAAATAGGGTTTACAGGCATATCAGTATTCCGGTAATTCTTGTTGTCTCAATTAATACACATTCCATCAATCAAAAAAACAGTAAACTTTCAGTTACTGGATCATGGATTATATCGTGTCAATATTTGCTGTTAAAGGTACTGTCAGTTTTTGAATGAAAGAAAACTTTTAAAAAGTTGAAGAGTAACCAGGAGACCATAAGTAAAACAGGATCTCTTTTTCACCTGCCGTGCCTGGTAGCTGTTCTGCTGTCGTTTGCTGGTGATATGCGGCAGGATGTCTTCTGACTGTTGCTGGATCCTGGCCACCATCTGTTTCACGGGCACATCCAGCTGTGGTAACCTCTATAGGAATGGCCAGAACAGAAGGTAAAGAGGAGTCATTCTACGAAGCAGCAATGAAATGATGGATCACCCTACAAGTCTCATGGAAGGACAAAGGACCAGAGACTGTCCTCTGCAAACATGACTCAAAGGTGCATGGTGAGATCCTCAACAGGGTAAGAGTAGTTTGGGACTGGCCATGGTGCCCCGGAGCCTGATGCCTACAAGCTTTGTTAGCTTGGTGGGTGACTTGTATGACAATGACTGATCTACTTCCCTCAAACCTAGCTATGTGCAGCAGATTCTAGAGTGTGCATCCTCTGCAGGCCTCCAGCAACACTGCTGGGCCTTTGCCTCATACCGCTACCGGGTTGGGGTAGAAGCACTGCTTCAGGTCTGTCCTTGGATCCCTATCAATTTCAGCGTGCACACGTCAAAGTGGGTGGGCTATTATTAGAAACTGCATCTAATCACATGCACTCACATGCCATATTCTCTGCCAGCTTGATTATGAGGCTTGGAGACAGAATCTATATATAGATATATGCCATTTGGTTAAGCAAGGATGGTATGGTGAATAACACTGTAACTTGCATCTACAGTACAATGCAAGACTTGTAAGTATGTTTTACTCTGATGGCAGTTAGATCTGCAATTCCAGGTCTATAATATGTTTTCCACTTGATGTGTAACATGTATGACCTCAACAGTTGCCATTAGCAGGCCAGCATTAGCTACACACTCATACATTGACTAGAGACTGAATGAGTGGGGAAGAAGGAGAACACTACCCATTGGACTGGTTCTAATTATCTGCACTGATAGACTATTGCTAGCAGAATGGGAGGTCCTCACTGGATGTTGCTATTAGGATGACTGCTGCTGCCTGAGCACTGCCATTTGGAACATCAGCTGCGCCGGCTGGCTACTGCTCACCTCCTGGTAGGGTCGGCTGGCTGCCAGGCGAGCACCATCACCCTGAACTCGGTGCGGGAGAGGGAAGGCATCAGGTCTCGCAGACTGTTACGGGAAAGAGCAGGTTGTTATGTGGGTTAAGGTATCGTATGCAGAAAAAACACACTACCCACAGAGCTCGTGCCCCTGTGAACTCACAACTAAGGCTAATTCGCCACGCAGAGGGGAAGCTTCTTATCCCTTAAAGCCAGCTGTAATTTACTACTCTCTGCTGGATGCACCTTGATTATGACTGAAGGCTGCAATTAAAATGTGCAGAACTTTAAGTAACCATTGCAAAGAAAAGGAAATGAATATGCTGCTAGCAAGGCTGGGGGCGTTTCCAGTGCTATCAGACAGTCATTGAGGGATATTTGCTTCTGCATTCAATTCAACAAACAGCCTTTCCTTGAGGCTTGCAGTGGTTACCAGCTACTTTTAACTTCTTTTTTCTCCCCCATCAGCAAAGTATACAGGCTAAGACATTAGAGTTCCCCTGTGCTCAGCACAAACCGGGGACTTCCACAGTGTGTGGGCCACTGCTGTGGGTATGCGGCCAAACTGTCATCTGTGTATTAATCAAATATGGTATTTGAGCCGTGGTAGCAGAGACTGCTGGAAGAGACAGTCTAAACCTGCTGCCCCGAACGGGCACAAGGCCCAGTATATGACAGCTTCCTGAGTGGGATTTTAGGAGAGAGCTATATAACTCTGGTCTTTGAGGGTTGCACTCCTGCAGGCTTTGGAATACATTTTAATGTATCTGTTTGATTTACAGCTGGCATGTCAAACGATGTGACTTCCTATCCAAACGCTTTGCATAAATAAAGCAGTTTAAGAGCTGAGGTTAAGTCAAACCCAGCACACCCGGCACCCTTCAAGGACTTCAGCTGTGAACCACTTGTGTAGCAGAGCTCCTGGGCTTCATCCAGCCTAGAGGGTAACATGTCTCAAGGAGGAAGAGATAAAGAAGATTAACGTTGAGTGCTGCACCCACACCTTGGATGCCAATCCACCTCCAGCTGTCCAAATCTCTTTCAGATCCAGCTTTGTGTGCTCGTGCAAGGCCTATAGCTGCACTTGTCAGACTGCACTGGGCCAGTATCCTAGCAGCAATCTTTTAGACGGTGCAGGTTCACAGGCATCAAGGGTGCCTCTCAGCATAGCTGGCTGGAACAGTCAAGTCCCTTTGCCCATTCAGGTCATCTCCATGTACGACGTGCAGAACACCACGCCACAGTATTCTCAGTAATGTTTTTAGGCATGCTATATTCTGAGTAACTCAACCTTTGAGTTTCCATCCTCCTTCGCCTCCAAGTACCCCTCAACCCCAACCCCCTCCCTAGGGAGCTCTTGGAGGCAGTGCATTAAATGGGTCACCGCCTGAATGGATGAAACCACACAAGTACACCACTTCTCCAGCAGCGACATAGAAAAGAATAGTTCTGAGAATTAGCAGTGCCATATTATAGCAGAAGCAGGACCCAAGTGCACGGATGTGTTGATCAATCTGGTCCTTTCAGAATATGAACATATTTACTACATTAGTTCCCCTCTTGGACATAGACCACTTAAAGTATGAGTCACATTATACTCTTTTCATAAACCAGGACATCTGAGATAATATAAAAACATACATATTGGGCAACACGAAAACAAGATGCTCCAATGCTGCCAATTCGTTTATTAATAGAAGGCAGGATATTATATCACAAGAGATTGATTCTCCTTTCTTTTCTTGTGGGGGGGAGGGGCGTGCTTCCTGTAGGGCACAGCTATAGATCAGAGTAGGGTCTTAACTGGGTCAGTTAAACAGTCTCAGCAGAACAATGAGACCCCAGGCAGGTCCAGACCAGAAAGAGTGCATTTCCTTGCTGACTCAGTAGCTACCCCCTGCAGTGCTTACAGAATGACACTGTACTTGGAACATATCTAAAAAGCTGATTAATGGCATTGGGATTGGGTGGGGGCATGCTAATCAGATTATTCTTTTTATATTACATATTACATTCATTTTTATGTAACATTTCTCTTTAACAAGTATCCTTATAGGAAGGACTGCTTCCAAAGCAAAGCTGCTATACACTTTCTTTGAGAGCAACACAGTACACCAGATGCAATTGGACATTTTTCTTCAGTTTGGTAGACAAAATAGACACATACTCTATGATTGCAAATATATATATATATATAAAAGAGTGTTTTATCTTGTATTACATGAATAAATTGGAGTCTCAGTCAGGTCAACATAACGTAAGCCTTATTTTGTGATGAAGAGTGTGTTCTTTTCCTATTCTCCTCTAGCACACAAGAACCCCAAGAAATCCATTCTTGGGCGCGCACGCACGCCATCTGAACCCCTTGTCCCATGCGGGGTCGCGGGAGCCTAACCCGGCAACACAAGGCGGCGTAGGAGACACCCCCAGGACGGGACACCAGTCCGTCGCAAGGCACCCCAAGCGGGACTCGAACCCCAGACCCAACAGAGAGCAGGACCCGGCCGGTCCAACCCACTGCGCCAGGGCGCTCCCGAAATCCGTTCGCCTTCGTATTTAGAATGCAATTTAATAAACCTTCCTTGATGAGCTGTCGTTTATCGTCAGTTCTTACGGTGATGTACAGCGCTTTATGACTGCAAAAATTTCCCACTTTTGCGGGCAATACAAAATACAAATTTCTGCCACCCTTGCCTGTGGAAACAAATTCGTAGATCGAGGAGGGTCAGTGTATGTTAAAGAAGGGCCCACTGGCCAACGTGTTTATCGAATGGCTTGGAAAGATACTGGAATTGTCTGAAAAAGATCAATTCCAACATGCAGTACATACGGTTTATTGCAGTATTGACGCTTTTCTCCCACGATAATTTATCTATTTACACCCGGCGGGTAACTTTAGAGCGTGTGTGTGTGATTTAGCAAGTGGGCTGCGAACATGACGGACTTAACCACGTCGCTGCCTTCTGCCTCGCTCGGTATATAAAAAAATAACATGTGCAGTTAGAATTGTAATGAAGATGTGGGGCATGTGCGACGAAAGTGCACAAGAAGTGAAGGCAGAGTGGTAATAACCGACGTAAAACACGGTGCAGCCATGCACGCGCTGTCCATCGTGCGTAAAAAAGGAGCGGGCGTGCTTGTACTCACCTTGTTTATTTCGGGAAACATGATTCCTGCAACGGACAGACAGACACAGGGCTCCAGGTGGCTGTGTGGGTTCTACAGAATCTGGGTGGACAGACGCATCCCAGCGCTGTTGGACTTGGAGCGCCACCGGAATCAGGCGATCAGGTGTCCGCAGGCCACCGGGACGGGAGATGTGCGATGAGGCGCTCGCGAGTGTATCTGTGTGTATGTGTGTGCCGTCGTTACGAGGAAGTCTGAAGAATGCCGTTCGACGGGGCTGTCCCTTCCGCGTGGCTCTGCTGCGCGCGCTCTAGTCGTGGACTCGGGGTCCCGAGGCTCTGTCGTCAGCAGAAGATTAGGAGGTGCGGGCGCGGCTCAGCTGGGGGGGGGAGGGGGATGAGGGAAGAGATGGGGGAGCGCTGGTCCTGACGCAGTCAAGCCACCTGTTGACATGTGCGCGGGCGACAGCTGGCACTCCCCTTATAGACCCGCTTCCACAGTACGACGCGCGCCGCAGAGCCCACGCGAAACGCCACATTTCGGCTCCGTGGGAGTGTGACAACCGGGTGTTAGTGGCGTAAATGTTTTCATGTTCTGACAAAACACTGGGTGTCCAGCTAACGGGTTCAATGGCGCGCTTTCCCCCTCTTTAAATAGTAAGTGTCATAAATTAAAATTTTACGTGTACTGAGCATTGTTTCTAAATAATAATTGAAATAATAATCAATTTTAACTTTTTAGTAGTATATTTTTCATTGCAATCATTTAAAAAATCAATATCACTATTTAGCAGAACACTGCAAAAATATTTGCACAAACCAAGTTTTTCTCTACATTTTTTTGTTTCAGTATTTGCACAATCCCAGGAATTTTTATTTACTCCCATTCATAAACAAAAATGGGTGGGGGGGGGGAAGTGAAGGTCAGGTGCAGGATGGTGCTCCTGAAAGATAAAATAACATTTCGGGGCCATGTGATGAACACACACGGTGGGTGAGCTGTGGTGGTGGAGGGGGCCGCGTGTTTCCCATGTACTGAGGCCCTGAAGAAAGCAAGATTTTCATCTGAATCCCCTGCAACCAGCGTGTCACTGCTTGAGGAATTACGTACTTGCAGAGGGGAATGCTGGAGAGAAGCCGGGCTTGAATATGATTACTAATATGGGGCCATTATGTAACGCAAAGACGCAATGAGAGCAGCTGTGGGGATGATCTGTTCCCCTCGGAGTGCCCCCTCAGCACAGCGGGGCTCACCTCTGCCCGTTTAGCCTTTTCCGCCTCAGTCATCAGTTCTGAACAAGCACTCTTAGTTCAAACCCTGTCTTTAACACCTCATAGAAACCTCATGGGAATCTCACAGCTTCCTTCTACATTGAAGGCTGGCTCGTGCTATGGATCATATTTAAATATCTTAGCCCCTTCCTGTGTGTTATGTCAATATTTGCTTTAATCCTGATTTTTTTCAGCCTTAGTACCTCATTTGCGCGACTTCTTTTGCACTCCCGTGAAATGTGCATCATAACATTATGCAACAAGACCAATATATAATATAAGAAAGCTACAGTATAAAAAATACATTGATACAATATAGGAACCACACTAAGAAAAGATTATCCCCCCATTAGGACTGTAAACAATTTTGAGTAGTAGTCATGGCAACTGTTTCTGAAGGCATATGCTGTTTGTTGGTTTTCTTGAGCTGAGTATCTAAATGCTTGTAAGATTTTTTAGATTTCTCCAAAGACAACGAAAAACAGAACATGCCCTTTCTTTCAGGGAAATGTTGATGTAGTACTGGCTGGATTGTAGCTGTGTGCTAAACTGTAGGTGTTTCCAGACTGGAAATGTGAAAAAATACTCTTTCCAGATGTTTGTTAATGGCCTCGAGTAAAGCCATCTAAATGCATTAGTGAGATGGTTGTCATTCCTAGGCAGGGAGTGGAGAGAACCATGATGGACAACTTCCCACTGCCCACCCCTACCTCAACAGGTCAGTGATTACTGCTTTCTGGCTGCTGAAGCCTCAATGGATGGATGGATGGATTGAAGTGCCATCAAGTCAAGGTTAATTCATAGCAACCACTTGTGTGTTCCCAAAGTACAGGAGGAAAAGAAGTGGTTCAATAGTGCCTTCTTCTGTGCATGTTAAATTATCAGTGCTAATGATTGATAAATAAATACCATTACATGGTAAAAAATAGGAAAGAGAGAAAAACCCTGAGACCTCTTCTGCTGGTAGCCCCCCCAACCTGCCTGCTTAAGCCATCACCTGTACTCTAACCCCACAGAAGCAGCAATGTACCAAGTGGCAGGCAAAAGCCACAACTGCCATAGTCATAGAACTGTACATTTCATACTTGTTGTTTTTTATGGCTCAGACATTTGACAATTTCCATCAATTTGT
The DNA here is from genome assembly GCF_900964775.1 of Scleropages formosus. Classification (NCBI taxonomy): domain Eukaryota; kingdom Metazoa; phylum Chordata; class Actinopteri; order Osteoglossiformes; family Osteoglossidae; genus Scleropages; species Scleropages formosus. The sequence goes on from NC_041807.1 coordinate 19,247,544, forward strand.
TCTGATAAGGAAAGATCAATGACTTTTCATAGTAAGAGAGATTGTTTTCTCCAAACCATCTGCTGTCCAAGTGGAGACCCTGAAAGTATTCCCGTGTCAGAGCTTTCAATTGCAGTTCATAAAACAGGGTAATGGGTTCCGTTCGAGGTATGTGAAAATAGTGAAGTTAAAAAAACTCAAAAATGGATGTTATTCTTTCATTTCATTTTCAGTGCGTACTATCCCTGCTGTTCTTTAGAAAAGTAATTCAATCCTTGTTAATCAGCAACTGGAGGTTTCTGAAGCACTTCCCACTTATTAATAATTGAACCTAAAAGTGACACCCATTATACAATGTGCAACAGTGAATTAAAGAACAAGACCTTGCTGTTCAGGGCTCAATAAATCAGTAACAATGGAGTGTTAATAATTAAGCACTTGATGTATAAGTAGCTGATTTGTCACATATGTAGCAGGCAGAACACTGCACCTACTTCATGTTATCATGACAACTAGAAGTTCTCCTCTGCAGGAAGGAGTGCTATGGGTTGCATTTACATTTCTGTATATATAAACCTCATCCATCCACATCACATCAGAAGACCGGATATTAAAATGAGCAAATAATGGGGGAAGCAGTGGTGACACATTTCTTAAACAAAGAAGGAACGTCTACAAGATGAGTTGACAAATTCATCTGATTTTCATCAAATCAAGCCAAAGAAGAAGTAGAATGTCATGCTCTCATATTACACTGGGAAATACTCACTAAGAAAGGAGATCCCTTTAGTCCCCTTATTTTGGTCTCGTTTATGAAATGAATACTCTTAAGCTATCTGCATCACCCTTCCAGACTTAGTCATGGTACTGAAATCATGCTGCACATTTTTGAGTGATTACGTGGGCACCAACACATAAGGAATATATGTGCCTGAGCATTTTGGTTCTAATTGCCACTTTAAAATATGGGAAATGTTTGATATCTCATCTGACAAAAACTGCAGATACAGGTGGGAAAGACACTTGTTATTTCATCCCTGTGTTCAGGCATGAAAGTCTTCTTCCCAGTGCCTCCTTACTGCAACACCGCCCTCTTGGTCTTGAGCCTTGTGTACTTCTAGCAGACTAGGAAAAAGTCAAAACTATGGCAACCAAGGCAAGGATCAGCCCTATATTTATGTCTCTTGTGGCATTTATGCCAGCTTGGCAATCATCCCCTGACCAAAGAAAGCCCAGATCCAGAATCTTCTCCATGATACTCCCCCTCAAGTTCCCAGTGTGTCTACACCCTTTGGTATCAATTTCTTCTTTGTTCCTCAGTGAACAGAACGGAGAAGGCAGTGGTGGGGTGGGGTGAGGACGTTGTAGAGTTTCTCAAGGGAGATAACTGACACGCAGAGGCTGAGGCAGCCCCCCTTTGGAATGTGGCCCAAGGTCTGAAAGCAGATCCTTCTTCATTGCTGGTAGGCATCTTGAAAAAGGCTGAAACTGGGGAGGGGGGCTGTTTATGGGAGACAACTGTCACATTTCCCAGTGCAAGTGTCTCCAGGACATTTCCCAAATCAACCCACACCATTGCATGTGCAGCCAGTGTTAAAGCAACACAACCAGCATGCTGTTGCCGGCTCAGAAAGGAGCCACTGGTATAACATTAGGTCTTTCCTTGTGGTCATTTTTTCATGAACTTTTCAAATCTCTACACAAATGTTTCCCGTTAAACCTTTAACTCATAAGTGATATATAATATCATAGATAGCTTTAGAGAAAGATATCTGATTTTAAAAAATGGGGAAACAAATAAGAAAGGGTTCCACATGTTACTGTTGGGTCTGATGCTCATCTTGTCTGACACCAATAGCTTTTGCTTACAGATCATTGTAGCCCAGGTGCAAAGAGAGAGATGGGAAAGTAGTGTTTACTACCATGAGAGTTCCCTGTTATTTCTTTTTCTTTTGTTCTGTGAATAGGAGGCACTGCAAATTTTTAGGTTGCATAAATTGCTGTTTTTCTGAGGAAAGAGGAAGAGGAGGACAGAGGAGCATCTGCTAGCCAGGGAGAAACCAGAGCCAAGATCAAAACCCTCTTTACTCTATGGTCCACCATGGTACCATAATTCAAGTCAGGTGCTGGTGACAATGCACTAAAGATAAAGATGTACACAGTCCTGCTGTCCTATGTAAGATTACAGGGGCTTTTGGGTAATGCCCAACTTGGCTGACATACTTCTGTGACATCTGTGTGTTCTTGAGACCCAGCCAGGAAGGATCTTAGTCACAAACAGGTGACAAATTGGTCTTCAGTTGCAGTGGCTAGTGGCTTAGAATACAATGCCCCGATCCTTTGGCTACTTTTACAAGAAGGTTCAATTCTGTAAGAGCAGGACAACAAAACATATAGTAACATACCGTATATTCTATAGGCACAACAGATGTTCCTTCAGCCTGTCCACTCAAAGTTCTCTTCTGTCAGTATTTTGACAGAAGAATTAAAGATAAAGATATTTTTTTGCCGGCATTGATCTCCCTCATGGTTTTTCTCTGCTATTTTCTCAGAGGTTCTAACACACTGCCGCTGTCCATGGTGCTGGAGTCTCACACAATGCTAACTCAGCGTGTCACCCCGTAATCCGAGCACCCCAAGGTCTGCCCCACCCAAACAGGTATACAAGCACGAAGAAGGCTTGTTTACAGCAGCCTGAAGCAAGTGATATACCTTTGTGCAAGAGGCCCAGCCGGTTAATAGCAGGAACATCTCAAGTAATTAGATCTCATTGGACCAATTAGGATCAGTCACAACTATTATCCAGGTGAAATGTTACACTCCAATCCTGTAGTACAAGACAAGATCTGCAAAAAGTATGCAAACTAAACCCTAAATTGAAGGACATGCCTAGGGAGGACAAAGGGGAGATACAACTTTTGAAAACTGTACTTGATCTTGGAATTCTGAGCCAACAGGAGTGTTAAGCAGGCTGAACGCCAGCCCCTGGAATAAGCTGCTACTCCCTGAGTCCAGTTGATCAGTTCTGATCCCAAGTAGGGAGACCGTCTGCTACTAGTGACTATCTGAAACAGAAGGTAATGTTTCACCTACATCTACTGATGAAGTCACAAGTGGAGGGTAACATGGAACAATCATGACTGTGCCCTGAACCTTCAGAACAGGAATTTTGAGCAGCCTGACTCCTAAGAAGCCACAACCAAACAGGTCTTTCTTGCCTAAGGTTGGAAGTGGCTTTAATGTATGGATTGAAAATGGTCATTAGTGGTTCTTTCTCCTAGAATCACACCCCTTCCCCCATAACCCCATATTTCCCTCTAGCACTCTTCAGACAGCAGGGATGGCTTCTAAACAAGATTTTGTGATGTGTTACAGGTACTATGGAAATGACATGCCAGAAGTTCCATCCTGGTTCTGAACAATGGAACAGATGCCACTGAACCTTAAAGGATGAAGTGGCTGACTGTTTACATGTCACTCAGCACCAGAAATGCACACAATGCAGTACTCATATTACTGCATCACAGAAGCCACCGAAAGCACAATGGCAATATTTTGCCTTGTCTTATCTTAACTATAAGGGCAACATGATAAGTATCACTTTTATGAAAGATCATTTTTGGTGACCTGTAGTATCCAGCTTTGAGTTCATACACAACCAGGATAAGTGAGGTTGGACATTCCACAGCTGGTGATTCAGTATCTAGTTTGGTGTAAAAAACAGCAGAGGTGGATAAGCCAACTTGAGGCTTGCCAGTGGACAAGTTGCCAGCTAGGGGTTAGCTGAGAAGGTTAGCCAGCTTGCTGTTTGCCATGCAGGAAGTTTAGCCGCCATGGGGTTATCTTGGAAGGTTAACTAGTTTGGTATTAGACAGAAACATGAGCTAATTTAATGTGAGCTGCAATAGTTAACTAGCTTGGATCCCAACCCATGAATATGCTGTCAGTAAAGTGGTAGAAAGCCTGGCTGTAGGACAGGGGTGCAGCTTTACTGAATGGTCCTCTGTGGCTCAGGGTATCTCATATCAGTGCTCAACAAAGCCAAGGGAAACTCAACAGGTAGGGAATTCATCAGGACAATGGGTGACCCAATGCCAATCCACTTCCAAGGAGCTGAGGCTCCTGGGTGATTGTTCAGGATGTATACAGGATGTGCTCTTCTGGGATGTCAAACAAGGATTGTTTCCACATTAAAGAATCTTACAGAAAATATAAAATATGCAGGAGGAATTTTAGTAACCAATGAGCTTCGTGCAAAGGTGGAAAAAAGGTAAAATGCAACAGACCAAAGCTAAGAAGCCACAAAACCCAAAAAATATAGTCTTAAGACTATTACTTCTAACTTCCAAATGAAGTCAGATATACTTAGTGGTTTTATACACTGATAAACACGCAATAGGTAAGGTGGGGAGTAGATGCAGATTTGAGGTTTATGTGAAGCTGCATGCAGTGAGTTTTCCATTATGCACACTAGTGTTTGGCTTGCCCTCAGGAGAGTTCCCCAGGCAGCATGATCCAAAAACAGAAACAACACATTCAGTCACAAGACAGTGAAAGAAAGCCCAGCTTTGCTTTGAGGCCCAAGCCGTTTCTATAACAACAGACCCTTTTCAGAGGTGCAAGAAGCAAGCTCTTCGACGCAAACATTTGGTCCCTGTGCCAAGCATCCAAAAATAACCCGTCGAGGGACCGTGAGGTGATAGAGGGCCAAAGGGCTGGGGATTTGGCAGTCTTTCTTTAACCAGCTCAATGAGCTCCTGAAAATGCAGAATAGGCAAGTGACAGGTTAAGTACTAAAATCTACAGATTACAGCCACTTTGCTCATTGTGGCCCTTCTGCTCTACTGCTCTGCTTAGATCACTTTTGAACATGTGGCCCGCTGCCTCTCCTCACTGCGTTGCATGAGATGCAAACCTACAATGGCTTCATAACACAGTTCATACCTGCTGTAGATACACAGAGATTGGAAATTACTTATCATATATACTGGAAGGAAGACTTGCCTCTTTGAGACAGCAGATAAGTGTCGTTGTTTGTCTTTGTTTTTGGGTTATGCTAAAGTGTTGACATCCAAGTCTACAGTGAGCTGATACCACCCACATGTTCCTGCTTCTATTCTATTGCACTAGTCCTGAGCTTATTTTTAGTGTACACACATAGCAGACCCTTCTTCTCCCTCCAGCTGCGTTATAGTTCTTTCAGGGAATTAAAAAAGAAAGTCTTTCTGTTGATTTGTTTTTGCCTGAGTTCTAGCTATTCATATTCCTCCATATATCTTGGATAACCATTCCGTGTACACTAAAGGGATTAAGCTTTCGCTGGCAGGCTACAACAGTCATTTGAGATGCTAATGTACAGCACTAAAACTTAATAAATAGACAAGAGCCAATGCTGCAGAAGATGTACAGGTCAAATTAATCCCAGTGCAATGAATGGTCAGTCTGAGACACTGGGTTGTAAAGTTCACCAGAAATGACCACTTATTACAAAGACAATGAACCGCTATCACCAGCAGTCAAAAACACAGTAGCAAGGCTCATGGAGGGAGTCATTTACTCAAATATTTTTATGTGGGGAAACACCAGTATTGACTGTACTAACAATTCTGAGCCAAGATGACTACATCAAAAGTGGTAATGTCTACTGTGCACTAATGAATTCTTCAGAAGGGACCAACATGTGTCTGTTTCCTGTTGTTTCTGATGTTGACATCACAAATCGGACAACAAAGGCTATGGGGCAAGTCCTGGTGGTGCTAAGCTATATTTACATTTACATTTACATTTATTCATTTAGCAGAAACTTTTGTCCAAAGCAACGTACATCTCAGCAAAAGTATAATTCATGCATTACATTAAGAGAAGGAGACATAGCTGCAGACATGAAAGTCTCAAACAAACCTAATTTGTTACCTACCACTTGCTACACCGAGGTCCTTCGTCCGAGTAGGTGCACAAAACACAGGATAGACAAATCCTGATATCCTCCCACCTATTTATTTTTTAATTTATTTATTTATTTATTTATTATTATTATTATTAAATATTATAAGATACACAAATAAGCAAGTAAAATACCCAAGTAGTGGCTGAATAAAGGTTTTATCTGGGGATGCTTCTGGAGTTGCGATGCATGAACAGTTACACCGTAAATGAGCTGGAGAGATTTTGGACGAAAAGGTGAGTTTTTAGACCCTTCTTGAATATAGAGAGAGTTTCCGCAGTTCTGAGTGACAGAGGATGGTCATTTCACCACAACGGACCCAGAACCGAGAACCTCCGAGCTTTACCTTTCGTGCACGGGACCACCAAGAGAGCAGAAGTTGACGAGCAAAGAGACCTGGCTGGGGTGTAGCGGTTGATTAAGTCTTGTAAATAGCTGTTAGCAGTTCTGTTGATGCAATTGTACACAGTAACCAGGGTTTAGGGTTAGGGTTAGGGTTAGGGTTAGGGTTAGGGTTAGATGGGCAGCTATAGGAAGCCAGTGCAGAGAAATGAGTACAGGAGATACGTGGGACCGCTTTAGCAAATCAAACACAACTCATGCAGCAACATTCTGTAGAAGCTGCAGAGGTTTGATGACATTAGCAGGAAGGCCACACGAAAGAAAGTTGCAGTAGTCCAGACGAGAAGTCACCATGGCCTGGACAAGTAGTTGGGCAGAGTCAGTAGTGAGGGAGGGACAGATCCTATGAATATTAGGCAGGATGTATCTGCAGGACTGGGCTGTGGCTGCAATATGTTGAGAGAATGACAGACTCGCATCAATCATTACTCCCAGGCTCGTAGCGACGGAGCTAGGCGAAATGAGTGAGTTGTCCAGTTTGATTGACAAGTCATGACAGGAGGACAGGCCATATTTTACCCTATCAAACTTGTAAATAATGAAGCATTTTGTAGTAAAAAAAGATTTGTAACATTTTAGCTGCATTTAGGAAAGCTGTTCATTAGGAACACCCAGTAGACCAAGGAAAGGGCTGTCTGAGGACATGATCAAGGTGTATAACAATCTCATATTTCTCCTCAAACAGGAAAGCCTGTAAACCAAAAAGCAGGTGCATCTTTGAATGAATCAGTTTGATAGAATTATACAATGGGCTTATCACAGCAGGGGGAGCATAGCAGCACAGCAGTGCAGTGGTGTAGTGGGTTGGACCAGGTCCTGTTCTCTGCTGTGTCTGGGGTTCAAGTCCTGCTTGGGGTACCTTGTGATGGACTGGCATCCTGTCCTGGGTGTGTCCCCTCTGCCTTATGCCCTGTGTTGTGGGGTTAGGCTCTGGTTCCCTGTATGGGACAAGAAGTTCAGGTGATGTGTGTGTATCACAGCAGGTAACTCACCAAGGGAGCCATGTAAGCCTTGTGTTCCTGTGTTTTAGTCCCCAGAGCCACAGAAAATTAACATGTCCACAAACTGCATATTCCATTGGTTAAATTATATAACTGTATATTGGTTTTATTATATAACCAGTGACTGGTTTACTTAATCTTACTTAATATCTATGTGTGTAAAATCCTTTATTGTCACACCAGCTACTGAAGCATGTTTGGCAATAAATAAAACAGAAAATGCTAGGACTTTTCATGCATAATCACATTAGGTTCGAGCTAGGATTAAGCACTAAATGAAAAGTAAACACAATCTTGAAATTTACATAATATTAACATTTCAGATGTAGATGGTCTCAGAACTCTTTACAACAAACTAAATCAACAACACAAACCAGCAACCTATAATTTGACAAGCCTAAAATTTGTGTAGAACTCCACTGTGTTAACTTCTGATAATAATATTTGGTCCCTCAATACTTATACAAGATGTTAGAGTAGCGAAAAAATCAGCTATATTGGCTTTCTCATGGATGGAAGTATACTGTAAATGTTGCAGCAATAACAACACATTGTCCTTCTCCTGAATGAGTTTGTCTGTTTTCATTTCCAGTTTATTGAAAAAAGTAATATTCTTTATTTAATTTGCTTAGTGTCCCTTGAAAGATATTACTCTAACACAATGTGAAATGGTCCTTACCTTGAGCACAGTAGTTTTTTTATTTTTAATTTGGAGGTGGTAAAGGGTTTATTTGACTCCGTGGTGATCATTGTTGGAGCTTTGGACTGTGTTCACAAGCTGTGAATGAGAGGCAGACTAAAGAGGTCATTATTTTCTTATACCAAAACACTATTGACCCCATCTGATTAAATGCAACTTAACCTCAGAATAGTTATAATCAAGGGGGTGCGGTGGCGCAGTGGGTTGGACCACAGTCCTGCTCTCCAGTGGGTCTAGGGTTCGAGTCCCGCTTGGGGTGTCTTGCGACGGACTGGCGTCCCGTCCTGGGTGTGTCCCCTCCCCCTCTGGCCTTACGCCCTGTGTTACCGGGTAGGCTCCGGTTCCCCGTGACCCCGTATGGGACGAGCGGTTCTGAAAATGTGTGTGTGTGTGTGTAGTTATAATCAAACAGAATAATGAATTTTTCAATGGTATGAAATGCTGGTCTCAAAATCGTCTCTGGATAAGAAGAGACAAAGTGATAGTCATTCAGCACAATAAAATGGACAATTTTACACAATAAAAGTCAGTCTAAATTCACAAGAAACCTACTTCACCTAAACAGTTAAAACTGTTATGACCCAGAGCAGTACCTGCTGCAGAGCTGAAAACAAAACTCTTTGTGCAATGCTTACTGGTTTCTTTTCATGCACAATTAACCCCTGAACAACAGGATTCCAGTTCTCGTCAGCAATGAAAAAAGTTCCTTTTTCCATGATCCTCCACTGAGAAGTGAACCAACACACAGCTGTACAGCAGAGGGCACCACAGCACTGGGAACATTTTACAGTATTGTGCCTTCATGTGTAGTCATTTTACAGGAATTGTTTGATGCTGCAGAGGGACTGGGCATCTCTTTAAGTAAAATTCACACAGTGGCATTTATACATCAATTATGACTAATCAATGAGCATACAACTGATAAAAAGCGGTTCTTTTTAAATCCCAGGAATATGTAAATGGACTTTTCTGTGTATTCCATATGCAGTACATAGGCTTCTCAACTTACCAGTACAGCCAGGACTATAACTGTACTTGTTACATGTAATAACACTACTTTTGCAACTCAAGCTTTACTTTTGCTATTAATTCCAAATCAGTAAAAGCTTAATAATTAAAGATGAAGTTTGGCCTCAATTTGGCCAACAAATTAAACCAATATTGTTTTATTTTAGAAAACAGTGAAGAAAATGAGGTTAAAAATAAATAAATAAACCTGAAAATGATTGTGTCTTCAAAAATTGTCTGGTAGCAGGAGATATCAGTATACTGGTATATAAGTACAGAACTGCTGACCTCAGCACTGTATCCATACAGCACTTTCCTTAATGCTGTAAAACTGGCTGCACACCAACTCTTACTCTCTTGCTTCCAAACAGGAGCAAGATGCTTGTAATCTGAATCCTTTGTTGGCAGTTCTGAAAAGCATTAAATGATGGAATATTTCTTCAACTAAGTTAAAATCTGGGCTGAAATTCAATATAGCAGTAATAAAACAGGGAAAACTGCAAGGGCACCAATAATGCAGCACTAACAGAGACACCTTGCTTTGCTCTGTATATGGTAAATCACTCACAGTTCTTTGGTATGGAAACCCAAACCTGGGGAAACATCCATCCATCCACTGTCAGCAGCTTGTCCCGAGCAGGATCACAGTGAGCTGGAGCCTAACCTGGAGGTGCAGCGTGCAGGGGACACACCCAGGGCAGGACACCAGTCCACCGCAGGCTACCCCATGCAGGGCTCAAGCCCCAAACCCGCCACACAGGGGACACTGGCTGAACCTGCTGTGCCACCACACCCCCTTGTGGGGAAACAATTTCGAAGTTCGGACCATAACCAACTAAACTGAACAGAACAGATTTTTTCCCCCATCTACTTTCAGGACACTTTCAGTCTTTGTGTTGGGACAATTCCTTGTGCTCGTGGAATTCACTTTACTTAATTTAGCATGGGTGTGTCCCCTCCTCCTCCGGCCTTACGTCCTGTGTTGCCAGGTTAGGCTCTGGCTCCCCACGACCCCAAATGGGACAAGCGGTTCAGAAAATGTGTGTGTGTCTGTGTGTGTAATTTAGCATGAACATTGTAACATCCCACTGCCAGGATACACCTCCATCCAAAGTTTCTTGAAATCTTTGCTGATACTCTTGGTTAATTTTTACTGAGATTACTCAAGGGTACAGCAGCAGGAAACCCTCTAGGATTCACCTTGGACAGTTTCTCTGTGCTGAGCAAACTGTGGGTTTGTGTAAATGATATAGTGCACAGAAAAGTAAGACAGATCTAGACATCTGTGTTCCAGTTGTATCATTCATAAAGTCAGAATGACTGTGGGATGTTAAACGTTGGCTAGTAATGGCAAATGCGTCAGCTGTTTTCATTGTAACCCAGTGACACGTCAATGGATTGTTCTGAACAGCTGGAATTTGTATACAGAATTCCAAAGAATTTAGTTCCAATGTTTTGATTCAGCTGGGGGTGCGGTAGCGCAGTGGGTTGGACCACAGTCTTGCTCTCCGGTGGGTCTGGGGTTCGAGTCCCGCTTGGGGTGCCTTGCGATGGACTGGTGTCCTGTCCTGGGTGTGTCCCCTCCCCCTCTGGCCTTAGGCCCTGTGTTACCGGGTTGGCTCCGTGACCCCGTATGGGACAAGCGGTTCTGAAGGTGTGTGTGTGTTGATTCACTGATGCCAACAGGGTACGGTACATTAAACATAGTGGTGAAAACTAAACTTTTAGTTGGAAAGCAATCTGACCAAGAGCTGCTTTTTATTGCTATAGTATGTATGATATGGGTAAAAAAAAAATCCTACAATTTTGTCTCTCTCCTTAGACTCTCTAAGCTTCTCTTGAGCTCAAGTTCTCACTGCTACTACCTTTGCAGCAGCCTGCTTAGTCTGCTGGTACAACTCAGTCAAGTCAAGAGACCCTTCAAAAAGTATTGCCCTGAATACTTCCTTCTTCGACTTAACAGCTTCCTTCACAGCTTGTTGCCCACCAGTAGGTCCAAGGATTACTGGCATGGGAGGCAAGAGCTGCCCTCAAATATTTTTATTCTTATCTTTGTTTAGCTTTTGAGCATTTGAACTAACTGACCGCTTTTATCTGTTAGTTATTTGGATGGTGGTACTTCGAATCTAGGGTTTCTTACTATGGGACACTGGGTAGTGTAGTGGTTAGGAATAACTATTTGAGAAACCTCTGGGTTGGAAGTTTGAATCTGACCACTGCTGTATTCCTTTTGAAGAGTCCCCCTCAGCTTTTCCAGCATAAATACCCTGCTCAATACACGAATAAAGTTACAAGTCAGTTGCTTTGCATGAATGCACTGGAAAATTGGGTAATAAATAATACAATTGTTCGCTAGGAGTAGCATTATGTTTCAAGCTGTCATCTCACAATCAAAACACACTAGATTCAGTCCAAGCACACTAGCTTCAGTCCATGGTCCAAGTACCATCCTGATCAAGGTACTTTTTCCAGTAAAAATGATGGGTTAATAACTGAAGAAGCCTTAAGTACAAAAACAATTGTTTTCCCTTGGACAAAAGAATAAGCTAAGAAATTGATAATAAACATATCTGGGACACTATAGTCTCTTTTTTCATTTTGAATTTGTATATTGTAATTGTCAGTTTTAATTTTATTGACCCAGCGCATTTAACGTATTGAAATGATATATAGATACATTTTTAATAAGCTAAAACTATAATGAAGTTGAAATTGCTTGTGATTGACATTAAAAAAAACTAACTTGAAGTAACTTTACACTTGAATAACTTGACACAGTTTTTGCAATGTTTTACTTTTAGTGGAAAAAAAAAAATTCTAGTGCAGTCCTCATTGAAATTATAACACTAAAAGCTAACAAGTACCACGCCATAAGTCACACTGCAAACGCGCAAGCATTTTGATGCCGCTTGGCAAGTTATTATTTCTTTTCTCTGCCATAAGTAAGGATAAAGGTCAAGCAATATATTCATCTGGCTGTAATATCCAGTAATACCAAATGAGTTATGAAGCTTGAAGCTCATTAGTTTACAGTTGACTACCAGTGCAAAGACAGCAGCAACGTGATTATGTTGGAGCAATAATATAAAAAATGCATTTTGCAATATTTCTGAAAGCACAAAATTGATGTAATTATCCAATATATTTGTATTCAACTCTAGTCTGCATAACCAAATAATGTTAGTGTTGTTGTGGGTCTGCTTCAGAGCAGCCTGCTGGCTGATGAAGAGGAGGAAACAGTTTTATTTAATTAGGTAGGCCTGTAGAAACTCCCACCAGGAAAAGTAAATTTCAAGCTGATAGGTTTCAGTCACGCAAATTTATTTAACACATTTTTTTATTCTTTTCCTTGTAGCTAGTCCTATATCACAGACATATGACAAGCAAAAAAATTTCCCCTAATTACAATACATTTTTTGGGGGTATATCAAAAAACATGTCTTATGGCAAAAAAAACTGTGGTAGAAGTATTCCCTTAGAGCAAATAAAGGGAAAAAGGCATTTTTGGGTTCTCCTGTGAATATGCATCTCTGCCTCAAGGAAATGGCGGGCCAGATCATCTGCTTTCTTCCCTCCAAGTGCCGGAGTTGAAAGTTCAGGTGCAACAGCCTTCTCTGAAACATAAAAAAGAAACCAGTAGGAACATCTCTCTCCTCTCCACTAGGCTGTTGGCTTCCTGCTGAGCTACACACAAGATATCCATTAACATTACAGTGAAGTGGAGCGCAAATATCCATGGATGCTGTCCAATGTATTTAAAGGTTCTAAGAAAAATATTGGTAACACCCATCACACTCATATAAAGAGCTCTAGGCCTGGACTGATAAGGGAGATTGATGAGTTCTAAATATTATTCTGTCAACAAGTGGCAGAATTTAGCACATCAGCATCTGACTTCCTTCTTAATCCGGTCAGCCCTTTGCTGACCCTGAAGTCAACAGCATGAGGGATGCACAGAAGTTACAAGGTCTGTGCTTTCTCAGGGAGATAAGGAGACTTTTGGTTTAAGAATTGGGGTATTGTAGCAGTGTGACACATGATGCAGGAGACCGCTGGTCTGTGCTTGTGCTTCTTTTATTTACAGGTGTCGCAGACAGTGGATCGGGTCACGAGGGAGGGAGCAGAGGAAAGGGGGCGGGGGACCAGGAAGTGGTTCCGGGTTCTTGTTGGGCATGCAGAGCTGGGAAAGGTAGTCTGCAGTCCTTGCTCGCAGTGTAGCCGTCATGCATACATCTCTGGTTCGTTCTCCGTCTCCTCCGTTCATAGTCGGGTACAGGGGGTGAAACAGAGGTCGTTATTAGCCACAGGAATGGCGAGTCCCTCCCAGTTATCAGCCAAGGCGTGCCACACTCCTCCACCCCCACTCTCACGCCACATCCGGGGAGAGTGAAAATTTTGTTCCAGAGTTCCAGGAGTGGGCCTCACCCGTAAGGAGACCGGTGAGCCGCAAAGCCCACTCCTCAGAGACTCACTGGCAGGCCCAGGCAGTGCACTCGAAATCCTCCAGAACGTCTCTGGGCCATCCTCCGGGGCCATCTTAGGCAGATGGATGGGGCAGTCTCCGGCTGAGCAGGGCAGTCTGCGATCACTGCCAAGGTTTCCACCAGCACCTGCCGCTCTGCCAACTGGGCCATCAACAGGGCGTCCATGGACTCCTGCTATTGGAGGTGGATCCTCTGCAATATACGTTCCAACTGGTCACCATCCATTGAGCAACTTCCCAGATTTCAGCAACCCTTGTGACACATGACACAGGAGACCCTTGGTGCATGCTCCTGCTTCTTTTATTTACAGGTGTCACAGACAGCAGATCGGGTCATGAGGGGAGAAAGCAGAAGAAAGTGGAGAAGGGAGTTGAGGAAAGGTGGGGGGCTCTTGTTGGGCATGTGGGGCTGGACAAAGGCTCCGTGCTCCGTGCTCCGTGCTCCCACCTCTGGTTCATTTTCGATGTCCTTCGTTCACTGTCAGGTATAGGGATTGAAATAGAAGTCGTTATTAGCTCCAGGTGTGTTCTCCCCCCTCTACATGAGCCCAGGTGTGCCACAAGCGGTTAAGGCCTTCGCCTTGTAATTTGCTTGTTCAAATCTTTCTCCTACTGTAGTACCCTTTACCAAGGAATGTGGCTGAAAATGATGCAGGACACATACCCTGTTCTATAAAATGGATCATAATAAGTGTGAGCTGGTGGGTGGTTTAATCCTGGGCAGGAGGTGGGAGCTGAAGATTGGTAGCTCTCAAGACCCCTTGTGGAATAATGGGGTAATTGCCTGACAGCCAGCTGCGGACACTTCAGCGCTTCATTGAAATGGTCATAAAGGCACCTTGGGGGAAGACTGATGGTTTGGACTGACTGCTGGGTTAAGACCTGAGTTTTGGGGGTGGGGTTTTGAGATGCCCTTTGAAAGTGGTCTGTATGGAAGGTCTGCTTGAGTTCTGTTTTGCCCTTGCTTTGTTTAAAAAAAAACATGTTTAGTTGCTGTACCGCTGCTGTCCTGTGCCTTAATCCTGCCAGATGGCTGTCTACACCCCCAATGAAGTACATTTGTTTAGTACACAAAACGTGCATGCCAAGATGACTTGGGGAAAGGTGCCAGCACAATGAAGAGCAATACAAGCAAAGTTGTTGGTGTTTTATTCAAATTGTGGTGCAAGATGTACCCAAGGACCCAATCTTGACAGATACTTTGTGTTCATGAGATAATGTTCCCAGCAGTCATGCTATGAAGTGTGATGAAGTTATGCCCTTTCACACACACATGCAGGAGTTATGGAGAACATTGCAAAAAAGATGTTGTTTCCCAGTCAAAACACCTTCACAGCCACTAGGATGGGTGATTACCCAAAAAGTCTAAAAGGAGTCTTGCTTTTGCAGGCAACATAATATTTCTTCTGATCAAGGTGGTATTTGGACTCAATGGTCATGTCTTAGAATCTGGCAGGCCAACCTGCAGGCACTGACCAAAATATCAGCAAACTCTGGAACCTTCGAGACCCATTTCGTTTACTCTTTCTTTCACCCTTGTATTCAGCTGGCACCTTTTTTTTTTACATTGGGAATGATGTGGTTTACTGTTCAAGAGTCACACAAGGGTTACTTAGTGACATGTAAAACAATGCTGCCTTTTAATGTCTAGACAGCAATATGAGCCACGTGCAGAGACTGGAAACACAGCAGGGGGCGGTGAGGGCTTGTGTGCTGGGAACTGCTATCTCAATTCTTATAGCAGCATATCCTGGGTGGTCCCTGCAGAATGGATACAGGAAACCGCATGTGGAATATTCATACATTCTCAGATCAGCCTTGGGGGGCGTTCCTGCACGTAAAAAAGTTTGGCTCTAGTTTTCACTTTAGCTTCCAAAAACTCCATTAATCAGATCTGTTTAAAAAAAAAAAACAGCAGAAACACTGATTCATGTTTAATGAAGTGGGAAACCAATGCACAGTAGGATGGTGGTCCAAAGCCACATACAGGCATCTGCCGCGTTCGAGAAGATGATGCCATAGAAGGTTTCCTCTGGTAAATGTGGTTGTAGATGATGGCAGAGCTGGCTTTCACAGCATCCATCTGTAATTATTTCACCACATTGCAATTTGTTGCGTTACGAAACATTTTTCCGAGTAATATTTACACCAAACATTGTGCTAAAACCCACAGAGCCATTTTATGCAACACATCACAACCTTAAATTATTACAGAAAGCTGGACAGTTCACTTTCATATTGAACCTACTAGAGTAGTTTACCGTCAGGACAGCTGCACTTTGTGGAACTCAGATGTCGGTAAGCCAGATGAACTAATCACTCTTGTGGTTTGATGTCTGATGGAAAAGGAAATATTTATGAAATTAAGCACTAATGTGTCAGAATGCTGACTTGGCATGAAATTTTGTTTCAAGGATTAATAACAGTGGACCAGATGACATAAGTCTTCCCATCATCAGTGTCCTGAGCATGCTCAGTTAGCCCTGTTTCAGTTGCTCATGCTTTTAACAAAAACAGCATAATGCTGTAGACTTCACAACCTACACTTATTCAAATTAAATTATTATTTTTAGGTGCCCTCAAACCATGTATAGTTGGCCAGAGGTGGAGGAGCGTAGCAATCTGGATCAGGTGTAGCGAGTGATCAGGTCTTTTGTCCAAAATGACTTACAACTACACTACCCTATTATCAATCACTCGTCTACATATCAGAGCAATTTAACACACAAACACTGTGGGCAATTCAGTCACCAAATTACCAAAAATATCTTTTGACTGTGGGAAGAAACCCAAGCACTTAGAGGAATCTCACACAAACACAGGGAGAGCACACAAACTGCAAATGAATCAAACCTACATGACTGCACAGTCCAGGAGCAGTGAGGCACAAGTGCTACTCGCTATGCCACTACATTATTCAGAATAATTATTATTCATAATTCCCACTATGGGGAAGCAGTGGTGTGCAGCGGGTTTGGCCGGGCCCTGCTGTGTAGCAGGTCTGTGGTCGAGTCCTGCTTGGGGTGCCTTGCGGCAGACTGGTGTCTCGTCCGGGGTGTGTCCTCTCCCTCCCCGCCTTGCGCCCTGTGTTGCCGGGTTAGGCTCCGGTTCGCCGCGACCCTGCTCAGGACAAACGGTCGTAGACATTGTGTGTGTGTATGTATTTGCACTGTATCACATAATTAATTACACCTTTCCTCTTCATACAACTGGATTTGGGCAATCGTAACGTACGCTTTTCTAAGTTAGAGTTCATATGTGTGCCTTTTTAACCCCCTACAGTACTGAGCCATTTCTGGCAGTGATAGGCACTTAGCTCATATGACAAACTCACTGTAAAGGTCTGTCAATGGTCCAAGAAGCAAACAAACCAAAGGGAGCATGAGTCAGCTGCACAGCACAGAGAGCTTACCCAAGTACCAGGCATTTCCGCAGAGCTGGGCGGTGGAGTGGTGACACGATGGAGGATGCATTTAGAATCCATCCGGTGCGCCCTTTTTGATACTAATTTCAGAGCAAACTGGGAAGAGAGGGCCTTAGACTGACGCACAGAGGCACACCTGTTTACAGAGCAAGGCCCCATCCGTCATTATGTGCAAACATCCTGATCACGCACAACTTTCATAGCATTAAACAGTCTCTCCTGCAGACAAATAACAGAGAACATACACAGTTCAGCCAGATGGTGTGACTGATGCCGGATCCTGACAGTTCACCACGGTTAGACCCTCATGCTTTCTCAGCCCTTCTGGGGTAGACAGGCTAATCAGCAAATCTTAAGTACACATTACAAAAAGATATAAAACAAACACTGTATATTCAATGACTCCTCGTTCTTTGGACACTCCTCATTATATTTTTCTGTTTATCTTTTTTGGTTTTTTTCCCCACAGATCTATGTTCTGAAATGCAGAAAAAGCAACCTGCACTTCTACTCCCAGCTGATACATGTCAGTAAAATGCACCAAACATTATATGAATCAGTGCCTGAAACCGCTTGTCCCAAGCGGGGTCGCGGTTCACCGAAGCCTAACCCGGCAAAACAGGACATAAAGCCGGAGGGGGAGGGGACACATTATATGAATGTTTAACTTAATTCAATTCCACAGTGTTTACAGTTACTGTCTGATGTTCCTGCTAATGATCAATAATAAAAAATACACACACACACACATTTTCAGAACCACTTGTCCCGTACGGGGTCACGGGGAACCGGAGCCTACCCGGCAACACAGGGCGTAAGGCCTGAGGGGGAAGGGGACACACCCAGGACGGGACGCCAGTCCGTCACAAGGTACCCCAAGCGGGACTCGAACCCCAGACCCACCGGACAGCAGGACTGCGGTCCAACCCACTGCGCCACCGCACCCCCTAATAAAAAATAGATTTTTACATATAATTTTTCCCATAAGTAGGGGTCATTATTATTTTATATAGGACCCAGAAATACAAGAACTGAGTTTTTTTAATTATAGCTGTATCTGAGACTTTTACAGAACATAACTCATAAACAGAGACATCTTTATTAAGCTTCTATTGACTGTGACTCATGAATTTAAAAATAATTGTATTAGTAAACTGAGAAGCTAGTGTATTACACACACACATATTCAGAACCGCTCGTCCCAGACGGGGTGGTGGGGAACCGGAGCCTAACCCGGCAACTCAGGGCGTAAGGCCAGAGGGGGAGGGGACACACCCAAGACGGGACGCCAGTCCGCCGCAAGGCACCACAAGCAGGACTCGAACCCCCGACCCACCGGAGAGCAGGACCATGGTCCAACCCACTGCGCCACCACGCCCCCGTCTAGTGTATTACATTTATGCTGAAAAAACAGATTGCTAGATTGGCTGTAGAAATGACTAAATTAAAATATGGCATTCATTTTTTACTTGCATCAGCAAACTGATGTCTAAACAGTGCAGTCTTGTGCTGTTACTGAGTCTAATGGTTCCAGAAGCATTTTCTGGTTATAGTCCTGTTAACCTTTTTCTCCAAAGCCATTGAAGATAGAATGTTCAAACAGCTGCACTGGTTTCTATATCCCAAACAGATACGCATCGGTTTGTGGTGGGCCTGGATAGCAATGTGACAGAATCAACCATACATCCATAAACACACGTGCTACATTAAAACTGTGATCATTTATTCTACTGAAAGGGCAGAGAAGGTGATGTCCTCTGTTAAACTAGCGAAGCCATATGTTGAGTCTCCTGTCCTACTAAATACGTCTTGCGGGAGATTTTCTGCCATCTTAAGAGTAAGCTGTCCCAAATCCCTGGAAATGTCATTCCAACCTCTTAGCGCTGACACAGACAGGAGTCACACGACCTGCTCCAACAAATTGTAAATTCCTCTAACCTGAAAAAACTTCTTTATTACAGAAACTCACATTTGTAATTAAAATTTGTTCACAAATGGCAGTCTGATCACTATTTAACGTATATTTAATTTGGTTGCTATTGCATCTTTTGGTTCAGACACAAACAAGCAGCCGAAATGATAAAACTGCCACTCAAGCACTAAATAATATTACCTTCATGAATTCTCTTATCTCCTCCACATGTTCTTTAAAAGCAATGTAGTTGTCAACTGTACAACTATAAACACAGGTGCGTTAGCGCATGTTGGACTACACTGTCCAGAGAACTGTCAGCACTGATTCAATGTGGTCAGCAGGACCTGAAAGTGCTTTGGGAAAGATTTTCACTGATGCTGTATCATCTTCACGCTGCCACATGTGTGCTGCATTGCAGTGTGTCACCCTTGAGAAGGTAGGGAGGGAGCATCAGTTACTCTTTTGCACACGACGGGGCGCTGTTTCCACAGACTGGTGCATTATGCAGACATTGACCTGGCAAAACTACTTATAAAACGCTGCAGTCCACATCTTGGCCAAATGTCAAATGCCATCTTCCTCCTCTAACCCACAGGGAGAGAAAGGTGCCCTTTGTATTAAACATATTACCATAAACAGGCATACAATTCATAGGCATTCATATTGATCACATATCACATGCCTTCTGTTAAAATGAAAGAAATGTGGATACTTAAAAACGTGTGCAACTTCTAAGTCTCAGTAGATCGCTACAGTTTACTGACTGCATGTTTCAAGTTTGAAGCACTGTGCTGCCTTAAAAATGCCTTTTTTAGTTTCTGTAAGTGTTCCATGATCCAAACATCGCTTAAAAACAGAAACATTTAAAAATACATTTAAAAACTAAACTTACTGAAGCACTGATTGCCTGCTGGACCATTACATACTGCAAAATGCATTACGCCTCCTTGTACCGGCCAAAAACAAGATCATCCATGACTCATTCCACCGGCAGTACGTCATCCTCCAGTTGTCCTGAAGGTCTGCCTTCTCACTGGGCCCGATTATTTTAATGGACTCTGATTATTAGTAGCTTAAACATACATCAGGCAATGGGTGGCCACACCGGGCCATCAGTCCCAAACTGCTGGCAGCATTCACAGCTCCCAGCAGGAGTGTGAACTTTTGAAATGGTGAGGAATTTGATTGTCAAATGTCTGCATGGGAGTTCTCAGAGGAGTCCTGACCCCCAGGGGCTAGCTCAAAGGCACCAAAGCACCATCATCCCCCCCCCTCCCCCGACCCTAGTGCCCTGGTAGTGATTCTGTGACTTAAGAGATCCTTTCTCTTGGTCACATCCAACCTTCCTTCTCAGTAATGCTACAGTGCAGGCCACTTCTGAAGGCTAACCTTGGTCAGATAGGTGCATTTGTATCCCCCAGCCTAAGGACACGACATTTGGGAACATCTTGAGACATGGATGATGGAAGAGACAGTATAGTTCTGCCAGTGTTTTTCTTGCCCCACCTTTTAAAATGGTATGACTGCAATAGCCTAAGAGTTGAACCAGTGCCCACGGAGTGACACAGCACCTGGCTTGGAGCGGTGAGATGACTCAGAGGTGTTATTTTTACATTGACCGAAAACTTTTAGTTCTCCATCAAGGAAACTGATGTAATGCACTCGTTTTATTTTTCTCTGAGATGTACATCGCTTCTGAGAAAATCATCAGCTAAATGAATGGACAAATATAAATGTAAATATGAGTTACAAAGGCTAATAGAGTAAGCACTCACAAGTGTAGAGAGGGACCTTCTGGTTTTATCTGAGCTGCAGTGTGTTTACTTACGTTACTGCAGTACTGGAATCCAGAGTCCTGTGACCCTTGTGATTTATGAGTCAGAGAGGTTTTTGGGACTGGTTAGACTCTTGAATAAAAAGGAAATCTCAAGTCAAACAATACATTCAGTGGAACGGTACTTTTTTTAATAAAACAAATAAAAATTGACAGAAACTGCATAAATGTGAGCAGTTCTGATGACTTGTATATCGAGGTCATGGGCTTTTCTTAAAGAAAGTACATACTGATCTATGAATACATTTTTGTAAGCTTGTAAAAGTCTTCTTAGCATTTGCTCTATTGCAAAGACAAAGCAGACAATACAAACCTGCGCTGTTTATTTATACATTTTGCATGTTTTTATTCATCTTAATATTTAGTTATCAGCCACATAATGTAAATGTTTACCAAAACCAGATAAACTATATATTAGACTACTGAAGCTGATCATACAGATCATTATTGTAACGACCCCGCGTTACTGTTTTAGGAGGGAGTGTGTGTTTAACTGTAAATAGTTGCATTATGGGAGATAATGTTAAATGTGTGTGTAACCACTGGGGGCACTTAAGGGGAAAATGGTAGGGTGACCGTGTCTTCCAGTAGGTTGAGGAGAGTCTAAGAGTGCTAAGACAAGCTAGGAAGGCTGTTTGGCTATAAGCGCAGGTTCTGGAAGACATGGGGTTCTCGAACCGAGAGCATAATTCCCCTTGTGCTGGTGTTCGAATAAATCCTTCGTTATGAACGCTGTCTCCGCGTTTTTGTTCGCCCCATCCAAGCCCACGGTGCTGCGCGTCACATATTATTTATTAAGACATTCGGATGTTTTTAAAAACCAGCGCTAAGTAGTCATGTGTCATCCATGATTGTTTTAAACTTTGAAAACTTAATCTGAATGTGAAATAACTACTTCTATAGCATAGCTCTACGAAAGAGTGACGTATTCCGTTGTTGTACTTTGAGAAATGAACCCGAACGGGGGAAAATTCCACATTCCATCTCCACAGAGCAAATAATGAGCTCTCTGTTCTGCAGCACCTTGAAAATTGAGCCTGGTATGAATAGTTAACGCATTTCTGAATTCTCTACCAGCTGAGCTACCTTCTTACCCCTGCTCTGCTGCCTGTTGTACGACGACGGACTCACTGCGTGCTTTAGTTTCTTCGAGAAAATAATATTAAGACTTCTGGAATACCGTAAAACTCTGAACCTGGAATACGGAACCATTACAAATGACATTTATAATAATGTCGCCCGTACTCAGGTGGACTTCCAAAATAATTACAATATTGCCACGTTACACTCGTGGAGCACCTGAGTTCTGTATTCTGTGTGTTGCACGTTGAACGTGGAATTATTCCACATTTCGCTCCCAGTAAATTACCACTCGTGGGCCAAATAAAAACGGGAAAATTATATGTGGGAGCGCGACAAAAAAAATACAGTGAGGGGGTGTGCCGCGACGAAGGGCTGCCCGGCGCGAGGCGTTCCCGCCTGCGGGTGTCTCTCGCGCCGACTCGCTCGCGTCACGGAGCGCCGCTCCTTCGCTCAAAGCGGGGCTCGGACGCCGCGCGCACACGCCGATCAACTCAGTGGATGGACCCCCCCCGCAGCTGCGCCTGCACGGTAATACCCGTTCCTTACCCACCTCGTCCATCCGAAAAAAGTGGAGGGGGGGTGTCGCGAGGGAGCAGACGTGTTAATTTCGACCGGAGGATGCCAAACAAAAGCATAACTTTTACTCATGTGTCATCTTTAACTTCCGCTTTCCGTAGTTTTTGAGCACTTATAAATAGGTTCCTAAGCCTAAGGTCTGTCCTGCAGTTCCTGCTACTAGACAGCGCATCGAGTCGGTCGGTGTGTAAGTAGATGTTCATGTTCCGTGAAGGATCGCGGTCGCTCCCGTCTGGAAAGATTCTGTACGTGCTGTTCTTTCTGCAAAAAAAAAAAAACTAATAATGTGATCAACTGAAATATATGTAAATCAACGTATGTACAGCATTTTCTTTTGGATTGTTTTACAAGTTGATGATCTGGGTCGCCAAGTGCCAGGGGTTCCGTACCCTCGACAGTCAAGCGTTCAGTTCTGCGGGTAAACGCCGGGGACTGTTCTGACACGGCTGTGGGGAAGGAGCCTTGGCTTTGGTTAATTTATTCAGTTATGGAAAGAGATTGGAGCGCAGAACGGCGAGTCCCGGGCACTATTTAAAACAAAAACAACCCCCCCAAAAAAAACTGTCCGCTTAGTGCGTAAAGGGATTTGAACGCACACCGAGTCCTTGGTAGTCTGGTTAATAACACTGTCCAGTAGTACATAATGGTAGAGACCGCGTTTAACACAAACCACTGAGCCATGGGTGGGCTATTTAAAACCCTTTTCAGTGTATGAGGTGGTTTGAACATAGTGAGTTTTGGGTTGTCCATTTAGGCTTATTTCATGCAAAAAGTGGGAAAAGGCATGTGAACAGGGATACAGTGATCATCGGGGTAATCTGTTTAAAAATTTTGGTCTAGTCAGTCCATAGCAAGAGCAAAGGGATTCAAACACAGTGAGTGGGGGTACTATCTAGTTCATTAGTCACTGATGTTACAAAGTGTAGGTCAAAGGCCTTATAATTCGATCTGGTGTGCAGTAGTGTTCTGTGTTATGAATCAGTAAACCTTTAATAGATTAGGCTGCAAAGGAATGATGAATAAGTGCTTTTTAAATCACACCACTTTGCCACATTTTCCTCCTCCAAGTTCTTTCTCTTGTTAAAGATTGTTTTATTTGGCTGTGACATGCTGAGGTGTGTCAAATACAAGGAGTGACCGGGCAAGGAACAGCAGCAGATGAATTTACCCTAGGTTTTCTTGGATACCTTTTTTCTACAATTATTAAATAGTACTAACCAAATAATGATACTAAAATGGCTTTTCCTTAATGAAGAACTATTGTGAGTCAATCAAAAGTTAAGAACACAGACAATTTAAAATCAAACCTGTAGCATAAAGCTCTCAGATTTTCGTTACTCATTTAAATTTAATCCCAGAGCACCCAGAGTTCAAATTCTTATTCACAAACAGTATTCTCTCAGGCTTCTCTCCCTCCAAAAGAAAATGTAAATATAAAGAAAACCATCACACTCCTGTCTGTACTTTTAAAGTCCTTATTCCTCTGAACTGGCCACACCTGGTCCTTGTTTGCTTCTAAGGATCCAACATCAGGTGCGGCAATGAGTCAAGCAGGGAATGGGTGTTGCCATGTTCCTGCCTCCTTTAATCGGCATACCTTAATTTATCAACTCTCTTTATCCAAATTTTTGGAAGAACTGGAATAATAAATTTAGAATACCCAATTTTCGATTTACAGAACAAAAATCAGTATAATGAAGTTTAACATGTCCAAAAAAAGGTGAAATGTGAGTGAAGAAAAAGCGCAGTAGGTGAGACGTTTGCATCCAGATCTGTCCGTCTGTTGGTGTGTAGTTTAAGAGAGTAGGGCATTACGGGAAATATTTGAAATTCCACAGGTGTGTCTGCCAACCATTTTGGATTTGATATTTAACTGAATGATTGTAGACACAGTAGCACAATTAGCAGAAAAAGTTTAGATCATAGGGGGCGCGGTGGTGCAGTGGGTTGGACCGGGTTCTGCTCTCCGATGGGTCCGGGGTTCGAGTCCTGCTTGTGGTGTCTTGCGACAGACTAGCGTCCTGTCCTGGGTGTGTCCCCTCCTCCTCCAGCCTTTCGCCCTGTGTTGCCGGGTTAAGGTTAGGCTCCGGCTCCCCGCGACCGCATATGGGACAAGTAGTTTCAGATGGTGTGTGAGTTTAGGTCATTACCTTTTGGTGATGTATGTGTATTTTAGCAACAGTGTGCAGTTTTATAAAGTTGTTCGCAATAAGCGCAATGTGCTCAGTGGATCCCTGCATGGTTTATAAAAATGGGAATTACTTTGGAGCAGTAACTGTACAAATGTGTTTTATATCAAGTTGAACTCATGGGTGTATATAGGTGTTTTACAGTGTTCTTGTGATATTTGGTAAACTGGTTTGGGGCTTTTGAATTTAAAATACTGAGAAATAGGCTTTTGGTATCCAAAATTTTCAAGAGGTTGAAGGTGTTTTTTTCCTTGAAGGAATTCACAAGTTTAAAATGTTACCATGGTAACAAATCTACTGTGCTTCCTATAACTTGAAAGACATAAGAGAGATACTTGGTGTTTGGAATAAAAAAAGGTTAAAGCAGCACACACACACAGATTTTCAGTGCAGCCATGGCCTTGTCTTCTAGCACACAAAACTTCTTCTCCCACAGTTTCCTGATTTTCAGTCCACACACACCCCAAAGTCTGCTCTTGGTCCACGAACAGGCACTGATAAAAAAATTTGGAGTCTTGTGAAACTTCTCTCTTTTTATCACTCAAGCACAGTCTTTAAAGTAAGTTTTGCTTTTCTGTACAACCAGGACTTACTTAAATCATAGCGTAACTTGTAGTTATGGTAATTTAGAAAGTAAAGCGCAGAAGTTGAGACACCATACGGTGTGTGGCAGTGAGCAGGATTTAGCACTGCAGGAAGCTTGAAGTTTAATTAAGGATCCCAGCTTGTAAAGCTCAAGACTGCTGGTTAAAGCTCTGTTGCAGTGCCCTTAAGACAGGTACTTAGTTCTCCACTCAGTTATCCACCTGTATGAAAGGTCTAAATTATAGGCTGCTTTGGGTAAAAACAACTGTGAAAAAATAAAATGTTAATATCTACAGATTTCCTATGGTCTGACTGAAGTCATTTATGATGGTAAATGGACAGCAACACTGGCTTGTTATCAAGGCTGTCTTTTATGAATAACTGCTTGTCCAATGCAGGGACATGGTGCTCAGGAGTCTATCCTGGAATCATAGGGTCTGAGACAGGATAATCCCTGGATGGAGGGGCAAACCATCATAGTGAAATCACACACAAAGGGTAAAAAAAAAACTGAAACCTTAGGGTCCATCTCCCGAACCAATCATAAATGTAGTCGTTTCAGTTAATTGTCTTTGAAAAAATAATGTTTTCAACACCATTTTGAAAATGTAAGAGTATTTATGAACGTAACCTATTTTAGAGATAAACATTAATTTTAAAATATATATTATCATGTTTGTCACTAGGGGGTGCAGTGGCGCAGTGGGTTGGACCGCAGTCCTACTCTCCGGTGGGTCTGGGGTTCGAGTCCCGCTTGGGGTGCCTTGTGATGGACTGGCGTCCCGTCCTGGGTGCGTCCCCTTCCCCCTCCGGCCTTACGCCCTGTGTTACCGGGTAGGCTCCGGTTCCCCGTGACCCCGTAGGGGACAAGCGGTTCTGAAAATGTGTGTGTGTGTGTGTGTGTGTTTGTCACTAAAAATATCATTACTGGAATGCATTTGGGTTCAAAATATCTATAATTAAATGAGTATAGGTTTTTAAAAATACGCTTCATGCTTTTCTCCAAAGCAGCTTAGTTATTTGCCCATTTATACAACTGGGTAATTTTACTGGAGCAATTTCGAGTACCTAGCTCATGGGTACTACAGCTGGAGGTGAGATTCAAACCAGCAACCTTCAGATCCAAAGAATGCAGCTCTAACTACTACTCTACCTTTGCCCCATATATTTTTTTTACAGCAGCTCAAATTTACAGTATTGTTAAATGTGTTATAATACACAAATACAGTAAAACTCAAAGTATAAACAATGAAAATATTTTAACTGAAATTATGGTGGGACATGCGGCTTCAGACGTGTGTGTGTGTGTGTGTGTGTGTGTGTGTGTGTGTGTGTGTGTAAAATTATGGTCTCTGGACATTTTTCTTGTTACTGTTACGTTAGAGCTTCTCCTAGTTACTTCCATGACACCCCATCAAGAAGTGGAGATTGAAGGTGAAGACAAGATGAGTGGATGTTTTGTGTTTAATACCTTAAAAATGTAAGAGTTTTCTCTATAACCCTTTCAGTACCACGGGCTCTCATTAGTGTAACAGGACCTCATTGGAACTCTTCAGCAAGTTAAAATAAAATGATTTTTCAATATTTTGCTGGCAACACTTCTGCTGAATCACAACAGGTGTGACCACTGTGAGCGAAAACGCTCAGGATTATCATTGTCGTAATTGACAGCTTTCTCGCCAGGTTTGGTTTGAAGCTCATGAGACAGACCCCTTCGGATCTCTGGGGCCCTAGGAGTGTTGCTGGTGCTTTTGTCATTGGGAAGATTGATTAATTAATTCTACGTTTTGGTGCAATGCAGCTTGAATCCTTGTCAAAGCCTATGGCTCTCCTTATGAAATTATGGATATAAACAGATTATTCCCTGCTTCAGTGTGAACCTTGGCGCTGCGCCCATTTACTATGGGAGGATGTGGACACATTTGGAAGTGCAAGTCGAAGGGCAAGATTGTGCTGTCGCTCTTGCAGCTGCGTAGCGATAATAAGCAACGTAAGAAAATTTGGCTTTAAGGCACATAGGGTTTGCGTGAAATCCTATGGAAGATTTCCAGTTTGGGATGGGTTCTCCAACGAGAGATGCGTGTAAATGAGACATTCCAGAAAATGATAGACGACTTCAGGGTTGAGTTGCACCGCATTGAGTCAGTCGGTGTGTCGATTGGGCTGTGTAGCTGTCCTCTGCGTCGCCTCTCTCCATGGCACCCCTACTGTGTCTTTTTGAACTTCTCTTCACCCCAAATGCACTGGCCGCACCAGCTGCTCTCCATTCCTCTCAACGCTGCCGGAAGTGGAGTCAACGCTGTCCAACGGGCTACTTAAGCCTGTCAAGGGTCTTTTAGTTTTAATTACATATACAGCCCCCCCCCCCGCCTGCAGCCTTTCTCCCCACTCTGGTTCGAGTGTTTTTTTCCGCTGAATAAAAGGTTCTTGAAAGTGAACAAAATGTCCCATGAATTGCGCTGAAGTTCAGTCACACTTGAGGTTTGAATCCAAACGAGAAAAGCATTTCCTCTCTTACATGCGGATGTTTGACTGCTCGTGTGTGAGTATATGAAGAAATAAAAGAGAAATGAACATCGACACCATAGTAATTAATATGGTGAGACACTTGCCGGTATGAGAGTTTTAGTTCTGCAGCCAAGCTCCTCACATGTGGCGTAAAAATGTTTCTTTTTTTTTTTTTTTATTTTTCAGAAGATGTGTGAGAACAAGTATAGAGATGAAAAATCCACTGCCAAACAGTGCTTTTTTTTACTACCTCTTCAGGACCTCGGGAAGCAAAACTAGCTGTGTTTGTCATCGCAGCAGAGACGCAACACAATTCCTGGACACACAAGGTCAAAGTCCAAGCTGCTAAATAGAGAGGATTTTCTTGCTATTCTCACATTTCTAGAAAAAGACTATGAATAAGGCTGAGATACAGTTAATAAGCTTGTGACTTGACCTCCTCCTCGCTTTGCATTGTCAGGACTTTTCTTTTTCTCAAATGGTTTCCATTTATCATGTTTCCTTATCTTCCTTTAGTCTCAGCACAGATTGATCACCACACATATTTTAGGTTATTGTTTTAAAACAGCATTCCAGTATTTGTTTGTTGTGTTTCGATTCAAATTCAAGACCCTGGTTATTGTCTATAAGTGCATCAATAGAACTGCTCTCGGCTATTTACAAGACTTGATGAACCGCTACACCTCAGCCAGACCCCTTCGCTCGTCTGCTTCTGCTCGCTGGTGGTCCCGCGCACAAAAGGTAAAGCACGGAGGTTCTCGGTTCTGGCTCCGTTGTGGTGGAACGATCTTCCCCTGTCACTCAGAACTGCGAAAACTCTGTCTACATTCAAGAAGGGTCTGAAAACTCACCTTTTCCAGACCCATTTTGCCCAAGATCTCTTCAGCTCATGTACAGTGTAAATGTTCATGCACCGTAACTTCATGAGCATCCCTAGATAAAGCCTTTGTTCAGCCACTACTCTAGCATTGTATTTGCTTATTTGTGTAGCTTATAATATTTTAAAAAAAAAATTGGTAGGAGGGTATCAGGATTTGTCTATCCTGTGTTTTATGCACCTACTTGAACGATGAACATCGGTGCAGCAAGTGGTGGGTAACAAACTAGGTTTACTTGAGTCACATGTCTGCAGCTATGTCTCTTTCTCTTAATTGTACTTTTACTGAGATGTACATTGCTTTGGATAAAAGCGTCTGATAAATGTAAATGTTTCCCTATAAATTGTCCATTTTTTATGCTTTTCTCCAGAGTAACTTATAGTGCAAAGTTATTGACCCATTTATACAGCAGGGCATTTTCTACTGGAGTAGTGTAGGGTAAGTACCGTGATCAAATCTACTACAGGAGCAAATGGGGTTCAAAACTGTAACCTTTCCAAGTCCATGGGCAGTACCTCCAGCCAATAGGTGCTGACCACACAGGCTTTCAAGTGTTTTGGCCCTTGGTTTTGGGAGGCTTGGGGTGAGTCTGTGGCTCATCCTGAGAAAAAACAAAGGCCGTGTTATGAATTTGCCCTCTTTATTTATCTGAGGCATTGGGCTGGTGACCAGGTTGGTATTCTTGTGTCATCCCACTACAAGCATTAGTGTTCCAGGAACTCACTGCACCTGCAGCGAGTAAGGATTCGAGCCACGGCCTTTGGAATTGAAATACTTTAAGGACCGACCCAGGTTCAAATCCCAGTTCCTGCTGTAGTACCATTGGTCAAGGTACCTTCTCTGAATTAGTGCAACTTGAAAATTCAGTAACATCAGTAAAAATTACCTGACTGTATACATGGTGGGGGCGCGGTGGCGCAGTGGGTTGGGCCGGGTCCTGCTCTCCGGTGGGTCTGGGGGTCGAGTCCCGCTTGGGGTGCCTTGTGACAGACTGGCGTCCCGTTCTGGGCGTGTCCCCTCCCCCTCCGGCCTTACGCCCTGTATTACCGGGTTAGGCTCCGGTTCCCTCGTGACCCCGTATGGGACAAGCGGTTCAGAAGATGTGTGTGTGTGTATACATGGGGGTGCGGTGGCGCAGTGGGTTGGACTGCAGTCCTGCTCTCCGGTAGGTTTGGGGTTCGAGTCCCGCTTGGGGTGCCTTGCGACGGACTGGCGTCCCGTCCTGGGTGTGTCCCCTCCCCCTCCGGCCTTACGCCCTGTATTACCGGGTTAGGCTCCGGTTCCCCGTGACCCCGTATGGGACAAGCGGTTCTGAAAATGTGTGTGTGTGTGTGTGTGTGTGTATACATGGTAGTTTATCCTCTCACCACTGCAAGTTGTTTTATTCATTTATAAGATGCTTTTCTCCACTGCAGCATTCTTCTCCGAGAACAATACAACAGTTCATCACATCAACAGAAGAGAGATCTGGATGCAGACACATGATTTTTGAGTGTAGTCAGTTTGTCACATATCACAGTATAAACCAGTGTACATTACATGAGTACCTGCATATAGAGTATTTTTCAGGATTTAAAAGATTCCATGGTACATGTTTATTGAGCACATAGGAGATCAGGGGAGAACTGAGTCTGAAAGAGATGTGTTTTTAGACTCTTCTTGAATGTTAAGAGAGAGTCAGCAGTTCTGAGAGAGATGGGAGGTTGTTCCACCACTTGTGTGTAAGACCACCAAGCAGCCATAGGTAGAAGAGCAAAGCAGTCCGGTTGGGGTGTAGCAAGTGACCAGGTCTTGTAGGTGTCAGGGAGCATATCGGTTGATGGTTTTGGTGGCCACAACCAGAGTGTTGAACTTGGTATGGGCAGCTCCAGAAAGCCAATGGGGAGATATGAGGAGGGGGATATGTGGGAGAACTTTGGCTTGTAAAACACAACATGCAAAGCACCGTTCTGTATCAGCAAATATTGCAGCAATCGCTTAAGCTTCCCAAGAGTGTGAGGTGACAGGCAACAAGAACGTAAATGGATGGATTGTTTATGCGGTGCGTTGTCCCTCCAGACTCTCTATGTCAAAGCAGCGCTGCAAACGGAGATAGAGACAGCCAAGGATTTCCTTTCATGTGCTTGAGCTGCTCAAGGTTTGGTGTCTGAGGCAGCCGGGCCTTTGATATCTGAGAAGCGTAAACCCTCGGAAAGGATCGACCGAACGATTCAAGTCAACATATGTGATGCCTTTGATGCCACTTCCGCTAAACCGCTGTTTCATAGCATTAAATACTGGTTGGTGTGTGGTCTACGCTGCTCGAGTTGGATCTGTCTCGGGAAATTGTGTGTATTTGTGTGTGTGTCTGCTCATGCATCTGTGTTTGAATCATAAACACACATTAACCCTGCAAATATCCTTTCGCACAAATAAAACACACGCACGTAATTAGAGATTGTCCCCACTTGTTACTGGGTGCTGTAGTGATGGCTTCTACTCCGATTCATTTGCATATGTAGTGAGTCGCCTGGATCAGTAGGAAATTAATGAGGACTGTGATGTGAATGAGGGTCCCAGTCTGTGAGGACTCTGCCCTGGAACCCCTTATGCCATGTCCCATGTATGACATGTTCAAGCTTACCAGGAAGTTCTCACCCCAAGATTCTACTTGTCAATCACACTGCGTTGGTTGGTTTGACCGGGCCTGGACCTGGACCCCCCTAGTGGGATGTTCTGAGTCACATCCACTCTCAAATAGGACCACAAGTCTGTTGATCTGGCAGGAATGTGGCCCATCTGGTATGCTAGTGTAACAGACTTTTACTCCATCTTTACATACATAATAACCACATTTCATATGACAAAATGCTTCTGAACTGCTGTGGACACATTTACATGTATTCATTTACCTGATGCTTGAGCAGTTGGAGGTTCTGGGCTTTCCGTGTGGATTTGGAACCTAAACAGAAGGAGGCTTGGTCCATGATCCAACCATGGAGACTCGCAATCACAACATTCAACATTGGTCATTTTCGTGAGGGACAGCAGGGTACAGATACTGTGCGATCCCCACCTTTAGATGTGCACATCTAAAATATGAGCTCCATCCTACTGGAAAAAAGACATGGCACCCTGAACAGGATCTCACTCTGATGGCATCTCTTTGTTTTCATTGAGAATTATCAGAACTCACTCGTTGCTTATTATTTGCTGTTTAAGTTTTGGCTCATAGAACTGTACCACAAGTTGTGGAACTCCCACTTTTTGTTTTTTCTTATTTCAGAAGCCAGGGGGAAAAAACACAAACTGCCTTAACCATGAAGGAAGACAATTAAAAATTTCTAGCACAGTAAAATGACACAGCATGAAGCTATTGTGGTACCAAGTGGGTGTTGTTGACCACAGGCATCTACAAGGAAAAACATCTGTCTAAATTTTTGAAAAATACCATGTGAAATGCATGAGGTTTTAGTGGGCTGATAAAAAAAAAAAAAAGAAATAATTTATAATTGAGTTTTGGTAAAACGAGTAAATTATATTCTATTTCATGTTATCTGGTGTGTATATATATATATTCGTCAGCCCATTAAAACTTTAAAAAAGGCTCTAAATTAAAGGCATATACATTACCTGTCATTTATTTAGGGCCGTTTTAGAACAAATTTATTGGATCCTTTCCTTCATAGGTAATGGAGAATTGCAGCAAGCGACAAAACAGTTTGTTCACCTGCCAAGGTCTTTCTTATCCCTGGCACACTGTTTTTGCTTATTCTGGAATATCTTATTGATTATTTTACCCTCTAATTTCTCAGTTTCACCTCCATTAAATGAATAACTTTTTACAATGAGTGAAGCTGTCCCACCTTATAATGAATTACTGTTGACCACTATACTTGGAATTATGGGTAATGTCAGAAAATTCCCATAAGTGATCATCAAGTGCTGTGGAATTGCATTATTTTTTGCTTTATCCAGTTACATGTGGTTGAGCTATATTTCAATTCCCTAATTTTTTTTGCATCTATTAAATAGAATTGTTAAGCTTTGTTTAATTGATGACTATCATATATAAATGACATATTAAATTACATTTTTGTCTCTTGTTTTGCTGGATTTTCCCTCCAACCTCTCTCTCTAAACCGAGACATGAGTGAATCAAATGCAGTCCCAGGCTGCAGCATATCTGCAGCTCACCTGTCCACTTTCCTGTGCGTCTTGGATGTTTGTGGGTCGCAGGTATCTGAAGAGGCAGGACGAGCCGAGTGCAAACGATGCCTGCGGTTCACGGCTGCCGTTCTTGTCGTCTCCGTCTCGTTCCGTAATCTTGGTTCAATAAAGACACGCTTTGTGTTTTGTTTGACATTTTCAGGGGTTACAATTGTAAAGGAATGTTGAAAATACCCACCAGTGTGAGCTGCTCTTACCCCCGAATTTCACAACTATGAAATATTCCTTTGTGGGACTTCACAGGAGCATCGTGGGAAACGTCTTGCTTTTCCCCAGGTTGCCATGCTTTCTGCAGAAGCATAACAGCCCCCGCTGATGCTGTCAGCCTGTCTTTCGCACCTTCCTCCACAGATCTGACCTTTGACACCGTCTAATTGACTCTCCAACCCCCAGGCTTTGGGCTGGTGCGTTAGCCGCATCTCCTTGGGTAACTTGTGTTTTCTGAATCTGATGTAGAGGAAGTGAAGGAACAGGGCTGGAAGCAGTAGGTTGCCTTCCCTGCAGAGGGTGCTGTGCTGGCAAAGGGCAGGGCTTTGAGGTGGGCAGCCACCCTGCGTGTGTGTCTGTAAGTAGTTCTGTGTGTGTGTGTGTGTGTGTGTGTGTGTGTGTCTGTATGTTTTGGGGGGGGTTCTCCCTGATAGGCAGTTAAACATGATACTGGCTTGGTGTGATTACAGTTTTTGGTGGGTGTTAATGGATTTGGAGAATGGGGTGGAGGGCTGGGGGGGGGGGGTGAACCGTTATGAATTCCCTCTTTGTCTCAAAGCAGCTTGTTTAGCCCAGCCTTTTGCACCATGTGTTCGTATGAGGAAGAGGCGGAGGAGGGGAGCTCCATTTCTCCTGGGACAAGGACGGGGGACGGGGGGGTGAAAGGAGTTCTCAAGTGCGCTGGTTTGTTCCCCATAAGAAGAGAGGGAGCGAGCCAGACAGGCAGTGCAGGATCAGCGGGATAGAGCAGGGAGTGGAGAGGAAGTACGTGCCATCATCCAGGTTGGGTTTAGGAGTGAGAGCTCACAGTCTGCAGTTAACCACCCTGGATCCGTGTCACCAGTTCGCTTCTCCTCGGGACCATCCCAGAGCTCAGCGCTCCACATCACTGAGGTGAGTAACACTGTGGTGTGCCATCTGGGAGCCGCGAAGTACAACCCAGCTTTTGATGTCATTATGGTCTTAAAAGGAGTGGTCAGTGACTAATGTGCAGTGCAGCTTGCTGAGGAAGCTGGCGGGGGAGGACATTGTGGACGCCTGGTTCCCTTGATCTGTTCCAGAAACGGAGGTAGCTGTCTGTCAGAACAGGTGTCTTGGCACTAGATGCTCGTGGGCCAGTGAGATCTCATGTATCTCAAGTAAGTCACCGCAGTTTGTCGACGAGCTCCCGGGGAGTTAACTGGCAGCAGCCGACTAAATGCCTGGAGGACGCAGTCCAAGACTTTTCTTTTTCCACCGGGGATTCGCGGAGAAAATGGATCCAGATGGCAGGTGGGGGGTTTCTATGCATTTTGCTGTGTATCACGTTGCTGCTCCATTCAAACCAAGAAGATCCAAGTAGGTCTGCAGAACCATGTGGACACATTAGAGAAGCAGGATGACTTTTAAAATATTTAAAGAATAGAAGTTCTTAGCTATTATATCCAATGGGGTTTGAGCTGGTATCAATAATAACTGCCTTGACTTGTTCTGAGCACAACCTTCTCTTACAGCTGCATTCCAGTTATTTTTATATATATATAGATGTTTTAACAGGTGCTCCACAACATGTATATGCGCAATGAGTGATTTGTAATTGTGTGTTTGCCATGCATGCTTTATTCCAAGGCCTGCCTTTGATTTGTTTGCATTCCAAGGTGATCAATTGCTCATGGGCAAAAAAAGGCTTTGATTATGCCTAAAAAAAGAACTGCATGAAATCTCTTGTTTTTAATTCATGTTCCTAAACAGTATCTTTTGTTGATACTAATGAGGTTCAGTTTCAGACATACAGGCATCTTGGCTTAAAAAAATGTAAGAATTCATATCTTTGTGGGTCAGAGCTCTCTTAGATTATTTATATTTTATAAGGCATTTTATATGTTCTATCCAGCACACTTAGGGAATTACAGTGAATATAAGGTAGCCCAGTTCCAGTTAGTATTCCATATAGTCTGGTGTAGTTTTGAGAAAAGTAAAATTTGCCTTGCCTTTTTAATTTTTCATCCATTGTCACAAAAAGGAGAAAAATATAATGCAGATTAATTTTGGATGCAAGTGACACAGAGGGTAGTGCTCAGTAAGTGTGAAGTTTACATGTTCTCCACGTGTTTGCATGTCTTTCCTCCAGGTGCTCCAGTTTATTCCAGAGTCCAAAAATATGTGTTTCAGGTTAACTGGGAAGTGTGTGCGTGTGTGTGCGCGTGCGTGTGTGTGGCTATCTTAATGGACTTGGGTCCCATCCATTGTGTACCCTGACTTGCCTTGCAACCCTTGCTTCTAAGATAGCTTCTCCATAACCCTAACTTGGACATGCGGTTCATGATAGCAAGTTAGACACTCATTTTGGGTGCTTTCACCAATGAAAACATCTTAGTTTTTTCCACTTCTTAATTCCCATGAAGTTCATTTTGGCTTTCTCAAAACTTGAATTTACAAAGGAAAGGAATCTCCTCTGGCTTAGGAGAGTCCAGAAAGTGCCTATTTTCAGGCAGTTGTTTCTTTTTGTGTATTTATTTTTTTCAACAGTCATTCCACAGTCACGGCAGCTAAATTCTCAGTCAAGTCAGCCTCCGAGTCCTGTGACATAGCAGCTGTCGCTCTTTGTCACTTCCCCATCATAATGGGAACAGCAATGGCAACTCTTTTACACTGATGCAGGAGGGTAAATTTGTAGTTGCAGGAGGGCAGTTTGTGAAAAATTGGGGCATCTGGATGACTAAGGTGTTTTACTCTCACAGTGTTCGGCGGGGGCGGTATACGAGTCAGTGTTGTGGAAGATTCAGCAATGAACCGGATCATCTGTGCATGAGAACAGTGATCATTGCACGCAGTCATGCTCTGAAGGCATAATGACATACACAACGAAATCAACTGTATACTTACACAGGGAAGCATATAATCAACACGCACCATTGCTTAGCGCTCATGCTCACCTGAATGCATTCCTTAATGAAAGAGGAGCGTTTACACAGAATTACTTCTTCGTCTGACTCTAGCATGAATTCACTCCAGTAATCAACAGGTGGTGAAGGCACATATTTAAATGAAGACAGTTATTTCAGATGATTATTATCCACAGATCTAGTCAATGCCACGGTTGGTTATATGGCCTCCAGTAAAAAGGTAGGTTTGAGGGACTGCTGTGTGGTTAGGGGTTTGAAGGTGACTACAGGGTGGGGTGGTTGGTGCACGGATCTTATCATATGACCTTCCCAGAAACAGAAGTATGGAAAGATTTCCCAACCACGTGGCAATTGAATCCAATAGGGGGCTGACGCTGCACTTGTTTTTACTTTCTCCTATTTTGGTCAAGTTACCCGCACAGTTGTGATGTAAGTAACCCTGTTGTGTGTACTGTCAGCTCTCAGACCAATTAAAGGACATCTGTTTTTCATTTTGGGTGCTCTGTGTTAAACTTATTTTATAAATTGTGCTCCTAATAATTTAATGAGTAATTTCTTTAAGTTTTTTTACATCTGATATTGGAGATTGTGATGGCGCAGGGGGTTCAGCCGGTGCCCGCTGTGTGGCGAGTTCTTGGTTTCAAGCCCTGCTTAGGGTGCCCTGCGTTGGACTGGCATCCCGTCCTGGGTATGACCCCTCCCGCTTCGGCCTTGCGCTCTGTGCCGCTGGGTGGGCTCTGGCTCCCTGCGACCCCGCTCGAGACAAGCAGTTGTTGACAGTAGATGGATGGATGAACATTTGATGTGATAACTATTTTAAGCATTTTTTTCATGATTCATCTTCATATTTTGCTTTTCTTGATTTTCTTCTGTACTTTGACACTTTGATGCATTCTCTTAATATCGGTATACGTGCTCATATACTACTTCAAATATAGATGTGTTTATTGGGACCTCTGGTCCAGAGTATCCAAAAATTAGTTAATCAGTGTTACATGTGGTAGCTTATTCCAGTATTAGGCAGGATGAGAGACAGCTATTTGTAGATGTGCAGTGAAATTTAGGTTTTTAAAGGATTGCATATTGATGTTTGCATATTGTTGAATAAGTTTTGCATGTTGCTAAATCAAATCCCTTTATGGACACCTTTTTTTTTTTTTTTTTGAAGAGCTTGCAATACAGCTGCACTGTGATGAGGCTTAGTTCTTTACTCACTGTCTGAAGCTAATACTCAAGATCATATTTTCATGTTAAGTTCCATGTTGCGACATTGGCGGCAGTTTCCGCATATACACAGCATACAGTGAAATGTATGAATAAAAACGTTGCATGTGAAACTGTATTTTTTCTAATACTCTGTTTCACTGATTTCCATAGCCAGTTTAAAACAGGTGAGGGAATGGTCAGTTGCAACTGGAATATACCATGGAAAAACACAGATGGTTCACGACAGTTTGGTATTATTCTGTTTGGATTTTTTGGTGCACTCTTCTGGGGATTTTACAATGGCATGTTGATTTCATCCAAGAGGCTTTCCTGGACTGGTTTTATTTGACACGTAGTTGTGGGGCTGTTGAATTATTCACAGCTGCTCTACCCTTGTGACTCAGTTCATTTGCAGCTCAAGGCAATCTTGCACTTGTAATAAGCTCAGGTCAGAACTGAGAGAGCACAAAACAAAAGCTGCCAATTTGTAAAGTTGTTTCATGACAAATGGAATATCAGTCTCGGTCATTAGAGCACGTGGTGGTGAACAAGACAGTAAGCACAAAAGAAGCAGAAGAGAGAGCCCTAGGTTTGCGCTGGTTGTTACTAAGGTGCTCTGACCACAAGGCCATTAAGGCAGTTGACCTCAGAGCAGAGCGATGAGGCTTTGGGTGGCAGATTGTAAAAGATATGGACACCCACAGGGGTGTTGAGTTCCCCTTTCTGGGGTCTCAGAATGGATTGTGACATGTGTGCAACATCATCATTCCTCCTGGTTCCTTCTGGAGAAAATCGTAAAAGCATCTGCATGGCTTTTGTTCAATTCCTAACTTGCTGTTATTATAGTAAAGGATTTAACATTTTTAATAGAGGCTTAAAAATAACTGTTCTGTGCAATTTTTATTTTTACCCTTGGTCCCTCTTTTCGTAACAGCCAACTGTGAAATGTGTCATCATGGATCACACACACACACACACACACACACACGCACACACACAGTCTGAAGCCGCTTGTCCCAAGCGGGGTCATGGTGAACCGGAGCCTAACCCAGCAACGCAGGGTGCAAGGCTGGAGGGGGAAAGGACACACCCAAGATGGGACACCAGTCCGCCGCAAGGCACCCCAAGCAGGACTCGAACCCCAGAGCCACCAGAGAGCAGGACTCGACCAAGCCCGCTGCACCACTGCACCCCCCCCCCCATCATGGATCATTTTGATTGTATTAACCTTGTACTGTTCTCCAAGTTGCTCTTAATAAAAATGTTTTCTAAATGAAAAACTAATAATTTCTTCACTGGCTTTCTAGCACAAGCTTTTTCTAGTGTTTTTGTTTTCAGAGACACTAACGCCCATTCCAGCATTCCAGTTGCTGTTGAGTCTCCACTATCCCTGTCCAGCGGGACAGAACTTCATCTATGATCTATGACCCTTGAGCTTCTGCCAGCAGCAAGGACAAGCGAGCACACACTGCAGGCTTTGCTGTACCACTGGCTAACTGAGTTCTGAGGCTAAAAAGGACATTGGGCCTTCACCGGTCACTGACGAACAGATGGGCAGACATTTGTGGAGTAATTTCACACCAAGATCAAATCTAGCACTTCTTCCTTCCCCTCCTTCCCTGAGCATGGCAACGGTTTACACTGTTCTCTCACATCGGTCTTCTGATGGTGTCACTTGGCACTTGCATCCCTTGGGAGGCTGAGACAAGGGGCATTGCTACAGGAATGGTTTGGAGTCAAGCCTTGTTACCATTTCCTCATATCATGTTGATGACATTGTCCTTCTGGAATACGTCCAGTGTGTTGCACCTTACTGAGCAACAGGATGTACCAACAAGTTCAAGAGCAGGTTCAAGAGTTCTTAGCTTCAGTATGAACCTACTTCTGATGGGGGTTGTTATCACACACTTGTTTCATATCACAACAATGAAAGCTGCTTTTCTGTTGTTTTGACTAATGTCTCTTCCTCCTTGAATTCATAACTGTGGTTTTATTGTTCCACACTGTCAACCCTTACTCCTCAGGTACATAGAGTTCACTATCTGATTGGCTGTTAGTGTTACAACAAGAGTTAAATTTTTGACATATTTGACAAGGAAGGTCCTTTTGGTGCTTTCTTTGTTGGGAAGGACCTGGGTAATTACCTTGGCCTGACTTTATGAAGGAGTAAAGGTGATTTTCAGCAGGGTTTTGCTGTATAGATGCCAAATCATAGAGGCGCCCTCTGTTGCAGCACACAAATTTATGTCTGAATGTGCCAGCTATTTCCACATGAAATGTCTTAATGAAACGTCATTGTGTTATCCTGTGTAATTTCTCAGTCTTATCAAAACCTCTAGTTTATTATTAGCCTTTCACATACATCACCAGCATGCTATACTACCTTAATAGTACCTTATTTTTTGTCTAAATATACATGTTCAGGAGGGTGTGGTGGCGCAGTGGGTTGGACCACGGTCCTGCTCTCCGGTGGGTCTGGGGTTCAAGTCTCGCTTGGGGTGCCTTGCAACAGACTGGCGTCCCCTCCTGGGTGTGTCCCCTCCCCTTCTGGCCATATGCCCTGTGTTGCCGGGTAGGCTCCGGTTCCCCGCGACCCTGTATGGGACAAGCGGTTCAGAAAATGTGTGTGTGTGAGCTTCCTATATTTTCACACCCAACCTTCATCTTTCCTTTTTCCACCCTGTGTCAGTTCCAGACCCAGCATGCCTCAGAAAGGATGGAGCCCGTAGGGCATGTGAGACCACCACTCTGTTCTCGCCTGGCCCCCTGGGTCCCACATTTGGACTGGTTCAGCTTGCCCAGCTCTCAGAGCTCACAGTAGTGGTGGGCAGGACAACGAAGTCTGGCCAAAATGCTTGGACGGAGATCCCAGTTGCACCTGGTACTGTTGAACTCACTGACATGCGGGCTGGAGATCTGCGTGGCAGCAGGGATCACCTATGTGCCTCCGCTCCTGCTGAAGGCGGGGGTAGAGGAACGGTACATGACCATGGTCTTAGGTAAAACTGTAATTACCGCCCTCAGTAGGCCTGTTACACTGTAAAAGTTGTGATAATGGAGTCTTCCCCATACCTGCAAGGAATTATTGATTTTGTGATAGACCTCTTTATTTTTTGCACACCATATCTGAGGTGTCAAGAAGCATAGTGAAAGATGCTCAGAGGTCTCAAATTTCAATCTCACCTCCTGTTGTATCACCATATAGCTAGGTGCTTACACTAAATTGCTCCAGTAGAAAATCCCAAGTTGTATAAATGGGTAAAAAATTGTGACTTACTTTACTGCAAAACAACTTCTAAAGTTATTAGCTAAATGAATAAATTTGAAATATGCCAAGTTAAGTCAGTGCAATCTACTCAAAGATCATTAACTGGAGTGTCCATCTGTGGCGGCTTAAGATGAGCTGACTCTCATGTACAGTACGGCCTCATCCATGACGTCAGTGGGGTTTTGCTTCTTCGTGACAGGGATGGAAGACAAAGGGCAGTGATAAAGCAGTTAAAGTTTGTTTCACAGAGGTACGATGCATATGTAGTGCATCTCACACACAGTGAAGTTGTCTACAGCATGAAGAACAGTATGAGAAACGCAGTGAAGCGGGATGTGAGCTTCCAAGTGTCTGTTGGACAAGATGTCATATGTGTACTTAGTTTTCTCACCTGGCCTGTCTGATACACCTCTCTCCTCCAGGTATCGGGCCGGTTCTAGGCCTGCTCTTCATCCCGCTGATTGGCTCAGCTAGTGATCGCTGCACCAGCAGATATGGCCGCCGTCGACCCTTCATCTGGCTACTGTCGTTGGGTGTGCTGCTCTCCCTCCTCATCATTCCCCATGCTGATGTCTTGGCCACCCACTGGGGTAGGGGAGGGCACCCCCTGCAGGTGGGCGTTCTCATCCTGGGTGTGGCTCTGCTGGACTTCTGCGGCCAGGTTTGCTTCACGCCGCTGGAGGCGCTGCTCTCGGACTTGTATGGCAGCGAGGAGGAGGAGGCATGCAGCCAGGCCTTCGCTATGTTCTCTTTCATGGTGAGCCTAGGCGGCTGTGTGGGATACTTGCTACCGGCACTCGACTGGAGCAGTGGCCCGCTGTCGCTCTACCTGGGTGGCCAAGAGGAGTGTCTCTTCACCCTGCTCATCCTTATCTTCGTTCCCAGTGTCCTAATCACCATGAAGGTATCTGAGGAGCCATCCCATGGTGCACTCTTGCTCGCCCCAGAGCGCAGCTCCCTGGAGGTGGTGTATTCCTGCTTCCCCTCGCGCCGGTGCTGGGCACGCCTGTGGCGACCCAGCCTGCCACCTTGCCTCCTGCGCACCTGCTGGTCATTAACGCCCACTGTCTACCGCAGCTATTACCAGGTGCCACGTGTCATGCGCCAGCTCTGTGCAGCACAACTCTGCAGCTGGATGGCTGTCATGTCGTTCATGCTTTTCTACACAGACTTTGTTGGGGAGGGGCTCTACGAGGGGGTGCCCAGTGCAGCCCCTGGGACAGTTTCCAGGCAGCGCTATGAAGAAGGTGAGTTGGTCCTGTTACCTCCTGAGACCCAATTCTTCATGTTCACACAAGCTCCCCACCCTCATCTACATCGCCTCAACAACAGTTTGAGTGTTTCTTTCTGTCCCAGTAAATCTTAAGCAAGTTGTGATTTCAACTGTGTCTGTGATGCAATGAAAAACAGTTTGTAAGTGTGTCTGTGCGTGTGTGCGTGCGTGCGTGCGTGCGTGCGTAGATATATATGTATATATATGTATATGTAAGGGGGATGCTGTGGCGTGGCAGGTTTGGCCATTGCCCACCGTGTGGCGGGTCTGGGGTTCGAGCCCTGCTTAGGGTGCCTTGCGACGGACTGGCCTTGCGCCCTGTGTTGCCGGGTAAGACTCCGGCTCACCGCAACCCCCGTTTAGGATAAGCGGTTGTAGATATTGGTTGGTTGGTGTATATATATGTATTTTATGCATTAGGGTTATTATTACATTATTATCACAGGTATTTTATTCACTTTCTGCTATGTCTTCTACTCTGCAAAGCATGCCAATGCTGTGTGCTGTAACTGCATTCATGTACGCACTTCCTGCTTCCTACTTCCTGTCACATTGGAAATCTCAGCCAGTCACAGAATCTATTGTAGGAGATCTAGTCTTACACCTTATGTAGCAAATTCACTATTAACTTTTAGGAATATACTGTATAGACATGGAAATTTTAACCTGAGGATAAAAATCATGTAACAGTAACCCTCTCAGGGACCAAGTAATAAAAAATTTGTACCAGCTGATGCTTATTTGAAACAACTGCCTGGAGAGAGTTAATACACCTACCCTATCATAAATTAAGTGTTTCTCTTATGGTTTGGGAGTTGGCACTTGAAGTACTTTCCTGCACAATTTATGGTAACAGTTTTAATAATTTGGATAAGTGCTAAAATAAAATTATTTATGTTACAAATATTATAACATATGTTGGTGTCACCACTGTCATACATTAAAATGTAGTGTATTTGGTTAATTTTTAATTTTATGTGACATGTATGGGAACTGTTTTTTTTTCCCTCCCTAAGAAATAATGTTAATTCTATCTTCATAGAAAAGGACTTTGCCTAATGGTGATTTCATGGAATGAATTAACCCCCATTAGGCGAGGGATGGATGAATCTCTGTTGTTTATTGCTGAGATGGAAGCCGCCAGCTGCCCAGTGAGCACTGTTGCTAGAGAATGCATTAAAAGGTTTGTGTACGTAGCAGTTAAATGGTCTGCAGGGGCACCCCAGATGAGACGGAGGGCGGGAGGAAGGGCAGATGCTGGTGCAGACGAACAGAGGTCATTGTCTAAAGTATTGGAAAGCAGTTCTCCTTCTGCTGAGGAGTTTTTAATGGCAGCCCTTAAAGTCTTGTGTGCTTGTTCTGGCTTTCAGCCATTCCAGCTGACACCATCTTGCAGACTCCTTCTCTCTTATACTTACACACATACGCACACACACACACACACACACACACACACACACACACTGCATCAATATAACATATACATACACACAATAATGCCAAGATCATCCTGTGTCTCTTGGCACGTGTACGTTACATCACCAGGAAATCCACGTACGAAAAAATGTACCCCAGCAAATCTCAGGAAAGTTATGTTTCCTTGCAGCTAAAATAAAATCTGTACTTTATGGTTTCCGTATTGTTTTCCCAAGTCTATATTTTGTAGCAGCAAATCTTTTAGAGTGCACATTTGCTTATATTTGGCTAAATTTTACTGGGATTTTCTCCTCGTCTGCTGCCTCTCTTCAAGCTCTCAACACACTAATGTTCTTCTGAACCTTGTCTTCATGTCTACTCTCCCTACCTGTTTTGTTCAGTCTTGGTGGCCTTTCTCAGCAATAGTGAAATTACTCATGTTTAATGTCTTTTCTCCGGCCAACATGACCTGGAAAACATTCACTTTGAACATGACCCAAAGTGTCTTTGAATCAGAAGCATCATCCAAGCGAAGAATCAGACTGGCAGTTCTCGTCATGAAGAATGCTTAAGCTCAAGTCTTCGGCGGCAACACAAGGGAGGTTTCCTAGTCCACCCCACACTTATTTTTGATTGATACTTTCTGTCTCAATGCAGACGACAGAGGACGAAAACAACAGCGTTGTCAGATGCACGTCTCTGAATAGGTCTGTTCTTTTGGTTGTCGGACAGTCTAAATGTGGACTTCCTCCCTGTTGTTGGCATGAGCCAAGTGGTGTCTGGCTCCAAAGCTGCAGCCTTCGCAAAACACGTGCCGCATCACTGCTGTCCAGAAATGGCTCTTTTTACTGGTTTAATATTGCCAGAGTTCACTGTTTGCTGACTTTTCTGGGGGGTTTTTTTGTCTGTTTTGTCCTTTTTCAGCAATAATATTCCCTCAAATAGATCTTAAACCAGTTTACATGCTATATCAAAAGATTCTATCATTCCAGTTGCTTTTTAAAGATTGCCTTATGTTTTTACACACATAATTGTGGATCTATGTGATTGCACACACAGATGGAGAAAAAAGCCTGCGACTCTTTAAAGATGAAAGCATCTGCAAAATGTTGTGGTTCAGAGGGAGAGAAGACAGAATGGTGGCTACAGACTTACAGGCGTAACCAGAGCAGGACAGATCATTGCATTACTTTCTTCTGTCACCTTTCTTTTCTCTCTTTTGCTATTTTGTCACCTGGGAAGAAAAGCATGGAACTCCTGCTGTGATTAATTTGACCCACAGCATGAGCTCCAGCTTGGGCAGCATTCTGATCAGCACATTGTAGTGCCTCGAAAATGACTGTGCGAGACTGAGAACTGGAGCAACCATTGACGTAATCTGCGTGCTCTTTGTGGCTCAACCATTTTACCAGCTAGACAAGTGGCCATTTGGGAAGATGAGGCTGAATGTAGCCCAATGGGTTGTCTTCTTCTGCCCCTTCCTTAATCCAAGGGCATGCACATAGCACCAGTGATCTTCCTTCTCTTTTCCGACCACTTTTTTTCCTTAGCAATTCCACCGTGAATTGAATTTCAGTCTTTCTTGCAATCGATTTGCACATTCTCAGAGTTGGAGTTGCTAAGTTGTAGTCTTTTCTCTAAGCTCCTAATTCTTTCCATGATGCGCTGGAGTTGTTCTCTCTGCATCCCAAGTTGTTGTTTCAGCTCATAAGCAATGGCGGCACGTAGGCAGCATTCCAGAATGTCGAAGAATGCTTTGTGTTTTTGGTTTTGAGAGGTTGACAGTTCAAGCTAGTATTTAGCAGTCCTTCAATCATCCAGCTTTTATAACTAAAAAGCAGAGGCATAGAAATGGAATTCTGCTATTGGATGGGATATAAAATATTGGATAGGTTAACATTATAACTGTAACGTAAAGTAAATGCAGGAAAACTTAGGGTGGTT
This sequence comes from Scleropages formosus, assembly GCF_900964775.1. NCBI lineage: Eukaryota > Metazoa > Chordata > Actinopteri > Osteoglossiformes > Osteoglossidae > Scleropages > Scleropages formosus. The sequence continues at coordinate 19,292,461 of NC_041807.1, forward strand.
GTAAAAATTAGTTAAACATATTACCTGGTTCCACCAGGTTTTTTAGCGCATTTTTCGTTGGATACAGTGATGTGATTCTGCGTTTCTCTTATTCCATGTTTTTTTTGCAGTATGTCAGTGTGCTTTTCTCTTTTTTTTTACCCTCCAGGGGTCCGTATGGGGAGTCTGGGCCTGTTTCTACAGTGTGCCACCTCTACCATCTTTTCCTTGGGAATGAGTCGGCTTGTGCACCGCTTTGGCTCCCGCTGTGTCTACCTGGGCAGTGTAGTGAGCTTCACCATATGCACCCTGGTCATCTGCTTGTCCAAGAGCATTGTGCTGGTCACCACCATGTCAGCCCTCACCGGTTTCTCCTACGCCACTTTGCAGATGCTCCCCTATGCCCTCACCTGCCACTACCACAAGGAGCAGGAGGTGGGCCTGGCAATCGTCTCACTGCCTTTTCTACATCCAGTTATCTGCACCCAGCCTCATTCTCATGCACTCCCTCTCATCTATTTATTCTCATTTCCCCTGATCTTTCTGTCACTTGTTCTGAATTGGACGTGGTGGAAGATCAGCGTAGCTAATGTCAAAGTTGCAGTTACAGTACAGAGATGTTAATGTCCTCATAGTCAAAAATTGCTGATATTGTTGACTGCCTTTTTCAGAGACACATGCCAAAAAAGAAAACCAAAAATTTGCATAGCAATGGGGTCACAATCATACAGGAGCCAGCACATCTGGACACTGAGGAAGTGGACGAATTCCAGCTTCAAAAACTGAGCACAGGGTATAAGTATAGCTACACCCAGTTAAACGACTATAATGGATCAACGAGAGGATCCCCCATGCCTGATGACCAAGTGAAACGTGGTGTGGGTCTGGACTTTGCCATCCTAGACAGCACATTCCTCCTGTCACAAGTCTTCCCCACACTCTTCATGGGCATGATCGTCCAGTTCACAGAGTCTGTCACCACATACATCGCCTGCTCAAGCCTCATTGGCTTTGTAGCAATCTACATGGCCAACCATGTTGTCTTTGATCAGAAGGACTTCAAAGGCTAAGCAAATTGGATATCAGCAACTGGACACCAGCATTCTTTGTGTTCCCTCCTTGGTTAGCCAGCAATGCAAGCCATTCTTTGGCAAAAGGTAGTTTATTTATTGAGATATGTTGATTGTCTTTTGTGTTTCAATCCTTGATTGTCTACCTACATTTAGATTACATTTATTCATTTAGCAGATGCTTTTCTCCTAAGCGACATACATCTCAGAGAAAATACAATTTGTTCATTACCTAAAGCTCATTTGAGATTAACAGTATGATAAGTGCCACTTTGTGAAGGGTATCTGTGCATATGAAAGTTCTCCAGGTGCTGTCCTTATACCCTTGTACTTGAGCTTGCTTCTGCATGACCAGGTGTGACGCAGTAGCTATATAGAAATGGCTTGTCTAGATGTGAGCGTGATCTTCCAGGATCTCTCAAAAATCCATTAAGAAACAAGTCAGCCATTGAAATGTGATTTGGGCCTTAATCACCTATGAGAATGCCATAGTTTACCCTATCATACACATTCAAAGTGTAATGATCCAAAACCATCAGTCTTGTTCCCGAACAAGAAAAACTGTTTTACATTTACATTTATTCATTTAGCAGATGCTTTTCTCCAACGTGACATACATCTCATACATCTCATAGTTTTCTGGCTGATTGTTGCTGTACCATTTCGCTCTAGCACAATGGAACAGCACCGGGTCACAGCAACATACACCAAGCAAGGGCAAAAGTTTACAATATTTAACAGGTATGATCATGTAGCACCGTCTGAGAAGCTCAGAAGTCTGTCCAGACATTCAGGACTTTGGGTGTTAAGTGTTGTGCAAATGAAATGTTATTTTTTTCCAGCAGAACAACATTAAACACTTTAGTCATCCACATATTCACAGAGGAGACTTCAGCTGTAGACCATCAAAATTAAATACATTTCCTTTTTCCAGTATGTATAGTCAGCCTGAGCACTGAGAAACTGAGCAAAGATGGTTTTCAAAAACTAAAAAAATGAAATAAAAGCAGTGATAATGCTGTAGAGCACTAAGCAAGTAAACCAGCTAATATCTAAGGGAAGCAAGACAGAAAATCTCAGCCAAAATCAATAGAAGAAATGTAAATACAGATCTGGGGGCCCAAGGACCAGTAGCTGCCCATCCATCCTTCATAAAAAAAGAGAATCTCTGTTGTGGTTTAAGAAAATAGAGGGGGACAAACCATAGGGATGACATTAATCTCTAAAAGACCAGTCAAGGTCCTTTTCCATTTTCTCTCAAAACATAAAAAGAACAGGCACAAGCACTTATTAAAACAACATATAATGCAGAGATCATACTCCAGAACTACTTGCTTCAATGAGCTTTTTTCAACTTTTTTTAATTATGTCCATAGTCTCCTCCTCGGCTAATAATGATGCATGTAAGAAATGGTCATAATTATTTTGGGAGTCTGTATTGGGCAAATCAAAATTATTGCTTATCTGAAACTTTTTATCACTTGATCTGAAAAAAATTAATTTATCCATCACCCCTTAAGATACTCTGCTCCAGAGTCCCCTTTGACAGAGCACTATGGGGGATCTGGGGTAAGGGCCATAATGAGGAGACCATAATGATAGTCCAGTGGAGATCCCCAGATATTTTTTAACTGGTAAACTGTGCCTCTCTCTGAATTTATAAGTCAACATGGTTCCTTGTAATTTGAATGCTTTAGATTTCCATGAGAAAATAACATGGCTTTATATTTGTATGTAAAGACATACATCAGTGTCCCTGTGGGAATTCTCCATGACCTGTTTTGGAGAGGTCATATTTGTGCCTGTACTGCTTTATGATGGCGATAAAGGGTGGAAAGTGCCCTTTTATGGGAAACCTTCACATGCCCTACAGTGCTCATAGTATCACTCAAAACACTTAACACGTAATTTAAACAATGGGATTTTTAAACAGCATTATTTATCCTATAAGGGCAAGTGCAGCTGAGTCAAGTCTGACTCATAGTGGCCATTTACATGGTTTTCATAGGAAGGAAGGGTGTGGATATAGTTTACCATAGCCTTCTTTTGCCTGTGTCTTTTGGGTTGCAAGCACAGGGAGAACATGGGAACACCCACACTGGATTTGAACCTATGCACAAACAGGCAGCCTGGGAACTGTGAGGCACCAGCATTACTTGCTGTGCCCCCATAGACTATACCCTCAACTTTTTCAATTCAGGTGTAAAATGCCCAGTGGAATATAATTTATTCCCATACACTTTTATATTTAAAGTATTTATATATTTATATATGATGGGGATTGTAGATTTAGATGGGTTTGTCAGGAATCACATCTTTTCACTCTTAGCTACATAAAGTCTCTGCTCACAGACTCTTGGGCATGTAACTGTGTCTGAGTATTTTTTAAAGTGCTCATATTCACAATATTGTAGCACCACTCCCTTAAAGGTCATTTCAGCTTTACGTAATAAATATTCATATTTAAGTTCATTTGTTGTCTAACATCAACAGCCAGACATTGTGTAGTCCAACAAGTGGCTGAAGAAATAGTTTTGTAAATATGTATTTATTTATTTTTCTAAATCATGAGCTCATATTCCAAGGTTTTTTTTTCCTTTTCTGTTTTCACAGTATCAGTGCAAAATGTGTTTTGATTTGGTTTAAATTGATTGTGTAAATTCATTTTTTTAAATGTATTACAGTGTTTTTCCTTTCCCTAGTTTTATGATCATTTTTAAACACCCTTTAAGGAGGCTCAAAATACCTAGATATCGATCAGTTATAGAACTTACATTTAACAAGAAAAATTTAAAATGCCTGGTATTAGGCATCAGCATCCATTTCTTATGTAAAAATTTAAGAATCCAAAATTGATTTATTTATTGTATTAAATCACTACAGACAATTAATATTTATTACAGTGTGGAAAGTGTCTGTACAGAGAAATTTACAATAACAAAGATTATAAAATGAATAAATTTTTCCCAACACAGTCTTTTTTCTAAATGTCGATCCCAGTACTTGCACAAGGGGTGAGGATGCCAGCAGATTGGGCCAAAGTCTGTGTCTTCATCTGCATATCTGTATTTATGGTGGAGACTTTGTTACACCAAAGATGAATTGTCGTAACCCTCAGGTCATTGTCTTGGATATGTTTCAGTTTATTTTTTCTTTTATTTAAAAAAAAAAAAAAAATACAACCATGTCACCTGATAGGCCCATGCAGTCCCACTGCTGAGTGCATGTCACATTTTGTATGAATACTAGAGAGGAGTATGAAGATGCTGCTGCAGAGGAGCTGTGAGCTCAGAAATCTGTAACTAATTTAATTATTTTAATAAACATCACCTTAAGCTATGAAACCACTGCAGGTAATCAATATTTATAACACTGACAGGTTGTTACGGTGGTGAAATAATAGCTAAATATTGGTGTATGTACAGGCCTCTGCTAATGCAAACCCAGGAAAAAAGGGAAGAAAAACATACCTGCAATTCTATTAGACTTGCTACAAGTATGTTAAATGTTGTGTTTATGTGCTGTAACATTTGAGCCACTGTGAGCTATTTTTGGCATATTTTGCCTTATATTTAAGGTTACAGCAGAGTTTTACTACAATTGAAAAGATAGGGTGGCATTAGTCTGCTTTATAGGACATTAGGTCCTTTGAATTTAAACCTGTTTCAACATATATCATTTGTAAGTTCTTCACTTTACTACTTGGAGATTTCTCATATTTATGGTATTCTGTGATGTATTTATTTCTATACAATAACTTAAAAAAAATGTTTTACTCTTTGTATTTGGTTCATTTCTTTCACACGAATCTGTAGAGTTATCAGGAGTACATTTTAGAAGATTGTTTTATAACTGTTTTGTTAATATATGTTGAGTTGAAAAATTCCAAAATCAGTGGTCTTCTCATTTTTAATCTACTATCTATAAATGACTACATTTTTAAAAATGTGGAAATATACTTGCCGGGTAGGCTCCGGTTCCCCGCGACCCCGTATGGGACAAGCGGTTCTGAAAATGTGTGTGTGTGTGTGTATACTTGCTGTGTTAAAATTTTGTAAAACTTCTTTGTTCTCTGTAAGAAAAAACATGGCATACAGTACGGGTGATGTTTGACGTATTATTCGTGATTATGAAATTTTAAACCTTTTATATGGAAATAAATATACTAAATCTATAAAAGATGTCTGTGAGAAGCAGGACTTTTATTATCTAAACATTAAAAAAAATTTGTCATCTCAACAACCTTCTATTCAGTGGCACCTGTTTCATCCCACAAGCATGTTCAGTGTTCCTCAACATCTGACCGCTGTCACGCTGTGTGCGGGGGATCAGGAGAGAAGACTCAAGTGCTGATGCTAACTCACTTTATTTGTATCACACGGGGTTGCACCCAGAGAAGAGCAGAACAGTTAGCCTCAGAAGAGATAGGTGAGGAGAATGTCTCTCAGTTGGAGGTTCCGCGGCTAGGTGTGTAGGAGTGGGTGCTTTTATACTGCATCCCCGGGCTCGTCAGCGGGGGGGTCGAGGTAGTCGTCAAACATGCGGCTGCTAGACGCGCAGTCGTCGGGCGCGCCAGGGGCACCAGGAGTGACAGCAACTTTCAGTTTACTTTGTATCTATACAATGAAAGAAGCATAATAACAGAGACATACCTCAGTTTATTCACAGCCTAGGTCTTCTAAAAGTCATTGACGTAGTTATAATACACAATATGCTGCCCAACTTTATTATCATTTTAATTAATTGCAGCCTTTGAGTTAAGCTACATTTAAATTAATAAAATGTTATGTTATTGAAAATGAAAATACTGTCTTCTCCAACTCATACTCAGTTCCAAGTGTTGGTCGATTAATCCCGTAGGCGCATGCAACATTTGTCGTCTTGTTATTGATCATCGACAAGGAACACCGAGCATGCGCTCTGAACACTGGAAGCAAGTTGAATTAACTGGGTAGTCTGTGGTGTGAGAAACAAAAGTATTTCACATATGTTGCAGAGAAGGTATCTGCAAAATCAAGTAATGGCTCTGTGTTTGGAAAAGCAGAGACTTTGCTCAGCTGTTACTCTGAAGCTCTAGACTGATAGTGAAGTTCATGAGATGTACAAGTTGTCCAGTATGATAGTTTGTGACAGGTGGCTCAACCAGCAGTGACGCTGAGGATCTCAGTCTTGAAAACGGTGAGCTGTAGATGGTTATCAGTCATCCAGATGGATGTGTCAGAGAGGCATCCTGCAATGTGTTAGGATATATCTGTGACAGTTTGGAGTAAAGGAACGGAAGAGCTGAGTATCCTTTGCATAGCAGTGACAGGAGAAGCTGTCAAAGGTAATGACAGAGTAAGGAGAAGCACTACAGATGGAGAAGGGTAAGGGCCTGGCACTGAGCCCTGTGGAACACCAGCTGAGGGAATGTAGTGCAGACACGGATCCATGCCAAACCACCTGATAAGATGTTTAAGTAAGAATGAAACTGTTTGCATGAAAATTCTTTTATTCCAAACTCTTCTAGCAAGCAAAGTAACATCTCACTGTTGACCATGTCAGATGCTGCAGAGCAGTCACAAAAAATGATGACCAAAAAGAGGGAGAAGGTTATATCAATCTGGCAAACTTCATAACTACACGAGTGCTAGTCTTTACACAATAAACAGTATTGAATTTAGACTAATATTCACTGAGGAGACTATTCTGGATGACGAATGTAAAGAACTTGTTTAACCTAGATGTTCCGGGATTTTAGGAAGAAAAGAATAATTATGTCTCTTTCATTTGTAGAACTTGGCTCTAATATATATCAATAAGTTAGTGAATAAATGATCAGTGAACATGTTTTAAGTGAGATTTATCTTCTATTAGGACCTGGAACACTATGCAATGGTTATTGTATACCTACCTTCAGATTTATGCATATGGCAGCTGCTTTTCTTAAAAGTAATGTAAAACTTAAAGGAAAGCATGTCCTGCAGCTGAGGTTTTAGAGGTTTTACTTACACACAGTGTGTTCGTTTGATACTATCATTTTCGTAATTCACATATTCAAGCAGCTATGGAAATTTAATGCAAAAAGGGAAATGGGTAGATTAAAATTAACAGGCGGTGAAGGATGGATTTATGTAGGTATCAGGAGCTTAGGAGGGAAATGTTTGTGTAAGGGATGAGTTTTGAGCCTTCTTGGCTACTGAAAGGGATTCAGCAGCTCTGAGGGACAGTGGAAGTATAGTCAATTTAATACTGTTATTAATCCATTCAGCAGGTAACTTTTCTCCAAAACAGCTTACAGAGCTAAACTACGTACACTGATGCTGTCACACCCCCGGGAATAAGCAGAGTGGCAACACCTGTGGCTCATTGACAAGACCAGGTATAAAGGGAGCTCCATGACTGCACAACGCTGCAGATTCTTGCAAACGCCTCCTTGTGCAGATTTGCGGTCTCAGCGGTTTCTCCTTGACCTGCGTTCCTGCTTCGTTCTCAGACTCCTGGTTCCTGATCCTCACGTGCTCTCTTGACCACTGAGTTTAGTCTCTCCTGTACATTGACGTCTGCACTTTGAAGACCTTCGCCTGTCACTGACTATCGCTATTTGTCCTGCCCAACAAACTTGTTAGAAAATAAAACCAACCTGCAACTGGGTCCATTCCCTCACCTCCTGTCTCCAGTCTGCATCTGTAATAGATGCACCTGTTCACAGAGCAAGGTATTTTCTAATGATACAATTCAGAGTAAATACTTTTCTCAAGGGCCCTAGAGCAGAAGGATCAAGCTCAGTGTTTCGAGTGCATGGCATGATGTTACCTAAAGACCTTTAGTTATTTCAGAATATGTAAAATAAAACTGAGAGTGTCTGCTTTCTTTCTCACTGTACATCCATCCATTATTAAAAACGCTTAGCCAGTTCCAGTGCACCAAAGCCTGGTCACCAGTCCAACAGACACATGTCTTTTGGCCATGGGAGGAAGGCCACATGTATATTGTGAGAGCTGATTTGGACGCATAGGTTGGGAACTTTGAGGCACCAGCGCTACCCTCTGCACCACTCTTTCTTTTCTCGCATTACTTTAAATTATGTTCTGGAAAGGGGAGTGAAGTAGTTTAAACGGCAACACCTCGGGCAGAAATTGTGCTGAAAAACAGCAGGAGGCGTGTGTCAGGTGCAGGGCGGCTTCGCAATGGAAGAATCGGTCCATATGATGGCGATGCCTCAGCAGTGCCGAGTTGCGGATCATCTTCAGCGCACGAGCTTTTCATTGGAAAACAGCGCCGCTGTTCGGAGCCGCCGCTGCGATCGCCCGGCTCCCTCACTCCTCGTGACAACGCGGGGCGGGGGGGGAGGGGGCGGACACACGCGTGACGGCGCGTGCTGCGAGCCGACACATTTCGGAGCTTGCGTCTGTTGGCTTAAAGGTCGCATCCCAAACGACTGTCCTTTCGCTGAGGGTTATGAACGGTGCAGTACTCTGATGTGGCCTCGCGCGCACGCACGTCCACCTCCCGCACAATGACAAGCACGTGCATGGCCTCTTGTACGGTTTTCGTCCCGTCGCGCAGTGTGATGGTCCCGATTTGGGCAGCTCGAGACGCGACCTACGCAACTGCCATTGCCCTGCTGTGACTGTTGCAGTGCTTACACCTTCCTTCTAAATAGGGAAGCACACCCCCCATCCTCCCCCCCATCCCCCCCGCACTCTCTCCGGGCATATGACCACGGGCCCGATTTGGACTCTGCCAAAGTGTCCATAACGCCCCACAATCGTGCGATGCCGCCCAGTGAGGGAATCCCTGTCCTCATCCAGTGTGTGGACCGGAGTCCCGGTCGGGTCGACCCCGCAGCCCCGAGTCTCTGCAGACCCCCTTTGTGCTCGTAACGCGCTCCTCTCTCTCTCTCTCTCTCTCTCTCTCTCTCTCACCCCCCCTCGGCGAGTCTTGCGGGTCAAGAGCGATGAAGTCAGCGTGATGTCACGGAGATGCGCGCGGCTGGCAAGGTGAGATAGATTCGGATTTTTTTATTCGGCGAGTTGAGCTCTCTGAGCTCACCGTGCCCACCGAGAGAGGCGCGCGGAGCCGCACGCGCAAACCATGATCATCATCAGAGCCGCCGCCGCCGCCTCACGCGCCGCTCTCTCGCGCCCTTCTCCTCGTCTGATGCCCGAGCCCCTCATCCGGCTTCCAAAAATAAGCTCCTGCCTCCACCACCATGCCGAAGAACGAAAAACAAGAAGAGGGGTATTTTTAGGGCCATCGATTCGGACCACGTGTCCCGGAGGCGCACCGCATGGCCATTGCGCACAGACTCCGCACCAGTATGTCCCGCGAGGGCAGCGCGCGATGGACGTCCACCGCGGTCCTTCTCTGCGGGTTCCTCGTGGGGGTGGTGTCATCACATCCGATCCCGAGCAGGACTAACGCGAGCGCGCTGGAGGACGCGTGGGAGAGGCTCTTCTCCCGCTCTGTGCTCGGGCTCTCCGGGGACCGATCGGAGCTCAGCTGGGAGACTGACTATCTGCTGGGCATCAAGAGGGTGCGGAGGCTCTACTGCAACGTGGGCATCGGGTTCCACCTCCAGGTCCTGCCGGACGGCGCGATAGGCGGTGTTCACGAGGAGAGCCAGTACAGTGAGTTGAATCCTAAACAACAACAACAACAACAACAACAACAACAATAATAATAATAATAATAATAATAATAATAATAGAGGCAGAAATGCGGGGCAGTGGAGCGCACATCATGTAAGATCTGAGCAGCATCTGTATCCTTCATTATTTTGCACGCGACTTCATGGGTAGCGCTGGGGGACTCTTAAAGCAAAGACACATCTATTAAAAAACCAGCATCCATCAGTGATGAATGTCTCCCCAGCCTCAAACATGACACGAATGCTGGGACGAATTTAGATGCCAACTTATTTTTACACCGGCTGCTGGTGCGTCCCAGGAATGGGTGGCGATGAGGGGCATACTGCAATTGTTGGAGGTATTCTTCGAAATAACAGGAATATATATACATATATATGCTATATAAATATACATATGAAATACATATACAGATATAAATATGTATATGAGTATGTGTATATGTGTATATATATATATATATATATATAGTGTGTGCTTGGTTCAGAACAAAGGCAGTGCATCCAGAGAAGGGCAGCCGACAAGGTTACAGCCCCCAGGCTTTTGTCTCCCGCATGATGCACCACTGCACCTCTGTCTCTCTTACTGCATCCGATCGGCCTCCCTGCATGCGGACTTTGATTATTATTATTATTATTATTATTATTATTATTATTATTATTTGCTGTGTCTCATCAGGTCTAATAGAAATCTCCACGGTGGAGCGGGGGGTTGTCAGTTTGTACGGGCTGAACAGTGGCCTGTTTGTCGCAATGAACGGCAGAGGACGGCTGTACGGAACGGTAGGTATGAACACTTTATTCTCCTCCGCTGTCCGGTGTGAGTGAAGTCCTTTCATTGGTGCTCACGTTTGTTTCTCCTCCTGTGAGGTGCGATGAATAATAAGCGTTTGGGGACGTAGGTGTCAAATAATTTGATGATGACGATGACGACGACGATAATAATGACGATTATTATTATTATTATTATTATTAGCTGCCGCCTTTGTCCCAAGGTGACTTACATCGTTAGGTTCGCACAAATACTTGCTCCAACAACGGCATTTATCATTCATTCCTCAGTGAATAATAAAATTCAATCCGTGGATAAAAGATGAGGGAATTTACCGCAGGTGAGAAGCAGGCCGCTCAGTTATTAATGATGTAATTAAAGGTACGTTTGACGTTAGAGAAGTGAACCCGTTTCTCAGTTTTGACGCCTCATCCAGCTCGTTTGCCGCAGGATCGCGCTCAACCTCTTCATTCTGGGCGTGGGACCAAACCAAAGAAAATATGAATATAACATCCACCCATTCTGCATACTCCTGTATTAAAGATCAATAGGAAATTAACCGTAAATACATTTCTAACCATACATTGTGGACCATTATAAGAATACCTCTGTTTAAAAACCTTGATGTTTGAAATGAGAACCTTTTTTCACATTTTTGAATTGTGTCCCCCTGGATGCACAACAGCACACGGAGATATTAAAAGATGGGTCGTTGTTACAGATTTGCAGTTCCCTGTTTACCTTTCACACCTTTCGTTATATCCTGTAATGGGAGGCTCACTTGTTTTAGACCTTTCGGATGCTTGGCTGCGCTGTGCGCCGTTTGCCCAGCCTTTGCGGTAACTTTCCCGCTCCTCTCTGGGGGGTGGTGCTGGGGGACATGTGGGTCCTGTATGCGAGCATCTGTGCTCCCACTGCGGAATCTGCCACCGCAGCCCCCAGGGGCAGCTCTGCTGACAAGGCTTTGACTCTCAAGTGGAGAGGCTCTTGTGTGGAGGACACAAACATTCGGTGGTGATGACAGAGCGGCTCAGGTTCTCACCCTCTTTGGCACTGTTGTCCCGCAGGTTTGGGTCTAGAGGGGATATGTGTGTGCTGTGGACCCAGGCTGGCAGAGCAGCAGTGGGGGTCTTCTGAGAGCTGAAATATGCTCTCTGTAAGATAAAGTGCCCGAGGAGAAGAGTGTGTGACACTTTAATTCCGCCTGTCAGAAAGCGCAGCGCCTGCGTTATCGGCCCGTCAGCAGCACTTCGGTATTTCAGTCACTTCCACATATGCTGCAGGACAGATTTTAGGGGTGGCCTACTGTACGTCCAAACCATTTACACAGCGTTTGGGAGTCGGCCTTACCTGAACAGGTAAGCGGTAACACCTGCACTGTTCTCCAGGACTGTGGCGGTATAAATTTCAATCCTAGCGATTCTGATAGTTCATTAGTCATGGAGCTAATACTGTATATACATCCATGATCAATAACTGCTGGTCTAGTTCAGGGTCACAGTAGTCAGGCATCTATCCTGAAATCCCAGGGCACAAGGCTGGATACATTCAGGGCAGGATGTTGGGGAACTCTCACGCTCACCTGCATCCGGCGGGGTCGCAGCAAACTGGAGCCTAACCCAGCAACACAGGGCTCAAGGCTGGAGGGGGAGGGGACACACCCAGGATGGGATACCCCGTCTGCCACAAGGCACCTCAAGCAGGACTTGAACCCCAGACCCACCCTATGGCAGGCCCTAGCCAAACCCACTGCACCGCCACACCCCCTGCTGCTGGGGCACTCATAGAAATAATTCTAAAAGTTCTCCATATTGTTCTATTCCAAGTTTCAGTCTTCGACCCACATTGTGTTTCTAGAGGTGATGAGTAAAGATGTCAAGGCTTGTTTCCAATATTCACATTTACATTTATTGTTTTAGCTTTTTTTTTGCAAAATGACATACAGCGTTTGGCTACCTGCAGTTATTTACCCATTTATGAAGCTGGGCAGTTTTTCTCTCTCTTTTTTACATGTTTATACACAAATGCAGTATATATAATGTACATTTATAATGTATAAATATAAATAAATGCATTTATATTTTTCCTCTATATAGATATATATTTGCCTATAGTGAAGGGATACCCTGACATGCAAAGCAGCATATGAAAGAAGCAGATGTTTGGGGAGTCGAAACAAATCTCATTTGCATATACATTTCTGTGTGTGTGTGTGTGTGTGTGTGTGTGTGTGTGTCCAGCATCCACAGTGCTCCTAGGGTTGTACTGTTTCTTCAGGCCAGGCCTTGATGTGCACTGACGCCGCTCTCCTTTGGCTATTTCCAGGCAGTCTTTCAGGACGAGTGCAAGTTCAAGGAGACCCTGCTCCCGAACAACTACAACGCCTACGAGTCTTCCGTCTACAAGGGCTTCTACATCGCCCTCAGCAAGCACGGTCGCGTGAAGAGAGGCAACAAGGCCACCACCGCCATGACGGTCACACACTTCCTCCCGCGACTATGAGCCGACACGCGCTGTAACTCACCAATTTGCACATGTGGACGTTTTTGCCAGCCTGTGCCCATATATATATATGTCGATATATATGCGCACATGCATAGAAACACAAATAGATACTGACTGAAAAACAACACTATAACTAATGGTATTTATTCTGTCTTTATATATATGTATATTTGGGTAGTTGACTTTGTATTAGGACTTATGTGTACGCCACACTTTGCTGCTTATGATTTCCGTTATCATCATATAACGTGCGAGAGACTTGTGGCCTCTCCTCTTCGTATGGGTGCTTTGCCATAAACGGTAAAGACTTCGCCCTCTCACTGCTATGGCTAACATCCTTAGCTTTTAACGGGGAAAGTGATACTTTTTATTACCTCAAGTGGCCACCTGCTGAATGGATGCATGACATTACGCTCAGTAGAATGTCCACCCCCCGACCCCAATACCCCCCTTCCGTAACCTCCTCCCCCTAAGCCTGGACTCCTCCTTCCCCCATCAGCGTTTTCCCCGCTGAATGAGAGCTTTCGAATGCGCTCCCCTTGTCACGTGATGAGACGGTGCCTTAGACTTGTGGCTCCCTTTACGGTAACAAACGCACCCCCAGTACCCCCCACCACCACCACCACCCCCAAAGTCAGAAATAGGGCTGAAACGCGAGGAGGCTCCACTCCACTTTTCAGAGCGATGCGAAAGTAGCTGCTGATGGTAGGACCAGCTGATCACCTTGGCTGTTCTAGCTTCTCATCTCAGAGTCAGGTGGTAGGAATTCTGCATTTACCGCACTAATTTGTTGTAAGATCCCGAGCACTGACCGATGGTCAGTAGGACACGGAGGTCCCTGCGCTTCCTCTGGGAAGCTGCACCTTTACCTCCAAACTAGATACTGCTCTGCACAGTTTATAAGCTCTCCAACTTATTCTACAGCGCTCGAGGCACAATGTAAACGCAAGGTAAACGGTTATCTTTACTTATCTAAACAAGGGTGCTTTATCTGAGCAGCCCAACGTATTTATGGTTGTGACTCCCTGACTGTCCTTAACCGCTCTTTATTCGCAGTAGTAGGTGTGAAGGTGAGCTAATGGGATGATCATCTGAGGAGTCTACAGGCAACTGAGATGTGGCATCAGAGATGCTTGTCATTTATTTCAAGAGGTGATGTTCAATCCCTATATGTCCCAAAAAGGAATCTTTTCTGGAACTCGCTTGTTTTAATTCTGAGAAGAGCCACGGGAGGAGGAGTGACCATCTAGTGTGTCGGACTCGCTGGAAGCATCTGGAGTGTGCCGGGGCAAGGGGGGGCTGCTTCAAATCATGTTTGTCAGCTGGAACCTGTGGTCACCAAAGACCGAGATTCCGAATTTTCCTTCTGTTTCCCATGTATTTTTAGTCCAAGGTCACGGCCGTATGCTGCTCGATCCCGGCCCCTAACCCCTAGTTGCAGCTGAGCCTCTGCAGCCCTACCCCCCCCGTACCTGCATAGTTGTTGTCATTCATTTATTAATAGCACTGAAATAATGTACATACATGGTTTGCACAGATTGCTGGAGTCTCAAATGCTGAATTTATTTCACTGTTTTGGGCCTTGCGTTGTGTTTTTGGTGCTTGGTCCCTTTTGCCAGGTTCAAGCAATATGACCAGTGGTCACTGTGTCTGTGAGTTTATCTTCAGCTCCAAACAATGGGAAAGTCGTGCTGTTCAGTTCCCGGGTGTACGAGTACCAGGTTCTGATTCAGGTCCGGTGGCGATAGACACGCTGGCTTCACTGTGCTTTGAAACAGCTGCTTTTGGCTGCTTTGTCTGACCCTCGTGTGCCTCTTCGTGTGTCTATGAGGGGGCGCCTGCTGATCCGATGCAGCGAACGGGGCGGGAAGCGGGTCGAATCACAGCGGCGCTCCTTGCCTGTCCTGCTTCCTACTGCAACCTTCGTGCGCTTGGCTTCGTCCACACCTGGGTATACTGCCACTCAGACATCACTTTGCTTTGTCCTTCTCTGCTATTTACAGTCTCCCCTCCCCCAGCCACACTGATCATCTGTATAGGGGCGCAAAACACCGATGTCTGACGTGCTAAGAAACACCCCCCAAAAGTGGAGAACCTCCACCTTCCACCCTCTCCCCATTTTCACCTCATCTGGTATTCACAAAACTCAGCAGGTAAACGAACGTTTAAGCACCTGGATTGACCGGGGTCCGAGGGAGGCCATGGGGGGTGATTGTGCCCTTAATCACTTTACCTGATCTGCGTAGCAGAAGAGTCATAAAGGAGCCAGGTGTAAAGTAAGCAGATGGAAGAATCTGTGAGCTGAGTGCTGGAACAACTGTGGGGCCTTTAACGCAGCGCGTTACCGAGCCACACGGCTGCATGGGAAACCACATCAGTGAAGTTGAGGGCCTTGAGTGGCAAACACGTGTGAAAAAGAAGAAACCTGGTGGGCAAACTTGCTTTGCACCGTCGCAGTGAGGATAGGCTTTGGAAAGACAGGTGAGCACCTTTGCTGTTTTCTGTCTTCCATGAGAAGACCCTTGAGGGCAAACATGCGTGCTGGAGGTCGAAGGAACGTGGAGAAATACTCTATGACAGGTTATGACATTCATAGACCTGTTCAGATGAATGAACTTGATGCAGCATTTAATTCTCAGAATCCAGACCTGTAAAAGATGCTGGATCCGTTTAGCCAAGAGGTTCTTTAGAACAGTAACTGGAAATGTGGAAACGTGCGGTTCTGTGTTCTTCACGGTTTTGCTTTGAGAGCCCAAGAGTAGCTCTGTACGTGTTCTGTTACTTGACAAAGATTTTTCGGAGAGAGAGGGAGGGATGCAGGAAGCTGCTCCACGTCTGGTTGTCAGATGCACTGATTGCAGCGCCCGCTATAAGCCAAGGGTTCACTCCTGTACATAAATCGCTGCTTGAAAGTATGCGAAACCCCCGTGTCCCTGGTTTTACCACAAAATGGTCATTTAATGAGAATCAGTCTTTCTTATGTGACATAATAGGTTTCTAATGACCAATTCCATGTTTCTTTAGAGTAAATCGTGTGTGTAGTAGAAACACAGAAGCAGACCAGGTGCAAAACTAAGTGAAGCCCAAGTTGCATTGGTTAAACCAAGTAGGTAAGTAGAATCACTTGCGTAAATCATTTAGTCATTTGATACATTTATATTAACATTTAATGTTTTGATTCTGTAAGTGCATGTTCATATTTTTTACAAGAACATTGACCATCCCTATCGATTTAACATACTTTCAAGCAGCACTGTATCTGCGAGCTCTGTAAAAAGGTCTGTTGTGGGGTAATGGAGATGCTCCTGGAGTTCGTGATGTTTGGTGACGCTCGGCTGATCGGACAGCACATTAAATCGGGGAAGACTTTTAATTTTTCCTTTCAGATCCTTTTGTTTCTGCACTGCGCTGTGGCAAAACGTCGGGGACGAACAAATGAATGCTCACAGCAGCGAAGGGAATTTGTTTATTTGTGAATTTATTATTACTTGTATTTATTTATTTATTTTGCATATGTAATCGTTTCAAATGTTATTGCCAGTACACATGGGCGACAGGCCGCTTCTCACTGCAAAAGGGATGTGTGAACTGACAATGTCGTGTCTGTGTGTGTGTGTGTGTGTGTGTGTGTGTGTGTTCCCATTAGGCTCCTAATTCCAAGGGGCATGCCTTTGCTCATGTAAAAGCCTGAGGACACTCAAATTGACACTTAATTTAAATCGAAAAAAAAAAAAAAAACACTCTGGACACAGGATGGACTCAAGGCCCTGATCCTGGCAATGTGGAACTTTCTCCGGCTTTGGCGTGGCTCTGGTGTGCTTCGTGGTGCGGGAAAGCTAAGGGCCACCGCGCCTCTCTGTGCCCCAACGTCTGCTCTCAGTTTCGTATTCCTGCACTGAGGGGAGTGTGCTTCTTCAGATTCCCCCTCTCTTCGTTGACATATACCTCACCTTCTGCCTTAGTTCCGATTTGTTATGATGATTGATTGTAAAATGAGTAGGAGGCAACAGACTTCTCCGATCATTTGTTTCTGAAAAATTGATGATGATAGTAAGAATACTAATATATATAAAATGGTTTTCCTTTTATTTTTGTACGTATGTGCTGTGCACAGCAGTCTACTGTATTCATAAAATTACAATAAAAGTTTGTTTTTTATGGGTTGTTGCAGATTTATTTATATTCCTTTGAGCCACATTCCATTTAAATAGTAGCCAAAAATAAGATTACATCTATAACTTGCTACTAATACCCAGTGGCCTAGATGCCATATCAATGAAAGAATGAATAAATTAATTAACCTTTATTAATTATTGAGTTAATATGGGCAGCACTGAGAGTTCAAAGTGTTACTGACACAGCTGTCCAGAATGAAATTCACTTTTAACAAAAGAAAAAGTTGAGCAAATCACACCACTTGAAGGATGGAAACAAGACAGACGGACTAGATAGATAGACAGATAGATAGATGCTAATTATAGTAAAAGAAGGGATACTGGGGTCCCCAAAATGAACAACTGTGGAAAAAAAAATTAGTGCTTAATGATGGTGCATGGCTTTTCAGCAAGTTTTAAAATGATCACATAAATAACTGAAATTACATTTTCAGCCACTGAAATTGAAGTCATGCATTAGAGCAAGCATTAAATATGGTTTTGTCAGTTTATCGCATGCCATTGGACTTTCCCCCAGCCCATAAGTAAAGGGAAACCGTATTCAGAGAGTCCGCACCCACTTCCCGTGCTCTCTCTGTCCGTCTCCATGGTAACCAGCTGTTTGTTTGACTGAGTGGGACGGATTCAGGCGACTCTTATCAGCGTTTATGACCCGCTTCAGTCATGAAGCTTCACAGGGCTTCTAAAAACCTTATCAGTGTCCAGCACTTTCTTCAACAGACTGCAATAAGACCGCCAAAAATGACGTCATACAGGTTTGCGACGGAACTTCGCACAGTTCAGGTTTTTATTCAAATTAAACAGAAGTCTTGGCAGTAGACTGTCAAAATAAAAGTTGTATATCCAGTGACTGTAACGGGTAGACGGGTCATATTTGATCCGAGTTGTGCATTTATATATTTACATTTATTTATTTAGCAGACACTTTTCTCAAAAGCAACTTCCAATGAACTCTGTAGTGTTATCAGCCCACACACCTTATTCACTGTGGTGACTTACACTGCTAGATGTGGGATTAAAGTGTTTCATATCAAGAAATGGGCGCAATTATGGAGCGACGTATCTGTTAAACAAAGTACAACGTCATGCAAGCGGACAGCCGACACATACTTACAGTATGCGTCTTATATTTTTTAAAAGATTTAAAAATATACACCATTAAATATAACTGAAGTTCTGGCGCCCTCATCTGGCCAAACTTCGGAAGTGCAACATTGCAACCTTGTTTATGCGCATTTGCTTTCTGATACAAAAGCAGATACAACACATTTTAATCATACAGAAGCTTTACACATATTTTCTCAAATATGAATTTAATGTCTTTTTAACATTTTTATATTTGCATTTTCAGTTTTTTAAATAACTTTACTAATTAAGGTGCCATTCATAACCAAATTACGGGACAGCTGGTAGCGCAGACCCCCGTAGACTACGCGTAGTGGTTAAAGCTACTGCCTTTAGACCCAAAGGTCACAGTTTCGATCCCCACCTCTGGCTGTAGTAACCCTTGAGCAAGGTACTTACCCTAAATTGCTCTAGTAAGAATCACCCAGCTGTATGAATGGGTAAATGATTGTAAGCACGTAATAATTATGACCTTAAGTTACAGTGTGTAAGTCGCTTTGGAGAAAAGCGTCAGCTAAATCATGAATAAATGTAAATTAAAGCAAAACGCATACATGTATCACACACGAGCTGGAGCCTAACCCGGCAATACAGGGCTGGAGGGGGAGGAAACACACCCAGGACGGGACGCCAGTCCGTCACAAGGCACCCCAAACAGCAATCGAACCCCAGACCCACCAGTACCTCACGTCAAATAAAAATAATTGTAGTTCCGATTTAAGTCATCTCATTCCAGTTTTCCAGAAGCTTAAATTCGTTATTCAATCGGTAGGTAAGTTTTTGTTAAACCGAGGAAATGTGCGTTTGTATCTTTTGAAAATAGTTCTATAGTCTCACAATTTATTGTTTCAACGTCGTGCACAACGCCCTTGTTGTACAACACGAGTTTATTAGCGCCGCTATTCGGCGGTCCGTCTGTTGTGTGAAGCGCTGCCAGCGCCGGGTTGGGAAAGAGCGCCTGTGACGTCACCGCGGGCGAGTCGTCTCCCGTGACGTAAACAGACGGCCTGAAAAGCCTCGGTGACCTCACTGACCCGCCACTCAGGTGGTCGGGATGGGGCCAAGGAGGGCCCCTTTTAAATAGCGATGTCCGCCGTCGCCGAGAGCTCCAGCAGGACCCTGAACATCAACCTCCGCCGGCGGTGAAAACAGCATGTCGGCCCCGCCGCCGCCGCCGCACTGTCGCGCCCTCCTCCTCGCGCTCTGCGCCACCGCGCTGCCGACGCTTCGCTCGATGAGCGCGCCGCCGCGTCCCCCAGGAACGTTCGGCACTCACGTGCAGACGCTCTCGCGCAGAGGCGACTTCATCTGGGAGATGGGCGCGAGGAATCCGGCTTACAGTGAGTCTTTTACCTGAGCAGGTCCAAATTACTGTACTGTTACTGTGCTGTACTCTATTGTACTGTAGTACCTCATAGATGATAGAGCTGTACTGATTGTTTCGCAAATAAATGTGCGCTCAGTAGAATCAATCATGTGCCTCATCCTCAGATATACTACATACTTATAATATACTGTATTGTACCTCATACTAGTAGTGCTCTGCTCCACTCTACTCTGGCGGCATGGTGCCACAGTGAGTAGCGCTCCTGCCTCACAGCGCCTGATGCGAGAGAACGTGGGTTCGATCCCGGTCAGTCTGTGTGGAGTTTGCATGTTCTCTGCGTGGGTTTCCTCTGGGTGCTCTGGTTTCCTCCCACAGTCCAAAGACAAGCTGTTCAGATTCCTCTATAGTGTGTGAGTGACACAGAGAGTGTGTGTTCCACTAATGTATGGATGAGGGACCCAGTGTAAGCAGGGTATCTAGCAGTGTACATCACCTTGGTGAATAAGGTGTGTGGGCTGATAACACTACAGAGAGTTCATTGGAAGTTGCTTTGGAGAAAAGTGTCTGTCTGCTAAGTGAATAAATGTAAATGTACTCTGCTTTGCTGTACTACAAAACAATTGCTGTGATTCTGATTGAGGGTTCACACTGCTTGCTAGAGGCAGCATTCATCTGGACAGGTGGGTTTTAGTAAATATAGGTACAACATATATAGGAAATGAACCCGACAGTTGATAAATACAGCGAATGTTTTTACGGTGTTTCAGAAGCAAAAGCCGTGGGGTTCATTCTCTGGGGAAGAGAATAACACCTTCGTTAAAATTAAGTTGAAATTAAAATACAAGGGGTGTGTGGTGATGCAGTGGGTTTGACCGGTGCCCTGTGGTGGGTCCAGGGCTCGAGTCCTGCTTGGGGTGCCCTGCGACAGACTGGTGTCCCAGCCGCAGTGTTGTCCCGTGCCCCCAGGATAGGCTCCGGCACGCCGCGACCCCGCTCGGGACAAGCGGTTGTTGACGTTGGTCGGTTGGTTGAAAATACAAGCAAGGTGTAATAACACAGCTGTCCACACAGGTCAGACTGAGGTCAACAGAACATTGCAGTTACAGTTCAAACCATCTCTACCTGTCAGATAAATATGGAATGTTACAAATTTAAAGTAAAAACTGCCATTGGCTGGAGAAGCTAATTGAGGCTTCTGATGAAAGTGCCAGTGAGGAGGAGGAGGAGGATGATGATGATGATGATGATAACAGCAGCTCCCCTCTCCCCCTGCAGGTATGACACCAGTGGAGGCCAGAGGAGCTGATCATGTGACCACACTGCATGTGAGAGGGAACCGCTTTTTGAGCACGGACACAAAGGGAACTGTCTGCACCCCTGTAAGTCCATCAGATTGTCTCCATGGAAACTGCTGTTAAAAACAGAACAGGACATAAAAGTCTTGTATGAAATATGACAAAATATACAGAAACACTACTAGTAACTACACTCACAGGGACAGCTGCTAGCATAGTGGTTTGAGCTGCTTTCTTTGGGCCCAAAGGTTGTAGGCTTGAATCCCACCTCTGACTGTGGTATCCTTGGTAAAGGTACTTACTTACTACAGCTAATAATAAATACTGATATCTCAATGAGAAAAAAGAAAATGCTCTATACAGGATGAAATTTTGTCTTTTTGCAGACTGTTTCCTGGCAGCATGACTGTCTCTTTCCCCGAGTGAAAAGACAGTCTAACATACTGGGCCCCAACAGAAGTGGCCTGCAGCTGACCCGTGAGAGAGCCCAGCCGCTGCAAAGGCAGAGGAGGGCCTTGCTCCTGGAGCACAGGGAACCCCGAAGGGAGCCCCACAGCCTGGATGGCAGACAGTGGGGGAGTCAGAGCGCCAGTCCGCAGAGGGCCGAGCTGTTGGAGCAGAGCCTGTCGATTTCTAGGGAGAGCATCACTTCGATCATTCATGACGACCCCCTGGAGGTTTTAAAGCCCATGAACCCCAGCAGTCCCCAGAACACAGGGGCTTCTGGCCAGACAAGACTAAAAAGGTGGGCAACCAGGAGACCAAAGAGCAGGGATAGAGTCGAAGCAGCTGGTGTGAAACAGCGTTTACTTTTTTATTCCTCTAGTTGATGCTTATCACCAAAGCAACTTACCATGTTGTCAGCTGTTGTTTACCCATTTATACAGCTGGGTAACCTTTACTGGAGCAATACAGGGGTAAGTACCTTGATCAAGGGTACAACAGCGCAACAGGTGACATTTGAACATGTGATCTTTGGAACTGAAGGCATGAGCATTAACTGTTCCGCTACCAGCTGCCCCCCCCCGAGGTCCACAACTCGTGAAATGATGCCAGAAAATTGCTAATTAAAGTGAGGTTTATAGGCTGACCCTATTTCTGGAAAATAGTCCTGTACCGTTCAAGTTACCAGAAAGATTGACGGCCCAACAGAAGGGCCTCTCAAGGACTTTAAAAGTCTGAGGGTACGGTAGACCTGTGCGCTGCCAAGGCTGGACATGGGATCACATCGACATCTTTAGAACAGTATTATAACTCAGTGGGGATTTTGAACAAATTATTTGCAGAAGCCAAACTGAACCCTGACCACCTGGACCTGCGCCCCAAGTTCATGCGTCAAAGTGCGGTCATGTGGATGGAGCGCACAGGGCTTCTTTGACTTCACATGAACATGTCACAATGCTTTAGAGTAGACTTGTTTTTTAATAACAGTAAAACATGGGCAACTACTACAGTTTCCCCTCAAAACCTTTGTCGCATTCAGTGCTCATGCTGTACATGTACATACTTGGGCTTGAAAATAGTTGCTGCAGTGGCTCAACTGTTCATCCTGTACTCGGCTTTGAAGTTAAAATTTAAACCCAAAGTCACACTGGGCTTCTGGTTGCAAAATGTTCTTTGGAAGCATACCAGCACGTATCTAAAGTTTACTAGTTGGAATGAAGTTTTTTAGTGAACTTTCTTCATTAGTGTCCGATAGAATCAATCAGTGGTAATTTTTGAAAGGTTTTCCTTTGATATTTATCATGAGATTACCAGCAGGACCCAATAAACTATGCAAGAAATGGATGAAATTGGTCCTAGAGGTGGTGGACCTCACTTAGACCAAAGTAAACCAAAAACTGTAAGTTATAAATATTCATATATTTACAATTACTTATTTAGATTATGCTTACAGCGATTTACCCATTATAAAGCTGTGTAATTTTTACTGGAGCAGTTTTTAGATTAAGAGACTTACTATAGGATGAGGAGGGTGGATTCAAACCCCTGTAAGAGCTCAGCATTAACCACTATATTACTGCACATACATACATGTAATGTATGTCTTATACATATCAAGGGAAAGATGCATGTTTGTGTTTTTACAAATAAATGGCATTGCCAATATGGTGTGTTCTGAATTTTGTTTGGTCATATTGAATCATTTCCTGTACACCAATTCATACAGATATAGATGCCCACTGTAATGTTACCCATATGTACAGTACTGGGTTTAACATTGACAGAATCACTCTACTGCATTATTTACTGTGAATGGCCCTTGACCTAGTCCAGAAGTGCACACTCAAATTATCCCAGTGGCAAAATTTACTGTTTGGGGATGCTCCCATAGCCCCCCCTGGTGGACAGACCGGGGAGTAGCACAGCAGCATTGAGCCAACATTGGTCAGTCTGTGAACCAATCAGAAACAGCCTGTGGTATTTTCTATTACTTGGCCTTAAAACTACCAGGCTTCAACTCTGTTTTGGAAAACAAAGCATGCATATTAAGCCCTTTCACGTTTTTACATATAAGAATTAATTTAAAAATATATATATAATTTTTTTTAAGAAAATCTCATTACCGTACTGTGTCTGGATTTAAATTATGTATAATCGAATAAATATAACTTTTGCAGCAGCCCAAAATTAAAATGCTGTCAGAAATGTCAAATAATGCATAGTGTTAAAAATCTCAGACCAATATAAACAATAAAAATGTTATACTTGTGAGGTGAGAGGCACTAGTGCTACAGGCTGTACTAACAAGCTGCCCGAAACCACCACTGCGTATAAAACAAATGTAAATTGCAAAGTCTTGTCCCATTGGTATTTTAGTTGCAGATATTTCCATGTTTTGCCACTTATGTTTGAACAGGGAAGAAAAAGACAAGAGGTCCGTTCACTGTGAGTTTATTGATCGTACAGCATGCCTAAATCCTTCACATCATCGAAAAGCAATCCTCCTCAAACAGATCAGTACATAACCAATGATCACAGACAGAACTGACAACATTGAATTCGACGTGAACTCTGAAACTGACCAGCTAACCTACTACACCTTCAAATGCTCAAATTCATGTTTGGGGAAGCGGCTCTGAGCCACCAGCTGGGTGCAGCATCGCCAGCTGTCATCGGCACAAGGGCTGAAGGCCACCGTGACCCAAAGTGGACCTCAGAGCTGCTCTCAACACCTACAAAAACTGTGCGCCATCCTAAGGGATGGCAGCTGATCATTTTTATGACATCTGATTGTTCATCGGCGGGTCTAGGATCTGCCCTCGGTGTGAAGTGTCCAGGCAGAACGTGATTCTGATAGCCCTGACCATGTGACACCAGCATGGTCTTCGCCCTAGGAAACCATCTCTTGGCTCCGTTACTCTGCCTCCTCTCTGCCATACAGCACTCCGTCATCCAACTTACCGTGCTTATACCCGGCGGACACCGTGAGAGTGGCACTCAAATGGTCTGACATCGCGCTCTTTAAGGCAGATGCTCATTTCATGAAAGACTGTGCAACAGACATATGTGAGGTACATGATGTACTTTAGAGTGGAAAGGAACAGTCCAATTAAACCAACACCACTGCCCGGGTTGAACTGCATCCATTCTTACTAAGGCCACCTCAACTGGCTGTGCCAGGACTATGAACTAAGAACCTGTTGTGTCCATACCTTTAATGCAGTATTTAAGGCTCATCCTCAAACACACATGCAACGTATGCAATCCATGGCGTTAGTGAGAGTATAAAGAATCACTCATTAAATACACTACTGACAGAAAGTCAGACCATCCAACATCCAACCCTACAACGGTCGGTTCCATCAGCAGTTGATAGTCTTCAGAAGGAGAAATGAATATTAAAAAGAAAAAAAAAAAAAATCGACAGTTGATTACCCAGGATATTGCTTTTGCAGAAAAGGTTGCCCCGCATTTAGCACCGTTTGCTTGTTTCGTGGTGTCAACTGGATGCCAAGGAGTTTTTATGTCTGCTTTTAGAGCAATGTTTCACTTTGAACGGGGTCCTCCATCATGTCTAAGTCCAAGTGGGAGTCTTGAGTCCGTTGGAGCCCCTCCGTCGATAGAAAGCCAGCTAACTGTGGAACTAACATGTTTCCTACCCTACCTCTCCAATCGTTCCAGCTCCCCAAAAAAAAACCGCAAAGTTGTGAGGTAACGAAGGAAAGGAATTCCATTTGTTTGTCCAGTGAACCTGAGGTATACAAATACCGTGTTTGCAGGATGTGACCAGAAAAGGAGAAGGAAAAACAATAATCCAGAGAACGGTGACATACTATCTGAGAAAACTGCACACAAGAGCATTTCCAGTCCAATACTCATTTTACGTTCTTCCTTCACCATCTACACTTCAGTATTCTGATTTTTTTTTTAAGCAGTAAATAATTATATTATAGTACAAATGTTTATAAAATAGCAGCACACTCAAGTGACACATCACAACTAAGTAATGTTATTTGTGTATAAGAATGAAACAAAACCATAGCTCTTTAGCAGCGCAAAAAAAAAAAAAAAAAAAAAAAAACAAGACAAAATACAGAGATTTCATGATGTCATAGCACACAGTTCTGCTGTCTTCACTTTGGAACATCTCACCATTTTAAGCATCTCACCAACCAACCTCCAGGTCCAAATCCCTCCTCCGTAAAAGTAAAAGAAACCAAAAAAAAAGAAAAAAAAAAAAATCTGTGCACACATTTTTGTTCATGCCACTTTTACAAACCTCAGAGGCACCTAAATGAACATAATTTAAGAACTGAGCTTGCAGAGGCTGGCGGGACAACAAACAGACATGTGAAGGAACGCACGGACTGGGGGATCATCTTGATGAGATGATGGAGGTGTGTATTACAAACAAGAGACTCAAGTATTTTTCTTTCTTTCTAGTAAGAGCTGCTATTAAAGGCATAATACACTGATGCTTAGCCCTGCACTATACAGCTCATTTTTTTTAAAAGGTACAGTAATTTCATGAACAGGCCCAGTATGAGTGAAGAAGGCACCTTGTGCAGCCGATGCACTCTGGGTGAGGTGTGAGCTTCTAGTCCCAGGAGGGCAAATCAAACCCCACACCAATACCACCATCACGAGCAGCACATCTTGGGGGGGAGACTAGGACTAGGAGGTCTTTTGGATGTTGCCCAGAGAAGAGAGACAAGGCAAACAGGGTACGAGAGCAGCCACGCGGTGCCCGATGCAGCTCGCTGGGAAAGGTGGCCTCCAACAGAACAGCTTAATTTTTTTCTCCATAACGAAAACATCAATTGCTTTCAGAACATGTGCAAAAACTAACATTTAACAAACGCTGCTTGAACCTCTTTCAATTAATTTAAACCACCCGACTGGTTTTGCGATGAACAAGAAATACAATTCAAGTAAAACAAATGTTTTATGTTCGACCAAAAAATAAAAAAAAAACTAAAAGCTGTCAAGCTTGTTTGTATCCTTAATACAACTGTGTTGGCACGTTTCACTGTCAATCTGAGTTTCTAAGCTAATGTGTGAAATGGCGTGACCTCCTTCCTCTAGTTACCACTTCTTTTTGGAATGTTTTACAGTTGGAATGTTGTCTGCTGCTGCTGTCACGTGCCACCCAACAGAACACCTCAATGTCTCTGCAATTGGAACACCTACAGTGGGAAACCAGCCCTATAAAAATAAGTAACCTAAATGAAAAAGATAGGCGACAAACACCTTAAAAAAATCTACTCCATTTATGAAAACCGCTTCAGTTGTCCCTTAGGGAGCATCTTCAAAGTGCGCAGCGTGCTGGTGGCAGTTCCACGACCCACGGAGACTCTCCAAAGGTACGCCAGCAGAGTGAAGCCTGCTAATATATTCAAGAACAGAGAGCACCAATGACACCGAGAGAACTGCCACCGTCGCATCGCTGGGTTACTACGACTGTCTCCCTCTGCTCCTGCTACCGAGTTCCCGCCTCTGCAGTCTCCACACCAGAGAGCAGTGGGAACTGGCTTTCACCTTCCTCCTTCCCCTCCTGCTACCAGATTGCACCATCCTCACCCCCATTTGAAATATCAATCTCCTGCTGCCCACTTTCTCACCTGGATTCCACACCTTCATGTCTGCTTGTGCGACACCTGCCCTGTCCTCAGGCACAGCCTCCCCCTCCCCATAAAAGCACCATGTGGTGCCGAGCACAGGCAACAAAACAATGACTCAGTACACACTCTCTCACACACACACACACACTCTCTCACACACACACACACACACACACACACACACACACACACACACACATTCTGAAACTGCTTGTCCCGAGTGGGGTCGCGATGAACCGGAGCCCAACCCGGCAACACAGGGTGCAAGGCTGGAGGGGGAGGGGACACACCCAGGACGGGAAGCCAGTCCGTCGCAAGGCACCCCAAGCAGGACTCGAACTCCAGACCTGCCAGAGAGCAGGACCCGGTCAAAACCCACTGCGCCACCACGCCCCCCTAAAATGACTCAATAACAAAATAAAATAAACATATGAAATCTGTATAACATAAAAATCAATCTTTGTAGGGCAACTTAGCAAGGAAGCACAGGATCTTGACACAGCAACAGCTGCCAGCACCTCTCACCCCTCGCATTCTACTTCAAACACCCAGAGGAGTGACAGCTGCCTCCCAACTCTTCTGCCTTTATCGCCAAGCTGGCGGCAGGAAAGCAGAGAACTGTGTGAACAGCAGGCAGCATTTTAGAAGCATACGGAGGCAAACGTGAGAAATCCACCTGCGCAGACCACCCTTGCTCTCTGGGTGTGTACACTCGCCCCCCCCAACACACACAGACACACACGCATAGACACACAAACACAGACACACAAACACAGACCACAACCATTGAGTGGATGCGGCAATGCAGCACTTTCCTGACAACAGACAAAAAGCTTAAGGAAGTCTCCACTATGAGCAGAAGCTTCCAGTGACCAACGCAGTTGTTTAAAACTCATTTTAACAACTGACAATAAATCAATAAGAATAATAACTTTTATATTGCCTATCCTAACTTGCTTCTGCATCATTGACATTGGTTTGAACCTGTCTGTTCCCTACTCAGGCCCATCCTGTCCCAATCCCCTCACTGCTGGGCCTCCCCGTTTGGGCATCAAACCCCTGCACTTCCACTCAGCTCAGGTGATGATACAGAAGAAGCTTCGACCCACCGCGCACAGGCAGACACAGCAAGGAGCACCTCAAGGGACGCTGTGAAAATCTGTTCCCCCCGAAAGTAAAAATAAAACAAAACACAAAAGAAAAAAACACATAGCCCCTACCATTATCCCACATATGCAAGCCTCAAATGGTTTGCTCACAATACTTAAAAGCTCGTAAACTATTTTTTTATATTAAATATAATTTTACTATGTATATAAAATCAGAAACAGCGATTATGAAAATACAATAGGTTTCCCTTCTGTATATCTGAGGCACCATAGAGCTTTTTTGTTAAAATTGAATTTTTTAAAAAAATCTAAAATAGCTTGTATTTTTGAATATATATGGGAGCAGGTTTGGAAAACAAAATAAAAAAAAGATCTTTTCTACAAAAACTATCAAGCACTTAGGGTTCTTTGTTTTTGTTTTCCCCTTGTTTTTGTTTTTTTTTTTTGTCTTTTTTTTTACTGGGTTTGGACAGAATTGCGTGTCGCTCTGCTGTGGCGACCCCCTGCAGGCTCACAGGTTGATGTCTCGCACATCTGTGGGCGTGCTGGACTGGTCCTGCTCCTCTATGGCCTTTGCGTGAGCCCTGCTCTGCTGCTCCTGTTGCCGCTGGCGCTGCCCCTGCCGAAGGCTCATCACCAGCACTTGCTCGATCTGCTCCTGGCACTCCTTCAGGATGTCCTGCATACAGAGCACAGCGTCAAGCCTCATGGGAGCACCAAGTGAAGAGGTAACGGCACATCGCAGGCACCTGCAGCAAAGCTGACGACAGGAGGCCCACACACGACACACAATACGCCAAAGTATTCACACAGCCCTGAAAAGTGTGGCAGAAATGTAGTCCACCCAAAACCCCAAAGAAAATTCTAAACTGAGTTCAGTTTAGTTTTACAGAGTGCTTGTCAGCAGAGTGACGTGGAGCGCTTAAAAGAAGATAATGCAGGACAGCTACGGTAATAACGTACAGCTGAGTGGGAGAAATTAGTCGATCTGGCAGATGAGGAGAGGAAAACAAAAAACTCAATGAAGAAGGGCAGAAAAGTAAACCTCAAGGGGTCCAAGTGCCAGCAGCTGCACATCCCTCATTGGCATTTTATTGTAGTGACAGTGGAACTGTGCAGGTGTAGCCACAGCTAAAAGACCAGCACAACAAACAGTACAGAGTTGAAGTCTGTGGGCCAGTCCCAGGTGGCTAATCCAGTAGAGGGCAATGAATGGTTGCTCCTTCACAGCTTAAGGTGGCATCCTGAGGGTGCTGGTGCGCTGGGTCAACCACGGGGCATACTGACAAATGTTAGTAAAAGTGATCCTCGGGTTATAAAGGGGCTCTGTTCCAACATCCCCGTAATAAATCAAAAATCCCATTACATAAACCATAAGGATGGATAAATATGCATGAATGCAATGATTGTTATATTTTCATTGTCACACATTGTTCGTGCCAAAAAAATACTAATACTGAATATTATACGTACAGTACTGTATTATATTTTCATGCTGCACTATTATTTTCCCTTTCATTTCTAAATATACAGATGCTCCTCGACTTAACGATGGTTCGACTTGCAATTTTTTCGACTTCATGATGACGAGCCGGTGACAGATATTCAGTAGAAACCGTACTTTGAATTTAGATTTTTTCCCTGGAAAAGCAATATGTGGTACGATACTCTCTCACAATGCTGGGCAGCGGCAGCAATCCGCACCTTACAGTCTGTCATGCAGAAGTGTGTATTAGGTGTATTAAATGCATTTTCGACTTACAATGTGTCTTGTGGAATGTAACCCCATCGTAAGTCAAGAACCACCTGTACTGTCTTCTGCTCTTTCTTTTCTGCACCACCCGATCACTCACTTTTTTGATTGCTATACACACACACACACACACACACACACACACACACACACACACACACACACACACACACATTTTCAGAACCGCTTGTCCCATACAGGGTCGCGGGGAACCGGAGCCAACCCGGTAACACAGGGCGTAAGGCCGGAGGGGGAGGGGACACACCCAGGACGGGATGCCAGTCCGTCGCAAGGCACCCCAAGCAGGACTCGAACCCCAGACCCACCGGAAAGCAGGACTGTGGTCCAACCCACTGCGCCACTGCACCCCCACAAACAAAACATTCTTTACATAAAACGTTCTTGCAAAAAGATGTTATGACCAAACGTCAAGGCATGAAACAAATGCAAGGCTGACAGGACTTCCACCGTAATTCCCATGTGTCATGAGGCAAGGGCCAACAGTGTGTCACATTTCATATTTATGTATTTAACTGCAGATGCTGTGTGCTGTGTCACAGCTGACAACCTGATCTGTCAAACCAGACAGCTAGTGGATCCAAGGTCCAACATCCCGACTAGAAAGAAAGAGTTCGTGACATATGAGCACAGCTGTTTCAAGCATCGGTCTTGCAGTCCGGTGTCCGAAGTGCTCTGAAATACCGGGAGAGGGACACACACAGCCAAGAGGAAGCAGTTCTGCTTCTCTGAGCACTCAGAGCAGTTAGACCAGTTGCGAAAGCGCAGGAGAAAGGTCCTTGTCCCACTCAAACGGGGAGAGTCATTTTGATACCTGATAAATTAAGACAAAACATTAGGAAATTTTAGGCAAAATGATGACCGCAGGTGACCAACTGTCATCTACATTTTTGTTCTGAAATTGTTTTCTCCTTAGAAAGTGTGAAAATTTGTAAAAAAAAAAAAAAACGAAACATCCCCAGTACCTTACGGTCTTTCTTTTACGTAAATTTGTTTATGTTCTTTGAGCCTTTTTGTAAATACGCTTCTTTTCACGATGTCTTCATTGCCTTACTTTGAATACAATACAAGGATATTTTATACCTAAACCTTGTGATATACTTTCATACAGCTGCTACTCCACCATTGAATGTGATTGCTGGTGTATCTTATGAAAAAAAATTTTAAAAAATTGACATGAGGTTATCAGGATTCATCTATCCTGTGTTTTATGCACCTACTCGAGCGATGAACATCAGTTCATCAAGTGGAAGGTAACAAACTAGGTTTACTTAAGAATCACACATCTGCAGCCATGTCTCTTTCTCGTAATGCAATGCACAAATTGTATTTTTGCTGAGATGTACGTCGCTTTGGAGAAAAGCGTCTGTTAAATGAATAAATGTAAATGTAAATGTAAATAATACGGTCTCAATTGGATAGGACCACAGTTTGATGGGGCAGGTAAAATGTACCTATCCTGTGGACAACCACAGCCTTGTACAGGCTGCCACAACCATTGGGACAATAAAGTCAGTAAAACATGGGGAAAACATGGTCCCAGTATTGTAGTTTTAATGTGTAGTTCAACAGTCCCTTTTCCCTTTGGCCTAACCAAGGAACTACTCAGGAATCTCAGTTTTACTCTCAGAAAATTAAAAGATCCCACTCCACGCCAGCCGCGTTACTGGCACCAGTCCTGCAGCTAGACAGCCCAGAGGGAGGGGGCTATTTGTTTCAAAGAGTACCATAGCCACCAGTGTGGGCTCCACTTGGCAGGGGTGCAGACTAGGTATTAGGTCAACACTTTAGCCCTCAACACCTCTCACTGAGGGCACACACAATCAGTCAGCCTGACCACAGTAAAAACACAGGTACCACTAGAACAGTATTAATTACATGCAGTTGAACACAATGGGACATGTAGCACGTAGCAGGAAAACAATAGTGAAGCCTTTCAGTGAGAGTGACTCCAGGACTTTCTGCACTTGGCCTGCATGGGTTGAACCTGGGCTGTTTCCGTCTTCTTGTCGTTACACTATCACAGGGTAGCTGCCATATATCAAGACACCAGACACCGCCAAACACCTTCAGTCTCAGTCATAATACTGAGATGTGCACAACTACAGGCTGTCCTCAACTTATGACATATAAATGACTTATGATCCCCATCCCATCAACCTCATTATATTATTTTTAAGTACAATCATTTCGTTGTAAACATCGACCGCTACACCTGCTGCGTGACAATGCTGGCTGACTGCGCTGCTGAAAAGCATCGTATTTCTTACTATTTGGCCCTCAGTCCTTGTTTGGTGTCTGTCTTTTCGCTTGCAATTCCCTTCAATTTACTAGCTATTGAAAAAGTGAGTATTCTTGTGCTGCTGAAAAGAAAAAGCGAAAGACAAGAGGTTTAGAAATGAAAGTGAAAATGGTAGGGCAATGTGAAAATATCATCATAACGCAACATTGCATTTACATTATTACTGAACATTAGTATTATTTTAGCATGAATATGTGTAAAATTAGTGAAATATATAACAAAGCCCTATTACAACAGCACAGCATTCCTGAATGTTAATGATTTCATGTTTATATCTTCACAGTTTATATAACAGATTTTTGACGGACAAAGTTGCTGTAACAGAACCCCGTCATATGTCAAAGACCACCTGTAACAGAAAAAAGTAAATTAGGTGGGAGGAAGAGTACCTGCTGTGAGAAACAGAAACTAAAGTACTGGGGTGCTCTGGGCCACAAGCTTTCTACTGCAAGTAGCAATGGGTACAGTGGTACGTCCCCTGGTGGACGTTTGCAGCACTGCAGCCTTGTGACCCTCACTGAATTTGCCTGCCTCTCTGAAGCCCCATAAGACCTGGGATGGAAAAAAGACCTCTGCCTTCAACAGCCTCATGTTTTCAACTCACAGAGCTGCAAGGCATGCTTGAGAAACTCTTGGGTCTACCTGTAGACAAACGTGCATTACAGTCGGCATGTTGCAGGACTGATGCAGCCACAGTGGGTGGCACCAACGCCCACCCGGAGACCGACTTCCGTCACAGCACAGGACCTACAGGAAGTCCTCGGTCCACATAAGGACATCGTTCAGTCCAGTCTTCAGCTGAACTGAAATGCTGGTTTCGCATAGGTGGCCAGCGGTGCAAAATATTTCGAGGGCCAAGAAGCGCATAAATATAGGCTTCCATTCACAGATTTGGCACTATGCTATTGAGGGTGAGTTTTATCTGAGTATCTTTATCTACTGAGTTTTAACACGTTCTGCAACAAGCCACAAAGCGGAAGACAGATGGCTCTAGTGCTAAGCGGTCAGTTTCTTCTAGGAACAACACACTGCACCCATGCATACTTCTTCTCCAACCATCCAGCAAAACTTGAGGCAGAAGACATTTTTCTCCAGCGCTGCTGCTATACAAGAGGAGAATATTGCAGAATCTTTCATCTTTAACACCTTGGAATTTAGAGTAAATGGCCCCAGTTTGCCGGGTGGCACCTACTTAGCAAACTGTTTTGACACCAAAAAAATACACGCATGAAGCTGAAGAGCCTTCACAGGAGTTATAACAACAAGAAAAAAGGAAATCAATGAATGATTGCGATGGGGCGCTCATCCTCACTTGACCTCTCCCTCAACCAGACCTGACAAAAGATGTCATGGTGCAAGAATTACAGTTATTAAAAAGGAAATAAAAAGGAGAACCGAGAAGAGCCGTCGAGCACTGAAGCCAAAGGCGATGCATGAATAAAGGGCAGTGAAAGCCAGTGGGCATTATGGGCTCGACCATTGCTCCCAACCGAGCTACACGGTCTAATTAAAAAAAACAATGCTAAAAGATGTCTGTCTTGTGATGTCCTCCCCAAACACATACACACACACACACACACACACACACACACACACACAGTCTGCAGGGTATGCTTCTTGCGCTCATTCAGCTGAAATATGAGCTTCGCACTTCCTGTATGAGCCAGGGAACTGTCAGCAATGCAGAGAAGCTGCTGCTTATTTCTTGAATGAAACTCAAACGTGACTGACAGAAGCTTCAAGAGCCCAGCCCAGCCCAACCACCCCCCCCCCCACCACCACCACACACACACACACACACCTGCCCTGTTCCAGGGACACCTGTGAAAGAGAAGGAGGATGGAGAGGGTTAAAAGAAGGAACTGGTGTGTCTCTGAGTGTTTCTGGGGGAGGGGGGCGTCATTATGAGTGAAAAGGATGAATGAGCAAGGAGGTGCTGCCCAGTCCAGCACAGACATACATACACTGCCTGAAACTGCTTGTCCTGAGCAGGGCTGTAGTGAGCCAGAGCCTAACTCAGCAACACAGGGAGCAAGGCTGGAGAGGACACACCCAGGATGGGACACCAGTATGTTGCAAGGCACCTCAAGCAGGACTCAAACCCCAAACGCACCAGAGAGTGGGACCCGGCCAAGCCCGCTCCCCCCACAGACATACATTCCACTCCAAACACCCTCTTTTTTCATTTGTCACTCTCATACATGCACGCCGAGATGCAAAACAATCAAAGTCTGAGCTAAGTGCGGACAAAACACGTACACAAAACACACGCTTGGCAAAGTGCACCACCAAACAGTCTTGGCATGAGAACACAGTCGGAAATGTTGTGTTCTGATGGAGGCAGATATAAATCTGAAGTTCTGCTCATCTGTCAGAGAGGTGGCGTGCGGACTTGAAACATGTAGCACATGACAACCATGGTGCACGAAACCCAACCTAAGGCCTGTTCAGCAGGCACTGCTGGGAGGGACAGAGCTGCCCAGGAATTGGGCGAGTGTCAGGCCATCTTGCTGTAAATACCCACTGGGTGAGGGTGGGCACTGCCAAATCACATGGTCCCTGTCATCTCTTGGCTATAGCAAGATCCTGGGAAGCTGGAACACTCAAGAAACTGGGATCATGTGGTGCTCGCAGGTCACTAGAGGAACATCAGCTCAGGGACCAGGAAGTTCTGGGCTCAAAGAGATAAGGAAGAGGGTTATATAGACACCATCTTCGATGGGGTAACGTCTGGGGAGACTCTATGGAACTGCAGTAAGCCATCTGTTGGCTTATTGTGCCCCATTATTGAGACTCCAAAGAAGGTGGATTTTTCTGAAAATAACCCATTCCAGAAATATAGACATCAGCACATTTGCAAGCATGTAGAGTGTTAAGGTGACCAGCAGACACTGAACGTGGGTCCTCAGGGACAGTCACACCTCGCCTCTACAATCATGGCAGAGGGACAGGGTGTCATGCTTATCACAGGGATTCTGCCAACAGACCCAAACGCCGGTGGGTGTTCGTGTAGTGGGGCAAGTCATAAAATAGTCAGGGACAGGCAGGGGTCGATCGATCGTCGTACGTTGTTCTGAGGAGGAGACAAAACCAGAGCCGAGGTTATGGAGCTGAGAGTCGAGGAACCGGGAAACCAAACCGAGGGAACACAAGATGGGTAAGGAGCAGGGAACAAGAAGGAAAACAGGGGAAGAGGCTATCTTGCGAGGGTCGTGGGTTGCGTCTTCTCTAGATGAGGTTCCGCAGAGTGGAGCATCCTGGCAGCCTCTCTATACCCTGCCTTCCTGAGTAGTCACAGGTGCGATTGTTGGCCATACGGTTGGGGGCGTGACACAGGGAAACAATCTAATGCTTGTTCTGCCTGCCTTCCCTCAGACAGGAACCCCAACCCCCTGCGGATGATGACGTTTCTTCTTCAGAAAGAAATATTGCGGCAATTTCTGCAGGACCCCTGACAATAATGAGTATTGTATTCTGACTCTTCTGTGCATCCGTTGGTTCTTTTTGTGACAAATTTACTGCAGTACTCTGTTCATTTGTCTGTTCTTTTCTTTGTTCGTTGGTTTGTCTTTTTCTTTTTAATTCCATTTGCAAACACGTTCCGTTTTTTCCTGGTTTATAACTGGTTGATGGCTGAACACACAGTCATATGAAGAAAATAAATGAAAAAATGGAAAACCAACAAAAAACCTCAGAATAATTACAATTTTTTTGTATACATTGGCTCCCATAATGCTGATATTTACAGCAAAATTCTTCATGCAACATATTTCAGATGACGTGTTATTTTTTAGTGTAAGTTATTAGACAGTTGTCAGATCTTTATCATTTTCTGCAGGCAGTTGTCAGTCTGACAGTGTCAGATTCTCTCTGCCTGCAGAAAACGATAAACAGATGTGTAACGCGAAGCAGGCGAGAGAATTCAGTTCTTACTGGCATTCAAACTCACTGCGTTTCATGTGTAAAAGGTAGTGCTGGGGTGTGAGCACTAGCAGCGTGGGTGTTTTACCAAGTGGGCACATGTGGCAAGAGTATGTGTGTAGCCCTCCACTCACCACATCCGTGTTGGTGATCTTGGCCAGGAGCTCTGTCAGGTTGTCACCGCAGAGTGACTGATCTCCGTCATCCAGCTGGAGTCCGCAGATGGCCGCTCCGACGCTTCCGGTAGCGATCATGGATGGGGGCCGCATGGCAAATCGGAACTCTGGGGAAAGTGACATGAGCACTTAAGACACTGTTGCAGGAAGCTCTTGTGTGAGTCAGCAAACATAAAGAAATTAAAAGAAGAAAAAAATAGAAACACAAACCCATCAAGCATGCGGTAGCTGAGTGGTTCAGTAAGAAATATGGTTCCTTGTAGCAATGTGAGACCAGCTGATGCTATCATACAACAGATGGAGTGCTCGGCCTTAGTCCAACCAACCAATGTC
This sequence comes from Scleropages formosus, assembly GCF_900964775.1. Classification (NCBI taxonomy): domain Eukaryota; kingdom Metazoa; phylum Chordata; class Actinopteri; order Osteoglossiformes; family Osteoglossidae; genus Scleropages; species Scleropages formosus. Next base: position 19,329,015 of record NC_041807.1, read on the forward strand.
AACAACCGCTTGTCCAGGGGGTCACGGCAAGCCAGAACCTACCCGGCAACGCAGGGCACAGGGCTGAGGGGGGAGGGACACACCCAGGACGGGACGTCAATCCATCGCAAGGTACCCCAAGCAGGGCTTGAACCCCAGACCCACTACGCAGTGGACGCTAGCCAAATCCACCATGCCGCCCCACCCCACCCCACCCCACCCCACCCCACCCCTCAGCATTAGTCATTAAGACTAAACATCAGGACTCAAAAATAATATTATAAAACCGATGGTGCGAGCATCGTAAGTCTGAGTCGTCGTAATGTGCACATGTTGTAGGTTGAGGATCACATGGACAAATTTTTTTTTACAAATTTAATAACATATAAAGAGAGACCTTTTAAGAATTTCTACCAATTCAGAGCACAACCAATAGTTTCATCAGAACAGCTCTAAATGAGTGCTTAATTACTGTATTAAAAACACATGATCAGGCTAAGAGAGTGGAGAGACACTCATATTCCTCGCCCTTAACATCCTCCATCGTACATCATAGATCAAAACAGCGCCAAGGTCATTTTTCAACACTGACTCTCTACATTTACTGATACCCTTCTAGAAAAAAAGAGAGCGCTCTAAATGTTGGCAAGGTGGGCCGACGACGAACCCTGGATCACTTCAAAGGAGCAGGCGCGCGCCGATGTCTCCACAGTCTGACACGCTCTTCTCCTGGCGACAACCGCATGCACTTTCCCATCAGGCCTGCGCACGGCCAGAGCTAATGAGCACCCGGGATAATGAGCCTTCACTTGGCCTGCGAAGGGGCTGAAAAGCAAATCCAACGAGCCGCCGCCACCCCCCCAGTCCACTCCTCTCCTGAGTAAATCGTGCGCTCCCTGAAGAAAGGGGGCAGGAAAATAAAGCACTGCACAGCTCTGGGACGGTGGCAAATAAAGAGGCACAGTCCCACTGCCAAGGTTCGCTGCTGTAGGTCCTTTTTCCACGTGTGGTCACGTCACGGGCTCGCGCCTCAAAGCTCAATGCCCCGCCGGCTCCCCGCACTGTCATTCAGCATGCAAATAGGACAGCTTGCGAATGGGCTGCGAGCCTAAGAAGGCCACTGGGCTGAGAGAAAAAACACACACACACACACACACACACACACACACACGCAGAGGAGTTGGGCTTTCTCTAAGCTCCATCTTGCCCCCCCCATCTCTCTCTCTTCAAGCAAGCACATTGGTAAGATTCCCGTTTGTTTGGCGTCACACTGATGGATGGGGGCTCCCCGTACGGGACAGTCACCTCACCCGAACCTGCCAGGCCCCATCGTGTTCCCTTCTTTGTTAAAGAAAAGCTTCCCTCCCCATCTCCAGCGCTGTTGGGCCACTCGCGGGATCGAGGATGGGAGCAGGGCCCGCGAACAGCTGCCGCATCGACGCACGCCGCCGGGCTCAGCTGCAGAGCGAAGCGCCCGCCACCTTTCCAAAGGACCCTTTCTGCCTTTTCTCTTCTGGCTGAATCAAAGAGGAGGCCCCTTTGATAGTTGTCCGGAGGCCCGTCAGCACCCGCTTCAGCGCCCGCTTAGCATTCAGCGCCAGACGCCCTCTCATCTCGTGAGCCGTGTTGACAAATAAATGAACTTATTATCCACTCTTGTGTTGGAAGCTGGGGCTCAGCCAGGCTGTGGCTTACAGGGGAGTGACTTATGCCGCCTGGAAGAATTTTAAAGAAATATACACTGAAAGCCTCAGGGATTACTTCATGACTTAAAAAAAATACATAAAAAACCACATACAATGTAAATGCACCCTGTACGCATGCACACACAAACCTACTCAGCATGCTGGTTCTGTAAAATCACACAGAATGAAGACAGGATTTCTGCACTTTTAGACTAGTCTGGTGAACAAGGGCCGCGTGTGTGTGTGTGTGTGTGTGTGTGTGTGTGTGTGTGAGCATCTTCCTACATGTGTGCAGTTCAGAAGGGACAAGTGTGAGTGAAGCCCTTGCGGTGGACAGCGGCACAGTCCCTCATCTCAATAGGCCGTTCTCCTCCTAAGCACCCCACGTGAGGGGAGGGGAGTGGGGGTGATGCCCAGCACACACACACTGAACCTGGAAATTCATTAGGCCTGGAAAGCTGAAGAAAAGCCAGAAATGGTTTTAAACTGCAATAAATCAGGCACTTGTGTTCTTTAAGTGTGCATAAGCCATTAATTAAAAACAAGGTCTTGGGTTCCAAGGACACGGGTCCCGCCGACAGACGAAGGACGGCTGTATGCAGTGCTTCCAGCAAGACATGGAAACGAGTGGAAAACGCCTCCACGCCGGTCTAGAGGGTGGGCGCGGGCCACCTGGAGGAGGACATGGAGGTCGCCTGTTCAGTGTGAGCCAATGAGAAGTGCTCAGAAAGCCCTCGCGTTGGAATCAGTGGAGTCAAGAGCTGCTTGTATCAGATTTAACAACCTGGTTGTGGTCTAGAAAGCCATCGATAGATCTGCTCCCGATACCTACAAGACCTGATCATTCAATACACCCCAACAAGACTGTTAGGTTCCTCCACCTCTAGTTGCTTGGTGGTCCAACACATAGGTCCAAAATCAAAAGGCTGCAGGTCCTTGGTTCTGGCTCCAATATGGTGGCATGATCTCTGTCTGCCCCTCAGAGCTGCTGATTCTCTCTCAACATTCAAGGTGAGTCTCAGAACCTCATGTTTCATAAATCTACGAAAGAACAAACCTTTCTTATTATGGCTGAGTGAGCCAGTAACGAGTGCTTAAAAATTCCTTGGGTTGGAATCGCTGGAGTAAATCTGAAAATTTATGAGCCTTGCTTATTATCCACTATGGTCGCCCCGCCGCTCATCCCTCCTCGTTGAGTCACAGCCCAAGACACGGCAGAGCCCCTGCTGCTGCTCCAACACGCGTGAAGGAGTACTCCTCCAGTCGCTCTTCTCAGCAATCCGCCTCGGTGTTGCATCACAGCACAGGGTGAGCCCACGTGGGAGGAGCTGGCCGCTTCGCTTTCTGGGCCCTGAGTCGAATCCCTGGCCCTTTGGGGGTGGGGATGGTTCAGAGAGGATGTGAATGATAGCATTAGATAAACACCCTGGGAGTAGCTGCTGCGTCCCCGTTCAAAGGCCCCAGCTGCACACAGGAAGAGCTCCTCGCCGTGAGAACAGCACTCGGAACAAACCCGAACCCCACAGACGCCAACATTTACTTTGCTCTGAAGGACCTCTTCTGCCTGTTCTTCCTGCACTCTCCCCCACTGAAAAGTCCTCATTCTGACACAGAACACAATTACGTCTTGTGTAAAATTGACGGAAAATTACAGCACTCGTCCAAATCTCCAACAACCTGCCAGACTAAAGTAAGGTATCCAACATGCAGACATACACCTGTAAAAATTATTAAAGTATACTATACCTATCGCACGCACTACAAATTCTGTTGTACCGTGATAATAATTAGACACACACTTCAAAGTACAGTGAAATACAAAAAGTACAATAAAATAATTGTTCAATCCATACATTTAAGATTCACTAAGATTTCAACACATGTGGTCTCTCGAACCCATTTGCAGTACTAACTGTTGCTATTGCCCAAAAAAGGTTGAACCCCCCTGGTTTGAAGGATGCTGATGTATGCTGCCACAGTGACCTGCACTGCTCTGGGACCAAGAACGCGATTAGCATGAATCAGGTCAAGAAGCGGAAAGTTGTGGGGGTGGGGATGATCCACTGGACAAAAATCTTCATACTTTGGGACAACTGAAGATCTAGCAGCTTTCAGTTGCTGCGAAGGTAGCACACACCAGAGCTCAGCTTTCAAAGAGCATGGCCAGTGAGCACAAGGATTGTGGCTTGCGCTTGCAGCCGCTACCGGGGTACTGTACCCTTCCGGGAGCCACTCAACCAGGAACGCTTCAGTAAATACGTGTCTGTGTAAACAGGCACAGTAATGTGGAAAACTGTGACGTAAGCAGGGGGCTGAGCCCACAGGCTGAGTTCTGCAGCTCAGAATGAGCTCCCAGTTCAAGCTGTGTCACTCATCAGCTGTGGCTAGAAGTTCCGTGGCGATAAAAAAATAAGAAGCAGTCAACACTCCATAGTGGGACAACCTGCTGGACGTGAAGTCAACTGGGCTCTGCTGAACGCAGTGATGCAGTAACAGACAACAAAACCAACGTTTTCCAAGGAAGAAGCCACCGGAGAACCACGTCACGCTGGTTCGAAGCCTGCAGCCAAGTGACCAAATGCGTTTGGTTCTGGCAGAGCATCTCCCTGGTGCACGTCGCCCCGACCACCTGGCTCAGAAAGCCTCACTTCTGTAGCCCCCAGGGGGTCCACTGTGTCTCGTAGACAGGTCTGGGGCCCTTGTCTGAACAAACAAGGAATGCTTGAAGTCTCCGGACCACTGGAAGAACGTGGTATAATCTGCCCTAATGAGGTTGTTTCGCCTTGCCGTCCCACCCCCCCCCCAAACCACAGTCAAGTGTAGCCCCTACATGCCTCCGCATATGAAATGAAGGGCCGGCCCTTTGTTTGCTTTCAGCGCCGCCTCTAACCGGGCCGTGGACCATTTGCATAGCTCTGAATGGCTCGTCCTCGTTATTAATTAATACTGAGCTGGGCAACGCCGCCTCACGGAATCCCACCAAGCGCCTGTAACGGAACCGTTTCATCAAGAGTGGACGGCCATTTACAAAAAAAAAAAAAAAACGGACTGCTGTCACCCGCCACCCCCGCTCGACCACACAATCCCACACGCCGGTCCCCTTTTCTCTTTTCTTACTTTTAACAACGGCAAGTTTGGTTCATAAAAAGTGTAAAAGAAAAGTGCGGGGGCAAAGGGGAGGGGGGTGATGGGATTTGAATGGTGACAAAGCTGAAGCTGCGGCAGCTGGATGGATCGCCGAGTTTAACCAGGCACAATTTCCTTCCTTCAGCTCCTTTCAGAAAGGCTTAATCCATAAGACGTCGTGTCCAAGAGCAGCAGGACAGACGCCAGTATTTCACGAGTAACTCTGCATGGCTCGACAAGTTACCCAGAGCTGCGTCTCCCATTCAGATCACCTGGCAAAACAAGAATATGCGTGAAAATGACCCTTCTCTCATTCTTCCTGAGAAGCAGCATCAACACAATAGCAAGAGGGGCATTTAAATAAATTAGAATCCTTTGTCGAACGCAGAAAATGAAAAGATCACCCTGATTCTTGCACCTCTTGGCAAACAAGTCCGTCAACCAATGCTTGGGAGAAACACCTCTTGAGCAGAAAGGGTGGAGGACCATGGTGAGCATTTTCAGCTGCACCGCAGCCACTCTGCATCATAAAGCATCAGACCAACGAGAACCGCCATACCACCACTGGCATTTGAAGACCTGCTCCTCGCAGCCCAACTCAAGAATCCATCAGTCTGTAGAATAAGTTTCTGTGGAGCAGCCCCATCAGGAGAGGAGCCTTGGGGTTGGCAGTGGCAGGGGATGGGGACCCAGGCGTGAAAGTGGGTATGGTTCACAGCCTGGGGTCACCTCACATCTTATTACCTTCTGCATGAGACTGAGGTGAGAAATGGAAAAGAGCTACTCCTCTCTGAGACATTAGACTACATTTAAGACCCACGTCATTCCCATGGCTCACGTTGTGATCACCCTGGACCACAGAGAGACTGCATAAAAGCTGGGAACCATTAACTGGGACTCAGCCCGTAGAAGTAGTACATGAAGCTCCAGAACGAGAACAAGGAGAACAAGGAGAGACTCCCACTGATCGGAACTCCGCTGAAACACTATCCATCATTCACTGCTCCTTTCAGTCCACCTATTTCCCCATGGTACCAAATACATCTTATTAGAGGTACAACAGTGTGTGGATTTCATACAAAAAGACGCAATGGGTTTAGCTTGCTGACTTTACAAATGTTGGCAGATGTGAGCTGCTCTACTGATGTCAAGCTGTCAGTTGCTGTTTGGATGCAGCCACCTGTCACCTGGAGAGCAGGGAACCTCATCCAAATGAAGACAGGAACTGTGCACTGAAACCACAACTGGGCTACCAGAGATGCCTGCCTGTGATCTGCACACCTCCAGGAATTTAATTTTTGCCAGTCAGCATACCCGAGCAGTCTTACCTGTGGCGCAAAGGGCAATGAAGGTCTGTGCATGCTTGCGGACCAGTGCCACCTTGTCCTTGGGCACTGGAAGCTTCCGGATGATGTGCTCTATGAAGTCGTTCGGCGTAACTGCTGCCATGTTCCATTTCAATTTCCCAAGGACCACCAGCTCCCAGTCCTGAGGGCATGGAGGGAGTTTGATCCATGGTTAACACTCTACTTTTTTACACCAACAGATATTTCACAGAAGAATATCAATGAGTAAAACAGCTCAGTTCACCACCAGTATGGCTGCTGGTCTCTGGGGCCTCATGTTGGTTGTCCTGTCTCTGTCCTTTCCCACCCAATACTGCAGTCAGACTAGTCCACCCCCGTGTTAACAACTGGACAGACAAATTGGTCTCAGTAGTTGTTCCCTGAGACACCATATGTCCACTCAGGTTATGAGAATTCGACTAGGAGTTTCCTTTAACTATTACTTCATCTTACATAACATTTCTTCAAATTTATGAGGATTGAATTTGGATTTTGCACCTCTCAGCAGCTGACTGGAAAGAGTCCAGAGCGACCATCAGGGCTTCTTCTCAGTGACAGTTTGTGTCCCGCTGCATTCAGTTCTCATCCCCATCAGCCCTTGTTTTATAGTTTCACCTGTTATAATCTGTGATCATGGACTGTTTGGACCGTCCGGCCACGTCCACTTGTCCACTGAGTGTCACTTCATTTACTCTGTTTCCATTGATTTCTTTCGTCTTAACTCTTCTGTTTTGGTTCTTTCAAATAACATGCACACATTGATCATCGTGTGTGTGTGTGTGTGTGTGTATGTTTTGTCTATGAGTGTTTATTAAGTGTACAGTACATAATAGGTATGAAAGAGCTGAACGAGTGTAAGCACACACTCATACAGTACTATAAAGTAATGAAGAGCAACTACTATGTTACGTTATGATAACTAATGTCACCTATTGAAGTAACTCTATCCACTCTAAAGCCACTTTGTCAGTTTTTGGACTCAGGGACAGAAAAATGTTACTGTTTTCTAATTACCTTTGAAACTAATGGTAATTATGTCTTTGACTTATGAGAATTAACCTTACAATGGGTTTTTCAAGAAGGAATAACCCTCATTTACATTTAATTATTTAGCAGACGCTTTTCTCCAAAGCGACTTCCAATGAACTCTCTGTAGTGTTACCAGTCGACACACCTTAGTCACCAAGGTAACTTACACTGCAAGATACACTACTTACACTGGGTCACTCATCCATACATCACCTTCATAAGGCCAAGAAAGACAAAATTTAAAAATTAATATTAGCGAGGGCTGAGATTTCCCACTAGTTTTAAGCACCCTGCTTAACATACATAGCAGCCCACGATTCTTCTTAGAAAAGGCCGGTGAGTAATGCGGGACATAGCTGTTGGTCCCTTGGGACTGGGGCAGCGTCACTGGTTTTCCCCACTGGTGACCTGTGCGTGTTCAGTCACGAGATGTTCCACTGCAGCGGCCCTGATTCAGCAACCTTTAACTACTGCCATGGATGTTCTGCAACACTGACTGCTGCTCAGTGCAGGACAGCCTCAGGTGAGCAGTTTTCTGAAGTGCGCTCTACAACCCTGGTTAAGTTCTGGGGTAGGAGTGGTTGTGAAGTGACAAGAAGGTGAACAAAATTGTTTGAAGTCAAATGTGTGCATCAGAGCAGATGAAAATTCCCAACCCTTTAACCTCTGAGCCTGTACTGGATGATGATAGTTAAGGCACTGACCTACATGGCCTCACGATCATGTACTTCCCCATCTGGCATTGAGCTGTGGGTTTAACAACAGTTCTTCACTTTCCACACTTTACCCCGTACAGAAAGCAAATCCTTGATGAAATCCCAGTGGGCTGTCGACGTCCTGAGTATGAAACTGTTGCCAGGCTTTAGCACACCGGCCTGCGCCGGTGACACTGTGGAGGCCTCACAGCACATGCACCTCGCAGAAATCGTTTCCTCCGGCATCGCGCACCACTTCAAGTTCCTCCCATCATACCCGCAGCCGTCAAGTCACTGCAGCAGCTTTTACTGGAACTCGTCGCCAGAAAAAGAGCTGATCGTCCGTTTCCTTCCGTGGTGGGGCAAGCCGGGGGTGGAGGCCAACAGCCATTAGTGAAAACCCATCTCGCTTTCGGGGACAGCCCCTGCCTGGGTGATGAGCCTGTCCGACTCAGCTAGAGTTTCACACTCTGCCACAGAATAACAGAATCCTCTCTAAAAGCACAGTGGGCTAGGGTGGGGCTCATTGCTTTTGGAGCAGCTGGCCTGGCTGAACCCCCCACTCCACCAAGTACTGGCACCCTCTTTCCTGCTAGTCCCAAGAACATGGCTGGAGAGAGGAGCAATTAGTGGCTGACAGCATGAGGTCCATAATGATGTCCCCATCCAAGGGCCAGAAAGGACCACCGGTGCCCTGTGCTTCAGACGAGATGATGGAAGAGATGTTCCAAGGCCCAGCTTTCCATTTCCAGTGAATCATGACGTGCCTCTTTCTTGGAAAACTCATGGGACCTGATGTCTGCAAAAAGGATGTTTGCGTAACGACGAAAAGGAAATCCTTATCTACAGTTTAATGTGCCCACCATGCAGGACTGATTAATCAAGCAAATGCCATTTCCTGGCCTCTCTGAGCCCAGAACGGTGCCTTTCGCATCTCTTGGCTTGAAGCTCAGCCACAGTGGCCAAGTCCTCGTTCTCCGCTGCCTCACACTGCTGACACGAACTGGACTCAGTCTGAAGCACCCCAGCAGCACAGCCCCAGACTCACACAGAATTGTAAGGTGACAGCAACACTGACCAAAACCCTTTTATTAAAGGACTCCACTACATTTCCTCACGGCCCAAAGCCCTCCAGAATACAAACCTGCTGTGCTACTGGCTCCTACCAAAAGTGTGACAAACCATAACACAGACAAAAATAGCACCATAGTGACAGGGGGCCCATTAAGACTACAATCTCATGCATCCCTGCAAGTTCTTAAAGTTCTTTCTTTAGTGTTTGTTGCAGAGGCAAAAAAAACATACAGATTCTGACCCAAGGAAAACACACACACACACACAAATTCTAAAAATCATGTCACCCCCAGCAGTGTGAACACTACGTAAAGAGAGCAGAGGGGGCTGAGGAGCACTAGAGCTCATGTCTGCAGCCCACTTCTCTTAAGCAAAGAACAGAATGAGTCTCCCTTTACTCTCCAACACCACACATTGCATGATTCTCTCATCTTGGAATGCTGAAACTAACCCTTACAGTAAGAGCTGGCAAATTCAAATGAAGTGTGATGGGCAGAGGTGGAGTTGTCAATGTGTAAAGCACAGCACAGACTGACTGTCGTATACATGGTATTAGACTTCAGTGCTTTTAATGAAGTTGAGGCATGAAAAGAATTTTTTGTGCAATACCACGCAGAAATCAGTCCTTCCTGTCTTCTGGCCTTCAACGCCCTAGTCCGTGCGCAGCGCTACATATTTGTCACTAGATGGCGATGGAGACCGCTGTACACATATTTACAGTGTCCTGTTATACAGGGAATATACCTCAAATAATAAATACTGTATACCCAAGTTAATGTAAAGTAAATCTCAAAGGAGACAATGTGAAATCTGATTGAAATGCCTCTGATCACAATGACCAGCAATGAACCTGATGCAATCCCACACTGCTAAAAGTACTGATTGTGAAATAAATCACACATAATAAGGACAAGTCATGGTATAATGCTCTCTAGCAAATAAGTCTAAAAACTAAGTGTCTGACGTTAAATATATGTAAAAGAACTTAAAATCCTTCTAATACTGACCTCCTACCTTTACAATGTAAAAACAACAACAAGAATACTAATAATAATGGTGGTAATAATAATAATAATAATAATAATAATGATAATAATAATACCCCAGTGAGCAGAGCCAATGCTGCTTACCAGGAGATCCTGTGGTTTGATGGAGTTGTCTGTGTAGATGCACAGCTTTTCTGCTGTCAATGGTCTTGTCTCCTTCAGTTTGGAGGCCAGAAACATGCAGACTGCCCCCAGCAGCTGCAGATTGCACTTTCTGGTCGGCACCACAGCTAAAAACCTGTCCAGGTAGTTCATGGCCAAGGGGAAAACTTCTTCTTCACACTTCTGCTCCTCACAGACCTGCAGGGTAGACAGGATGAGGAGGAAAGATGGGAGCAAATGATGAGAGGAGACCATGAGGGGAGATGGGGGGCGAATTAGCGCCTGGGCCGCGCGACGCGGCACGTGGCATACGGAAAAGTTTTCCCTTTCAAACATTTAATAAAATGAATCAGTACAAAACCGCATAATGCGTGTAATATATATATATAAATAGGAATAATACTAAAAGTGAACAGTCGCTAAGTCATCCATATCGGAAGAAACCAACCCGAATTCTCTGACTCACACTTGAGGTGTTCAAACGTCATCATTTAGTTAAAAATGGATTTTCAGAAAAGTTTTCTTGTTGTTTTTGGAAATTTTTTTCGGCAGAGACTGTCAACAGACTCGCATTCCTTTAGTTCATTCACTACGAAATTAATTCAAGTCACAATCAACCGCGGCCAAAAAACACCCGTCCGCCGGAGCCGCGCTGCTTTTTTTAATTCGTCATATTTTCATAAAATATTTAAAAATATAAATAAATTGCACTGGTACGTGATTGTCGGCCCATAATGCTCAGCTGGCCTTTTTACATCATTCCCGACAATTGCTAAAGATTTATATCGACAAAAACATGCTTAAAAACGTTAAAATTAAACAGGACTGTCACGCGGTTGCCGTCAAGCTCCGCACCGCCCGGGCGAAATAATTATTTTAAAAAATTATTTAAAATGGTACGAGCGGATAAAATGAACAAGTTTGGCATGAAAATGGAGCTCTAATTGTGCCCTGTGTTTTCCGATGGTTTCCGAAGAGAAATTCCACGTCGGTTATCGATTACTGAACCAAAACGTCCAGCGAGGGCTGTCGGCGGAGGACGGAGAAAAGGTGGCCCGCCGCCTGGCCCGCGCCCCTTCCCTTCACCAACATTTCACACACTTCGTAACACACTTTCCTTCCGTGTGCACACTCGTTTGGGCTGGGAACGCGCACTGCAGACGCTCAGCTAAAAAAAAATCACGTTTTAAAAGCTGCTGTGGTGTTTTAGGGGACTGAGTGTGGAGCGGTGAAAGTGCCGTGTCGTGAGGCAGGAGCCGCGCCGAAAAACCAACATGGCGTTGACATGATTGCAGCGAGTCGCTGCATACGTGTGCGTGGACATGCTTAGCACAATAAAACACGTTATTTACACCGAAAAGGCGTGGGATCCGTTCCCGGCTGCTGTTTTCTGCCTGGGTTGGACGCATTTATCTAACCCGAGTATTTCTACACCTTCAGTCCATCTTCACATCCCTGCCCAGGCATTTCGAGGATCGACGACGAGCGACCGGACCGGCTCCGATCATAATCGCCTCAGAATACAGAAAAATGCATTTCCGTCTATGACAACCGTTAAATTAAGAACCGAGCAATCGTTTTCACTCGACAGAACGAAAGGGCGGCGTGTGGGAAGAGGAGAAGTGTGTTCGAGGAGCTTTTCAGGAGGAAATGGCAGTTCTCTTTCTGCGAAGAGGCGCACAAACCTCCAGCATCCAAGTGGCGACCATCCTCCTCATGAAGGGCTGGATGTCCTTCTGGAAGCACGTGAAGTAGGAGCTCTGCGGGAGAAACCGCTCCTCGATCCCCAACAGGTTCTGTAAAATCCTGTCATCGTAGACGAGGGTCGGGTCCACACGGGCTCTCACGGTGGTATCCTCCGCGCACAGGAGCTCCATCACTCTGCCTTCGCCCCCTTTCCTTGTTCTCCGAGCGCGATTAACTTTCTTTGTTTTAAAACATACGGTGACAGCGCGAGAGGGGGAGCATGAAGGGGAGGGAAAAAAAAAAAAAAAAAAAACCTGAAGCAGAGCCTTGTGGAAAGCTTACAAGTGAGACTGCAGGGCTATCCGCAGCGGCCCGCCTCCCCTTGTGAACTTTTCCCTCTGCGCTTCTCCTTCGCTGCGGCCGCATTTCAAGAGCTGCGTGCCGCTGCGCGCTGGTGACGCAAGCGAAGCCTCCGCGCGCTCACGACGCGCGCGACACTGTGTGCGCTGTGGGTACGCGCGCGAGAAATGTCCATCGGCGAGGAAAAAAGTGCAGCCATAAGGTCCCTGATGTTAGACACGAGAGTGACACATTCTAAGGGATATATACGAACATAGGTGTATACTTATAAAACAAATACAACCAGTGTCCAACACCTCTAAAACAGCCCCCATTGATTGGTTAGTTCATATGCACATTAAAAAGTAAAATCCCAAGGATGTTTTTATTACTGCATAAAATTTTTTTGTGCCAGATAAATAGTATTAATTTCAATATATAAATAAGTCGTTAGTGAGGAATGCAGGTCGGTGATACACGCAAGTGAGTGTGTCCGGTGTGTCATGTATGCGCGCGCCCGTGCACTAATAGATGCTCATAGAGTGCGCGCGTGTGTATGAGTGCGTTGCGTCAGGGTGTGGGGTGCAGCTGCTTTAAGTTAAAGGATGTTGGCTTGGGGAAAAGTACATTTGGGTAAAAAAAAAAAAAGAAGTCGTGAGGGAGCTATCCATTTCTCACACATGCGTCGTTCGCACAAAAGCGTCCATTACCTGCTTGGAATATGTATGTTTTATCGAGTACAGTGACTGCTATGAGCTCTCCTTGCTTACTTTTCTTCCCACACCCAGCACACAAAAAGCTCTAACGAGACCCACTGTATCTTTTATACAGCAGCAGCGCTTGTGGTCAGAAAAAGATAGCTTTCTAGGAAATAGCTGCAGGGAAGACTTTGCAGCTTCTACTTTGCGCTGTGCAGATAGCGCCGTGCCGGCAGTCCGTCGTGCACACTCACAGAGGTCCAGAGCATATCTGTTTTCTCTTTTGCACATACTTAAACATACATGGTGGACACTCTGTTAGGCGTGGAGAAATAACAAAGACAAAATACACAAGCTCACAAATGGAGCGAAAGACACTCTAGGGTCTCGTGTTAAGAACTTTCCGGTCCTATGTCAGGCGAATTGAAGGGAGTGTAACTAATACTGCGCGCATATTAAGAAATACAGTTTTTGAATGAAACACTTAAATGGGTAGAGCAGTGTATGACTTGTTTTTTTTTTTTTTTTTTTTTAAAAAAAAAAAATCATTGCATATCACCTGCACACTAATAGCCACGCTAGGGGCAGGGAAGTTTGCGCGGGAAACGGTAATATTCTTCGGGAGTGAGGGAAAGTTCTGGTGGCGGAGCTCGACAAACTTTGCAGAATAGCACTGAGAAGAGAAGGCGCGAGATGTTTCTTTAAAGCAATTTTTTGTTCTAGATTGTTTCCTTCCCCTTTGTCACGACTGGGACAGCCAATGAGGAAGGCAGATTGTTACTGGGCAGACTTGTGCCGCTGCGCGTGCAGGCGGCTCCCCCGCTGCCGCGAGATGCAGGCGCACGTGGTTATCGCTTAAGACCGAAGTGGGGAACCGCGCGTCTCCGAAGTCCTCATCGACCCTCCTGTAATATGGCATATGGGATGTCGTGGTGTGTGACTGTCGGGACCAAAAGTGCTTTTTCAATCACCTTACTGTGTTCGTAGCCGGCTTGGAAGTCTTTACAACTCGACACCTGAAATTAACGGATAACATTAAAAAAACTGTTATTTGATCATCCGATCCTACGAAAAGATATCTAAATATGTGCGCACACTTTCGGGAATTAATAAACTGCATACATTTGTGCAATTTTCTGATAAACCTGAAAATAACAGCGGCAGGACGTTACAAATGTGCAGGATCAGATTTATTTTGAAGAAATTTCGGAGAATCATGCCTTAGTTATCCGTGTTTACGCGTTAGAGTAAAATTACAGTAGGTCAATTAAAGTATACAGAGGGAAAAAAATGCATCGTTAAAAAATATTGACTTAGAAGCTAATTAATTTGATATTATATATAACAGTAAAAATAACCATCATGTTTTTGGACTTCCATCCACCGAGCGTCTAATAGATTTTTGCGGGTCCTCCCTGATTTCCTCCTTTCTAACACATTGAAGATCCAGATTCAATACATTCGAAGACGGCCAAAATATAAGGTGAACTGCGACAGGTGCACCACTGTCTCAGAACGGGTTACTATGGTACACCCCTGTATTATAGTTGGCTAACTTTGACCATTTGGAAATAAAAGCGCGTTATTGATATTCAGATTATATATAACATGCACGTGAACCCGAGTCCCGCCGACTATACGGTTTTATGTCTCGTTTAAAAAAGAGATTACGTTATTGCCTTTATAACGCGCTTAAACTTCCTGCGAATTCATTCATTTTCGTGTTGCCTGTTGCTGATGGTGACTCATTGTATCACCAGGTTAGCAGATGTTAACAGCCCGCACATATAAATAACACCTAGTCACCAGGCTAATGCTGTATGTCAGCCCCCGGCCGGGCAGGAAATATAAAAGTTCACCACTCCTAAACGGCGCTATGTACTTGTAATCATAGAAAAAATACGGTTCCCCTATATTTAAAATGAAAACATTCATGCTTCCTTTTCTGCGTGCAGCAGGTTGTTTTTTTTTTTTTTTTTTTTTTTGTGACGTGAAACGTGCACGTGGAAGGTAAGCGCTGTGTGATCACTGCGGTATAAATGACAGGTTGGCGTTTAATACCGACCCGTCGCTCTCCGCTGCCTTGTTTCCTGCGCGCGCACCCGACGCTATTTTTAACCGAAATATGAGCTTAGGTTCATACAAATCAATTTCCGGTGTCGGGAGGTGCGCTTTTATGAAAACTGAATTTTAACGTTTACGATATGAAATGAAGGAAGGAACGTACCTGCTACAGGAGATGTGCAGAAGTCCTGCAACAGTAACACCATTCATTCCTATCGATTAAAACTCCTTGGCATCATGTCATCAAATTGTCATTTTCCTGAACTCATCATCGTGCAAGCTCCTGGTGGGCAAAAGTTACAGAACGATATTATAATATATATGAATAATTAAATACGGAATAAAAAATGTGTCTCAGAAATAATTTGAAATGCCACACTGAGATGGCATCTGGAGCAGAAATTAACTTTAGCCTTAATTTAACATAAAAACCCAAGGAAAAAATAGTTTTTCAATCACTGTAAATGTGGAATTCACTCTTAATAGCATTTTGAATAATTTTAAAATGATGAAAGTAATGGTTATGATCTGCTTCTATGTGTGCTTTCACTGTAAAGTATATAATGTAAATTCTAAATGCTGCAGGTTGCTGATGTACAGTATATATCTCACAATAAAATGTGTCCTCGGATAAATGCCCTGGACGTAAGAAAAATTAGAAAACATCAACGAGGAAGCAGCAAAACTATAAAACTAGTCTTGCAAAACCTCATGATGAGAACAAGTCCCACTGAGGTGAAAGAATCTGTCTTATGAAACAATAGCATATATATGGGCTACTTGTGTATAACCCACCAATAACAGCTCATATACCACAGAATTTCAAAGAGAGGAATGAGAAAAAGACATGTCAGATTCTAACTCCACAATGTGCATGTGACATTCAAATGCCAGTCACACTTTATATAACATTTAACAAAATAGTGTTATACAGTTTATAACTCATTTTACAGTTTATAAGACCAAAAACAGCCCAGAGCTTAAGTTTTTGACAGAACTATGCTTTCAGCTTAATTTCAACATATTCTCAACACCTGTGAAACCTGTCACACATTTCTAATGTCACTGTTTCTGTGAAGAACATTTCTGGAAAACCTTAGCAAAATGTATTTTTTTCACTGCCTTAAAGCATAGTGACAAAATGAAAATTAATATGAATATTTTTTAAAAGGAAACACCCAGTATTACATTTTGCCTTAGTTGTTGCTTGAACAAATCATACTGAGAGATTCATAAACTAATGCTGAACATGCAAAATAAAAAAGCACAGAACACACAAGAAAACAAAAAAGTGAATAACACAGTAGAATATATACTGTGGACTGGTCAAAAATGAAGGAATAAAGTAACAGTAACAAACACCTGTGATGCTGACAAAAGCAAAGACAGACAAACCTTGATTGAACACATTGACTGCAGGGGAAATAAATACACTTCCACAATTTTACTATCCTATTGCCTTTATGCAGTAAGACTCATTATTTCACACATTTATAGTCATTATTTTTACTGGAGCAATTTAGGCACCTTGGTCCGTAACAGTCATATTACCAGCTGCCCCATATATGTTTGCAGAGAGGATGCCTGCATTTAAAGACCACTCTAGGCAGAGGTATTTCAAATCCCATGTGTGTGTGTGCGTGCATGTGTATGTACACCTGTCTGTAGATGCAAACCACGATACAATCTGTCAGACGTTGATTCTTGAGGGTGGACACTCATGACCCCAGCAGCTTTAAAACTACCTCCTAGGACAGGTTCCCAGAAATTAACAAGCGATTCTACAAAAACATGGAATGAGAAGTCATCCTCAGAAGAGCTACACTTAAATTACATGCCTGCTTTAGCAAATTAATGGTATGTAAATAAACTGAGAGAAAAAAAACCTATGTAAGCTTTTCTAAAGTTATCTTGGAAGCTAGAGATGCAGAGACTTTGTGGACAAGAAGAATTTGTTCAAATTCCAAAGTCAACTAGTAGTCTTTCATTACAATGAGGCTTGCTGGACACACACCTCCATCCATCTTCACTTCTTCAACAACCAAGAACTCCAAGGAAAAGAGAGGAATACATTCCAGATGCAGGGCACTGAGCTACATGCGTACGTACACTTATTAATTTTTTCATGTCTCCTACACTTGTTCCAACAAGTAGAGTCCTGCTGTTACAGAAGCTTCTTCTTGTATATTACCGTGTATTACTGCACAGTCCTATGTTAAGTGTTTTGTGCCAGCATGTAGAGAAGGTTGCAATACAAAAACAAAGTAAATTGAACTCAAGTTACATAGAAACGGGCCATGTGGATTTACCATCACACATGAACAGCCTGTCTTTGGGCTCCCTGGTGGAAACCGCCATGAACATGAGTAGAACATGTGGTTTCAAGAGATGAAGCTGGGAATGGATTCAAGCCTGCAACCCTGGAGCAAGGAAGCAACATATTCATTCATTCATTCATTCATTCATTCATTCCTGACATATGGATTGTCAGACTTGATTGTAAACAGCAAATACCACCATGATGCACTGTTTTCAAATGTTCAGTTCAATTAATTTTTTATATTTTGCTCTTCTCACACAGTGAAGTTTCTTCAAAAGCCAGACCCATGATCTGATATTATGAATGAATACCCCCTAGGCTGGTGCCAGCATTTTTTGTTTCAAAAACAAAGGGACACATACACATATACACATACGGAATATGTTAGCATACATATAGACGAGGGACTCGCTGTACTGGGTAGGTACTGTGCTGTAGTGTAAGTCACCTTGTATGAAAAAGGTACTGGCGAAATACAACACAGCGTTCAATGTAAGTCACTTTTTAGATATAGTAGATACTGATCATGAAGGCGAAAAATGTATATTAAATATAAATGGAATATAAAAAGAAACATTTTTAAGTAATTATAACACGTGAATATTATATACGCCCAGAAGACAAAATGTGCTCGTTAATTACTGAAAATGGTACTGAAAACAAAATTTATTTACAAAAAAGTCTGAACTATTTATTGCATGGAGCAACAATTTGTTTAATAAAAAATGTTACCTAAAAAGCTACAACATTTGAAAACACGGGGCAGCGACGCGTCATTCCATGTTTACATAATGGACAGAGCAGCTGATCTTCAATTTTCTAATAAAATAGCTTATTGTCAAGCAACAAAGACACACTGGCTACAACCGCTTGTCCCAAGCAGGGTGGCGGTGGCGAGCCGGAGCCTAACCCAGAACGCAAGGCTGGAGGGGGAGGGGACACACCCCGGATGGGACGCCAGTGCGTCGCAAGGCACCACAAGCAGGACTCGAACCCCAGACTCACCACAGAGGAGGCCCTGGCCAAACCTGCTGCATCACCATTATTTTCAATCATTATTTTTCGATTGTGGCCTAAATTTTGGCACCCCGTTGCGAGCGCTTAGAATTGCCGAATTATAAAATCGCTCCCGAATACCACATTTTCAGTTTCTTTTCCAGGTAAGACGTACATAAAGACCTCTTGCACAAGAAAATCAGCAGTAGAGCAAGTTTTCCCGACACACCTTCAAAAATATATACATTTTTTTCACCTACATAGCTTCCAAAATTCTTTAAAACACTCTTATCTTCTTCACACAGCAGCAAAGACAGAGTGTGTTTTGTCCTGTCATTAACCCCTGCTGTGAAACATTGGCTGTAAGGGTAACGGCGGGGAATTGTGGCGATAGAGTGGCGATAGTGTTTAAGAACATAGTGTTGCTGCCACAAAGAGCAGATAAAAAGTTGTGCTGCTCTCACACACTGAACATTTCCTTGAAAGTGTAGCTTGGAGGACTCACTTCATGGAGGAGGCGTCATGCAGACAACATCCGACGTGTTCGAAGAGCAAAGCGCACAAGTACGGGATGAGGTGTGCCCGTCCGGTGTTCATTTACCTTCCTAACCCATCTCCTTTCACATTAACCAGGCGGTTCAAACTCCTCTTTTAACCCTTTGTGCACCGGAATTGCCTCGGTGTGGGCAAAACCCTACAGTGCAAGAGGATGATTCTTCTTTCTCTCTCATTCGCTAAGTGCTGTTGGACCACCTGCCTGTGTTCGCATCAATGGGCTCCGCCCTGATGACCTTCTGAACCCTTCTTCTTACCATCACCCATTTTTTACCACCCCCTACGACACTGTTTTGTCACTCCCCCCCACAGCCACACTTTGCATCCCACGCATGTAGGCTTGTAAACAAAGGCAGCTTGGGGGCTTCTTCCAGAGAGCCAAGACTTCACTTTCTTGACTGTGGTGGAGGTGAGGTTGGAGGGCACTACAGCTTGTCCCCCTCCTCTCCCGGCCAAAAAAATCCACAATCGTCAGCTGTTATGTTACTGCACAAGCTACACGCTTGCAGGAGAAAACCAAACATCCTGGGACCTCAGATGAAGGGAAGAAGGGACACAGGGGCACTAGCTGGGAACGGGCAGCAGGGTCAGACAAAGCACACCATCTAAACTGTCCAGTATTGTCTGATCGACTTTCTGAATTCACGCGATGCTGTGTGTGATCCACAGGGCATCCACCTCTTAACTCTGGTAACTAACTGCGGTAAATGCATCCTGTAATTAAAAACTCATAGAGCCACTTGTATTGGGTCCAATATTTATTTTATTAATCTCATGTTTACAATAAAAATAAAAACATGTCTGCGGGCAAGTTCCTGCCCTTGTGAGCAGCATCCCACAAGATTCAAGCAGAATGGGCAAAACAGGAACAGGCATGTTTTTGGTGGGTCTTTCAGAAACAATGTCCCGTGGTGTCTTCACAAGCATGTTGTGCAAGTGTGAGTGAAGGTGCGTGTGCGTTTGTGCGTGTTGGTGTGTGTGTTCGTGGGATGCTTCATTATCAACAAGCTATTTACAAGTCCACTTAATTATTCATATCCAGAGCTGTAAGACCATTTATGAATAACCCTCAAGGTTCCCTTTCCATTCTTGGTTAAAGAAGAAACCCTGGGTTTTGAAACCCTGGAAAACAGAACCTGAACAGCGGAAGCGGAAGTATAAGACACACCGATTCATTTTAATTAAAACGGAGCCCCCGGCAACCACGAAACGCAGCCTATCAGATTTCCGGAGTGAGCATCGGTGCTGAGCTGTGGGTGGTCTTTTCATCGTCTTAAAGAGGTGCTCAAGGGCCCGGTGTGCTTTTCCACAGGAGGAGAGACGCTCCGTGACATCTGGATTCAGTACAGTCTTGAACACCACAGGGGTTAAACCTGATCGAGAGCTGGAGGTCTGTCCCAAAGTTGGAAGCAAAGTTATGCTTTCGGTTCAGTTCAGTTTAATACCTTTCCAACTTTGCTGGGGGTGGGAAAAGATGCATTGTTCCACAGAACCTACACCTACGACTAGAAACCATTTTTGAAACCTTTTAGGAAGCGAAACTTACAGTAGCAGCACCATGGTGAGTCACTGCCATCCCACCCACTCACAGAAGACCAACATGCCCCCCGGGTCACGAACCCTAGAGAAAAACAGTAACGGAGGCACTTGTGTGGAACCAGCCATGGTAATGGGCTGACATCCAAGCTCACCCTGGCGCCTCTGACCCTCCACCTGCTTTTGACAAAAACGCATGAGGCAAATAAAAACAGGTGGCAAATAAAAGCAGATATGGAAAACCGATTAATTATGCAACAGAGCATTGCTTTTAATTTGCATACCAGACAGGTGTTGAATATGTTGAATAAACAGGCATGTTAATCAATAAGCATGAAGTTCTTCTGCAGCGATATTGCCGGATCATTTGAACTTCATGGTACGTTTGACAGTGTTCAGAGACGCCTTTCACGAACTGAAACGATGAGGAACATTCATACAGGTTCCACTGAAAGCCCTCCGTGCGGCCTCTCGTTGTGAACTTTCGGTGTGAAAATCACGTCTCCAACCGATCAAAGGAAGTACCGCAGCTCACAAAAGGGTCTACACCCCAAATCCTCCCACTTTCCCAAATCGCAAATCACAAGCCAGCGTTCCCTCCAAAATGATTACCACATCCGGTATATATTTCCTGCCCGGTCCCACACTCGAGCTGGGCTGCGATAATATGATCCCTGTGGAATCCAAACTGTCAAACTGTAATTTAGCACTCCTGTCTACTCCTGTGTGTTTAATGGCTACACAGTCACTGGTTATCTTACACTCCGAGTGGCACAAAGGTAAAGGGGAGCTTAACAGCCTGGGAAAATGTTGAGGAGTGTGAAATTACCTTGATCCAAAGATTCCTGCCGCATACCAGCTCAGTGAACCCATAACAGGGAATTCAGGCAGTCGGTCTGCAGGGCACTCAGTGAGAGGGACTGGAAAAAGTGTCAGGGAAGGAATGGGGGGAAGGAAGAAAAAAAGATAGAAAGAACAAACAAAAGAAAGATATGCATAAGGAATGGTAAAAATAAAGGGAATCCGTTTATTATTTAATTTTTACATTGGCACTTTCTGTGTCCATTTATTCAGCTGTGAAATTACTCAACAAGTACCTCGCTCAAGGGTGCAGCAGCAAGACTTCAACTGGGACTTGAACCTTTCAGGTTCCGAATTATTATGCAGCCTAGTGCCTGGTGAGAAAATAATGAACCTATTTTTGTTAGGATGACATTTGGAGTGGTTGGTCCATCAGAGTCATGTGTGCATTGAAGTGCTCGAGGTTTCCACAGACAAGACCTTAAACAAGTGAAAGGGAACTGGAGGTTCAGAGCTGCCAGTCAGAGCAGAAAAAAGCGCCTCTTGTTAGGGGCGCCCCGTGACACTGTTTGGGTTACGGTGGAACGGTGAAGGGGCGGGACAGGTCATTGTGACTGGAATGCGAGTCCATGAACGGTGGAAGGAACCTCTTTGTGGAGCTCGACTGTGAACACACTTCAGTCACAACACATAGCGGAAACACAGAAAAAATTCAAAATCATTCTGACCCGGGGTGGGGGGGGGTGCATCTTCCCTCTTACCTTCCATTATAATTTATGCAGGAAAAATATTCTGCTTCATTGGACATCGAGTATTGAAGGACAACACATCTGGAGATGTCTGGCCATCCTATTTATTAGTTATTTGCTAACTAAACTATCCTATCAAGGATCTTAACACTAACTCCATTTTTACAGCTGGCTTTCACACCGCATGCATCGCACTTTGTAACTGGACCAGTCGACAAACCCGTTTAACGCTCAGATATGCAGAATAAAACGCATTTAAGGTCCCGCTTAAGTACTTTGAAGGCTGTGAATCATATCTTTCCGTTCTCCAGTGTTCAACACTCCAAAGTATCACTCATCCCCTCCCGTTGTGCTCATTCACTTGTTTGTTTTCACGGATCTCCTCAGTAAAGAATGTAAATGGGAAGGATTTACAGCCAGATGCCATTCTACTATGTCATACTTCAAAGAACAAACCACACGGGGAGAACGATGTACCATCATGCTGCCTGCATACTTTCACCCTGCGCCCTAAACCAAAACTTAAGTAAATAAACAACTGATTAAACGGGAAGATAAAAAAACCAGACGTGCAAAAACAGTTTTGGAGCCTTTTAAAGGACATGTTAAGGAACACCATGACAATGGTTGAGCTCCCGCATCTTACTGGCTGTAAAGGACCAGCTTTGAGTCTCGTGTCTCGTGTATCCTGCTCTCTTGCACTCCTTAAAAATAGCCAGAATAAAGGAAGCGAAAGAGTTTCAAATCATCACATTGCTTCACAGCTCTTTCATACAGACGAGGAATGATTGCTAATTAAAATGCACCTTGTGCCCAGCGTTCCCAGGATAGGCT
Source organism: Scleropages formosus (assembly GCF_900964775.1). NCBI lineage: Eukaryota > Metazoa > Chordata > Actinopteri > Osteoglossiformes > Osteoglossidae > Scleropages > Scleropages formosus. The sequence continues at coordinate 19,351,675 of NC_041807.1, forward strand.
CCGGATCATCGTGACCCTACTCAGAAAAAGCGGTTGTTGAAATTGCATGGATGGATGGGTGACCTAAATGCTGTGCTATCTATCCATTCACCAATAAACCACTATTACAGAATGTCGTGTTTGTTTATGCTGATAGGGCAGAATAGCTGATGCCCATATGTACGCTTCCAAGGAAAAAGGGGAGTGGCAGCAACCATCCAAATCATTCTTCAGAAATCCTCACAATTAAAAGCACAAAATGATTAATGTTAATTAACAGACACATCCGATCCAACTCCCAGGAGACTGGAGTAGCAGAAGGGGTAGTCAGATGTCCTTTAGGTCAGTAGGTTGCTGTTTAGAACCCCACCTTCTGCTATAGTGTCAATTAAATTCAATATACCATTCCATTTATTTTTAAATTATCCTTGAGTAGGGAACTTCCCCTAAACTGCTCCAGTAAAGATTACCGAGCTGTATAAATATGTAAACAACTAAGTTGCTTCGGAGAAAAGTGTCAGATGCAATAAATGCACGTACTGTCTCTCTGTTTTTTTCCTCACTTGGAATTATTATTCTTTGGAATATTCTCAATGTCACATCGTCCAAATATCTTTCTGTCCAAAGATGGAAGAAGATGCAGAGGCATCACTTCTCCCTTGACACAAATGTTTTTCATTCTTTCCTCAGATAACAGATAGACAGATCTGAGCTATTTTCCCAACTGTTTCTCACCTCTTTTACTATAAGGCATAGTAAAACCTTGCTTCTCTTTGCCTGTTCACTGGTACTGGCACAGTTTTTTTACTGAAAAAGATGTTATGTCTTTGTTTACCAAAGATGGAAAAATACTAAGCAGCAATGACCTGGCTGGTTTAGTATAACATAAAAATTAACATAATAACAACATAATAAAACTAACATCATTCCTACAAAAATGTACTCATTTGATACAACAGAAATTTCTCTGCAATTTGTTTTGCATCATAGCAGCTCTATCCTTCATGGACAATGACATATTATATACATGCACATTGTCTGAACCACTTGTCCCATACGGGGTCGCAGGGAGCCAGAGCCTAACCCAGCAACACAGGGCGTAAGACTGGAGGGGGAGGGGACACACCCAGGATGGGACGCCAGTCCATCGCAAGACACCCCAAGCGGGACTCGAACCCCAGACCCACTGGAGAGCAGGACCCAGTCCAACCCACTGCACCACCCCGCCCCCCCACATATTATATAACAAAAGCAAAAACACAAGGATGTGAGAAACAAGGAAAAAAGAATAAATAAGTAGATGAGCAATTGGACATTAATGCACATAAACACAGCGTTAAACACCACGCAACACACACACTGCTCTGGCTAGTATTCTGCATGCCCAGATTTTTTGCAGAGAGAACTTCCTAATACTTGTCATTTCATTCAAAGCTCATGAGAAAGTTTCATCACATGAAATCATATGGATTCTATTATACGGGGCCATTCATGTGCTTGAGCGTTTTGGGGCAAAGTTATCAAGTTTGAACTGCGGTGATGTAAATCAGCTGCTGGATTCTCCTCTTCCGATCACTTAGAATTCCACAATTCGGCGGTTCTCATGTACGGCACACACTAGCAGCAACTGGCTTAAGGGGCTATCCGATGATGAGACTAGGTGATTTTCGGCATGCTCTCGCCGATTAAAACACCTCGAGCCTCTGAAGCACAGCGATCCGGTCGGGCGGGTCAGGGGCTCCGGGCCAGAGAAACGCGCCGCGGTCCGTCCGGCTCGTTCATCACACTCGCATTTCCGAAGAGGCCCCCCATTCACGATTCATTAGCCCTGGAATTCCACAGCGGGACAGGAGCCGGCCACATCACAGGGCTGTATTCACCTTTCAGTCACTCCCCGCTGTAATCATGTTAGCTCATCTGTAATTGCATTTCAATTACCGACGGGAGTGTGACCCCTTCCTCCCCCAGCCTAATCTAATACATGTGTTCTCTGAGAGACAGAGGGTCGCTTTGTTTGGGAAACCTACACGCTGTGTCATGCAAACGCTATAAAAAGGGACGCTGGTTTTTCCTGAATCAGACTGCAGACCAAACGTCTATTTATAGACTCCGCCAAGGGAAGAAGGAAGCCTGAAACAGTCTTGACAAATGATGACAAGAGCGAATAAGCCCTGCGAGGCTCTTCACTTTCTAGATGTCCCCAGAAGCCCCTTGTTGAGAAATGTGGATCAGGTCCACAAGGTAGCTTCTGTCATTCAGAGTCATCTGGCACCTTTCTTCAAAGCAACTTACACTGTTGAGCTACTTATGATTATTTACCCATTTTACTGGAGCAATTTAGGGTAAGTTAGTTGTTCAAGGGTGCCAAAGCTGGAGGTGGGATTCAAACCAACAACCCCTGGGTCTAAAGGCAGAAGCTCTAACTATTCCGCTACCAGCTGTCCCGGCACATGAGATGTGGGACGGGGATACATGACAACTGTGGCCCTTGCAGCAAAACTTTGAGCCTAGAGCCCCAAGTGGGCCTCTCTTCTCCACTGGACCACAGCTGTCGCCCACAGGGGCATTCTAGTGTGTCGAACATCGAACCTGATATCTCAAGTGCTCTCAGCTCACCAGACACATGATGGAGCAGCCAAAGAAATGGCCAGAGGTTTTATAGTAAGGCGAATGCTCTTCATGACCTCTCTTCTACATTATTTCAAATCACAATGCACCTCCAAGTGACACCATCAACCTCTGATATGGTGGACCGACCTCCCTCAGTCACTTATAACGGCTGAATCCCTCTCAAAATTCACAAAGGGTTTTAAGACATCTCTCTCGGACTCACGTCTCCTCTGCGCTCAGTAAATGTGCAATAAAGCTGTATATGCAGCTACTTGTGTCATGTAGATCGGTTTATACACACTCTCATACACATCATCTGAACCGCTTGTCCTATACAGGGTTGCAAGGAGCCAGAACCCAACCCGGCAACACAGAGTGTAAGGCTGGAGGGGGAGGGGACACACCCAGGACAAGACACCACTCTGTTGTAAGGCACCCCAAGCAGGACTTGAACCCCAGACCCACCAAAGAGCAGGATGAGGTCCAACCCACTGCACCACTGCATCCCCTGCTACCCATAACCTTCCTTCCAATAATGACATGCTTTTAGACATGGAGAACAGTAACATAAAGGAGCCTCACGGATGATTTACGCGCAACAGTCCATTACATCACAGCTGTACAGAGAACAAAATGATGTTTCCAGGAGACAACATACCTGGCAGGATGTTGCAGCTGAGCTTGTCGTAACTGATTTTATGCTCAGCTGCTTTCCCACCTGACGCTGAGCCCCACAAACAATGATATCATTTGACAAGTACATCCCAGGACGCACAAAGCGGCCCGTTGAAGTCTACCTGCTGGCACCTGGACCACGGGTCCACACTTCCCGATGACAGCACTGCAGTTACACATTCCCTCTTACATGTCCAGCGAAAACCCTCCCAAGAGCAACCTGGCTATACACACGAGGCCCTCGAAACCAAGACCATTCAAGGGAAGAAAAAGGGAACACTGGGGCTACCATATTTACATATATTTACATTTTACACAGCTGGGTAATTTTCACTGTATTAATTCAGGGTAAGGACCTTCCCCTACAGTACCGCAGCAGGAGGTGGGATTCAAACCTGGGCCCTTCAAATGGAAGGCAGCAACACTAAGCACAACCCTTGACGGTTAAGAAGAGTCTTGGTTGAAAGCGCTGGGAGTTGGGGGTTCGAGATGAGCAGAGCCGAGAGCGGGAGGCCTGCGGGGTGAGGGTGGGGCGGCTACCCCGTTCGCGAGCTCCTAATTACACCCAATTACACCTCGAGCACGAGGGGCTGCTGTCCGCCTCTCGCGGGGCGTGAGGTCAAGCATTTCCTGTCTCCGCGAACGGCCGAAGTCAAAGGTCCGACGACGCTGGAGCTCTGCTCCCTCGTACCCCCCACCACGCACTGCTGATCATACAAGCCAGATAGAGGCACCCAGACGGAAACAGGCGCACACGTGAGCACAAACATACACACACAACTCGGAAGGGAAACGCAAACAAGTTAAATAAACAATTTAGACGATCCCGAAGTTAAACATTGTTAAAGCCGAAACGTTAAACAAGCCTAAATAACGAGGCGGCGCAGTGTTAGTTCTCGCTGCTTTTTTTCCCCCCCATCTTTCCACGATTGGCTCCAAACCTGTCATGTAGCGTCGGTCCCACGTGACACACCCCACGCACCTCTGCGGTGAAAAGAACAAGAGAAACCCGTTTGCAGTAACGGCACAGTCGGCACATTCACACGTGTGCCAGCAGACGCCGCTTTCCCACACCTCTCAGGGAAAACAAATGCGCCCATAATCACCCCTTATTAGAAGTCCTAGAAGTGCACCAAAAAATGCACATTCCAGAGGAAATCCAGAGCGAGCAACTTCATGCCCGCTCCTGTTTCTGGTATTCAAAGCACATGGGAACATAAAGGAACGTATGTGTAACGCGCAGACCACCGTGGGGATTCACAGAGGGGAAGGGAGAAGCTTCACTGGAAAAAATAAACAAGAATAAATCGAATTTTTAAAAAACAATAATTAACTTTGCATTAAGTCCGAAACTCTCAGTGAGGAGCAATGCGGGAAAAGGGAGCTGTGACATCGAGTGCACGCGGCGAGAGGCGAACGAACGCACAGCAGACGGCCATGGTGGAGAAGAGTCCCTCTCCATCGGTCTGCTTTGGGCTCTTCCAACTGCTTCTGATATGGCTGCATCCAGATATAAACAAAATACTTATGAGGGTCCTGAAAACCTTCCGACTAATTTCAATAACCACTTGTTGTGAGCAGGGTCGTGGCGAACCAGAGCCTATCCCAGAAGCATTCAGCACAAGGCGGGGAGGGTGAACCCTAGACGGGACACTAGTCTATTTCAGGGTAGCCACTCCAACTCACAGTTGCCCATCTATTACTCACTACCAGAAATTTAGTATCACCAGCCCACTCGAGCCACGTGTTTGAATGGTGAGAGGAAACCAGAGCACCCTAAGGAAACACAGACAGACATAGAAAGAACACGTAAACTCTACAGAGATCACCCATGTTCTCTCGCACCACCCAGGTGCCGGGAGGTGATAGTGCTACTCGCTGTGCCAATGTGCTGCTATCCCAAAAGACTTCACATGCAGACATTGTTTCCGTGAAAATTATTAATGATCCGTATGTTGTTTTATTTATAGTATATGGCACTTGCTTGGAGTTACCAAGAAATGTCTTACAAATCTGCGTAACACTGAGTCTTCAGTTTGCATGTGAGTTAGTTTCACTTAAGCTGCATGCAGGTCCTTTGTAAAATGCAAAACAAACAAACAAACAAATTGACTGATTAATTAATTAAAACATTTTCAATTAAATGTCTATAGTTCTACATACTTTAATTTGTGCATGCTTCCTGTTTAAATTTAGACTTGTGGTACAGCTAAGTACATGGCAATCGCCAGGTTAATATTTGCCATGTTTATTTTGTTTGTATCTGTTTTTACATTAGTGCAACTCATTTGATATGATATGACTGAAATTCGTCAGAAAATTATTTTGCATCCTAAAAGCTCTATCCTTCAAGGGCAATGAAACACACTGAACCCCTTGTGGAGTCACGGAGCCTACCCGGCAATACAGGGCATAAGGCCGGAGGGGGAGGGGACACACCCAGGACGGGACACCAGTCCACCGCAAGGCACCCCCAGTGGGACTCGAACCCCAGACCCACCCGAGAGCAGGACCTGGTCCAACCCACTGCGCCACCGCACCCCCACAGCAATGATACCTTACCTAACAAAGGCAAAAACACAAGGATGTGAGAAACAAGGAAAAAAGAATAAATAAAATTTTTTAGTGATCCAGAGTTACACAGAGAGGAGCAATAATTGACATGATGCCAGCAGGCTGACCGCCCTATGCGCCCCCATGATGCAAACCGCTCTTTGCACCCTCATGATGCGAACTGCCGTATGCGCCCCCATGATGCGAACCGCTCTACACACCCCCATGATGCAAACCGCCCTACGTGCCCCCATGATGCAAACTGCCCTATGCGCCCCCATGATGCGGACCGCTCTACACACTCCCATATTACGGACCGCCCTACGTGCCCCCATGATGCGGACCGCCCCACGCAGCTCCAAGCCTCTACCTTCTGGCCTCAACGGAAACAAAGAAGCAAACACACAGTCAACGCCAACGAAGCAGAGTCGCTGAAGAACACCCCCCCCCCCCCACATAACCCTTTCGCCCACGCCAGGTCTGTTCTCGCTGCCGCTGTTGACCCGGGGGGGGATCGAGTTACAGCTGTGAGGTTGCAGTGTGCTGCTGCCAGAACAACAGAAGTGGAAACAATAAAAAAAATCTGAAAAAAAGAAATAGCAAAGGGTGTTTCAAATGCTGAGTCGAGGAGTTCGGATATTATTGGAAAAAATGAAAGAGGTCATTCATGACACGGAGCCAAGATATGAGGAAACAGCAGGGGGATCCAGCCAAGTCCTGCCTCAGCTGTTGTCCTAGGCCCAGCGCTCCTCACACAGGCATTTCCCGAGAAAAAAAAAAAGAGACATTTGCAGTCATTCACGAGGAGAGAATCCATCAAGCATCCACACGGCCTTAAAGGACGGGGGAGTTCAGGATCCTGTGATGAATGAGGACTTTATCCTGCCCCTTGCTGAGTGAGGACTACTTCTGGCCACGGGGGGGGGGGGGGAGTCGGGGAAGGCCGCCGTGCAGTTCAGGTAGAACTGGGCCTTAAAGGGAGACAAACTACCTGGCAAATATTTGTGTTGAGTCCACATCCTGAGTCACATCATGGGAGAGGAGCTGAGCGGTGAAATACGCCTCCGAGCTAATCCACACACGGCGCGTTTTTGCTTCTTTCCCAGCGGTCGTCGCCGAGGAGAGTCGTGAATTACGCGAAAACGCCCCGAGGTTCCCGTCGTCTCCATTTTATGAAAAACAGGCTCGGAAATGGGATCTTTTGGTCGACCGGGGCAAAGAGTGCAGAGCGGGAGAGCGGTCGCCGACTCCGCAGCACCACCCTGACTGAGGTCCAATCCAATGAAACCCTACTGGCATGAATCGGTGACCCCGTTACAAAGACGGAGTGGAAGCGGGCCAGGCTGTGAGCTGGGTAACACAACTGAGTAATAGCACTAGATAATACCATAGGGTAGTACCACAGGGTAATAACACTGGGTTGGACCACTAGGTAAAACCACTCAGCTTGGCAGAAAAATATGCCATCAGGTACTTTCCCAATTAAAACCATTGTGTTTAGTGTGTTACAGTGTGATGCAGTATGAGTGTTGATGTGAGAGTGTGTGTGTGTGCGTGAGGTGGAGGGTAGAGGGTGGAGGTTCCACCTCAGACAAAACACCAGATAATGTTGGGAAAGGACTCTCTCAGGGCACATTCCATAATAAAGTTAAGACAGCACTATCGGGACATCAGAACTAAAACGTTCGAGCACAAAAATAGATGACAAAGAACATCTGTGTGACTCGAAACCCTTTAACATCAACAAGAGATTTACCATACTATACCGCGACATACAGTACTTGAGGCTGCTAATTTGAATTATTGGTGCAAAGGTTTTGAGGCTTGCTTTCTCACAGATTTTCCACAAAAAAAAATATATACATATATATATATATACACACACACACACACACACACACTGTCCAAACCGCTTGTCCCATACGGGGTCACGGAGCCTAACCCAGCAACTCAGGGTGTAAGGCCGGAGGGGGAGAGGACACACCCAGGACGGGACACCAGTCCATCGCAAGGCACCCTAAGCGGGACTCGAACCCCAGACCCACGGAAGAGCAGGACTCGGTTCAACCCACTGCGCCACAACACCCCCCTAATAAAAAAAATATTGATTTATTTTTTTATTATTTTATATTACTTTAGTAGGGTAGACCCAGGTTTGACCGGGTCCTGCTCTCTGGTGGGTCTGGGGTTCGAGTCCCGCTTGGGGTGCCTTGCGGCGGACTGGCGTCCCGTCCTGGGTGTGTCCCCTCCCCCTCCAGCCTTGCACCCTGTGTTTCTGGGTTAGGCTCCGGCTCCCTGCGACCCCACTTGGGACAAGTGGTTACCAATGATGTGTGTATATTACCTTATTATGTTATATTATTTTTGCTTTTTGTCCCTTAAACAATGAGTAAAGACAGGATGTTGGTAATTGTGAAAAGCACGCAGAAGAATTAGAGCTGAGGAGAGGGATCTTTTATCTGGATGATGCCCTCTTTCAGAAAACATCCACACAAGCATAGAGTTTGGGGCAGTTCTTCCATTGAGGTCTCTGCGCTACTCGATCACCATCACCATGGTAATGAGTCGGCATGGCAAGCGGAAGATAAATGGCTCTCTGCATCCTGCTGATGGTGTGACAGGATGTCAGTGCTGATGCTTTTCTGAAGACCAGACTGAAACAATCAACGCTTCACTTTAGGACTTTGGAGGGAGATCAGTGTGTAAAAGACGGAAACACTGTATTTTGATGGATGCATATATTCCGAAAAAGACGTGGGTTGCTGGTGTTACCATGCTTGGGTGGCACGGTGGCATAGCAAGTAGCGCTGCTGTCTCACAGCGCCTGGGTGGTGCGAGAGTACATGGGTTTAATCCCTGCTTGGTCTATGTGGAGTTTGCATGTTCTCCCCGTGTCTGCGTGGGTTTCCTCTGGGTGCTCTGGTTTCCTCCCACAGTCCAAAGACATGCTGTTTCAGGTTCACGCATAGTGTGTGAGTGATGCAGAGAGAGTGTGTTCTACTGACGAATGGATGAGTGACCCACTGTAAGTAGTGTATCTAGTAGTGTAAGTCACTGCGGTGAATAAGGTGTGTGGGCTGGTAACACTACACAAAGTTTGTTGGAAGATTCTTTGGAGAAAAGTGTCTGTTAAATAAATGTAATGTAAATGTGGGTGTGTGAGGTTAGGTAAAGCACAGCAGGAAATCTGACATTACTCCTCCCACAGGTGGGGAGAGGTGGAGAGGAGCAGCAACAGGGTGCCTGAGCATGGAGGTGTGACACCCTGCAGGTACCTGCCCTGGCTGGCTCCCACGGCCCCCACCCTAGCTGACAAACGGTTTGCCATGCAGAGAGAGCAAAGGTCATCTCCACAGTTCATCGGTTTCCAACAGTTCACCTGACAAATGGCAAGAGGACAAACAGGAGGGACAATATATATATATATATATATATATATATATATATATATATATAAAAAGGGGGCGCAGTGGCGCAGTGGGTTGGACCGGGTCCTGCTCTCAAGTGGGTCTGGGGTTCGAGTCCCGTTTGGGGTGCGTTGCGGCGTACTGGCGTCCCGCCCTGGGTGTGTCCCCTCCCCCTCCAGCCTTACGCCCTGTGTTGCCAAGTTGGCTCCGGTTCCCCGCAACCCCGTATGGGACAAGCGGTTCCGAAAATGTGTGTGTGTGTATATATATATATATATATATATTAACTCTCCACAAATATCAGGGATGTAGTAAATTTTTGTAATTGTGTTGTAATCATTATTTTTTGTGTTTCTATGACTAAAGCCAATAGGGAATTGCATGATATGTCTTTTTGGACCCCTGCAGAAGTACTACAGAGCAAGTTTTACTAGTTTTCCTCAAACACTCACTCGGTACTGCTAACTGCTTGCCCTAGGCAGGGCCACGGGTCTGGAGTCCATCCTGAAAACACGAGGTGCTAGGCCTTGCAGGGTACTTCATAGACGGGACGCCAGTCCATCTCATAGCAGCTGCACACAAGGGCAAGTAAAAGTCACCGTAATATGTTTTTAGACTGTGCGAGGAAACCAGAGTACCTGGCCAAGATCCAGCTAAACATATGGAGAAAATGCACACTCCACACAGTCCGAACAAGGATCGAACACAAACTCAATTGCCCAGCTTATTTCCCAAACAGTTCTTCTATAATGACTTACAGGGTTGGCCCAAAAGAGCACACAAGTATGCAGTCACTAAGTGCTTCTGTTCTGGACAGAGTGCTGCAAAGGGAGAGATTATGTTCCATTATAAAAGAGCCTGTTTGTATCTGAACATGGATGCACTGAGTGGAGGAGCATGTGTGTGTGTGTGTGTGTGTGTATGAGAGTGGGGGTGGGGGGCTTGCTCCCCAACACAAAGTGGAAGCCTGGATTAAATCATGAGCAGTAAAGTACAAGTTGGATTTTTCACAGATGAGGTCACATCCTCCTCCCGACAAAACCCATCCTCAGTGGGCTGGGTCTGGTCACTCTGCAGCCACAGGCGGACATTCGTCACCAGAACTGGAGCACAGGGTCAGGGTCATGGTCAGTCGACCACACGGGTGTTCCTGAGCCTAGGTGGGAGGCGAAGGCAGCAATAACGTGCAAGTCTCCGTGTTACATAAGTAACCCCCGAGGAGGGGAAGTCTGCCTCATTCGGGGTCTTCGTGTTCCCCTTAAACACACCCCTATCCCATCCTTCGTGGTCTCTCCTGTCCCTCCTTGTCAAAGAGGTCCACAAACACTCCCTTGCACTGATATAGAAAGTCTTTCAAAGTAAGCACACTATTGTTATCCATGCCACAAAATGAAATGCGTAACAAATTAATTTCTGCTGTATAAGTGCACCTCTCATAACACTACAAAAGCAATAATGACTCAGCTCCAGAGATTTAACGGTGCTGGTTTAGATTACACGCAGCATTGTCCTACATACTGTGGCATGTCTGAAGACTCACACGCATCCGTATTTCAGTTTTGGCGACGGGGCACCGGGTCCTGCAAGAACAACCACCTCGTTGACCGCATCTGCAGAAAGTGCAGTTGCTCATAACAGAAACGTGTGACGATCGCCAGTCTGTCATACTGCAGCTGAGTTGCAGGTACGGCAAAAATTTCGGAAATACTAGCCAAGTAGATGTACTACACTCTTTGGAGAAAAATACACCGCCCTGCAACCTCGCAACTGCTGTACAGATTTTCTGCACTATAACCAATGTCAGCTATCAGTAATTATGCAACAGTGCATGAGTCAGTGTACCTTGACTATGTGCCACGTCCATGTTCTTGAACGCTACATCAACGGTGTGGCCGGTTATGACCACAAGAGTCATGTCTTTGCCCTACAAAGAAGAGCTCAGCACATAGAGGCTTGGCTCTGCTTTCAAAGAGTCAAGGATGGATCAGCTGAACCTTGGAGTTTCCGGAGGCAATCTGAGATGGACTGCAGATGGAGATACTCCCCCTGCTTCCTCGACAACTACAAAGAATTTCACAAAAAAACCAAACTAAAAGATGAAAACATGCCGCAATGCATTATGGGACTTTCCCCTCCTTTCCAAAACTTTTTCATGTAAATACAGAGGCTGAGTTGTGTGTTGCCGTTCTCCCGGCCCATAAGCTTTCCAGAGAAGTTTCCACTTTTAGGGAGGCCCTCAGAGCCGGTTGCTCCGACACGGGAGCCGTCGGTGCCCCATTGCGCGCCAGTGGAGGACTCCGGGGTGTCGTTTTACAGGTCCGGCCTTTGATCGGCTGGAGGGCTACCTTGGCGGGTTGGGGGTCAGGGGAAATTGAGCACACGCAAAACATAAATTCCTCCATACGCAAAACTGCGGAGAAAACACAAGTAAGCGGCACGAGCAGGCGGATCGGACGGAGGGAGGGAGATCTATGGAGGGAGAAAGACAAGGAGGGGGCGAGTGTGGGAGAGAGAGGATGTCTGCGCTGTTGAGAATTTAGGAAGGAAGAGCTGAAAAAGAAAGTGTGCCGAAGGAAGCGGCGCTGTGGCCAAACCGTGAATGGAAGGGTGCGGGACAGCTGGAAGCAGCTCATTGGCTGTGTGGCTCTGCAGCTCCAGCTTCCTGGGGCCAGCTGCTGCTCCTGGCCTCAAATGACAAGGGTCATAATTGATGAGAAGCTGGCAGTTCAACAGGGCGACACAAATGGGAGGAAGGACGCGCCACTGCACAGCTGGCCTCACTTTTGTCTGCGCGTGGAAAAGAAAAAGGCACACTCCTCTTCTACTGATTCCTCACATCGTTTCGCAACTTGGGTTTACACGTGCCCCATCTTCGGCAAAAAGTTTAGAACACGGTAAACGAATATTCCTTGCTCTGGAAAACTACAGAGAAACTCTGTGTCGTTGTGTTAACTTCCTTCAAGCATTATGCACGTTCGCATTTGACTCTAGAGGAATCTTGCACTTTGAATGAAAGCGCATCGAGGGAAGCCTCACTTCAAAGTGTTAACTAATATTAAAGGATTGTTTCCAAGTAGCGCACACACACACACACGCACACACACAGGCGCGTGCGCGCGTGCGTGCGGAGCCTACGTGCCTTCCTGTGTGCATGACTGCAAAGCTGAGGGCCACATATCAGCCTTACATAACACACTCCAGCAAAGCAGAGTTCAGTGCGAGTCTTAATTCCTTTCATTACCTCCACTGGTTGATTAGATTCTGCAGTTAAATACAATGCAGTCAACTGAGAAAAAGAAATCGTCCTGCCCTGTTGGAAGAAACAGCAAAGGTCTGATCAAAGCCTTCCTTTCGGGCCTTCGGTGGTGCTGTCCAGTTACACTGCGGCTACTGTCCCCACACCCATGACATCATCCCAGCTTCCTGGAGCCGCACGCACTTTCTTTATGTTAGGCGTCAGAGACCTCCTCAGGACACATCCGTATGCAGCCCCCCAAGTGCATCCCTGGGAAGGAAGAGGTTCCGGTCGGTAGGAAGGAACTCTGAAAAGCATGTCTTAGCTGGAGCTTAGCCGCACCAGCAGATCCAATCAGGGGGAAGAAAGCATGCAAAGACTGCTTGGCCGGGATGGGGGGGATGTGTCTGTGCGTGACCAAACACAATTCACACCAAAAATAAAAAGCAAGAGGGAGGGGAGGAAATCAAGACAGTAGCAGCAGTAAGCGAAAACAGCAAGTTATTTAGGAAACCAGAGCCACCAAGGGGGGGCAGAAGGTAGTGTGATGGTCAGGGTTGCCGTCTGCTGCTTGAAGGACCCAGGTTCGCGTCCCACTTTCTGCTGCGTTCCCTTTAAGCAATGGAGGTACCTTAAGTTGCTCCAGTATAAAATACCGAGCTATATAAATCTGCAAATCGTAACAAGTTGTAATGATGACGTATTATTATGGAGACCGAGGGGTTGCCCCCCCCCGGTCCCCTCTCTCTCCCGCGCGCGCGCAGGCTGATTTACTTGGCCGTGTGCACATTTTGTGCCTCGCACGTTTTGGAGTTTAACGTTGTTTATTTTATCGTGAAGACAGCTGTGTGAAGTATAAGTCACCCATAGCTGCCTACAAGATATTAAACGGGGGAGCTTCCATTTTTCCCCGTCCGTCTGGGTTTATACACCTTTTTTTTGGAATACACGTGAGGATCTGGGCTAACTCATTAGCCAGATCGTTACGAAGTTTATCACTTTAAGTCGCTTTGAAGAAGAGTCTCCGATAAATGTAAATAGCGACTTAGCTGTTAAAAGACTGGCCTGACAGTGTACAATCACAATGAACAACGAGTCTAATGAAAAGTAGACATCTTCTCTGCAAACCATTATAAATGTTCTGAGATGTAGAATGAGTGTAATAGTCACAGCTCATCATGGGTGATCAACAAAGATGTGTCACCTCAATGGAAATTTCTTTTGAGTCATTCCTCTGCATACAGGCAATGCATAATGTCAGTAATAGTTACCACTGGCCCTGTTCTGCTTTCGTCCATTTCTACCAAGAGCCACCCCATCCTAAACCTCAACCCAAAACCATCAAACCCTGCAGACTAACTAGCAAGTCACATACATGCTTTTAGATCCCCTTCCCTGACCTTGAAATGAGCAACCATACACCGTATATGCAAATGACATTATCTTTGCTTCACTTCCAGCCTTGAGCAACACTGAGAAATACAGAAAGGCTGAAACCGACTAAACGCCATTGCGTTTCCACCTGATTTTCATTACTGAGAAAGCCATAGACAGTTTTTGGTTAATGTCAGGTACTGTATACTCTACCCTCAGATGTTCCCACAGCAGCTATGGGGAAATGGTGAGATCATTCATGTGTGAAGGTGAGCACACATTCCTGCAGAATCCCTTTCCTACATTGATTTGAAAGCGGCATCCTCCTACTGCAATCAAAAGGAGGGTTTAAACCACATTCTCTTTCAAATAACTGTCTTAAAATCCAGCCCAATTTATGAATATTAATGTTTCAGAAATGCACACCCAAGGAATCTCTTGGGCTAATAGTAAAAATACCCAGTACAGTACTGAGTAAAGTCCAGTCTCTTTATAAACGTTCTGCTAGAGGTGCAGGGTTGGGTGTGAGATGAGTACATGGGGAAATTTTGACAACCGGCAAAATGACAAAGCAGGTTGGTGGGGACAGCAAAACCTAGAAGGTGCTGTCCCAGTGGTACGAGTGAAAACATCCTGGAAGGGAGTTCATTCTCATTCAATTTGCTGACTCTGATTTCTCATTACATTTACATTTACATTTATTCATTTAGCAGACACTTTTCTCCAAAGCGACGTACATCTCAGCGAAAATACAATTTGCGCATTACATTAAGAGAAAGAGACAACGCTGCAGATATGTGATTCTTATTCTCATTAAGAGTAACAAGAACAGAAAGAGAGAGACACAGCGACAGATGATTTCTCATCCAGAGATTTATAAAGTTATGCTGGCATCGTAGAGGTACTGTACAAACTGGCTCCATTCTCGCTCAGTGGAAACTTCCCTCCGTTTAACACAGCAATCTTTCAGTTTTGCAGAAAGTTCTCTTTTTGATATTCACAGTTCTCACATTTTCATAAAGATTTGGTTCCATGCAAAAAAATAAAGAAATTTCAGAACCCACACCATACATAAATAGCAAAACACGGACAGCATGTGGCCCGGTCAGAAGGTCCTTGGTTAACATCCCTGCTCTTGCTATAAGAACATACCCTGAATCTCTCCATTAAAAATTAAGCAGCTTAGTGTACTAAACTTAAAACTGCAAGTCACCTTGGACAAAGGCATCAGCTAAATAACTAATACATAAGATCTACTGTCTTGCAGTTGCATTACAAGCGGGAGCGTGTGTTTTGACAAAAAGCTGACGTTTCTAACCTTTGCGAATGTTATCAGTAGCAAGATGAAGTGAAAAGCCATTGAAGTTGTTCCCACCAGGCCAGTGAACTACCTTAATTGATTTCTTAACTGATCTACCGCTGAGCTGGAAACAATTTGGAAGGTCCAGGGTGGGCAGAATAATGGCGGAACGCAGCGCTGATTAACCACTCAGTGAGGACCCAAAGGGACTAAATGACAAGAGGGTCAAGAGGCAGGCGGAGCAGCACCCAGCCGATCACTATACAGCCGACCCCACCATCCAGCGTTCTTCAACCTTAAACCCAGGGATGTTGGCAGGTGTGACCAATCACAAGTGACTGATGCTAACATGACTGTCAGTTCACAGTTCCTTGTTTATCTTGTAGATATGAAACTCAGAAAGCTTTCCTCGGGATTGTATCACATCAACATTCCTATGCCATAACCCCCACTAATCCAACCCTAGCATCAAAACCCAAAGAAAGGAAAAGGACAAATGTTGTGCTTATCTGCAGGAAATAGCCTTCAATTGAATCGCATTCTTTGGTCGGGGCATGAAAGCAATGACTGCGTGGACCAGGCAGTTATTACCTCCGTCCCCTGATGCTTGGCCTGGTTCTGCTCCTGTGGCTGCCTGAAGCAGCATGGAATGTGACCAGGGGGAATTTGCTGACCTGGGTGGGCCTTCTCTCGATTGGCACGACAGTCCCCACCTTGGCCACATCTGGGGACTCTGTGTGTCGCCACCCAACATCCTCCCTTCCCCATCCAACAGTTCTCACGTCAACAAACATCCATGCCACAAAAGGACAAAAAGAGACTGGTAAGGAATGCAGGCGGAACAATCACACAGCAGGTAGCTGCTGGACTGTCTGGGTGTAGGTTTCGATCTGGTTCAGTGTGTTAGTGTGTTTCCTCTAGGTGCTCCTGTTTCACAGTCCAAAGCGGTATGTTTCGGGTCGGTTGGTCACCGGTGTCCTGTCCAGGAAATATACTGACCAGCCTGGTGCCCTGTGCTTCTGGGATAGACACAAGAGCTCCATGACTCTGACTTGGACATGAAGTTAATGACAGTGAATAAAGAATGCATTTAATCAGGGTCTCCCTAGTTTATCTCTCCATATATCCAGCTTGCTCTATCCTTTATCATCTGTGGGTTTTCAATACCAAGGATCAAGATTTTTCTCACAGTCTTTATCCCATGATGCCCTGGTTTTCTTTTCATTTGATTGCTAATTTTCCCTGAGTTGGTTTTTCTTTTTTCAACTACAATTTTTTCTCATAGCATTTTCTCATGAAAAATGTAGCTATTGCATTTGAGATGTTAGAACCCCAAAATAGTGAGCGAAATAACTAAAAAAAAAAGCAACAGATCAAAATAAACCTGTTGCTAAGTGCCCTCAGGTTAAAAAATAAAAAATAAAAAGCCACAGTGAACTCTCGGGATTTATTGAAGAAAAGTATCCGAATTTATGGCTTTTTGGACTGGAAAAGTGGACTAGAATTGAATAGAAAAGTACCAGAAATGGAAACAGCTGTGGATGTAGGTGCTTTAGGCATTTCATGTGGGATAACTTGGCTGTAGCGCAAGTACAATATGGTGTCTTGGTGTCACATTTTTGTAAGCTGTCTGTAACATTTGTTGTTCAATAGCTTTACTGGTCCAGACTATTGGTTCTTAATAGCAAGCAATGGCCTTGGATCGTTCTAAAGCTCAAAGTCCCTCCTTGTGCATGCTAGGCATCTTAACTAACAGCTGCGTTTCAAGATCCGTGACTTTCTATCCAAACCCTACCTTATCACCTACCAGCCTGGGTATGTTTTAGCCCTCACCAGATGCAAAACAGCCATCTCTAACAAGCAGAGTGACTGTAAAAAAAGCAACTGAGACCGTACAAAAATAGACCTCACATCACCTTCTCCGAGCATGGTCTGACTTCCAGCAGCAGGTTCAGGTGCAGATCTAATTATCTGACCCATTCATTTCTCGACCTATCACTTGATGCTAAAAATTGAAACTGTGGCTGGATATGACGTTGCAGAGGTAAACTGAGTTCCTCCATGATGTGAGTTATATTCAGTATGAGTGTACAGTATCGTAATATGGGCTGATCCACTGTACATACTTTTGACTGTGCAACAAATGAGTCTATGAGAATTCTGTTCTGAGCACAATCAGCCTTTGACTCTGTAATGGCAGGTTCTCACAGATCAGGACCCATAGTGCTTTTGGCTTTCCCTGGAGACCAGTTATAGCTGTATACCAGTGGGAGAAAGACTTCTGTTCCCCCGTCTCTAGAGACAACCGGAGGAAGTCATTGATTCTTCCCAGCCACAAGCTCTGGGAAGGAAAGAGGCCGTGGCTGATCTTCTGGTAATGTTGCTATTCTTTGAGCATTCGTGAGAGACGGCCTTCTCCACACTATTCCTGTATTGGAGTAAGGGAAGAGAGATTCTCCATTTCCTGCAGTGTCCCAAGCGAACATGCTCCTGTGCTCCCCCAGCCACCACTTCCCAGGACATTTTCCATACTGCATGCTACACTTGTAACCTAAAATCCACATTTAAGAAGGACATGAACGAATGGAGCTATAGGCAGTCAGTCAATAGCGCACATTGCTGCTTTGGCTGATCATCTTCAGCGTCAAGTGGGAATTTGTACTGCAGACCACCCCCATCCTCCACCTTAATCCTAACCTTGGCACTGCACACAGCTGCTTTGGGAAAGTGTGCACATGGGGGTTACCTGCTGCCGGTGGGTCCATACATATCACTACTTTTGGGAAAACAGATGTTTCCTTAACTCATCTGTCACTGACGGCAGACACACTGGCATTATGGCAGTGGTGGCCTGGACTCGCTTTCAGCAGTGATGTACACCATGGCCTGGTTCACAAACAACTCCGGCCCTCATGTTGATCTCTACGAAACCCTCCAAAACAGGAAGATGCTGAACCTGTGTTTAGCATTTATTGATTAAGCCAACTGTCTAGTCAGGATTCCAGGAGCCAAGCTATGAGCACCATAGGAGTCTTCAAATGTCTAAAAGATATAAATATCAACACTTAGACAAATGCCTGTTATTGGGGAAAAACATCTGACACAAGATAGGAAAGAAATAAGTAACATACATTTTTTTTCCATTTTTTGCTGTAAAATTAAATGTTGGGACAGGTATTTTCTATGATTTGTAGAAAGCTAGATGTATGCAACATTACAGAAGGGATAATAGTGTCTCTGTTCACGAACTCCTGGGCCAGTGGTTTCAGAGGCAGCAGTGTTCTGGGGGCTTTGCCCAACACTTGGGCATTTGGGACCAGCTGCAGTGGCTAATTCAAACGTTAAACAGACATTAGCACAAGTGCAGGACCGCATGTCAGAAGTGATGAGTCAGCGTCAGAAGAAGTATTTTTATGAAAACTGGGCAGGGCCCTTGTGCAATTGTGCTTAACCCCACCAATCCCAGGGCTGTTAAGCTGCTCCCAGTTTTACATAGGCAACTTCAGGTAGCATAGCATTTCCTATCAAATGTGCCAGACATGGTTGCAAAACCACAGAGGAAAGTTTACCTTTTCATTTGCCACCATCACATCACCACTACAGACAAAGGAAAATATCCATGTAAACCTTGCAGAGCAGGTCCCAGATAGCTACACTGAAAACAACTAGTTTCATTTTCAGAAAAGGAAGAAAAAAGTCTAAGTAGTGCTGTAGGAGAAGCATTGACACTGCAAAACTGTGTGAAGAAGAATGAAAAGCAGTGAAGCACAGGAGCAACAGCAAACTTTGTTATTCATTACCCCACAGTAGTCACACCTCAGTATTTCTGATTGATATACATGACATTTGGCTTCAGACTTTCTAATGAGATCAGTCTGAGGAAGCCGTAAGTTCATTTACTTAGCCAATGCTTTTCTCCAAAGCAATTTACAACAGATACTATGTAGTGTTTTCAGCCCACACACCTTATTCACCATGGTGACTTACACTGCTAGATACACAACTTACACTGGATCACTCATCCATACATCAGTCAAACACACTCTCTCTGTGGCACTCACACACTATGGGGGAACCTGAACAGCATGTCTTTGGACAGTGGGAGGAAACCAGAGCACCCAGAGGAAACCCATGCAAACACAGGGAGAACATGCAAACTCCACACAGACTGAGCAGGGATCAAACCCACGAGCTCTCGCACCACCCAGCCACTGTGAGACATTAGCGCTGCTCACTGTACCACCATGCCGCTCAAGTTGATGAGGTTATCAAACCTGGCAACCTGTACAGATTAGATAAGGATCTGCTACGAGTGAAAAATCACTCTTTAGGTGGGTGGGATGACAAAAAGCCCATTCTCCCCTTATATAAACAAAAAGAGAGAACATACCTGACAGAAGTGCCTTCAAAGCCCATATTCCTGAGAAAAAAAGGTCAGACATTCACGATCTGCTGCTTTAACATTACAGGCAGCGCAGTCTGGACCGTAACACAAAATTGTACAATGGCTTCATAGCCTGGGAAAGTCCAAATTTAAAAAACTAAACTTGGTAAGTCATCCTAATCTTCTTTCTCTTTCATTTTTTGATTGAAATTCCCCAAGTTTACGGGAACTGATGTCTGAGAACTGAGGTCTGATGTTTTCATCAGAACTGCTGGGGTTTCTTTACTTATCAAATGAATGTTATTACAATACACATCATACACTCTTCAGTCGCAGTTTACATACTACATCAACACTGGGCATAGTCACCAGTAAATATGCAGGCTGCTGCCTATTCTAAACTATACAATAATTGCAGATAACTATTAGTCTCAAACAAGACAGCTTGTTTTATTTCTGCTAGAACGATTTCAGTAACAATTATTCAATACCTCCCACAAAATATGATTTTAACACTGGCCAGTGCTGCCTTGGGCTCCTACAAACAAAAGGTCAAGAAGCTGCCATGTCTTCTGAAGATGAATGCCCCAGATCCATCTGAGTGGGTGGAGTATAACTGAGCAGCAGGATGAGGTTGAACTCACCTGGATGGGAGGGAGAGGAAGGGAGAGAACTTCTTCAGTGGGACGAGAGGTGAGGGTGTGGGGTGGCAGTTATGAAAGCCAAAGAGATGTGACGTTGTCAAAGCACATCTGCCTTTTCAAACAAAATGAAGGCAGGGTGCAAATATGATGGGTTTCAATGGAAGATGTCAAGACCAGGTCACCTCTTCAACATCCAGACCAGGAAAATGGATGAAAACTAAAAGGCTATGAAGCTTCAGAGCTTAACCTTGGTAATTTTTTTTTCTTTGCGTTTAAAAACAGACTTTGAAACCGGAAACTGGTCCAGCTTTAATTTTCGCTGTTCTCTTTATGCTCACGTAATCTCATTCAATTATATCCATACAATTCAGGTTCAATACAAACACACGCAAATATCTATTTGCACTGAACCTCAGTTATATTAAAAATCAATAAATATACAGTATACGAAGAATAGTGTCGATTTAATATTCCAGCAGGCACAATTAAAGTAGTATTGTACACACAAATCAATAAAAAACCCAGAAGCCCAGAAGACATAGGCAGAATGCTGAATACATTGTGAAAGAACCACAGAATGTAATAATACTGGTATGTACTGTAAGCTTGAATGAGCACTTAGACACTGAGAAACGTACCTCTGAGACATTTATGTCTCGGCCACATGAAGCAAACTTCTCATAAATGACAATTACTGATCGCTCTGTCATTTTTTTGTTGGGGGTGTTACAGTATGTGTTACGTTTCTGTCGTTCTGCAAAAACATCCAGGTGGATGTCAATAAAGAGCACAGACTTCAGATACATAATTGGCTCACTTGTGCCAAATCCCTCTATTTCAAAGAGGAGTTACATCTGTGATTGCTTAAAGGTGGAATAAAAAGGGTCCAAAGCTATCTCAGTGGACCTCCGAGTCATGCCACTTAGCTTTGGTCTCTGAGGTGTTTAATGGGGTCTTTGCTCTTTGTCTGGCTACCTAAGGCTGTTGCTATGGGTGGATTAATCAGGGAGGATCCCTCTATACAACTGCTAGAGCTCTTGTTTGCTTACTATAAAGATCTCTCCCTAGCCATCATCATCCAACAGATGTTCCCACCTTGTCCAGGAGATCAGGTGAGGTGACAGGAGAAAGATGAAGTGACACTGACAGATTGTAATGAAAGGAGGTTGAAGGATGAGCTAGCAGGGGTTTGCCGCTGTAGAGGAGTCAACATTCCTCCCCCCTGTAATTGCCAGGTTCAATACAAACACCTTTCTTTCAGGAAAAGTGCAGGTTTAAGACAATGTGAAGAGTGGAGCGTGAAGCTAGGAGCGGTTCCTAAACTTTGCAGAATGCCCTGTGCTCCAATGGGCAGGTACATACCCCTCAAAGTAAATACACCCCAAAGCACTACAGTTCTGCTCAGCAATGACATGAGGGTGAGGTACAGGCAATGCGATGGACTAGCAGAGAATGAACAGCAGACAAGGAGAAAAGGGGAAGTGTTCTACTCCAGTGATGGGAGATGTGTCCAGAACGTCAGCCAATCCATTAAGCACTAGGGGCTGCCGTGATGCAATGCAGTTGAAGTAGACCAACTCCTACCTCCCATGGAGAAGCTCTTAGGGTTCCACTCTCTCAGCCATTTACTTGCCTTCACTGAGTCTCATTGCCTATTGCTGATGGAATGCCCGTCATGTTTCCCACGAATTTGCAGTTTCTCATAACTGTGTAGCAATCGGTTGCATGTTGAGGCTGAGAGGTACGCAGTACAGGCAGCTTCTGAGGGGGTGGACTCTTTCTGTCTCTTCATGCCCTTCCAACACAACACACAAGCTAACACAAGCTCTGAGTCCTGGTTGATCCTTTCCAGGCTGGTTAATGTGATACGCCCCACATAAAGCCAGTTGCGCTCATGGAAGACAGGCAGTAACATTGGGCTCAAAATGTCTCAATGGAGTCAGAATAGAATGTATGGGCCCATGCTGGGAGGAAACATCAGATTGGTTGATGGGTAGGGAAGGAAAGGTCAAAAGATGGTCAGCAACCCTGAGTGGGGAACACCCACTGCTCTCGACCAGCTGCCGGCCAGCCTGCGCTGTTCTCCCCCAACCACCACCTCCAGCCCCTGGCCCCTCCGGTGCGGGTCCTCGTTCTGAAATGACCATCAGTTCCAAACAGCTGCGTGGGCCCTTCCTCGACTGTGCCAAGCCACCCCTCCACCACAATGGAGCACTTGTACCCATGTTCAGAGCAACATTAAACGCAGAGATAAGCAACACTAGCAACACGGTCAGTGGACCTCCCTACACAGGGCTCACGATGTACAGGCCTTCCCCCGACACCAGGTGGGCACTATTAGAGCGAATCCATCGGAACACGTATTGTTGAGAAAGACCTCAACTTCATGCAGCCAAGCAGAAATAAGAGCTGTTCATTTATACATTGTTGCTCTGTCTCGTCAGTATGATCGCTGTTCCTTTATGACAATAATGACATTTAGCTCAGAATAAAACGGGAGTGGTGTGAAAGATCACAGTTGTTTACAGAAGTGTGGAACAGAAGTCTTCCCACCTTTATGACAATGAAACCAATAGCAGAGGAAGAGGCGCATTTCTGTCTTTCAGCCATCAAGTTTTAAAAGCAACCAAAATTTGCATTTGTGGTTGCAACACTGTAAATGTGCAAAACTAAGCTTCTACGAATCATCAAAACAGCTGCGGTTCCTCAAAGTTATGAAATGAAAAGTGAAAATAAGGCCAGTTGCTTAGCCTAAAAATGGTCCCACTTAAAGAGTCAAGGTTGATAAACTTGATTTCTCAAAGAAGCAGATATATTAGAGAACACATACGGTTGAGCTGTTTATTCATGGTTAAACCTACATAGTGTTCGTTTTAGAAGTTTCACTCCTTTCAAACCGATGAGTTTTACTTTATCAAGGAAAGAAACACAGAGGTCACTTGCATGTGGTCCTCCTTCTTTTCATAATGCAATGTGTCCTGTACTTAGAAAGCTTTGAACTTCTGCAAACTCTTTTTAGAAGTATTTAGTATTCATTTTTTCATAAAGCACACTAGAGTGCAATTCAGATCGGACAGCGATCGGGAATAATCACACACACACTTTCAGAACCGCTTGTCCCATATGGGGTCATAGGGAACCAGAGCCTACCCAGCAACACAGGGCATAAGGCCAGAGGAGGAGGGGACACACCCAGGACAGGATGCCAGCCCATCGCAAAGCACCCCAAGCAGGACTTGAACCCCAGACCCACTGGAGAGCAGGAATGTGGTCCAACCCCCTGCGCCACGACACCCCCTCGGGAATAATTGGTGTTGCCTTAAGGTTTTCAGCATGCTGCTCTAGCTCTGGCCAGCATTCTTGGTTGTTCTTTCTTTTTTACAACGGATCATAAATACCCAGCCATGGGACTCGGGTACGTGCACGAGCCATTCCGGCTCACCAGAAGGCGGGGCTGTCTGTCTGCCTGGCCTCTGCGAGCTGCTCAGTGGGAGAGAAAGAGAGGGAGTCGGCTGTTCTGTTCCCGTGCAAAATGCAGAGATGTCATATCGTTGACATTCATATTTATTCATTTATCAGATGCTTTTTTGCGAAGCAACTCACAAACCAGAGTAAACAACAGTGCATTTCATTAACAGACGGAGAGATGCAGATACAGCGATACGGTGACACGCCACTCTCTACGACTCAAGATGCTCTCCCGCTTTAAATATTTACTTCCACAGAATGAGCGGGGTGTTTGCGCCACCGAGCCAGATGTGAGATGCCGGTTAGGTTTCACTTTGTGACCTTTGCATTGCTTAGGATGTGCCTGAATGGGATCCCCCTCATCTGTCAGCTGCGTCTGCTGAGCTCTCAGGTCGGCAGCTGTGGGACAGGTACAATCCCCCGCCAATCCTCCTGGGGCTTTCACACCATATCTAAGAGCCCACCAGTCTAAAATCGCAACGCAGTGGTCTGGCCTATGGCCGAAAATGTACACACAGACACACACGTGCGCACGCGCACACACATGCCCGACTTCCCCAGCAACACATAAACAAACACAGGCACATCCTCTACGATACACAGAGACACAGGCTCTCACAGCCACACCAGTGTACACAGGCAAACAATTCCAGGCAAAAGCCGTTCCCTAACCACAATATTTTCATAGCGTCTCGCAGTATTGAAGAAGAATGAGAGTCGGGAGAAGCAGAAGCTTCGGGTCTGAGGGGGGGCCATGCAGATGTTTTAGACAAAACAAGATGACAAATGTGCCACAGAACAAAAAGGAGTGGGACGATTTCCATCAGACAGACGCAACATTTTCCAAACATTCTGAGATTGTTGACGACAGCGGGCCAATGGACATACAACATTCAAGCATCATTCGAAGGAAAAAATACCATTATAAACCACAAAGAAGTGGTGAGTATAGCGAGGCCTTACAATTAATAGCTAAAGAGACTCCACTTATTCCATTTATACTTCTGCATGCATTACATGAGTGTCACGTCCACGCCCACAACACAAGCGACAACACCTGACTCTGCGCTAGCTCCTGATTAATCGCTCACCCTAGACACTCTTCAGCTCCCGTACCGTTGCGGAATCTCGTTTGGGACAACCGCCCTTCCTCGCGTCACTTCGCACTCACACACACTTACTCTATTCTCTGTTCGCGATCTCCGGTTTTTGACTCCTTGCTTCGTTTTCCGACCACGTCCACGGATCCTCGTTCCTGTCCTGTTCGCCGATCGACCGACCCTTCGCCCGTCCCTGGTTTTTGAGAACTTTCCTCTTCCCTCAAGTTCAGGCGAACAACGCTGCGCTTGGGTTCAGCCGTCCCGGCTTCCTGTGTTCCGTGCGACAATAACCAACACATTTTGCAATTACTCACATTTTTATCGCCGAGCAAAATCTAGCGTATCAGGTGCGGCAAACTCATATGAAGGAAGGATGGTTAAAGCACTTGGCTGTTTCGCTCTTTGACACATTGACGACAAGGGGCTATTTGCAGCAAACAAAGATCACTGATCAAGGCCTCAAGGGCTCCTCAGTAACATTTATTGTTCCCCGGTCTGCATCAGCTTGAAGGCGGGTACAGCTGAATGTTCTGGTGCCATCGCCCACTCATAATTCTGAAGAGTATTGTTTTTTATTTTAATATTTAATTTCATTTGGCCCCACAGCAACCTAAACCATAACGACTCATCTAACCACTATAGAAACAATGTTGTGTTTAGATGACTACCCGAGACAAAAAGGAGTAGAACCTTCACTCAGAAGGATGTTCTTCTGGTGCAGTGCTATTCCATCCATCATTTGTAGCCTTTTGTAAGATATTTGTTATTTTTTAAGTCATTTTTACTTCCTTTATGAGTGCAACAAGCTAAAAAAATTTACATAGCCCAGGTTGCATTTCCCTTTGTAATGTTCTCATGTTGTGTTCATATAAATATTTTTGGTTTTTAATACTATTCAGTCATAATTTAATATGTTAGCTTGACTTTAGTTTTGAGAGAAATCAAAAAACAGATACAGTACAAGCAAATGCTAATGTGCAAATTTTTCAGTAGAGGATATTCTAATTTCATTCTCTTCATTTCAGCTTTAATGTAAGTACTAAGTGCTTTAAACAACTGCAATCAGCTGAGGACCTCGCCGCCACCCCGCCAATGAAGGCTCACCTTTGCAGCAGAACTTCTACCAGCAGCTCACACACTATTAAACTTGTTGATAAAAAAGAGCTCTTACTTCCACTGTTCCCATCAATGTAAAAAGCAGAGAGGATGTCATGGGAGCAATGAAGAGCAGACTGTGCAACATGCATTATGGGTAAAAGCATCAATGATTTCAGGGATGGCTTTCACAGCCAAACCTTGAAACATGTTGGGAGACACCTCCTATGGGACACTCATCCGCTCTTTTGGTTTGCGTTACAGTCTGGAAGAGGCAGTCACACTGACTTCTGTACATGAAGTAAAAGCTGATCACCAAACGGACTGATATTGATGCAGGGCCAGTTTTATAATTAAGGGAACCTAGGCAATTCCTGAGAGGCACCAAAATTATGGGGTGTAAAATTTGCAACTAAAATCGAAAATGACTGCAATCGTAAAAATCGCAATCTCTGAAAAAATTTTACTGGAAGCCGTGCTTCATAATAAGCAAAAAAATTTTTAGAATATTGAAGATTTGCCATTTGTATGTTATGTAAACGTGGTACGGCACATCGGTGCTTTGTGTCTTTGAAATGTTACTCTTTTTGACGTAAAATTTTCCATGAAACAAACTGTGGCTCGATACACACACACACACATTTTCAGAACCGCTTGTCCCATATGGGGTCGCGGAGCCTACCCGGCAACACAGGGTGTAAGGCCGGAAGGGGAGGGGATACACCCAGGACGGGACGCCAGTCCGTCGCAAGGCACCCCAAGCGGGACTCGAACCCCAGACCCACCGGAGAGCAGGACTGCGGTCCAACCCACTGCGCTACCACACCCCCTTGGCTTGATACAGTAAATATTATATATGTATCTGTAACAGATTTCATACTTGAAAATGGATTCAGCCCTTAGTCCATATTCAGTTCATAAAGTATAAATTTGTGTTCTCTGCACAATGTTCACGTGTTACAAATATTTCATTAACAAAAGTTATTTATGAATTCAAATCTAACTTTGACTTCTTCTTGATCTGTATGTTTATATGTCTGAAATAATTTTATATATATATATATATATAATTTCAAAGAGATATTTTTACAGGGCAGCTGGCAGTGTAGTGGTTGGAGTTACTGCTTTTGGCCCAAAAGGATGAAGGTTTTAATCCCACCTCCAGCTGTAGTACCCTTGAGCAAGGTACTGTCCCAGTAAAATCACCCAGCTGTATAAATAATGTCAATAATGGCAAGTAGCTGAATGTAATAAGTTGCTCTGGATAAAAGTGTCAGCTAAATGTAAACATGCCAATTATACAAACATATATTTCTTTATATGCATACATTTATACCTTCATAAATTTAGAGATGCCTAAAGCCTAAAGAAGTTGGATTGGTTCCCGGGGTCTAAAAATCCGAGGACCAGCCCTGCAATGGCCTCACGAAACAAGTGTGTGGACCTGGACATGTTGCTTGCTCTGAACTAGGCTGTGAGGGTTCATCTGGTCACATACAAATGCGGTATTAAATGTGATTAAAACTAGGAAATGATACCTAAGATATGAGCTGAACAAACACAAAATAGGAATCAGCGGGAGATCTGAGAAAGGCAAAGCAGGTCGAACCCCAAGGACAGCGCGCCGCCAGGTGTACCGGCGTGTTTGTATGCTCCGCAGTGACCCGCAGCGCTGTGGGCGAGGAAGTGGGGCAGCGCGCGTCGCCGGCGGGCGTGTACCGTATGGCCCCACCCACCCACATGTGAGCCCTCGCTGCCGCAGACGGAGGCTGCGCTCTGACTCAGCAGCGGGGAGGGGCAGGAGCGCACTGCTCTGTGGCTCTAACCTCAGGCTCCGGTGAGCGCCCTGGCCTCGCTTGCGCCCTCTGTGGGAGGCAGGGACCAAGCGACGTGTAGAGGTGGGGAGGGGGTGACGATGTATTAAACAGAAACTGCCAGAAAAAACGTCAACCGTCTTTTAGGGAAGGGGTGGAAGCACACTGAACAACCCTTGACAAATTAATATGGCAAGAAAAACTGGGCAA
This sequence comes from Scleropages formosus, assembly GCF_900964775.1. Lineage (NCBI taxonomy): Eukaryota > Metazoa > Chordata > Actinopteri > Osteoglossiformes > Osteoglossidae > Scleropages > Scleropages formosus. The sequence continues at coordinate 19,379,523 of NC_041807.1, forward strand.
AATAAAACAAATGCGTGTGCGTAGAATAAATCACTGGTAGCAGGAAACCAACCCTGGCTGTCAATACCCTGGTGCAACGGTTGATGTGTTAATCTGGTTGACTAACCAACCTTTTCCTTCTGGCTTCTGTCTCTCTGTAAATAGAAGCGATTCGAACGGCGGCCGCAGAAACGTCCACGAGATGAAGAGAGCACGGTGAGACCGAGACAGAGGCTTCTCTGAGATGCTGAGCAGGCGATATGTACAGCGCGCACCCAGCCCTGGTCATTTTGCTCTGTGTGTGGGTGTGTGTTTGTGTGTGTGTGTGTGTGTGACTGTGTGTAACGTCCAACTGCGAGCTCTCGGCTGACTCCACCCAACACTAACGCAATGAGGACGACTGTCTTTCTAGTTCCTTTATTCGTGTGTTGAAGTTCACCGGCTTTTCAACTTTACCTTTACTGACCTTGCTTCAGCTGTGCGTGTCAAAGTGTGTGTGTGTGTGTACACCAGCACACTTTACCAGAGCTACAGACAAATGAGGTAAACAAAGTTCAGGTAAACAAGCAGGGGGTGTGTGCGGCAACCTGTGAGTCAAGGCGCTCAGGAGATGACATTGTGACACGTCTCTAAAGGAGACTCCATCACCTTTTCCAAGGTCAGCGAGGCCAGTTTTCTGCATGTATTATTTATTTGACATGGTTTTCCAACACCTCGCCACATTTTCTTCGTGTGCATTCATGTTCATTAAAGCCTATGATTATCTCTGCATGCCTGTGGGGTGTGATGTGTCCTTGTATTTTTTTTTCATAGACTTCGGATAATAAGAGGAAACATGATTAGAACAAAACAACGTAATTTTTGTCACTGTAAAATTTAAAGTCTCGTCCGAAATACTTGATGTTTATTATGTTGTACTTTAAAAAAAAAGTACTGTACAATCAACCTGAAAAAGTTGTTAAAAGAATAATTTCTTTCATTTCCTCCCCTTGTTTTGACATTTCGTTATCGATTTACCCCTGGAAAAACAACAGGGTTGATTCGTTATTGAAAATGATAAATATAGTAAAAGGGGATTTTTAGAAGTATTCATATCTGACATTGGGGGGGCGCGGTGGCGCAGTAGGTTGGACCGGGTCCTGTTCTAGGGTGGGTCCGGGGTTTGAATCCCACTTGGGGTGCCTTGCGATGGACTGGTGTCCCGTCCTGGGTGCGTCCCTTCCCCCTCCAGCCTTACGCGCTGTGTTGCCGGGTTAGGCTCTGGCTCCCTGTGACCCTGAATGGGACAAGCGGTTCAGACAATGTATATCTGACATATTTCATAAAAAATAGAAAAGATACCTATATATTTATATACCTGAAAAACAAAAGTTTGTGCAGTACAATTTATCTGAATTCATTCATGTCATTGTAAGTACCTTATATGTTACTTACAATGAAAAAAAAAAATCCATAATTTTCAATTACAGATGGTGTTGAAGACATTTTTACAATTCTGAATTCCAAAACTTTTTAATTTTAAATGTTTAATTTTAAAGGGCCCTTTTTATCTTATTCAGTTTTTCCTCCTACATCATCTTTACATAATGAGAAAATGCATAATTACACTTTAATAAAGTGAATATTGAAAAATTACTTTTTATAAGTCTCAGAAGTCAAACATACACCTTTCTGTAGAACTGGAATTTAGAGAAAAAGATGTATTTCAAAACAGAACTGAATTAAATACAAACTAATTTTCTTTGGGGGGCTGCGGTGGTGCAATGGGTTGGACCGGGTCCTGCTCTCCGGTGGGTCTGGGGTTTGAGTCCCACTTGGGGTGCCTTGTGATGGACTGGCGTCCCGTCCTGGTTGTGTCCCTTCCGCCCTGTGTTGCTGGGTTAGGCTCCGGCTCCCCGCGACCCCGTATGGGACAAGCGGTTCAGACGGTGTGTGTGTGTGTGTGTGTGTGTAATTTTCTTCCAAAGCCAAACAAGAATTACTACACTATTATTATGAACGAAGAAGTTTAGATACGTATGAAGTAGTTATAGAGACAACTACCAGTGATATTGTCCAAATAAAGAGTATCATCAGTGTTGTGCAATTTTGAACTGTGTTTCCCAACTAGCAAAGTCATGTGTTAGTTTGGTTTTATGTTTTCTGCACAGTCTTTGGCTCTGCTCTGTCAGCTGTGACTGACATTTCCACTGATCATATTTACAGGACACGTGATTACAGTCAGATGCACATTGTAAAGAAAAGCCTTCAGGATGCTGGTCACACACTGTTTAACTGTTACCACACAGCGAAACACAAGGGCAAAACGCCCCCCGTGTCTTAAAGGAGCAACCGATCACAAGAGGTACACGAGCCAGGCATTCTGTATCTCGGGACAAAACACTCACTACTCAAATCTCTCACGTGAGAAAAAGCTTGCGACCGGCGTTGGGTGGCCACGGCCTTTCCACGCCTGCTGCCGCTCCGCCCTCCACGACCCCTCGGCCAAACTTTAACGCGGGCCTGATAAAGGTGACAGCCGTGCAATCTTATCGCCCCGAAGCGCTGTTGTTATTTCCGCCCGCGCCTCCCGCCGCGGCCTCGCCCCTCGTGAGCGTCCACTTTAAGGCTAATAGGGGTGTGCGCTGGGGGTTGTGACAAGCGAGGCCCCGGTTATCGGTGTGAATAAAGTGTTCCGAACCGGAACATGACTCCCACAATAAAAAGATAGTGAAATCCTCAGCCACAAGGTCCTAGCCAGCTGTGCATGACTAAATATAGTGGACTTTAAACCACCGAGTTATGGCAAAAACAAATATAAAGCAACAGAGTGCATACTGCAAATATGTTACGGTGTTCCACCACCTGACAAAGGTTGTTCATTCTCGAAAGTGAAGTTGCGATTACTGTTATTTTCAATGGAAAAAAAAATGTGTTCCACAGTCCCCAAAACTGACACCCGTTTATGCTGAGATATCACTAAATACCATTAACACAGAAACTCTTACATCAACAGTGAATATTAGTCATCAGAACACAACAGTGCAGTTTTACTTCATTAATTACTCCATAATACTGTATGACTGTGTACCTGCGCTCGATCAGCTCTCTTGTACCTATTATGTACTGTACACTTAATAAACACACACAGACGTAACACATTCATATGATACTCAGTGTTTAAGTCATCATTTTTTGCAAAAACAGAGTAAAGAAAAAAGATTTTACGAAATGTAATGTAAAAAATAAATTAATGAAAACGATGTAAATGAATTTACACTCAGTGGACATGGTTTGGACAGCCTTCGACAGCCAAAATAGGGGTATTAAATGAAACTGCTCACAAAGTTGAATTATTGTAATCAGAATGGGTGTACTTCAGGGTAATACCATATTATTACTAGCTATTTAAACAGCTTTTTCTATCGTTCTTGGAGAAATTAATGTTAAGCACCTAGTTCAGTCATACTACAACAGGGATATCCCTTGGAATCAAACTGACAGCCAGTTTGTTAACCACTAAACTACTTACAATCTTTTATGCACATCAGTGAACACATACGTCTACAGTCCCTCCCTGGCTAGGTACCTCTGAGGGAAGTGAAGCACACATTTACATTTATTCATTTATAATAATAAACTATAATAAGTGACTTACAATATTAAGATCCTACAATTATTTACCCATTCATACAGCTCAGTAAGTTTTACTGGAGAAATTTGGAGTAAGTGCCTTACTCAGAGTCACTAAAGGTATAGGGGTGGGATTTCAACCTGAGACCTTTGGGTCCAGCTCTAACCACTACAGTAGCAACTGTTTCTGTAATGCATGAATCTGTAGGGATTATTACAACGAGAGTTGTTATGTTATGTTCCAACAAAGAAAGCAATAACGCAAGAGCTACAGCTCTAACAGCACCATTGGATCGGTCAGAAATTGAAGGATCTGACAACCCAACTCTGTCTACCCTGACTAATGATGTTTGACACCCACAGAGTTCTCCAGCCAATAATCCTCAGATCAAACTCCCACTTCCTTTTGCTCCCAGCTACAGTCTATTTAAGCAAGACAAAATAAGCAACTCCTGTGTGTAACAGGTACCATCTGGGGCTGGTTACCCACCCCCTTAGCATTGGTGCCTTTGCAACGCATGGCAGGGAAGGTCAGGGAGCCTGGAAGAGATCCAACTCCACGCTATCGTATGTGAGACACCACCCTTGTCCTATTCTTGGCCTGAGGCACCTTTGGGTCTCACTACTATGGAAAGCACTGACACCTAAAGCACAAGCAGTGTGCTGGTGAAGGATATACTTGGAATCTTTAGGTTGGAGAAGTATTTCCCAGCAGGGCACATGCCACATTATGTCTCAATATGCATAAAATCCTGGCTGTTCTCTGCAGCTTTCTAGAAGATCCACTTACCTTGTTGAAGCACCCAGGAGAAAAGTCAAGGCTTCCTCCAGCATTCTCCTAATTCCCGGGGGAGTCCTGCAGGCTGAAGGTGATGGAGAGCTCCAGCATACCAGCTCTGTCAGTGCTTTGCATTGAGTTGTGCAACTTCTGGCTACTAGGAGAGCGCAGTCTTGCAATTCTGCACTGTGTCCAAGGCTTTCTTCCACATTGCTCTAGGCAGGAGGTCTCAGGGGCAGAAATGTTCTCATGAAGCCAAAGCAGTAACCTGTGAATCCACAGCAGATTGCACATACCTGCCCTACATTGCCTGCATTCCTTCTTCCTAACCACAGCACTCCCACTTCTTTTCCCTCTGATACAGCAGTCATTCCAGAACATGAGATTCAAACATTTTATCGTAATTTAACGTCCGAGTCACGCTGCTGGCATCCATCAACGTTGTCGGTGGTAACAGTAAACAGTTCCAAGTCGTTGAAAGTACTGAACGCCCTGTGATGATGTTTTGGTGACTCGGAAAGCACTTGTTGCTGGTGCCACCTGCTCTTGCATCGGCCACTTTCTTCACTTCCTCACATGACATCGCTGACATGACCATGGTATGTGTTCCTCACACTTACTGGTAAGTATGAAACGGAAGCACTGTGATGCTACATGTATTGCAGATTTAGCTGGCAGGAGATGTACACCAGTGAAACACTACTTCACTTCTTTTCAGATCCCAATTTTTGCCAGAATGTCAATTATCATATTTGAATGCATCTTACAGTATATACTGAAGCGACAGCCAAATGAAGGACTGCCGAGAGACATGACATCATATATACATCTGACACAGTGAAGAAAATGCAACCTTTTCTCATCCGATTCTTTGTTCGGACTGGGGGCAATCTCATACTCCCCGTACCTTGGTTTCCTTCAGATGCAGTCATCCTTAGCCAGTCTTGCAGGTAAATATTGTTGAACGAGGTTGACACTTGTAAAACTTTTCAGACATCATAGTCACTATGTCAAGATCCAAAAATAAATAAAAAATCAAAACACAAAAGCTTGCCAAGCCCCTGATATACCATTTGTTGAGGTCCTGCTGAATCAGGTGCGTGCAAGAGCCATGCCCGTTCACCGGAGGGAGGGGCTGTTAACTCCTTCACTGTGAGCATCTGAATTTCACTGTTGCTGCCACCACTGCCACTAGGACGGGTGTGTCATCTGTGACCTGGAGGAGAGGGGAAAGAAACCGTTTGCTGTACTGTTCTGTTTCACATCCTACTTCCTAGGGCTGTCTCTCTCAAACCTTTTTATCTGCTCGACTAATGAGGGAATCTGTGTCAGGTGCGGAACTCTAAGACAGCTCCCGGTGCTGGGGCGGCCCACATCACGGAGCTGTCCTGGGTGCTGACGTTCTCCTCGCCCGCTTTGTGTCACAATATAACTGATATTAAACATGAAAGCATAAAGTTCCAGTATGCTGTATTGTCTAAGTTGTTGCATATAAATTAACATGAAAATATCATATGAGCTTGATAAACCAGGTATCAGCATTTTCATCCAGGTTACATTCCAGTAACTGGAATCTTATCAATGTCTGTCTGAAACCACTTGTCCCAAGCAGGGTTGCGGGGAGCCAGAGCCTAACCCGGCAACACAAGGCGCAAGGCTGGAGGGGGACACACCCAGGACAGGACGCCAGTCCATCACAAGGCACCCCAAGCAGGACTCGAACCCTAGACCCATTGAAAAGCAGGACCCAGTCAAACCCACTGCACCACCATGTCACAACACCTGCTGCTCGTTGTCATGATGTCCCCCCGACGCGGAAGCGTCGGACCCAAGTGCGGAGCACAGGAAGTGGAGTCAAGGGGCGATCCAGTAGACATGGTCAGGGAAACGGGCGAAAGGGTCACCAATCTGTGAACAGAATCCGAAGGGCAAATCCGAAAGTCGCTCTCCAGGAAAACAGGCGAGAAGTCGTGGCAAACCAGGAAGTCGTAACCGAGGAGCAGGACGACGAGGAGCAGGGTGGTCAGGAGACCGGTAACAAGACTCGCGAGCGAAAGGCTAGGCTGAACAAGGTTCCGCAATCGCATTTGCTCCGCGCTTTCCTTTTATATGTTCATCCTCTGATGAACTGCGGAATGGAATAATAAAGGGGGATGTTTTTCACAGTAAAAAAAATTATTCTGATGAAAGGATGAAGTTCTAAGTGCTGACCGGAGTGTTTTGGTCAAATGACACGATAACACACTGTTTTCTGTGCAGGATGTGTCAGAAAAAAAGATCACAAGTTCCCCAGAGCTAAAGTCATTTCCTCTCCCCACCGCTTCATCATCGTCTGCTCCTCTACTAATTAAGGGGACATGAGCTGGAAAATACGCCTTCGCAGCAAGCGCTGAAAAAACAACACAAAGAAAAACAAAGAAGCTGTCCTGTTCTCCTTTTCTCTGTAAACGGTGCTGACCGACACAAACTAGCAAGTCCAAAGGCAGTGGCAAATTATAAGCCCTCCTGGACTCAAACACCTGGCCTCACAGCGATGGGCTTGCGCACCTGGGTTGGCTATGTACTGGCCTGCTCAGTATTTCCTGTGTATGTAGGACAGTTCTCCAGCCAAATGCCCCACAAGTAGTAGAAGGTAGTTTAACTGTGAAGGACGTATAGAAACAATCTGAAGGGACCATGAGGTTGTACTCTTAAGCAAACACTCAATCAGGATCCCTCCAGTCACTACAATATCCAGTAATACAAAGGGAGTAAAGAGTAAATAGTTAAGCCTTTGGAAAAGCAACACGAAATGATGGTTTCGTCATCAACCAGTGACATCCTTGTGGATTAGAATTGGAATATTTATTATATGTAATAACGTGTCCTGAGAAGAATGTTATATATATTTACATTGTACATTACCTATATATTTAGGCTCCTGATCATTGCAACCCTGATCAGGATGTGCGGTTAATGAAAATGGGTAAATGGATTATATTATGCTATGGATTGTGTGATACAACATGGATTCAAAATGTGTTAGAATATGTAATATTAGGTCTGCTATGGGAATAGGTGACCTAGTGATGACCACTGGCGTCCAGGCTGGAGAGCAGATTTCTTTCCTTTCCAACAGACAGTGGGAACCCAGGACCTTGACTCTTGAGGTCGGCTCTTACAACATTGAGTCACCCTGCTGTAACCAAACGTCTGCTTCCGCCCAACAATATAAACATGGCTTGGGGAACATGGACAGATGAGCAACCCTTTGGGTATTTTTACCACCCACTAGATTTCCATAATTGACAAAAGTGAGAGCTGAGAAAATGATGTGGGAGGTGTCTATGGGCAGTACTGAATGTGTTCTTAAAGCTTCCTGAACATCACTCCAGTAAACCCATGAATTCCACTGAACCACCTCTGCACTGTTCCTGTAAGCCTGTGAAGAGTGTAATAATAATATATCTCCCACAGGAGGAAATCACATGGCTTGGATCAAAGATGACTACCTTTACTTTGGCTTTGTTGTAGAAACCAACACTTTTGAACTTGTCCTCCATTATATTGATTTTTTCAGAGGCGAGAAATGATAGTTTTGCTGTCTTGCTCCAAGGAGGGCAAGAAATATCCAATTTTCTCCACAACGTGCTTTCAGAAAGGTAAAGGAGTTAAGGAAGTAACCAAGGAAAAGAAGCTAACTTAGGGGAAAGGTGGGTGCTTGTCAATGTCCTGTCCTGCAGAACCAGGGGTTTCTCTCACATACAGTATAAACAGCTTTTATAAATCTGAACACCCTAGTGCTATAATAAATAAAGGCTACATTGCACTATCCCCTGAAAGAATGAAAGATGTAAGGAGTGATCTTGTAAACTATTTCTTCATATCATAAATATCTGTGAGCCAATTTATCAAAATTTAAATGTCCGGGGTATATGATGCCCCACACCTCATGTTTTCAGGATAAACTCTGTCTCTCTGCAGTCCCGCACCGGACAAGTAGTTGTTGGTAATAAATTAATCAATGAAAATACAAAATTAAAAGACAAGCTGGAAAGAATAATTTTAACTACATTTATAACATATATGGAGGGGGTGCGGTGGCGCAGTGGGTTGGACCGCAGTCCTGCTCTCCGGTGGGTCTGGGGTTCAAGTCCCGCTTGGGGTGCCTTGTGGCGGACTGGCGTCCCGTCCTGGGTGTGTCCCCTTCCCCCTCCGGCCTTACGCCCTGTGTTGCCGGGTAGGCTCCGGTTCCCCGTGACCCCGTAAGGGACAAGCGGTTCTGAAAATGTGTGTGTGTGTGTGTGTGTGTATAACATATATTGGTGTTATCAGTGTCGTGCATAAAAACAGCTTTCATTTTGGTGTTTAATTTTGGGTGAAATAAAGTATTTTTCACACAGGGATTGATTTTTTTTTCTCAAAAGGAATAATGCCAAGTCAACCACCTATAAGAGGAATTTGCCTAATGGGGTGATTTCACAGAACTAACTAATCCTGTTATGTGACTAATAGATTCACTGTCACTTTAATTAATAGGAATATCTGCTTTTACTTGGAGCTCATCTTCAGAATTTACCTTTTTCCAGACTACACTCATAAGATATTTCCACCACATCTCAGCTGTGTACTTAAAGTACGGCTGTTCCAGGCACATTTCATTTCATTTGGGGATGTTATAGAGGGGAGGGGGGTGCGGTGGCGCAGTGGGTTGGACTGGGTCCTGCTCTCTGGTGGGTCTGGGGTTCGATTCCCGCTTGGGGTGCCTTGCGGCGGACTGGCGTCCCGTCCTGGGTGTGTCCCCTCCTCCTCCGGCCTTACGCCCTGTGTTACCGGGTTAGGCTCCGGTTCCCCGTGACCCCGTATGGGACAAGCGGTTCTGAAAATGAAATGTTATAGAGGGACCAGCTGGTAGCGTAATGGTTCGAGCAGCTGCTTTTGGACCCAAAGGTTATAGATTCAGACCCACCTCCAGCTGTAGTACCCTTGAGAAAGGTACTTACCCTAAATTGCTTCAGGAAAAAAGTACCCTGCTGTATAAATGGGTAAATAACTGTAAGTAGCTTAAAACTGAAGTTGTTTTGGGGAAAAGCGTCAACCATGTGAATAAATATAAACGACAGGACAAAGGTTTCTTGGAATAGAGTCCCTTCAACTCTCCAAATGATCTTTGACAAAGTGGATTTGAATCTTTCTGTTACACTTTCTGTCCATGGATGCTGACCCTCAGTTTGCAACCGCCCCCCAAAAGCAGCACCTGCAAAGAGATGCCAACACCAGCAGCCCCACGCTATTGTAAACGGTGTTTACAAAAGAACCAGCACACGGTCAGCGTGCAGCCCGACTTGTATCACACAAGAACGGACAACAAACTTACCAGTGCTGATATTTTTCTTTTTTTTTCTTCGCCTCGGTAGTTAATTATACTTGTAGTATAGAACAACGAAACCCCACTGTAAAACCCACTTATAGCACCTGGTCTCATATTAGAGAGACAGGGAGGTGTAATGTTAACCACATTTTTCTGTTAACAACTTCAGAGAAAGTGAAGTACATCTCAGAGTAAACAAAAGTGCATATTTCTCCAAGAGAGTGATGCAGGTGCACAGTACAGTCTCTTAGTCCAATACCACAGTATAATCAGTATACGTTACACCGGTAGCCCTGCGTGGATATGACAGGAAGTAATTTCTTTAAAAAATTCTAACAGATAATGGACTGAAAGTTTACAGAGCAGATAGAAGATCAGGTGGGAAGTGGGTCCAAAGGAGAGGTGTCCTGAGACCCTTCTTGAGCACTGAGAGAGATTCAGCAGCTCTGAGGGACAGAGTGAAATCATTCCACCACACTGGAGCCAGAACTGAGGACCTTCTGGCTTTTGATGTAAGACCTGTGTGTAGGACCACCAGGCACACAGAGGTGGAGGAGCCTTGGAGTCTGGTCAGGGTGTAGCGAGCGAACAGGTCCTGGGGTATTTCTGTCATTTTCAGTATTTCCATTAAGAATTTCCATCTGATATTTGGTCATTTATTTCCATTTGACTTTTACCAACTAAGTCTCACGGAAAGCGATGCCACTTTCCCATATATTAAATTGAGCAAAGCCAGTGAGAGGCACTAATGCATTCAATGAGGACCCAGGGTGTGCAAGTCCAAGCAGCCTCCACCACACACGCTACACGAGGTACGAGGGGAGGAGGAGAGGCAGGATAAAACCGCAGGAATGAGGGACAGGAGAGGGTAGGGGTGACAGGCAGGTGGCGGCGGCAGAGCACAAGTTACAAGAAAAAGAAAAAGGGACGACGCGGGCCCTTCGGTCACACATTCCTCCCATGATGCATCTCCACAACAACGGGCGATCCCTCCGACGGCCCACTTTTCAACTCCCAAATCCGCGCACAGTGAGCACGGCATCGGCCCGTCAGAGGGACCGCTGGGCTCAGCAAGTCAGCGATTACTGATTAGCCTGGCCCGTCCCGCAGGGAGGTCTGTCTGTCCTTGGCTGGGAAAACAACATGAAAGGGAGCCGGCTGTTTTGTGAGGGGACTTGAAAGCTATCTGAAACATTAGCCTTATCAATGGCCGCAGTGCTACAGCCAGGCTATATGAAGCAACAAGGGCATGGCATTTTCCAGCAAGAAGATAACCGGTGCATACCTCAGTCCCCATTTGCATGCACCACAGCAACCATGAGCGGGGAGGGGCGGCCACGACAATATTTTTAAAAAAATAGGATGAAAAAAGTGAGGGCGCAGGGCTGCCGTGCCAGCCGAGTTCCAAATGCCAGTGGCAGACGTGCGGACAGAGCGCTCAGCGTGGAGCTGCCCCCTGCTCGCCTGCACGCTGGCGCCTCTCCTCTCTGAACCGCGTGCACCCGCCCACCCCGTCCCATCCGATCGAGCTCCGCGCTCTCCAGCTCCGCGACGGGGTCACCCCGCGACAGGAGAGCTACTCGACAAACGGGTGTCTTCGTAGAGGGGTATGAAAGGTACCGATTCCTGGGGAGGTCATTCGTGTCAGGTTGTACAGGTCCCTTCGCTCGAGGAAAGACCTTCTTGCAAAGTGGGTCTTAGGCAGAAGGAAGGGAAAAAAGGGTTGTTGGGCCCCCCTCCGCTCCAATCTGTCAAATACATAGCGGCTGGTGGAAAGCGAACTGAAAAAAGGAGAAATGATAGTACATTACATACAAAAAAAAAAATTGGGGGGGGGGGGGGGGTGCCATTGCTTGTTGTTTCCCATTCGTATGTCAGGGCCGATCACCGGTGAAGGGTGAAGGTTCTGGAAATTGTGAACCAGAGGTCACGCTGCTCTCAGGTCACTTTGGAAGTTTACACCCAAGCTGATGTCACTAATGACCAGGCTGAGGACACTAAAAAGGTAAAGTTCACCAAGGCACTGAGTGACGCACCAAAACAACAGTATGTGAAAGTGCACCTCTGTGCCCTGTGGCACATGTAGCCCAGCCGATATCCATCATCTGACTGTTATCAAACTGGTACCAAACTGACTCAACAGTTAAAAGCAGAACTGCAACACACAACATTTGGTCTTTTATCAAATGACCATCGAAGCCACCAGACAAGTCTATCCTCATGGCACCAAAAAAATTCTGAAAATATCAAATAAATACCAGTATTAAGAAATTAAATACAGCCAATAAAATAAATAACAACCCCCCCCTCCCCCCCTTTGCATGAATACATCAAAAAGAGTAATTCGTTGCCTCCCAGAGCTGCCGTTTACCCTGTTTGTCATGCGCAAACAGGAGGGCCAAAGTTCAACGGTATCTCAAACTTCCTGTCTTTCTCAGTCTGTGTGTTAGAGGACCTGCATCACGACCCCTTTGACAGCAATGTCTTCTGCTCAGTGAATTGCCTCTGCCTTCCAAAGGTCAAATGCTTGGCAAAATGACACAAGCCTTCCGCAGGTCACTCCTCAGCACAGCGACACAGGCAACGGCGCGCTGTCATTTAAGTAGTAATGCATGAGCACACACTGCATGCACAGTGCTTGGGGCTTTTGACATCTTGGGTGGAAAATGAACAATAATAAGGGGGGGGGGCATTGCAGCACAGCAATTTAACTCAAATCACTCAAATCACATTTCATTATTCTGGAACTGCAGGGCATTTCCGAAGAAGGGGTCTTTATTCGGCTTCTCTATCAATATACTGGTTTAGCATTTGGCATCGTGGAAGTTGGCGTGATTTACATTTACATTTATTCATTTAGCGGACGCTTTTGTCCAAAGTGAAGTACATCTCAGAAAAAGTACAATTTATGCATTACATTAAGGGAAAGAGACATGGCTGCAGACACGTGACTTAAGTAAACCTAGTTTGCCGCACCGAGGTTCATCGTTCGAGTAGGTGCATAAAACGCAGGATAGACAAATCCTGATATCCTCCTACCATTTTTGACGTAGAATGCAAACCCCCTTGCCGCTACTCCTCGCAAATGAAAAGGCACAGAGAGAAAGTGCATATACCGTTGGACAGAGGAAGGAACGCCGCATCAAACGAGATATGAACGGCCGCTGCCGGATCAGACCGAGCGAGCCGGCGACGTTGCGAAAATGTCCCACATTTGCCTCGTTACGGAGTTGCCGCGCGTTGCAGTACACGTCATCGCTTCCGAACCACGTCATAGCGTTGACGTCAGCGCCTCAGTTCGTCGCTATCGGACGCGTATCGCGCCGGCAGGAAAACCTTCATTTAGACCGAGGTAGGGGGCCCGAAGGCGGATCATCGAATTAAACATTATATAAATAATTAAACATTTCAAAGATGCCAAAGAAACACGACGCAAAGTACTATCACGACCGACGAGCTGCGCTTAGTCTTCCGGAGCAAGCCGAGGCCTCTGGGATTCGAAAGACAGCAGCCGAAGACACTGGCTTAGCGAAAGCGTGAGAAGGCGGCGCGGGAGGCCGCAAAATCGCCTCGGGCGGCCTCGGAGCCTCAACCATCGACTTCTCACGGCACCCGACATCGCCGTGCGGCACGAGCCCACGTACGCGGATGCAGCGGCGAGCGACCTGATATTTGGCCGAGCGGCTCGGGGCTCACCACCCACACGCAGTTCTATGTAAAGACATGCAGCGTAGTAAAGCTATGCACCTGTGATTTTTTTTTTTTTTTCCTTTTAATTTGCCGTTTGCGACTCTTTTCGCACATTTCGAAGTGAAACAATTCAGGGCCTGAGAACGAAACCGAAACGAACTGAAACGAACACCGAAATCTGGAAACACTCCTACACGTGGGCTGCTGAACATGAGCGCGGCGAACTGATGGAACGGAGGGTACCGTATGTGGAAGGAGGGAGCAAACTAAGTTCGCTGTAGACGTCTACGGCCCGAGGAGGTGCTCGTTTGACATGTTTGTTTCTGTCGCCATTGAGCCATCAGCCGTAACTGGGGATTCAAGGACAAGCGGCCCCCCATGAGATGTGCTAGCAAAGGGATCTCACGGTGGGCACGCTCCTTCGCTGCGGTCACATGTGACTGCCATACATCGCCTGCCGCAGGCCCCGTCAATTAGTAACTACAAGAGAAAATAAATATAGGGCTCCGGAGGCCTCCTGGCAGGGCCAGTTTCACAGGCTGACCCAGAAACGGATCTGTATTTATGAAAAAGGCGTATTCTGGGTGCTCTGACTGCAATCTTACTTTAATTTGTGCGTTAAGTGTGTATAGTGCGCGGGGCAGGGCTTGTGAGGAAGGCTATTATTCAGAGCAGACGGGATCCCAAGCTGTTGTAGTCACAGATCACTGCGTCCGTAATACACGTGTTCGAGGCCGTTTCATGTGGTCGCTTTTTTATGGGGGGGGGGGGGGCACATCTGTATAAGAGGAATGAAGGTTTATTAGAGGAAAAATAGAGTAGAAACATGCTGAACGACCGCGTTTTCATTGATGGGTTTCGGCCTACATTCTGGCACTCTCCGTTTCCCCTCCCGTTTCCAGCAAGGTCTCTCCACGCGGACGAATAAGGCTGTCAGCACCTCGTGAGAAATTCCAACGCTGATGAGTTTAATAACAGTTTTATTTAAAAATAATGAAACACCGCTTGTGCTGGGAACACTCCTCCCACTTCAATACCTGCACGACTCACTCGTCCGAGCAATATGGCACAACCCTACGAGCACGTACGGCTGCCTGCTGACTGCGGGGAAACTCCCTGACCAGAAAGTTCCATCACAAAGTCTTCATTCTTGAAACATCACCAAAGGACATATAATGAGGAAGCATGCCACTGGCCTGCTTCCCCAAACGGATGAGTAGAAAACACAACATACAGTATGCAAGTTTTAGGTGCGGCACTGCGTTGCGGTTTGGAGGGTAGCACCATGGAGGACGCGCACAGGGATGACTCAACAAAGTAGTGGGATATAGGTAAGGTGGAGTAACAGCTGACACAAGAACAAAACAATCTGTGAAGAATTTGTGGTTTCAGAATAATCCGGTTGGGTTTGGCAGCTAAGCAAAAACTAACACTTTTTCTTGACCCCTCAGTAAGAACATAGGAGTGTAGCTGAGCTATGACGTGGGCTACAGTGACATCCGGCTGCCTCTCTTCCCTGCAAAAAGGATATACAAGATGCATATGCAATATTTTATTAATTTTCACTCTGAGGGGTGTGCAGTGAAAAAATATTACACCTAACACTTGCATTCCTTAAAAACCCCCTCTTCCCACACCATCCCATTACAACCCACTGGGACTGGTAAATTAAAACAAAGTACATCCTCCCCTCCCCACACACACACACACACACACACAGTCTGAAACCACTTGTCCCAAGCGGGGTCACGGCGAGCCGGAGTCTAACCCAGAAACACAGGACGTAAGGCTGGAGGGGGAGAGGACACACCCACGGAGGGATGCCAGTCCGTGACAAGGCACCCCAAGCGGGACTCGAACCCCAGACCCACCAGAGAGCAGGACCCAGCCAAACCCGCTGCACTACCGTCCCCCCCAAAATAAAGTACAACCTCAAAAAATAAAACTCAAAGTCAGCACTATATAGTGCACAGGACTAAATTTGTGTAAAATAAGAAGAAGAATAAACAGACAGTAATGGTAAAACTGTATAATCAAGAATGACACTCACTTAAGTAAAGGATCCTTCACACTCGCTATCCCATCGGACATATACTGTAAGTGATTTCGTTCACATCCTACTCAGTACCTTTTCAGCATTGCAAGCCAAAACATGTACAAAACACTTGGCTACAATACACACCCATTCCTCTCATAACAGAGTTAATTCGTTCTGTGAAATCACCATGCATGGTACAGTCAGCAAGTTCCAACACTAGCCACCGTAACATGCTACTTTCCAGTGACAATACCAACACACTTTAACTAGAAATTACTATTTCTAGCTTGATTTTAAATCCTACATTTTTATCCATTAAGTCGTTATTAATAACCCTAGGCTGTGAGACAAGGGACTCCCAAGCCAGAACATTTTAATAACCTGGCTTACAGATGTTTATATGTAAAGAAATAAAGTTCACAAGATCACTGATCTTTTACCGTGCAAGGCATGCACATTCTATGCCATTAGGGGTGCTGAGTCCTGGTAGCAGATAGTTTGTTGTTTAAAACTGTAAGCCACTTTAAGGAAAAACATCATCTGAATTAATTAATTATAGCGCTGCATCGGCTATTTCAGACAAGACATCGCATTTACGGTATAATTACATTTATTCACTTAGCAGATGCTTCTCTCAAAAGCAACTTCCAATGAACTCTATGTAGTGTTATCAGCCCACACACCTTATTCACCAAGGTGACTTACACTGCTAGATACACTACTTACCATGGGTCACTCCTCCATGCATCAGTGAAACACACTCACTCCCTGACACCCTACGCTCTATGGGGGAACCTGAACAGTATGTCTTTCGGTTGTGGGAGGAAACCAGAGCACCCGCAGGAAACCCACACAGACACAGGGAGAACACGCAAACTCCGCACAGACCAAGCAGGGATCGAACCCACATTCTCTCACACCACCCAGTCGCTGTGAGACAGCAGCGCTACTTGCTGTGCCAAGAGAACTACTTTAAATCACATTAATCAGCAATTATGATTACTTGACACTGTTAATGTGATTTGAAGTAGTTCTCTCATGTAATTAACATTTACATGTATTCACTTCAATGTGGGGGTGCGGTGGCACAGTGGGTTGGACCACAGACCTGCTGCCCGGTGGGTCTGGGGTTCGAGTCCCGCTTGGGGTGCCTTGCGACAGACTGGCGTCCTGTCCTGGGTGTGTCCCCTCCCCCTCCAGCCTTACGCCCTGTGTTGCCGGGTAGGCTCCGGTTCCCCACGACCCCGTATGGGGCAAGTGGTTCTGAAAGTGTGTGTGTATTCACTTCGCAGATGCTTTTCTTCAAAGCGACAGACAGACAGACAGACAGACAGACAGACAGACAGACACACACACACACTTTCAGAACCGCTTGTCCCATACGGGGTCACGGGGAACCGGAGCCTACCCGGTAACGCAAGGCCGGAGGGGGAAGGGGACACACCCAGGACGGGACGCCAGTCCGTCGCAAGGTACCCCAAGCGGGACTCAAACCCCAGACCTATCAGACAGCAGGACTGTGGTCCAACCCACTGCGCCACTGCGCCACCGCACCCCCGGGTCAAAGCGACATACATCTCAGAAAATACAACGTGTGCATTACATTAGGAGAAAGAGAAACTTAGCTGCAGATGGATGATTCTTAAGTAAACCTAGTTTGTATCTTTCTACCATATAAACCAACGTATATCACATGAGTAGCTGCATAAAAGTTTATCCAAATATCGACAATCACATTCCTCATAAGTTAAAACAAAAAAAAGACATTTAGATTACATTACAGGAGAAGCTACGTGAAGGTTTATCTGTTGTTTAACAGAGGTGATCTCAAAGTTATAGAGCATAAACCTTTACTCATTACATGAACTTAAGCGATCATGGAAGAAGTGAGTCCGGAAGAAGTGACTTTTAAGACCCTTTTTAAATGTAGACAGAGATTCAGCAGCTCTGAGTGAGAGGGGAAGGTTGTTCCACCACATCAGAGACAGAAGCAAGAACCTTTGTGCTTTTGCACCTTTTGTACGTGGGACCACCAAGCGAGCAGAGGTGGCAGAGCGTAGCAGTCTGGTTGGGGTGTAGTGGATGATGAAGCCTTGTAAATAGCTAGGAGGAGTTCTATTGATGCATTTGTAGACAGACATTTGTACACCAGGGTCTTGAATTTGATCTGGGCAGCTAAAGAAAGCCAGTGCAGAGAAATTAGTAGAGGAAGGCTTCTGCAAGTCAAACACAACTCGTGCAGCTGCTTTCTGTATCAGCTGTAGAGGTTTGATGGTAGTAGTGGGAAGGCCAGACAGGAGAGAGTTGCAGTAGTCTAGGTGGGATATCACCTTGGCCTGGACAAGTAGTTGCACAGAGTCTGTTGTTAGATAGGAGCGGATCCTACGGGTGTTATGCAGGATGTATCTGCAGGTCCAGGTTGTGGCTTTGATGTGCTGAGAGAAAAATGGACTTGAGTCAATCATCACTCCCAGACTCTTAACCGAGGAGGTAGGTAAAATGAGTGAGTTGTCCAGTTTGATCGAGAGATCATGACAGGAAGACAGGCCAGCTGGGAGGTGATGGATCTCTGTTTTGAAGAGGTTGAGTTGGAGGTGGTGGTCAGACATCCATGCAGAGATATCCGACAGGCAGGCAGCAATGGATGCAGAAATGGATGCAGAAATGTCTGATGCCCCAGGTGGAAATGTGAGGAAGAGCTGGGTATTACTGGCGTAGCAGTGATAGGTGAATCCATGGAGAAGGAGGTGTAGACTGAGAAGAGCAGAGGACCCAGTACAGAGCCCTGCAGGACACCAGTTGAGAGAGGCCAAGGAGATGAACGGGAGCCCCACCAGACCCCTTGGTAGGATCTGTCTGATAGGCAAGACTCAGACCATTTTAGTGCTGTTCCTTTGATGCCAAGCTGACCAAGAGAAGACTGTGGCTCTGTCTGACAGCAGGAGGTCGGAGATTTCAGTTTCTGACAGAGGCTTGAATTCGGAGAGCATGACTTCACAGGGAGGTCCAGCATGATCAGGGCAGACAGACGTCAAGAACCTGTACGTGACTGCATCGACTTTATCTCTGGAAAACAAAGCAAAGTAATCAGCAGTGAGACGAGAGTAGGGATGAGGTGGTGACGAGTCTGTGAAGTTTTTTAGCTGCAGATTGCATTTTGTTGTCTCTGCTGAAGCGACAGCAGAGTGAAAGGTTTCTAAGAGATCCTTGTAGAATAATGAAGTACAAACAGTATAATCTCAATTTAATGCAATTAAGTAGAGATGGGCGCGTCTGTGAAATCTGAATGTCCAAAACAGCGTCTCTACAAGACCAAAAGTCCATTAAGTAACAGCTATGTATTTTCGAGACCCACTCGTATTTAAATGAAAAAGAACAAAATGGGCTATAAATGCATTACATTTCATGTATTAGGAAATAATAATAAATAACAATAAATTTATGGATTAATATGAGTTGCATTTGCCAGAATGACTGTCCAATACATAAGTACAAACATCTCAATCAAACCAAAGTACTGACACGTCAACTAGAAAATCACAGGAAAATGTCAACATACGAATCATAGAATTTTGTCCAATAAATACGAAATTGGTTAAAGCGGGGTGCCGCAAATTTACTGGATTTACTGTACATAAATGAGTCCGTCGGGTTCTGTCTTTTACTTACATTTTTTTCCATGAGTGTTTATCCCATGTTTACTTTGTTGTTGGTGTGTTCTGCACCGAGAGCCAGGGATGGGAGCTGTGATGTGTGAATCACCCAGGTGGGATCGACTGTATGCGAGCGAATGTAGTGTCTGCTGCGTCTTTGTCCAAAGACCGCACAAAGGACATGTGTGGAAGTAGAATGACCGTGTTACCGGCAGAAATGGCACTGTATTGAAAAATAAACCCACCGTATAAAAAGGGTTATATATTTTCAAACGCTATTTACTGGTTTATCATTGCATAGGACCCTGTTATACGAGGGTTGAGCCAAGGACACCAGAGAGATCGAACATGGGACGACAAACCGAACACGGTACTAAGAGCTGTAAAACAACACTTCAGATATTTTAGACCTCTTGTTTCTGACCTCTTCCACTTCCAGGCCAAGCCGGCCTGGACTCATTTGGCTGCATGCTTTGCCATGGTGTGTCACACATGCTCCGGGTGCCAAGTATAGAAGCTGTGGTAAGAACCAGATTACAGGGTCTGATAACTTCAAAAGCCCTCTAAAAGGCAGAAAACAAACAGGGCCCCGGTCGGTTCGATGCGCCGGTCTCCGAAACCACATTAACACTACAGTAAAATGTGGCAGACATTTCATCTTTGCATCCTGTGCATCCAGATTCAGTCAGCTCCTCTTGTTTGCTTTCCTTCACTGTTATTATGGAGGCCTTTCTAGCTTTTAAAAGCAGAAGGGATTCCAGAAGTGAGTGGAATCAGATCGAATGAGTCAATGATGCTGTGATGTAATGAATCCCCAGCCAAGTTTCCTATCAAGGTCACAGCTGACAGTTCCTATGCAAAAAGAGTCTAAACCGAGTGATAGGGAGCAAGACGGGACAGGTATGGGCGCAGTCCTCAGCTTAAGAAGGGGTCCTAGAAATGGAAATGAATTTTGTCATAAATCAAAAATCCCCTTATATTATATCCCCCTGTATTATATGAACCATAAAGATATATAACACCTAAAAATGCTATGTTGCATAATAAATCTTTGTTATATGTTTTCCACAACACATTACTAATATTAATACAAGAAATATACACACACACATTTTCAGAACTGCTTGTCCCATACGGGGTCGCGGGGAACCGGAGCCTACCTGGCAACACAGGGCGTAAGGCCGGAGGGGGAGGGGACACACCCAGGACGGGATGCCAGTCCGTCGCAAGGAACCCCAAGCAGGACTCGAACCCCAGACCCACCGGACAGCAAGACCGTGGTCCAACCCACTGCGCCACCGCACCCCCCCACAAGAAATATATTTAAATACAATACAGTATTATATTTTTATACTGCCCTGTTATTTTTACTTTTATCTGTTCTCCTTCGGGGGTGGGTGCTGTAGTGCAGTGGGTTGAACCAGGTCCTGCTCTCCCGTGGGTCTGGGGTTCGAGTCCCACTTGGGGTGCCTTGCGGCGGACTGGCGTCCTGTCCTGGGTGTGTCCCCTTACGCCCTGTGTTGCCGGGTTAGGCTCTGGCTCCCCGCAACCCCGTATGGGACAAGCGGTTCAGACAATGTGTGTGTTCTCCTTTGCTTTTATTTTTCTGCACCACCAGCCACTGTAAATAAAAAGTAACTTCACAAACAAAACGTTCTGTAAATAAAACACGATCGCTGACAGACCAACCATTGTTATCACACAGCAGATGGAGCAGTCGGCATTAGACGTTGCAACCAAACAACTGGGGCTCAAAAATAATGTAGTAAGGCCGATGGAAGGGCTGTTTGTTGTAAGTAACATATGTCATAAGTCAAGGCCTACCTGTGCATGTGCACTGGGATTTAACAGAAAACAGTGTTTCGACATTACAGGTATCACATCCAAGTGCACACACACACACACACATACACATTGTCCGAACCGCTTGTCCCATACGGCGTCGCGGGGAGCCGGAGCCTAACCCGGCAACACAGGGCGCAAGGCTGGAGGAGGAGAGCACACACCCAGGACGGGACGCCAGTCCACAGCAAGGCACCCCAAGCGGGACTCGCGCATCCAAGCAGAAAAGATTAATTTCTGTGTCAGGTACCTGAACCAATAGGAAGGACGAAAAACAAAATGCCATGGTCTATTACAGTGTAACATAGCCCCTTGTTTACCCTTTGACCTTCACCCATTGAATGCCATGGCATTCACACAGTGAAGATGACATTCAGGTACAGTCAATGCAGGTGTTTTTGCCACTTCCTGTTTTTTGGCTCACTTTGACAGGAAGATACTGTGAGATGTTACATCAAGGGACCTCTGCAGCATACTTGTCAACATGGGAGGAAGTTGATTGAGACAAGCCCCCAGAGAGGGGGCCACACTTGGACCTGAAGCTGATGAGCATGTGATCCAGGGGTGCAGTAAGGTGGAGTCCATGGAAGTGACTCTGAATATGTATTTTCTGAAGGGAACCAGCTTTTTTCTACAGTTTATAGGATGCTCGTAGTTTGATGTGAAATGTAATATCTCTTTTACCTCTATGGTAAGGAGGTGACAGTTTTTTACCATTTGCCATGTATCCACTATGCATATGTCAAGACCTTCTTTGTACGGGCAGCCGTCGATTTACGAACTCTCTTCACCCAAAATTTTGGTATAACGGCTATTGGCTTCGATACGCTTTCAATTTCCGGAACAAAAAATCTGCGTAATTAAATTTATACAAAAGGTGTCCAAAAAACTTTGAAAGCTGCACATTACGCAAATGAAGTTCGGTAATGTGCTGTAGTTGGCGCTATTGGACTTACGAAGGGGTCACAGAAATAAACCAGAACAATACACAATTAACACGTATAAATGCTATGTTGTATAGTATGGATTTGTTCTGTTTTTTCCACTAATTTTACACAATACTCATGTTAATATAAAAATATGTATATACAGTACAGTATTACTGGATTTCACTGGGGGTTGCTGTCATCATAGTTAGCATCATCTTCATCACCATCACCCAGCGCTTTCCCCAGAAATACACCCAAGGTCACTGGGGTTACATCATCACAGGATGTGGAGCAGTGGGTTTGGTAGGATTCACATCTTCGTTTTCCAAAAAGCAGTGAGTGATACAGGGAGGGGGTTATAAAGACAAGGCAAAGACGGCTCTCTGAATATCCACGAGTCTTTCTTCTTAATGTCAGTCATCTTGAATGGAAACGACACTGACAGCTGAGTGATGAGTTTAAAAGAGAAAAAAACGTATATACTGAATTGAAACAAGGCACAGTATATGTACCGTAAACATTTGCTTCTAATATAGCCTTCCTAAGTGGTGAAAGAGAAGAGCTGATTAAGCCGTTAGCAGAGAGGCAATGAAAGCTCCGTTTCATTAGTGTCACGGCAATGCTAATTTATTGGATTGTGGGTCATGCAGGAGGAACGCTTTGTGTTATAAGACACACTGTCATCCTTGAAAAGGGAATAATGTCCCTGTGTCCTATTAGATGTGTCTCTATGGTTCGGACACACTGCCCCAAATAGCTGGCTGAAAGGAGAAAGTTCCTTGGGCAATTAATGGTAATTTGGGCACAGTAGGATCCCAGTGCAAGATACTGGGAAAATTAAGTTTGCTTCTTTGTGAAGTCTAACTCCCTGAAATTTTTCCATCTGATCTTTTTTGAAAAAAAAGAAAAAAGTTATATCTCATGTCTAATAGGTTTGTCAGTGTCTAACCTTCTACCACCAATACAATTTTATAGTCTGCTCATTACCGAAAAACCCTTTTTTGGTAATCGTAATGGTGACACAGACTGATTTGTAGCAAGAATGTTCATTTATTGTACGTAACTCTTCTAGTTTTAATTTCCACTAGCGAAACACCTGTTGTCTTGAAGGAAACTGATGAGTTTTCTTTTTCTCCAGATTTATTTATAATAAACACCTTATGGTCATGAGGTCAGACTGTCAGCCACATGGAGAATACTTTACTCGGGATTCCCACTCGGCTCATTCTGCACACGTTCTGGAAACTGTTTGGTATTTCAGAGAGGATTCGAGAGCGTTCAAGAGCATTGCGGAACACTCTGGAATATCAGGGAACCCACGAAGTGCATGGAACGCTGTCCTCGGTACACACAAGTGACATACTTGAGCCACCGTAAACATCGTTGGATTATGTTTAGTTTTGGCTCATATCTGTTTTACACGGAAAGGGATAAAAGGAAGGAGACTTTGAAAATCATTTTGTACATTTTTCATCGGCACCCTGATGCACAGAGTGTCGAGCCAAGAGTTGCTACAGATTGCTCGCCAGGTCGGACTAGATAAGGCACAAACCCAGATCCATGAAGTCAGGCTGGACCAATCCTGCTCTGACCGGCGGGGGCAGGAGTCTGTCCTTTGATCGAGCCAGAATGGAGCAGCAGGCATGCGCCTGCCCTGCGCTGCGCTAGCCCCCGCCAAGGCGCTCGGGTGGAGGGCTGGCAGTTCAACCCCTGGCACAAGCGGCCGCCCTACAGGGTGAGACGCCAACACCAACCACATACAGAGCAGCAGACATACAGGGTCCCGCCCAACAGCTTGTGACCAGGGCCGACAGGGTTGCCGCAGCAAGCGCCATCATGTCCGAGGACACGATCCAAGCCCCGCGGCCCACCCTGAAGACGCCGCACACTCCGGGTCTGTGCTGAGGTGTGTGACAGGTCCCCCCCACCCTCACATCTCCTGCAACTGCCCTCGGTCATTCGTCCGCGCGCTGAAAACGTGTTTTCACACCATCACGGATGATGCGACACGTGACCGTGTGCCGTGTGGGACTTTCACAAGCACACCTGTTCGAGCCCTTCCACAGAGACGGCCGAAACAAATGTACCAGCTAGAATGAGCAGCCCACGCCGAACACATGCGTCGCGTGTGATCTTGATACCCTGGCTACAATGTGCACATGTCAGAACGACAAAATAAATCACCGCATGTTCAGTTTGTAACATTAGCAATATTTTAATTATTGTAATAATATTTTAATTGCTACAATTTAATATTTATATTAAATATAAATATATGCAGTAAATTTTAACATTTATTTTCGCACAATAGGACAACCACCGCTTGGTTCAAATATACTTCCATTGAAATACTTTTAATCAGAGGACAGCACATTCTAATAACACATTTAAAGGTAATGAAATAAGCTGCGGTCCTATTGCTTTCATGTTCATTCCGAGCAGGTAGCGCCATTTATCAGAAGAGCGTCTCACTCCCACGCCAATGTGTCTGCGCGACACTTTGCCTCTAAAGGCGCCGTGTATCAAGCACGCGTACCGGATACTACCTCTATTTATAAAGTTAACAACTTCCAGGTTGGTCTTTAGCAAGGCTGGGTGACAGCTCCAAAGCAGCAGCAGCCTTGTTTCGCGACCAGCCGCAGAGTCCACCTGGGATAGCTGATCTCCAGCCAGAGGGCAAAGGCGTCGTCTGCCACCTCCTCTGCATCCATGGAACTTTTTTCAGTTCAGTTTTGAGTGTGTCTTTATGTGTGTGCCACCACACTGTGCTCACCAGTTGCCCAGTAGTTAAAGGTAGGAACCAGGAGAGGTGCTGGTGGCTGGGGGGCGGGGGGTCTGACAGCCCATTGCAGGGCCAAGGGGGAGCTCCCTCAGATCCCAGCTGCCCAGGCTAGCCGAAAGGATTGGGCTGGTGCCAGGCAACCTTGGCCATCATGGACGAAGGCCAGTCAGAGAGGAGGAGGGTGGAGGGAGGGTTGCTGAAAAACCACCAAAAATAACGTTTAACCCTACATAAAGTGAAAACCTCACTATGCTGAGTTACATAAAAGAGAAATTTTTTAAAAGTTTCATAAAGTAAAAATTATAGCGTCTCCACAACCATAGACCTTGTATTGCAGTGATTCAAGCTACTGCCCTTGGGCCCAAAGGTCACAGGTTTGAATCCTGTAGTACCCTTGAAAAAGCGACTTACCATAACTGCTCCAGTAAAAATTACCCAGCTCTGCACAGGGGTAAATAGTTGTAAGTATCTTAATGTTGTTATTTACAGTCGGCTACATGATCCCGTTGTTAGAGAAAATTAAGGCGGTGCAGGGTAATGTGTGGTAAAAGCTTCTGCTGTGTCCTCCTCTACAGCCCATCTTCTCAGCTGTGTCTGACTGCATTTCTCCCACACACACATAGTTTATCTGGAACTGTTTAATGCATTATTTGCCTGACAATCAGCGGGACAGTTTATTTTGCGGATAATTATAGCTTTTGTAGAGCTGATGTCCAAGATAAGCCCGAGTTCCGAGCCATTAACTCATGCGCTTATACTGGCAGGGAGAAGCCCAGGGGTTTCTCTGCCAAGCACACGGTGAACACTAGGGGTCCCGCTGGACGTGCCTGGCCATGGGGGGTAACGGTGAGATGCGGCTCCACCCGTGTCCAACAACACCCAAGCCCAGTACATTCCAGAAGATGAGACAGTTCACAACAATAACTCTGACCACTGTTGGAGTGTACTTATGTTTTTCACTATTACATTATTCTTTTAGTAGGGGGTGCAGTGGCGCAGTGGGTTTGGCAGGGTCCTGCTCTCTGGTGGGTCTGGGGTTCAAGTCCTGCTTGGGGTGCCTTGTGACTGACTGGTGTCCCACCCTGGGTGTGTCCCCTCCAGCCTTATGCCCTGTGTTGCCAGGTTAGGCTCCCATTCGCCGCAACCCCGCTTGGGACAAGCGGCTTCAGACTCTGTGTGTGCATTATTTTTTATTGTTTATTATCTTATTCACTATATGTTATTCATTTGTGTCCTTTATTTTACTGAATTATATTGTACTTGGTGCCATCCCTTTCCTCTACATCTCTGTTTATGAGACCGTTGGATGGTCAGTTTCTCGGGTAGTACATAAGGGAGAGGGTGGGGTTATATATGGGGTAGTGGGGTAACTGCAGATGTAGGCAAAATAGTAAGAAAACATTTTTTAAACTTATTTATGCCTCATTGAAAGTTCACAGATGCTGGAATTTTTTTAAAACAGACCAGTTCCAACAATACAAAAAAAAATAAAATGCTAGGATGCTAAATCACAGAAACCCAGCAAAATGTTAGCATCCAAAATCACAGAGGATGTGAAACTTGACCACACCGGACCATGGGAGTAGACAATTGTTTTTTAACAAAAAATTGTGGAGGAACAAGTTTCTCTTACTATGGAGGGAACTCCCAATCGTTCTCTCTTCCTCATTACGGTATAAGAGAAATGGAAAAGATCTCTATCGGGACTGGTTCTACTGGGCTCGCGTGCACACCTTGGTTCTGCACAGGAACAGGTCGGGCCCCTGTTTACTGGTATTGGCTGATTTTCCCGCTTCCTTTGGGGTGACGGAACCTCAGCGCTGCGCAGTAGCTGTCAAAACGAGTTATTCTGGGCGCTGCAATGTACTGAACAAAGCAGTTTGCGTTGACTCGTTCGACCGCAGCATGCTGACCCGTTAGCCTTGACTGACGTGACCAGGTTCACCGCAGCATCATGGAGAGGAAAGCCTTTTCCATGTCGACACTCCTTTCCTTTTCTTTGTCCAAATACAGAGTTGTTTCGGTGATGTGTTGTTAGACTGCTGAAAAGCAGTGACTTTTATATCCCGCAGCAATACCCATCAAAAAAGCCTGTGCTGTGATGGCATCACTGAAAGGAGTCAAAATCATACCGAAGGAGGTCAAAATCATCATGAAACAAGTCAAAATCACGATGAAGGGAGTCAAAATCATTGTCGTGATTGCTGCATTTAACTCAGAGACCTGTAAACCATTACTCTTCACCAATGAATGAATCCCTGCAAAGAAAAAAGAAACGCGAAGTCCGATAAAACAATCGGAACGAAATACTTTTTGACGAAGCCATTCCTGCAAAGCAGGGGTTCATTGTCCCCCCTCTGCCGTGACGGGGAATTATTTTAATGGCAGCCCTGTCCACGTTCCAAGCGCTGAAAAGGCTGCTGTGTTACGGACACTCGTCTGAAAAGCGCTCAGGCTTGTCAGCTGAAGTGTTCATCACACTGCGAACACACAGACATTTTCTGTTTCTGCTCACAAAAGCGCCATTGACGGCCTTCCCGTCACCCTTGTTCCTGCGCAGGCATCTTGTCGTCCGGCCCCGCAGGCCCGGTGCTTCGCCCGCCAGCCAATGGCTTTTGTGTGTCACTCACAAAGACAGGTGATCCCTTCTCATGTCTGGATCCAAATCCTCTCAGTGTTCATCCCTCGCCCAAGGTATCCAAGCCCCTCAGATTAACTGTCTGCCACCTTTTCAGCCCCCTGCAGCGCAACGTGATTTACCCACAAATCTTGGTCTGTGGAGACAATACCGCCGAGGTTCAGCCACGCTCTACCATCTTTACCACGTTGTTTCCCAAAATACCCGAGATGGGTGCTTCCCAGCCTCGTCTGTGCAGACATTCAAATGACCTGAGATGAAAAAGCAATGTGAAAGGAAGCAGTAGCGAGTCTGGTGGTTCAGGCTATCGTCTTCTCATTGGAGGACCCGGGTTTGAACTCATCTCCTGTTGTAGTACATCCGAGTACGGTACTTAACTCACCCCTCAGTAAAGCACGTACCCTGAATTGCTCCATTAAAAATCGTATTGGTGGATAAATGGAAAAGTAAGGTGAGTCGCTTACTATACAAAGGCATCAGCTAAAGGAGTAAATGGAAAAATCAGGTACGTATCCTGCTGGAGCTGCAAGAAATTAATATGGGGTGCAAGAAAGTGGGGTGTGTATTAAAAACTAATAAACACCATACAATGGAATTCTTTCTCCAGTTAACTTTTTATTTGAAGTATACCTTGCATATAAGCATTGTTTGCAGGTAGTCCTCAACTAACAACTGGGTTATTTAAACAATTAACATGCATGAATACATAGGTGTTTGATATATTTTTCCATTAATTTCACACTTTATTCAAGGGGAAAGTATACTAGTATAGAATAATAACAATATAATATAAACACAGTAAATTAATATAATTATATCTTTGTGCTGCACTATCATTTTCAATTTCATTTCTCTATTCTCTCTTGCTTTATTTTTTCTGCACCACCAGAATACTCACGTTTTTGGTTGCTACACACCGTAAAAAAAATAACACGAAGGGAATCATACAGGAAATATTCTCTAAACAAACCAATATTTCTGTAAACACAATCGCTAATAGACGCACTGACAGGGACACGGTGTCTTGCGGCAGAGCGACCAGCCGACGTTATCGCGCAGCAGAAGGAGCGATCGGCGTTCAGACGCTACGAACAAACATCGTGACTGAAAAATAAAGAATACAATAAAGCTGATGGGACGGGTGCTGCAAGTCCAGCTCACCGTAAGTTGCATGTATCATATATGTCAGGGACCACCCATATAGTCTGAAATACCAATCCACGCACTTGTTACATCCTTACAGGGATGTCTGGTAGCTCAGGGGCAAAACAAAGGATCTTCATGGGCTGTGACCCAAAACATGACTTTCCTTCCTTGCTGTTGCTCACTTAAGCGCGGTGTCTGTTGCTCTGCTTCCATGTGAGTAAAACTGCCAAATCAGTGCTGGGGGCAGAGACCACTGCCCGCACCGGGGAGCCATAAACAGTCGCTGACAATAACAAGCTATGGATAGCAAAGGATAGCACACATGTCTGTGTAGCAGATGGACAGTGGGGATCTTTTTTCACATTGTGTGGCGCAGCCACCAAAGTCGCTCAGTCAAAAAAGCAAATTAGCGCCGAGCGAACTTGCTAAATGAAGGAGGAGAGCTGGGAGTGATTTAGTGCTTCTGTCCATACATAGGCTGCTTCCCAAACAAAGAATGTTAGGCAAGTGTGTTCCAGGAACGCTGAACACAAGTGTGTGTGTTTTTTTTTTTGGAACTGTGATGGCTGGTTCATCAAAGAACAGTCTGTTTTCTTTAAACCTTCCCATGAATCTACTCCAAACGTTTTTATTGCCTTTCAGTTTTTGCAGAGTACCAAGATCATCCTTTTGCCCATAGACCCAAGGGCCTGGCTTCTCACAACCCCACAACGAACACTTTTTGGGGGCGAGGTGCTCTCTAAATGCTTACAAACTACCACATTTCCTGCTGAGAAGTGGACGGCTCGTTCCTGACATCGCTGGACCTGGATTTCCACATCGGGACTGGATGGAAAAGGGTTATCCGCAAGGAGGAGTTAAAGTAACCCACAAAGAGAAAGGTCAGGACATGTGAACTCCAGAGAGGATGACAAGCAATTACTGCACAAGGGCTCCCAGCAGTCAGGACTCAGAGCTGAAGTGCATTGTGGGAGGAAGCAGTGGGAAAAGTCAGTGTTTTGGGGCACAGGAAGAGTTAGGACAGAGCATGAGAAAGACCAGAGCAGGGTCTGGTGTGCAGTACAACAAGTGCTCCTTCAGGCTTAATCCCAGCCCACTTTGGTGCTGTGGAAGAATGTCCATGCTGAGCTGCTGACAAGGACCTTCTTGCCCTGCAACCTTCCATCAAGCAGCGCATTTCAGCAGCACTCAGATCAAAAAACAGCTTCCACTACACAGACAACCCACTGATTATGTTAGATTACATCTCAAGCTCTGAAGACACATTCTAAAAGCCTAATAAATGGTTAAGTCATTTCAACAAGGGGGAAGATAACTTGATAACCTTCAAAATCTCCAGTGAGCATCATACACCCCAAATATCAAAGCTTTATATAATGTTGAGTAACTCAAAGACTCAATAAGAGATTGTTTCTGTTTGGATGAAATCCTGGAACTTCTCGTTGGGTCAAGACAACCCCTCTTTTGTAACTATCAACAGCATTTCGGTGGTTGTGTCTCCATTCCTCGGATAGTCACAAGGACACAATATTTGGCATATAAAACAAATAAAAATACACGTAGAGGGTTGACCTCATTGTAAGTCATTTTTGTCGCAAATCCCCTTACACCTTATTATTGTCACCATTAAAATATTAACAACTAGCAAGCATGAATGCTACTTTGTGTAATACGGCATTGTTATATTTTTTCAGTAGTTTCACAAGTTATGTGAAGTAATACTAATGCAGAATGATAACATATACACAGTGCAGTATTTTAATTATATTTTTATACTGGATTGCTACTTTCACTCTTGATTCTAAATCTGTTTCCTTTTCACCATCACCAGAAAACTCACATTTTCGCTTGCTAGATACTGTAAAAATAAAAAGAGTGACTTAAACGGAATCACAAAAGAAACGTTTGATAAACAAAATTACATTTTCGTAAACGAATTGCTGATAGACACACGGACGGAGTCAATAAAAAATATGGTTTCATGTAGCAGCGTGACCACTCGATGTAACCGTACAGCACGTGGAGCGATCAGCGTTAGATGCTACAACTAAATGTCGGGCCTCAAAAATAATGTAATAAGGCTGACGGCCATCCTAAGTCCAGGTCGTCACAAGTCACGTACGTTGTAAGCTGCGGAATAACCGAACGTGCAACTTTACAATGTGTTTTATTCCATTGTATCTGTGTTGTAACATATTCTCGATGACTTCGTTAGAGCTGTTTTTCAACAAGCGTGGAATGAGTACAAGTGCAGACTTAGTCATTTCTGCAGGTAGGCTGTGTATTTTAAAACTAAACCAAAGTTCTAGAATGAGCTAATTTGACAAGACATTCCATTTACACTGCGACATCAAGCCAACTGTAGTATCCATGGGACGCTCAGAAACTGCATTCAACACAAGCTCCATCATCTTGCACCTGCCATAGCCACTGTTGCCAATACTTTTGGTTACCTTTAAAGGTACAATGACCAGTTGCTTTATTTGCCAGTGAATTTATTTGTCTTTATATCACCACAGACACACGGACACCCAACCAAACGTCACCCAGTGTGGCCAGCATGAGTCCTCTCCAGAAGCGGGTCTTGGCACGGTCCTGCTCGCTACGGAGCCGACGCCTGTCACGTTGGCAGATGGAAGCAGGGCATCTCCATTTCTTTTCCCTTTTTTTCAATTTCTCTTGCTTTCTTGCTGTTTTTGGATCGGGGTCGGACTGTCTACGGTCTGCGTAAGGGTGGGCGCTGTGGTGGGAGGCCAACAGCCAGGGACAGCTGTCACCCCCCCCCCACACACACACACTCCTCTCCCTCCAAACTGTGCCTCTGCAGGCCTCCGGCGCCCCAACATCAACCGCGCCTCAGGGTCTGTATGGGGACTCCATCCCCTCGAGGGCATGTCTAATCCGTTCCCCAGGGCCCTGGAAGACGCTCAGGCCTACATCCCGTACCACACATTGAAGCCAGCCCTTTCTCCGCCGCCCTTCCGTCAATCCTCAACAACTGCTCCTTCCCCTCGGGGCATAGCGAGCTAATCCTGTTTACTCCATGTCTCCCGCTCTCTCTACTGCCCCTCGGCCCCTCTCTCGCTCGCTCCAAATTCTTGGCCCACCAGACCAACTTAAATATTCATAACTCTTTTATTTGATGAGCATGCTAAATGGGTATCCTGACGACTTGGAGACAGGACAAGATTCCTTTTAATCAGGAAATAATGAAAGAAGACAGAAAGGAGAGACGAAGGAGGAGGAGGAGGCGGAGAAAGTAAGGAGGCAGACGATGCCCTGCCGTCCAGCTGGTGAGCAGCGTGGGGTCAGGTAGGGGGCGTGGGGAATGGCTCAGAAGTCACCGCTTCGGCGAAAGAGATCTGTCTGAGCTTTCGCTGGAATGGAGAAGCCCCCAGTGGTAAAAATGAGCAAATATGGACCCAGCAAAGTTTTTCCTCCTGTCCAAATCAAACCAAACCTTTGTCTCCTGTTCTCTTTCAGCTGCGGCTTGTTCTGAAAGGCACCATGAAGCACACAAGCAATGCCGGTCATTTAACAGAATGTGGGTGCTATTTTCACACCGAGACCTGAACCAAGGCTGATATTTAATACGTTTAATACGTTGTGACACAAAATTGGACCTTCTGTTCAGCAGCTTGACACAAACATTTTTCTCACTGTCAAAACTGCATTCATTTTGGGAAGAGAAAAGATGATGATTTAGTGCCTGATTCCTTTGTGGATGTTTAAGAACATGCAAGGCAAGCATATTCCAGGAACAGCAAGCAGGAACGTATCATAATTACAAACAGCAAATGCATAACATTTGCCTTCCATAATCTCATAATGTGGGAATCCGGTTGAAAAAGTTTTGGGACAATTTTCATGTGTTTACATGTTTATTTGGTTGACTTTTGGCACAGTCCCAATGAAAGGTCCCAGTGCTGCGTATGTGAGATTCTGGATCAAGAAACAGTGGCTCTGTATCTCACAGCCTCCTTAGCATGGCATACAGCTTTTCCATCAGGTACCACGAACAAAAGGCAAGGGGTCGGTCGGAACCCAACGACTCGTTCCTTCATAAATTGCAGATGTCTAAGTTCAGTGTTTTGTGTCCACTGGAGATAACGTGTTTACACTAACCGGAGCGTCCTCTCTTAGCTAATAAACCTTGCACTGATGCCACACGTGTGCTTGCAACACTGCGCAGTAATTTGAAGGAAAACAAAAACGTAAAGAATAAATTAAGCCTAATCTAGATCTAGTCGAGGTAGCCCTCGACTTTCGACATATGCGGCTCATGACCACCCAGACTTACAGCAGCCAACCCATCAACCTCAATATTTTATTTTTGGGTCTTGATGTTTGGTTGTAACTTCTAACAGCAACCGCTCCATCTGCTGCACAACACTGACTGCCGCAAGACACCATATATCTTATTCAGTCACTGTGTCTATCAGTGATTGCGTTTTATTTACAAAAACTGTTCTATTTACAGGTTGCTCCATTTGATTCCGTTCAAGTTACTTTTTTGCAATGTCTAACAAGTAAAAACTTTAATGTTCTGGTGGTGCAGAAAAGCAAAAGAAAATGAAAGTGAAAATAACAGGGCTGCATAAAACCCTGTATTTATGTTATTATTCTATACTAGTATTATTTTAACAGATATGTATGAAATCAGTGAAAAATTATAATGATGCACTGTTATACAAAGTAGCACTCCTGCAAGTTAATTGTTCATATAATATCACTACAATCTATATTATCCAGTGTAAGGGGATTTGCAACCTACGACTTGTGGACAAGTGGACATAGGACAAGGTGGTTGGAATGAAACCCAGAGGTAAGCGGAAGACCAGTTGTACTCTAGAGCCACTAGGTGCCTTTTGGTTAGTTACAGTATCCCAAAGTGTGAAGGAGACAACAAACGGGAACCGCTAATCAGATAGGTTCCACGGTGGTTCTCAGTCAGAAGCACGGTACTACATGGCAAGACAGGGAACCGGGATGCTGCTGATGCGGGACTTTTAAGGACACTGCTTCTCTTTTTCCCATTCCTGGGGCATGATCCATAAACATCTTTCTCCGCAGCTGTGTCATCAGGCACACTGCTGGAAGCATCCCTCGAGAGCGCATTCTAGGAAAACATCATCGCCACATTTCAGGTCTGACAGGCACTCCTGCCCCTCCTTCTCTAGAGCGACGGGGTTGCCGCAGTGCTTCACACTGTTGACCATGTCAGGATCCAAGCAGCGGCTCGGCCAGAGGCAGCAACATTCGTCCAGGACTGATTCCGCCCCACGGGTGTAAACCCAGCGCCGTTTTCCTCTCTGTACATTTCTGCAGCGCGCAGCGTAAGGCATCGCGGCCAAAAGTACATCTGAAGGAGCATTTATCTTTCCTCCCCTTCAATTTCCCTTCTCGCTAAAATCCGAATAAAGAGCGTGATGGATGAGTGAACAGAGGGGCTGCCCAAGTCCAAGGAATCGGGATTTTGTCTGAGGGTGGTCAAAACCCCATTAAAACACACGCTTGCCGCCAGATATCCCGACACGCACGTTTCTAAGCAACACAAACATCAGCACCCCCCACAGGGTAGCCGACACCAACAATCTGCTGATGTAGAACTTCATGGAACGGTGCTGCCACAACCGAGGAAGTGGTACTGGAGCTGCCGCTCGTGTACAATAATAGGATGGTGATGCTGTCCAACTGCAACATCCTACCGTACGGTAAAACAGAAGGAGTCTGATACCCGATGCCTGCCAGCTGCTGAGCGCTGTTAACACAGTTTCCAACAGTGAAGAACATGGTAACACTCAGCAGGTAGTATGTTCAAGTCCCAGATTTTACCCTTGATCTGAGTGCTTAATCCTAATATCGGTAACATAATATTCAGCTGCACACACAAGACCATACATTACGTTTGACACATCAAAGTAATAGTAGTATCTGGATATTTCAGAGTAACATTTTTGGGAAAAGTTGGCAAAAACACTGCTCAGATTGAAACGGCAGAGGCTGGTTTAAACCAGAACCTCGACCTACTCATTAATTCCAAATTACAAACCAGGCCCGGATGTTGTTTTTTTGTTCATCCCTGAAATCTCGGTTCCATCCCAAGGGACCCTGTATGTGAAGTGGGTCTATGATCCGTTTTCAGCGGTCTGGTGTGGGTTTTTAATCTGGCCCGCAGAAATTCAGCCCTGACAGACACAGCTGCAAGGCTAAGCCTCAGCGAGACACTTTATCTGAACAAGCAGGACACAGGAACAGAGCAAATAAGCCTGACAAACACACCGTAACAGGACCTGAAACACCCAGTCCAGCGCGGTCCAGTCTTAGCATGTCCAGTATATTCGCCAGTAGAGCTGCACAAACAGCTTGTTACGGTTCCGTCCAGCCCAGCGTTATGCTTTCAGAAGTGGAAGCAGGAGATCCACATCTCTGAAAACCCAAACAAGGCAATAGGAAAAAGCAAAATGGAACAAGAGAGTGGGCGAAAGGAAGGAAAAAAAAGAGGTGAACATTTTCCATTTGAAGGAAAGTATTCCTGCGCGTATCCCTCTAAGTGTCGGACAGCCCGGGCCTCTCCTCATTTCCATGCGGTATTTGTCCCCAGCTGAGTTCCAGATCCCGTTCGGAAGCTAGAGACTTTCCCAGGGATGCCATCCGACCACATGGCCTCACTGCTCGCCGCTCCTCCCTGGAACACTCTCACATCCACAGCACTTGCTGCTCGTTTCAAAATGTCAGCTGGCTATTTATATTTACCCCGGAATCCTCCGCCGTTTCGGTTTCCTCCGCTCCGCGTCTGTTAAAGGCTTAACAGAACACAATGCTTTACCACTGCTTGTTAGATCCCTGCAACAGTACTGAGAGCACAGTTTGCGTGCTTAAATGCCTGATTTAGCTACAAAAATTGCAGCTCGTAATTTCCTCTTGTAGCTCAGTCCTCCCACCACTAGGCGTCAGTACAGATTTCGTTATTGCTAATGTAAGTACAGCACAGAAATCCTTTACATTAATGTACTGCTAGGGCTGCCCGGTACTGCACCAGGTAGCTCTGCTGCGTTATAGCACTTGGGCTGTTTGGATGTAGGTTCGACTTCTGCTCAGTGCGTGAGGTTCGAATGTTCTCTCCACGTTTACATGGGTTTCCTCCAGGTGCTCTGGTTTCCTCCCACAGTCCCAAAACATGTGTTTCAGATTAACCGTGACTCTGTGCATGTGCCTATGCTGTGATGGACTGGTATTTCATTAGGGCTGCACCCCTTTACCCAGTAGGCTTGCCTCACACTCTGGGCTTCTGGGATAGACTGCAGAGCACCACTACCCTGATTTACATTTACTCATTTAACTGATGCTCTTGTCCGTATCATATACTTACTTCTAACTTGTAGTTCCCTAGAATTATTCACACATTTATACAGCTGACTAATTTTTACTGGAGTAATTTTAGGGCAAGTACCTTGCTCAAGGGTATTACAGCTTGTGGTGGCATTTAGACTTGCGACCTTTGGGTCCGAAGGCTGCAGATGTCTAGGACTCAGACAAGCGGTTAACAAGAGTGAGAGAACATACACTTTCCTACCACTTAGTGAAGGGCTCATGTGTAATTTATCACACGCACACGCACATTTTCTGAACCGCTTCTCCCATACGGGGTCAAGGGGAACCGGAGCCTAACCCGGTAACACAGGGCGTAGGGCCGGAGGGGGAGGGGACACACCCGGGACGGGACGCCAGTCCGCCGCAAGGCACCCCAGTGTAATTTATCATATAAAATATATTTTTCAGCACAGTATAAATTAACTAGCCCGTTAAACAGGTGATTCACATCCAGCAGCTATTTGGGACCTAGCTGCCCGGGAGAAACGGTACGGTCAAGAATTTCAGAAAATTCTTTCGAAATTAGGGATACGTGTTTAATGAGGGACTTAAAGTAAATATGCTAGCGCAAAACATGCAGTCTTAGTACTGTGCGAGAACACATTTCACTGATGTGCGTTAAAAGCGCTGCCTGGCGTTGTGCGTGAGACAAGTAAAAATGAAAGAGCACCTCAGGTGAGGTGTCACGAGCAGCCGCAGGTGCGAGGAGGGTGGAGGAAGTGTTTTGTGGCAGCAGCTGATGCCGGGGGCCTGTGCGGAGCCAGCTGCGCAGCACAAGAGGCAGGAACGCGTGGGCGTGCATGTAAGGGAGCGTGGGCTCGGATCGAACTGGCGCCCAGGCCCGCATGCCCACTTCCTTGTTTGTTTGTTTACGATCTCCCGCTACAGATAACAGCAGATGCTTCTACATGTGAAAATGAGCGTTGCCTTCCAAATCGTAGAACCAAAGCAGCGGAGAAGCCACCGCTTCGGCGCCATTACAGCGTTCGGTCTCCATCTCAGCCGTGTCGTGCCGCAGCCGCTGCAGTTAAGCGCACGAACTGAAAAAAGCTTCGAACAGTGTAAAAACACAAGCTTGTCATAATACGGGTACGCGCAAAGACCCCTTACGATCTTGTGGAGTTTTGCGGTAGCAGCTTGTGTCACAACCTAGTAAGAAAACACACCGCTCTCAACGCGCCACAATCCACTACATTAGAATGACAAGCGGCAGGTCTTCAACTCCTGAGCTAGGCAGCAGGGTAACACCTCGGAACGACTTCTAAACCCCCCCCACTGCCGACTCGTCGAGCAGCGACAGGCCTGCAGAGAAGCGCTATCGCCATTTCCGCAAGGCCGCCGCGTACCGGGCACCTCTTCTCTCGTAACTTCACGCACCGGTCTGGGACACAGTTACAGGAGGAGCGCGTCGGCACCACGGAAACAACATCTGGCACTTCCCCACACGGCGTTTCCATCCTTCGGCCCGGTAGGGCCAATTCCTAGCAGGCTATGCCTTTAAATGCGGCTGCCATTACGCAACGGCCTGTCCTCATCACATGTCCCGGAGTGTGACCACCATGAGGTCGTTGTCCAACAGGGTACAGTGGGAGCTTCTCAGAGCGTTCTGTGGGTGGTGGTTGGTGGGTGGGTAGAGAAAGGCCTCCTCCTGTCCTCCAGTATGAACAATGGGACTGTTCACCCGAAATAGTGCCTTCCTTCAGCCCAGCTTCCTGCCTTCATCCCGGACTTTGCTATATTTCTTCCCCTTGAATGAAAAGGGGACTCCAGTGGCCTTCATGCCTCCATATGGGGACGTTCCACATCTGCCAGATGGGTTGCGTGCGGCGGAGCGTTCACCAGACCCACACCTGCAGGGAACCCCCTCCTCTAGGCCTCGGGTGTCGACCCCACATACCCCCAGCTGAGCATTCTGGTGTGGGGGGGTTCTCCGTTCTCTGGCACTGGACCGGCCATTGGCATCGTCTGGCTGGCTCACCCCACCGGAGTATGGTACCTTTCATTTACATTATATTTACTCATTCAGCTCACGTTTTTCTTCAAAGCGACTTACAATGTTAAGTAATAACACTGATTTACCCATTTATACAGCTGAGTAATTTTACTAGAACAATTTAGGATAAGTACCTTGCTCAAGGGTACTGCAGGTGGAGGTGGGATTCAAACCTGCGACCTCTGAGTCCAAAGGCAGCAGCGCTTTCCGATCTGATGCGACAAAATCTGATGCTGTCAGAATGATACGGCAACAAGAACAAAATAACACAGACATACACACACACACACACGGTGATTACTGGGGTCATCATCTTTAAATAGGCTTAAGAACTCAGAATTCCCCTAAAATTTTGGCCAGAGTCAAAAAAAGAAGTGGGAAACACACAGGATGCTAACTAGTTTGCATGTCTTTCGAGGTTAATAAAATGAAACTAATTTGTGATTATCATATTCTATACAGCAGCATAAATGTATTTCCAGCATATGTGCTGGATCAGTTTTCATCATGAAAACCTGAGTAGCATATTATGTGCTGAAAACACTCAGTTTAAATAATCACATACAGAAAAAAGAGGCTGACAAATAAAATGCAAATGAAATACACACACACACATTTTCTGAACCTCTTGTCCCATACGGGGTCGCGGGGAACCAGAGCCTACCCAGCAACACAGGGCGTAAGGCCAGAGGGGGAGGGGACACACCCAGGATGGGACATCAGTCCGTTGCAAGGCACCCCAAGCGGAACTCGAACCCCAGACCCACTGGAAAGCAGGACCCAGTCCAACCCACTGCACCACCAGGCCTCCCGCAAATGAAATACTAGGAGGAAAACCGTTGTTGGGATGACCAGAAGGAATTCTAACTGATTTTTCATCAATGAACAAATGAAACACTGAAGCAGAAAAAGTCACTTCCTGTTTTGAAATTTAAGAGCATGCACAATTTTTGAAATCTGTGGAACACAAAACAAAAATGGGCAGCACAGTGACACCGCAGGTTGCACTGACCCTCACAGCACTGGGGTTGTTCCGGTGTGGGTTTGATTCTGCTCACTCTGTGTGGAGCTTGCATGTTCCCACGTGCTCTGGTTTCCTCCCACACTATCCAAGTTGTATGTTTCTGGTGAATTGGTGACAATAAATTGCCTAGTGTGTGTGCGCAAGTGCTGCCTTCGCAATGAACCTGTGAACGCTTGACTTTCCTGGAACCCTGTGCTTCTGAGACGGGCTCTGAATCACCATGATCCATTTGGACAAGCAGTTTCCAAAAATATGTGAGAACAAAAATCAGGAATATGCATCTTATATACTTTGTGTCATTAAATCATTTGGGATTACTCAAGTCTTCCTGTAAATTAGTCACAAATTTGTGTAGCTTCATGAGATTAACGAATCAAACAGTGGTTCTGCTTGTTCTCATTCGCATGCTTTTCTTGCAATAGTTAAATTAATCCCATTGATTAATCCCATTCATTAAAATGGGAATTCTTAGAAAATGCAGGACTCCAGGGGAGTTGTACACCTGATTTAAACTGGCATTTACATTATTAATGCTATTTTCTAATAAAAATATACAGATTAATGCATAAATAATGCTTTTTTCTTAATATTTATATAAAGTGCTCAACTTTTGATCCATTAAGTCCTTGCCATTCAAACTTCACAATTACTAATAAAAAATTTGTATGGAAGTAAAAAAGAAGTTATGAAGTCAATAATATAGTTTTCTTTCATAACTGCTGTATCAGAGATTGTTAACATTTAAAGAAACTGTTTTTTACCCAGTAATTACCTTGTTTCCGCTGTATTGTGCATTATCTTGATGCACTGATTCAAAAAGGCTTCATTTTCATCTCAGTGTGACACTATTTCATCTAATTAAAAGTCTGTAGTTAATTTAAAACGGACTTTATTCTTCTGGACTGTTTCAAATGCAGGTCACAGAAACCTCATGAACAAGCATCTTTATGATGCTGATGTCAGCTGTGTTTTCAGTGAGGCGCACAAGACAAGAATAATTTTCCAAACCTTGTAAAGAATGAACAAAAGAGCATTTAATTTTTCACAAAAGAAAACAAATATGGAAATTATTGCAGATCTATGGTTTCAAATCCCTGGGGATCACTACTGAATAGGACAAAGAGCGAGAATAAATGCCTCCGGTTCATCTATAGTGGCTCTCAGGGTCAGCAGCATCCATTAAATTACATCTGTTTTTACAGAAAAAAGTTGTTTTTTCACCCACAGGTATTACTGAATAAACTGAAATTAAAAAAAAAAAGAAAAAAAAAAACATGCAGAAATAGTTCTAAACCACACGAGCCAGAGGAAACACAAGATTGTTCTACCAATTCTGAGAAAAAAGTCTTCACCGTCTTTCATCAAAACACTTTTAGAAAGAAACGTAGAAATGAAACAATGTAACATTTTTTCCAAGTAATTGCGTATTTCTATAGTGCAAAATAGCATAAGTGGAAAATCGAGCGCCAATCAGTGCACATACAGTATATGTAAATATGAAGAACAGCAAATACACGCAGTCCCTAATATACACTTACAGCAGCACCACTCACACACATCACCTCTACCATTTCAGCTTAAATGTTTTCACGTTTCCAATTCCATTTAATTCTGCAGTAGAGGCTATAAACCTTCAGTTAATCTTAACCATTTTAAATCGATACAATTTTATACTTGCTTGGCTTGAATCAACAAATGCATTGCAAATATTTGTATAATCACCCACCCACCCATCCATGCAATTTCAGTGACTACTTGTCCTGAGCAGGGTCGCGGTGATCTGCAGCCTATCCTGTAATCACTGGGCGCAAGACCGAGGGGGGGAACACCCTGGATGGGACACCAGTCCATTGCAGTTTGTGTAACCACTTTAATGTAAATGCAACACAAATGAACTTGTCATCCAGGCCACCTACCGCTGCTGTGATAAAACACCTGACTGGACATGCCAGGATTCACATAATGAGATCACAACACAATTTACAGTTCTCTCTCTCTATCACTGTTACCTACACTTGCAAAAAAAGAAAAAAAAAAAAACCACACACACACAACGGCACACACAAAAGGTCTGAAGCATACTATTCTATATTACGCAGTATTTCAGACATTGTATATTTTTAAGAACATCTGTCTATGCCTGATGTGTCTCCTCTTAATCCTGTCAAACACACCTACTTTTCACATTTCCTCTTATTCATTTCTACTGGGTGTTAAGGGGGTCCTGACAAAACGGTAAAATTTTTTTTCTCATCTGTCACTGTTCCAGAAGCTTCCCACACAGCAGCCCAGCCAACTCACTCACACCTCCAGGGAACCTAAACCCAGTGTGCACCAAAGGGGAGTCCCCAGTGGCGGTGAGCAGTAGTCTTCCCCCACCCCCAGATGGAATCTAGGCCCCCACTAGCAGCCCTGGCTACCTGGTGAAGGGGATTAACAGGTCTTTGTGCTCCAGTCAGGAATGTGGAATGGTTGGAAATTTAAACCCAGAGCCCTGGAACGAAGAGTCGATCATAGTCCTCAATCTCAGCCTGGCCTCGCTGGGATCAATAGATTTATTGAGGGTATATCTTAACTGAACGACATGGAATGTTATTCTAAGTACTAGGGGAGTGTCCAGTTTTGGAAACTTTGTGAGTGCACATCCAAAGAATGGCTATGCTGTTGAGAATATTCCACATCCACAACCTTGGTTTCAACACAGCTTCGCCCAAATCAACAATCTTGTCCAATTCCACAAACTCAATCATGGCCTCGACCCCGTTCCATCTACCTGATTCTGTCTTCCGCCATGATTTTTTCCACGTGCCCGATTACGACACCAGCGTCAATCCCTAGCAGTGCTCACGACCAGGTTGCCTACCAATTTGCTCCATTGTCCTGTGCTACTTCCCAGCACTTATTTGGCCTTTCCCCTATAAATAAAACTCTGCACTTGGATCCTACTTCAACCAGCCCCTCAAGTGTTCGTGACATTGATGTGTGGACAGACATTTCACTCATCCTGGGCAGACAGACGTCCACTCCCCCACACTGTTTGAAGCCTTCATCCCGAAACTCGATAAAGCATCACGAAAAAGCATGCAAAAAAAATGAAAACATTCAGATTGAGCAACGCTCTGTGGCAGTGCAGTTAAAAGCTTGTGAGAACATCGGAAATTACTTGAGAATTCTGCAGTTTGCTGAAGAATTCAACTACTGTAAATCAGAACTGTGGAAAAGGAGAGACCATGAACACCTTATAGAAAGTCAGTTGTCTGTGTGTCCGATACTATCCAATTTTAATTTCATTGTTTTTAAATTACTTAAATTATTGGTGGAGCTTCAGCAAAGCTACTTACAGCCACTTACTCATACACACACACACACTTTCAGAACTGCTTGTCCCATACGGGGTCACGGAGCCTACCCGGTAACACAGGGCGTAAGGCCGGAGGGGGAGGGGACACACCCAGGACGGGACGCCAGTCCGTCGCAAGGCACCCCAAGCGGGACTCGAACCCCAGACCCACCGGAGAGCAGGACTGTGGTCCAACCCACTGCACCACCACACCCCTTAACCCATACATACAATTCTTACAATTTTAACTGGAGCAATTCCTGGTAAGTACTTTGCTCAAGGGCACTACACGGATTCGAACCAGCAACCTTCAGATCAATTATAAAATTTTATTTATTGCACTGTAAAATTTTTGCTCCGAACAAACTACGTTGCACAAACTGTACTCTGAGCATAAGAGTTATGGGCACGGTATGTGCTGAACCTGCCTGGGACAAGGAGTCACAGCATCTGACCATACTGTGATGACATGTGGGGGTGACGCAGCACAAAGAAGGGGGCTTTCAGGCTCTTAATAAACAAGGCTGGGGTTCAAATGCTATGCCAGGCACTTTCTGCTTTCTTCCTTTAAACCCCGTGAAAGAAAGGGTGATGGTAAGGGTGTGGGCATGAGAACCAGAAGGTATAGGAGAGGGGGTTAGATGTTTGTGAAGTGTCAGGGTGTGGTCCCATCAGGGTGGGGTGTGATCAGAGGAAATGTGGAGATAAAACGCGAACTAAGACTGGTACAGTAGGCCCTGCCCATAACCACAGTAAATAGTCATTTTATTGATTCCTCTCAAACAAAAGCAGCAGCTCCCAAAACAGGTATACAAGGCAGTGTGACATCTTGCTGAAATCCTGATATCATAGTGGTTACAAGTGCTGCCCTTTGAGCAGACAGTTGCTGGTTTGAATCCCACCTGATGCTATAATAATTTTGAGCAAGGTACTTATCCTGAGTCACTCTTATAAAAATTACCCCACTATATAAGTGGGTAAAGAGCTGTAAATAGCCTTACATTGAACTAAATAAGTAAGTGTAAGTATGCAAATAGAGGATCCTCACAAAAATTAAGTGCACTTCTCTTCATCATTTCTTGTAATGAACATCCTCCCACATCCCTGCACCTCTTACCCCTCCACTTTGGTCAGACAACCTTGGTGCTCAAGAGTACCCATTCCTAGAAAACGCAGCAGCAGCAGCAGCAGCCACAGATGTTCCTCCACGTTCTCCATCCCTCCTGCAATCCTGGAACGGGAAAGAGTCAACTCCTGAATTCCAGAGCATTTCCCTGTCTTCTGCTCCTTCACTCTAATAAATGTTCTTTAATTCCCTCTATCTAGCTGTCTCGGGAAGATATTTTAAAAATTGAAATGCAGAAGCTGAAAATACGACTCCAGTATGAAAAACATCTGATCAATGCAATTTTTCCAAAGTGCTCTTGCATGAAAAATTGATGAAAAATATTTATCCTGTTTTGATATTTTTATTTATTAATATTTTATTGCCAGTTTTTTTTTATTTGAAACATTTTACCTATTTATATATCTGTACTTTCTACTGTTCCCAGAAAAGTACAGTGAATTTCTTAAGGGGAAGAGAAATGTCATTTTTATTTCTTCAGATAGTGACCAAAAAGCTGTGTCTGTGTCCTTAACAAAATGTTACTTGATGTTGACTATTATAAATAATCCTGGTCACTGAAAAAAATATGTTATTTACATTTGAT
The DNA here is from genome assembly GCF_900964775.1 of Scleropages formosus. Classification (NCBI taxonomy): domain Eukaryota; kingdom Metazoa; phylum Chordata; class Actinopteri; order Osteoglossiformes; family Osteoglossidae; genus Scleropages; species Scleropages formosus. Next base: position 19,423,403 of record NC_041807.1, read on the forward strand.
CTAAATATTTATTCCTGTCTGATATTGTCTGATATACAGTGCTGCTTGAAAGTATGGGGACCCTACAGGGATGGTCACTATTCTGGTATAAAGTATTAGAATATAGTTATAAAATCTAAATGTTAAATGTTAAAACAAACTTGTGAAAAGAATAAATGACTATGATTTACATCCCTGATTCTACTTACTTCCTTGGTTTAACCAATGCAATTAGAGTTTCACTTATTTTAGCACCTGCACCACTTCTGTATTTATACTACACACAAAATTTCCTCTAAAGCCACATATGGAATTCGTCATTAAACACCTATTATGTCAGATGAGAAAGACTGATTCTCATTAAATAACTGTTTTGTGGTAAAACTAAGGGACACAAAGGCTCCACATACTTTCAAGCAGCGCTGTACAGTCTGACCTGTGACATAAACCAGTTAATTTTATTGAAAAATGAGTCATGCCGATCTTAAAAACCATAAAAATTGACATATATTAAATGTCCCAGTGTAAATTGATTCATTAATCTGTATCATATAATGTGCAAAAAAAGAAACTCATTCCGTAAGGTCACAAAACCCTAACCCTAACCCTTTAGACTGGATGAGGTGGCTCTGACTGCTGTGCTACCAGGTGCCCCTATGCATAATTTTGATATAAAAAAGCAATAGAAAAATTTGTCTCTTTACAAAGACAATATGAAGAACAGAAGAGATACGGACATGGAAGTGAGACACTAACAGACTCTTTTGATGGTCACAAAAGGGGTCTCAAGGGAGTTCCACCAGATGGACACAGGACTCTGGAGGACGAGTCAAAACAGCAACCAGAACAGCACTTCTGAGCACCATTAAGAACTAGGATGTCCTGTAAATGTGAGCCTGTCAGTGAAATGCCAAGGCAGGAGTTGTGACCTGAGAAACATGGGACCCAAATGCTGAAGAACAGCACTCGAGGCGAGCAAGGACAGGACAAGCAAGGGAGAAGTACTCGTCCAGCAAGCTGCCAGGTGGCTGTAGAGCTGGAACGCTGGTCCAGTCCTCTGAAGGCCATAAATTGGGTTTTTGAGCTTGGGCGGATATGGGAGATTCCTCACTGGGACCACACACCACAGTTGCCTGATTTCCCCTTCTCTATCTCTCTCATAATTTGTGAAAGTCATCACTGGAAATATTGGGCATTCGAGAGAAGACAGTAAGGCCAAAAGAAGCCATGCATGTCCTTCAAAAAGGAAAAGGATCCAACTCTGCAGCGTACAATCTTCTCAAATGAACATATATCGCCAGCCAACGACATTTCTCCAAGTCTACAAACTGACAAACACATCGTGTGCGAGGGGCAGGAACCATTTACTCACAGCTTATCACACATTTATGAAAACTCAAGTTTCCATATGAACTTGATTCGTCACCCTGAATGATCCACCAGTGAATGACGATGTCAAAGACTCCATGGCTGGACTTCAGCCTTGCAGATACTGAGAAGATACAGAGCCATACAGTGACCACCGAGGTTCACTGAAGCAGATGTAATTTCATAGGGACTTCTTGAGGTTGAGATGGTTTGGTCAAGCTTTTCAAAGCAGAATCAATACTGCTGGTAGACACATGCAAAATTACTGACCTCTGTGTACCACCACAGTCAATATAATCATTATCATCTACTTCAGTTACTCTACAGCAACAGAAAGGATCTCTACACACACCACCCAATCGGTGTCAGCATTTTGCCTGAAGCTTCTTAGCATCTGAGTGTTTTTCTTATCTGCTCCCAACCATCAGTGTCCTTGTTTGCAGTTATTATTTATCATGCTGAAGCTCTGCCCCGCCACACAATAAAGGCACTCATGTCTGTTCACCCTACACCTGTGTCCGGGTTCTCTCTTTGAAAGTCTCCCTTTAACTACAGCAGTGAACTGAAAACGAAACCAGCCATGTGTCACACAGGGTGTCAAGGAGCTCTGTATGGGGTACTGTGACTCTCAAAGACCTTTCTCACATAGGTTTTAGATGCTTTACATGAAAATCTGGAGCACCTCTCAGAAGGAGGGTAATTTGCGCTTTCGGGAAAGGTGCGTCAGCGGTAACTCTTAGCAACGCCCAAACACAAGATAACAGTGGTCGACAAAGCCACGGTATTCCCCTCTGTTAATACAGAAAATCTAGATGCGGTCATAATCTACCGCACCTCATAGGTAATCAGCCTGCTCCTGCATGTACACCTTCTCCACACAGACGAAAACGCGCACTGGACCCACCGATAGCTCAAACAAGCAAGAGGTCACTATAGATACAACATAAAGCTTATTGCAGTTTCCATCTTGGCTTAGCATCCACTGGAAGGTGGTGGTGGGTTTCTTGAGAAGTGTCGCATAGGAATTGCATGCTGGGTGTTTCTTTGGAGTATTACAGAAGACACGGTGCATATGCCGTGTTTAGTTCTCACCCTCTATCAGCTCGTTTGCTGTCCACTTGTCCACTGAGTGTCACTTTATTTACACTGTTTTCATTCATTTCTTTTCTCTTCACTGCTCTGTTTTGGTTTTTTCGATTAATATACGCACATCGATCATCATATGAGTATGTGTTATGTCTATGAGTGTTTATAAAGTGTACAGTACATATTAGGAACGAAAGAGCTGAACGAGTGCAGGAACACGGTCATACAGCATTACAGAGTAATTAATGAGGTAAAATTGCACTGCTATGTTGTGCTATGATAACTAATGTTTACTATTGAAGTAACTGTCTATTTTAATGACATTTGAGCATTTAGCACAAACAGACGTCAGTTACGAAGTAGTTTTGCAATATTTAGTTTACAACATCAGGAAAAAACCCAATGATTTATCCACGCTAATTCACCTATGAAGACTTTTGGAATGTTACCTCAAACAAGGTGATTTGAGGGGGGGGGATTTCACTTGTTGGGGCACAGCTGAGCCGATTTCCACTTAAACACTGTGGACTGTGGTTTCTGTGTCGGGATCAGTGTAATTCTGTTTTGAGGAGGACTTGAGCTGTTGGAAGATTAAAACACGTTGCAAAAAAGGAAAGTCCCATTTCGCATGATCCCAGTATTGTTCTGGGCAAAGGGCAAGCCTCATTCTCGCTTGCCTCCACCTCAGTTTCACTGCCTTCTGTTTCTCCTACCAGCAGTACTGATATTACAGAAGGGGCGGCCGAGGGACAATGCCTGCCATACCCATCACACACCCCAGCGTCCTGCTTACGGCTCACCTTATCCACCCGATCTCCACTCGGCAAGACACAGTATGCAAATCAAGGAAACGTTCAGAAAAAGTTTTATTTAAGGGTCAAATGTTCTCCGACTGCTCACTTCCACCTCTGCTCCCTTTTCATAGCAGCCACAGGTGAAAGAGGCACAGGATGTTGGCGTATAGGGCAATTCCTTGTGCATCAGACACCGCACCATGTCTACACTTCATCGAGACCGAGTTACCAATAAAAATGTAAATTAATTAATTTTTTTATGATAAGCTCAAAGTTCTGTGCGTCAGCTCTACGAATTAATAGATGCAGCATGTGAAGAGACGAAAAGAATATCTTTGTGTGTGTGTGTGTGTGTGTGTGTGTGTGTGTGTGTGTGTGTGTGTTCAAGGCCACTTCAAGGCCACTATCACTGCACATCAGTGAGCGGTGGTGTGAAATGTCAAGACAGAACAAGAAAAACACCATTGCTCCCACACTGCCGTACCATAATGCTTTGTAAACACACATTCAGCCACTGGCATAAATCAGTGTCACACCAACACACTGCTGCGTTAATATTCACCCTTCGCCCTGACCTGCGCTGTGGGGTAAAAGCCTTGCGTGTGTATCCCTGAACCCAGAAAACATGGAAGTCAAATACTGGTTTTAGCACTGCATTAAAGAAACAATTCACCGAGAAGATGGATCATCAGTACGATATTAAAAATCGAGCCATTTATTATTAATTTATTAAGGTCACAAACATTTTCAGGCACGCTGGAACTCGAGAAAGTGCTTGATCTAATGAATGAAGAAAAAAAGAACATTATATTATTATAGTATAGTATAGTGACAGGTAATTTACAAAAAAGCTATTTTGTCATTTTTACATTATTATGGATGACCGATAACTTTGAATGGAATATTCTACTTTTAAGCTTGAACTGGAAAGGAAAGAGGTTGTTTCACTGTGCGGGGAAATGAAGCCAGAGTTTATTGATTACAATGCATGGAAAAAGATTATCATAAATTATGACGAGCTGCACACAGAAGACACTGGGGAATTTGATGACAGAAATCTGACAAAACCATTAATCGAAATTCTAATACAGAACGAACGACAATAAAATTAGAGCTCGGCCCCATTTCAGGAATAGCTTTGCTTTTGTCCTTTACAACAAACAATTCAGTCAGAAATATTTCTTTCAGACCTATTCATTAGAAAAATGTTTGGAGTTCAGTCAATTGTTATTCATGTGGGAGAGACATAAGTGTCACCAAAATTTAAAGACACACACACACACACACACACACACACACACACACACACACACACACACACACACACACACACACACAGTTTCTGAACCGCTTGTCCCATATGGGGTCGCAGGGAACCGGAGCCTACCCGGCAACACAGGGCGTAAGGCCGGAGGAGGAGGGGACACACCCAGGACGGGACGCCAGTCCATCGCAAGGCACCCCAAGCGGGACTCGAACCCCAGACCCACCAGAGAGCAGGACCGTGGTCCAACCCACTGCGCCACCACGCCCCTTTCAGAACCGCTCGTCCCATACAGGGTCACGGGGAACCGGAGCCTACCCGGCAACACAGGGCGTAAGGCCAGAGGGGGAGGGGACACACCCAGGACGGGACGCCAGTCCGTCGCAAGGCACCCCAAGCGGGACTCGAACCCCAGACCCACCGGAAGGAAGGACTGTGGTCCAACCCACTGCGCCACAGCACCCCCCACAATTTAAAGACAAAAAGACAATTTTAAGTAGCAGTCTGATACAATGATTACGTAACTGTATGTCCGGTTCTGTATTATCTGATGACCACATATCATTAAACAATCTTCCGAATATATCTTACTATCCTGAATTCCCCCCTATACACAGTTAAACTCCACTTTCTCCTCCAATTCAAGGAAATCAATTGAAGGGAGAGTTGGTAGTGTGAGCGCCATGAAGTTGCCTCCCCCCTACAAACAGCACAAAAGAAGAAAACCTTATATGCTTCATTAGTGCTACATTTCTGCTGTTTTGTGCCATTGCAGTTTTCGAGACATTTATTTATTTCCGAAGTGACGTCACTCCAGCCCCCTACAACGCCGTAGGAACTCGAATTTGGGTTCGTTCGTTTGTGTTACATTTGTGCCGATCCGTGCCGTTCAAAGCGCGGTTCTACCTGCTTTGGTTCTGGAAGTGTTAAAGGTTGTTTACACGGCACGTGACATCACTCCATATCTCAAAAACTGCAACGGCACAAATTCTAATTTTTACGGCACAGAACGACACAAATGTAGCACTAAAGAATCATAAGGTTTTCTTCATTTGTGCCGTTTGTAGGGGGGCCAACTTCACGGAGCTGCTAGCGTGGCACTTAGAGCTGCTGCCAACCCAAAGGTTGCAGGTTTGAATCCAACTCCAGCTGTAGTTCCCTTGAGTAAAGCACTTACCCTAAATTACTCCAGTAAAATTACCCATCTGTGTATAAGTAGATTAACAGCGTGAGAAAAGTGTCAGCTAAATGAATCGGTGAATGTCCACTCTGCTGGTTTCATGGTGGTTGATCAAGAATACCAGTTAAGAAGATTGAGGCGAACAAAGCATGGTAGATAATCATGAAAACAGCAATGGCTTCTTCATTCTTAGAAATGCGCCAAGGACTGAGACACGAGGATACCGAGAAGCCAAGCCAGCGCTACACTGCTGTTGCACGTGCCTTCCGCTTTCGCCTCTGACGCCGAGACCACGCGCCTTCAGACCTGGACCTGGCTCTCAAGAGTCATGCGGATCCATAGGTTTCAGGAGCTGGACGTCAAGATTATCTCGAGCCTCAAATGTCGGGGCTCCGCGGAAACCGCCGCGCGCTCGGCAAACCCAACGTGGTCGGTGTGCTCCAACACACACTACCAAGGACCTAACGTGGGCCATCGCGCTGTTCTAGAAGACGAAACAAAATGCGCGGCCCTTGCCTGCGTAGAACAACGAGGTGTTTCACCAGAGCGTTCTGTAGCCTCCACCTCCCACCCCGAGCTGAAGGTGTGGGCATCGCGCCCAGGCGACACAGCGCTCCCCTTCAAGAATTAAATGTCACTCGTGCATTCAGCTGTTTCCAGCTCACGTGAAGAACGCAGCGTGAATGAGTTTATCTGCGGGCCAATCCAGTTCTCGCGAAGCGTGCGGCGAAATGAAAGAAAGCCACCTCCTCTGTGCCCGGAAAGGCTTGATAACACCGACCCCCAACCCAACCCAACCCAACCCAACCCCCACCTCCGCTCGAGGTCACTTTGGACACAAGAGCGCCGAGCAGACAGTTGGAGACACGGAGCCGCCAGGTGACAAACACGTTCCACGCGAAGCTGAAGGAACGCAACACGAGGCGCTGATCTGGAAAACAGATGGTCTGGAAAGTTCTTTATCCGCCAGTTGCGGACCTGCTAGGCTTTCACAGCAGGCGCTGCATCGTAGCCCTTCGTTTTTCCCTGCCCTGGAATTCAATTTCTATTTACACCACAGGTCACACTAATTTACTTCCTCATTGGTAATAACATTAAGTGAACGATTTCTCATTTCAACATTTTCATTAATTCTGCACACCATTAAAATCATTTTAAATAATTGTAAATAAATAAAATAAACTGAATGAATTAATGAATGAATAGATAGACAGATGGAGATAGATGAAAAAAAATAAATCAAGATTAAAAAATAAGAACAGAAAAGCAGAGTCCTCAAGCTTTACGCTAAAAAACAGCAAAGTCCCGTCACGGTAATTTAGTTAGAAAAAACAATATCAATTGTTAGATTTCTTATTTTAGTGGCTTTATTAACTTTGAGCACCACTGAATTGAACGCTAATTTAAAATAAGAAATAAATGAAGCAGAAATACATTGAAGTGAAGGGACAGCATTAGAAAGGAACACCTTCCAGTTTTCCACTGGTTTCCAGTGGTTTTCTGCACTTTTTCGAACCCAGCAGAAGTGACGCTTTTCTTTGCACTCGTGCTCTGACATCGACCGCGGCCACCATCTCACCTCGTCTCGCTCACAGGGCGAAAAGAGAACCATTCACTTCTCGCACTCGTCCACTTTGGCTGGAAGTAGGGGGTGGGGGTGAATGTGTGTGCGTGGGTGGCGGTGGCGGTGGGGGTGGGGGTGCAAACAAACCGCGAGGCACATGATTGAAATTGCTGCCATCGCTGCACCCTGCCCCCCCCCCCCCCCGCCGGCCGCCCGGCCCTGACAGCACCCACAGCCGGGGGACAGTGCCGAAGCGGCTGCCAAGAACAAGCCCAGCGGTGGTCCACAAGCTGGGCGGGAGGTTGGGGGCTCACAGAGACAGGCAGTGTTTCCGGGACCAGCGCATCCCTGAGAGTATCGACGCACCCCCCCAACCCGTACCCCGTGCAGCTGAATCTCTATGTGCGCAGATGTGCAGATGTGCGCTCGGACACTGCACTCCTGTTCTTGCCCTCCTCGCCCCCCACCCGGCAGAACATCCCAAACACACCTGCCACTCAAACGTTACATTTTACAGACGCACATCTGTGACCTGCATCGCAAATGCCACCGGTAGAGGGCGAGCTGTTTGTGTGTTTGCTTCTTAGAAGGCAATAAAAAATCTGCGGGTGCCACCGTTAGTTACTCCAAATTCAGTAACATTTACGTTTATTAATTTATTAGATGCGCATCTCCAATGAACGCTATGTGACACTCAGCCAACACCTTTTCGCTCAAGGTGACTTGTGTTGGTAGATGATGGCGTTATAAACAATGAAATAGGAAGACAGCTTGGTGAAATTATTCCGTATTTCCCTCTCAAACCCACACTTACAAGTGCCACGAATGTATCCACTACAGCAACTTCTTCATCAATGTTCATACTCATGGTCTGCTGTCAATTAGCCTTTGCTGAGGTCTTTCCTTAGATGGTATGAGGGTCAGTGGGAGTCATTCACTTTTATGCAGTTAGCTGACACTCTTCTCCAAAGCAACTCACAATATTAAGCTACCAACAATTATTTATCCATTCATAGAGCTGGGTAATGTTTTTTTACTGCATCAGTTCAGGGTAAGTACCTTGCTTTAGGATACTACAACAGAAAGTGGGATTTGAACCTGCAACCGCCAACTCCGGAGGTGGCAGTTTGAACCTCCGCACCGCGCACTGCTCAGACAAACAACTTTCAGTAGGTGCAAAGCTGCAGTTCAAGCACCAGAACCACTGTTCCAGTTTTGAAAAAAACAGTCAACCTAGAGGACACCCCACTTCTGCCACCAATAAGAAAATACAGCAAAACCGAGTGCAGCACTGCCATCTAAAGGACAGAGTGCAGTACTGCAGGACAACAGAAGTGACCGATGAGGAATTACAAAAAACTGCTCCTTGTTTACAACAATGAACTGACAAAGGGAACCTTATGATGGACGTGATGTGTCTCGGACACAGACTCAACTGGTATGTTAAAAAGACATCTGAACACCCCATCAGTGACTGGTTGCATTGAGAGAATGCCTTCAGAGGAATCTGAAGAAAAAATACTGCATACAATTACCCAAAGGTCTTCAGTAAGAATCTGGCTCACTTCCTGTCAATGGAATTTCCAGCAGCCGTCACCACAAGACATGGGATTCCACCCCAACCAGCCCTACCCACCAGCTTATTCTTTTGGAGTACTTCTGGCGAGTTGGAAACAAGATGGAAACAAGTCAGAAAGTGCAAAGTACTGTAAGTGGGTAAGGAAAGGGTCGCACGAGAGCTTGAGAAGTCATTGCCTGCTGAGATCACAGAAAGACGAGTGCTTTCCTGAAAAGAATTCCGTTAACGGAGAAAGGATCCGTTCGGATCGCAAGCTGTGCTAAAAGATTACACACCTTGCATGATGAGAGATGCGGGGTAAAGAAACCATTTATCGTATGACCTCTAAATATTATTTTTTCCGGAACAATACTGAAAGGAGACACTGCCAAATGCACTTCCAAGAGACAAAGGTGAACATTCCCAAGGGAGAAAGAAAAGGCAGAGCAGCGATCCGGGCCATTCCTGAACTAGGAAACCGAGACATAGCAACTGGCAGAAATACTGCAAAGATACCGTATCTCTACCCGAATTCATCGGCCTTCCGATGAGCAATGCTTTTCTTAACGCCAACTTCTAGTTTCATATTCCAGCTCATGATGGCCTAGTTTTGCTCTCTGTCATAAGCAAAGTGCACCGCTATTCCAGTTTATTGAGACCACAGCTGAGTAGAGTACAATTACATTTACCTGACACTTTCCTCCAAAGTGACTTATGTTGTTAAGCTACTGAGAATTATTTACCCATTTGTACAGCTGGGTAATTTTACTGGAGCATTTTAAGGTAAGTACCTTGATAAGGGTATTGCAGCTGGAGGTGGGATTTGAATCTGCAACCTTAGGGTCCAAAGGAGCAGCTCTAAACACTACGCTATCAGCTCCATGATAAAGTAATGAAAAGGTGGGACATGTTGGTGTGCATGACCACCTAGAGGTCTACATCCAGTCAGCCCCACTGTTTTGAGTCCCAGTGTCTAGGCTAAGGTCCACGCTGATCCATACAAATGTCATTTAGAATAATTTTGCGAGCTCTAGAGTGTGTGAGAGTGAAGCATTCTGGGAGCATGTGCTGTGGAATCAAAACGTTCTGGTTCAGCTGAAGGCGGCAGCTGGAGGAGGAAATATGAGGGAGCGCGTGGGTTGATGCAAACTGGATGGACCTGTAGCCCCAAAAAAGGGGGGGGTGGCAGCAAGAGCCCACCCAGTGTGCACAGTCATCAGCGCATGGAAAACAGTGAAGGTTCCACTCGACTGATCCAACACACAGTATGAGACCTACAGACCTACCCTAAGAGAAGCAGCACAGCAGGTCCTCAGAGAAACTGAGTCAGGGACTCCACTCTCATGAGGCTCACTAGTGCCTCCAAAGGGCTACTAAGAACAGGGAAGATGTAGCTGGGGGTAATATACCTGCGTGCATTAATGAGGTTGCCCAGTCTTGCTCATCCAAACCCCATATCTGCATGTTCAGTCCATTCTAGCAAGACAGTAACACAAGTAAAACACAAATTCAAGATTTACTATGGTGTGGTTCACGTAACGCGACACTGTACCTGTGTACCCCATAGGCCATGTCTTGGAAACTAATTATTGCTGCCTTAGTTTCAAAGGAAAGCAAAGAGATGAAGAAATCATAGGTCTTGAACATGTGTGGAACAAAAAGGCATGTAAGGAATAACTGTAATTAAAAATTAATTAAAAAGACCATTTAAGGCTCATTAAAATGGACTTCCAGCTGTCATCCATAACGCTAAACATTGCTTTTCTTCAGGGCCCCTTCAGAATTAACAACACCCCATCACAAACATATTGAGCATTGTGTGCGCACTGGTTCGACAGGGCAGCGACAGTTGAATATTAAAAATACGGACGCTCCAGCATGGAAATAGAGCAAAAATAAGCACATCAAATTCTAGCTGCTGGGGAAACAACTGAAGCTCAAGAAGAACTTGCAGTGAAAACCACGGGGCGTTTAATGTGAGCGATGACGCAGAATAAATTGGAATGCCTGTTGTTTATGGTGAATGAGAAAATGCCGCTCTGTAATTGCACACTTATTGTTTTGTTGCTGTTTGTATTTTCCCAGGCATCCGGGATGTTGTCATAGGCCTTAATCAGACACACATGAAACCAGAGCGCTCTGCAGACACCAGGCATTCCGATTTGGGGTGTGAACTTTTTTCCGCATTTGCAAACACTGATTTGGTTCCTACACAACAAAGGAGAACATCCAGTTCCTCACTTTAGTAACTCTGTGCTTAACAGCAAATTTACATTATTTAACTGATGCTTTAATTTTACTGGAGAAATTAAGGTGAAGTACCTTGCTAAAGGGTACTACAGCTGGAGGCAGGACTGGAACCTGCAACTTGTGGGTCCAAAAGCAGCAGCTCAAACCACTATGCTACCACACGCACACAGTCTGAAACCGCTTGTCCCAAACGGGGTCGCGGCGAGCCGGAGCCTAACCCGGCAACACAGGGCGCAAGGCTGGAGGGGGAGCGGACACACCCAGGACGGGACGCCAGTCCGTCACAAGGCACCCCAAGCAGGACTCAAACCCCAGATCCACCAGAAAGCAGGACCCGGCCAAACCCGCTGCACCACTGTGCCCCCCCGAAATGCTACCAGCTGTCCCTAATTAAGAATTAGACTAAGCAAAGTAATTTTTGTGCAAAAACACAGTGGTTTAGACAGCATCCACTTTACTTTTATTAGTTTAGCTGCCACTGCTTCTCCTTTCTTACAGCCTTATGATACTTACGCTGATTTACCCCTTTAGACTGCAAGGTAAATGCTACTGTCTTGATTCAGGATGAGTACCTTGGTCAAAAGTACAACAGCAGGAGCAGGGATTTGAACCTGTGCCCACTAGGAGCAAAGTGACACCCCTAACCACTACACCACCTGCTGGCGTTCTTAAAGGCCACCACGTGCCAGTTACCATTGTGTTACTGTGAAATGATTTACCACGTCTGAGGCTATGACTGACTTCCTTTCATTCTCCTGCCAGTGGTCTGCCTGGGTTACTTTAACCGCTCTTTGCCCCTCTGTCTGCATTTCATGCTCCACAGCACCTCCCTGAGCAGAGAGAGACCCATCTTCAACATTTCCCTCTTCCTCTTGTTACATACAGTGAAGTCCCAAAGTAGGAGAACTGAAGCAAAAGGTAAGTCAACGGTTTCGTTTAATACCCCCAATTCGAAGCACATCCACTGTCAGTTCAATTTACACTGTTTTCGTCCATTTCTTTTGTCTTTCCTCTTGTATTTTAGTTTTTTCGATCAATATACACACATTGGGGGGGGGGGGGGGGCGCAGTGGGTTGGACCAGGTCCTGCTCTCTAGTGGATCTGGGGTTCGAGTCCTGCCCGGGGTGCCTTGTGACGGACTGGCGTCCCGTCCTGGGTGTGTCCCTTACGCCTTGAGTTGCCGGGTTAGACTCCGGTTCCCCGTGAGCCCGTATGGGACAAGCGGTTCAGAAAGTGTGTGTGTGTGTGTGTGTGTATACAAACATTGATCATCGTGTATATGTATGTTTTGTCTGTGCGTGTTTATTAAGTGTGCAGTACATAATAGGTACGAGAGAGCTGATCAAAGGTAGGTGGACAGTCATACAGTGTTACAGAGTAATTAATGAATTAAAACTGCACTGTTATGTTGTGTTATGATAACTTATGTTACCTATTGAAGTTACTGTGTCCATTTTAATGGGATATGGTGATATTTTAACATAAATGGGTGTCAGGAAATTCTACCATTCAAACTAAAGTAATTATGTTTACAACTAACTTGATTTTACAAAAATAACCCGTATGAAGGGTTCTTCAGGAACGTGCTACCATCGTGAGGTCTGTACTGGCATTTTAACATCATATTAGAACTTTTAAATGGCTCTCGGCCTCTGGCCATCAGGGTGTCACATTTTTAGCACGCGGGCACTGGAAAGCTTCTGTAATGCTGTGTTTGACCCTTTTGGATCTTTTGAATCTTGGACCTTTTTGGTCTTTTGGATTTGATTTCCAGGATGGTTCACTTCACGTTCTGCTTCTGGTTGACCTACATTTTACCTTCTGAAAGCCCAACTCTGGAGGTCTCTATCTCCAAACTCAGGCCTTCAAAATCATGCTCCATTTGGAACGACTACAATCGAATGGCGGTTGCTTTAAATAGCGGGCGCGATGCAGAATTTGCCAGAACAAACAGTTTGGAAACAGTCATCTGAAAGGCCAGAAACTCGGGCCAGTGGCTGAAGTCAGCACAGATACACGGTACTGGAATCCTGGCCCCGGACCCTCTCTTGGGCATGTGCACCAATCGGAAATAGTGCATTTTTACTTGTGACGGCTTAAACTACCAACTTGTTTACAACGCAACGGCTCTGCAGGATCCGGAACGTTCTGATTCGAAAGCCACACAGAGGAGTGTGTCTTGCAGCAGTGTTAGGGAATGCCAGGAAGGCTGTGGAAATGACGCAGGACCATTTCGGAGGTGTCTCTCTCTGTCCCGGCAGTTACCGTCCCCTGAGCTGTGGGGAGTCTGCCATCCCCCAGGAAGCCCATTTATTTGTTTACCACTAAGTGGCCCAATTTTCAGGTTCTCTTATCCTTCGTTTTCTAGCTGTGGTCCACGTCAATCCTCCGCAATTACAAAACAGAGGACCATGAGCACAAAGAGGAAACCTGCAGCGATGCTGAGTCCATCCCTCCATCCATCCCTCCAGCACTGCTTTGACTCCTGTAAATCTCTAATGGTTGCTTTGAGAACAAAACCATGTTTGATGGCACATAAGGTGAGCCCACCAGTTTCCTCCCAAGGCTGTAGGTGCTGGAGATGTTACCAAGATGGACTTTGAGTTCGATCCCCGCCCAGTCTGTGTGGAGCTTGTACGTCCTCCCTGTGTTTGTGTGGGGTGCTCTGGTTTCCTCCCACAGTCCAAAGACATGTGTTTCACGAGAACTGGTGACTTCCTATAGTGTGTGTAGGTGAGTGACTCACTGTAGGTACTGCACTGTGCTGTATCTAGCAGTGTAAGTCACTCTGGGTGAAAAAAAGTGTTAAATCCTACAAAGCGTTCATTGTAAGTCACTTCGGAGAAAATCGTCTGCTAAACAAATGAATGTAAATGTAAATCCCAGTGAGGTGCTGTTGAACATGCATACTCCGGTAAAACTTTGCATCTGTGTACATAGCCGATTATGAACTGTTTCGGCTAAAAGAGTAAGCGATAGAATAAACAGACGAATTAAAGGCTCTTCCACCATTCACAGTTGACCACTGTCGACCTGTCCATCACAAGGAGGGTACAAAACAGAAAACCTTTTGTTGAGTGAGGAAAGACTTGCAATTATGAGCATTAGTATAATTTATTATATAATTTAACGTAATTATAACTTTGTTGGTGAATTTTTTAGTATCTTAACTGTCTTCGCAAATTGTGTTTTGACAACGAAGAGAACCTTTGAAATGCAGGACCAAAATTTACTTCACTCCTGACATGTAAAAACAAGGGCAACTGAGGAAAAACTGAGTTTCCTATTCGTTCGGTTAAAAGAAGGCAATTTTCTACCATCGACTTTAATAGGAGAAAAACAAGGCTTGTGAATTCGGGAAACACCTCAAAGGTTACAGATATTTCGTGAGACTCGGTCTGCTAATAGCTCCTGTCAGAGGACATTAGGACCATGGCCGGGTTTTGGAGGTAAACCTCATCTTCGCAAAATCCTCCAAGTGCTTTCGACAGGGGGGCTGGAACGAGCCGTGAAGGGGGGGCAGTGTGGTGAGGAAACATTTTACCACCGTCTTGGGGATGAGAACAGGAGAAACCTTGACACGCGTGGCCAGAGAGGAGGAAGGAGCGAGGTTTTTGCCGAGGCTCCTGGGACAACACGGACGTGGGTGCCCGGGCACCCTGCACCCAGACTGAAGACACAGAGAGCAAAGGCGTGAGAAACACCAAGGTACATCAAGGTACATCAAGGTACATCAAGATACATCTAGATACGCCACGGTACACCACGGACTGGACGCTGACTGCTCACTCTCTTCTCATACCTCACACACAGCCGGCGTCCAAAGCCCACGGCGCTTAACAACTGCGGCAGTGACTAACGCAGCACCGACGTACTCGGCTCATATGACAACTATTAACAAGCATTAGCGCACAGATCCAAGAGAAATATCCAGGAAACCTGGATGAAATAAGCTGCCAAAACAAGAAGAACACATCATGAGACACAGACAGCCGCTTTGACTCACTGCTGTTTCACCCACAACCGGAACACTTTTGCCCGGTGGAACACGAAAACAAAGCCCAAAAATGTTGCTCCAGAAGCCACACAAAACACACATGGAATTATTGCCAGGCCTGATATTTTCACTCGCTTATGAGACACTTTTCTCCAAAACGACTTAAAACTATTTATCCATTCATAAAGCTGGGAAATTTCACTGTGAGCGTGAGCCACTTTACAGTTATTTACCCATTTATAGAGCTGGGTAATCTTACTATGACAACTTAAGGTAAGGACCCTGCTCAAGGGTACTACAGGTAAGATTCAAACCTGCAACCTTTGTGTCCGAAGGCAGCTCTAACCACGACGCGACCCACTGCCCTGTTAGATCTTAACCTTCTCATTTTTTGGTAATTTTCTCAATGAGGCTCGTACCGTCAACCGGCGGCTGGCCACCCGTGACTCATGACAGCCTCAATGCCTCTTTTCGACAGGCCGTCTTCCACGCAGAGCTCCTGGCGCACGGCAGCTCTTCCCGGTCAGGTGGTTAGGTGACTCATCGTGACATCTGGTTAGTGCTCATTGTCACCAAGCGCCAGAGACAAAGCAACTCCAGAAAAGAGAGAAAAGGGTGAGTCTTGGAAAACAATGAAGAAAGGAATACCATTTATTTAGAGTGGCCGTCTTCGGGGAAAGGAGGATGGAATGACGTCACCCACACCCAGATCAGTAAAGATGTATTCTTCTGGGGTTTTACCTGGTTAAACGTCATTCGGAGCTTCAATCGGAAATTTGGTCATTGTAAGAGGCGCTTTGAAAGGGCCTCAAATAGGGCCTCAGATATTCGAGTACCTAGAGCCATCCAGATATCTGAGTACTTACAGCCGTCCAGGTATCCATGTATCTACAGCCGTCCAGATTACTGAGCACCTACAGCTGTCCAGGTATCCATAAACCTACAGCCGTCCAGATATTCGAGTACCTAGAGCCAGCCAGATATCTGAGTACTTAGAGCCGTCCAGGTATCCGAGTACTTACAGCCATCCAGGTATCCATGTATCTACAGCCGTCCAGATTACTGAGCACCTACAGCCATCCAGGTATCCGTGTACCTACAGCCATATAGATATCTGAGTACCTACAGCCATGCAGGTATCCATAAACCTACAGCCGTCCAGATATTCGAGTACCTAGAGCCAGCCAGATATCTGAGTACTTACACCCATCCAGGTATCCGAGTACCTACAGGCATCCAGATATCTGAGTACTTACAGCCATCCAGGTATCCATGTACCTACAGCCATCCAGATTACTGAGTACCTACAGTTGTCCAGGTATCCAAGTACCTACAGCCGTCCAGATATCCGAGTACCTACAGCCGTAAAGGTATCCAAGTACCTATAGCTGTCCAGGTATCCATGTACCTACAGCCGTGCAGATATCCGAGTACCTACAGCCATATAGATATCTGAGTACTTACAGCCGTCCAGGTATCCATGTACCTACAGTCGTCCAGATACCCGAGTACCTACAGCCATCCGAGTATCCAAGTACCGATAGCTGTCCAGGTATTCATGTACCTACAGCCGTCCAAATATTTAAGTACCTACAGCCGTCCGGGTATCCGAGTACCTACAGCCATCTGGGTATCCATGTATCTACAGCCGTCCGGGTATCTGAGTACTTACAACCATCCAGGTATCCATGTACCTACAGTCATCCGGGTATCCAAGAAGCTACAGCCATCCAGGTATCGGTGTACCTGTAGCTGTCCAGGTATTCAAGTACCTACAACCGTTCCGGTATCTGAGATCCTACAGCTATCTTGGTATGTGAGTACCTACAGCCTTCCAGGTATCTGCGTACCTACAGCTCTACGGGTATTCGAGTACCCACAGCCGTCCAGGTGTTATGAGTCTTCTTCAGTGAAAAATTGAACCCTCCAAATGCAAACGCAAAAACACACGAACTCACACTTAACTATCTTTACGGCTTGTTTACTATATTTAGACTCAAGTGTGCAAGCGCAAGGGGGCGTAGGGACGCAGCGGGCTTGGCCGGGTCCTGCTTTCTGGTGGGTCTGGGGTTCGAGTTCTGCTTGGGGTGCCTTGCGACAGACTGGCATCCTGTCCTGGGTGTATCCCCTCCCCCTCCAGTCTTGCGCCCTGTGGTGCCGGGTTAGGCTCCGGTTCACTGCAGCCTCGCTTGGGGCAAGCGGTTTCAGGCAGTGTGTGTGTGTGGGTGTGTGTGTGCGCGCAAGCGCAACACCTGCTTTTCTCACCTCCTGCAAAGCCTCCACACCCCTGCCCTGTGTCTTTAAATCCGTGAGAACGGAAAGTGAAATAAAACGGTTGTGTTGGGGTGCGGTCTCAGTTCCTGGAAATCCGACAGGATGCTCTGAAACACACGGATGGGTCTAGATTTAGATTTACCAGAGCAGAGCCAAAGAAGTATCTTTTAACATCATGCAAGTGAAACACGTTGCTTCCGAGATATTTTTTGTAACCACACTTGTTGCATTTATAATCACAAAATACATCATGTTAATGTCCCACGGATGGATGGAAGTGCCATCAAATAAAATACGAATCATCGCAACCATTTCTAGTTTCCCAAGATGGGGGAAGAACAGAAGTGTTAGTGCCCTTCCCTGTATATGCCTAGGGGGGTGCAGACATGGGGGGGGAATAATACAAACACCACACACTCTCAAACTCCACCTGTGCTCCCAGTGTCCTACACACATGGGAAAAGAATGTTTCCTCAAATACAGGAGGTCCTCGACTTATAACACGCACGACTTTCAAACACCCAGACTTACAATGCCCATCCTATCAGCACGTCAAACACAGCTGTTTGGATCTCAGTCGGTGTTTGGGTCAGCAACAGCAACTGTATTTTGTTTACAAAACCTTCCACTTGTGATTCCCTTCAAGCAAGCGAAAAACTGAGCTTTCAGGCGGTGCTGGAAAAAAATGCGGAAGAGCGTAAATTTAGAAGAGAAAGCAAAAATGATAGTACAACACAAAAATATAATTCTAATGCTGCATTTATACTACCTTTTTATTTTACCTTATTATATTAACGTAAATAATGTGTGAAAATAGTGACAAAAAATAACAAAGCTCTACTGTACAACACAGCATTCGTGCACGTTAACTTTTTATATATCCTAATGGTTTATATAAGGGGGGTGCAGTGGCGCAGTGGGTTGGACCACAGTCCTGCTCTCTAGTGGGTCTGGGGTTCGAATCCCGCTTGGGGTGCCTTGCGATGGACTGGCGTCCTGTCCTGGGTGTGTCCCCTCCCCCTCTGGCCTTACGCCCTGTGTTACCGGGTTAGGCTCCGGTTCCCCGTGACCCCGTATGGGACAAGTGGTTCTGAAAATGTGTGTGTGTGTGTGTGTGTGTGTGTGTGTGTGTGTGTGTGTGTGTGTGTGTGTGGGGTTTATATAATACAGAAGTCAGCTTGCAAAAAGGTCACTGGAACAGAACCTGATGCTAAGTCCTGCATCCAATATGCAAAAAAGATAGCTTAAAATAAATAAATGATGACATTTTGTCCAAAGTATTGTTCGTATTTGTTGCACAGGGAAGCAGGCTGGTGGCTGGACTTGCCAGAGGGAACATTAGGGAATGATGGGTAAAAAACAGAGTGCAAACCAGCAGCGCTGATCTAAGGCCTTGCAACTGGAGTGACATAAGAAACCCTTGTACTGCTGGGGGGGGGGAACAGGCGATGCCTCTCCAGCGTGAGGCTCCAAGAAAGTCACCAGGTTTGCATGAAGGGTTCTGATTAACGCTTTCGGGCTCTCGACACAAAGAGGCTCGCTTGTCCTGTGGCCAAAACAAATTTGTATCTTAAGGATTCCAAGGATCAGCCATGTGCCGCACAAGTTAAAGTAGTTAAGGAAGCCTTCAAGACATTGCGGAATTTATAGGAGTAAAGGCCCTTTACGTGGTGGGGCTGCGCTATTTAGGCAGTTGGGGTTACTCCCACTGGGGCCCCCACCCCAAGATATTTTATTTCCAAAAAAATAAATACAATCACACTCCTTCAAAGGTGCACCTTTATCACTTGTTTGCCACAGTAGACTGATGGTACATCGGTCTGTGAGCCCACACTGTCCTTGCGGTCACCCACAGCAACTCATGTTACATAATAAATTTAACACTGATTTACCCACTGATACAGTAGGGTATTCTTAATGTATCTGTTAATGGTAACTATCTCGTTCAAGAGTACTATTGCTGGAGCAGAGATTCAAAACGGGGTCTTTCGAAGGCAAAGCGACAGCTCTGAGTGGAACGTAAACAAAAATGGAGAAACAGAGCAGCGCAAAACTGACAGTTTTCATAACAATCTGCACTGCTTTGGGTTGGGAAGAGTTAAGGATCTAAGACCTTGAATTCTTGAATGTAAAAACACATGCGATAAATAAATAGAAGCCGAAGACTGTGAGTCTGCCATCCCTAAGGCTCAAGGCAGCATGTGGTCACTGTGAAGTTGGTGGGCTTGGGGTCGCGTCCCACCCGCTCTTAATGGGAGAGTCTGTACTGTGTGCCTGCCCTGTGGGTCCACGATCCTGTCTGCCGCTAGTGCCCGGCATCGCACTCATCCTATCACAAATTCCTCATGCCTGGCAAGGTTTGAGTCACCCTCAACTACCCCCCACCATCCCCCTCTACACACACACACACACACACACATACACACTCTCCCTCTCTCACTTTCTCCTTTCATCAGAGTTGGCAACCCAACTGTAGTCCACATTCTGCACTAATTAACAACGTTCAGAACAAGACCACAAACTGGCGAATTGGCACACTCGGCACACACTGCTTTCCTAACACCATCTCTGTTTCTCTCTCTCTCACACACACACACACACACACACACACACACACACAGACACACACAATAAAACATATATATGGTGAGTGCAACAAAGGGTACAGAAAAAATGGAAGTGACATAAAAATTATACAAATACACACACGCCAGTTAAAAATGCTACAGGGGACCGCAATACATATTCACACACAGAAACTGCACACAACACACACATACACACACATATCTCTATTTGGGTCCCTTATATTGACCTATAAGCTTCTATGAAACCCAGAGGTGCCAGAAAAAGATAGAGTTAAGTCAACAGAGCATGTTGAACACTGAAGGACAGCCACACTTGGGGGAGGTAGGGGCATAGCTGTCACATGCTAACCTGGCAGTACCGTGACTTAAACCAACAAACTTTTCAGAGTGAGGCGGCCCAATGTCAAACACTTGATTGAGTATCTTTCACAACGGGGAGTTTTTCTTTCTTTAAACAGGGGCTCAAAGAGCTCCCTGGAAGCAGACCCAGAGGGGCAAACCCTGGCCAGGCTCAGAAATAAGATCAACGGAAACCCAGGGAGGAAATAAGAAAGGTGGCGAGGTTCCTCTGTGCCTTATAACGGAGCAAAGGGGAGGTGGTTCCTTGTGGGGGAGGGGCAAAGTAACGATACCGAGTCGTTGTGATGAACCCATATGGGTCGCCTGACAGTCTGGCTCTGGTTTGCCTCTTCCTGTCCTCCACTTTTCACCTTAATCTGTCCAGGAGTCTGGAAAGGAAACACAGAAGGACTTGTGGCAAAAACACCACCTTCTGTCCACTAGGTCAACGCTCTGGACCCTGTGTCCAATTGCGTGCACTGCCTCCTTTGCAGATGGTTGTAGCCAGCATCAGAAGAAGACCTCCATCATTATGGCCCTCAAAGACCTTGCCGTTAATCATCATTTGCCAGGCCAGGGAAACAAATTAATACTGCCTTTTCACGAAACTGCATCTGACATTCCTCCATAATTCCCCAAAACTCCCATGTGGGTACTTTTATTGTTCACTCACATCTTTGAGCTCCATCCATCACGCCTGACGGCTTGAAGGCTCAGAATCCATAGATCCGTGCCCCTGTCCCCTGTGTCCATGGCAATGCCACGATGGATTGGCCTTGGAATGCACGCGCATGCATTAGCATAATCGTTCTGAAAATCATACAGGAGCCTTGCAGTCAGGCCCCGATGTTCAGCAAAATGTTGAGGAAGAAGGACATTGTCTTTTTTCTGTTGTGCTTTGTCACCGTACAGACTTTCACTGGCTACCACAGTCACACATACACATACAAACACACAAACACACACGCATTCTGTAAGTTGACTAACAAACCATGCCATGAAAATGATGATCGTGCTCAAGGGATTTACAGCCATACAGTGAGAATGATGAGTGCAAACGGAGCACAAAGAGAGAAAAGAAAGAGTACAGCACCCCTTAGATTAACAAAATTAATCCATTCCTGAAAACAAGATATCAAAATTTTAGGTAACCCAATGTTTTAAAGGACGTTGGGTGTGCAGAGAGGACAAAACCAACTTCGTACTGCCTTACTTTACCCTGCTTCCGCCGCTGTTTCCATTGCCCTTCTCATTTTGGAATGCTCTGGGTGACATTAATGGTCATTACCGTGACAGCACGCTCTGCTGTGGACATTCAGAAATTGTTTGTCATCACCCTACATCAGCAACATGCGGAAGGAATCTGAGCATCAGTGGTTACAATAAAATAAGCATTTGTACTGTAGCCTAGCGGCTTTTGGAACACGCACGAGTTTATCTTGTCTCTATTTGCGGTTGCGTGTGGTTGTGGTCCATTGCAAACTGTGAGAAACCTCCTTCTCTCTTTTCCCAACACAGCCACTATAGCCTAAATGAGGTGGGAAAGACAACAGAGCCACTGGAACGGTCAAATTATTGACAACAGACTGTACTGCCATCTCTTCTGTCTCCGCCCATGGGTTCTGGAGAAGACCAAATTTAATCTTCTCACTCTAATGTTCCTCACACAGTACTGCTCAAATGCCCTTTGCTTCTGAGCTATTAATATTCAAAAACCAGTGGAACATAATTCAGACTTTGGGGCCGAAGCATTTATTGTAGGAGGCAGAATGTGCAGTTGCCCTTTTGGGGAATAAAACATATCTACAGTTGACAAAAACAGATTGCATATGGATTTTGGGGACTGAAAGGGAACATGGATACTAAAAATTATTACATTGACTCTTCAACTTATGAACACATTTGGAACCAGAAGTCCATTCAAAACTCAATTTGTTCATAACTCTGAAGTCACTTCTAGCACTAAGTCATAATTAATAAAATATGCAAAAATACATGCATTCTTCCAATCATTCATAGCTTTCATTCTGTAAAAACCTCAAACACAGACATAGTGTATAAAAATACTCTGTAACACATTCATCCCTCTATCCGTAATGAATAACCACAGTTCATAATTGAAACATTCTGAAGAATATCCCAGAATAACGGGGTACAAGGTAGGGTAGACCAGACAAAGCATTAGTCTGATATTGTGCAACACGTACTTTATTTTTTATTAACTTTGAGCCATGTTAAGAGACTTAAGATGGCTCAAAGTTAATGAAGAAAGTTAAAACATTTAGAATTATAAAATAAAAATACGTCATGTCCACAAGCTCCTATTCAATCCTGATGGCAGTTCAGTTCTGGCTACTTTCAACGTTATTATCTACAGTACATAGTCAATAAAAGCTTAATAAAACCGATATCCCTCAATTTACTTACAGGTTAGTTTCTGTAAATGTTTTGGCATAAACTATAATATATAAGAATAATTCATAAGGCTTTTCATTTAAATATTGTTATTAATTTTGAGGTATATTAAAATTAAAAGTAAATTAAACTGACAGAAACAAACGTTTTTGCCGCAAACTCTTATTGAAGGCACAGTTCATCTCATAAAAGTGAGCAGTGTTCATCCTCTTGTTGATCAACAGAAACATCACACTTGTTATAAACACTGTGAAAGCTGAATCAAGGCTGTGCCACACTCCTGTTTGGTTTGTGCACATTTTACTCCCAACAAAGAGCCCCCGGTCATTTTCACTCTTTAGCAGGCAGACATTTTATCACATAAAACTGCACAAAATATTTTTAAACATAACTGAACTGAAAAGGGGCTGAAAAATTAATTATGTACAATTTACATATTAAGAATTATAAATAACTACAGCACAATAATAACTGAATGAGATGGTGACACGTAGCGTAACCCAGCAGTCCGACCTTGATTCCTAGAGCATAATGCAGGGATATTTTGTAACCCCCTGCCAGTTTTTGAAATATCATTTTTCAAAGCTTCGCAACTGGACCATATCCTTTCGAGTATCGGCCTCTAACTGTTTTGTGCATTTGGTGTTACTGCCTTTTGACATATGGCCATGTCACCGATATAATGACACACTTCCTGTCAGCCATTTTGTGTTATTGTCTGTAAGATGGCAAGTAGGCGTACTTCTGCAGAGGCTGCAAAAATCATTCCAGGCTGTATAGAAAATGACACCAATGATATTTAAAATGTTGAATTTGATTATATTAGCTACATGATAATCTGAATCTGTAACCAAAAAAGTCTGTGGGGTGAAAAATCCACCCATGTTAACTACTACATGATTTCTTATGGGATTTGTTTCAAGGGTTAAGACATGTTAAAAGCAAGCCCCACCCCCGTAAGGTAAAACCATGGTGTTGAAAATCAGGATAAAATCATGGCCTTTGGTTCTGTGAGACATCAAGTGATCAGCCAGCCATCACTCTCCACATGAACGAAAAGCCGCACGTGCCACAGCTTTTTTTTGTGTGCGGGGGTTTCTGTGCTGTCTTTTGAGACCCAGACTCGGTTCTGCATAGCTCTGCCGCACACATACTTTCCATCAAGTGGAAGCGAGCACACAGGCTCTCTCCAAACTCAGCACCACTTCGTTAAATGACTTCAGTCTTTTGGCAGGGCCAGTGGGAAAAGTCTATATTAACTGTGTGTGAGTTCCACCAGGCAGCCAACAAAGGCACCAGTTGTTCCCGTGCGCCTGTTCAGTGAACCCCTCCATCCCGTTGTCCCCAATCGGGCCCCCCCGAGTGGCCAACCTTCAGCCCTCATAAGAGAGGCACGCCTGGCAGCAAACGCTCAGAAGTCACGAGGGACCAGGTGGCCAAAGAGACAGGTGCGCCATGTGCAGGAGGTCTGGCGTGAAACCACACCACTGACTCAGCTCATTTGTCACATGATGTCATCACACAACACTCAACCCCACTGGTCTCACATTGAAACAAACAGGTAACACTAACGCTGCCATTTGGGATTATTACTACACCTGCCACTTTGTTATTTACTCGCCTGTTCGTCTTGGGTCACTAAGAGCCATTGCGTGTTCTAGGATGTTTCTCCCTACAGAACCACAGCTGCTACTCGGTAGAAGATGAATGTGAAAGAGGTGCACAAAGATGGCAAAAGGAAGTCCTCCAATGTGCAGTAACACACCCACACAAATACACATATATAACATCCCCTCCCCTCCAATGTTGCGCCCTGTGTTGCCGACTTAGGCTCCGGTTTGCCGCAACCCCGCTCGGGACAAGGGGTTTCAGACTGTGTGCGTGCGAGTGTGTAAAATGTGCTCTTAAAATTAGTACTGAATATGATATTTTGGCTGTGAGCTAAGTTTGCCACAATCAATACTGTTATTGGTTAGCATTGTGAATGTGACAGGAAGTAGGAAGCAGGAAGTAGGAAGTGTATACAGAAGTTGGAGTAGTTACGGAAGATGGATGGCACCCACATACTTTCCAGGGTGAAAAATGGTAGTCAGTGAATAAAATACCTGTTGTGGATGTAATATTACCATGTTACGGGGAACAAAATACCACTTTACTGAATCATAAGCCCATTGTGTTAAAAATAGTATCTGTTTCTGTAAGCGGTTGCAACAGTTTTCATTGTACAAGACCCCGTTATTCGAAGTAAAGAGAAGGAAATACCTGAAAGATGAAAACACAATTTTCCTAAAGGTCTTAAAAGCTTAAAAAGGCATTTTGCTTCTTAAGGACATCCTCACAGTGTCTTTTTCCAGGGTTTACAGACCTTGTGGATACATTTTCCTGACAGATCTCCAAACAGGGTTGGCAAAACATGTACACAGACTCACTGAGAAATGTCCTCAGACAGTCTCTTTCACACACACACACACACACACACACACACACACACACAGAGAGAAAAGTCCTCTTTGCGTCGGTCGCCTCCTGTTAAGCGCTGCAAACTGCAGAAAGCCACAGGCCTCAAAGGAGGTGCCAGAGAAGTCAACTGCGGGACGGAAAGGCTGGCGCGGGGAGCAGAAACATGGCTGCACAGTCTCACATTATGTGTGCAGGAGGAGCAGGGCCAGAGCCAGACGGGTTTACTTTCCCAAAATCCAGTCAAAATATGTGCAAGATCTGAGCTCCGAGGGCCACCCCGGCCTGTCGGGGCCCCAGAAGACACCATTTACTTGTCATGACATGACACCAGGCCCCTCGTGATGCTATTTGTTTTCACGACACAACGCAGAAGACCCATTAGGTGTGGAGGTATCTGTCCACCACCCCCCCCGGCATACGGAGCAGCAGGTTAGGGGGCCTGGGGGTTACAGCACACACACAGAGAAGCCCTGTGTGGTGGCCTGGGAAGGAACAGGCTGAGCTCCCCACTCCGCACCCCCGGGCCGCCCGAGGAGCCCTCTCAATGGGCCGCTTCAAGTCGCACAGCCTGGCCCGCCCCCTTTGGCTCCAGCCACTGTTTATGCAGACGGCGTGGACCTGGTTCAAGCCTCGGAGCGTGCGGAATTTCATCCATCCGCGAGAACGGGGCAGGCAGACCCCGGGCAGACCCTGGAACCCCTGAGGAGAGGCAGGTGGAGGACACAGCTGCTTGTACTGCCCACATCGAACGGGGACGTACCATCCGTGGAAAAAAAAAGCATCCCTTGCATGTCAAAGGTCACATGTTGCCCTGTTTCACATGAACCGCACCCAGGCGTGGACATACAAGCAGAGGTCTTGAAATTATTCATACGCATTTAATTTGGAATTTGTTTTGCTGGAGCAGTTTCGAAACTTTACTTTGAACGCTGGCCAGTCGCAATTTCCTTTTGAGGTTGAACAAATGAACGTCTGTCTTACGGTGCAATTTCATACTAAAAATAATTGCAATGCCTTTGAAATAATTAAAACAATTAAGTTAATACTGGTCATTTGCATTCTG
Source organism: Scleropages formosus (assembly GCF_900964775.1). Lineage (NCBI taxonomy): Eukaryota > Metazoa > Chordata > Actinopteri > Osteoglossiformes > Osteoglossidae > Scleropages > Scleropages formosus. Next base: position 19,449,583 of record NC_041807.1, read on the forward strand.
CCCAGAGCGAAATACTTGAACCAGAAGTATTAGCCACCCTGCAACGGGCCGGTGGCCCAACTGGGGGGTACTTTGACCAGCCTCATGCCCTGGGTCTCTGGGATAGGCTCCAGATCACCATGACACAACACCATTCATGTGGAATGGTTAACGACAGCGAGTGAGTGACAAGTAATGGTTAAATCAAATTAAAAATGACATTAAGAATGCTGATAAATAACAGTGATCAGGAAATCTATTATCAGATGGTTAATGGAACGGCAATTGGCTGGAATGGGTGCGAAAGAGCAATTCTGATGCGGAGGCAAATCTGTATGGAAAGAGAAACACTGTTCTCCTGCTGATCAGAAAAACCCCACGGATCTCATCCCACAACCCCCTCATCCAGCAGCGCCACACCTGAGTTTCCCCCAGTACCATACAAACCCTCTTTCTGCCCTCCCAGAATGCTTTCGGGGGGGGGTTGGGGGGTCAAAATCAAGGTTAATTTCAAAGGACCAAAGGAAGTGAGCTGCTGTGCTTCAGGTTTGATGGTTTGCCTTGACCTTTTATTTATAAAAGGCTCTCGATAGTCCTACATCACAAGGCGACCAAGAGGCCACGGGTCACGTGACTGCATTAATGCGACATGGCCTTTAACCACTACCCCTCTATAGGAAAGAGGAAAAGGAGAAGGAAATGTAAGGACTGGGCTGCACCTGGTCTCGATGCCAAAAGCCATCTGTGGACCATCGCACTATGAGAAAGATTCCTAAATGGTGGAAGTGACCATAAACAAAACACTGACAGCATAAAGAGCAAGTGTGGAGTCTTAACTCTCTCATTGCTCTTCTAACAATTAAAGCGCTGAAGCTCCTCACTGCTGTGTCTTTGCTTCCACCTAGTGGGAAAAACTGTAAGACTTCTATTTTATTAATTTCATTCATTTTGATTGACATTAAACCTAACCCTATCACTCACCCAAACCCGAACCCCTAACCATAATTCCTAACCCTTTGATGTGAACTATTCATTTTTAATCTATTCCAACTTCTAAAATTCACAAATAGACATACTAAACATGTTTAATCTTACTTAATTCAACACAGTTAAGTGCCTTGAGGCCATTGTATCTTTGCGAGCATGCTAGATTTCAAATGTAAATGTAAATGTAAATATAACTGAAATCACACCTCTGAATTTGCTTATACTGTACTGCATGGTTTACTTTGTCCAATACAGAACTTGGCCAGCAGAGGGAAGTATTGCTTTAAATGATTACTGTACTAAGAATAAAGTTTTATGGGTGCTGAGTTTAAAGAAATAATAGTCATAACACCAAATTTTTCAGGTTTTTGGTGTTTGACACATAGTTTAATATATTTTTAGGGTGGCAAAACAGGATGTTAAGCAGTAAATTTCATGACAAAAAACACTCATGCTGGGGGTCAGAAAAAGACCCCACAAATACATATAAGGGGACAGATGCATTGTAGAAAGAACTTGTTATGAATGCATACTGGGCTGGGGTAGGGGCTGGGCTAGGGGTTGCTAGGGTTAAGGTTAGATAAGGGTTAGGAGTATGGGGTAGGGTTAGGGTTAACGTTGGGGTTAGGATTAGGGCTAGGGTTAAAAGTTGGGCTAAGGTTACAGTTGCGGTTAGGATTAGGGTTAGGATAAGGGTTGGAGCAGGGCTAGAGTCTGAGTTACGGTTATGGGTTGAGCTCGGGTTAGCATTAGGGTCAGGGTTAAGAGTTGGGGTTAGAGGTCAGGGTGGTTTGAATACCGCCCAGTTAACGCAGTTTATACAAATACAGAGAAAATGACAAACAAAGCACCTGTCTACCCACAAAGATGTGGAAAATTACACACTGAAAATGTGTCAGTGTGTACGTAGCATGCATGTGAGCTCTTGGTGTTCTGCACACAGACGAACGCACAGACAAAGACCTGTGTGACCGAGTATGTCATTCAGCCACTGTTTGTTGTTTCCCGATTGGCCTCACACACGCGGCAGGAAGCTGTGACGTCGGCTCTTTCGGTCGGCCCTTTAAACGACTCAGCTGCTCATGTCAGCGTGCGATTTCCTGTTTGGAAAGAAACTGTCCCACGCGGGGAATTTTCTCACACAAACAACCAAACAGGTTCGATTTTCGGTTTCCCACCTGGTCCTCCACACCAGCACAAAAGAAAGAGCGAGACATTTTGTTCTGAAATTGACTCACTCATCTCTGCGTACGACTTCAAGGACGGTTCTGATTCAGCGATTCAGGGGGATTTTAAACACCAACATGTAAAAACAAAACTATTACAGCTGGTACTATAGTGGCTAGGCTGCAGTCTTTGGACCCACAGGTTCAAATCCCACCTCCAGCTGTAATACCCTTGAGCAAGGAACTTATACCCAGCTGTATAAATTTGTAAAAAATTGTAAACTACTGTAAGTTGCTTTGGAGAAAAGTATCAGATAAATGAATAAATGTAAATTTATGACAACTTCCACAGCCCTCAACCGTCACTGACAAAATAGCCGAAATACCAAAGCCCAGGGAATAGTGCTAGACATCCTCACCACAGCTGTGAATGAGAAATGCAAAACCTCTGATTTAACAAGCAGAGAAAGTAAAATAAATAACTGAAATGATAATAATAATTAATATAATACTAAATACTGAACTGAATGCATGGGGGGTGCACTGGCAAAGCGGGCTTGGCCAGGTCCCGCTCTCTAGCGGGTTTGGGGTTCGAGTCCTACTTGGGGTGCCTTGTGACGTCCTGTGCAGGGTGTGTCTCCTCCCTCTCTAACCTCGTGCAGTGTGTTGCCGGGTTCAGCTCTGGTTCGCCGCGACCCCGCTTGGGATGGATGGTTTCAGACAGTGTGTGTGAACTGAATGCAAACATTTTTTAACGGCTCAGAATGGATTACCAGAACGCTCAAAGTGTCTGGTACCACAAACTGTCCAACTCAACAGGTAAAATTTCTCCATTCGTCACTTCTGCCATTTCACATGCTTTAAAAAGTAAAACATTTTATGAAAACAAAATGTGAGGTCAGTTTTACAGACCTTCTCTGTCTCAGAACTCTTTGTTGCCAACGTGTTTCATTCCAGAATTGGTTACAGTTCGGGAACAAACATGAAAACACACACACAAAAAAAAATTATACAAAAAAAGCAACAATGTATGACCAATAAACAACAAGAAAGCAACACGCAACAAGGAGCAATAGTGCAAATAACAACATCCAACTGAACTCACTGCCCCCCCCCCCCGTCTTAACAGCACTGACATTTATATGACGCTTTCCCCAAAGCATCTTACACTCATTTACCCATTTATTCACCATGGTAGTTTTTACTGTACCAGTTCTGGGTAAGGACATGATCAAAGGTACTACAGCAGGAAATGGGATTTGAACGTGAAACCTTTGAACACAAAGCCAGGAGTGGTAACTGTAACCTCAGCCGTCATTTTTTGCTCATGATTTCATTGAAAAAAAAAATGGTGCACAATCGTCACAAAATCATCAGTCTTCATTTGGGCTCCGAACGGCAAAGCTCTGTGGGTACGCACATGACAGAGCTTTCTGGAGTGACTCATTCGAACCTCACGCATCGCCTGGGACTCATCTCTGAAGGGTGCTTCACACTCACTTTGTGTGTGGTGCTCTCTCCGCGGCCCATTTCCCTCTCTCTGAAAGAGATCTGCGGAAACTTCTGGAGAACACACTGCTTACGAGGGACCTTTGAAATGCAAAGTGCTCAGAGGGAATTTCCCCCATCACAAAACACACACACACACACACACACACACACACACACACACACACACACACTGACAGTGACACTGTGGGGTCAGCATTCTGGACCAGAGGGACAAAGTTCTGAACCTGTCCACCGTGTCCTGTGTGAAGAAGGTGCCGTGTGGAGGAAGCAACAAATACAGGGGCCGCCTGGGTGTGTGCGTATGTGCTGGGTGTGTGTGTGCTGCCTCAAGCCTGTGCCCACATCCTGTATTGCATAGAGTTCAGCGCACCATGTGGATAGAGGTGCTGCTTTTGGACCTGAAGGTTGCAGGTTCGACCCCCACCTCCTGCTATATTACCCTTGATCAAGGTACTTACCTTGAACTGGTACAGTAAAAATTACCCATCTGTAAAATGCATGAATAATTGTAAAATAAAGTATATTATCAGTGTAAGCTGCTCTGGAGAAAATCATCACGTAAATGAATAAAGGTAAAAATACTGACCTGCACGGCACCCAGTGTACCGCCGAGGGAGGGAGGGAGGGAGGGCCTCCAGCAGGCTCTTTGTTGAGGAAAAGAAGGAATAACGTAACAGTGATTGGCCACATTCTAAAGAGAACCAGCATGTGTTTCTCTGACATCAAAAATGACTGAAATCACAAGTTCAGTTCTTTTCTGTTTATCCATCGCTCTTCCCACACAGTGGCACTGGGCACTGAACTAAGGATCAGGTGACATAGCAGTCGGAGAGATATCAGGTATGAAGTACGCCGATACATAAAAGGTTAGCTATACATTTAATAAGAACATTAAAATATGTATAACAATAATAATTCAAATACTGTGTTTAAGTAATACTTTACCCAGCAGAAAATTAACCAGTAGACTAATTATGTTCACTCAAGCTGCTTTCTGAAAGCATTTTTTACATTGTTTTAGTTAACTGCGGTTAAAAAAAAATGGTTTCACCAAAAAAATTACTATTTTCTTCTATTTAAACTGCAGTTTGCAAGACTCCAAATGTACACAATGTAACAGACTCTTGTTATATTAACTACTGATATTCATATTTATTCATTTCGGTGATGCTTCAAGGGACTTCGGACTTACCTATTTTTATTTACCCATTTGCACAGGGGGACAACTTTTTTTTTTTTGCTGGCGCAATTTAGAGTAAGTACTGTGCTCCAGAGTACTACAGCAGTAGGCGGGATTCGAACCTGCGACCATAAACTAGTCGATCGAGCAGCTGCCGCCTACTGAATTCCCAGAAGGGAGCGACGCGCGACGCGCTTTTTCCGGAACGCGCAGAGACGGAGCGTCTCCGGAAGAGACCGAGTAACGGAATATAGCCACCTTCCCAAATGTGTCACTGTGGGGAGACGCGAGCGAGACGCGCTCGGGGACAATATAACGACCGGCCACGAGCGCCGCAGTCCCAAGTCCGTTTTGACAGGGGGGTACGCACGGCACTGTCAAACCTACCTGGTCAATATGATCACACACACACACACACACACACACATCGACTGAAGCACTTAGACGTATTGAATTTAATGCTTAAGTTTCAGACTGCCCCCCCCCCCCAGTTATGTTCTCATAAAGCAATAAGTGCCTCTAGGGACACCGTGCGTGCGCGCGCGACCGAGCGATGTCTGAGACCAACAAGGATCGAAGCAGATCTTGGCCACGTCGAGAAAAAAACGGGCTCGCTCAAGTTCACGCACGGTCGCGACGTTCGCCGTGGAGGAACAAAGGTTCCCGCACAGGAGCTCCGGCACAGCGGCCCGGGCGGGCTCTCTAAACCGCGGTGCCGCGCACTGGCGAGACGGTGCGGTGCGGTGCGGTGCGGTACAGCGAGCGCGCGCTTACCCGGGACTCCCTCAGCCGCTCGGACGACCGCTGCACTTCGCAACTCGGGTGTTTTTGTGACAACGTGCAACTGTGTTGTTTACAAAGTTTATGTCCGACATCCGATTGGCCGCCGCGAAGCGACAGGCGACGCCCAGAAACTTTTGTTGTACCTTGTGTTGTCATAACAAAAGGCGGTCACCAGGTGGCGCTCGCTGTCCACTTCTGATTCGCCCTTTATTTGGCAGGCGCCGACAACTGCAGTGCTTGTTCAGCAGCTTCACAGTGATTTACCCCATTCCTCTATCAAATCAGGAAGCTTTATCATGGGCACTAAGTCATGAGAGGGGATTTGAACTCAGTACCTTTATACTGCAAGACAACACCTGCTAAATGCTGCACTACCTGATTTCCACTCCTGTAACAACCAGCCTCTGTCCACAATGAAAAAGTGACAGACAAGAGAAATGTCTTGTGATTAATGTATTTATGATTGCAGGTGTCCTGTCATTAATTGAACCACACAAAGTAATAAATGCAGCTGTTATAAAGGAGTACTTGTAGGAGTACTTCAAGGAGTACATTCAATCCTTACGTACATAGAGCATATAGAATATGAAACGGTCCGCTACGACAGCTTATGAAAATGTATTTTTTCCCAAATAATGTTACTTTTATTCAGTATAACGGCAGTTTACCTGATTCCGTTTCTCTTTGGACCTCCGTGCCCCATAAAGCATGCGGTGCACTTTCTAAAAAGACAAATACAACAGATCAGAAAGAAGACAAGAGAGTGCAGTTCACAGGCCAGAATCTGCCAACAGCGCACACAATATATAATATACAAAGACAATGTACACAATACTATAGAAATGATTTATGTTCTGTACTATAATATAAATATAATATTTATCTAGGCAGGGGGGCGCGGTGGCGCAGTGGGTTGGACCGGGTCCTGCTCTCCAGTGGGTCTGGGGTTCGAGTCCCGCTTGGGGTGCCTTGCGACGGACTGGCGTCCCGTCCTGGGTGTGTCCCCTCCCCCTCTGGCCTTAGCCCTGTGTTGCCGGGTAGGCTCTGGCTCCCCGCGACCCTGTATGGGACAAGTGGTTCTGCAAATGTGTGTGCGTGTGCGCGCGTGCGTGTGTGCGCGCGCGTGCGTGTGTGCGTGTGTGCGTGTGTGTGTGTGTGTGTGTGTGTGCTTATCTAGGTTAAATTGTTTGATTTCCTCACCAACAGACCCCAGTGTGTGCACATTGGCAGAAATTCCTCCTCAACACTGGCACTCCACAGGGAAGTGTCCTGAGCCCAGTGATATACTCCCTGTTCACATATGACTGTGTGGCCAGTCACAGCTCCAACACCATCATAAAGTTTGCTGATGATGCCACCACTGTGGACCTGATCACCAACAATGATGAGGAGGTGAGGCTCCTGGCAGAGTGGTGCCAGGACAACAACTTGTCTCTCGATGTTGCTAAAACTAAGGAGCTGGTGATTGACTTCAGGAAACAGGATACGGTTCATGCACCCATCCACATCAGAGGGGACATTGTAGAGAGGGTCAACAGCTTCAAATTCCTCAGGGTCACCCGCACTGCCAAACTCACATGGACTGAGCACACAGCATCGACCATCAAAAAGGCCCATCAACGCCTCCACTTCCTCAGGCGTCTGAAGAAAGCCAGGATGTCCACTACAGTCCTCGCCACTTTCTACAGGTGTGCTGTGGAGTCCGTCCTCACGGGGTGTATCCCATCCTGGTGGGGCAGCTGCTCCATACAGACAAAAAAGCCCTACAGAGGATGGTCAAAACGGCTCAGGAAATCATGGGCACACAGCTACCAGCAATACAGGACACCTACACCACACCCTGCCTCAGAAAGGCGATGCGCATCATGAGAGATCATAGTCACCCCGCACGGGCACTTTTCTCTTCCCTGCCATCTGCAAAGCGGCTCAGGTCTATTTGAACCTGCACTTCTAGGTACAGGAACAGCTTTTACCCCACTGCTGTACGAGCATACAACACTCACAAATGTGCCACCTTTTTGCAGCTAGAATTGCACTGAACCCTCCAAGGACACCGGCGCCAGCACGTTACTTGCATTGTCACTTTTAGTATCCTCACTTTTAAGTATTCTGGCTATCTATTGTTATTTATTGTTATTGTTACTGGCATTATTATTTATTGTTTTTGTCCATAGTTTGGAGAAGCACTCAAATAAGAACTTTATAGTACTTTGTTTGTACAGTACTTATGACAATATTATAAACCCAACTTGAACTCCAGTAAAAGTTACCTAGCTGTATAATGGGTAAATAAAGTTGCTTCGGAGAAAAGTGTCAGCTAAATGAATAAATGTAAATGCACATGGATGGAGTGCAATACTAAGTGATTGATCATTTATGTGCTATCATTTCTTTCTGATCAGAAAAGTGTTGCACTGACTGACTGATAACTTATAAGTTACCGACAAAAAAATACATTAAAAATTTTACTGCACATAACACCGCTACTGCTGCACTCAGTTCGTGTTACAATATTGCGTTTCGTGACATAACTTATTTGGTAAAATTTGCATATATTAAAATATAGTGACGCCCTACCTATAATCCGGTTGAGTAACTGCAAGAAAGTGACGTCAGACACCCCGCGCACTAACGCGGACGCAGAGTTCCAGACAGTTCGCACTTGCTCGTGCTCCACCTCTGCTGTTTCCGGAAGTGCTGGGCAAGGCCCCGCCCACCGGGCTCCAGTGTTGTTTGGGGACATGAGGAAGATGGCGGCGGCCCCGCTCTACTGTGTCTGCCGGCAGCCGTACGACGTGAGCCGGTTTATGATCGAATGCGACATTTGTAAGGACTGGTTCCACGGCAGGTATGAAGACGAGTCGTTTCGAAACGTGCTGTGCGAAAATCGGAGGAGCGCAGTTTTCCTCCCGTCTAGCGCGTGTGTGGAAAGTCGGGGGGTTGTGTGTGGTGTCAGTGAGTTGGGGGTCTGCATGTGCCTTTATTGTCATTACTCTGACATCCGAGTGGACAGCGCCTGCGGTTCCGAGCCACGCCGTAGTGGTCCGCTGCCGGTCCGTTCAATGTCTGTAAATTCCCGAGTTTATTATATCTACTGTTCTAAGAAGTTTGCGCCCCGAATGTCTCAGTGACCGGCGGGGTAACCATGAGTCATGACTGTCCCGTCAACAGAGCGGGGCAGCACCGTCTAGGCTCGAGCACGAGCTCAGCCTCAGGCTGTGCGCTAAACCGGGGGGGGCTTCAAAGTTTGCGTCCCACTGCTGCAGGTCGGGATGCCGGCTGGTGTGAGCGAGTGGGTATCGACCTCGGGCTGTAATAGTCGCGTCAGTGCGGTTCGCGACGCAGGCTGCTCGGTCCCTGGGGATCCGCTGAAATCGATCGGTCGACTCGAGCCCCTTTTCGCACGAGTCCGGCGCTGAGGTGTCAGCGAGCCGCGTGCTGTACCCGCGCGCAAACTACTAGTGTTCACTTGCTCGTGCTCAGTTACGTGAGGCACCAGTTTTCGGGACCTCAGGAAACTTAATGATCATGGTATCCTTCTGAATTATGTTTTAAAATGCCTTAAGGTTGAGCAACAAGGAAGATTTACTGACTTGATTTTTTTTTTTTTTGTTTATATTAAATTTAGGCAACGAACCTTGGGAAAGTGTTTATACAGTGAGTATATCGTTGTATTTTCAACGTTTCAAGAGACTTGTTTTTTTTTTCCCCCCTGTGAACTCTTGATGTTTAAAACCTCTTGAGAGATACTGTTTTCTGTCAGTTATAAAATGTTACGTTTAACAGGTCCGTTTGTCGCTGACGGACATTTCTTTAACCCGAAGTTTATTCGCCTGTGTGTTATTCGTTAAGTCCGGGATTTATGTAAAGTGTGAAGCGTCTTCCTGTGGCTCGAGGAACAAAGAAGTGTGTGGTTGGAGCTGACAGAAACCGTATTTTTAAAATAATATATTTCAAATTATATGTTAAATTATTGCTCCGAGGTTCCCCCAGTCCCGGGACACGAGGGCGTGAGACCGACGCGAGTCGGCAAAGCTGCGGCCGGGCCTCGTGACAGGCGGCGGCGGTCGGGCGTTTAAATACCCCCTTTGAATAGGACACGGGCACGTGCTGAGAGAGCCATCTAGCGGAGGGAGCGCGGTTGCGTCTTAAAGTGACAGTGGTCCTTTTTCGTCTCATACAAACAGGCTAAGGGTTCCTTCAGGGCTTGTCAAGGGTGTTTGAAGCAATCGATGTGGAAGTCCAGGAACATTGGGTTCTGTCGTGAGCCCGACCCCTGACTCAGCAAAGGCCAGGGTTAGGAGGAAGTTAGATACCATTATGAACGATGCCATGGTTTTCATCTCCCAATATAAAGTTAGCATCATGAGCTCCTTCAACCACTGGGTTGTTCAGATGCTTTGAATGTCCTTCTTACCAGTAACCACCTGCCCTTGGTGTTCCATAAGGTAACAGAAACAGCAGCCACAAAACATGTTTATAATGTTCCCTGTTATTGTTTCTGAGCTGTCACAGTACTGGTCTCCTTACTGCTCTTGTTATTAACTTTTATCTAGTTAATGTCCATTCGGCATAATATGCAGTTAGGTGATCAGTGCAATTTAGTCATTTATACAGCAAGGTATATTTACTGTTATCAGTTCAGAGTAAGTACCACACCTTGATCAAGGGAGCTGTAGTAGGAGTGGGAGTCAAAACACCCAGATTGCAAGGTAACCAGGACCCTATCAGGTTGATGTGTATGATTCAAAATACTTGACCGCAGTAGCCCTTGTTTAAACACGCATTTGAACATGAAGAAACTCCATTCCATATCTCTGTTTTCCCTTCATTTTATGTCATAGCGGAAAAATGTTATTGGACCCAATTCGTAAGGCAGAATGTAGCTTTGTAACCAATTACGCCGGACTATTTTTTTCATTTGTCCAGCGTCGGATTTTATAAAATGACAGCTGGGTTTTGTAATGCCTTTCCATAAACTAATTTCTGCGAACGCACAGGTCTCCTGCTCCTGGGCTTCAGCCAGCCATTTTTACAGGCACTCAAGCAGATGAAAATGATCTTCTCTGTAGGCTCCACGCAGAATGGAGTTGCAGCCCGTGACCCCCGAGTCGCCACACACTAGGTACCTTTTATATGTTTGGCAGAACAGCCAGGATTTGGAAGTATTACAAGGTAACTCAAGTAAGTATTGTGTGTTGTAGCAGCAAAGTCTTGTGTAAGTGTGTTTTGCTGCCAAGAATTCAAGTGAGGAATTAAAATGTATGAGCTAGAATTTGCTGGCTGCAATGCTGGACGCTTGCAGGCCTGGTCGTCACCAGGTGTCAGCGAGACAGGAAGCAGAGTGCAGTCGGCAGAATGAGCATCAGGGTTCATTGAGGGCGTCGGGGTGGTTTCTGCCTCACACACCCCTTCCTCCCCATTTACCCTGGCCAACAGCAGTGGGATGTGGAGTTTGGAATTGTTGGCTGTTGCCTTGTGCTGGGAAGTCCCTGTGGGATCAAACAGTCTCACCAGTCAGCAGGCTGTTCTGCCACCAGACAATGATGCCATACCAGCTTGGTGGCTGAGGGAATGAGCAAGAGACAGAACCAGAACTTCTGTGGTTGACACCGTGCGTTTAGTCCTTTGTGTGAATCTGGATGAGCCAACATACACTGAACAGTTATGCTGTTTCTGACCACCACTGGTGCTGTGGTTTTGCCCTGCTGGAGAGGTCAATGATGTGAGCAAATTAAATGTCCTCTTTCATTTTCCAATGACAGCTGTTGTCACAAAGTCTATATTTAGGGTGGAATCGGCGTGGGATAAGTTGAATGGTGGCTTTGAATGGCTCCCTGCAGACACAGTTTGTACTTATAATTTTGTCATAATTAAAGGGGGGTGTGTTTCCCCATCAGGTTGGACGTGATGATGGCTTTCAGACTAACCTTCAAGGGCATCCCCAGGGTTACTGAGCATTATCAGAGTGGCAGTGATGGGTGGATCACTGGAATCACAATTACTTACTCTAGAGCTGGTTTTACTGCTTTGGGTCATTCCCTTGGATCAGATCATGGACTGAGTTTGCGTGTTTTCATGTGCGAACAGGTTCCAATGGGGTTCTGTGTTTGTAAAAGAGAGAAGATTGATGGGGCTGATGACAGCCTGTGGATAAGTTCAAAAGTCCATTAGTCTGTGTCCTTCATGGGTGAAAACACCAAAAGGAGATTGATGAGTCTTGTTGTTATTTTCAAGACTTACCTGGAGCAGATTGGTGGTTGGTTTGTTTGTTTTTTTTTTTTTTTTTTTTCTTTTTTTCTTCCTTCTTTAGCAGGTGGTTGGATTGGTCCCAGTTAAGGTTTTCAGTTTTGCACGCATGCTTTCTTTTCCGGTCATATGTATCTGAAGGATGGTGCGAGTTGGTAAATTATGTGGGGATCTTTTTTGTTTCTCTTTTGCTTTTACTTTGAACTCAAGCACCAAGTAAATGCTTTGCTTGTTTTTGTGCATCACAGATGTGTGTTACAATAGGAATTTAATTTGATTTTTACATTGAGACTGGAAGATGACACCTTCCTGGAGTGGATGGATTTCCACAGCATGTAACTCTGGTAAAGACAGGTGACTCCGTCATTGTTCAGAAATAAAGGGAAGGAACCCATCCTGTCATCATGTGTGGGCAGAAACAAAGAAAAGTCACGTTTGGCTCAGATATTTGCGTTTGCATTTCGGACTTTAAATAGACATTGTCCTCACACTGAAACTGGTTCAGATGTAAAAGGCATGGGGCAAGCATGTGCATGGTGAAAAGCACAGATGACAGCGTGGGCGTTCAGAAGTCAGCTACTTACTTGTTTATACCCATCTGTGTGGTTTTGATGGGTTGAGCTGCGAAGTGGACGCCTTGACTTTGTCAGCACACGGGGGCGGGGGCCATCGCTCTGGTTTCCTTTGCAGTGAAGTGTCTCACGCTGGCCCTCTTTCTCAGGAGCTCTTGGGTTCTGATGGCTCTATGGGGTCATTCCTGTAACACAGCTGAGAGAACAGGAAGGCTTCAGAAAGAGCAGCTTGTAGTACACTGGTTAAAGCCATCACTTTGCAGTCAGAAGACCTGGGTTCGACTCCCTGCTCCTGCTGTAGTACCCTTGATCAAGGTACTTAGCCTGAATTGATGCAGTAAAAATGACTTAGCTCTACAAATGGGTAAATTGTTGTAAGTAGCTAAGTGTACAAACCTAACAATTTAAATCACTCTTGGAAAAAAGTGCCAGCTAAATGATAGGATGATGATAATTTCCTAACTGCCTCTTCACAGGTATATCTAGTTTGTCTTGGTTTGTCTGAAGTTTTTTTAATAGACATCCCCAACCACCATTGACCCTTCAGAATTGTGTACGGCACCCTCCCCAGTGAATTTCTGCTCTCATGGTAGTAAGGTGGCATGGCCAACCTCTGAACAGGAGGATGTTTGAGCCTCATGGATGCTGGATTCAGCCTGGCAGCAGTTGTAACCACTACGCTACCAGCTGCCATCTGATGTAACTGTGTTTAGGATTTTTGTGACCGTCGTTGGACCTTTTGTCAGTACACACCAGCAGATAATGAAACGGGGAGTGAGTTTGAGATTGCAGTGGAACCCAATGCCCAGTGTATTAGTTTCCCTTTGGGTTGCACCATATAAACTGTCTGGCTCCATGGCTATTTAACTCGTTTATAGAAATTCTTTTATTTAAAGGAAATAGCCATCTTCCAAGAATTAATGCATATATGTACCACAAGACAGCAGAGAAGGTCTGTATGTGGGTGCAGCGGATAGTTAAAACTGCGAAACGGAGGTGGAAGTCCGAGGGGGCGTGTTGTTGTACAGTGAAATTTAGCATGCAAGCTGCCAGCCCACACTGTTGTCATGGAGACACCTTTTGTTTTATAGGCACCCAAGGTAAACCTCAGTGTAACCCTGTGTATGTGAAGGTCTGCCAGCATATTTCTGGACTGTGGTGTAGATCTGCAACACCCTTTGGCAGGGGTAGGTTAGGAGTGTCTTCTGGTAGCACTTGAGCGAATGGGTCATATCGGAGGTGTGTCAGGGCAGAGCTGTGTACATAGCCAGGTGTGCACAATCTCCATGAGACCTTCCCAGAGAAACTCCACGCCCTATTATCTTTAGTGCCATCTGAAACCTTAGGGGCCCTTTCTAAGGGACAAGGAAGCTAGTCCAGGATGCACTCTCATTCCCACCCTGACAGATGGACATGATAAAGCTGTCACAGCACAGTTAATTAATGAGTAACTCCACTTAACCCAGAGGACCATTCCACTAGAAAGGATGCAGCAGTGCTGACATTAGGGGCTATTTGAGAAGAGATGGTTTTACCCCAGTCAACTTATGTCGTTTTACTGTGTTGTGTTATTTGCCATTGGTGTTTGGCTCCTTCTCAGACAAAAAAACACAATGAAGGGAATTGTATCAATGGAGACTGAGAACTATGACCCCTTTTCTTCTCTGTTGTTACTTTTACACTCCTCTTTGATTCAGTTTGTTATTTTGTTATTGTGTGTAATGATGATATGTAATGAAATTCAGTTTCTTAGCTGTTCCTGCATGATGAAAACAGAAAATAATAGTTGTTTGCACTGTGTATGAAAGACAAGTTCATCCAAAGTGGAGAAAGACCCAAACTGCAGTTCTGTCCCAGTCTAAGTCCCTGGTGGAAGTGGATCAGAGGACCACTGGGACATGGCTCCCCTGGAATGAGCGAGGAGCCCTTTCTTCACTGTGAATGTGACTCAAGATGCACACTGAGACAGAAGTAGGTTCCAAGATAAATGTGTTTCTGCACAGTTGGATGGACGGTCACCTCTTTGTTCTGGTATGGCTCTACATTAGTATCTTTTATAACACGAACCCTTATACTTCATTGCTCCCTTGTAATTAATAAAGCCCTATGTTTACATGTATTTGCTATAATGCACATCCCATACCTCAGTGCATTGCAGCAGAATCACGATTCATTCAGATGAGCAGATTTCCCCATCAGGCCACGAGTGAGGGAATCGGCTATACAGAGCACACAAGAAATGATCCCCAGACTCTTGCTCTTCTCTTTGCCTCTGTTTATCTTTGTCTCTCCACATCTGTGCAGCTGAGCTGCTGCTACTCCTGCTATTCAGCAGTGAAAGAGGTTTCTTCTACCTCCATCTGTGTTATAGTAACACAGTGAGAGCAGAACAGTGCTGTTCTACATGCCTCACTCCCAGCCCAGGATGTTATGCAAGAGCAGCAGAAACAAGCAGCTCCCCTCCCTCGCTTCTGTACATCCCTGGAGTGGGTCAGAAATTCAACTTGACAAAAACGGGCCGGTGACTCACATTTCCTTGCCGTTGCTACCTTTTTTGCTCTGATGGTCTCAACCAACGCCCCCCCCCCCCAACCACAGAACCATGGTAATGTGATAGTAAAGCATTAGGTGGTAGGTGTAGGTGTAAAGACGGATGGTAAGGGCAGTCTGTTCCGGCCTTTTCCACTGAGCCAGGTATCCGGTATAGCTGTGTGAGCATTGTTTCGTTCAGGATGTTGGCTTCGAACTAAGTGCTCTCCGTGACTGATACAGATTCTTTTTCCATCTTTATTGAATGAACTTAGTTCAACACAAGAACTGTTACAAATAAAATAAATTGCTGGATCAAAAGCCATAAACCACAGTTCTTCACTTTGTTCTCATAATTATACCAGAAATAAACTTTTGTCAAAATAGGTCAATTTTAAAAGCTTCTGTATACGACATTATATCAGAATGATGACAAAACGATAATTTCAACATCTGTCAGTCATTTCAGTTTTCTAAACAGCACCAGATCACAGTAATGTACCTGCACAGACTGTACACTAAGAAATGGTAACTATGGCCACATACTTAGAGCTTAAGTGGGCATTAGAGCTTAAGGTGAAAAGGTATTTTATTAGTGTGATCATGTAGCACTTGCTCAGTGAGTAGCTCTGCTGTTTCACAGTGCCTGGATGGTGCAAGAGGACGTGGGTTCGATCCCCACTCAAGTCTGTGGAGTTTGCATATTTTCCCCGTTTCTGCATGGGTTTTCTCCAGTTTGCTCCCACAGTCCAAGAGGAAGTCTGTTCAGGTTCATGTTGGTGAATAAGTTTTGGGCTGATAACACTATGTAGCATTCATTATAAGTCGCTTTGGAAAAAAGCATCTGCTAAATAAAGTAATTATTTTCCCATTTATACAGCTGGGTAATTTTTAATGGAGCAATGGAGAGTAAGTACCTTGCTCAAGAACACTACAGCTGGAGACGGGATTTGAATCTGAGACCTTTGGGTCCAAAGGAAGCAACTGAGACATTACAGAATTCATTGGAGCTGTAATGTAAATCCAAAGTTTATTTTTGAGGTGGAAGTGATTTAAACATACATTTACATTTATTCATTTAGCAGATGCTTTTTTCCAAAGCCTTGTACATCTCAACAAAAAATACAAGTTTGTGCATTACATTAAGAGAAAGAGACATAGCTGTAGACACGTGATTCTTAAGTAAACCTAGTTTGTTACTTTGCACCAATGTTCATCACTCGAATAGGTGCATAAAACACAGGATAGATGAATCCTGATAACCTTACTATATTTTTTTTTTAGGTACACAAACATTTACATACAATACAGGAGTAGCAGTGTGTAAAGGCTTACCTGGGGATGATCATAAAGTTACGGTGCATGAACATTTACACCATACGTAAGCTGAAGAGATCTTGGGCAAAGTGAGTCTAGAAAAGGTGAGTTTTCAGACCCTTCTTGAATGTAGACAGAGTTTCTGCAGTTCTGAGTGAGAGGGGGAGGTCATTCCACCACAACGGAGCCAGAACCAAGAACCTCTGTGCTTTACTTTTCGTGTGCAGGACCACCAAGCAAGTAGAAGTAGACGAGTAAAGGGGTCTGGTTGGGGTGGCCAATACCATAGGCCATAACCAGGGTCTTAAATTTGATCTAGGCAGCTATAGGAAGTCAGTGTAGAGAAACGAGTAGAGGAGATACATGGGAACGCTTCGGCAAGTCGAACACAATTTGTGCAGCAGCATTCTGTATCAGCTGTAGCGGTTTGATGGCAGTAGCGGGAAGGCCACGCAGGGAGAGTCGCAGTAGAGATGCACGAGACGTCACCATAGCCTGGACAAGTAGTTGGGGAGAGTCAGTTGTGAGGTAAGGACGGAACCTGCGGATATTATGCAGGATGTATGTACAGGTTCAGATTTCGGCTTCGATGTGCTGAGAGAAAGATAGACTTGAGTCAATCGTCACTCCCAGGCTTTTAGCTGAGGAGACGGGCAAAATGAGTGAGTTGTCCAGTTTGATCGATAGATCGTGACCGGAGGACAGGCCAGCTGGGAGGTAGAGAATCTCTGTTTTGGAGAGGTTGAGTTGGAGGTGGTGATCAGACATCCATGCAGAGATATTGCAGGAAGCGATGCGTGCGGAAAAAGTGTGATGCTCCAGGTGGAAAGGAGAGGAAGGGCTGGGTATCATCAGTGGTATTTGAATCTATGGGAGGCTATGACTGAGCCGAGAGGGGAGGTGTAGATCGAGAAGAGAAGAGGACGTAGTACTGAACCCTGCGGGACACCGGTTGAGAGATGCAGAGGAGAAGTTAGCTCCGCCAGACCACTTGATAGGATCTGTCAGATACGTAGGACTCAAACCATTAAACACTTGAGTCATCCACCTCCGACAGTTCTGTGAAATCCCCACCAACAACCGTACTGTGTATCATGAGAGATACCTTATACTGAAGGTGGATACGTGGGCTTCCTTGGGATTTGCTGTAGGGACACCAGAGCGGTTGGGTGCTGTGTTCAGGAGGGAAGAGTTCACGTGCTGTTTGTCGCAGCCCTCGGGGGCATGCAGCATGCAGGGTGTCCCAGCGGCAAGGAGTCTCCCGCTGAGCTAATGGTTCTGTTTTCTTTAGCACTCCTCCTCCTCCGCTCCTCCACTTCCTGCTGTTACGCTCACATCAAACGTGGTAACGGGTGGAGGATTTCCACATTCCTCCTCCAGACACTCCCTCTTTGAGCAAAGGCATTCTTGTTTGTCTTTTAGAGAGCACCCCTGCAGTGTAGCCCCAGTCCTCCCAGTTCTCTCACCCTGGCTTTGATGTGGGCAGATCCACTATTAGTAGGGTTGGACCAAGCTAAGTAATTGGGGCTCAGTGAACCCCCACCCCATGGACTAGTTAGCCAAGCTCAACAGCGGTTCCGTTTTGATCCTTTGCAGTGCTGGGTGACCCCAGTGGCCACAGCAGTACACCTCACTTAGTACTTGTGCCACATTCAGCTACAGTGATGATTCGCTATAGGGATGACAAGTTTGTACTTCTAATATTTGGTTATTAACTAATGCCTGTTTGAGCCCTCCATAATGTACAAATGGGAACTGCGAAGCCTGTGCCAGCCTGACATTCTTATCTACTTGTCCCCAGAAGTCTCAGCTCTGACTCCAGTGTAGTGGAATGAGCCTCCCCTGTTCCCCAGAGCTGCTGAATCCATCTCAGAATTCAAGAAGGGTCTCAAATCCATCTCTTTCAGACTCATTTGTCCTCTGATCTTGTGTGCTTCATAAACTTTTCATAGTGTAACTTAAATAAAGACATGCAGGTGTTTGCCCATGTGCTTGGGGAATATGCTGCTGTTAAACGTTCATTTCCAAGCTCTACTGGAAACGCTGAGACAATGCGTGTAAATTATTGTAGTAGTATATATTGTCCTCTATGTTCACACCATGGTCCAGGAGAAACGCTATTTCACTCCTATGTATGTCCTCAACATATTGTGGGAATGACAGTAAAGTTGACTTTGATGCGGAGTAAGTCTGGAGATCGAGAGCAATGATGTGTAGAGGAAATCAAATTGAAGAACCTCTTTAAGATACTCGTGTGAATTTAGCACTCGTGTGTCGAGCATGTCGGAAATTGAGTGGTTGGGGAGGGCATGGGAGTTTCACACACACACACACACACACACACACACACACACACAATGAATCTGAGAAATGTAGCCTTTACCAGCAGGTTTTTTTGTAGAAGTTTGTGCTGATTTGGCAGGCAAGTTCTTGTCTTGAACAGAGGGTCATACCTTTAAGTGATGTCAAAATGAAAAAAGCACAGCTTTTAATGTAGTGCTTAGAGCTGTTGTCTTTAGACCCAAAGGTCACAGGTTCAAAACCCGCCTCCGGCTGTAGTACATTGTAAGTCACTTTGGAGAAAAGCATCAGCTAAATGAATAAATGCAAATGTAGTACCCTGAAATTGCTCTAGTAAAATTATATAGCTGTACACATGATTAAATAATATAGTGTAAGTTGCTTTTGAAAAACATCAAATAAATGAGCCCCCCCCCCCCAGTCTGCTGATCACTACCAGTGTTCAACTGAAACTGCAGTGTGGAACCAGGTTTGAGAAATGGAAAAACAGTCCTCTTTGAGCTTCAGAAACTTTCTTGGAAATTGAGCTTTTTTTTAAAGGTTTTGTTCCTGCTGAAATTACAGTCCTGTGGGAAAGGAGCTACTTAACTGACTCTTGTGTTGCTTTTTTGCTGGGGGTCAGCTTTAAATGCCCCCACCTTTGAAATCTGGCCCCAGCCATGTCGGTTTGGTTCTAAGTGCTATTTTATTGACCTTGAGATAGTGAAAGAATGTCCAGGGGTCATGCTGGGTCAGGCAGCTGCATACTGTATATTTGTATGCTTCAGCTTGACGTTTGCCCCTTAGGCCCACCTGTTTGGCTCTGCTTTTCACACACCCACTTTTTGATGGGTGTGTGTGCTGTGTGTACAACCCCCCCCCCCCCCCCCCATGGTCTCATATTGCCAGAAAACTGTAGATCATCTTCAGATCCTGACCACACCTGGGAATACAGAATTATGGGCCTTGACAGTAAGAACACACAGTAATTTACACAAGTGGACAATAAAATATTAAGATATTTCTAGCACAGCAATAGCTTCTATCTTAATTAAGGAATTGTGTGACATCGCTAATTGCTTTATCTGCATTTTTGTTTTAAATATTTTTTCCCCCACTAGAAAGTGTCCATGGACACCCTATTGATAGCTCTGCATAATATCTTTTTTAATGCTTTGTTTGAAATTGTATTCCAGTATGTTGCAAAAGTTGATGGGACAGGTAAGAAGGAGAACATACCTGTTCTGTGGACAACCAGATTCAAAAAATGAATGTTGAACAATGGATGGGGTTCTGTTGGATCCCTCATGGAGACTCCCTGTGGGGGCTACTTGAGAGAAAGTGGTTTCCGTACTGCTGTGAAGCTGTCACTGTCCCAGGGTTCTCCAGCACATTTGGCTTCTGAGTTCTCAGTGAATGTCACCCGCTGGATGGCTCACCTTTAACACACGGCTGGCATCTTTTTCAGTTGTGTCCAAGTGGAGGAGCACCAAGCTGTGGACATCGATGTCTACCACTGCCCCAACTGCCATGTCCTACATGGACCTTCCTTGAGTGAGTCTCTTCTTGCTCTACTGATCCGGGCTGCTTTATGGGTTGCTTTTAGAAAGACAGTCCTGTTCCTTTAGATCTGATGTTGTGCAGTAATGTGAGGCAGCAGGTGGTGTAGTTAAAGCATTGGCCATATCAGTCAATGTAAATGGAAGTGATGGCCTGGCAACTACTTCAGTTTAAGGTTAATCTTTGTGTCGTGTTGATCGTGGTCTTCTTCTGGGGGTCGAAGGCTAGGTTTAAGAACTAATGAACTGGGTTCAGATAGCGATCTACAACTCACACACTCCTCCTGAAAACCAAGGTGTAGTAAGGTCTGCCTTGGTGGTTCTGGAACACGGAATCCCAAAAGTGCTCCTACATGAAGCTTCCCAAGCTGCTGCTGATGGTCTGATGTCTTCCTTATACTCACAGTGAAGAAGCGCAAAAACTGGCACCGGCATGACTACACGGAGCCAGACGACAGGACCAGGCCGGTGCAGGCCGGCACCTCTGTGTTTGTCAGGGAGCTGCAGGCAAGGTCCTTTCCCAGGTATGCGACACACGTTCACTGTGGGGGGGAACACAATGCTGAGGCCCGTACTTCCTGTTAGGGTGCCAGTGAAAAATTGTACCTTTTATTCTGTACATTTTGCTTCATGCATGTGTCTGAATAAAAATAAAACCTGTCTGGAGAGAAAAAAAAAATAGTTTCAATCTAACAACACCAAAGGAACAAGTTCGTTTCTGGTAGAAAATAAAACTATTGTAAAAACTAGAGTTACATACAATAAACAAACCTTATTGGTACAAACGAGTCAGTGTTACCATTAAGATTACCAAACAGATTTTTTTTTTGTAATGGACAGGCTATAGAATGGTATCGAGGTTAGAAGATCAGATACTGAACGACCTGTCAGACATAAGATATAATAAACATTTCAGCAATTTGAGGGGGTGAAACATGACAAGGAAGCAAAGTGTATTTTCTCGTTGTCTGTCACCAACACCCAGTTGCTGATGCTCCTCATTCAGGACTAAAGCTCCTCCACAGCGCCACTTTTAAGCTCCACACAGGACCAAAATATGGAACTTATTGATCGAAAAACTGTTGATCACAATTTCAGCGTGTGAATTACGGTGAAGTCCTGTAGACCTGACTGAAGTGGGTTTCTGGTAAAAATGCGCTGACCGCAGCGTTCTCTCTGTGCTGCAGTGCCGATGAGATACTGGTGCGGATGCAGGGCCACCAGGTGACCCCGAAGTACTTGGAGAAGCACAGCTTCCTGTCCCCTATCATGGTGCCCCAGCTGGATGGGCTGGGACTGAAATTGCCGCCACCATCATTCTCCATCGAGGACGTGGAGCATTATGTCGGTGAGCAGAGCAAGAAAGGAATAGGGTCTGTGTGTGATTCATGGGATCCTCTCCATTTTCAAAAGATGCCTTTCAGTAGGTGTTTGCTAATAATGCATAAAATTTAATTTGTGATTTACTCACGTACACAGCAGGGTAGTTTTTACTGGATCAATTTTAGGGTAAGTAACTTGCTCAAGGGTACGACAGCAGGAGGTAGGATTAGAGCTCATGACCCCTGAACCACCAACCAATTTTGCACTATAATAAAAAAAGTTTCTTTATACTGTAATTCAAGATTCAAGATTTATTGTCATGTGTACAGTAAACAGTTCATTACACCATACAATGAAATTCTTACTCTGAATCCTCTCTATGACATAAATTGTAAGGACATAAGGAAAGGAGGAGAAGAAAAAAAAAAAAAACACAAGGAAAGAGAAAAACGCGAGGGTTAAATGAATGAATGAATGAATAAATAAATAAATAAAAAGTAATAAATCTTGTCACAGCTGTGAGTGCTTTCCAGTGTATGCTTTATTAACATCTTCTAAAAATTAGAAATCTTTGGTCTTGAGGAGGAGGAATTACTAGAATTATACAAGTTAAATGCATTTTGTTAGATGTGTTTCGACACTTGAGATCGTTTACGGGTTCTTTCGTAGTCGTAAAGACCTTCCTGTAACTGGTGTATGTTACTTAACAGTGAGCAGGGACAGGCAGAGTATCAGCTGAACAAGCTGCTGGGTTCACTGAGGTCACTGAGTGCACCTGTTCAGGTATCCTTAATCAAGCAATAAGTGCATTGTTAGATAAAAGTAGCTTGGTTTACACCCTCCTTCAGTTTGCAGCCCTTTCACCCTTTGCTGATAGCCTGCTACTTATGGGATCCTCTTACAGGTCAAACGTGTTCCGTGGCCATCTCAGGTTCATCTACAGGTGGTTTTCAACCCCCCCCCGCCATGAGCTCCGGTTACCGTGTGTGACGCTGCACTTCTCACAACAAGACCCCATGACAGGAAGGGGGAAACTGGTGGAAGATAAGGAGGAGACAAGTCACCATTGCTGGTGTTTGCTTACCAAGGGAGTGATGCATGCAGGGGGCAGTGTAATAGCAGGGGCAGCATGTCGCAGAGTGGCGGAGTGGTCGGAGCTGCCGCCTTCAGACACAAAGGTCACAGGTTTGATTGTCCCCCCTACTATAGTACTCTTGATCAAGGAACTTATCCCAAAATTGTGCCAGTAATAAAATTAAGTAATTTTTGACTCCTGTCTTAAGTTGACATCAGTGTGAAATCCCCTTATACTGTATTATATAAACCACAAGGGTGTATGAACAATTAACATTAATGCATGAATGCTCTGTTGTACTATAAAACATCTTGCACTTTTCACTAATTTCACAAATTATTCTTATTCCAATAATACTAACGTATAATAATGAGAATTATTTAGTACTGTATTATATTTTGATGCTGCCCTCTGCTGCGACTATCGATAAAGTTGATATACGACAAGGCCGTGGGAACGGAACCCCTTTGCAAGTTGAGGACCACCTGTGACCCTCTTTGTTAAGCACAGTGGTCTGCTGCGGTGCATGATAGGTGCAGGTGTGAATTTTTGAGCCAGACTGTATTTTATGACCATGAAACGAGCGGTGGAGTGGCCTCCTCTTATTACAGTCCACAAAGCAGCTGCCCCGCTGATCCGCCTTCCTCGGTGGGCGCTCTGCCAGACCCCCGCAGCCCCATCCTGCAAATGAATCCTGCTGCATTGTCGGGTTTTCAATGGGCTTCTCCTTGTGTGCCCACATGGTACAGCTGTTCCAACAGCTAAGGTGTAAAAAGGCAGCCTTTTTTGCAACCCCTCCCCCTTCCCTTTTGGTGATTAATTTTTTTTTGCCATCAAAAGAGCTGGAGGTAAAAGCCCTGCTGATTTGTTGAAGGAACCTTTACTGCTGGTCCCCATGTCCTTGGATGGAGGGAGTAATTGAGGGTGTAATTAGTGGTATGAAAGGTGCTCTAGGGGACAGTACCCAGTGGGCTGCTGTGGCACACAGAGGGGTGTGGTTTTGAAGATTTATGGTCCCCAGTTGTGTGGGATTGTAACTGTGTGTGTGTGTGTGTGTGTGTGTATTCTCCATTGCAGTCTGTGTGCTTTAAACCCAGCTGTTTATCAACATTGTGCCACAGACAGCTGGTCCTACATGTGTCCACCCATTTTCTCAAGCGCGCGCCCGCACACACACACACACACACACACACACACACACACAGTGTCCTCGGCAGCCTCATTGTGCCTTGAGTCACTGCTATTTGCGCACAGTTCACCTCACACCCCACCACCCCTACCCGCTTGCAGTACCTCCCTTGGTATCGCCTGCATCTCAGTGGCCCCAGAATGTGGACAGATGGGCTCTCCATTGGCCCTCCACACCTCCTTTACAGGACAGAGGAGGATGCAGAGGTGTTTGTGGTCACACTTCACGCCTGCTCACTCTATGTCTGCACCCTCCCCCCCCCACATTTTTTTAATGCAGAGTCTTTCCAAAGGTCTCCTCATGTTTCCATGCACACAGAGCTAAAAAGGCATCAACAGCCGTTTCCTGATGGACCTTTGAGATCTTGAGAACAATTTGGATTTTTTTTTCGCTGTATGTTCACACAATTTCTTCAGGTTTGTCGATGTATTGTGCTCAGACATGTGACTAGAACTAAAATAATTTCCTAAAATTATATTTTTTTTTTCGGCTCATCAGGTGGCGATAAAATCATCGATGTCATCGACGTGGCCCGGCAGGCAGACAGCAAAATTAAACTCAGCGAGTTTGTGAAGTATTATTACAATCCCAACCGACCAAAGGTGCTAAATGTGATCAGCCTGGAATTCTCAGACACAAAGTACGTATGTTTAATGTGCCCATTAACATGCGTCGTCATTCCCAGAGAAGACACATTCAGTCCTTTTCTTTTGCTTTATTCGCATTAAATTCTTCTGTTTAACAGCATGGCAGCTCAGTATTATTTCATAATTTACATTAATTTAGCTGACTCTCTACTGCAATATGACCTACAATGTTTAGCTTATTGCACTTCATTTATTAATTTCTACAGCTGGGTAGTTTTTACTGGAATAATTCAGGGTAAGTACCTTGATCAAGGGTATTACAGCAGGAGGTTGGATTCGAACCTGCAACATCCGAATCCAAAGGCTACAGATTTGCCTGATGGAGGTTATATACTAATTATTAGTAGTTAATTATTATTAGTAATATTATACTAATCCCCATTTTCAGGTGCAAAAAATAGACATTAGTGAGGGTGCGTGGAATTTAATGTGACACATATGGACCATGAGATTTCTCACCAAGAAGGTTCACTGCATTTCGCTGCTGGTCTTAAATTAGAGCTTTATCTCCCCCCCCCCAACTCCCAGGATGGCAGAGCTCGTCGAAGTGCCGGATGTTGCGAGGAAGATGTCCTGGGTGGAGAACTACTGGCCCGATGACTCCTTCTTCCCAAAGCCTTTTGTGCAGAAGTACTGCCTGATGGGGGTGGAGGGCAGCTACACAGACTTCCATATTGACTTTGGGGGCACATCTGTGTGGTACCACGTACTCTGGGTGAGCAGAGGCTTGGAATCTGGGGGTGAAGGCACACCTAAATTCACCTCACCTTGTCATATGCAACATGTCTGCCAAAGCACAGCCTGCTGCTTCCATGGCCTGGGTAAAAGTGGATAAAATGGACTCATCCTTCTCCCTCCTCTCATCCTGCTGCAGGGAGAGAAGATTTTTTATTTAATCAAGCCAACCCCAGGGAACCTTGCTCTATATGAGGCGTGGAGCTCATCTCCAAACCAGAGCGAGATGTTCTTCGGGGATAAAGTGGACAAGTGCTACAAGTGCATCGTCCGACAGGGCACTACCCTCCTGATCCCCACAGGTGAGGAGAGGGAGGCAAGCCCTGGCAGGCAACGAAGAGCCCCCATGTCTGTCTCCACTGGCTCTCTACTCAGTGCTCTAATGTGGTCCACGATAGTCTGCTGGGTGCATTATTCTTCAGCTAGCAGCACGTAGTGTAGGGATAGCAGGGAGGGAGAGATGGGAAATGACTTTGAAATGCATCAATTTCATATTGGAGAAACATGGGCTCTTCCTGCTGAGCCTCCAGGAACAACTTGCTTCTGCTGCTCTTGTTCCCCTCAGAAGTGAGCCCTTTAGCAAAAAAATGTTGCCAACATCTTCTTACGTGCTTTAACGTCTTTCTACTTGACAAATCATCATATTTTAAGTTCCTGAAGATTTCCAATAACCTCCTGTTACAGTAATGAGACCCCATGGTGCTAAAAGGATTACAGAGAAAACTGTGCCATTTTTAAGGTATTAAACACAAAAGATGAACTTACTTGTCTTCATCTTCAATCTTCACTTCTTGATGAGGCATCATGGAAGAATGAGACTTTATTTAAACCTCCTTTGTAACTAGTAGAAACTCTAATGCAACAGTAACGAGAAACGTATGTCCAGACACCATAGTTTCACTTAAAATATCTTTATAGTTTATTGAGATTTTTTTAAACATCTGTGCATTATTTCACATTTAACAGTACTGTAATTTTAAGTAGTAAAATGTATTTAAAAACTATGCATTTAACTATAGATCATTTAAAGCTCTATGCATTATGGTAATGACATTTCTAGTGAAAAAATATTTTAAAATTACATTTATTCATTTATCTGACACTTTTCAACAAACAACTCACAATTAACAAACTAACCACAATTATTTAGCCATTTATGCAGCTGGGTAATTTTACTGGAGCAATTTAGGGTAGGGTACCTCGCTTTAAAGACATTACAGCTGGAGGTGGGATTGAAATCCAAAGGCAGCAGCTGTAACCACTACACTAACAGCTAATTTTTCTCTCTAAAATATGAAAGGTCATACTCCAAAGACTGTTTTGAAAAACAGATTTAAAGCTTGGTACTTTGTTTAAGGCTAAGTAATGGAAAGGATCAAATGTCATTTATTATTGGTTCAGCGATTATTCCCAGAGTGGCTGCACGGAAACTTCCCAGAGTAGCGATGAGAAGAAATAGGCAGGAGGAATTTCGTGTTAAAAGCAAGGACGAAGCAAAACTGGAAACCTTGCCAAGTACCAAAGGAAGTGCAGCCCTCAGAGACACTCAGTTTGTCCAGCAGCAATAAAACAAGTACACAAACATCAGCCCATGTAAACAATCTGACACTTTTCACTTTATTGCTCTAATAGAGCTGAAGTTTGTTAGGTCTTATGCTTCACACACACACAGTGTCTACAACCGCTTGTCCTGAGTGGGGTCGTGGCAAACCAGAGCCTAACCCAGCAACACAAGGCGCAAAGCTGGAGGGGGAGGGGACACACCCCGGACAAGGTGCCAGTCTGCCGCAAGGCACCCCAAGCAGGACTCCAACCCCAGACCTGCCACATAGCAGGCCCCGGCTAAACCCGCTGCACCACCGCTTCCCCTCTTATTCTTCAATGAACGCTTGTTTTGGAAGTGTGTATATGAATATATTTGAATATTTGCCCTTCCACACTGTTTGGCATATGATGTTGGATCTTGACATTTTGAGCTTCAATTTTTTTTTTTTTTTTTGTAATAGTGGAACCTTCTTTTTTTCCTTCTAATAAATACACTTGTTTTGAAAGAACACATACAGAAAAAACATTCCCTGCTGCTTGCAAGTATGTGAACCCTATGGGGATGCTTATTATTATTGTATAAAATGTTGAAGTAAACTTACAAAATGTTAAATATTACGATAAGGCTATAAAATGAGTAAATTATTATTTACACCCCTGACTCTACTTCCCTACTTTGTTTAACCAGTGCAACTTGGGTTTCACTTATTTTAGCACCTCAACTACTTTTGTGTTTCTACTACACGCATGATTTCCTCTAAAGCAACATATGGAATTGGTCATTACACACCTATTTTGTCAGAAACTCCTATTAATTTTTATTATTATTACACACCTATTATATCACATGTGAAGGACTGCTTCTCATTAAATAACCATTTTCTGGTAAAACTAAGGGACACTGTACAGAGTTCTAAACATTCCGAGAGAGAGAAAAACTTGTAGAGTGAAGTATTCAGCTGGAAATGTGTTGCCATTGGTGCCTTTTCCAGCACACATTCACAGCATTTCGTTCCACTATACAACCTATATAGAGGAATGACAAAAAAGCCACTGGAACACATGATGAAGATAAGCCAACGTGGCTCTTGCCCTGTTGGGACGTTTCACTTTCAGGAGAGCGGCCAAGGCAACAGAGTCAATGACACCCTGCACACTGCTGCAATGTAATCGAACCCATCTCCCTCCCTTGCCATCAAACTCATATAACTGTGTTCAAAGTTAGAGGTGATCATTATGTGTAAATTATTTGTGATGCAGCGCTCAGAATGACTTAAAGTTGTTGTGAAATGCCCATAAGAAGTGCCCTGAGCGAATGAACGTGGTTTTATTTAGGCAGTTTGTGGTCAGGGAACCTACCGCTGATGTTCTGTACTCTGTACCTCCTCACAGGCTGGATCCATGCTGTTCTCACCTCCCAGGACTGCATGGCATTTGGAGGGAACTTCCTTCACAACCTCAACATTGGTATGCAGCTCAGGTAGGTGCAGCATCGCCCTCCCTCTCACTGAGCCGCACGAGATCTGGATGTTGGTACACTTGACATTTTTCCATTACATCTATTTAGTTGCATTTTTATTCTTTAATTCTGTGATAATTGAGTACAGGTAGTCCTAGACATGATAGGGTTCCATTCCAATAACCTCATCATTAATCAAAATCCCCTTTTTCTATATCAGACATGTCAAACTCAAGGCCCGGCCCGTGATACAATTATATCCGGTCCGCGAGATAATTTCATATGTCTATTATTAATGGCCCACCGGTAAATAGCACTCACACCACTCATACTACAAATCCCACAATGTACTGCAACATCTGCCGTGCAGTGAAGAGCTGTGAGCGCCAGCCCCTCCTCCCTGCTGCTTTAATGACACACTCATCAGTGGTCAGCGGTGAATGCATGGGTCAGCACCTATACAGTGACATTTAAGCTAGCTGCCCCCCAAAAAATGGCCAAACGAAAAGTGGACTTTGAAAATAGGGGCTTTCAAAACAGGTGGGAGGCAGAGTACCTGTTTGTTGAAATTGGAGGTAAACCTGTGTGCCTTGTTTGCGGCACTAATGTGGCTGTAATTAAGGAATATAACATAAGACGGCACTATGAGACGAAACATCAGGACA
Organism: Scleropages formosus; assembly: GCF_900964775.1. Lineage (NCBI taxonomy): Eukaryota > Metazoa > Chordata > Actinopteri > Osteoglossiformes > Osteoglossidae > Scleropages > Scleropages formosus. Next base: position 19,478,334 of record NC_041807.1, read on the forward strand.
AGTACAAAAATCTGGACATGCAACAGACGCTACAGAACGTAGAAGAGTTTAAAAAGAGTCTGATGTCATGGCAGAATATGTTCACAAAAGCAAAATCACAAAGTGAAGCTGCTGTGAAAGCTAGTTTTATAGTGGCAGAAGAGATAGCCAAATCAGCCTGGCCATTTACCAAGGGGGGGTTTTTGAAGCGCTGCATGATTAAAGTCTGCGACGTGTCCAGGCAAAAAGCAAGCATTTTTAAATGTAAGCCTAAGCAGAAATACTGTTGCTGATCGGATATGTGAGTTTTCCACTGATTTACAAGCACAGTTGATGGAAAAGAGAAAAGACTTCATTGCATATTCCCTTGCTGTGGATGAGAGCACTGACACGACTGACACTGCACAGCTGACAGTCTTCATCCGTGGAGTAGACTCCAGTTTATGCGTTACAGAGGAACTTTTTGGTATTAAATCAATGCATGGCACTACCACGGGAGAAGACATATTTGAAGAAGTATCTAAATGTGTAAATGACATGAAACTGCCCTGGGACAAACTTACGGGACTTACGACAGATGGAGCACCTGTGATGTGCGGGGAAAAGAGTGGATTAGTGGGAAGGATGTGAGAGAAGATGCAGAGCGAGAATTGCACAGGTGAGCTGACAGCGTATCATGCATCATACACCAGGAAACACTATGCGGCAAAGCCCTGAAGATGGAACATGTAATGAGCACTGTAACACAGATGGTTAACTTTATAAGAGCCAAAGGTTTAAATCACCATCAATTTAAGTCTTTTCTGGAGGAAATACATTCTGAACTTGGTGATGTCCCCTATCACACAGAGGTGCGATGGCTTAGTCGAGGAAAAGTGCTCAACAGATTTTTCAAGTTGCATGAGGAAATCTGTCAGTTCATGGAAAGTAAAGGAAAAGGCTCCACAGTGCTGCAGGATGAAAAGTGGCTGTGTGAGTTAGAGTTTCTGTGCGACATATCTAAGCATCTCACTGCGCTAAACCTCCAGCTTCAGGGACGGGACCATGTGATCACGGACATGTATGATGCAGTGAAAGCTTTTCAAGCTAAGCTGCAGCTGTGGAAGACTCAGATGCAGCAAGGAAACTTGGGTCACTTTCCCTGTTGCCAAACAATCACAAACCAAGTCTCCACCGCTGTGTTCCCAACTGCGCATTTTGCTGATAAACTGAGCACACTTCGTATGGAGTTCACACGGCGCTTTGCTGACTTTGAAGTGCAGAAATTCAATTTTGAACTGCTCAGTAATCCATTTGCAGTTGATGTGGAGAAAGCACCTGTAAACACCCAGATAGAGCTGATAGAACTCCAGTGTAACGGCACACTTAAGGCAAAGTATGACTCTGTAGGGCCCGCACAGTTCCCCCGGTTCATCCCTGAAACGATGCCCCAACTCCGCCTACAAGCTGCTCGAATGCTCTGCATATTTGGTAGTACATACCTGTGTGAGCAACTTTTCTCTGTGATGAAGATGAACAAAACCGCACACAGACGTCATCTCACTGATGCACACCTCCGTTCTATCCTGAGTTTCCACAACTCAGAACCAAGCCCCAAACATGAATGAACTTGCAGCCAAGAAAAGATGCCAAGCATCCGGCTCGGACAAAATGGCATGAGAGAGAAAACTAAATATATGTTTCTTGTTTGTTTTAATTTTTTTTGCACTTTTCCTGAAATCAAAACGCAGTTTTTATTTGAAAGATTTGCAAATTTTCATCAACTTGTTCATATTTGAAATATTCTCATTTTGCTTGAAGGTATTGTTAAAGAAAAACACAATTATTTTAAATTTTATTTATTTTTTTGAGAAAACTTGCTGTAGTCTGGCTGTTCAAATTCACATTTCTGTTTAAATCATAGTCAGTTTTAAACTGTTGAATAAATGTAGTTGGCCTCCAACTTAGACCATGTTTTAAATTTTGGCCCCTTCTGTGATTGAGTTTGACACACCTGTTCTATATTATATATATTATATAAACCATAAGGATACGTGACCTGTTAACATGTGTAAATGCTGCACTGTATAATACGGCTTTGTTATATTTTTTACTAATTTCACACACTATTCATGTTAAAGTAATACTAAGATAAAGATATAGTACAGTATTTTCACTCTCTATTGATTCTATTGTCTGTTGAGTTCATTTATTTTCAGCAATGCCAAAAACATGTTTTTGCTTGCTTGCCATATAAAGGTAACTTTGCATAAATGAAACTTTTTTTATGTACATTTTGTAAACAAATCCCAATCACTGATACATACACTGACTCATAAGAAATATGGTGCTTTGCAGCAGCACAACCAGCTAATGATATAATAGAGCAGATGGAGTGAATGTCATTAGATGTTGTGACCAAACATTAGAACCTGAAAATAATATAATAAGGTTGATGAGATGAGGTGGTATAGTGGTGTAGTGAGTAGTGCCTGAGTGGTGTGTGAAAACATGGGGTTGAACCCCACTCAGTCTCTGTGGAGTTTGCATGTTCTCCCTGTGTCTGCGTAGATTTCCTCCGGATGCTTTGGTTTCACCTCACAGTCCAAAGACATGCAGTTGATACAGGTTGATTCATGACACTATATTGCCCATAATGTGTGAATAATGGGTGAGTGAGTGTTTATATGTATGTGACTACCCTGCAACGGACTAGTGTCCTGTCCAGGGTGTACCCTCCTCAGTCTTGCACTTAATGCTTCTGGGATAGGCTCCAGTTCACTGTGACCCTGCTCAGGGCGCAAGCAGTTATTAAAATTGGGTGGATGGATTGGTTGGTTGGTTGGGACGGTGCTTGTAACTTCAAGTGTTCATAAATTGTATAGGTTGTAAGACAAGGACCACCTGTACAAACTTAAAATTTGTTTGTTTTTTTTTTTTTTTATTGAATCCTTTGGTACACCAGACAACTTCCTTGTAGAAATCATCTCAAAGCATTTTTTGAATCTACCATAGCAATTAAAGGCTGCTGTCTGCATTCATTGTTCCTCGGCAGGTGTTATGAAATGGAGCGAAGGCTAAAAACTCCAGATCTTTTCAAGTTCCCTTACTTCGAGGCCATCTGTTGGTATGTGGCAAAGAACCTTCTGGAAACCCTTAAAGGTAAAAGGGGACAAAAAGAATGGAACACCCACATGAAGGTAGATGACAGTGTCAGTTCATTGCCTTTGTCAACGTGTCTTTTTTTTAACTCTTCAATCAGAATTACGAGAAGACAATTTCCAGCCACCAGTCTACCTGATGGAGGGAGTGAAAGCTTTAACTTGTGCACTGAAAAGCTGGCTGAAGAGAGAGGTAGAGTAGTGCCTGGGGGACATGTCTTAAGTCTCTGGATTAGCGTTCCCAAAGTCTCACCTCTTCAACATAATTCAAATTTTTTTAATAAGTCAAGAATGATACTGGTATGTACACATGATATATTATAGTGTCATGTCGCTGTCACTGAATGACCTGTTAGACATGAGTTATAACTATTTTTCCCCCGTAAAACTCATTTATCAAAGAGCAATTTCAGGCGGTGAGACCTCACAAACAGCAAACTTAATTTTCTCCCCGTCTTCCATTGAGACCCAACTCTGTGTGGCACCTGACTCTCCAGCAGAGAAAGAGAATATGATCATGAACTTGAGTGAAAGGTGCCTGCTGGTGCTCTGTTGCAGCCCCCACCTCCACTTGAGAATAAGACCCTCATTGTTCCCCATTGGTATATCACCCTAGGCTACAGAACCGACCAGTGAGGTACCGGATCATATCAAGCCCAATAATCTCATTAAAGAACTCACTAAGGAGATTCGCCACCAGGAGGTAAGCCTAGAAAGGAGACTGCGGGGGTGCTGAGGGCCATCAGGAGGTGGACAGGCTAGCGGACTGGGGTAATGTCTTACTGGCAGTGACAACCATAATTGTTTTCCAGTCACAAACCTGCAATTAAGAGTGTTTTTTTTTTAATAACCTGAACAAACAAACGTTCTGTCTGTGACAATATAGAAAGAGCAGCTCAGCGGTGGCGGCAGCTGCAAGCCAATGAAATCTCAGGGAAGTGGCGGTGTGTGGTCTGTGACACGGTCTACGGCTGAGCGGGGGACTAGGGTGCACAGGATGGCCAGGAGACTGCGTGACCACGGGGCTTCCAGGACCCCATCCAATTTGGACATCCTGGAGCTGCACACAAGGGAGGTGCTGAGGAGGCTTGAGGTGGCCCCCTTCCATGAGGTGGGTGCAGATCCCACAAGCGGTGGGGATGACGTCACCAGTCATTGATTGCAGGATGCTTACTGACTGCACCGGGGATGCATTACAGGACACCACGCTCTGCTCCAGGGTCAACGGGAAGTTTAAGAAGACCTCGGCCTCATCCACAGCCACAGCTGGGAGGGGTCTAGACAACGACTTGCGCTTGGTTCTGTGTAATGGGCGCATTGTCAGGTGAGGCCAAGCAAGGGCTGACAGTATTACAACAGGAAATGGAATTCAAGCCCATAACCTTTAGATCTGAAGGGAGCAGCCCTAACCGCTATGTTATCAGCTGCCCCATTACGTGCCCACTACATGTGTGAGAGAGTGTTACCCTGCTATGTAGAATGGCTCACTGTAGATAGTGTGCTGTAGGGTACTGTAGTGTATCTACTGGTGTAACTCACCTTGGGTGAAAAGGCATCACTTAAATACTACATAGTGTTTATTGTAAGTCACTTTGGAGAAAAGGGCTAAATGGATAAATGTAAATTTTAGTATGAATAACGTGTGAAATTTGTGAAAAAATGCAACAAAAAATTCATATATATATTAATTGTTTTCTGTGTCCTTACATTTTTAAAAAAACAGTATAAAATGGTTTGCAACTTTACACAAGGCTGTTGAATCAGAGCCCCACTGCAAGTCAAGGACAGCCTCTATAAGTAACATGCGGGATCAGTTTGTGCTGTGACTGTCAGCCCTCAGACCTCTGACCTGTGTACACATAGAGATGAGAGGCAGTGGACCGCACTGAAAGGCCCGGCGGGCCAGAAGAAGGATGGAGCCCAATTGAAGACGGAGGTGGGCGAGTCAGCGCCGGAGCCACACAGCAGTGCGGAGAATAAAGGGGAGCTGAACCCCCTCAGGGGTGAGTCACGTGATCACAAGACATGGCTGCATGATGTATACAATCTGTGGTTCTGGAATGATCCGGTGGGCTCCAGGAATGAGGCCTGCTGTCACTGGAAGAAAAGAATCCAGTATTTGAGTCACCAGACTGAAGCAGCTCTGTACAAACAAGCTTTAATTGTTTTTAAACAGTTTTCATGGAAAGTGTGAAGTCAGAACTCAGGAAGGAAGCCTCTAGACACTCGGATCTTTTGGACTCCGTGTCTGAGAGCAGTTGCACTACACAGGTGATGCCCTCCACTTGTTCTTCAAGGCTGATGCTCTGCGGTGTCAGGAACGGCGCTGTTTCATGTTCCGTCTGTGTTCACGGTCCTTCGCTATCTCCTCTCTAGCGTAAGGACTCTTCAGAGGAATATTCAGGGAGCTCAGGGGAGGAGGGTGACTCCGTGCAGAGCAGTCGAAAAGATCTGTACCGGGACAGCTGGAGGCACCGGCACCGAAACAAACGACCTGAAAGGTGCGCAGAGCTGCCCAACCACATCTGCCCACTTGTTACGTATTAGAACTTTGCAGATTTTGAATGTTAATGCCGAATAAAGACAGAATAACATGACAAACCTCCACTGATCCTTCACTCTACTTATGTGTCTGCAGAAAACGTCCTCCCTCTCCAAACACAGAAGAAGCCATCCAGGGCATGTTGTCCATGGCAGGACTGCTGTACCCCGAGGTCTCCAGCTCGCAGGAGCTCTGGTGGTCCAGTCCAGCTTATCGCTCGCTTGATGGTGGTACGCACCTCGTTCTTCCTTGTTGAGAGTGACATTTACAGTATGTGTGTGTGTGCGTGTGTGTAAGTGACCACCCAACGCCCTGTGTGTCCTACAGACAGAGCAGACCCCGTCTCGGGGGAGGAGAGCCCGGAAGATTCCGACAATGACTCTGCTCTGAGCCATCAGGTAGCTTTGTGTGTCCCCAGTGGTACCATTGAGGTGTATGCATTATAAGGCAAAAATGAGTTATGTTGGACTGGAATGGACATGGCATCGCTGAGCCCTGTGTGACGCCCCCCCCCCGCCACGTGCCCTATTCTCAGGATGAGCTGCGGCCCCTCAAACATCTCAACAAGAACTGCCGGGCGCGCCTGAGCCAGCAGATCCAGGAGAACAAGAACTTTATGGACAGCCAGGGCAACAGCAGTGAAGCCTGGTCCGACAACCCCCAGAACACCGAGATCTCCCTGTTGCCACCCTTTCACCCCTCCAAAAGGCCTGCCTCAAACCCCCCACCCATCAGCAACCAGGCCACCAAAGGTCTGAGCCCTGCTTTCAGTCCTCCAGTATTTGACAAGTTCAGCTTTGCTGACAGCAGGTGTCATAGCAGTTAAGAGCAGTCTTTTTACAAACGTGTTGTAAAATTTACACTCCAGGAAAGACTGTGCTACTAGCACCCCTGAGCAAGGTATTGTCTACCATGAATCAGGGCAGTACAATTTACAGCATTGTGAATGGAAAAAGTTTTCATTGTATAAAAGCATCAGTGATACTGGATGAGGAATTATGATTATTAAGTACTCTAGCTGCACCTGAGGCTCTTGTATTAAGGTGCGGCTGACAACCAAGGGTATGGGTGTGGTGTGTACTGCGTACTACAGTATACTAACGTATTTACAGTGGGTATTTCATACGGGTCACCTCAGGGTAAGTAACTTGACAAACGGCACCACACTAGAACCAGAGCAGGGATTCAAATCCCAGTCATCACAAGGTGATGCGCTAACCACTACACCACCCACTGCCCCCTTAGCTAAGTAAACTCTTCTGATAATGTGTGTTAATCATGTTTTTCATTCACTGCAGTTGCACTAATACAGATAATAAGCTTTTGATTCCTTGACTCATACTTTTTTCCACCCTCCTGTTTTCGTTGACACGTTTTGTTTGTCGTCTTTCAGGCAAGCGGCCGAAAAAGGGGATGGCGACAGCCAAGCAGCGCCTGGGGAAGATCCTCCGAATCAACAGCCACGGTCGTTTCTTTGTGTAGCATTCTTTATAAAAGGACTGGAAGAGCAGAAAGACTGCCCTCCCCACCACCCACTAGAGCAAGTGAGGTCATCACCCCCCCACCCAACACACACAAATCCCCCTACTACCCCTTATTTGAGTTAGAACTCTCGTTGCTATGAGATGTGGGACACAAGATGTAGGAATTGTCGTGAGGGGGTGTCATGGCTTTAATGTTCCCATGGAGAGCGCATGAGATTTTCACAGAGTTACACCACTGGGACACACACAAACATACACACTCATCACACACACAGAAGGAAAAAAGTGGAAATGGATGCACTTGGATTGTGAGCTGCCGAAATACGACGGGGAATTTTGAAAGCAGTCGCTTCAGAGGTCAGCTGAACATCAAATGGGTGGGGGGGGAGCCAAAGCCGACCGCAGACGCAGCGTTGGATGTGGCTCGTGGAGGTCGGAGCATTGAGGACCGCTCCGCTCTGGTGCACCTGTGTCCCGCTGCAGTAAAGAAGGGTGCAACCTGAACTTAGTCGGCAACTTGGGTCTTTTTTGTTTTTTCTCTGCAGGGAATCGCGAACAGGAATGGCATTACGGAGCTGAACTGAACTGATACTGAAAATGGTGCTTAAATCTGTGTTTACCTCTGCGCCCTCTGACATTCACACCAGCAATACTGTGGAGGGGGTCTGGAAGGGTGGGGTGCGAAGGTCGCGGGTCCCTTCACACCCCCTTCAGCTCCTCCACGTGTCAGCTTGATAAGTCAAATCACTGCAGCAGGGCTTCGTGACACTTCTGATTTAAACGATGGTGCTCAAATTGGGGGATTTAGTTTTGTAGCAAAATTCCAGGCTTCTGGTGACTTCTGTGAGGTGTCAAAGAACTGGACTCTGAGAGTGCTGCTGTCCACAAGTGTTTCTGAAGGACAAAAAAAGTTTACTTTTATGATGCATTAAATGTATAGTGAGGAAAAGAAATTCAACTTAATTTATTTAATTTTTTTTTTGTTGTCGATGGCTTTTGAATTATGTATTTGTGAAAATTTGGAAGATGTTTTATTTCAGTTTATGATTTTGTGTAGGATTTAAGGTAGGAAAAGCTAATTTCCTCTGTGATGCAGCTCTTGCGATTTTGGTGGAATTCATGGGTCTTCCCCATAGCAACACAACTGCCGAGTTTCTGCATATCTTCTTGATTAACTTTAGGTTCTGCGGCCGTGGGAGTGCGATTATAAATCGCTGGAATTTGTTTCTCGACTACTTGATGTCAGCGTTGGTCCTTCTGCCGTCCTTCGTAAAATGTGGTCTCAAAACAAGCGGGTCGTGAACCCGTGGGGTTGAACATAATTCATTCTCTATGAGAGAAAATCTGATGTCCATTTTTGGGGGAAAAATGCTGGAGAGGAACTTCTTTAATTGTAGCTGTTTCATTAGAGGGACACTTTAATGGAATAAAATCATTCAAGCCTTTAGACTTTTTGTGATACAGGTGCCCTCTTTGGTGTGATAAAGATGCCAACAGGAGATCTGACGGTAGTTCTGCCCCCCAATGAAGTCCAAAGCAGGTCCGCAGAGGTTTGTTTGTTTTCCCCATCCTCTCCACGCTCTGGTGTGTCTCAGACTTGTTTTAGTGACCTCAGGTAAATGTGCCAGAACGGGACGCTAGTCCTCTCTGCAGCTGCCAAAGCAGTGCTCGCAGGGTTTGCTCAGGGATAGATGGGGCCATGTGCCCCCCATGTAAGGCTGTCTTTACATCACCAGCACTGGGCAGCTACATAAACGTGGTCTCCTCCACACATGTATAGTTTGTCTGTAGTTAGTCACTCAGGAGGTTCACGTGTCAATCTTTCTTTCTTATCAACGTAGCAGGTGAAATTTGATGCAGTGCAGGGATGTGTCTTTCATCGAAAATCTGGCTGGAAATAGACTGGGATTGTGACGTCACGGCGAGTAAATGGCACAGGTGGCGAAGAGCAACAGTACCGCTGTATGTTGGGTTCAGCTAAAACCCACTAGTGGTTCCAGAGTTAGTGTGCAAGTGAAGTTCTACTGCAACGTGTGTCTCTTCCCCTCACTTTTTGAAAAGATTCTCTCACCGACTTGTACACGAGCACCAAAACTTTCCAGCACAGGGTAATCTCCCAGATGGGGCCTTATGTGAAGCTGACAGAACTACTCAAGTATTGTATCGCATCTTGTCTGGCCTGCAGCTCCTACATGGACATAGAGAATATTGCGCACACACCCTGAGTGACTGAGAGAAGCTCGTGTTCTGATCCCCCCCCCCCCCCAACACCCCTCTCGCACAAGTATGCCTTACAGCTTCTCTTGATCACACACCACTTTGTAACTTGCAGCCTATGAATGATGCAGTACTGCTCCGTGTATAGCATATGTCTATTCCACTTGTTCTTGTGAAACATGAATTTGCAGCAATGGTTCAAATGTAAAGTCTCCTCACTGCTGGGATGTTTATGGTATTTGTCAGACTCCATTTAGACCATGTGTTCTGCTTCTGTTGCCCACCAAAATGTATCTGTGGAAATGTTAATGCCTGAATTTCTAAACATTAAAACAATTCTATAATGTGTGTGTACATTTAAAGGAAGTATTACAATCAATTCTTGGCAGGAAAATGGTTCAAAGTCAAACAGGTATCTTTATTGGTCTATGTACAACACTGAAATCCATCAACTGATCCGTAGGTAGACATCCTTCTGGCACACAAACGGGAATCCTGCGCGTGAAAGACAAATGCACACTTAAAGTGTTGCGGATTTTAGGATAGCACTAACAGTCAACACGGGGTACTGAATCAGCAGGGACACTATGTACAGAAAAAAACAAAACAACTGGAATGATAGACTTAAATGCCATATTCAGGATTCCACTTGCACTAACGGGGGGAAAAAAAAAAACTTTCCAGCTGTTCCCACTGTACTAGACTAATACAGGAGGAAGGAGTGCTACACCCAGCAAAAGGAAATGTTTTCAGCTTCTTGTTTTTGCTGAGTGGTGCCTTACATTGTCGGGTAAATTTTTAAATATGGTGCAGATGAATAAACAGAAAATATTAAAATGCAGGTTGTGCTGTATAAATCCCAAGATTGTGCAAAAGAATAACAAAGCGATACATTAGTATGGTAGACAAAGATCAATGTGATGCTATGTCAAGGTGCAGGAAGCAACCAGTTTAAAAAAAAAAATATTTATCCTCAAGTAATCAGTACCATTTCATAGATTCCCCCCCATATTCTAAGTTATTTTACTAATGCAGTAAGCAACAGTTACTCCATTTGGGCACATTTTTCAATCTAATGCAACAGTAGCATAAGACAAAATCAAATGTGTTTTCTCATCGCTGTTTAAATTTAAAAAAGTAACCTGTTAAAGTTGTGCACCTCTAACCCATCAAATTCCCCTATTTTTGGAAACTGCATGCTGTCTATTATGAGGGGTTTATTGATTTTTCTTTATTGTATTTGACAGTGTAGGCCACTGACTTAGTGGGCAGGAATCTCATCTATTTTTTTTTTTTTTTTTTTTAAATCTTCTTAAGCACCTTTGAAAGAAGTTGGAATAACAGTTTTTGTTTTCTCATAAGGTGATTGAGTTAAAATCCATCCTAATGTGGGATTAATGCATTTTAAAGACAGATAAAAGTGAGAGTATATCTATATGCTTTGGTACCATAGTACAGGCCATCATGAATAGTTCATCTTCAATACACATTGGTCATAGGATATGACAGAATAATAGTTCAGTGACAAAGAATTGTACACTTCTAAATCACACAAGTGGAGAAGCTTAAACTCTGTAATGTGTGAGTGAACATAAAGGAGTTTTGTCACCTCACTGTATCAGGCAAAGGTTCATTCTTCGTCATCAGCAGGGATCCCAAGTTCCTCATCTGTCCACTGAGAGGCGTCAGGCCACGGGAAGTGACCCTGAGACCAGGGCAAGAACAACAATCATTGCATGATAATCCTGCACCCGCAGCCAGTTTGTGGGAATGCTTCTGTTGATTGAATAGAATGTTCTGGAAGCATTAAGAGCTTGGGGGCACCAAGCGGTGCAGCAGGTAGAGTGGAGCTGAGGGTCACAGACCTCATCCTGGGAAGGTCAAGATACTTATTCTGCACTTTTCTAGCTGTTAGCATAGTGGATAGAGCTGCTGCCTTTCCCTTGGGCCCTAAAAGTCACAGGTTCGACTCCCACCTCTGGCCAAAGAACCTCTGAGCAAGTTGCTTACCCTAAATTGCTCCAGTAACATTACCCAGCTGTACAAACGGGTAAATAACTAGGTAGATTACGCTGTAAGTTGCTTTGGAGAAAAGCGTCAGATAAAAAATGTAAACCGTTCGCCCCCTTTTTACAAGGGGCCCTTTACAGTGATCTATCCATCATACTGTAGTAACTTACTGCACCAATGCAGAATGCATAGGGTGATCAAGGATCCCTGCAGCGTTAGCGGGACACAAACCAAGAACCTTGCGATGACAAGGCGCCGGCCCATAAGCGCCGCACGGCCTCCTGAGGCGGCACAAAATGCGAAGAGGAGGCGCGAGACGTACCAGGACTGCATCCGGGTCGTGCCAGCAGTGCCACAGGATCCAGAACCACATTGCGCCGCTGATGAGTTCTGCCTGGAACTGCTGGTGTTTGGTGAGCTGTGGCCCCTGTCTGTACTGGGGCTCTATGTGTGGGCCCCCACCGGCCCTACACACACACACACACACACACACACACAGGGATTTCAGCTACACGTGATCCATTGCTTATCAGACTGAGATGTGCGTGTGGCTCCGTAACAGCTAAATTAATTCATGCAAATTAACTTAGTGTAACACATTGATTGGACGCACAGTGATGACGTCAGCACACCTCCTAGAGCACTTCCTTTAAACTTGCACTGACTGTAACTGAACGTTCACAGATTACATTAAGTACAGTAATTTATTTTATTGAATAGAAGAACTGTCATCTGAAGAGAAAGAGCTTTCAGTAACTGTGCCTGCGCTCACCTTCGCACGAAGACGCGCTGAGGAGCTCTGCCGACCAGCTGGGTTCCCGCTCGGACGACACCGAAAATCCTTCCGAGGGAAGACATTCTGCCTTTTCCCTCCGTCTCTTTCCCCTCTGCTTTCCAGAGGATTTTAGAGGACCCGTAAAAATGTCACCTTCCTCCCACGACCGGAGCTCACGTCCCAATAACGGTAGCTGTGATTGGCTCGCCTGCGGCCGATGGCCTTTACCCTCCAATGGAAATAATGTATGTAAGTAACAAGAGCTGCGATTGGACAGAAAGGGGACAAGAGCGGAAATTGGCTCCCTTTCATTACCGATTTCGCCGCCTAAGGGCCTGGAGGATCTAAGAAGGAATGAGGCGTGAAACATACCGTAACTGGAAATACTCTACTGTACTTTACACACTTTTAATACTAACTATATCCTCTCTGCTCGCACCTTCTCAAACTAGTGGAAACCTGGTTTTCCTCTGATTGTCCTTTTACTTTTAAGCATATTGTGCTTGGATTTCACAAATCATGCGAGAGATGATACATATAATTAACCTTATTTTCATCAGCTAAATAATATAAACGTGAGTGTAAATTTAATCGTAAAAGAAATGAAACATTACAAAAACCCTATTGCCCTGAGAACTGCTTCTACTGCCGTCTTACCCCGTTGGGGATGAACAAGTCTTTCCTTTTTCTGCGCATTTGTTTTTATATTTATTTGTACATTTTTTTCTTGGTGTATTCCCCCTGTTATAATATTTGGATCTGGTTCCGTATTTTATGATCCTAACTTCTGTGCTTTTTGTCAATAAAGTGTGTTTTTTAAAAAAAAAAAAAAAAAAAAAAAAAAAAAAAAAAAACTATATCCTGCCTTTTCTGTTTCATGTTTAATACATACCATATTAATACAACTCGGTCGTTAAGACATGGAAATAGCAGCCAGGGTTAGACATGTAATTCTCAAATGCTTCATAGCATTTTAATTTACGAGTGACAAAGTGTATTTCTATAAAAAGAAGTTTTTGCACTTCCCCTTTACGCATAGAAACCCCATATATTTGTACGTATAATAATCCATTAAAAAAATCCAATGATAAATTTAAGCATTCAATGTAGTCCTCCATCGCCTTCAAGAAAACTGAAGGTTTCATTGCCTCCGTTGGATAACATGTTTTATTTCAACTTTACACCTATTGATGTAACAGACTCCTCTTTACGCAGTGGTATCAATGAGGGTTTTTTTTTTTAACATTCACCAGCAGGGGGAGACAAAGGCCACCCGTTGACTCCTCGGCAAAGACGTTCAGGCTGTAGAAAACCAGCAAAAATTTTTGATCCCCAAAAAAATGCACGGAATTATAGTCGGGGGGGGGGGCTTGTTTTAATACATTTCTAGAAAACCCATTGTTCATCTCGTAGGGCGCTTTCTTGAAAACATTAAATTACAAACTAAAGTTCTTCAACATTGAAGCTACCGAGTGCAATGGTGTAAAAAGTAGGGTTTAAAACTCCTGCAATAATTGTCATGGAAATTGACGAGACCCGTAACCACACGTGTACTTCATGTAAGTGAACACCAGGGGGCACGTCACTAAATTTGAACACGTACACTTGAAGGGGGGCGCGGTGGCGCAGCGGGTTTGACCCGAGTCCCGCTCTCTGGCGGGTCTGGGGTTCGAGTCCTGTTGGGAGTGGCTTGGCGTCCAGTCCCGGGTGCGTCCCCTCCCCCTCCAGCCTTGCGTCCTGTGGTGCCGGGTTAGGTTCCGGGTCGCCGCGACCCCGGTCGGGACAAGCGATTTCAGACTGTGTGTGTACGAGTTTCCAGCAGAGGGCGCTATTGCAGCACAGGGGACACGCGAGGAAGCAACGACTCTCGTTAGAAAAATCGAGACTACAGGATTACAAAATCAGTTTCATAGTCTATATATAGTCATGATTCCACTACACCTCAAAATCAAAACTGATTCGAGAATTTCACTAACCGTAGCCCGTTTAAAAAAAAAAAAAAAAAAATCGAAGGAGTGGTAAAGATTTGTTTGGTGAGAATACTGAGGATCCCAAAATCCCCATTTACATGAAAATTCAGTATAACAAAAATCGAGCCCGTCGGAAACAAACTGCGTTCAGAATTTTAATCAAAATTTCCCTTATAAGACACAAAATACAGGCATCTTGTGCACAGACATGTAGGCGTAGAAATAAAGTACCGAATAATGCAAGTTCAGTCCTCCAGTGTGCATTAATACATTACTAGCATTTTAGAAAAAAAAAAAAATCTTGTGAAAAATTTCAGCTAAATATATAGATAACACGCATTACCTTTTTACCCCCCAATTTCAGAGATTTGTTTTGGTTATTCTGCATGTTACAGTACTAAGCACACAAACACGCAGAATGAGTAGGTTCACATTAGACAGTGTTACAGCGAAGGCGTGTATGGAGGTCAGTGGGTCGAGAAGAACCGTGTAGCAAGGTAACAAGAAGAGGGTGAGAAATAGGAACACTTCTACAAGACGAGAGAGACCACTTTGGACTTCCTGTAACTAAGTCAAAATAACATCTTTCTTTAAAAAAAAAAAAAAAAAAAAGGGGGAAAAAAAGCACTCGGTGCTGATAAGTCCCCTCGCCTGCTCTCGCGTACAGCAGCACCATCACATCATCTCTCCTGCTTTATACAGGATCTCACAGGACGCTCCACCCTGACCTTGCACACGTTCGGCCGGATGGCAGAGGGCCGACACTCCTGTCCCTCCCTTCGGCCCACTAAACAGACTCGGCGGAACATTGTTCCCACTTCTCCAAGATCCCCAGTGACCTTACAAGCATACACTGTCAGCACGCAGTTAAAACGTCACAACAGCCTTTTAGAAGAGTCGCCAGAATGACAAACATCTCCATTAAGTTGAAGCCTATGCCCAGCCCAACCTGAAATTTTCCGTTCAGGTTTATTCATCTCTCCAGCACATCTGAAACTCAAACAGCCTTTGCTATATAATCCTGATCACGTGCTCTATAAAGACTACGGACAATAGAGATCTTCGTTGATGACCTTTCGTGACAGTTTGTTAGTCTGTCGGGTGCTGCTGTGAACATGGTTTCTGCCTGGGGAAGGACCGACATCGAAAGGCAAACAGGTTCCAGCTCGTACGAAACCTGAGGATCTCACCATTTCTCACAAATATTCATTTTAACCGAACAACATGCCTATACGCCTCCTCTTCGCTACGGCCACGAGCGCAACGGCCAAAAACACAACTGCGGCCCAAGACTGGCGCGAGTCCATCAGAAACGGGCTACGTCACGGGGGACTGGACCCAACCAGGATCAGGTTGAAAGGACCAAAAAAAAAAAAAAAAAAAAAAAAAAAAAAGACTGAATCAACCCTCCCAGGTAGACATTTGACGGTGCGAATGTGGCACTACCGAGTGCGACACCGTGCAACTCGGCCGGTATTGCGGTTAAGGTTAGAGCCGCTGCCTTGGGATACAAAAGTTGCAGGTTCAAATCTCACCTACTGCAGCATCCTTGAGTGAAACACTTCGCCTAAATAATTTATTTACTGCAATAAATTCGAGCAACTTCACACTGCCAGTCACTTTGGGGAAAAACATCTGACAAATGTAAATAAATATGGGTTCAGTGGCCTTTCACCCAAAGGTTCACAGTTCGAACCCTAAAGAAGGTGCCTCCACTGAATGGACAATGGAAGAATACCACTAGAAGCGGGTAAATCGCAGTAGGCTGGGACAAAGCCAAAGGTTTTCGCCAGTAAGTCTAAAAAATACTCTGGAGTCTGAAGGCGTCCGCCGTGTCCTCACACTCTTCCTCCTCGACGACCATGAAGCATGATTACTGTACACGGAGACTTTGCTTAAGAAGACAGAACGAGCGGCGAACACCGAATCCCGGCGACACTCGCTGAAACACAGCGCGAGGCAGTCACGTTCGCCATTTAGCCCCGTGCCCGCGCTCAACATGGCGGACACGGAGCGCGCCCCCGCCGCCCTCCGCAAAAACAGCCCCAGCGCACACAGGGCGGACATGTTCCTCTCATTTCATCCCCTCGCTGCAGCGCCTTCCCTCGGTGTGACCTCGTTACACCTTCATCCACCCAGGCGATATACGACCCCACAACGCAGCGCTCACACACACACGGCGGTGGCGCGAGGCAGTGCTCGTGCTTAAACGAAGGAAAAAAAAAAACGCGGTTTTCACCCGCTTAAAGATGTAGGGAAAACATTTCTTTAAAAAAATTAAAAAAAACGAAGGGAGTAAACAACGGCTGGCTGAACTTTGGGGACTTTCGTCTCCGTTTTCACTGAAGCAGCAAAACAGGAAGTGGGCTCTTCTCGCCTCCTCCGTCGGGGTGTCGGGGACGCGCAGGCACACCCCTTTGACGCGCGCTCACAAGCCGCCGTAATCGACACCGACGCCATCTTAAAATAACCGTTAATGGCTCAGCAAATAAAACATTTCGCTGTCTAGCGTTTTCCACACAGCAACTGCACAGCTCGCACTGAATCTCTCTAACTCCTAAACCTTAAATAGGGATGCATGCTCGACCGCTCGCGTCTCGCTTGCATCGAACAAGTTATTTCTTCACTCGTGCCACTGTTCTCTCATCTTAAACCCGCCCCTCGTCAGAATGATGTCATCGCTAGCCAATCAATTAACCAGAAAAGCCCATTCTTTCGTCCTATTGGTCAGAAACAACGTCGGTCTGAGTGCTTAACACGGTAGCAACGAGTGGGTGCGGTACAAGGAAAAGAACACCATTTTCCTCTGAGCTGAAGCTTTACAAATTACATGAGTTTTTTTTCGACTGATTAATAAACTACTCGATATACACTCCACAACTACAATAAACGGTACCACGGTGTAGCATTTTTACCAACAATTAGACTCACTTAAAAAAATGAGAAGCCAAGTTATAAATAATCGCAAGGCATTAATTGATACTTCAGAAAACAGAACCAGTCCCTCGTTCAGTCCATTTTCTCCTGAAAAGCAATCTTCAAACGTCGGCATCGAAGAGTAAAACAGTACTCTGGAGCGTCCTTTTTCCAAAGCGTCTTTCCTCTATCGTCGGTGTTAAGTGCAGTCCGGAGTCTCTGTAGTGCGCATGCGCTCTCGCCCGCGGTCTGGGCGCAGTAACTGGGGGAGGGGACATCGCGGTGTGAGTGACACGTGAACGCGCATCGCCAGTTCCTTCGCCGACATGAAGAGCATCTTCTTTATCATGTCTTTGCAAGTGAAGAATTACGAGCGGGACAGAGTTACACCATTGTATAGTGAAAAGCTGAAATATTGTAGTAACGCTAAAGTTGAGACTCTTCTGCACTTTAACGCTTATATTTGTGATATTGAACATTTGCCGTTTTAATGATTAATCATGTATGTTTTGATGATCTGTGCCTAAGGCAAGGGCCCTATTTGTAAATCTGTTCTATGTTCAGCGAAAAAGCAGTGACTAATATTAGCCATGCCTGCAAACTAGGGGAAAATGCCTGTCTGTGCTCCAGCAGTGAAGGATGTTTACACATATTTGGATTTGCGCTCAGTGAATGTTCCAGATGAGCAGCGCTCCAGATGTTTGTGTTTATATGGTTCTGTCACCATGCATTTCCCACCCACCTCCTGCTCAGTGCAGGAGTTGTGCTCTTGTGTAAGGGCCTTACGTAACCGAGATTTGTAGACCGAGCAGAAGAAAAGACTGGGCAAACTCCGCTCAGAAAAATCCCCCCAATTAAGATCAAGGAGCTTTACAGTATCAGTTGGTGTTGATGCTTCGTAATTCGGGGACTTTACTTCTAAGCACTATATAAATTACTAAAAGTTCAAAAGTCTAATGTAAACAAAAATAAAATTACATGAACTGTGAAAGATCATGATGTCCCATTATAAGGTTGGTAAGAAGATGGAAAGTTAAAACAGCTATTAGATGTCTTAACGCAGTGTTAAAAATACTCTAAAGTGGGGTTTAATTGGTTTGGTGCCATTGGGGCAGGGATAAATACTAGCAAGGAAACTGCCGACTTTCACATTGTTTTTCAAAGGATCTTCTTCGGAAACAGTTGCAGAATTATGGTACAATTGTGGTTGAAATTGAGTGTATAAATGTGCTGTGATTTGTTGAAGTGTTGTAAAACTGGAGTAGAGTGAAAATGTCGAAATAGGTTTCGTAGAGGCATAAACAGGAGTGAGAGAAAATAGGAGAAATTCAGTGGGAAAGGTCCTCAGTGAAACTTCCTCTACACGGAAGCAAAAAAGACAGTCGCTGGGACACTGTCCTAGCAATGGAGACCAGCAAATAAACATAAAGATAAGAACAGACACCAAACTATAGCAGCATTTTAAGGGCATTGAGATGTTGGAAAAAATGTACGATCCGAGTTGAAATTAAAAAAAAAACTCATAAATATAAATGTGAAAATGTAACACTACATTTGGTAGAAGCTTATGTCAAGAATGGAAACTCCAGTGTTGACTCACTGAGCTGACTGTTTCCACTCACAGCCAAAAGAGCTGTTAGGAGGTGACGAACCACTTCTCTTCACACTACTTATATGTGCTTTTTTTTTGTCAGTTTTCTCTATGGTTGAATGGCCATCAAAGAGGACATCAAACCTTGTCTCCTGGTATTTATTTTACAGTTGGCATACATATTCTCCAGCGGGAATATGCCTAAACTACATTTGTGCAACCAGCTGTGTTCAAATATTATATCTGACAGTTTTTTTTTTCAAAAAATATTGTCTACTGGCAATATTGTAGCTTGTTTGCGGCTCTCCTGAGACCACCCAAGCGCTGTCCATGTTTATGTACAAACACTTTCATTAAAGGAGAAATCACTGACAATGCAGGCTTTATTTCACTTTAGTTTGGTACCGCAAAGAGGGAACCGTCAAACCTTTGTGGTTTGCAATACCTTGTCTTCATCGGTGTAATATGAACCGGCATCATTTGACACCAAAGTGCATGTGTGTGTGTGCATCTTCTGCTGTGTCTAATGTTACTGCTCCCTGAACAGTGAAAACATCCCAATGATTAAAAGATCACTTAAAAGAAATCCTTCCCATAGTGTGTTTGATATCAATATTCAAAGAAAACAGGGATATATATACATATACCTGTGTATATGTGTGTATATACACACAGCAGCATAACAATTTGTCATTTGTTGGGGTTATAAAGTTAGTTGCAATGGAGTTTATACACAAACATTCAATTGGGGAGGGGTACATGGGGGTTGCTTAAACATCGGGGTGACACCCCAAAAAAACATCTAAACTAATTTTTCATTTGCTTTGTATTTAATTTCTGCTAAATAACAGTTTGCCGTCGAAAGGGGAAAAATAGTCGGTATATAGATGTTTACCGAATCAAAATGTACAAGTGTTTAAAATTTAAGTCCCGGTTCAAATCAATTCAATTGCTGTACGCGAAAGCCTAATTTTTTTTTTTTATAAGCAAACAGCTCTTCGCATGGAAATGTAATTTCTGCTACGCGGTCGCTTCCCTGAGGCTGTTTGACCCGCAGATCTCTTAACTGTGAACTCGTCGCGTGAGCGACACGAAAAGGACGCGCGCACTGTCAGAGGGCTTTCTTTTTGTGGTAAATTGGATTACACCTCTCCGCTGATGTACGAAGCTCGCTCAGGCTCCGCTCGTGAACGCGCTTTCAGCTCACGAGCTCTTCTTTTCCGCGACGCCCCTGCGGTCGCGCCCGGGTGAACCCCTCAGGCGAGGGGCGGGGCTGGCCCAGAGGAGGAGGAGGAGGAGGGGGGGGTGTCAAGGGACGGTGGGGCTCGCAGAAGAGGCGGAGCTACGGCAGTCCTGCCTGAGCCGCCATTTTTGCAAAGGGAATAGAGACAGGAGAGTGGATACAGTTACCAAAGGTAGGCTAGGGAATTAACCGGGTTTTAACAAGAAGACTCGCCATAAACTAACCCTAAGGAGACGTCCGAGACAATTAATAGAGGTCGGAATTTTTACAGTGCTGTTAATTGAGAATTAAAATTTCCCTCCTGAAGGTCCGCAGTGATACAGTATTGTTTTGGTTGTGAAGACAAGGTGGCGGGGCTCTCACCCGGGTCCCCGCTAGTTTCTCTGTCGCTTTTAACCGCAGCGGACATTATCGGTGAGTACAGTGGCTTTACAGCCGCGCAAGCAACGGAGCCTTTTTTTGGTCGCCGTGCCACGTAGGTTTGAGCTGAGGGGAGCTCGTCGGGTGACAGCCCTCCAGCAGGGTAGCAGGCTAACAGGTTAGCAAGCAGTGCTCTGGCGGGTCGGGAACGCGCAGTGAGTGGAGCGAGTCCTGGAGCGCCTTCGGTTGGTTTGTGCTTCAGAACGAGGCCGTCCGTCCGGCTGCTCGTGGGGTTCCGCGGTTGACATCTGGACTGAAGCTGCACTACTAATTGTGTCCTAGATGTGGTAAAGCCAGGCGGTTCTGGAGGTGTGCGGGCAATCTTGGTGTCTCAGTTGTAGGAGGTGGTGCAGCTGTTCGGACTTCTTAATAACTGTGCGTTTTTCATGAGCAACAGACAGTGAAATAAAACCACTTGCCCCCTGCGTGGTCCTGTTCAAGGCGGTGGTGTTCGCTGGGTAAGCTGCGTTATCGTACTCGCCTGGGCTGGGGGAAACCGCTTTCACGCAAATACAGAGAGAGGGAGAGAGAGTAAAGGGAGAGACGAGCATGCCATTTGCAGGGTGGTTTTTCTTCTAAATGAACACTGAGACCTGTGTAAGTTGGTTCAACCGGCAAGAGAGGAGCTACCCGCTGTCTTATCTGTTCAATCCATTTTCCGACTGAAGTAAGCTCCACTATGGAGACAGAGGCTGTTGTTTACATGGTTACTGTATCCAGACCTGTGCGGCGCGGGGGGGGGGGGGGTTCTGTGTCTTTAAAAAAAAAACCTCCGTTTTTGCCCCCAGCCTTCAGGGTTGGATGTGGTGACCCGAAGCCTAGGTGATCGGTCGCTGTCCGGAGGCCCCCCGACCTGCTTAGGTCCCTCCGCGACTGCGCGGATCACATCCGAGTCCTTGGCGTAGGTCGATGCTCACGGATCCCCGCTGCGTGGATGGTCACGGGTGGGTTGCTGCGGACGTGGGGGGCGTGTGCAGGGAGACGCGCTGTGGGGATACACTGTGGCAGCTGTCCTGGCGATGTACGCGAGCGTGCGCGAGTCGCGGTGTGCGCCGCAGCGTCCGTGCATGAGCGGCGGCGGGGTTTGTGCGTGCGTGCGTGCATGCGTGCGTTTCTTTTTAACAACATGCGTACGGTGGAGGCGCGCAGGAGGACGGGTTCGCTCCCAGTCCCTCCTGTCATATGTATGTGGCGGCACCTCCTGGTCTCCCGATCGGCGTCCGACGCGTCGGCGCGCTCCTGGAAAGCGGCCGATCGGCTGCACGTTCCGGCCTGGTTCCCTGTCTACGCCCATAGGACTCAGTCTGTAGAAAAAACGTCGATTTTAACTTTAAGTGTCTCTTGTGGACTTCTCGTTCGAAGCGTGCAGGTCTCGTCCTGAAAGCTGACACGGGCGCTCGCTTTGTGCTCCTCTGGGCGCCGCGGCGGATGTAAAGATGGCGGATTGGATGTATAATGTGATTGAACGGGCGCATCCATCCGCCCCCCCCCTTTCCTTCCTTCCCTCCCTCCCTTCCTTCACAGCCCCCACAGCCCTGTGCCACACAGCCCTGGAAAGGAGGCTGGTCCTCCTGCTGGATATACGCCTTTAACAGAGAGAGACTGCAGAATCACACAGTGATGTATTCGTTGCATGTGATGGACAGTGGGCCACATGTGTGTGAGGTCACACCGGTGTGTGCCATGCACTAAAGATGCTGACATCTCTGAGAGGGTGACCATATGCGCATTATGGATTCGGTTCACCTGGGTTACACCCCTGCTCCGGCATTACTGTTTTTATTTGGCAGATGGCTTTGATCATAGCAATTTGGGATGTAGTGACAAATGTGTTTTCGATATACACAATCCACTCCACTGACTCCTGCCCTTCTACATCAGCTCAGATATGACAAGAGCGGAGATTTTAATAAAGTCTCTGCGTACTAAGGCCGCACACTGAGCAAACAGCTCTTTGGCCGGCGTAGCTCTGTGTGAACCGTTGCTGAGTCTGTGATGCAAAAGGGTTTTTTTTTTTTTTTTTTTTTTTTTTAAAACTTATTTTTTTTAAATCAATTGTATTTCAGGGCTGCATTGACACTGATTCAATGACAGACCTTAGCAAAGAGATTTGACAAGTTGCTTGCCTTACTACAGTGTTTCATACCACACAGACTCTCGCTGTTATTCAGCAGTGTAGATGCCTTCTCTTTTCAAGATGGTGAAAACCTCAGGTCCCTGGATACACTGCTTAATGTTCTGCCTGTGTGTACAAGCGTCTGCAGCCCAAAGTGATGTAATTGTTGTTTGAACCCAAACAGATCAAATGGAGGGACACATTTTTGTGCTCACAGGGCTACTGTGCAATCTCTACAGTGAAATCATAGTACCTTTTACATTTACTTGTTCTCATTTTGTCTGCCTCATTGATGCAAGTTAATAGATAATCTAGTGATGTTTCTGTCAGGTTAAAAGCAAGACACCGATTTTTCTTCCCCTCCTTTCTTTAGAATGGGTTCTTTATGTGAATATGAATAAAGATAATTTTTTTTAAATAGATTTCTAGCATAAATGCATAGGCGCTTATGAAATTGTCATTTATACTTTATTCATAGAGCTAATCTTTTAAGGATTAAGAAAATCGATTTCATTTTTAAACGTAACATTGTTCTGAGAGAATTGTGCCAAAAAAAAAAAGAAAAACAACACCATTTACCCATTATGCATCCTTTGGCTGCTAAGTGCAGTCCTTTCAGAGGGATGCCATGGTGGCACAGCGAGTAGCACTGCTGTCTCTCAGTGCCTGGGTGGTGTGAGAGAACGTGGGTTCGATCCCTGCTCTGTCTGTGTGGAGTTTGCATGTTCTCCCCGTTTCTGCGTGGCTTTTCTCCGGGTGCTCTGGTTTCCTCCCACAGTCCAAAGACATGCTGTTCAGGTTCCCCCATAGTGTGTGAATGACCCAGAGAGAGTGTGTTCCACTGTTTTATGGATGAGTTACCCATGGTAAGTTGCGTATCTTGCAGCATAAGTCACCTTGGTGAATAAGGTGCATGGGCTGAAAACACTACATAGTACCTGTTGTAAGTTGCTTTGGAGAAAAGCATCTGCTAAGTAAATAAATGTAAATGTAAGAGGTATCTTTTCTAAATTTTTTTGTGGCCCTCTCTCTTGGTTCAACTGATTGGCGCTTATAGTTAATTGCCATTGTATTTCTGTGGATTTAATGATTGACCCCTTGCCCTCCGAGTAACATAGTTCTAGAGATATGATTGGGCACAGTTGACCTGGAAAATGATTTAAAGTAAAGTGTCTGGCATCTGGTGCATGGGGTACAGCGTTGTTCTTCCTGGGTCAAATAGGCGCACATGGCCCCCTCCAAGGTGCTGTGGCCAGCTGGCAGCAGGTGTGTATCTTTTGTGGAGGCTGGTGATTAATCCTCTGTCCATATCCTGTTTGCAACATCCCAGAACCCTCACAATATTTGAAAAATATCTTCTTTATGTTTTGCCTGTATGGGGGGCGCGGTGGCGCAGTGGGTTGGACCGGGTTTTGCTCTCCGGTGGGTCTGGGGTTCAAGTCCCGCTTGGGGTGCCTTGCGGCGGACTGGCGTCCCGTCCTGGGTGTGTCCCTCCCCCTCTGGCCTTACGCCCTGTGTTGCCAGGTAGGCTCCGGTTCCCCGCGACCCCGTATGGGACAAGCGGTTCAGAAAAGTGGGGGGGTGCGGTGGCGCAGTGGGTTGGACCACAGTCCTGCTCTTCGGTGGGTCTGGGGTTCGACTCCCGTTTGGGGTGCCTTGCGACGGACTGGCGTCCTGTCCTGGGTGTGTCCCCTCCCCCTCCAGCCTTGCGCCCTGAGTTGCCGGGTTAGGCTCCGGTTCCCCGTGACCCTGTATGGGACAAGCGGTTCTGAAAATGTGTGTGTGTGTGTGTGTTTTGCCTGTGTGACACAGTGATTGAAGAGGCCTTAACAGCAGCAGTCATCTCGGCACCCTGGTTTGGATTCCAGGCTTTGACACACTGAACCCAGTTGGCTGTTTTCCTTTTGCTGGACTGGCCTCTGTACAGCACACCTTGGCAGCTTCCACTAAAATTCTAGTTTTAGACCAAATAAAGTATTGCTTCCAACTCCCCCCCCATTTATATATATCTGATGTGAGTGAAGACCATTTGGAAAAAAATGCAGATAAAAAAAGCTGCAAATTTCTGGCCTACTTGAATGGAAGCTGCCGGCAGGGGCAAGGTGTGAGATTAGCTTTCCGTTGGTGCTGAACAGTGCTGTTAAGTACCCAAGAGACAATGGCAGCTCTTTTCTCACTGTTTTGATCCAGTTATTGGTGTGTCACTGGGTGCCAGTTGGGCACCATCTCTGACTGTCTTAAGTTAGTAATATGGGGATGGCATGTCAAACCATCACCAAAAATTTAACTGCACAGTGTCTGCTGCCGATGTCTTTAGCTGAAGGTCATCCCAGGTTGATGTGTGGTTCATATCTGAGCTGTATAATGTACCTGGTTTTACATCCTGCCAGTCTCGGAGAAATGCATCCTGTTGTTTAGCCTGGGAGTGCTACTCCTTGAACCCCTCCGCCATCCCCTGAAGACTTCTGCTTGAGAAATAGGAGGATCCATTTTGCAGTGCATGAGCAGGTGGTACTCGTGCCATCTTAGAGGGTGAATTAATTAATTGCAGCAGTGCTCCCTATTTGGGTCCTTCCCCTGTCACCACGCTCCAACCGTAGGTGTGAGCCGAACATCGGCAACTGCTGCTTCTCTCCTCCCCCTCTCAAAATACAGTCCTGCTACACAGAGATATGGCATCTGTCCCATCATGCTTCCCTCTTCATGGTCTTCTGACACCCCTCCCTCTGTTGGAACAGTCTTTCCACTCTTGGTATTTTTCCTTTTTCTGTTAAAGATCCATCAACAGCGTTTTATAGAAAAAATAATAATAATGGAAGTCTGGAGCTGTCTCCTGTTGTCACTGCGTTGTCCGTTCTCCAGTACAGAAGACGTGAATATGTGGTGGTTAGTTTCTCCTTGGTGTCACATGGACGTATCAGACATTGGGTGAACAGAGGTGTCAGATTTTATGCTTCCTTGCCTGGGGTGGTGGATATGTACCGTCACTCTGACAACAGCGGCAAGGGACCGATGTGAAAAACAGGTGAGGCATTTCTCTCTTATGAACCTCCCTTTTTATGTAACTCCACAGATTCCCTGGTAGCTGATTGAGCTACACATTACTGCCTTGGTGTATTCCTTATTTTAGGTTGCCAGGGTGCTTTTCATTCTTCAGCTTTCGTGCCTGAAACATTGGCTACAGAAAGAACATCTTTGGTGTTATGATGACTGGACCGAACAGGCTGGATGAGTGCTCTGAAGCTGTATTTCACTGTCTGTTGACTTCCTTCGCCTCTTAAAGTAAATTCTTTGAGCCCCTTTCCTGGTTTCTCTCTGTTTGTCTCTGTCCTGCTACACCATAATCTCATTATGAAGTTACATGCATGGGGCCACTCCAATGAAATGCTTTGCGTGTTGATGCACAGGTAGAGGCAGATTTTTAGACCATTCCCAACTTGGTTGGTTATTAGGGCTCACGTGGGTTGAACACCTGGAGGAAATTAGTTTCAGGTAACATGTTCTCGTGGTGCTCTTTTAAACGGGTCTCTTTCAGAGGCCCAGATCTGACACAGCTGTCCCAGGAGATGGGCTACAGCAGCTGGGTTCTCAGCACACCAACTTTCTGATTAGCAGAGAGCAGGCTGCTGTATGCAAACAGGCGGCTTGTTCGGCTAGAGGTAACATTTGAACCCAGTGATGTAATGCTGCAACTGGGATGTGAAATCCATCAGAATCTCACTGTCAGGGCGCCATATGTTTAGCTGCTTTTCTGCTATTGGTGATCAAGTTACCTCTGTTGTCAAGTAACTGCATTATAGCTGTCAGAAAATTGGAATTGTTACTCTTTCCTGGGTTAGATTTACTCAGATTTTCTTAAGATGAATCCAGAGTCACCATTTATGTGAAGCAGTAATTGTGTGTGCCTACAATCAGGACTGTTGGGATTTTATCTGAAAGACACTGAAGGACAGGCAGGGTGGTGCTACATTTGCATGTCAACTGGGCAGGAAAGGGGGAATGTATTGTTTTGTATTTTTGGAAATGAGTGTTTCATTTGTAAAGTCTATAAACCTTGGAGGAATGTATATAGACATTTGAGTGCAACATGGGGATTTCTTGTCTAACTGTGACGGTTGTTTTTCCTGTTGTGCTGATCTGAAGAAATCTACTTCTACAGTGAAGGGAACTGATTGTATTGTGATGGTAAGGAGTTTTAATGTTGACCAAGGACATCCTGAACTGGCCTCAGTTGTTAGTGTGGGCAAAGACATGCAATGACTTCTTCTCAGTGTGAAGCTTGCTTGCTGGATGAGTGATGCTTAATATCAGCATGTGGGACCACGCAACCTCCACATTCCATGTGGACCCCTTCCTCTCCCTCCATCCCAACCTCCCTCTCTCAGCCAGCAGCCCTGGCCTGAGGCCATTATTGTCTGCTGGTGCTGGGTTGGCAGGCTCTGCAAAGTATGAAGGTCAACACACCAATGTTATTGTCCCTCTGTGTTTCTCTGCACACTAACTGTTTTATTATCTGTTTGGGTCATTTTGTACTTCTGCATGAAGTGTCCACTGGCAAAGTCTTGTGGGCAAGAGGAGCAGCACTGCCCACTACCAACATGCAACAGTTGCCATCAAAATCTAGCTCTCGTCCTTCCCACTCTCCCTGGAGAGGAGCACCAAGACCAGCATGACTAGAACTGCTTTGATTCTGTGCAGATCATAGTGCCTGATCCTCTTCAGGAGAAAAGGATTGCGGGGTTACCCATCTGGCAGCATGTGGAGAAGAGGGCTGGGCACAGTTTTGGCACATTCTGGAAGTCTTAACAAGACTAGACTGGGATGCAAGTGCCCAGAGACCTCCATGTGGGTTAAATGAATGGAGGTGACCTGAATGGGCTTATCATAACACCAAAGATTTACCTTCTTGTGTGGTGCTGTGATGACGACAACTCGTCTGTAATGAAGTTCTCCGCATCTGGTTCGATTGGTCCTAACTAATCTTCACGTTAGGCAGGGCTGAACGTGTACTGAAGCATAGGTACTGTATGTGCTGTAGTACAGCAAGACTAACTGCAGACATCCAGCTCTGACCTCCAAACACGATGCTCTGCCACCCAGGCTTTACACAGAAAGGTGAATTCCAGTCTGGTATCCATTTAGATGATTGTTTGTTTGCCCGTTTGTATGCAGAGGGGAACCTCCCCATCTGAAGACCATGGAAGAGGTGCACTGTGTGTGGAGCTCTGCTGTTCTCTGTTCTGTGTTAATAACAAAAAGCAGAAACAACTGTAGTGAGGCTGCAAACCTCCACCCTGTGATTTTTTTAATAATCTCTTTATTTCCATTCACTTTTCCCTGCCTTTCTGTGCCTCCCGCGTGACTGCATCGAGCTTTTCATTTAAGGTGCCTCTAAATGGTAACGGCTTCAGCTCCCTTTAATTAAGACGTCGCTACCCGTCCCTTCCTGAGCGGAGTTCGGGGGATTATTTAGGAAGTGGAGAAGGGGAGGGCATAGAAAGAAATCCGGGTAGTGTGGAGAGGGAAGGATGGCGGGGAGTGGAGGAATTCGTGTGTGTGTGTGTGTGTGTGTGTGTGTCTGTTGGAGCCGTTTCTTGCATATGACTGGCAGCTCTGTTAGGGGAGGGGAAGTAGGAGGAGCAGACACAGTTCAACTGTTAAGATTTCTCCCTGGATCTTTTTTTTGGTCTAGTCTCCCTCTCACCCCCTTACACACAACACACACTTGTAACTGGAATACCATGAGGTGTCTGGCTTAAGGAAAGAATGTGGTGTTGGGGGTGGGAAGCATTGAGTATAATGTCTGTCTAGTATGGGTTTGTGTCCATGTGAGTAGAAAAGGGAGGAGGGAGTGGGGCTGCGATTCAAAGTGTGTGTGTCTGTGTGTGGCGAACATTCTTAAACAGTGACGGCAGAATTCCCTTGTAGGCCAGACCCCGGGAATGTTTGATGCACAGGCTGGTGGTTTCAAAGGGAAGCAGTTTTTTTATTATTATTATTATTATTATTATTATTATTATTACACAGAAACCTGTAACTTCTTTGAAATGGTGCATAGTGGTTTTAGTTTAATGATGATCCTGTAGAAGATTTAAAAAAAAGAATTATTTTGTTGTGGGAAAATCCCTGAAGCAACTGACACAGCAGAGCCCTTTAGTGTAACTCTATAGTTAAGTCTTTCATTATAAGGGCAGCAGGTACACAAATCCTCAGACAGTCTTTGCACAAAATTCTCTCTGTTCTGTGATTCTGCTTTCAAGGGCAGCAGGTAGTGTAATGGGTACAGATGTTGTCTTGTCTTCATGTCTCTGGTTCGAATCCGACTTCTGCTGTAGCACCCTTGATCAGAGTATCAGCCCCGAGTTAGTGCACAGTGAATACCCAGCTATATAAAGTGGGAAACCACAATAAAATTACGTAACATTTTGTCATTGGAAGGAGTCTGATGAAGGTTGGCGATGATCAGTTTGTTAGGATGAAAGTATTACCTGAGACAAAGAACAATATTTTCAAAGGCAACAAGGCCGAATTATGACAACTGAGTTCTGCTCAGTGTGACGAATCTCCAGTTCCCTGCAGATCTTCATACACAGAAGCATGTGACTGTCAGCCTGTGTTGTGTGTACATCTGTCACTGTTCTTAATTGCACTAATCAACATCTGGGCAACACACATACTGCAGTCTGGACAGATGCACGTTTACATATTTGCATTTGCTTCCCACTGTCCTTTTGAAAGTCTGTCAGTGGGTTGAACGTTATCAGTGGATGAACATTATGGGACCTAGAGTCCTTGTGTCAGCCTTTCTCAGGTTTCTGTAGGATATAAATCTATTACAATTTGCTTATTTATGCTGCCAGCCAGAACCTTTGCTGTGTATTTGAAAGCAGGGTTCAACAGGATGGGTTCGTCACATACGAGCTTGGAATACTGTGGCTCTGGGTTTTGAGAAGCCTGAATAACCTTTGTATGAGTGTGACATTTTTGGTCTTGCTGGAGGAAGGGTGACTGGTACTTAGACCTATTTTGTGCTGGGTCACTCCCTCTAGTGGATACATTGGGTTATTGCTTTCAGGTCTTTCCGCTCATTGCTTTTGTGTGTTTAAATGCTGAAAAAACACTGCCTGTTTAATATTGCTTGATAATGTGTTGTCTTGTATTTTTAACGTGTCTTTTTCAAATTGTGAGAGAAAACACTTTGCACTGATAACCCAGCTGTTGTGATATGTTTACTTCAAGTTGATTGTTTACCCTTTCCCTTTGTATACACTCTACAGGCCTGGTGGATGCACTTAGATGTCTGCAATGAATGCTGCGGCTGGAATACCTCAGTGTTTTGGATCCCCATGCTTGGCACTCAGTAGGACAAGAACTTCTCAGCAGAGAACGTCATGAGCGTAGCCGATCCAGTAGGGGTGGACTCCACTAACACCTCGTATCTGGACATGGCTGCTGGCTCAGAGTAAGTATGCACTGCGTGTGCCTTTCCCCTCTTCCAATACTTTCTCCTCTTATTCTTCATTCCCATTTGTTTTTTTTTTTTGGGGTTTTTTTCCCCTTATGCATTCTGTTCCTGCACCTGCTGTGAAATGAATGAGTCTTTTTCACAGCATGTTGACCACTTCTCTTTGTAGAGGATTGGCTGTGGTGTGAGTTTTCAAGGACCAGTACTGACATGAGTATTAGATATCGATGATAATCAACTGCATTTACCTGCACACACCTTTTTCGACACGTTGAAGACGAATTTACTTGTGGCTGTGGGTATATAAAATCACACACAGTATTCACATTTTTAATGTTGTACTGAATTGCTGTGGTCTCGACTGCATTAATGGTTAAGGCCCTTAAGTTCATAAGTCCCTGGGATTGTATTTGTCGGTGCAGCACAGTCTGCAGCTGTGTCTTGATAATAAAACTTAATGTCCTCGTTGGGACTGAGTGTTTAACTGGGTTCTCTAGGCCATGAAGTCCTCAGCCTTTGTTTTGACCTATCAGCGAATTTCCTGGACTGATGTTTTTGCATTTTTTAACTTCCTAACCATCTTCAAATTGAATCTACCCATTAAACTGTCTCAGGTTGTAAAGGTCAGGTATCCAGAAGGCAGCTGAAAGGCAGGGTAGAGCTTACCGGCCCACCCAGGCTGATCTGTGTTGCAGGCACATGTTGGTAAAAACGCTGTCGTGATGTAGCACTGGTGTGCATGTCAGTAAGGATTGGCTGGCTGGCTGCTGGGTTCTGAGAGCTGCATCCATTAATGTTCTGGTTCACTGCAGAGGATTGCGCAGAACATGCTGTTTGTGCTGCTGGCATCTTTGCGTTGTCATGACAACATGCACACGCACATACAAACTTCAACCTTGTGGCAGCTCCTTTTTCTCTGTGTTCCATCCTTTTCTGCTTGCCCTGCCCCCCTCCGTACACACACACACACACAACAGGTGTGCCCTCTTGAGTGTGTGACGGCGCTTGCCCAGGTGTAGTAGGTGCTTTCTGGAACTGAGGCTCAATGTTATTTTTAGCCCCCTCTTTCAGAGCAGAGTAAGTTGGGGCTTCTGTCGCTGAGCTATTCTTGATGAGAATGAGTGGCGGAGATCTAGCTGTCTGTCCAGAGTAGGGCCCACACACACACCCAGCCTGCACTTTCTTTCTCCCTTTGCTTTTTTCTTTTCTGTGCAGTTCTTTAAATGCAGAGTGCCGTCTTTGTCTTTTGTTTGAGTGTCCCATTGTGTGAAATCATTGTACTATATATGGCTTTGTGCGATGTTGCACCTTGTATTTTTCTCATTCCGGGTCTACTCCACTTCTCCAAGCCCCTTTGTTAGACAAGTGAAACCATTTCCCTTTTTTTGGTTACACTGAGCACTAGAAATGGCTCTGGTTTCACTGCATGTCTTATGCTTGGTCCTTATATTCTCAAGCAATGAGTCATAGTTTATTTTACTGGCCAGTTCAACTAGATCAGGGTGTAATAATAATAAAGGGGTAAAGCCAAAAAAGTAAAGAGTGTAACTGTGTAATGTGAGGCTTGAATGTAGATGAAAATCTTTGAAACCTATTGTCAATTAGAATATAATTCTCCCAGGGACTGGCATTACTAGTAAAACTAGAAGAAGCAGTGGGCTGGGTCACAGTTGCCCTCCCCTGTTAAAGCATGTAAACATGCAGTGTCGGTTTTCGTTTGTGTCGTAAGAAAGTGATTTGCATAGGGCCTGACCCTACTGTGTGTGTCGTGTGTGTCATGTGTGCGCGTGTGCGCAACTGCACACATCCTCTTTGGGGCAGTTAGGCTAAAAGGAGCTCCGCCCTTCACTCTGGTGTGCTCCACTTTTGCTTTCACTTTGCTGCCGAGGCATGGTGAAAGCAGTGCGGGCTTACATACAGCAGGTGTTGAATTTGTTTGAGCTGAAAAGGAAGAGGGTATGTGGGATGGGGTTGATCGGGTTGCTGCAAATTCTCGTTTTGGACTAGTAACACTTATGTGACATCTGTTTTCAGTAGTGCCTTGGATAATGTGACATCCATGCTGTGTGTGAGCGTGTGACTTCCTTCTGCTCCTGTGATCCTTTGAGGTATTTTTTTTATGTGGATATGGGGCTGTGCTGTGCTGTGCTGTGCTGTTTTTTTCTGCCCTGCCAGTGCTCTGTGAGGGTCTGTTTCCTCTTTCTTATTCCATCAGGCATTGGTTCATACCTCCCTCTCAAGCTGGCTGGTCAGCTTGTCCTTCCTCTCTGTAAATGGGTCATACATAAGAGAAGAGGTGAACCTCATTGGAAGGGAAGCCCTTGCTTTGGGTCTTGCTCATTGGGTTCACTGGTAGTGATGGTCTGGTGACAGTGGCACCACAGTATTTTTGGTCAAGGTCTCTGTTTAATTCAGCTCCTGGAATGCATATATGTGTCAGTGTGGTTCTAAATTTGTGCCCTGCTTCTGTCTCTCATTGCTTGGTGCTCATGTGTGACCTTGATGTGATTTGGAGGGACTGGTACAATGATCGAGTTAGTGCAGGTTGTGCCCTCATGGCTGACCAGTGCAGTGCTTTAGCGTGTGTGTGTGTGTGTGTGTGTGTGTGTGTGTGAGAGAGAGAGAGAGAGAGAGCTTGTGTCCTGAATGCTGAATGAATCAGTTCGTCTGTAATGTCTTCCTGCTCCTTTGTTTCTTCTTCTCGTTCCTTTTCGTCTTTGTGCGTGTGTCTGTGTGCACGCACAGAGATTTGCTGCATTTTTAAGGTGCCTGAACTCAGCGAGACTGTCCCCCCTCACACCAGCTGCTGCACACTCCCTTGTGGCAATTCTTTTGGTACTTTTCACCTCTCTAGCTCTGTTACTTTTCCCCTCCAAAAATTTCTGTTAATCTGCTCCTGCTGGCTACTGGACCAAAGGACAGTGTCATTTGAAAATGAATAAGTGAACAGAGTAATTAAGCATGTTGATGTAATGTGATATTTTGTTTCTCTGTGGGAGTTATTTGTTTTTGTTTGTTTATGTGTGTCTCCGTTCAGTGAGACAGTGTTGTCACCTGCAGATAGAAGTTCCTTCTCTAAAGCACCTCCATTATGAGAAGATTGGGGGGGGTTTATTTCCATTGCTGTCAGTTGTGGTGATGTGACAGCAGCTGTCAGACGCATTGGATAGACCTTTTGTTTTCTTTGGTGCTTCTGTCTCTCCGTTCCTCTTCCTCTTACGCAGAAGTTACTTCTGTCCTCTTCCATTCCCATCACTTTTGCCAAAGCATTTGCAAGTTAACTGTATAGAACAGGTGGAATGGATCACTCTGAATGGTAGCCATTCATTAAAGGTTTTCTGTCCTTCATCCCGATTTCTGTCCTTCACACTTTCCCTCTTACCTCCCACGTTTGCGTTGTTGGTCCTGTCCTTCCTACACGGACGTTCCACCCACTGCCTGCCTCATTCCCCATGTTTCGCTCTCTTGTCCAGCAGACCCGAGTCAGTAGAGGCCAGCCCTGTGGTGGTGGAGAAGTACAGCTATCCACACCAGGGTTGCAGCGCCAGCTCTAACCACTCCCACAGCTACATCGGCCTGCCCTATGCTGTGAGTATAAGCGCACACTTGTTCACCCCCTACGTGACCTACATAGGCAAGCTCTTCGCTGGCTAATCATCAGTAAGCTCTCACGCGGCTAATAGTGCTTACCTTCCTGGACCATTGAGAGGAGCATTCTTTTGTTTCACTCTGTTTTTCTGTCAGGACCACAACTATGGTGCACGGCCCCCACCCACACCGCCAGCCTCACCGCTGCCAGCAGTTCTGATACGGACAGGTGAGGCGCTGTTTGTGCCGGCCCCCCAGGACGAGGTGTCTCGGGGCACCACTCTCAGCACCTCTGAAGACAGTAGCTACGGCGCTGACATCACTCGCTGTATCTGTGGCTTTACTCACGATGATGGATACATGATTTGCTGCGACAAGTGCAGGTGAGGCAGTGGGTTCGATCTCCCTGTTGGCTTTATCTCTAAGGAGCTGAAAGTTGTGACTCCATGCCACGTTTACGCAGAGGAGCGTTTTAGAGTCTGTTTGCCTTTAGCACAGTTGCCTTGCCCTTCACCCACACTATACTCTTGCATATTTTAGAGTAGATGTTATGCTCTGATTCTCAATTGCTCTGTGCAGTGTGTGGCAGCACATAGACTGCATGGGGATCGACCGGCAGCACATTCCTGAGACGTACCTGTGTGAACGCTGTCAGCCGAGGATCCTGGATCGCGACCGGGCCATTGTGCTCCAGACCCGCAAGAGAGAGAACATGTCTGGTGAGTAACCCGACTGGTCAGTTCCATCAGGTATGGTTAACTCCAGAGGAAGTTTTAGACATAAATCTTAGTGTCACTGATTGTTTAGCTTTCAAACCTGCACCATGCTTCCACCACCTGGGCTTTTGTGTGCCTACAGTGGAAATTTGAACTGGTGCATTGGGTAAAATGTCTAGGTTCAGAATGGATTAAACAAAGCATGTAGAATGTTCTGTCTTGGTTTCATTCTAGGTCCATGGATTTGTGGTAAACATGGGTGCGTGATATTGTGTTTTTCAGACGGGGACACCAGTGCCACGGAGAGTGGAGATGAGGTACCCCTGGAGCTGTACACAGCTTTTCAACACACGGCTGCCAGTATCACGCTAACCCCCACACGTGTATCCAACAAGCAAGCTGAGAAGAAGCGTAAGAAGAGTGTTGACAAGGAGCCTGGGCCCACCACAGCTCGAGCCAAGAAGGTCTTACACCTCTTCCCGTGTGGAATTTGAAACAAAATAAGCTGTTATAATGGTTATGATAGCAGGCAATATGATGTTTCTTTGTCTGTTTACTGCAGGCATTTCGCGAGGGTTCCAGGAAGTCCTCCCGAGTAAAAGTAGGTGAAGTCCTGTCACTGTACATGCATTCATGATCCTGTTTGTCTGAACATTTTTTTTGTTAAATTAAATGCAAATAGTTAGTCACTCAGTTCAGAAATTGTCTAGAAGCCAACCCTGCTAACATGTAATAGTCCTAGTGACACGATTTCCAAGAACACTCTTCCTCTCCTTTTCACGTAGTGCTTTGTTCAGCATTCTGGTCTGTTTCAGACCCCTTTTGTAGCATGCATTGAACCATTTTCTCCCTCTTCCAGGGCTCTGCTCCAGAGATAGACCCAACAGACTCCTCTTCGCTGTGGGAGAACACAATCAAGACCTGGGTGGAGCACTATGAGGAGGCCAACGCCAATCAGTACAGCGAGGAGGTGCAGATCCTGCTCAGCGTGAAGGAAGCTGGAGATGCGAGAACACGCGCCTATAATACCAGCAGTGCAGCTTTCAAGCCTCCCGTGGAGGTGGGTGTACTCTTGGTAAACCCACAGCATGCCATCTTCACGCCCCTACCTTTGCCATTCCGCTCATTCCGTCGATTTGTCTGCAGAGCCAAGTTCAAAAGAACAAGAAGATCCTCAAAGCAGTGCGCGACATTGTTCCAGATACTCTCATCATTGAGTACCGTGGGAAGTTCATGCTCCGACAACAGTTTGAAGCCAATGGTTGCTTCTTCAAGAGGTGAGGCCCTTGTATACATGTGTATTTCAGTGCTAGAAATCATCTTAAGATGCTTGCAGCCTGGTTTGAGATGAAACAGTTGGCCTGGACGTCTTCTGTTAACATGTACTGGGATGTTTTGGTATGTTTAATGAAAGCACTAGGAAGATCAGCTGTAGTGCAGCCATGATGGTTCTGTGTAAACGTAGCCTTGCTGTCCCTATTCAGTGCCTCCCAACCGCTCCTGTATGGGCCCTGGGTCCTAGTCTTCGACTCATGGCTATGCCTTTATATGTGCCCTTCCGGCAGTTTGTCTGTCAAGCACCTCTCCTGCTTTTCTGTCTTTATCTATCATTCCCTCTCCAGGCCCTACCCTTTTGTGCTCTTCTACTCAAAGTTCCATGGCCTGGAAATGTGTGTTGATGCACGGAGCTTCGGCAATGAGGCCCGATTCATCCGCCGCTCCTGCATCCCGAACGCAGAGGTGATTTTTCCCTTGTTCACCGTTTACACACCTCTGGGGCAAAGCTGTCTAGGAAGGGCGCACTTTCCATGAAGCACATGTACTATTGAATCTTGTCTGAACTGTGTGGTTTGTCTCACGTGCTTGTTTGACTGAAATTTTGGCCGCATTTGACTTCCAGGTGCGTCACGTGATTGAGGAGGGCACGCTGCACTTGTACATCTACTCTGTGAAGCCCATCACCAAAGGCAGTGAGATCACCATTGGTTTTGACTATGACTACGGCAGCTGGTGAGCTGGTGAAAGAACACAGATGCATCATTTATAGCTACAGTGCGCCAGCCACAGGCTGTATTTATGATAAAGAGTGATGTTTTAGCATCTAGGAGGTGCAGCATGTGAACGCTCTGCCCTGCGTCACTCCATCTCTCCACAGCAAGTACAAGGTGGACTGCGCATGCTTGCGAGGAAGCATGGACTGCCCGGTGTTCCGGCTCAACTCGGAGCCTGCCGAAAATCTGGGGGCAGGCACTGAGTCCCGGCGTCGGCGGACACGCAAGGACAAGGAGACACAGCGGGAGAGAGAGCGGGACAGCGAGGCAGCGCAAAACCAGAATGTGGCGCTGGATGGTGACAGCACTGGCACCAAGAGCAAGTCCTCTGTGGACAGCAAACAGAGGAGGATGTCCCCGCTCCGTCTCTCCGTTTCCAACAACCAGGTATCTGTGGTACAACTGGCGCAGTATGACCAGTGAGCTGCTGATACCCTGCCTTCCCCTCTTTCCTGCGTCACCCACATTGTCATTCCTTGTGCTCTTTACCGTTGTTGTCATTGTATTGACTCTCACATTGTAAACGTGTTGTGAGTTGTCTCTTTGGCTCTGACATCACGTTTCTGTCATGGGGACAAACCATCTTCTCATAGTCTTAACCAGAGTGGGATATTTGTGCAGGGAGGGACACCCTCCACCTTCAAGTGACCTTTTTGGCATTCCGCAGCTGCAGAATCTTCTGTTGGGTAATTGTTGGTTGGGGTGAGGGTTAACACAGTTAGCAGGCAAACGGTGTCTTACTGCTTTAGTCATGTGATGTCCTTCACGACAGGTAAACGTGAAGGATTCAAGATGTTGTTGTCCTCAGTAATTCCCACGGCCTTTCCCTAGATGTTGTACCAGGGAATTAAGACCCTGTCCTCCACTGAGAGTGTATCTCTTTGCTGCATTTGCTGTGCATCCCTGGTGTTCGTGTTCAGGTCATTAATTGCCTGCTGAAGGTGTGCTGTGTATCTTAGAGGTCCTCCAAATTGGTGGAAACCTCTCAGTGGGTTTATTGTACAGTGAATCCTTGGTTGTTCTTTGTGTGGTGGTCTACAGACTAGGCTTTTATCTGTAATGCCTGGCACCAGGCAGGGGTTGTTGTGGTGAAGGTGAAAACATCAGAAGACCCTACCAACATGGGTCTCATACTGTGAGCAGTAGCAAGAACCAAACACTTAGAGAAGCTGGAGAAATGGAAGTTTTGTGTGATTGCTGAGGATGCGCTGGTTTGGACTTTCCGGCAAGGCCTTCTATCCAGACCAGAGTGGCACACTGAACAGCTGTGGCTCTCACTGTCAGTGAGTGTGCGGATCAGCCCAGTACTGCAGCAGCACCAGGACTTTATGCGAGCACCCGCACCCAGGAGCTGGATAGTCCTAGAGAGGAGGCTTTTTCCTTCAAACGACTAGTTCAATAATAAAGTACAGCACAAGCATTGAGAAAATGCCCTTCCCTTTTTCCTCTCTTCCCCCCCGCCACTTTCTCCAACCCCTCCCTTAGTCTGTAGCCAGACCGACCACAGTGCCGTGATAAAGCACCCCCTCTCCCCTCTTACAGGAACCTGAGTTAATTGAGGATATAGAAGAGAAAACCTCCATTAGCAATGAAGTAGAGATGGAGTCAGAGGAGCAGATTGCAGAGAGGAGGAGGAAGATGGTAAGTGCGCCAAGTGGCCGTGGGGTAGCCACAGACCTGGTGTGGCCTTTTTTGGTCTCCTGTATATTCCCAGTGGGTCCCAGGCAGACCACTACTTGCTACTCCTGTTTCTGCTCCTACCGTGGCGCAGTCTGGGATGCGCTGCCATGCCCTATGTGCTCTCCTCTCGCTGCCTCTTGCTGGCCGGCTCGCTCACTCTTTGTAATGTCCCCTTGGTGCTGCCTTTTCTCGCCTCATTTTTAGTAGTTTAGTTTTTGCAGTAAGTTCATTTATTAGAAATACAAGTCAAGGGCAAAAAGCTCATCAAAGCAAACTCTACATGTTAACGTCATCTGTTTCTACTAGCTTAGCTCACAGTGATGCCATTTCTCTAAGTTATTGTCTGTTAGTGTATAAATAACTAGCTTTTCTGCTTGTGTACATCTAAAGAATGCAGACACAGGTTAACATGTATTTGCTTTGTGCCATTTTTCCACCTTGGGAAAACCACCATCAAATACACTGCAGATGCCTTTTGTATTCCTTTTAGAGGGGGAGTTTTCTGGGCAATGATGGTGATGGAAGAAGCTGGTCTCTGATGCTAGCACTCCATTGAGTTCTGGGAGATCTTTAACCAACCTCCAGACGGATACCATGTCACAGTGCGCTGCTTCAGTGTTTTTTTTTTTTTTTTTTTTTAATTTTTTTATTTTAAATTTCAAACTGGACCAAGTTCTGTACAGACCATTGATGGTTACAGTGCAGTTTTTTTTTTTTTTTTATTTAAACTGAGCATATTAAGAACTGAATGGTATTTTAAAAGGGGAGGAAGGGCTCATCAACTTTGTTATAGGTAACAGCCAAGATCTGCAATATGGGTCTGACTTTTCATAATCCCCTTCACTTCCTGGTAGGCTCTTTTCAGTCCAGTGATGGCACAGGAGTGTTTGAGATGCAAGTACGGTCCACCCATAAACCTAATTTGTTTAGCTCTGCTGTACCCTGTCAGTGGCGCTCAGTGCCTTTTCTGGGGGAGATATTTGCTCTGTGTCTTTCTTTTCACCAGTCTGTCTCTGTTTGGCTGAGGTTGCAGTCTGAGGTGTTCTGCACAGTACTTCTTTTCTCAGAGCATTCAAGGATCACCTTAGTCATTTTGTTTCTCTTTCCTCCCCTTTTTCCCTTTCATTTGAACAATAACATTTTCATTTTAGCTCCAGCTTTACATTTCTGGTGTCTGTGGATGAGATATGAGCAGGACTAAATTTGATGCTATGCTGTGTTAATGAGGAGCTATTTGGTCACCATCTCACAGTGCCCAGGTCTCCACAGGGGGCACATGCAGAGGTGCATCCCTCTGGCTAACAGTCCCTCATCTTTTTCTGTGCAGACGCGAGAGGAAAGGAAAATGGAGGCCATCCTGCAGGCCTTTGCTCGGATGGAGAAGAGGGAGAAACGACGGGAGCAGGCACTGGAGCGGATCGGCACCAAGACAGAGGTGGGGACCCGCAGTGACGTCAAGGAGGAGCCCCCCACAACTCCTGAGGCTGATACCTCAAGTGTGCCACAGGTAACAACGCAAATATACATGTTCTGTGCTTACTGGCCGTCAGTTGTTTTATTGGCATCTGTTATCAGAGACCTTGTTGTTCTGTCCTTGTCTAATGTCTCTGTCCTGGTCTTTATCCCCTGTGTCAGCCTCAGCTGGAACCAGCAAAGGAGGAGCCAGGAGCCAAGCCCCTGGCCAAAGTGAGCCGCTCCAAGCAGAGGAAGAGTCTGTCACGGAGTCGAACCCACATTGGGCAGCAGCGGCGCCGCACCCGCACCATCAGCGCCTGTTCCGAGCTGCCGCCCTGCTCACCTGGGGACTGCCCTGAAGTGCAGCCTAGTGAGCTCCCAGAAGACCCACCCCCACCAGCCCCTGAGCCTGAGCCAATGCCAGTCCAGCCTCCAGATGCAAGCCCCCCTCACAGTAACTCTCCGGCACCACCCTGTCGCTCCACAAAGTATCCCAAGACTAAAAAGGTGCTCCCCCTCCCGCCTGTAGATAGCATGTTTCTTAGACCTTACTAGCTGTTACTCTATTTTATTAATCTGGTAGGGCTGCAGTGGTACTCAGACTAACCAAAGAGTATTCTTGCCCTCACTTGCCCTCTGTGCAGCACTTAGTAAGTGAGTGGATGGTGGAGAAGCAGGAGCCCCCACCTGAACGTCCCTCCGAGCGCCCGCTGCGCATCAGCAGTGACCCTGAGGTGCTGGTCACCCAGCTCAACTCCCTGCCTGGTCTGACATGCAGCCCCCAGGTGTATGGCACACCGAAGCACTACGTGCGCTTCTCCTCACCCTTCTTGACAGGCCGCAGCCCTGCCACGCCCACCGGGGTGCCCATTGGCCGCCGGCGATCCCGCGAGCTGCCCGAGACTCCCACTGCTACCGGGTCCTGTAAGAAGGTAGGGCTGCATCGCATATCTGGTCACTTTGTCTGCTGTGACTACAGAGGTTCTTTCTTGTGTTCACTGTTGCACTTCTCTTCCTCTCCTGCAGCGGTGGCTGAAACAGGCGCTGGAAGAAGAGAGCTGCTTGAACCCAGCCAGCCGCCCAGCCGTTGTCCTGCCCGGGGAGGGGCCACTCAGCCCCCCCGTCAACGGGGACTCGGACAGTCCTGTCCCGATTAATGGCAGCTGTGTACCTGGTAGGGAGGCGATTACGATGTGCTGGCAGGGGGTCCCTGGAGGGACCACAAGTCTATTTTTCATCTCATTTTCCAGCTCTAAGTGCAAAAAGGTGTGGATATTTGTGCAAAATATATTTCAGCAAAATTTCAGCACTACCCCTATACTGTGGTGCTCTTTCATAATGTGGCTAAAACTGGTGTGATTTTTTTTTTTTTTTTTTGA
The DNA here is from genome assembly GCF_900964775.1 of Scleropages formosus. NCBI lineage: Eukaryota > Metazoa > Chordata > Actinopteri > Osteoglossiformes > Osteoglossidae > Scleropages > Scleropages formosus. The sequence goes on from NC_041807.1 coordinate 19,519,071, forward strand.
ATGCAATTAATGTGCTTAACACACTGCAAATACTTCAATAAATGATTTATTCATGTAGCAGACCCTTTTCTTCAAAGCGATGTACCATTATTTTCACATTTATGCAGCTGCGCAATTATTTGAACTTACCAGACATGGAAACGAGTTTCAGACTTTGAGACCACTGTGCTAGAAGGTTCTGTTTCACTGATCCTGTCTGGCTTTTCTAACCACTTTGTCTCCATCCTCTACCACTAGAGCTACCTGCTCCACTGAAGAAGAGGCGCCTCTGCACCCTGGATGTCTGTACATCAGAGAACTCAACCCCCTACGGCTCTCCTTACGCCACTCCCACCCGAGCCGACCTCCCAGAGACACCTGTCCTCCTTTCCACTCCCCCCTGCCCCCACTTGGAGGACCGTGTCGTCGAAATCACGCCCACGACCTCGACACACAACCTCCAGGCAGTGCCCCATCCTGCACAGCCAGAGGTAGGAGCACCATGACAGACTACGCAGGGTGTAGAAAATATACTATGGAGCATAGAAATGGAGACCCATGTTTCTTTTGTGTTGCAGGGCGAATTGTCTCCCGACTGTTCTGCCGAGGGAAGCCGCAGGTCCAGCATGCAAGAAGTGAGTGTGTTTCTACACACGTGGTTGTGTCATTTCTGTCATATGTAAGACCAGAAGATGCATCTCTGTTTACCTGGTTTTGGTGCAGTTGGATGGTGTTTGTGCACCTTTGTGTTCCCTCCTATCTGGTCCTCATCTTCTGTCCTCTTATTTGCTCTGCACTCTGCCCAGACCACACAGCCTGAGTGTCCAGCCACGCTGCTGTCTTCGCCATCTGTGCGGACCTCCAGTTTGGATGTCCCTCCCAAGGAGATCAAGAGTGTAAGCATGCTTAGTCCGCAGCCCCCGCAGCCGGACCCCCAGGAGTACGTGGGCGAGGAAGAGGGAGAGTCTGGCGCAGAGACTGTCCAGGACACCTCTCTTGTGGAGTCCCACGCACCCTCTTACCCACCCTGGGTAAAAAGCCCAGAGCAAGCAAGTGTGTCCTTTTCTCCACTGAACTCCAATCTTCGGGACCTCACACCTTCTCACACCCTGGAGCCAGGTGCCTTCCAGCCAGATTCGGGGATGAGCTTCAGGGAGGGCACATTCTTCTACACATGCTCTGAGGAAGGGGGCGCTATAGCAATCGCACGGTCATTGGGCTCGGACTTACTGACCCATAACCCTCCACAAAAGAAAAAGGTAAGAAGGAACTTTCAGTGTAATTCGGTTACATTCTGTATAATATACCTTATTCATAAGGTAATGGAAGAAAATAATAATTAGTATCTCTGAGAGCAGGTCATGGCAGTGGCCTGTCAGCTCAGCTTGTTTGGTCATGTATTGCTTCTGGTTCTGTGCATTGTGTGACTCCTGGGTCACCCTCTCAGGTGTCCTTGCTGGAGTACAGGAAGCGTCAGCGCGAAGCTCGGCGTAGCGGATCCAAGGCAGACAGCGAGTTGCCCACCTCTGCCCCAGCACCCCCTTTACCAGGACTGTGTCGTACAGACAGCAGCCCGCCAACGCTGGACGGCGCCCTGGAAACGCTAGTCCAGCCTCCTGGCTCCACCCAGGAACCAGTTCCACCCAGCGAGGATGGAGACGTTCTGCCTTCGGGAGAGAGGGAGGGTCGAGAAGGACAGTGGTATGACTGTGTTAATACTTGGAGCAGATTTACTCCCAGCACACACACACATACACATGCTGACACACAGCTGTCCAGTGTACACTGTAGCAACAGCAGAGATTTTGTGTGTGAGACAGGTGTCGGGAGACCAGCGCCGTTCACCTCATGTTTATCCCGTTTTTGCTTTGCAGGACTTGGTCAACATCAGTGGAGCAGGCAAGGGAGCGCGGTTACCAACGGGCCCTGTTGCTCAGTGATCACCGCAAGGAACGCGACTCTGGTACGACCGGGAGGCTGGGCTGCATGTTTTGTTTTTCTCCTCTTCTCTGTTGGCTTCCTAAGAGTCATGAGTCTGTGAAGTGTAACTTTGTTTTTGTATTTTTCCACTCAGAGGGTGGAGACGCAGCTGTGGACACGAGCGATTCAGCGGGGTTGCGGTGCCCCTCGCCGAAATTGCACAGAAGTTGCCGGAGCCCCTCAGTGCACAAGGTGAGTCTGACATTTCCGAGAAACCGCCCCATGTGTTCAGTGTTCTTGCTCGTCAGCCCTGTTGCTTGTGCCACAGATTGTCACCTGAAGAGAAGGTTGTCTTAGTGACCCCCTCCTCTGTCTCTTTCTGTCTCCCAGCCGTGTTCTCCGGGCCCCGGATTACCCCCCCAGTTCGCCAGCACCTGCGGAAAGGAAGAAGACGGCAATAGCCAGCCTCGCGCCGCCTGCCCCTCCCCGTCCGTCCAGCACGTGAACAATCCCGCAGGGCCCAAGCCAGCCCCACTGACCACCACGAAACTGCACTGCGGAGCCTCGGCTGTGGCCCAGGGCCTGTTTCCTGCGTCTTCGGTGCTGCACTCCCCCAAAGCCCAGCCACAGGGTTCTCCATACCGCGGCCAGCGCCCCTTCCTTCTGACACCACCTCAGGGCCAAGGCCAGTCACAGACCCAGTCAAGCCCAGGTGCATTCCCCCAGTTTGGCCCCCAGGGAGTGCCACCGCCCCCACCGCCGCCACCACCCCCGGCACCTCCGACATCCACCGCCCACTTCGCGGGCCAGACGGCAAACTCCACAGCATCCTTTCCGGGCTACCAGGCTGCAGTGGTGGCCCAATTTCCCTCTGGTTCCAAACCCCTAATGCAGACTCACCACGCACTGCACTACCAGAGCTCCTCTGCTCCCCCTCCGCCCCCGCCACCGCCCCCCCACCCGGGACCCTCTCTCCTGCACGTGAGCCTGGCTCCCTCTGTCCAACAGCACCAGCTCCTGTTGAACTCTGCTGCCCCTCCCTCTTGCCTGCTGGGCTCCAGTCCCCTGCCTCCCCCCCCTCCACCCCAGTCCCAGGGCCCCCCGCAACAGTCAGGTGGCAACACTCTGCTGTCCCTCCAACAGGCCCCTCCGCCCCCACCACCTCCTCCCCCCGCGCCCTCTGGCAACCCACCTCTGCAAGCCGGACACCACTTCCAGGGCATAGGGACTTTCCAAGCACCCCTGCTACACCCTGGGGCTTCGGGCGCAAGCTCCGTAGCCAGCGCCACCTACCAGACTCACCAGCAGGGTGCTCTCCCACCACCACCCCCTCCCCCGCCCCAGCAAACTGCGGTCACACAGACGCAGCCCGCACCCCCGCAGCTGGCCGCCGGCATACGAGGGGCCCCCCCTTCCTCTACCCCCTTCCACAACGCAGGGTATCTTGGCTCAGGGTGGCACTGACCCGGCTTGCCCAACCCCAGAGCCAGAGGGTTTTGCTGTCACCTACGGTGTAAATATTTTCTATGTACCAGTACTCAAAGTCAACGGAAAACAGCACAGAGGAGGGAGGGAAGGAGGAAAGAGTACTTCTCCTGTGAAAGCCAACAGGAGTCCTGTGAGGAGACTGGGACCGAAGGAGGACGTATGAAACGTGGTGCTCATCCCCATCGGTGTGGCGTCATGCGCCCAGGGGGGCGTCGTCTTTCTCTATTACTGTAACTGTTTAGTGACCCCGACCCTCTGCAGAGTCCCCTCCCATCTCTCTCTCTCCGGCGGCCTGTAATCGGTCCTTCCTTCCTTCCCCACTTGTCCGTTGGACTAGTTCCACACCTTGTCTGTTCTCTTAAACCGTTTGTCTGTCTGGTGGCTCATTTTAGAGGGGGGGGAAAAACTGCTTTTTTGTACAAAGAATTTACAGAATTATTATTTTTTTGATTCTTCATGTAAAAAAAAAAAAATCTGTGCTTCATTGCAGAGATTTAGAGGAGAGACTTCTGGTAGTCTGTTTCACTGCCCTAGGAGTTGATGCTCGTGTGTGTGTGTGTGTGTGTGTGTGTGTGTGTGTGTGTGTGTCTGTCTGCGGGAGGGTTTGCAAGTGAGGGTGGCCCAGGTAACGTGAATGTTTGTTGGCTTGAAGTTACCTTGAGTGGGTGAACTTGCCTTTAGGTAGTATTTTAGCATTTTATTTTTGAATTTTAATGGTTATTTGTAGAAATGTAATTTAATGTATAGATGGTTACTCCAGCTTTCCGCAGAGACACATGTAAATAGAAGCTTCTTTTCTTTACTACGCGTGTACAATTCGCTCCCATCCCATTTTGGAATATTGTTGTAAATAAGAACACTCTCTTTGCTAAGCTGAATGTTTCTGTGACCGTAGCACTATTTTTATTGTTCATCTTTGGGTTATTCCATTTTGATTTTGTCTTTTTTTTTATTATTTGTGTGCGTGCGTGCGTGTGTGTGTGCGTGCGTGTGTATGGGAAGAAAGACAAACAGCATCGGTTGGCTGTTTTCATTGTTCATAATAATAAATCACAGTAATGTCAGTTTTATACCACCCTGCGTCTTGTGTGTTAATATGGGCCTTAGATTTAAGAAAATAGAGTTTTAGAGAAACCGGGGCGAGGGGAGCTGGGTCCAACAGAGTTTCAGGAGTCTATGAATTTCATTGGCTATTTTTTGGAGGCTTTCCACTGTTCTCTATACTTGATAATGGTGCCATCTGTCGGCAGTGTGTAGAAGAGCACGTTGTACTGATTCATATTTCCATTTATCTCCTCAAAGTGAGTACAAGTGCTCCTCGACTTAGGACACGAGCCACTTACAGCCACCTTATTTTATTTTCAAGTCCCAAAGTTCAGTTGTAATATGGCCAGCTGGTGGCGTAGTAGTTAGAGCTACTGCCTTTAGGTCCAAAGGTTGTAGGTTCAAATCCCACTTCCAACTGTAGTACTCTTGAGCAAGGTACTTGGCCTGAATTACTCCAGTAAAATTACCCAGCTACATAAATGGTAAATAGTTCTAAGCAGATTAACATTGTTAGTTGCTTTGAAGAAAAGTGTCAGAGGCAACAGCTGCTCCATCTGTTATGTAGTAATACCGTTTGACCGAAAGACTCTTTATTTGTTTTTGTTCAGGTCTCAGTCAATGTTTGGGTGTCTAGCAGCGACTGTGTTTTGTTTTCTGGATAAAATGCCAAGGGAACCTATTTCTTTTTTTTATACATTTTTATAGTTCTGTATTACATGGAGATTTGGCCTCATATTAATGTATCACTATTTTCTGTAATATCTGCGCGCAAACACACAACTGGAGAATATATGAAAGTGACATACTGAATTACTGTAATGGAGGCAGACGCTGTGACAGAGATATGTTGCGCTCTTCCTCAGCCTCAGGTCATTGCCTCCCCCTGACCCCACGGTATCTTTACTCACTTTTCAGTATTCCTTAAATACTATTCTTTGGGTTAGAACACTACACATGGAAAACGTTATCTAAGTGTCTTTGAGTACTTTATATATTTGTTGAAATGCTCACATTTTATTGACCAAATCTAGAAATATATGTAGCTTTTTGATGAATATATTAGACACATTAATGGGATACATATATACAGTTCCTTTGTACGGCCTTGAATTAGATGATCTGTCAAAATTCCACCTGACACAGATCCCAAACACCTACTGCCTACAGGTTACAAACAAGTTCATTGCGAGTTGATGCCAACAACACGATCGCATTGCCTTCTACGGTTGCCGGGGTTGTCCCCGGTTCGAGTGTGGCTGATCCACTGGGCACCCAGTTCTCTGTACCAGTTTGTGGAGTCGGTCTCCACCACCCCTTTTCCAGCCAAACGCAAAGGTGATCCGGTGGGAAGAAGCAAATCCTGGGAGGCTCAGGTTGTTCTGCCGATCCGTGTTCTCTCCAACACGCCTTGTGTCAGTTACACTCCTTGGAGGCAGGGATGTGCTCTTGTGCATCACACACCAGGTGCTTGAGTGGCGGGACTCCTAGAGAACCACGAAGGTGCAAGGCTTGGCTTCGCTCGGCTCGCTCCTCAACCCCCCCCAAGTGTGGTCCGACGGCCGCCAGTGCACTGGAACAGGTATACTAACACTGACTTCACAAGATGACGTGTTTTTGTCTTCACTAGTTAGTGTGAGAGATGGGAACAACGTGACAGCGATACTCAATGTGGGCGAACGTGTTATTGCACAATTTTATTTTACACAGCATCAGAGTCATACACCAGCAGGAATGTCAGTATAGTGTGTGGGGGGGGGAGTCGGGTGGGGGTGGGTGCGCTCCTGTTTGCTCTTTCGTGGTTTTTTTTTTTTCCATGGGTGTCACCATGATGTTGCCGATTTTAACTTTTACGACACAAAAGTTCCTTTAGAGGAGAGAAGGGTCCCTGGGCAGAGGGGGAGGAAGCTGTAATTGGGGTACTTGTACTGTGGTTACGGTGGGGTAACCCCCCACTTTGTGGCGTGTCTCTCCTCCCTCCCTTTAAGGCCACTTTTCGTGGTCAGATTCCCATCCATGCCATGATGGGTAAAAAGTTGGGCCATAAAATTTTGTAGACTGCCCCCCTAGTGGCCAAGGAGGAATCCTGTGGGACAGACCCTGGGGGGGAGACAAAACACTTTCAGGTTTTATGATGTAAAAAGGATCTTAGTGTTTACTGTGGTGTAACTATATGTAATATATAATATAATGCAATATAATCTGTGATGGACTGGCATCCCATTCAGGGTGTACAACCCCTCAGTCTTGCACCCAGTGTTTCCAGGATAGGCTCTGGTTCACCATGGTCTTCGTAAGTGGTTATTGCAACTGGGTGGACATTATGTTGAATATATATTACTTTAATATATACAGTCCTTTGGGGTGCTATGTACAGATAAGACTTTGTTGTTGTATACAATACAATGACATTTTATATAGAAACCCTGAGAGAACAGCAGCATATACATTCACTGGCCACTTTATTAGGTACACCTGTTCACCTGCTCGTTAATGCAAATATCTAATCGGCCAATCACATGGCAGCATCTCAATGCATTTAGGCATGTAGACATGGTCCAGATGATCTGCTGAAGTTCAAACTGAGCATCAGAATGGGGAAGAAAGGTAATTTAAAAGTGACTTAAAACGTGGCATAGTTGTTGGTGCCAGATGGACTGGTCTGGTCTGAGTATTGCAGAAACTGCTGATCTACTGGGATTTTCACACACAACCATCTCTAGGGTTTACAGAGAATGGTCAGAAAAAGAGAGAATATCCAGTGAGCGGCAGTTTTGTGGGCAAAAATGCCTTGTTTATGCCAGAGGTCAGAGGAGAGCAACCAGACTGGTTTGAGCTGATAGAAAGGCAACAGTAACTCAAATAACCACTTGTTACAACCGAGGTATGCAGAAGAGCATCTCTGAACGCACAACACGTCGAACCTTGAAGCAGATGGGCTACAGCAGCAGAAGACCACACTGGGTGCCACTCCTGTCAGTTAAGAACAGGAACCCAAGGCTACAATTCGCACGGGCTCACCAAAACTGGACAACAGAAGATTGGAAAAACATTGTCTGGTCTGATGAGTGTCGATTTCTGCTGCGACATTCAGATGGTAGGGTCAGAATTTGGCATAAACGACATGAAAGCATACATCCATCCTGCCTTGTATCAACAGTTCAGGCTGGTGGTGGTGGTGGTGTAATGGTGTGGGGATATTTTCTTGGCGCACTTTGGGCCCCTTACTACCAATTGAGCATCGTTTAAATGCCACAGCCTACCTGAATATTGTTGCTGACCATGTCCATCCCTTTATGACCACAGTGTACCCATCTTCTGATGGCTGCTTCCAGCAGGATAATGCGCCATGTCACAAAGCTCAAATCATCTCAAACTGGTTTCTTGAACATTACAATGAGTTCACTATACTCAAATGGCCTCCACAGTCACCAAATCTCAATAAAGCAGCGCAACTTTGGGATGTGGTGGAACGGGAGATTCGCATCATGGATGTGCAGCCGACACACGCAGCAACTGCATGATGCTGTCATGTCAGTACGGACCAAAATCTCTGAGGAATGTTTCCGGCACCTTGGTGAATCTATGCCACAAAGAATTAGGGCAGTTTTGAAGGCAAAAGGGGGTCCAACCCAGTACTAGCAAGGTGTAGCTAATAAAGTGGCCGGTGAGTGTATATATGGTTAGGGTTGTACATATAGTACTGTCCAAGCATCTTGTGCTGCTCAAGAAAACGTTTAAAGCTGTCTAGGCAATTCGTGTTTATTTGCTTATAAAAGCAATATATAAAATTATAATAAATACAAATAAACATGCAATAAAAAGTAATGCATGCATTTTTTACTACTGCAAGTCTCATTTTCTGAACACCAGTCAGTGTTCACCTCTGTCTGGAAGCCGTTCGCTGTGCTTTGCTCTTGTAGGCTTCCTTCAGGTATTCCCATGGTAAATTCTGCCCAGCTGCTTGCAGGACTTGCCTTAGCTCTACTTATGACTTTTATTGCTTTTGTTCTTTTCTCTATCCAAGTGATCCTACACAGGTTCAGTTGTGTGGAGGTTGGGGGGCTCTAACACTTATTATAAATATATGATGTTGGTGAGGGTGTCTAGCAGGGTCAAGTGCTCAAATTGTCTCTGACCCTCAGCTATAAGGATGCAACCTAGCAGAGCGCTTGAAAGTATGTGAACCTCTTGTGGACCTCAGTTTTACAGGGAAATTTGTCATTTGCTGAGAATCTGTCTCTGTCGTGTGACATAATAGGTGAGTAATAAAAATAGGAATAATTAATGGGAGTTTCTGACATAATAGGTGTGTAATGACCAATTCCACATGTCACTTTAGAGAAAATCTTGTGTGTAGTAGAAACACAGAAGTAGTGCGGGTGCTAAAATAAGTGAAGCCCAAGTTGTGTCGGTTAAACTAAGTAGGTAAGTAGAGTCAGGGGTGTAAATCGGTCGTTAATTAATTTTATACTTTTATTTTAAGATTATATAATTCTATATTTTATACAAGAATAATGACCATCCCTATAGGGTTCACATACTTTCAAGCAGCACTGTAAGTACTCAGTACTGTTTTAATCGTGAACCACTACTTTTCTTTGCACTTCATGTGTAGTGCAGCTGGTCTAGAAATCGCAGTTTCTCCACAGGCACCTGGAATGCCGTGTGAGAACCCCACCGAGCCAAAGAATCTGTGCCCTTTGTGTCAGAGGAGCAGAAATCTCCTGCAAACAGGTCCGCGCACAGCCGGTTCCTGCTGCCGTACTCACCTCTGCACATCTTAAGCGTTTCCGCTCTCTGGAGGCAAAGAGATAGGGGGAGAAGGGAGAAGGACAAATTAACAATGGCAACAGCAGGAGGTGTGGAGAACAAGCCTCGCACCTCTAGTGTGCCAAAAACACATTTAGATCAGCAACGGACAACAAAAAGTGAACAAGGATGCGTGTGTGTGTGTGTGTGTGTGTGTGTGTGTGTGTGTGTGTGTGTGTGTGTGTGGTTGCAGTTCTCGCACTGACCAGCAGGGGGCGCTGACCAAAGTGCTCTTCATCATTCCAGGGGAGATCAGGAGGGAGCTCTAATATTTATGCCTCCTGATGTTTGTGCCCTGACCACTGCATCGGCGCTGGGGCCCGGTGGGGTCCGGTGGGCTGCGTCAACTTCCATTAGCGCCCAGCTGCTATTAGTGCCTGAGCCCTGGCGGTAACCCCCGCCCCCCCCCCCCCCCCCCCCCCCCATCCATTCCGTGTTCCAGTGGGCTTGTCGGTCAGTCCTCCCTCACACCGTCGCATGTTGGTGCTCACGCTCTTCAGTCCCTTTCCCTTCAAATTGCCGGAGATGCACGGCCATCCGGGATGCTCTAATATGTCGGTTGGTGTGAGAGGTGACCTGTCGATCAGTCGACACCCCCTGGGCTTCTATGACATGAAGAACACATACATCTGCAACTTCCCTACTGACGCACCTGCTCTGGGTGCAGCGTGCGATGAACAGAAACATTTCAGACGCTTTTCTGATGCGTCTCTCTCCCAAACACCGAGTCAGTCGCTGTTCTCGTATTGCAGACGGAGCGGTCAGCGTGACACGTTACGACCAAACATCTGGACTTAAAAACAGTATAATAAAGTTGATGGGGGGGAACGTTGTACGTCTGGGTGTTCGTCTTTTGTGTATGTTGTAAGCGGAGGAGCGTTTGTGTTGCTGTCGTCATTACTGTGGGAAATGTGAAGTCAGCGTGTGTATGCTGGGTTTGAACAAGAGCGCAGGAAAGATTTGTCCTGGGTGCGAGTGCGTGTCCTGCATGTGCTGTCGACCGCGGGGGCCGTACCTTTGCTGTCAGCCAGCAGCTCCTCGGCCATGAGGCCGTCCTGCCGGTTACCGAGCACGAAGGCCAGGAAGGAGAGGATGAGCGCGTCTAGGATGCCCATGATGGCCAGGATGTAGGCCCAGCGCACGGAGCAGGCGCCCAGCGTGTACTTGTCGGTGCGCTCGCCACACATGCGCTTCACCTCGTCGGCGTCCCAACCGTCCGGGTAGATCATACAGCCCAGAACGAGGCAGGTCCCTGGGGGGGGGAGGATGCGAGAGTGGCAATTGGAGCACCAGCGACTGGAGGGCAGAATTGAGAGCAGCACAGCGGAGCCACTCTCCTCATCATCCGTAGCTGGATCCTTAACTACTTTTGTTCTAGAAAGCGGGCAGGACGATCCACGTTGGCATGGATTGCTGGACAACTTTGGAGCGCCCTGCGGGACTCGCCTGAGCTCTTGGGGTGTTGCGTTTATTCCCTTGTTAATGTGTTCTGTAATAACTGTAATGTTTGACGCAGGAGCTGCGATCACACTCGATTACACTTTAAGAACCTCGTTACCCCTCTGACTCAGTTTTTTAATTTAAATTTTTCTTTATTGTTCTGCTGGGGGCTGCGGTGGTGGGGCAGGTTTGGCCGGGTCCTGCTCTCTGGTGGGTCTGGGGTTCGAGTCCCGCTTGGGGTGCCGTGCAACGGACTGGCATCCCATCCTGGGTGTATCCCCTCCCCCTCCGGCCTTGCGCCCTGTGTTGCCGGGTTAGGCTCCGGCTTGCCACAACCCCGCTTGGGATAAGAGGTTTCTGATGGTGTGCGTGTTTATTGTTCTGGTATTTTATTCTTGTGTTGTGTTTCCTAGCGCGTGTAAACAAAGAGTCGTTTTTAATCAACTCGCTGTTTTGCCACCTCAGTCCAGGGATTCCTATCCTCTAGTTGTGTCTCGTTGGGGCACGAACTATTCCGCCCCCTTGTGGGGATACGACAGTTGTTCCACGCACCGCGGCGAAGGTCAGGCCGACCGGATAAAAGGAGGGACTGCGACTCAAGGGCCCCTGCTGGCCCGCTGAACCTAGCTGCTGGGTGGAAGGAAACGTGATCAGTTTCAATGCTGTCTGCAGCTCTTAGCTGGCAGCAAGACAGAATCCGAATGGAAACAGAACGGGAGAACGGGATCGCCGTCGTTCGACTCACTTCCACAGTGTTTACAGCTCACGTCTGGTGTTTCTGAGTGCTGGTAATCCGTAACGAAATGAGAAACATTGCACATGCTTATGGGTTCAGTCAGTCAACAACTGAACTGAACACCTTGAATAGGGAATAATAGAAAGTATTTACACCGATCAACCACAACGTTAAAACCGCTGACAGTTGAAGTGAATAACATTGATTATCTCATTACAATGATACCTGTCAAGGGGTGGGATATATTAGGCAGCAAGTGAACAGTCGCTTCTTTAATTTAATGTGTCGGAAGCAGAAAAAATGGGCAAGCGTAAGGATCTGAGCCACTTTGACAAGGGCCAAGTTGTGATGGCTAGACAACTGGGTCTGAGCATCTCAAAAACAACGGGTCTTGTGCGGTGTTCCTGGTATCCAGTGATTAGTACTTACCGAAAGTGGTCCAAGGAAAGACAACCGGTGAACTGGCAACAGGGTCATGGACACCCAAGACTCATTGATGTGCGTAGGGAGTGAAGGCTAGCTCATCTGGTCTGATCCCACAGAAGAGCTACTGTAGCACAAATTGCTGAAAATCTTAATGCTGACCGTGATAGAAAGGTGTCGGAACACACAGCGCATCGCAGCTTGCCGCGTATGGGGCCGCGTAGCCGCAGACCGGTCGGAGTGCCCGTGCTGACCCCCGTCGACCGCCGAAAGCGCCTACAATGGGTACGTGAGCATCAGAACTGGACCGTGGAGCAATGGAAGAAGGTGGCCTGGTCTGATGAATCACATTTTCTTTTAGATCATGTGAACGGTCGGGTGTGTATGTTTTTTTTTACCTGGGAGAGAGATGGCAGCAGGATGCCCTATGGGAAGAAGGCAAGCCGGCAGAGGTAGCGTGATGCTCTGGGCGATGTTCTGCTGGGAAACCTTGGGTCTGGCATTCATATGGATGTTACTTTGACATGTACCACCTACCGAAAGATCGTTGCAGACCCTGTACACCCCTTCACGGCAACAGTATTGCCCGATGGCAGTGGCTCTGCCACATTGCAAAAATTGTTGAGGAATGGTTTGAGGAACATGACAAAGAGTTCAAGGTGTTGACTTGGCCTCCAAATTCCTAGATCTCAGTCCAATCGAGCATTTGTGGGATGTGCTGGAAAAGCAAGTCCGATCCATAGAGGCCCCACCTTGCAACTTACAGGACTTAAAGGATCTGCTGCTAATGTCTTGGCGCCAGTTACCGCAGGACACCTTCAGAGATCTTGTGGAGTCCATGCCTTGATGGGTCAGAGCTGTTTTGGCGGCATGAGGGGGACCTACATTATATTAGCCGAGTGGTTGTAATCTTTTGGCTGATGGATGTATATTAGTTTTATACACACACACATTGACTGAAACCGCTTGTCCCGAGTAGGGTCATGGCAAGCCGGAGCCTAACCCGGCAACACAGGGCGCAAGGCTGGAGGAGGAGGGGACACATCCAGGATGGGTAGTTTTATACAATTAGTTTTAATATTGCTTGAAGTGAATGAAAATATTGACGTCATACAAAGTATTTTCTTATATACCAAAGCTACATCCAAAATCTTTACATAATCTCACCCATAAAAAAACCGAGAAAATAAATTGTCTTATGCAACTTTGACTGTGAATGTAATGAAGCTGAAAATGACCCGAAGCTGATGAACCCTGCTCTTTATTCAATGAAGTGGTAAAACGGTATGGAATTGGAGGTTGTGAAGACTAGATTTTGTTTTTAGTAATTTTTATAGAAATTCAGATTTTAAAGTAAACAAATTAAAAGTGTGCTACTGCGGTCTACGGGCATCACATTCGAAAGCTGTACCGTTGTCTTGCCCCACATGCTCCTGGGATACTGCAGGCCACCAAGGTCCAGCACTGGACAAACGCTCATCGATAACGGATGACTGGAGGTGTTGCAGAGTACGTTTTGATTACAGCTCTGAGATTTTTTACAGAACCCAACCTATGAATAAATGGATGGACATGAATACGATTCGGCTTTCACTGATCATGACTTAGTAACGGGTCACAAAGCAATCGAGTTGCAGTGACCCGTCCTTAATTGTCTGACTGAATTTCTGCGTTTCTGAGTCTGCTTAGTTTTCAGCAGTGGTGAGCACATGGATGTATAACCTGAAGGCTGGCAGTTCAAGCCTCACTTCCTGCCTTGACCAACTACTGCAGTGAAACTATCCAGGTGTATAAATGGGTCAAATACTGTAAGTCGCTTGGGATGAGTGTCAGCTAAACTACAAATGTGGCATTTCTGTAATAAACTGGAGAAGTCGTTCGCGTTCATTCGTCTGCGATTCAGAAAACGACCTGAGGTGGAGCTGTCCAGCTATTTCTGGTGCTGATCCAGGGGCTCAACTTTATATCCTCTAGGTTCGGCACAGGAGATGTTCCCGCTGCGTAAATAAACGCACACGCAGTTTCGTACTCGCAAAGGCCTCCCTTCATTGCCATGTTGGTTTCTGTCCTCGGTAAGTCGGATGATCAAACAAAGCGAGGGAGTGGGAGGTTGAAAGAGTCATAGAAAGTGTGTTAAAATAAGTATGTGCAGGAGGGAGGGAGGGAAGGAGAGAAAGACACACGGAGGATGTTTTGAGATGGGAAAATAGATCACTGGAAGGACAGACTAAAGTAATCTGGGCATCTGAAATTGGACTGCATCTGCTTGAAAAACCCAAAGGAAAAAAATATCTGGGAACTGCGGAGAACAGGGAGCAAGGGGCCTGTTTTCAGTGCAATTTCGGTATTATGTTTCTGCAGATGAAAGTGTAACAACCAGTCAATCTGTGTCTGCAGCGTTTGTCTCAAGAGACCTGCTGCTCCACTGCCATGAACCCAAGCTGTAACATTTTGCAGAGCTGCGTTGCAGGAGCATCTCCCTGTCTCGTCACCCTAAAGAAAAACGCTCATCCTTATGTTCTTAACACTAGGGAGTTTGTAGACAGTCCCTTGAGGAGAGTCCACTGTGAGACTGAAGGACAGATTTACAACCAAGTGGCTCCCAGCAGCCCTGACCTTCTGGCTTCAAGATAACAGGTAGCTGCACAGCTGCTTCTTCACCGCGTTTGCCAACAAAAAACATGTATTTATGCAATTTGTGATGCACTTCGGTTGTTAATTGTTCAGTATTTTTTACAGTGAAATTTCCTGTTCCGGATTTGTCGCGTCGATGTTCTGCGTTTTACAACGAGTGATGTCTGATCGCAGAAAATGTGAAAACCCGAGTGAGTCCTGCTATGAAGCATGTCGCAGGCGCTGAGGAACTGATGGAGTTTCCATCTCCTCGCTTAGCCTCCACATTAGTTTGAGAATCACTGTGTCAGAGATCATCATCATCATCGTCATCGTGCCGCGCAGGTAACCATTCAGTGAGGTGGACTGAGAAGGACACATCGGAGCAGTGAGTATGCCACGTGTTTAATGGCAGCCACGTGGTCCAACTGATCGCGTTGTGATGCTGACGGACCACCGTCCATTGCTGCTCCTGTGCTGCAGTTCAATGAACTCTACAATCCCTGGCTGACAGCCATCATGAATGTTCATGTTAATCAAAGACCACCCAGAAGCTCTGCAGCTTTTTAGTGATGCAGGGGAGAGCTGTCTGACAGCATCTCCCATGAAGCTCTGGGGTGGGGCAGCAGATGAGGCAGGGGAGAACAGGTGTTGCGTTCAAGCCCTTGGCTCGAAGTCCACAGCAAGCGCCAGTCGTTCCCGCGGTGTGGACGCCGCCTGCCAAAGAGGACCCACCTTGATGAGAAGATGATGGCTCCGAAAAGGCCTGCTGTCCAGGTAATGGAGACAAGCAGATGGAGTGTCATCAAGCGCTGAGCTCAGGTCGGAGCGTCGGCATTAACAGCCTTAGTGAAGAGCTCATGCGGGGCCCGAACAAACAGGGACGCTTTGCTTCCAGGAGGGGTTGTGCTGTAGGACCTTCGAGAAGGACCTTTCATCTAAAGTGACAGTAACATTTTAAAGGTAATAATAAAGATAAAAATAAAGAGATGGATTATGATGTACTGGTGTCCAATCCGGGTGTTCCCTGCCTCACGCCCTGTGCTTCTGGGATAGGCTCTGAACCACCGTGACCCTACACCGAACAGGCGGTCGTTGATAACAGATGGATGGAATATCCTCCATCGTGTTGACTGAGCCGAATGTCCCGAACACCCTGTCCTCCACCATGCGAACGGGACACGGTGAAACGGTTGTAAGCAGATGCTCAGCTGCGTTCTCGCTGCATCACAAGGGAGAAAATGTCCTCTGCATACCAAGAAGAGCAGAGCAGAGCAGATGGAACCTTTATGCGGAGTGAGTGTTTCCTCCGCTGCTCCTGGCTTCTTAGACATTCACGCCTTGTGTGTGTATGTGTGTGTGTGTATGTGTGTGTGCATGCGTGTGCGCACGCCTCTGATTCCTCAGCTCTTCCTGCTGTACATCTGCAGCCCTCCTAAGCAGCCATGAAATGGGATTGGCTCCTCGGGCTCCTGGACCGCTTCCTCAATCCCATTTTCTGCCGTTCACTGTGTTCATGCCTGAAAACAACTGAATTACGTATATATACACACACCTCTTTTGTTTACCTCTTCCTACGACTGTTTCCTGCATGCCATATAAATAAACAACACCTGCATATTTCTTTATGCGATTGAATGCATACTGGCTGGTGTATTTAACTACGTTTTTTCATTATTTTACCATATATGGCTCCATGTAGTTATCGGGGTAAAAGGGTGTGTATATTTTTCAGCTGTCAGACTGAAAGTCAACTTGCTTTGGGAAAATAGAGCGGAACCTCGGAACTCGAACTTAAATCGTTCCAGAAGGGCGTTCGAGATCTGAAAAGTTCGAGTTCCGAATCAGTTTTTCCCATAAGAAATAGTGTAAATTGGATTAATCCGTGCCAGACCCCCAAATGATTGCCTATTTAAACCTATATACATACATACCTGCTACTAAAACCATAAATACAAAGTGTAAAACCCATAAACACATGAAATAAAGTAAAATAAAACAAAATACATTTTATTACATGCATTCCATACTGTGCAGCCAGATCAACCACGCAAAGACCTCTGTTGTGTTTTTCAATTATTTCCTTTTTAACCTCTATCGTGGCTCTCACTATTTTCCTTTTTGGCTGATTGCTTTCACTAGCAACCTTCTTAGGAGCCATGATGGTTTCTTTCTTCTTCTTCCTTGGTCCTTAGCTGGCGATTTGGGGGGCAGGTCGCCCTCTCAACCAATACGCTGCTGTAGGTGCCGCTGGATTCCGTATGTCATTCACGATACGCTTCCACTTCTGGCGATCGGTGGCGATATTTCTAGCCTCGTTGATGGTCAGTCGCTGGTTCTTTAGGTCTTCTTCAACATGTTTAAGCCATGTTTTCTTTGGCGCTGCTCGTTGAACCCTCCAGTGGACAGGTCGCTCTCGCCAGAGGAGCTTGCGTGGCAGCCGATTGGTGTTCATTCTGCATACATGGCCAAACCATCGCAGTCTGCGTGTTTGGATTTGCTCTTCGATTGAGGGTTGACTGTCGCACTTTTTCCGAATTATCTCGTTACAATGGCGATCACGAAGAGAGACACCCAGGATCTGTCTCAGGCATCGCATTTGGAAGACTTCGAGCTTGTTGATGTTTGATTTGAGCAGAGTCCATGTTTCCGATCCGTATAGGAGGATTGGCAGGATCGGTGTTCGGAAGAGGCGAATTTTGGTCTTGGTGGAGATGTTAGCCTTCTTCCATAGGCACCATTTGAGCAAGGCGAACGCTGCTGTCGCCTGGCCAGTCCTGCTGTGGACTTCGGTGGTGGATGCCACTTTCTTCTCCTGCACCAGTGATCCCAGGTATTTGAATTCTTGGACCTGTTCGATTTGGATTCCATCGAGGTGGACGTTGGCTTGTGACCCATCGGTGTGGGATGATGGCTTATTTAATATAAGATATAAAAAAGCACAAAACACGTGGAAATTCACAGAACAATTCAGCGAGATGTTCACTCCGTGAGTTTTCAGGCAAGACTGATTCATACCGAGTCACACGCGTCATACACACCCTTTGTTTTATGGGAAAAAAGACACGTCACGTTTCCGACAGGTTTTAGCCTGAAAGGTTCATCGGTTCGAGTTCCGAGACATTTTTTTCCGCGAACAACTCGCTCGAGTTCCAAATTGTTCGAGTTCAGAAGCGTTCGGGTTCTAAGGTTCCACTGTATTGTGTTTCTTTTAAACCCAAGCTGGGTAAGACAAAGTATCAAGTAAGGAAGCGTTATGGTCGAAGAATCAATTACACCTGAACAAATGGAGTGTTTGAGGAAAAGGTTGCTAGATGATAAATGAATTTGTGTACTTTTGCCAAATGGTTTTTAACCCGTTGTATGCGTGTACGTGACATGGACCTCAACAATTTGTGCTCATCTGAGGGGGGTCCCAGTCCCGCCCACTGTCCCACTGGGCCACATCAGCATCCCTAATGGTCACAATGAAGGTATGAAAGGCAAAAGAGATCGTAGTTTTCGTTTCTCTGTAGCCTTTGCTCAAAGTAACAGAATATTACATATAATATAATATAATATAATAATTTGCTTTCTAAACAGGAGAAAACATTTGCTACAGAGAGAAGTTTTCCATAAATTTTTTTAAAATCAATCTCACCAAGTGGGCTCAATAAGGCAATGTTTCGATATTATTTTTTTGTAATTCAGTTCTCCATCATTTTTTTCTATTTCAGACTTTCAATCAGTATTTCTTTCTTTATTTAACAGCTTTTGACTCTCTTCTCAATTACTGTCTGCCTTATTGTTGTACTGTTCTAAATTTACATTTATTCATCTATTCGTGCAACGTACATCTTCGGGAACAATAAAAAAGTGCATCAAAAGAAGAAGAGATTTCGATTCTGGAGAAGTCAGTTTGTCACACGTCACCATATGAACCAGTGCACATGAGCTTTGTATGGGATATAAATATGCTGTGAAAAAACTTTTTTTTTTCGTTTAATTTTTTTAGTTTTTTGTTTAATTTAAAAAAAAAAAATTATTAAACGGATAACATAGTTGCATTTTACTTATTGGTATTATTATGCCTAAAATCCACAGCTGTTTGTCATGTAATATCATAACCTGTCACATGTCCTGTGCATTGTGTCAATGTGTTGCACGCTGGCGAAGACACTGAGCTGAAACGCATCCCTTTTCTGTGCAAATCTTTTTTCGAATACATTGCGTACACTTGGGATTCCAGCACCCCAGCTCATTCTTTACTCGAGCACATCATTTTGATGTTTTTACTCATAATTTTCATTGGACTAATTTAGGGTAAGTACTATAGCAGGAGTTGGGATTTGATTCTATCGCCAGCTCAGGGTAACAGTCAATAATGCTGACGAAAGAGTGTTCATTGAAGTTTTGTTATTTCCCAGACTGCTCTTTCCTGCGATAAAGTTTCTTTTACTCCCGTTCGATTTTGCCGAACGGAATCCAGAGAACGATCTGCATCTCTGGTGTCGGAGTCCCTGGGGTTTTGAGGCTTAACGCGGGACAATCCCTCCCTGTTCGGTGCAAGCAAGCCTGCATGGAAACGAGATCGCTGAGACTGGAAGGGACCAGAATCACACATCCCTGCATGTAAAATTGGTCTACAGTAATCAAATCCATTTTAATCACGCGGCTTGGAGTCTGGAGTACACTCTTATTTAATTACCTCCATGTGCCAGTTATTATAATAATGTAATAATCAGACAGGACATGGAATATGGAGCAGAGCAATTGTAATCACACAGATTTTGGTTAAAGTGAACCATTCTAATCAGGAATAAAACTGGTAGAAATCTAGAGCGGACCCATATTCATATATGCATATTTTGCTAATGAATTGTCTTTTTATGATCTGTATGCTGATAGGTTCACAATCAAGCGTTCCAGTGTGACCTCTCCTGTTCCAAACAAGTAGATCCAGCTGCTTATACTTCAGCAAGCCAAGAAATTTGGCAGCGGCACTCACTCACCAGCATGAAAAGGTTAAAAAAAAGTCTCTGTGAGAAAAACAGGGGGAAAAAAAAAAAAAAAAACAACAAACCGTTTGGTAGGGATTGGTGGCAGAGTCAGCTGATCGCAAGGTCACGGCATTCGACTCTGGGATTTATCACAATGGTCAGGAATTTCCAAAGAAGCAAAGAGGTGGTGTGAGCCTGCTGGGATTGTCTGGAGCAGATGTTTTTCATCTTCGTAGTTCAAGAGGATCACCAAGGAGTTGACCGCTGCCGACCCTGCAGCGGACACTCAGTTTGTCTTCATCACATGTTTCAAATATAGGGCAGAGTGAGGCTCCTCACCATTACACAGACTGAAGGGTTGCGCTCAAAGAGAGAAGTGGTCATCGGACAGCCAAAGACGTCAGAGCGATGGACAGTGGACAGCCAGAGACGAAAAGCATATGGCAGAGTTAGTTTGCCCCGGACACACTGGAGCCAGCTTACATGCAAAGAACGAGTAGCTCACCGGTTGCCATGGACACCTTACTCTCAACCAACGGCATGCTGGGAGAGGGGTGTGCACCAAGGTGGTGCGATTCTCTGATCACCTCGAAGAGCTTGCAGGCACGCTGTTTTGTGCTTTGAGAGGAGCCCGCAACGGCGTTGATGGGCGTTGCCATGGCAACAGAGGGATGGGCTCATAGGAAAGGCTGCAGCCACCATACTGAGGTGGTGCAGGACCCCACCCTGCAAACCGGGCAGCCTCCACACATTGCCAGTGGCGCTGACGTGCAGAGATTAATGAGCGATTGCTGACTAAAGGGTCCCTGTGGAAAAGGATCTAAAGACCCACTGAAGGCAGCAGGACTCTGGAAGGAGCTCAGCATGAAGTAAAATCTCAGCAAAGTGTACCTCTCCAGTGGCCTGTTAGGTGACTTCTTGAACAGACTAATAATATGTCAGACTCATGTTTACATACAATATAATTAAACCATACAAATTCATTAATTGGCGATTCATCATTGGACTGGATCATGTTCTGAATTTTATTGTTTACACCCTTCTCTCATGTAAAGGGCCATAATGAAAAACCGGTATCATGACAGGAAGATATACTTTTTTGTCATACAACAGGCTAATTATTCAGCACAATTTTTTTTCTCCCAATAAACGGGTAATTTTAGGTCCACAGCAGGTATTTTATTCACTGTCTACTATATGTTTCACTCTGCAAAGCACAGGGACATTGTGCTTCTTATAATAAATCTAGCTCTCAATTAAAATAGCAGATTCAATACAGCGTTAACGCTTAGTAATAAACTGTATAAATGCACTTATTAATTCAATTATTTAAATAATATAAAAAGCTTTTGTAATATTAGTACTCTTACAGTATCATAAATAAAGTGTTGCTCATGCTCTACAAATTGGAATTTGACGACACTGCAGATCCAAAAATTCTCATTCTCCTACAGCATTCATTATATCATCTTATTAATAATTTGGATTAAGTGATATAATCTGATTATTTTTGTTACAAATATAAATATGCTGGTGTTGCCATTGTTACGCATAAAAAAATGCCATTTATTTTGGACAATTTTTAATTTTTTCGTCCAACTGTGTTTTTTCCACAAGAAATAATAGTATTTCACCACCCTCAAGATGGGAATTCGCCTGATGGGGTGATTTCACTGTATTAATTAATCTTGTCAGGAGAGAATTTGGGTGCATTTTATTTGTGGAATTGATGCCGTGACTTTTCTGGGGTAGCTGGTTCGCAGAATGTTATATCCTACGGTAAGTGACCTGCTGCTACACTTTGGGTATCACTGGCAGAGTCAGCTGAGGGTCACACAGAAACGTCCTCCTTTCAGAGCATTTCCATGTAGGATGCAGCAGCTTCCCTCGAGGTGATGGTGAAATGCATGTCCATGCTGGGGGCAGATGTGGACACGGTGTGGCACCTGCCCCCCATCGACCTGCCCCTCGCAGACCCATCTGCAGCAAAGCACACTCCCTGACACCGATGTCATGACACAGCTTGACCCCGCTCGGCAGAGTCCACTCCGCTCCTGGAGGGCATTGTGCTGCCGTGAATTCGGCAAGAACGCAGACGGCACATGACGAAGCATGCAACTGTGCACCTTGTAAATGGAGAATATTATTTTCAAAATTATTTGAAAAATTTTCATAACCTACTTTACTGGACATGGTTCATTAATTTTGGTTATTCGTCATTCTGGGACGATGGATTCCGGGAGGCATGCCCAATGGGAAAGACAGACAGACCAGGTCCTCGTACACCAGTTTAACATCACCAGCTAGGGAGGTTTACAAAAGGACACAGAATCTTGTCCATTGTCCTCTTGATGACTGGTCTGGTGCAGTTTGCTCTGCCTAGCGCTTACAGTCCCTGTCCCTGCTATTGTTCACTGCCGAAATTCTCTGTCGCCGTGCTCACGTGTACTTTCATTTCATTGCACTGTAAACAGACTCTGCACTTGAGTCCACCATAATCCCTGCCCTCCTGTAATTGACCAAGGTACTACAGCAGGACCTCTCCTGGGGCTTAAGCAATACTCAAGTCTGTGTAAAGTTCTCCAAATACTGACGCTAAACACTAACCTGCAATAACAGGGTAGGAAGCAAGTTGAGATTTGCACACAGAACACAGACGGACGCACACATTTACCGAAGCCGCTTGTCCCAAGTGGGGTCGCGGCGAACCGGGGCCTAACCCAGCAACGCACGGCGTAAGGCTGGAGGGAGAGGGGATGCGCCCAGGACAGGATGCTAGTCCATCACAAGGCACCCCAAACAGGACTCAAACCCCAGACCCACCAGAGAGCAGGCCCCGGCCAAGCCCGCCGCGCCACCGCACCCCCAGCACGGACAGACATAGAGTGAAATACCGCAAGTATTCGACCACCCTGTACCCTGTTTTACCAGGTATCGCCTGCGTTCCCCAATAAATGATGAGTTCTGGACACCAAGCCATCAAGTGCAGCCCCTAAGTGCTCACTGGCTCCCTCAGCACCCACCCCCTTGCTTTGGACCCCCGCCTCACCTCTGTCAGACGGAGCGTGAGCGGCACGGCTGACGGTTCACAGCCCTGAGCCTCCTGGCCCTAATTAATCTCAGTTCGGCTGCCTGCGTTTCTTAATCACAGAGGCACTGAAGGGAATGGTAATTCGGAGGTTGGTTGGAGATCAGCTGCAGGGGCGAGCGGGCGACAGAGACGGACAGCGGCCGGGGCTCCGACCCAGAAGCTCTGCGGCGCCACCTCTGCGACTCGGACGGTCTGCCACGGTAACTGCGCATTAGCTTGCGGCACGCCGCCACTGCGCCCAGTTAATTTGATTAAAAAAAGGTCAGAGTTCAGGCCTGGCGGCTTCCTCGCTGGTTTGGGGACACGTCCTCCAGGAACGGGATTAGTACTGGCAGTTATTTTTAACTGGCCTCCTCCACGATTTCAGGCACTTTTCTCTCTGTGTCCAAGCCTGGGTCTGTACCGCGTTTTCTAAACCTCACGTATGTCCGGCCGTACTGCTAGTGCTGGACCCATAATTCATACCGCCCAAAAACATTCCCTCATTGCAGCACTGCTTCATCCTACTTGCAGATTCAAAAAAACAACCCTAAATCACCATATTAAACTCTAATTACAGAGTTCGCACAGCACTGCTCCAGAGCAACGTAGAGGCAGAAACAATATTCTGAGAAATTGCCTATATATGCATAAAGCGAGGCCACACACACCGGCTGAAGCCGCTGCTCCCAAGCGGGGTCGCGGCAAGCCGGGGCCTAACCCGGCAGCACAGGGCGCAAGGCCGGAGGGGGAGGGGACGCACCCGGGACGGGACCCCAGTCTGACACAAGGCACCCCAAGCGGGACTCGAACCCCAGACCCACCAGAGAGCAGGACCTGGCCAAGCCCTAAAGCGAGGCCAGAAGGTCGAAACGTTTCTGTGTTTCACAAGTACGATCACCTGCCGCTATCTAGTAAATTCCAGAAGGGTGTCCGGACATTCGAGAATCCCTTGGAATTGACACGCAGATTAAAATGCTTCTATTGGAGTTTCCAGTTCCGGGTTTTGTCACACGATAATTAATTCTAGAGACCGAGCTCCGCCGTCTTATTACGTTATCGGGTCTGGACAGAGAAAGAAGGATATTGACTGTCGTTTGCTCCCATTTGTTGCTTATCTCCGTGTGACTACTGTTCTCCTCTGGGGGAATTAGTCCTGCGGTAAGGGGGCGCGTGCACTTGCTGACAAGGAAGCTGAGAGTGAGATGGGTTCTTAGGCAGGTATATCAGTCTTTTGAACAAGGGTGGAAAAGAAGTTTCCATTCTGGGTTTTGGAGCTCTTCACTCTTCAGCCTAGTTCCTTAACCACGGAATATTTTTTCCAGACTCGCACACGCGTACACGTTCACATTTATTCGTAGGCAACGCTTTTCTCCGAAGCGGCTCACGATGCCAAGTCACCTCCAACTATTTACACAGCGGGCTAATTTTTCCTGGAGCAATTTTGGGTATGTCCCTTGTGGGATTTTAATCTGCAGCCTTCACGGCTGATCAGGCTACGCTACCAGCTGCTCCATACAAATACGCACAGATACGCACACAAAATGTGTTGTCAAAGCCAGGTAATCCATAGTCCAGTCACATATCCACGTGCACCCAGAGCCCTGGGTATTTCAGTTACGCTCCTTTGCCCTCTCCTGCAGGCAAAGTCCCTTGTGTTTTATGGTTTGGAAAGCACACTGACACTGGCCAAGGCGAGAGCTGCACCTCCATGCCCATTTAAAACAGCCTGTAACCGTCTTCCAGGAAGAGGTGTCACGCTTCACAAAGACGTCACCACCCCACTGAGCCGAGGTGTGGGTTCGGTTAGTCAGACATAATGAGACATTTCCCCGTTCCTTTAGAGAGCCGAGCATTGGCTCTCAACTCGCACAATTACCTCACTGTCTCCCGGATTCTGTCTCGACTCAGCTGACAACCGTATCCCCGATTGGATTCGTGGACGAGGCACATGCACCTCATTAAACACATAGGAGACCCAGGCGCTTTCGATATTCCACAGGCCACCTGACTTAATAATAAAAGCATCAAAGTACATGCTTTGAAATGCAGCAAATTCTATGCTCTGGTGAAATGAATGAATCACTATTCTGTGAATGTGCAAATTCTGCATGCTGAAAAATATCCAAAGCAGAATGTATTAAACATAGAATATATTAAACACTGCCACCCCCCCCCACGTCTGTAAATGCAACTTGTTTTCTACTCTGGGCGCTAGTGTGTGACAGCCAATCAGAGGGGAACAGATGAGGTGCTCAGCCAATCAAAGGGTAATGGATGACATTCTAAACCAATCACAAGGCAATAGATGAGATTCTAAGCAAGTCAGTGGGGATTGCAGAAGCGTGCGAGCAAATCGCGGTGGTAGAGATGAGCATCTGCTGTGAACGGATGGCAGACAGTGACCCAAGCAGGCCGGATCTCTAACCGCCTCACCGACGGCCAGTCGCAATCATCTCACAGCACGGCTCTCCGCACTTAACGTCCCTTCTGCAAATGCTGAGAAGCCATTTCTGCTTTGTCTCTGGGAGGCACTAATTCTGGCCGGCGGAGCTCACGGCTGCCTGGCTCGTGTCAATATGACATTATGAAGGCGCTAATAACTACAGTGCATCCCGGCCCTGCACAATGGGGAACACAAGGCTTCACGCCATGCCGATTTTACACCTCTTCATGTTTGCTTGCCTCTACTGTACAACGTGACAGCTCTATTAAGCAGCGAGTTCATCATTCCAGAATCTAGTTGGTGTTTCCACAGTACATGCTGATATGCCTTCAGGTTGCATGACAAATTAATAGAAAATTACATTGGAATGATGCAGGAATGACAGCTGTGTCTCAGGCAAGTCTGGTGCATGTTTACTTTCAGATCACATGTGAAAACAGGGCCAAGCCTTTGGTTTGGAAATAACATGTGCAGTCTGCACCGCTTAAAAACGCAGTGTGTTGAGTGTTCAGATTGTGTAAGATTTCAGTGTCTTGTTTTCTTGCCGATCAGCGGTCAGCAGGTCCTGTTTCGAAGGGGTGGGCGTGCAGTGGGCCAAGTGTGCCGCAATGTGTCGTGTTTAGCAGCTGGAGAGGATGAGCTCAGCTCTGATCCAATCCTAGACGCTCTCTGTCGGGATCGGAACACGTCAGCGTGCCGTTATTATTGGTGTCCTGAGCTAGACACAAATCTGTGGATAAAAGATGAAATGTACATGTCGCCATTGACTCCAATGGGTCTGGAGTAGCCGTCTTTAATTTAGGGTTAGTGTTAGGATTAGGCAGTAGGGTTATGGTAAGGGATTCCCTCATACACATGTTTTCATTGATACTCACCTTCATTCTAACCATAACCATGGACTGTTTAAGTAAATCACACCGCTTCTTTCTCCTACATCTTTCCTTGCCACGACTGTAATATCGCACAACACAGAAGACCGTGACGGCTTTGCCACATGGAGAGCTGATGCGAAGTAGAGTGTTTTCCACACCCTGGGTTTGGACTGTGCTAAATGGGCCATCACCAGCAGACCAGTTGTCCATTCCTCAACCCTAAACCGCCCAAAAGCTCTTTAGCATCGCTAATTGACTTGGAGAGTGAAGGATGCCGTTTGACCATATTTCTGTGTGTCTTTCCAGCCTCTCTCTCAGCACCCGTCTCTGCTTGTCTGCCAAAGTACCCTAGATGTGATGAAAGATGTGCGATACAGTTGTCAGAATCATTGGGGACTGGCTAACAACATGGGTGCTTTAGGAATGGATGCAAAGCAAATCAGGGTGATCTGTATGTATTCCTACCGTAACAAAGACATGGCCCTCCAGGAAATGTGTCCTAAAAGTGCAAACTTTGGGGAAAGAAAATGTTTCGTATATTTAGTCGCACATATTTAAAATGTTAACTGTTCCTCTGCGGGTTTCCCATATTCTACTGCCTCCTTCCTTCCACAGGACCTCCTGCCGTTCATCTCCTCCTCCTCGTCTCTCTGCATTTTGCTCCTCCTTGCCAAATCTCCTTGTCCTACGAAGCCTGCCTCCCAGGATGTTCTCCCACATCCTCTAAGCTCTTGATGGTCTCTCCCACCCTCCGATCCAACCAGAAATGGCCTCCCAATCCTTCCTGATGGATTGTGATTCTCTGAATGGTGCGCACACAAGGCCCTCGAATACACAGCTCAATCCAGCTCCACACACGCACACACACACACACACACACACAAATCTGCACACACAAACAAGACGACTGGAAAGCAGCCACAAACTGAAGCACAAGCTGGCACTTGGACAAACACGCATACATGCAAATGCGTGACCTTGCGAACAATGTGAGCTGCAAACACACCAGCGCACGCACACACACACCCACACGCACCATCCCAGGACACGGTGCCCTCTGGGTGTCCGTCATTAGTGCCGCTTCTGATGTTTCGCAGCAAAACAGCAGGTGTGACGAGACTCTGGGATCAATACGGCAGCAGACACAATGCGCGCCTCTCGTTCGCACCCCGTCGCGTTGCTCTGCGTTCGCCTCTCCCAGGAGCCACGTACAGATGATATTTAGCGCAGCCTTCTTGTGTGCCACTTACCCACATTAACAGCCAGCCTCGATGTTTTCAAACAGAATCGGAAAACACACCGAAAATTCCGTCCCGGAGAAGTCTAAATTTTTATGTGGTGCGCTGACACCCAACGAGTGTTCCTGCACTGGTAAGACGGCGTCTGCTGCGTAAATTATTAATCATAATTAGCCTCTAAGTTCATCTGCATGGAAGCCTGTCCTGTCGGGCTTCATCGGGGATGGCAAAGTGCAGCTTTGCGTTAAAGTCAGGCGCCAGCCGAACACAGCCGGACGAAGTACGCAGGTAGCTCGCCCCGTGAACGCGCCCGCGTCCAAAACGTAATTATCATTGACCTCACGGCCTCGCTGTCTCTGTAGGGACTCGCGGTCTTGTTTTGCATTTTTGCGATTTAATCAGTGTACT
Source organism: Scleropages formosus (assembly GCF_900964775.1). NCBI lineage: Eukaryota > Metazoa > Chordata > Actinopteri > Osteoglossiformes > Osteoglossidae > Scleropages > Scleropages formosus. Next base: position 19,546,539 of record NC_041807.1, read on the forward strand.
GGGTGGAGGGTGGTTCGGGGGGTGGAGGGTGGTTCGGGCCGCGCGCCCCGAGCGCGCAGAGATGGAAGGGTGGTGTCGTCCAGGGAACGGGAAAGTGTGTCCTGCTCCGGTGTGTGGAGGACCAGGAGTGAAACGCTGCTGCTGCATGAGAGGTGAACACATCAGCAGGGAGGGAGAGTCAAGGGAAGGGAGAGAATGAGGGACCTGAGGTCCACTTCCACCCTCTGTCGCGTCCGATCGGGTGTTTTTTCATCCTCAGGTGTGTACTGTGCGTATGCAGGAACGTGTGCCGCACGCTGAAGAACCGTGTCCTGTGAAGGCCAGCACGTCTGTTCGGAATGAGCTCATCCGAGGGCTGACGTGACGTCTCTCACCGACTCACATGCCTCCTGGTGCTCTGTCCTCATTAAACATTCAGGCCACTGCTGCTGTTTTTAATATGTTCTGCCGCTTTAAGCAGAAGGACCTCGGAGCGCTTCGCGAGCTCCCCCTGACAAGCCAAACAGATTTAAATTCTCAAACAGGTGAGCTTTCTCCTGCCAGTGGTGCAAGAGCTCTGACTTTGAGATTCCACTCGTCAGGAGAAACGGCGATGCCACTCGGTCTCCCGCAGGCTGGGCAACACGACCTGAGAAATTACCAGTGTATCAGTGTTGTTTCACTGTGCCTGGATGATGCAGAAAGACGCAGGATCCATCCCCAGTCTGTATGGAGGTTACATGTCTTGTCTGTGCTTGTGAGGGCTTCCTCAGAGTGCTCTGGTTTCCTCCCACAGTCCAAAAGCATGGGTTCCAAGTGAATTGGTGACTCTGAAATGCCCAGTGTGTATGAGAGACAGAGTGTGTTATTCTGGCATATAGAGGAGTGACTCACTGTAGTGTATCTAGCAGTGTAAGTCACCTTGTATGAAAAAATGTGTCAGATGAATGCTATGTAGTGTTCATTGTTGCTTAGGAGTAGTGTCTGGTAAATTAATTAATGTAAAGGTAGTACAGTCTAGGGGGGTGCGGTGGCGCAGTGGGTTGAACCACGGTCCTGCTCTCCAGTGGGTCTGGGGTTCGAGTCCCGCTTGGGGTTCCTTGCGACGGACTGGCGTCCCGTGCTGGGTGTGTCCCCTCCCCCTCCGGCCTTACGCCCTGTGTTGCCGGGTAGGCTCCGGTTCCCCGTGACCCCGTATGGGATAAGCGGTTCTGAAAATGTGTGTGTGTGTGTGTGTAGTACAGTCTAGGGGGCGCAGTGGCGCGGTGGGTTGGACCGGATCCTGCTCTCCAGTCGGTCTGGGGTTCGAGTCCCGCTTGGGGTGCCTTGCGACGGACTGGCGTCCCGTCCTGCGTGTGTCCCCTCCCCCTCCGATCCTACACCCTGTGTTGCCGGGTAGGCTCCGGTTCCCCGCGACCCCATATAGGACAAGTGGTTCAAAAAATGTGTGTGTGTGTGTGTGTGTGTAGTACAGTCTAGAAAGTCAGAGCAAGCAAACAAAAGCCCGATAAACATCTGCCTGGACTGAAACTTTCTTTGTGCTAAAAATCTTTTTTTTCTGCAACCTTCCATTACAGTAATCAAAATGTAGACTGGTCATGTGAGCCCAAGGAATCCCCCCCCCCCCCCCCCGCTTCATTGGCCACCACCAGATCCCAAAAGGGTCGATTTCATAAAACTTCAAATTTCAAGCTAAATCTAGACACATCGGTACTAAAGCTGTCCGTACAGAACATATAGATTTTCGGCCACTGTTATAATTACTGCAAAGAGCAAGAAATGCCACAGTATATTGTCTGCGTGGGAGGGTGGTGCTTGGGGGGTAAAAGAGAGTGCAATACAGGTGCAATAAAAGCATAACGTCAGGAAGGCAAATCATGGGATTTTTGGGCTGGTTCAAGGAATGTGGTGGCCGTGCTAGTTATGCACAACAGACGGGATGTGGGGGGTGGGGTGTGGGGGGGGGGGCAGCGGGCTAATGATGTCCTTGAATCAACACAAGATGAGTAGCCGTGTCCCACGGGGGGCACGACTGTCATGAGCAATGCCGATTGCATCCCACATCTCAGGTCTTTCAGCATCGAGCGTTCGGCAGGGCACGAAGCACTACCGCCAGGACCTGCTTATGAAAGACGCTGCAAACAGATTTCCCAGCATTCACCACGGTAAAGGTGAAATGAAATATCAGTTCTGAGGAATAAGACAAGATTCTGAAGGACACTGCAAATGATTCTACCAGCTTTCCATGCTGTGCAAGTGCACAAAACACATTTTGAAGAATACAGCACGGCACTGACTGCAGGCATTCAGACATCATAATTCAAACACACAAACACACCAGCTTGAACCCATCCATCTTAAAATGAGTCCACATAACAATATTCACTGGCTGTCCGACATCTGGCTACAGAGTCCTTTGTTTCTTCTCGTAATCCTGTCTTGGTTCCGGTTTTTGTTGGACTTCTGGGAAAAATCTGGCGGCGTACAATTCAAATTGCTTGAAAGGCCAGAGATTTTCATGATTTCCGTCATCAGAGATTTGCGAGCACAGAGCAATCAGTCTCCGAGGGTTCGATCAACCGATGTGCAACAATCACTTGTAGTCAAACAAATTAAAACACTGTTAAATATTTCACACTTTTAAGGCCTTGCTTTGTCTGGATCGCAAGAATCCCCTTTCATCCCGTGTAGTACACTCCGTTCTAAAATTAGAAAGCCTTTAAATAAAATGAGTTGGACATAAGGTCAACCGAATGTTGTTGCTAATTCAATTAAATGTGTTTATGTGACCTTATCTAATGAAATCCTCAATCTGAAATATTCTCAGAAAATCACCAGTGACAGGGCATACCTTGGCCAGAAATCACTCTTTGGCTGACAAACAGCTTGTTGTTTGATGGGCTTTTCGGAACATTGACCAACGAGCGCTGGGTTCCAGGGATCTTGACACGACTGAACTGCAGCTCATTTTTCTTTTTTTTCCTATCACTAAGCGAGGCCAGTGCATCCTGCCTTAAAAGCAACTTGACCTTGCCTCTCCTAATTGAAATATCAATTTTCATTCTGTTTGACTGCATCGCTTAAAATGCAGGAGGAATCAGTTGGCCCCAACCCTGAGTAATCACTTTGGCGCCGCTTGATTTTTCATTCCAAAAATGCACAAAGAAGTGAAGAAGAAAAAAACTGACACATCCAGCTGGTAATTATGCAGATTTCATCACATGCATTTCATCTCACCAAGAATTTAATATTTATAATTTTCCTGCAAGTTAGCGCTTGATTCAGAGTATGTGACGAACTCAAAGAGAAAAACGTGACAGTTTTGGGGCCTTAAATGGCATACCATGTTAGATAGGCACAAACTGCTCAGTTAGAAAACTGGCCTACTGGTGACCGCTTTAATCCGGAGGAATGTGTCAAAACAGGGGGAAAATTACTGCAACCCTGATGAAATGACAGGTATTGATCATCATGTTTTTTTTTTATAAATTTCATTATCTTTTGTATTTAACACATGCTTTAGCCCATGGTGACTTAAAGTGGTGTTACCAGCTTCACAACAAATAACTAATTGGTACAGTTAGGTAATCGTACTGGATCACTTCAGGATAAGCACCTTCCCCAGGGGTGCTAATGCAGTGGGATTGGAACCAGCAACCTTCAGACTGTAGTACAACAGGTCTGAGCACGACACTACAGGCAGCCTGACTCGCACCGTAAAATTCATGTATACGGGATAAAGTGGTCGTTGCACTCACCTGAAGCGAGCTGCATCCAGCCGCAGATCTTGTACACGGTGGCCGTGCTGCAGAAGAAGAAGAGCGCGAAGCAGCCGATGCAGGTGATCACCAGCATCATGGACATACCGATGAAGAAGGAGGCGGCCTTGAAGGCGCCGGATGGGATGGTGTTGAATTCGGTGAAACTGCCGCGGCAGGTGAGCTCCCTGGAGAGCCCGTTGCCGATGCAATAGTGGAAGAGGCCGAAGTAGCCGGCCTGCGGGGTGTCCACGCCGTCCCCGATCCAGTAGGGCTGGATGAAGCACACCACGTTGACGATGGCGAAGAGGATGGTGAAGATGGCCCACAGGACCCCGATGGCTCTGGAGTTCCTCACGTAATTGGTCTGGTAGATCTTGGCAGCTTCCGAGGCTGGGAGCATGGTTGCGGGGGTCCCGGGGACCATGCCTCGGACGGAACTCGGCGCGTTAAGCGGTGGGACGCGGGGTATGGCGGGCGAAGGGTCTCTGCGCTCACAGGCGATCTCGGCTCTCGAACCCCAAAGGACTCAGTATGCGTCCCCAATAATAAACCGGCGAGGGCATTTGTCACAGGAGTGCCCTGGAAGTGTCTCCAAACCTCTGCGCTGTCACGAATGAAAAGCCGTGGCAATCAATGTCAAGACAGCCCCCAGGAGCCTCCCGAATGCAAAAGCAAGCAGAGCATCATTGGCACGGCATCACCCGAAAGCCCTGAACCGCCGAATGCGGACCGCCGGGTGCGCGCTCCCGTGCCCTGATCGCCACCGACGCGGCGGCTCGATGCAAGCCGAGGGCGAGACGCAGCCGCCCCGTTGCCACGGAGACGATGTTAGCGCACCGCCTTCAGCGCCGCCACCAGCAGCAGCATCAGAGTCCTCCTCCTGGCGAGATGAGTAAGGCTGAATCAGTGAGAAACAAGACGAATGAATTCCGTGGTTCATCCGCCTCTCCTGTTCCTGCACTGGACCGGCGATTCCGTTCTGTTTCCCCGCTACAATATAATATAATAATAATAATAATACTGTGTTTATTATTGCAGGTGTCCGCTGCTGCGGATCGGATTGCGGAGCTGATTCTTAGAGCCGCTCCTCCTCGGCGTTCGCTCGAAGAACAAGAACAGCTCTGGTGGTTGCGGAGAAATCTGGGACCGGGAGCCTCCTTTTGGTCTCACATCTCGCGGTCTCGGCTTCTCCTCCACTGGCCGCTTGCTGTGGAGATGATGATGGTGATCGGACACCCTGAACACCGCGGTCCGCTGTGTGACAGCACCAGCCAGCCCGTCTGTGAGCTCAGGACCATATGACCATATGATCGCCCCCCGCCCCCCACCTCCCTCTCTCTCTCTCTCTCTCTCTCTGTGTGTGTGTGTCACACGCACGCACACACAAACACACACAGTCACACGCACACTGGTCTGGAGTGACGTCACTGGGGACTGGGGATTAAGCCCAGATTGCGACAGGTGTCATTCTGCAGGGAGGAACACATCGAAGAGCACATCCCATCTAGCGCGATGGAACGGTATCCCTCCATTACTTCACCCTGTTTTTCCAGATAAACTAAGGCAGCAGGTAGTGTAATGTTTACCGCTGTCACCATGTAATCTGAATGGCGCGGGTTCGAACCCCACTTGTGCTATATTAACCTTGACAAGGTGATGGAAATGCCAGTCAGCCCCATCTGACTCTTGGCGACCACTTGCGTGGTTTTCAAGGAAACAGAAGAAGATAAGTGGTTTGCCAGAGTTTTCTTTCATGGGTGTCGGAGGGGTGCGAACACGCAGAAACGTGAAATGTCCCCACCCTTAGAGTTGTACTCGAACCCATGCCCAACGAACAGCTCAGAGGCAGCGAGTCGCTGGTTTCACCCACTGTGCCCTGTCCCTTTGATGAAGGTACTCACCCTGAAATGATGCAGTAAAAATTACCCAGCTGTATAAATAGGTAGATTTTACTCATTTGGTTATTTATCTTAAACTGTATGTGGCCATAGACAAAGGTGTCACATAAATAAAAATATCTACTGTAAATATTTGGTGATTAGTTATTATTAGGCTATCAGCTACCTCATTTTGACTGATGCAGTTTCTTTGCATATAAGAGGCATATTTACAAACTAGAAATCACCTTTTTGTAATGACTGCTTGCAGTGAAAACTAGAAACTGTTGGTATAAATCCAGCAGCAGCCCGAATAGTGTTACGACCCAAACTATAGGTATCCTCTGGACTATTTTTCTGTCTCAGTGGCTCCTAAATTATGGAACCATCCACCTACTGTCGTGGAAGACACCGCTTCTGTTGATGGTTTCAAATCCAGACAAAAAATCTCATTTTTTTAAATAGCTTTTTAGTTGTTTACTCACCTGATCTGTGAATCAATCCCTCCGCTTCTGCATTCCTATCTCACCTGTTTGAATGTCATTGCTATATTTCTACCTGTTGCTCAAAGTTAAAGAACATTAAATAGGGCCAGAATGTTCTGAAATAGCACTTTGTAGTCTATAATTTAATGGAAATTCATACATTTATTCACCAGCTAAAAATATTTTACATTGAGGTGGTTCCATTCCACAGTGGATATGAACAAGATCAACCCATCCTTTGGAAAGGGTGGAGATTAGTCCACTTGGACTCTACAGTTCTTGACTGACAGAGGGTGATTGTTCCACCACATTGAAACCAGAACCAAGAACCTTCAGGCTTTTGATTTTGGACCTCTTGTATGTGAGACCATCAAGCAGCCAGAGATGGAGATACAGAGTAGTCTGGTGGGGGTGTAGTGTGTGATCAGGTATTTTTAAGTATTGGGCAGCAGATCTATTGATGGTCTTGCAGGTCACAACCAGAGTCTGAGCTTGACATGGGCAGCTACCGAAAGCCACTGGAGAGAGGTGAGGAGGAGGGATACATGGGAACGCTTTGGTAGGTGAAACACAACTTGTACAGAAGCTTTCTGTATCAGCTGCAGAGGTTTGATGGAGGAGGCCAAGAAGCCAGAGAGGAGGTATTTTTTACAGAGGAAACAGCAGAGTGAAAGAATGTAAAGAGCTCTGTATTAACGCCTTATTAACGCTAGGACAGAGAAACTTTTTTCGCCGTTCAGCAGCACAACATCTGGTTCCTTTGGCACAGAGAAGATCAAGCATGGCCTGGATTTGGGACATGCTAGTCCAGAAGTCAGAGGACAGAGAGACTAGAGGATGAGGTCAAAAGAGAGACATTAGCAGCATCTTGTGTGGACAAATCTCAGAACTGAGCAGTGGCTGGAACAGAGGTTAGTAGGCGGTTAGTACAGCAGAGCACAAGGAAGGAGGAAGGTAGCAGAGATTTTAGGTTGCAGTGAAAGGTGAGGGTGTGCAAGTGAAGGTGGGGGTTAGTGGTTGTGCTTGAGGGGTGAAAGGAGGTAAAACAATGCTCATAAATCTGAAGCAGAGCGACAGATAGGACAAGGAACGCCACACTTTCTGGAAAAGACAAGGTCAAGATGACGGCCAGCCTTGCAATGAAATATAAATCATCCTATGCTATCATATCCTGTCGCGAGGTCGTAGGGAGAAAGTGGGTGTACTACATATTCCAGAATCCCCTGCGACAGGAAAACGCGCGCCCATTGACCGCCGTGACGTCACAGGTGGAAACTTGTGCGCGCGAAGGGCGAGAGCCGCCGTCGCTTTGTAAGTAAAACGTGGACGATGGCTCGTGCGGGGCGCGCTCGTGGTCGCGACGTTGCATGTTAACGTACGTCGTCGGTAGAAGTGTGTGTGAGAGAGAGAGAGAGAGAGGGAGCGAGCGAGCGAGCGAGCGCTCGAGGTTCGTTACAACAACAGAGAAGTATGTGCGTCGTGTGTGTGTGTGTGTGTGTGTGTGTGTGTGTGTGTGTGTGGCAGTGCTCGCGCGGTGGATAAATAACGCCTAACATAAAGTAATAGATAAAACGCAGTCACACCCCGCGAAACACACTCGTTCGTTTACCACGAATCTGCTGAGCTTAGGGCACTAAAACTTAGTGTAAGTGAACTTTTAAAGTCAGGATGTTCATTCATTGTGTAACTCTGAGTGTTAATCATCATGGTTTTAAATACTTCCTCCGTGCATCTGTGACAGTCTCTGTCTCTCTCTGATCAAGTCTTTGAACAACAAGGCTTCAGCAAGGTATTTTTTTTCAGGGTGAAGTTAAGTTCACAACTTAAAAGCCTCGTTTGACTCTGTGTTTCCCAAACGTGGTGGGAAGCCCTAACTACTAAGTTACCCTCCAACACACTGACTCACCCACTTTCAGCTCTCCTGTCCTGGTTCTTCCTGCTTCCTTCGTCGTGTCTCATGATCTTCATCTTGCTTCTCTTACCAAAACGAAGTGTGTTCGCAGCCTGGTGCTGTATGTATGGTTATTCGGGCTTGGTACCGCGTTTACCTTTGTGATGTACCCTAACTGTGCTGCAAACATATTGTGTTTAGACAGTCGGATGGAGTGAAGCGAGACGCCGGCGGCAGGTGACGGATTGGTGCGAACAGGATGCCCGACCAGCTGGAACACCTGCCTCGACTGACACACCTGCTGCCATGCAGGGAGGCTCAGATCAAAACGCTCCTCTTGCTCCTTGGAGAGGTAATGTACCGCAACTGCGCTGCGTCTTTACTGCCCGGTTGGCCGTTACGTGTCACCTGTGTGGGTCACAAACACTTTAACCGTCTCAGGACTTGGCACAATTCTTCCGATTGGGTGTCCGCAGGACAAGCGAGTTTTTCGTTCTACCTGTCCGTCAAACATTGCACCTGTCTGATTTTGAAACATTTCGGAAAGACAAAAACAAATAAGCCAGGGATACTTGGTAGCGTTAAGGTTAGGGCTGCTGCCTTTGATCGCCACCTCTGGCTGTAGGACCCCTGAGATACCTACCCTAAAATTGCTCCAGTGACATTGCTCAGCTGTATATATGGGTAATTAATTAATTAATTGGAGAAAAATGTCAGCTAAATTAATAAATGTAAGTCTGTGGCTGGGATTAAAATATACTGTCATCAAAGTGTCAGGTGAAAGGAAACATGCTTACAAAAGGCCCCAACATAAAGAAATTGCCCAAAATAGCAAGTTGCTGTGGCTATTTTGGTTTATTTTTGACAAATCTGGGCACTTTGTAGTGAGAAAATTGTTTTCAAAATGAAAATGCTCATGGTGCAACTAGTTATGTCACACGGTTTCTTTTTTATGACGGCAGTCGGTCACAGTTTTGCATCAAACGTCTTAATGTTTTCCATTAATTTATTGTCCGCCTGCCCATCGGACGAGTGTCAGAATGTCTTTACCTGTCCGACTACGAAAGTTTAAGTCGGACAGCTGTTACTGTTTAGCCCTGCTGTCTGCCGGAGGACGCAGCTCATTTCCTTTTTCTCACAGATCATCCACAGGTTCTTCCTAGTGATTGCTGGAAGTTTTATAGCTATGGTATGTATTGTGCACACATGGATTTTTTTTCTTAAAAAAAAAAAAAAAATCTGTCTTTTCACAGCCGGAACATTATAGCTACCCATCCATTTTTATCTATGGGCACCGAGCGTCAGGAAAGAGCCATGTGACCCTCACTCTACTGAAGGAACTGAAGGTGAGAGAAAAGTGGTTCTGGTCCATTGACCACTTGCCACTGCTTATTGTGTTGCACATTTTGTTCAGTATGAAAGAGTTCATTGAAAGCAATCGTGTGGTCTGTCGAATGTAAATTGAAGAAATGCTGTGTTTGTGTCAAGCCTCTTAATGCCAGAAGCAGCCAGTCTGAGTAGATTCATCTTTAAGAAAAAAGCCTGTTGTATGTTGGAGTTGCTTTTTCACTGTCCAATAGTGGTGTCCTCCTTCCTCCTTTTCCCCCCGCCTTCCACCCAGATGCCCCATGTGGTGGTGAACTGCGTGGAGTGTGTGTCACTGGGGCTGCTCTTTGAGCATGTGCTACTATCCCTCTTTGGCTCCTCGCACACATCCCTGCCCCGCGGCCCATCCCTGTCCGACTTTGTGAGGCTGTACCGGCAGCTGTGCTCAGAGGACCCTGCCAAGCAGACACGCTACATTGTGAGAACAACCCCCGCACACGTACATCACGCACACTTGTCTCCCCCAATCCTTTGTAACCAAAGCCAGGATTTGGCTCACACAATGATGGCTCCATGTGTTTTCCCATCAGTCCCTGCAGTACGATCCTGCCCTGTTTGTGGTCCACTGAGACTGGCAGGCGCTGTGACATCCTGGCGTTTCTGCTGCTTTTACCCCTCTCCTTATGTTTAGCTTTAAATTAGACTTTTTAAAAGCAGTGGACTTTTTTAATTGAGATACAAGGGGTATTCAACACAATGTGTGATTGTGCTCTGCGTGTATATAAGTGTGTGGGTGTCTGTGCTGAGTGTCTTTCTCTAATGAAATATGTGCTATGAAATTTAATGGAGTGTCTCTTGATAGGTGCTGGACCATGCAGAACTCCTCAGGGATATGAGTGCCAATCTCCTGCCCGGGTTCCTGCGTTTACAGGAATTGGTGAGAGACGAGAGCATGCTGGGATTGGAGCCTATCATGGAATGGGGGGAGACGGAGCTTTCGGTCTTGGCCTTAGGTTCAATACTAAAAATGCGGTGGACCCTGTATAGTGGAGTGTGGGATGACAACAGTGAGAAAAGAGAAAGGATTGTGGATGTTAATCTCCTGAATGCTGTTTTCAGGGTTCATCTCTCTTGTCTGACTCCAAATATTGATGATTTTGCTTTATCCCTTTAAGTCTGTATGCAAAGTAGGTGCCTTACAGCATATTAAAAAAATTCCTGACTAAATTTATGTCTGTGCTTGCATTACCAGCACTTTCATTTCAGTGTCACACAGTTTAGTAGAGGGGGCCTCAGTGACAAATGATTGCATGTTAATTCAATTACAGGCATTAGTTCAAAATACTGCGGCGGTGTACAGAACCGCTTCCCAGGCCGATCCGAGGTCGGATAAACCAGCCCCAGGAGCTTACCCTGTAAACAGTCAGTGCAGATGCAAAGTTCTCATGAATCACATCGCAGGGACAGTTATTTGTCTGTGTCGCTGTGGGTGTCAGATGGAATGGAGGCAGCCCAGAGTTGGCGATTTCTTCTCTTTTTAATGCCTGTTGTGCGTCTGTGCCGCAGCTAGAACAGCAATTACGTAAAAGCTTGTTTGATGACTTTAAATCTGCTGCTACGATTGTGCCCTCGCTTCAATTGACGCCTCGCAGAAGTGTCGCTGATGTATTTTTAATGACGCGCTTTCGCACCAAGATTCCGCCGGTGTCCCGCACTTCTGTCAGCAGCAGGGATATTATTACCATAGAGGTGGGAGGAGGAAGGTGGCTGAGTGTTGCCCTTCAGAGCAGTTAATGATTGGATGTCTCAGCTGATGCAAGTGACATTTGCCACAGGCGTCCCACTGCTTTGCATTCATTATAGCAGATGTAGTTATGCATGTGCATCTTGCCTTAACTGCACTGAGAGCGACCCCACGTGGATGTTATTGGTCAGTGTGTGCTCGTGACACGGTACAAGTGTGAGGTGTGGACAACTGGTTGTGTGGACATGGCTGCGTGCCCATTAAGTGCCATTCCACAATCTCTCCGCCAGGTGGAGGACAATGTGACGGTGATCTTCCTCAGTGAGATCGTGTGGGACAAGTTCAGACCTAATACAGGCTGCTTCGAACCCCTGCTGCTACACTTCCCCGACTACAGCAAAGGTAGAGCGAGGGGTTGTTGTGTGTCTGTGTGTGCGAGAGACCTGCTACACAAGTTATTGTGCATGTCTGCACTTCCTATGTGTTGTGGTGATTGAAGGCAGGGGTCTCAAATGCATGTCTCCCCACAGTGGAGCTCCAGCAGATCCTTGCCCAGGACAGCTGTCCCTCCTACTCCCCTGAGCTCTACTCCTCATACATCAGCATCCTGCTGGGCGTCTTCTACTCCGTGTGCAGGGACCTGCGGGAGCTCCGCCACCTGGTGGGAAGCAGTGCTGCAACTAGTTTCTCTCACACAAACATACACACACACGTTTTTTTAACCTTCACACATCCCTAGTTGTTTTCCTGTTCCCAGTTTGCAGTCCTGAGTGTGTTTTTTCCTCTCTGTTTTCCACTCAAACAGGCAGCTCTCAACTTTCCCAAATTCTGTGAGCCTCTGGAGAAAGGAGAAGGTAATGTACTTAGCCTCTGTTTGTTTATTTAAGCCCCACCAACCTGTATTATTGCCATGTCAGTGTCTTGCCTGTTTGCTTTTGACCTAATCGTGCATGTCCTTGTCTGTGCTCCTATGTCTCTAGTTACTGTCCTACTCCATCACCAAACTGTGGTGTTGTGGAGGTTCCTGCCCACTGTGACTGTCTTTTAGTTTTATTTTACATATGTTTGTTTTTTTGTCTGAAAAACTCACCATCCACCAAGAACATTTTTGTAAAAATTATTAAGATGACTTTAATTTGTTCTTGGTTTCAGCAAAGGAAAGTGATGCTCACAAATTATGGCGAAATATAGAACCTCACCTGAAGAAAGCCATGCAGACGGTGTACTTGAGAGAGGTGTCCAGGTGGGTGTTTGTGTCTGTTTCTGTATGTGATTTATTTTCTCTGAGATCAGGTATCTGATATTCATTTTACCTGGCTAATGCAGCTTACTGGTACAAACTCAATAGAGCTTGGAAGTGTTTGTTTCCATTTGCTGTCTTTTACCACTAATCCACAGATAATCAGCTTAATATTGATGTGTGTTGACAGATTTTGTAGAAAGGTCTGCAGAAATATCACATCTTCCTTTAATAATAAAATGACTTATGATATACTTTTGTCATCTTGCTGAACCCCAGAGCAGAGCTGTAAATTCTTAAAGTCAGTTGGATCAAAGTTCCCCCACACTTCTGTACTTGTTTGGATGCTCTTTACTGCCCTGTATTGGCACAGTGAACACACAGCTTGTATGCACTCCCCAACAGACACATTTTAGAAAATATGAGAAACGAAATGTTTGAGTCTTTGAAAATTTGTAACTCAGACATTTATAATGTGAGCAGCCAGTGCACAGGTACTTATAAGCAGTGTATTTGTGTGTCTGAGACAGGCTGTGTGTTTTTGTGTGCAGCCTTTTCTGTGCTTTGACATCTCCTCTGTGTTTAGACTGGTTCCTGTGTGTTTCCCTCCAGTGTTCAGTGGGAAGAGCAGCAGCAGAAGGAGGAGAAGGAGGTGGGAGAGCTGAGAGGTACTAGAGGACACTCAGAGGCCGAACACTGGGGAGGGGGGACCACAGTGTGGACCACAACCACTCTCCCCATGTTTTCTATAACTGTGTGTTCTGCTAAAGCAGTCTAGGAAAAGTACCTGGTCCTTAGGCTCGGTGTACTATTTTCTTCCCAGGTTTGTCAGCCTACACCCACGTGGAGCTCCCCTACTACTCCAAGTTTCTGCTGATCGCAGCCTATCTAGCCTCTTACAACCCGGCACGCACTGACCGCCGCTTCTTCCTTAAGGTCTGTCCTACTGGAGCAGAGACCCCCAGCCATCTCTCCAGTCTGCATGTCATTGGCAGTATGGGAATGAGGGCTGCAGCAGTGTAGAAAGTCTGAATGGATGACATTGTGCTGAAAATCACACCTGTTCCTTAGAGAAAACAATATAGATTCTGTGTGAAACAGCGTGCGGTGTGTTCATCACAGGGTCAATCACGTCTTCTCTCCATTGTGCTCACAGAATCATGGGAGGATAAAGAAGACTAACTTCTTGAAAAAGCACGAGAAGGTGTGTAAGATGGATATGAATGATCACAGTTGACCTGTCTATTTTCAGTCCCTTGTTCCTTCCTGTCAGCATCCCCTTGCTGTGCTTTCTCCTCAGACCAGCAACCACCTACTGGGACCCAAGCCATTCCCCTTGGACCGTCTGCTGGCCATCTTCTACAGTGTGGTGGATAGCAGGGTAGCCCCGACCGCCAGCATTTTCTCCCAGGTGAGCATGGAGCTCCTCGGTCTGCTCCGTGAACCATCCACACATCCTCCATCTCCTCATAGCGGTCAGTCTCTGGTGAGAAATATTTCTTGCCAATAATGAGCCTATCTGCTGTTAGTTTCTTTTAATTCCAGCAAGATTGTGGTAAACACTGTAATGTTAAGATCAACTCAAAATACTGCAGTTTGTTGTCCAAGTAATATTGAATTAGGATGTTTAAGAGCTTCAGGTAATATACTGGAACATGGTAACTCCTGCACCGTTTCCTCCTGTAACTGGTTGAAATAGGTGTGAGGCATAATCAGATCTTTTACTTCAGAATGAAGCTCTAAAATAAGGTCTTCATAAGCAGCTGCAGATGAAAATGATGTAGAAAGTTAATGAGGTAAAGAAAGCAGGTAGAGCAGGAGCTTCCATTCTCAGTGAGCCAGAGGTGCATTGACTGTCCTGCTCTGGACAGCAGCACCAGCAGTCCCACTGCAGTCCCTCTAGGGGGCACTACGGACCAGCATTGCTGGTAGCCTTGAGGTTGTGACATTTGTAGTGTGCAGAGGAAGAATGGCTGATGCGTGCAGGAGCTCACGGGGAAAACGCAAAGCAGACGCTGGTGCGGTCTCGTCCTTGTCTCTCTGATCTGCCAGCACTCCTCAAAGGAATCTGCCAAAATGTCAAACTTGGCTTCCTATATAAGATGCTGCCGCGCCAACAAGGACTCATATCGAAGCAGCACAAACGACATAAAGAGCGTCACCTTGGCAGCAGACTCTCAGATGAAGCGCTCGGGCTCATGATGACACGCGAGAGCTGAAAAGCAGCTGGAGCAATGAGCTCCTCAAACTGTTTGCTTTAAAGGCAAAATCCCTACATAAAGCCCAGCCTGGGAAATGTGGAGGAGCTGGATGTCCTTCAAAGGCAAAGTTCAGCAGATGTTGAACAGTGATTCATTGTCACGTGTCAGCGCTGCATTAGATGTTGCGCACACACACGCAGCTTGTCTTTTCTTTTGGAAGGTGTTCAGGCAGATTTTGTTTTCCCTCTTGAGGTGGAAGTCTTTTCCATGTGGATTCAGGGACAATCTGGGACAGGGAGGTTGGCAGGGAGACCCAATTCAGTGCAGATGTCTGCACCGAGTTGGCTGGTGGTGTCAGTGATGCCTGAAGTTTGTTTTATTTTACACAACATTGGAAATGACCTCTGTCTCTTTTAATGGGAGGTGGACAGTGTGCCTGGACCGAGGAGGGATTCTCAGCACTGATACTTGAGAACATAACTGAGATGTGCAACACCACTAATGGGATGAAGAGTTGTCTGGGTGTGGACTGGATTTAAAAATGGTTTTGATATTTTTTGTGCTTGGACATTTTACCTGTCCTCACAAATTTTGCACTTGTCAAATTTTGGAACATATTGGAAAGAAAGAACGCAAATGTCTAAGTTTAAAACTTCCTTGTAAACTGTAGTCAAAGCGAGGTGAGCAGGGTGTTGTCAAAGGAAGAGAACTAATGAAAAAGCTCCAACAAATTCAGACAAAACAGTAAGATACTGGGGGTGTTTTGCTCTGTTTTTTGCGAAGTTGACTACTTTCTAGCGTGAAAACAGTTTTTTAATGAAAACGCATATGGTGCAGTCTGTGATGTCACACAGCTTTTTTATCACGATGGCAGGTTTCATTTGGCAGTGAATTTTTAAATATCTTAATTTATTGTTCACCCATCCATCAGAAAAGTATGAGTCTACCTTTCAGACTCTGAAAATGTAAGCAGATTAGTGACTGTCCCAAAGAGGCAATGTGGAGCCCCATGTTTGTAGGACATCACATGTCTGGGTGGAAGGTAAGAGGCTACCTGGTGCTGCTGGGTTTTCTCCAGGTGAAATCTTGGTACAAAAGATGAGACCGTGGAACTTGCTTAATTTCAGAAAGTTTATTGTTGACACTCAGATGCAAAAGCTTTCAGAAAACTTTTTTTCTTTTAAAATGCCCTTTTCAGGTGAACCAAAAATTTTGTATGCCATGAAAACCGGAACGATAAGCTATAGATAATGCTGTTAAATACAGGGTGCCAAAGTTACAAAACCAGTTAATGTCTAGGTCACCAGCTTCCATCTGGAAATACAGAGCAGGCCTTGTGATACAGAATGGCTTCCTTATGAAATCATGCATCCCACAATACCTTGGAAACAGGGTATTTGAACATGAACAGCTGTGGTACTGCGTTTAGTCTGAACAGGACGTCTGGCATAGACACAGTGTGGGTTTCTGGGAGACGAGTGTGTGTTAGTGTGCCGCTGGTGGCTCAAAGTGAGGGCAGGTGGGACTGCGGCTCTAGTGAACAGTGACTACTCACTAACAAGCCTTCCTGTCCTCCATGTGTGGAGTTCCATAGGTCTGTGTTACAAAACTAAAGAGCGCAGCGCTGAGGTTACCGCTAGACTGCGGTGATGCAGCCAGCGGATAAAGGTACTAAGCTGTTGGAGGTCAGAATGCTTGTTGTGAAACTTAAACAGCAGCCACTGCTTCACCAGTGGAAAACACTTTGGAATTGGCTGCTTTCCTTTAATTGCATCCCTTTGTTCCACTGAGATGAGTCACTTCATCTCCTGTGTTGCTCCACTGCCAGGCGTGACATCACTGGTACATACTGCGGTATGTACATGACAGCCAGTGGTTACAAGTGTGTGTGATTCTGCAAGGTTATCACCAGTATCTTGGCTGCCCCACTCTGTCCTAGTTTTGCCATCCTGCATAGTTTTACATCCACATTACTCCCTTCCCTCCCTCCCTTCATATCCTAGGCTGACAGTTTCTCTCCCTTCTCCTGTTCCCTTGTTTCCATCTCTGGGTCAAAAGACGTTTAAAACCTCATTGGGCTTGGACCGATAGCAGTTTGAGAAGATTCCCACTGTAATCCAGAGATGGATGGTATGGCCACGTTGGTCCTGGGGCAGCTTGCAGAACAGTGTTTAGAGCAACAGCCTCTGCACTCAGAGGTCTCAGGTCTTGATTCCCACCTCTTGCTGTTGTAGCCTTGATGAAGGTATTTACACTGAATGAGTAAATTATTCTAAGTAGCTGAATATTGTAAGTTGCTTTGGAGAAGAGCATAATCTGTGCTTGCATTATTGTTGTGGTAGTAATAATAATACAGTTCTGTTGGGACAAGCGGTTTCAGACAATGTGTGTTTGTGTTACCATTATTGTTAACGTGCATTTCAGCCACGAGATGGCAGTGTGTATTTGGTCACCTCATTTTGACAGTTCTTGCTGGACTTTGTACCATCCATTGAGCTCATCGTATGTCCTTATTTCCTTATTCAGCTGTACATAAAAACCCATACATGTTGTCATGACGTGAACAGTATGATAATGATGTGCCATTCGGGAAGGTTACAAGTTCGTACGGCTTTTACTCAAGAAGTGCTCCTCAGCTTGTCTCCAAATATGATGGAAACAGCAGTGGAGGGCCAATTGGCGTTTGTTCTCAACAATTTGGGTCTGGAGCTCATTCTTGACTGACTTCTGTTGATGAGGAGGTGGAGTGAGGTTGGATTACACTGAAGGACTGGACAGCTGAGATGTGAAAATGGAAGTGCAGCTGCCAGGCTGTTCTGCAGCACCGCTGACTGCCTGTGGGTGCTGGGCTCTGCTCTTTATTATTTTTTTTTTCTTTTTTTCCGAAATGGAATTAAAATGATACAGTTCGAAAATTTTTAAACGCTTGGGCTCTTTGCTTTAGTGGTCCATGTTCAATGCCCTACTCAAGAGTTACCGCAGTAAACAGTTGGACTGAATACCTTCAGAATGAAATGTACGAATCCACAGGGTGGGTGTGTGTGTGTGTGTGTGTGGCTGTGTTGGAGTGAAGTGGGACCGAGCCTTCCTTTGAGTCCCAGTGCTCCAGGCTACACCATCGCCACAGCTCTGAAACCACGTTGAGAGACACAGCTTCGCAGACCCCCATCTCTCTCCCTCCTGCAGAGAACTCTGTCTCTCTTTTCTTAGCAAACCTTACGCTCATCCATTATTGAGTTGTGTTTTTTTTCTCTGAGTCTCAGAATAAAGAAAGGGGAACAGATCCACTGAATATTTAATATTCTGCATGAAATATGTATCTTTAGCCATTCTTGAACGTGCAGCCGCTGCCTCTTGCAGGACACTGCGTTTGAACAGTTATGAGGTGTCCGGAACTAGGGTGGCTGAATTGGTAGGGACCACCGAGGCTCTAAGTGGAGGAGCAGGAATGAGGCCTGAAGAGGGGTTGCGTGGGGGCAGGTGAGCAGGAGGATGAGTGGAGAAATGTCAGGAAGAGGGTGATTGGCACGGGGGAGTGGGTTAGGGGGGTGAGTGCCATATGGGTGAGGGGGCAGTCAGCTCATCTCCAACTTGGACTGGGAAGATTGGCAGGAAGCATCCAGGATGGAGAAGGAGGGAGGCAGCTTATGTTTCAGCCATGCAGGGAGAGCCGGACGCCCCTGAAAACAGGAAGGTGCCGTCTCTGTGGAGGTAGAGGTGGATCACTCAGGTGAGGAGGATGGGTTTATTTTTTTTATTTATTTATTTTTTTAAATTAGATCTGCCTCTATTTGTTTATGGCCCAGAACCTCAACTGCTGATCTGCAGCACCTGTTAGAGTTTACAGCACCGCACCTCACCCCACAAGCCAGATGTTGTCCACAGCCTGTGGTCCGGAAGCTGTTTGCACCATAAACACCTAATTAGGGAACATGGTGAAATGAGGGAGACAGAGCCATTCAGCTCCAAAGGTCTGTACCGACAAGAGTCCGTACATGTGTGTCATTGTTAGCACGTGTGTGTGTGTGTGTGTGTGTGTGTGTGTGTGAGTGAGAGAAAGGTGCACCTCTGTGAGACACATCCCATCATCTGGAAAGCCTGAGCTCCTCCAGCTCCCCTTTCACGTTCCATACTCCAACCCCCCCATTACCTCTTTGCCTTGGGGTGGGGAAGGGAGTCTTGCTCCTAGCAGCCTCGGGGGTCCTGTACCCCCCAATGAAGCCTGGTGCATATTATATATGTATATATATTTATGTATATACTTACACTCGTTTGTTTCGTTTGCTCCTGTACAGTGATTGTTGCTGGTTGGGGGACATAAGTCTTGTTGAAATGGGTTTAATGCGCAGCGCCCCAACCCCCACCCCCCGGCCTCTGTCGGCCCAAGCAGAATTGATGGAGCAAAAATGACAGTCGTGTAAATTGAAATAAAAGCTCCGCTGGTGCGTGCTGCATTAATAGTGCTTATGACACGATAAAGGAGCAGAGTGCGCAGTTTGTCAGAGAGAGATGACGTTGAGTCAGGGTTCGGCGACGTCTACTTATTTGAGCTGTGATGGGTGCTGCTGTTGGAATGGGATGATGGTAAGAACGCGGAGAGATCACACTGGTTAATGTGCTCCACTGTGGCACAACAGCTGCTCTGCTGAACTGGACAGCTGTGCGAAGGCTGTTGGAAAACCTGTCGTCGGGTGAGATGAGGACAGAGGTTTCCAATGCGAGGTGGAAATATGGAGGCGCAAGGCCTTATCTGACAGCATATTCTTCTCCATCTTCATTAAACCACCATTTGGCTTGCTCCCCAACAGCGATGAAGTTCTAATAAGTAATTGATTTTTTTTTTTTTTCTTTGTGGCAAGGGACCCATTAAGCTGGTGACCCCTTGACCTCAGAACACATTTGTTCGTGATTCCAAGGATGAGTTTTCCCCCGGGAATCGATTAACCCGACTCGGCTTATTTGGGTCAGCGGAGCTGTGAATATGTCGCTGTTGGTGGGCTGTGGTCTAAATGGAATGGACCTCATGTTGGGCGGGGCAGGAGCAAAGTCTGAGCAGGAAGAAGGCAGAGATGTTCATGCAAAGCACAGTGAGCTTCGTGTTTCTAGTGCCCAAATTGAGCAGGTTTGCAGGCGCTGTTCATAAATTCATAATTTAGTCACACACAGACACGCATACAGAGTGAGGGCCTTGCGCAAACGCCACCCTCACTGACATTTCTTCTGATCCGTGGTGCCCATGGGCTCATTCAGAGGTGTGGCTCTCCTGTTTGCCCCATGCTGCCTAGTCCATGTTGACTGCAAATATAGTAAATATGTTAAGCAGCACCAAATTCCATGTCATTGGGCTGGGGGGGGGTGCAGGGACATATTGGGGGTGTGCTGTGGTCTGTCATTGGCTCTAGTGTGTGAGGACATTTGGATCGTGTAGTGTTCGGGTGGAGAGTTTAGTTTCTAATGAGATGCAAAATGCTCCCTGTGTCCTGTGCGCTCCAGTTTGGAGGGAGGAGGCTGCAGCTGTTCCGCTGACATCCTGTCCCCATAAACCTGCTGTCAGCGCTGATTGAAATTTGATGTGGAGGGTTTCTATCATGGAGAACGTGTGCTGTTGTCCTTCCCCTTTCCCTGCAGTGTGAACAGCTTGTAAAAGTGCTTAATTAATGGCCAACTCCTGATTTGTGTGTCGTTGTGTGCAGCTATTTTATGGCTGGTTAGAGAGTATAAAACTTGTGCGTTCGGATGCTTGAATTTCCTCAGTTTCTCTGTCCTTGTAGCGCGATTAACCTCCACTAGTTTTTGTGTGCAGTTGCACCACAGACTGCTCTCACTCTGGGAGTAAGGAGGAGAATTCACTTCAGGTGGAGTTTCAACACCCCTTTTCTTTGCATTTTGAGCACCAAATTTAGATTCTTTGCTTCCTGACAGCTGAGCGGAAACCAGAGCAACCATGAGCTGCTCTTCTCAGTGACAGTTTGTGTCGTGCTGCATTCAGTTCTCACCCCCATCAGCCCTTGTTTTATAGGTTTATCCGTTATAATCTGTGATCACGGACTGCTTGGACTGTCCAACCATGTCCACTTGTCTGTTGAATGTCATTTCATTTACACTGTTTTCATTAATTTCTTTTGTTTTTACTCTTCAGCTTTGGTTTTTTTCGATTAATGTACACACATTGATCATCGTGTGTGTGTTTGTCCGTGAATGTTTATGAAATGTACAGAACATAATGGGTAGGAAAGAGCTGAACGAGTGCAGGCACACAGTCTTACAGTATTAGACAGCATGGTGGCCCAGCGAGTAGCGCTGCTGTCTCACAGGGCCTGGGTGGTGCGAGAGGACATAGACAGCGGGGATTGACCCTATGTGGAGTTTTCATGTTCTCCCTGTGTCTGTGTGGGTTTCCTTCGGGTGATCCGGTTTCCTCCCACAGTCCAGTGACATGCTGTTCAGGTTCACCCGTAATGTGTGAGTGACAGAGACGGTGTGTTCTGCCGATGTATGAATGAGTGACTCAGTGTAAGTAGTGTAAGTCACTGCGGTGAATAAGGTGTGTGGGCTGATAACACTACATCGAGTCAGTGGAAGTCGCTTTGGAGAAAAGCGTCTGCTAAATATGAAAATGTAGAGTAAGTAAAACTGCACTGTTATGATAACTAATGTTCACTGTTGTGGTAACTGTCCATTTTACTGGGATTTGGTGATATTTTAACATAAATGGGTGTCAGTTTTGAAGCTCAAATGCATAATATTTTTGCTATTGAAACTGGTGGAAAATATGTCTTCAGTTTGAGAATTTGCCTTTGAGATGTCGTTCAAGTATCAGTTTCCTTTGTGGGGAGATGACTGCTTGAAACAGGTTTGTTTAAAATGAGCATTAACTGAAAACTGAATTTGCATGCGGAGCTATTAAAGTCGCACACATTGTGGAACATGGAAGTACGACTAGTGTTGAAGGTCCTTTCCAGTCAGGACGGGGTTTGTCTGGGGCTTTCAGACAGTTGTTTAAGTTGCTCAGTTAACTCATTTATAAGCTGTGCTGATTTTCAGAGGTGACCTTGATTCGGCATCAGAATCTTGTGTGTGTGTGTTTCCATCTGTGTTCATTTTTAAGATGGTAGTGTTTGGCTGCAGGAATTGGTTCATCTTCTGTTGTCAGACTTCCGGGTATATGCCCCAGCACTGTGCTTAGACCTGCTCCGAGGACACTTCTTCCTCTTGTTTGAGGTTTTTCAACCAGCGGAACGTCACTTTACAGTTTTACCAAATGTTAAACCTCCAGTGATACGGTGCATCAGTCCTACAGCCTGGATCCAGCACCATTCAACTTCTACGTTCCTGTCCTTCACCGCCATGCTTCTGTGGTTCCGATCTCGCTCTGTTAGTCTGCGTTTCTTCTCCTGCACTGTGTGTGTCGATAGGGGCTCAGTGAAGACCAGTAGTGAACTGCAGGTGTGTGAGTGTGAGAGAGCGAGAGAGTAGTTGTTTTTTCACATTTTTGACATGAGTGATGCCTTGCATGACTTCTTGTCTCCCAGCATGAGCACTTGTCCTCTAGTTTGTTCTATCCACTGCTCTCTAGGCACCCTGTGCACCCCTGTTCTGCTCTCATCTTCTGAGTATCCCAGCATGCCCCTTACACATACCATGCGCTGCTCTCACACAGTTCCCGCTGCCCAATCACACGTTTAGCACCGAGGGACACTGAAACTCGTTTATTCACTTTGTAGACCCTTCCTTCTGAAGAAATGCACACCTCGGTGTAAATAAAGAGCATTTTACAACAGATGAAGAGCTTTAGATGCAGACATTGGAGATGAAGAGACTGATGGGAGCGGTAAGGTTAGCAGCTTGCACCTTGATTTACTTGCCTGCTGAAATAGGGGTCTAGGAAGAAGCAGGAGATGGCGTGTATTGTAGGATGATGTCGGGTCTGGTGTGGGGGGCTGGTGGGAAGGGGGCTGAACTGGACCAGCCCAGTATTGTTGTGGCACACAGGCAAAGGTGTAGCACGGTGAGCTGTGTGCACATGTGTTTGTGTGAGGGGTGGATGGATCGGCTGTGTCTGTCGGGGAAGGCAGAACAGCTGGCTGGAATAAAGGAGCTGGTGTCTGGTGGTGGGATTAGGGTGTAGAGGACAGTCAAGATGGAGATGGGAACAGGAGGACACGCTGGCTGCGAGTCCAGGGGGCTGGGGGGGTGACAAAGACCTGCAGCTGCATGAAAAGAGTCAATAGGCATTCAGAGGGCAGAGTGAGTGATGGGTGCCCCCTTTCACCATCAGTGAGGGAGATAGGATGAATGGAGTAGGGGAGGAGGATTCTGTGGGAGAGGGTGGAGCCAGGAAGAGGAGGCCAGACCCCCAGTAGGGCTGGGAGGGAGGTGCTGTGCTCTGACCTCTATTGCACCCTTATTGGGAGATGTGAATTCACACACAGGGGGCACAGCAGGGTGCATGTGCATCATTATCACACTGTGTGGCTCTTAATTGGAGGTGCCTCTCATGATCTTAATGCTCAGTTTTCTGTGTGTGTGAGTGAGGGAGAGAGAAAAGGCTGTGTGACCCCCCGACCCCAGAACAAAATTCCCTTTATAGTCAGCCTTAAAAAAAAAAAAAAAAATAGTGCTGGTGTGTTTTTGTGTTTTGTTGGGGTGAAATTGGGGAATTATATTTTCTACTGGAGTGGGAGCCAGTGTTACATCAGTATATGTGTTCCGTGTGTTTTTTTGTGCAGCGCCAAAGGGCATGGGGACTCGGATGGGGGCTGTGTGTCATGGCAGATTTCTCTGTCGATAGAAGCTTCGTCCCAGACCGGCCGGTCAAAATATGACCACGTTCCCCCGGATCAGCCGCTAACCTCGCACCCGTGACCCATGTGATGAATGCGGAAAGTCTCCAACCCCCTCGGCCCCCTGACTGTCACTTTATCAGACGCTAATGTATTGCTGAAGGGCAGTGAGCATGTATGCCGTCTATTTCATCATTCAGGACACACACATTTTTTTGTTAAAGCTGTAAAAGATGTCGTGATGCAGTTCTGTTTGGTTTTTGTCCCACCATGTACTCTTCATATCTTCATGGGCTCACAGCTCCTGAAACGGGCAGATGAAGTGTTCGGGTTTTGTACCCGTAAGCATCATCACCTTCCTCATAGATGGGCGATGGTCGCTCCGATGGCTGTGGTCATGGAGTCACTGCCGGGTTTGATGGCGGTTGCTGAAAACCATTGCAAACGAAGCGGAACATGACATCCTTCTGTCATTTTGGTGTGGGTGTGGGTGTGGGGGGGGGGGGCAAATGGAGGTTTACCCCACATGGAAACGTCAGTTTGATTGGCACTAGGGTAGCTGCCATGTCCAGTGTTATGGCCTTCTGGACCACACAAAGTAGTTAGGTCATGTGTGAGGAATGTGCAGGGAGCGCCTCTCCAACTCCCCACAGGTCAGGGTCAGGTGTCGTGTGTGTGTGTGTGTGTGTGTGTGTGTGTGTGTGTGTGTGTGTGTGTGTGTGTGTGTGTGTGTGTCTGGTGGAGGATGGGAGGGATAATGTAAAAAAATAAAATCAATCTTCATCTCTGGAGGTTGAAGGAGAGCGAGCAGGGGTGGGGGTATGAAGGGCTTTTATGTTTCTTCACAAGGAAGCCTTGATGAACGATGGACACACAGGAGCTGGGGAGGGGCTGCTGCTCGTTTAAAATGAGATTTTATTTTATTTATTTATTTGAACCCATCGCTCAAGGCCATATCCTTGCTTTTTGTTATCTCCCCCCAATCTATCTATTTTAAGGTTAAAAAAAAAAAAAAAAAAAAACACTCCTCTGCTGCTCCGACTTGCTCTCTCAGCCTGCCGGTCAGTTGTGCGTGTATGTGTGTGTTCTTATGGCACACTCCACTGAGCACTGGGTGTGTAGGGTTAGAACCTGTTGTGTTCACCGGATTATCCCTGAATGACTTTCCCAGGAGCGACGGAGCCAAAGCTGACCGTGGTTTTGTTTTAGCGCGTCAGTAAATGAATGGTTAGGTGTGGGCATTCCATCAATGAATTATATAGTGTAGTGTGTAAAGTGTGCGTATGTGTGTTACTGTAAGAGGGGATATTGTACAGCAGTATTGTTCCTGCCTCAGTGTTTGCTCTGACCGCAGTGGCTTTGGTGGGGATGGGCAGACTGTAGTCTTAGTTGGGCTTTGGAGAGTCAACCAAGGAAGTCATGTTCAGGTTAGAACAAATACAACATACATAACATACAAGCACTTTGTGGTTTCAGGCCAGACCAGGCTTTTCTCCCGTGTGATGTCCATAATGCACTGCAACTTCTTTTCCACGAGGTGTTGTGATGGCCCCCTTGTCTCGTGTCCACCTTGTGGCTCATGCCGTCTTCCTGCTCCTTCTCCCACATGCCTTTCTTTCCTCCGTGCAGGGGGAGGTCTTTGCTCTTTGTTCATCTGCTACATGTCCTTCTGAAACAGTCCTCACCATAGTGAGGGAATGAAAGGTTTGGTTGAGTAGCACCATCCCTTTGTTGGACAGACTTTATTCCTCAAGAGCTGTGGGTGGGGCCTTCTTTGCAGCCAACAGGTTCTGATCAGCACCTGAGTCTGCCCCTGTCCACCGTCCTCTGTCTGGACATGTTCATGAGGCAAGAATTTGCAGGGTTCATCTTGGGGTTGGATTGAGTGCGCACTTCTGGGGTTCAGTGGTGTGTGTCTGCATGTGTGATAGAGTCAGGAGTTCCAAGGAGGTAACCATGAAGCCTTGGTACTAGGAACAGAGCTCTAGAGTTCCCATCAGGTCTTCTTGCCCCATTCCAGGGAGTTAAAGATGAAGCTTTGGGGTGTCCCTTGGGTTATAGGCCATGGACCTGGTGGGGGCTGGGGTGTGCCGATCATCTCTGACACATCCGGAGAAAGTTTCTCTCTTGTTATTCATTGTGCCCTAGGATGTATTTGTAACCTCCCCAGCTGTCTGACATATTGCCATTATCTGGATCCAGGTGTGTGTTAGAGCCCTGTGCGAAGTGGACGGGTCCCTCCAGCTCCAGTCCTCCACCTCTGTCCCTTGAAGCCCCCCACCTCACCACTTTCTCTGCTCCTTGTTTTCTGTCCGATCTGGCACACAGCCCTGGTTGGGGGTGGTGAGGGGGGACAGCGAAGACAGAGACACACAAAGCTCAACCTTGAGGTGGAAATTCATAATGATAAAAATAATTATCCCCCCCATTGACCTACTTTCCATAATGGAGAGAGATGGCTCTCAGCCCTGGTGTAATGGGAGAGAAGGAGAACTGGTGGTGGTGACGGATGGTCAGCGGGGGTTGGGAGATGGAAGGTGAGGACGAGCAGAGTGCCTTCACCCCTGAATGTGGAACAATTAAGGTTTTGGGGTGAAGGTAGAGCAATAACTTCTAGCCAGTCCTGTGCATGACACCTCGGCACCTGGAGACTTTCCCTTGGCTGTGCTTGTAGTGTGTATCCTATATATATATATGTGTGTGTGTGTGTGTGTGTGTGTGTGTGTGTGTGTGTGTGTGTGTGTGTGTTCGTGTGTGTGTGTTCTGTGACTAACAAGTGACTTTTTGCCCCCAGATCTCTTCTCTGGTGACCCTGCAGCTGCTCACCCAGGTGGGTCACGACGACCAGCTCGACTCGCCCAAGTACAAGTGTGCCGTGTCTCTAGGCTTCGTCCGCGCCATTGCTAGGTAACACGCCGCATGTGCCAACGTCCACGTTTTCTTGCAAAGGAAGCACTGAAAGAACCCAAGCATGCACATGCACACATGCACACAAACAACCCAGGAGCAGTGGATAAGAAGGCACCGGAGAGAGGCCCTGCTCCTGCGAGGAAACCAAATGTCACTGCGCTGTGTCAAACTCTGCATGAGGGGAGCATGAAGGGGTCTGCGCCGTCCTTGTGCCAGCTTGTCCACGTGTGTATGTGTGTGAGACAGAGAAAGAGAGACTAACATTACCTATAGCCCCACCAGATTATGTTGAACACTATGTATGTGGGTGTATCACTGGAGCTGGACAAGTGGATGAGTGAATGTGCATGTGTGTCTGTCAGCACCTAGTGTTGATAAGTGCCTCTTTTTGGCAAGAATAGAGGGATCTCTGTAATACACATTTCTCTGTGTGTGTGTTCCTCTCCCCCCCAGCCTGCCGTGTAAGCAGGTGTGTGCAGCAGGGGAGTGTGTGGAACAGACGGTTGCTGCTGCGCTGTTACTGTGCTCTGCCAGCCGCTCTCGGAGTCACACCCAGCCACACGCTCTCCATGAAAGCTCTTCCTCCCCATTGCTACACCCGCTCCCGTGTATTAGTCTTAATAATGAATCTATTCCGTATCCGCCGTGGTGCAAGTGTGAGCATTCCTGTTGTGTTTTTCTTTTGCCCTAAAAGCCCCATGTGTTGAGTTGTGCGAAAATGGCAGCGATGCCTCGTGTGAGCTTTCGCTGCTATTGTCTGATCATTGTCGTGACTGCACTAATCCCAATAAGAACGTTGACCACAGGTGTCGCTGAGGTTTGTCCTGGCTACCGGCACGGACGACACAAAGATGTGAAGGTGTCGCGTTATGAACGGCGCACGTAGCTCTGCTCTTTCTGCAGACGCTCCCCCGCGAGTCCCACGCTGCGATTAATTAAAACAGTTTAATTGAGCAAGTAACGGGCAGGAGATGGACTCGCAAGGCCAAGGAAACGTCCAGGGCAGCGATGAATCGAAAAGGGGGAGAAATAAATCAAATAACACACTGGCACCAGAGCAAAGGGTGTTGCTGGCCAGGTGTCATCCATTGGCTGGAGGAAGGAAGAGAGCACTGTCGTGGGGCCCCACCCTGCTGAGGGAGCAGGGATGTGCTGGGGGCTGCACAGAGGGCCGATCATAGGCCAGTCTTGTTAGTGGTCTGTGTTAATAATAGATGCTCTGTGTGTGTGAGTGTGTGAGCGATGGGGGCAGATTGCTGATTGGCTTAGGGGAGCGGCACACATACATTTCCCCCCTGGGCAATTTGCTGCGAAATTCCCAAAAGTCCATCTTCTAGAGAAATCCACACTGCCAACGTGTGAACATTCTCACTCCCCGTACCAGGAATTCCCCACTCCAGCAAAGCGTCCTCAGTGCAATGCCCTGTCTCTCTCTCTGTCCCCCCCAGGACGGTGAGCTTCGACATTGTCAGGTACCTGTACGACTTCCTGTGACACGGGATGATGAAGACGTCGTCACCATTGTGCACGTGGAAGCGATGCGAGCGCTACTGTGTGGGGAGCTGACCCACCTTGCTAGAGTCTACCTCTCCACCCGTATGTGCCATGGCAGAACTGTCTGTGTGCCTCACACAAGTGCTTCTTTCTCGCACCACTTGATGTACGCTCACACACTCTCGCACACTCCGTCTGTATAGATGTTTGACAGTAAAGTGTTTATCGTTGTTTGTTTCCACACTCGTTTATTTCCTCAATGAAGCACCCATGTGCTGCGTTGGACAAAAGGTTGTTGATCATGGCTGGATGGATGGAAGGTTTTTCATTCACTCAGAGAAAGATTACATGAAAAGTCCACCTGTCAGCATTGGCTGGTCATGCGTTCCAGCCCTTCGCTCAACCCTCTGGCTGTGTTTCCTCTTTTTTTGAATACACCTCATCAAGTGAAGTCCATCTCCTCACACCGGTAGTATTCTCATGTTCAGGAGTTCAAAGCTGCAGTGTGTCACATTCCCACCTCACCGTCACGGCGATGCAGGAAAGACCCGAGATGCACTCAAGTTACAGAAATCTCGTTTTGGTGAGATTTGGTGATGTTATGGGATAAATGGGTGTCAGTTTTGAGGCTTGGAAAGCATGCAAGTTTTTAGCATTGAAAGTAATGCTAAATATATCTTCAGTTTTTGGGAATTTACCATGCAGCAGGACTTTAAGGAATGCATTACCCTTTTAAGCCTGGTAAAGACTAGTGTATATACACGGTGCCTTCTATGCTCGGCTTAAAGACCAACAAGCAATTTTTAAAAATAGTTTATTCGATTACCTCATACTTCTTCCAAAGTGACTTACGGTTTAAAGTTTCTCTAGTAAAAATACAAGGATTACAACTGTGTAATTTTTGCAGTATCAATTCACAGTAAGTATCCTGCTTAGGGATGGTATAGCAGCGAGGGATTTGAACCCAGGCCATTTATATTGCAAAACCTCTACTGCACTACTCTTTGCTCTCAGTAATTTGGATTTGGACCATTTTAGATGTTAAACTGGCCACAATTTCAGAGGAACTGAGACCTAAATGACCATGCGAGATCACATGACAAAATGCTCCTCTTCACGGGTTTCACAATGAAATTGAAGTAATGTAGGGAAATAATTCAATTATTTTCCTACATCTCGCTGTGTCTTCTGCTGTATGTTTTGTCCATTTATTATGTTTTGAAGTGCAGTCAATTTCTTCCGAAAGAGCAGATCCCACCTTCTCGACAGCCCCATAATTATGAAGGAATGTGTTTGAAAGGCAGTTTTCTGAGCGCTGCAAGAATAAATCTCCAAAGGCGTTGGGTGAAGTGGATAGTTGGCTGTCACAGCATCAGGAATTAATACGGCTCGCTTGATAAGTGCAAAAACAACCCGTATAATATACAGCTATATTCTAAAAGCTCCAGAATTGCTGTTACTGTCATAGTTGTGCAGCAGAACCCTTTAAAGTAATTCTTTCCTCTCTTAAACCTGTCAAACAAATGTATGTTTAACAGTTCCTGCTTTCAACTGTAAATGCTAATGAAATTCAACAGGCCATTAACACCAATATAACTTTCACATTTTCAGGGGCTAGTCTTTAATCGCAGATATTTTTGGGAAGTGGCTTTCAGTATTCTGACGTTTAATATTTTGATTTGGTTGCATTTCCTTTTTTTAAAAATGTTTTATACCTCGGCCATAGAAGGTGGGGGGGGTGCTTTGATTTTCTGGGAAAATGAATTTCAGCCGCTGAAAATGCACGTTTCTCGTCTGTGAAATCATGCTGGATATTGAGTGAACAAAAATTTATTTGCAGTAATACTCGCAGGAGTTAGATAAATAGTGGGGGGGGCGGTGCATCTTGTCCCTGCCCCCACCTTGATGCATTTACATTTATTCATCTGACAGACACTTTTCTCCAAAGCAACTTACAATTATTTACCCATTTCTACAGCTGGGTAATTTCAGGGCAAGTACCTTGCTTAAGGGTGCTACAGCTTCAAAAAGCTCTCTTTACTGACATGTGACGTGTCCCCACCACCTACGTCTTTGACTTTTGTTCGGTTAAAAACCTCTGCAGCAAGTCAGTTTGGTAATGAAACACCGCCCACCCTTTTCATAAAATAAAGTCACACAGTAAACATGGTATGATTTCTGTTTTTATTGTAAGAATTAAAAAATACACAAACACATCTTGTTGCACAGCGGCATCTTCAGTGTTCGCCTCCAGCTTGAGTGCCCACACCTTTAGGGGGGGTCTTATTCTAAGCAAGATGACAATCTGGACTGCTTCTGGCCTCCTCCTCATAAAAAGCCTTTGCTGTCATTACTGTCACCGTACTAGGTGACCTTTGAACCATGAGTTTGTTTACAAACCCTGCTCCCAACCCTTTTCAGAGCTCACACATCAGGTTTGGGTAGATCTGAGTGGGAGATGGCATTGTTTACACAGCAAGGATGGGTTAGGGAATAGGACAGTGGCGAAGGACTGGGGGGGGGGGGGGGCTTGAATGTGGCACTGAGCAGAAGAGTGAGATACAGGGAGGGGTTCAGTCTCGCGCCGGGTGGACCCCAGAGACGGCGTGGACGGTGACAGGACGTGTGGTCTACGAAAGGAAGGGTGAACTATTACGGCGCTGCAGGGTCACTGCTCTGGTAGCTTAATTGGGAAACCAGGGGATTTTTGGTCTTAAGTAGAGGCAGAACACAGGGGTGAGAATGAAGAAACTGGGCAAGAAGGAGGAGCGTTCCACCAGGGCTTGGCGAGGAAGAGCGAGGAGGTGTGACTGGAGCAGAGAGCAGACCTCCCTCAGGGGTTGGTGGAGAAGACAAAGAATGGGAGCCACGCGCATGGCGAGGACAAGGCAGCGGGAATACGGCGGAGAGGAAATAATGAGAGCCGTAAAAGCGGCGGACGAGGGAGAGGCAGCGGAGGAGAGTGACAGACTTGGAGAAGCAGGCAGGAGGAGGGAGGAGGTGGCTGAGAGGAGGCCGCCTCTAAGCCCAGTGCGTGTGTGTAAGGGAGGGCGGGGATAGGGGGGCTATTTAAGTGCCGAGCAGGACGGCGCAGGCAAGCTCTCAACTCCCAGCAAGCGCGGGGAGGAGGACGGGAGGAGAAGCGGGAGGGGGGGAAGGGATCAGATCAGCCCACGAGCCTCGAACACGCGGTCCACGCTCTTCCTTGCACTCCGCTCCACCGTCCCCCGAGTCATCCCGACACCTGGTCCTGAGCGGGACGGAGGAAGGAGCCCACCTGTGAGCGCCACCTGTGAGGTGCACGTCTCTTGCCGTATTGCTGCGTCTCACCGCGGGGATGTGGTGGGCCCCTCTTGGAGGTGCCCTCAGCGGTGTCCTGCTGGCGCTGGCGCTGGAGGTCGCGGCCGGTGCAGACGTGGGCTTCTACCCCCGCTTCAACCCCTTCTTCTTCCTGTGCACTCACCACGGCGAGCTGGAAGGGGCCGGGGTGGCAGAAGGCGGGGCAGACGTGCTCCTCACGATGCAGATTGTGGGAAACCCCAGCACCTACACCCCCGGCCAGGAGTACCAGGGTGAGTGGAACCCCCGTCCCTCGAGGACCATCCCTTTGGTGGGCGCGCGAGTGTATGTGTGTGCGTGTGTGCGTGCGCGTGCACGCCAGGTGCTTTGTCTAGCAACGGGGCAGGTTGCGTGTGTGTAGGGCATTTTAGGGGGCAGCAGGTGCTGCAGTGGTTAGAACTTCTGGCTTTGGACTCAAAGGACCCGGGTTTGAATGCCACCTCCTGCTGCAGTACCCTTGTTCAAGGTACTTACCCTGAATTGATACAGTAAAAATGACCGAGTGGTACAAATGGGTAGATCAGTGTGAGTCGCTTTGGAGAAAAGTGTCAGATGAATGAAAAACTAAATGTCAAGGTGACGCCACTTTGAGAGTGTGTGTTGCTGATGTCTCCGTATCTCAGGGTTTGAGTGTTTCTTGGCGTCTGGCACCACCTTGTTGCCCGACGGCAGTTATCGCTGCGTAGCGAACTCTTCTGCTTCGCGCCAGGCTTCGACTTGTTGAGGACTGACACACATATGGACTTTTTTTCTTACGACCGCCGTTGGGTTCAGTGCACGCCTTTAAATAATTTTTTTTTAAAAACTCGTTTTCTCACCAAATCGTTTCATCGAAGAGGGAGGCAAAAAAATTTTACCCGAGCAGGTGACACGGTGTGAAATGTTTTCTGTAGGGAAAAAAAAATGTTTTTGTAATTTCCCTTCCTGTCGGCTGCAAGCGAAGGCGTCTCACAACAGAAGGTGCGAGGAGGACGAACGTTTATGTAATGAGCGATGGTGCTTCAGCACCTCTCACCGCTCTCATCGGGCCACTGGGCTAGTGGGGGGTTTACACTGAGGACAAAGTGAGGATCACTCACACTGGGGCTTTGGGGGTGGCATCATGGGGAGGGTGGACATCCACACCATGTGTCAAAACGTCATTAAATAATATGCTTAAATAGAAATCACTAACCCTAACACCCTAACTTATGTAGCGACGTGTTGATGGTGGAGGCGAATAACCCTCGTTCTCGAGGAACTGGAGCTGCTCTGGCATCGAAGGCGAACTAGAGAGCGAGGGGCTGATGGGGGAAATGCATTCCAAAATAGTCTCTTCATTCTTCCACTTTTGACAAAGGTGTGATCTCATTAAATCTCCAGTGCGCACGAGCTGCGTGTGCGCACTCGCGCGCCGTCCTTCAGATTTATTTTTAATCAAAGCTGCTGTCAAGCTGTTTTCACGTGTAACCTTGTCCTGACAAAGAAAAGCCTCTTTCAAATTTGAGACATTTCAGGGGAGAGAGAGAGAGAGAACAGATGGATGAAGGGGAGGATAGTGAGCGAGCGAGGGAGGGATGTGACGGGGTGCAGGGCTCTGGGTGCGAGGGTCGCTGTCGCTCTCTGCTGAAATCACCATTATGGCTCGAGCACCTTTTAAACAGCATTAGGGTCCCGAGGGGCTCAGGGCAGAGAGCTTTGGACAGCAAGCGTCAGGATTACAGGATGAGGGGGACAGTTTGTCTAAAATGTGGGAGCTCTCCATGCATTTAGAGCTTCTCACTTCTGGGAGGTATTAGTTGCTTTTTGTATTCTGGACAAGGGTGCTGGGGAGGGGGGTGCGGCTGGGGCAGGACAGGGAGAAGCAGAGACTTTACAACGTGTCTCTCGTACATCTGTGTGGTCTTTCTCGAGGGGCGGTGTAATCGCCATGGGTTCCAATGGTAAAAATGTTTGTGTCCCTCAGTGCCAAAAATTGACACCTATCTGTGGTAAATCATCACCAAATACCATTAAAATGGGCATAGTTACTTCAATAGGTAACATTAGTCATTATAATGCAGAATAACCATACAGTTTCTTTGATGAATTTCTCTATAATACTGTAGGACTGTGTAGCTGCACTCGTTCAGCTCTTTCCTACCTTTTATGTACTGTACACTTAAACACAGACAAAACATACTGTACATACATACTCAGTGTTTATGCATTTCATCTGAAAAACCGGAGCAGCGAAAAGAAATTAACGAAAACGGCGTAAATGAAGAAGTGACACTCGGTGGACAAGTGGACGTTGGACAGTCCAAACGGTCCATGATCACTGAGATTTTGACAGCTGAAAGTAGCAAACAAAGGCTGATGGGGGGGTGAGAACTGAATGTGACATGACACAAACCATCACTAAATGCTTGTATCTTTGGGGATTACTGCATAATACACACACACACAGACAGACAGAGCAGCCTCATGGGTGGCGATCAGTGGCTCCAGTCATGATAACAGTGACAGCGGCGTTTTTGCCGGCTGCTCTACCGCTGAAATGGTGCTTTGGGTCTCCATTCGTCATCCTCTCCTTTGTTCGGTTCTTGTTTTTGTTAAAATTGTTAGACCATTTCAGTTGCCAATGGAGAGGCCGATATTTAACCGAGATTTAAAATTCTCTCTCCTGGCTGCTGCCTCGGAGCCCATTTAGTCGTGGGAGACGAAGCACTTTCCCCTGTTGCAGCAGTGGCTTTACGGCACTCTTTTCTCATACGGTTCCCTCCTAAGCTGCTGAAATAGCACATAATTGTAATAAATCCAATAAGTGATGCACATTTAATGGCTGCTGTTTACTGCTCCCCTGTGGATGTTGAGGAGCCCAGCAGGAGCTGTAACTGAGCAATGATCCCCTGACCACGCTCCTCTTTATCCTCATTTACATTTATCGGAAGCCTTTTAGCAAAGCAACTTACGATGTTAATCTACCTACAGTTATTTACCCATTTATACAGCTGGGTAACTTCACCGGAGCAATTCAGGGAAACGCGTTGTTCGAGGGTGCTACGGCTTGAGGTGGGATTTGAACCTGTGACCTTCAGCCCCAAAGGTAGCAGCGCTGATCACTACACTAGCCACTATCCCCTGCCTACCTTTTCTTGTGTTTTCAGTGATGGCATGGCTTGGAAAGGGGGCTGTTGGGTAATGTTTTTTGTTTTTTTTTTTTTTTTTTTTTTTTTTATAAAAAATTCTCACATCTCTAGAGGGCGGGTTGGCAGCGAACTGTAGGTGTGAGCTGTGAGCAATGCACTTGAGTCCGTGTCCGTGGTCGTCGTGGAAGAAGATGCAGCTAGGAGGGGAAATGAACGACGGGTTGCCTTGGACGAAAGCTTCCGATGAACGAATGAAGTCGAGGGGAGTGTAAGAGAAATAGAGTGTGAAGAAAGGAGGGAGGTGCGGTTCAAGCCCAGGCTCTTGCTAGGGTGTCGGTCAGTTTGTGTTTCAAGAACCTTATTTCTTATCCCCCAAACTGGGCGTGCGGGTGCGTGCGTGTATTTTGACAATTTCAAAAAATTGTTGACTTTTTCTCGGCTCACTCCAAAATAAGAGTGTTTACCCCAGCTTGACCTCTCAGTCACCGAGGTCAGCGTGTGTCTACGGGAACATTCTGGCAACAGCGTCCGTCCAACAACGCAGCTGCTGCCTCCGAAAGGGGGACAGCGTGCGGGAGGTGAACGATGCGATACAGTTTGAGGTACACTCCAGAGACACAAAGGGAATGACTGGAAAAGGGGAAATTAACCTCTGACCTCTGGCACATTAGTCTAGAGGCAATGGAAGGAAAAAGGAGGGGAGGAAGCCGTAGAGATGTGGGTGAAAATGAGATGGGAACACTGATCTGGATGGGGTCTGGGTACGAGCCCAAGGCCAGCTGGTTCTGAGCTCGATGCGGTTCTAGTTGTTCCCAAGAATGCGCCCTTGTCACGTTCACATACCGAATATGAAAAATATGATTTTGTTTGTTTGCTTCCTCCGGTCTCTGAGGGATTATGGATGTGTGTAATTTCTCTATTGATTTGCGTGTTTTGTTTTCGTGCGCCGTTTGTGCCACAGGGCACACTGTGTGTGTATCCCCAGTCGATGCACACGTACGCGCTGTGCGACCGCGTGTCAGATAATGTACATTTCTGTAAAAGAGTGTATTTCGGTTTCGGCCCCCCGGGGGCCTGCAGGCATTGCGATCTCTAAATGGCAGCCCTTTCGGGGGGGAGGAGGGGCAGGGATGTATGTATGGGTTGGCGGTGGTTTGGAGGACGTCTTGGCAGCGCGGCTGAGCGGCGAGGGTGCCCCCCGCACAAGGCCATCCATTGTCTTTGCACCCCTGTTGCAGTTTGCACAGGGGGTAGCGGCTGAATGGAGCATCGCTGCGCTGAGTGCACGTGGAGGGAGGGGGGTCTAGAGGGGGTCTCGCAGAACGGTCTGCACAAGCCTTGCCAAAAGACTACACTAGATATTTCACTTGCAGGCATCTGATTTTCGTTTTTTCCAATGCTTTTCTCCAAAACTACTTATGTTATCTGCAATTATTTTACCCATTTATATAGCTGGGTAATTTTACTGGAGCAATTAATGGTAAGTACCTTACTCAAGGGTACTACAGCTGGAGGCTGGATTTGAACTGGCGACCTTATTTGAAGGCACTAACCACTATGCCACCAGCTGCCCCTTTTAATTCCACCTCTAAAGGAAAAAAGGCACAGGTGGAACACCAAGTTTTGTGAACCGTGTGGAATCACTACAAAGCAAAGGCAAACAGTTGCCTAACCCCCCCCCCCCCCCCCCCCCCCCAAAAGGCCAGCATTCAGTTGTATTATTAGGTTTAGAGAGGTATACTGACCAGCCAAATTTCTGAAATCTCTCTCCCTGCCCCAACTCCTTTTGCATCCATCGGTTGGATCACTTTGCATGTCAGTGTTGGAAGGCGAACCTGCTGCAGCTTCTGATGATGGGTCAAAGTGTTGGGTTGGAGAAGGATGGGCGTTGTTGGTCGTCTTCATGTTGGAATGTAATTGTGTTGTATTGTACTATCGCAGATAGTACTTGTATACTCCTCATCCTTATCTTTCTGAGTCCATAAAACAAACATCTGAGGAGGGTATAGAGGAGCTTGGTCTTTCAGAAATTTCCTTGGCAGACAAAGGAAAGGGAAGGCACCAAGTAAAATATATCGCGGTAAAACTAGAAGACATGAATTGAAGCCATATAGTGAACGATATTGTAAAAAGTAAACAACAGTTAAAAGTCATAATGAAAAAGTGAACAGAGTACACACACTCCAATATTCAGAAGTGTGCTGCCTTAAATTTTTAGGACCCAGGTTCGAATTCCAGCTCCTGCTGTAGTACCCTTGATCAAAGTACTTACCCTGAATTGCCTGGCTGTATAAATGGGTAAATCAGTGTAAGTAGCTTAACACCGTGGGTCACTTTGGAAAAATGTGTCAGATAAACAAATAAATGTAAGTGTATCAGGATGGATGAGAGGATGGAGAGATGTTTACATGGATTAATGGTGGGGTGTCAAAGGTGCTTCAAGTCCATCAACGGTCAATTAGCATTTCCCTTTGTGTCAACCAGCTCAGCGCCATAGCAGCTGGTGGAGCGCTAATCCCTCGCAGTCATTACTGCAGCGCTGCAGAGAGCAAGAGGCTCCGATGGGTGTGTGTGTGTGTGTGTGTGTGTGTGTATTTAAATGCAAGTGCTCTTGTGTGCCATCACACAGACTTTCGCACGCACGCGCACACACATCTAAGTGTTTCTGCCGAGAATGCGAGAGATGCTGGTACGCAAAAATAATTCATAAAGTTCCTCCTATTTATCACCATCGTAAGTTACCGTGCAAGGGACAAATTGATATAAAGTGGGCGTGAAATCCGAGTCCCTGCGTACCCTGGTGGAAACCCTCCCGGGTGAAGACGCACACGAAAAGGCAGCGCTTTGCTTTGACGTGTGCGATCAATCACGGCTGTTAGTCGGCCGACTGCACGCTAATGGCCCCAAACCGCCGACCATTAAGAGCGTTCCGTTTCTTCGCGTCGTCCCCGTACCTGGATGAGCTCGTGGCCAGCGATTGGCGCGCACGTTGAGTCGGTGCTCGAACGGCTCCGGCGAGCGATCCTTCCGAGCGAAGTCAGTGTCACCTTTTTTTTTTTCGGTTATATGCAAATGCTCGCTTTGCAGGGCGGCTGAGAGCGCGGTCGTCACGGCTGCTCTGCGCGACTCTCCACGTTTCTCACGAGTAGTTAAGCAGTCGGCTCCTCCTTTGGCCCGAGCGCCAAAAGAGGAAACGGCCGCAGCAGAAACGTCGGCATCGAAACGGAACGGCAGCGAGCGGAAATATGCGGGCGGGCCCGGAGACGGCACGCTGACGGCGCACCCACTCGCCAGCGTGGAACCCATACGCTGCCAACAGCGTGCCAACGCAGGGCCAGGTGTAGTCTCCGAGAGCGCTGTGCCAACTTGGGCCCCCGGGTGCCAGGCAGCTGCCTGCGTGTCGCCAGCCTTATCTCGGCTGCCAGCGGGAGCAGCTTATACACTCTCATTTTCCCACTTCCTCTCCTCCTGTGTGCTGCGTCCAGGAGAGCCACTTAGCACGTGTGCGTGTTTGTATGTGCTGGGGGGGGTGTGAGAGCGCGGGGAGGGTTCCGGTGGGCGCTAAACAGCTTGCGCAACATTCAATATGGACCTGACCTCAGAAACACACCTGCCAGGAACCACAGCAGCTTTTGGTTTTTAACCAAAAATCCCGATTGCTCTACGCTTATTGCTCTTGTCTGGCACTTTTCTCCAAAGCGACTTACGGTGTTAAATTTCCTTCAATTGTTTACCCGTTTATACAGCCGGGTACTTTCGCCGGAGTCATTTAGCGTGATTACTTTGCTCAAGGGTCCCACCGCAGTACGTGAGATTCAAAAGTCCGAAGGGCACAGGTTTAAGC
The DNA here is from genome assembly GCF_900964775.1 of Scleropages formosus. Classification (NCBI taxonomy): domain Eukaryota; kingdom Metazoa; phylum Chordata; class Actinopteri; order Osteoglossiformes; family Osteoglossidae; genus Scleropages; species Scleropages formosus. Next base: position 19,584,523 of record NC_041807.1, read on the forward strand.
GCTGCCGCTGTCAGCCGCCCTCCACGAGCATTGTGTGTGTTTTTGTTTCCGTGAACGTTCTGAATAAAACGAGTCCACGCAAGCCTCGAGGTCCTTGCCTCCCGACTCTCTTGGCTCCTGCCCTGTAGTCTGAAGCGCTTCCCGCCGCTTTTACTTCATTGCCGTGTCGGCTTAGCCGCCACTCTGGCCGATGCTGATCCATGGGCGTGTATGGGGCGTCCGCACCCACCCCCTGCGACTCCATTCATCCGACTCTAATCTCCACCCTGAGGCAGCGCCGCAAACCGGCAGATAGTATTCAGCGTGAGGCGGCCCGCTTCCACATCCCGGACGGTCGGAGGGGTGCATCGCGTGTCACGGGCCGGATTAGGCACCGCCTTCAAACGGGTGGCTCTGGTGCCGCGGAGAGAGCCTGGGGTCTGGCATCGGGAGATTACGCGCGTCTGAGCGCTCGCGGTGATGATGACAATCCCTTTCGGGTATAAGATGATCCTCACCTCCTCCCGTAACCTCGCCCTGAACAGCCCCCCGTCAACCCCATCAGGATCCAATGCAAATCAGCCCTCTGTGAACGATGCGAGTTATGAATCGTTATAGAAATTTCTAGAGCTTTTGTTGGAGTTCTTCTATTCATTTGGTGGACTGTTGATAAAGTAGAGAGATTGAGGGACACTGTTGAACAGGCACGTTCGAGATCTCTCTTTGTCCTAAATGGTGAAAAAAGGGGGGAAAAAATCTAGAAACGGGGTAAAATTAACTGTGCGCTCGGTTCACCCCTGAACCCCGGAAACACTTCTTCGGGATGAGTGTGGCTGGAGTGCGACGCAGAGCAGCACCGGAGTGGAGAATGCACCGTGGTTGGAGAGGGGCTCTCAGGATGGGCTCTCTAAATTCACAGCACGATGGGTTTGATGGCGCGGTGGGGCGGGGGGCTTTCGCTGGGTTTGGAGGAGGCTGGTTAGCGAGATGTAACCCCTGCGGTCTTTTCAGGGAAGATAAGCAGACCCCAGGCTGGAATCGATGTGCTGCATGGCCTCCTGGGTGTGTTAACCTGCTAGCCCAGGCTTAGATTCAGAACCAACCCCCCCTTTACCGCACCTCCTTGTTTACCCAAGGCATAGCAGCTCTCAAACTCCACAATACACCCTGGAACACAGCGCACAATAGCACTCGCTCACGTTCCAGATCCCCGCTTGAGCAGCATCGCAGACGGAGACACTGTAGAAAGCTCTGCCCACTGAATAAAATCACAATTACAAAGTGGAAAGTGCTTCTCAGAGCATAAATGTTAATACTTTGCACGTTGAGCGGTTTTCAACGTTCCTCCGGCTCGTTTTTACGCTTTCGGCTGTGACTCAGCGATGCTGAAGAACGGCAATATTTAACGGAGCAGCTTTTATTAATTTGATGGCGCAATAGGCCAATGAACGAACCCGGCTGTAGAGCGGTTTGGCTTGGCGATTGCGCTTGGTTTGGATCTCACCGTTCTGTCTCTGCGGTCATCACCTCGCATCCCAAGCATCTCTAAGGAAAACCTCATGAGCGTGTGAACTGGGGCTCAGTAAGGGCATGCCTCGATAAGAATTCGATCAGGGCAGTCCATGCTCTTTCGGCAATGGGTTTGAAGCAAGCGGTATCTGTTGGTGAGCGGCGGCGGCGCGGTGGGGGCGCTGCTGGGTGGGGTGTAAATGCATTAATTACGGTGCTGAGTGCCATACTGTTGCGCTCAATCTGAGCTATTAAGACCTGCATCCGGTGGGAGAGAATCCACATTGATCAGAGCTCAGTCGTGGTCCCCTCATGTGTTCACTGCCGGCGGGGGCTTTTTAATTACAAATCAATTCCCACACCCGGTGCGATGGATTTCCCTGTCCTACGTGTCATCTTCAGTTCCAACACACTGCCGTGTGTATACAGGGTGCGAGACCCCACCACTTGGCTTTTCTTCCCAACAGCTTCCCTAATGTCATCCTTCGCCGCCCCCAAAAACGGTTAAGGCATCGCTTTCATCCGCACGCTTCGACACACACAGAGAGCGCCTCAAAGGAGCTGCTCCGCTCTCTTTGGAGATCCCGGTAGGGTGTGAGCTCACGCGAGTGTTTGCTGGGAATGTTTTCTGGTTGCTAAGCAGGGCAGGTGGGAGGAAAAGCCGGAGGTGAGAAGGTGACGGAGGGGTTGCCGTGACCGCTCCCCCCTTCAGGGAGCCTGGGATGGTGCACCGAATTGTGATGACCTGCTGTCCAGATTGGTTTGTCACAGTGTCACCAACACATGAAGGCTCACTGCCAGGACGGGGAGCTCATGGTGGCGGTCTGTCCCACAGAAGGGTATAGGAGCAAAAACAAAAAGTCGACGGCTGAAACCTGTGACAATAGCTGTAATGCCAAATCAGGTAGTGAATATTAGAGATTTCTGTGAAAAATAAGAAACAATTTAATATTGAATGTGTTCTATAGCGCACCCTGAGTACATAATGCAGAATAATGACAGTGCTCACGATGAGCTGAACATGGAGCGTTGAGGCACCGCTGAGGGTCACTGACGCTTCTTCCGGCGCACCGACGCGGCTTATTCTGGTCGTTTTCGGTCCTTCTGATCGTTGCCGCTGCCATAAGATTCCGCACACGTTCGATTGCTATTGCCATTCAAACACTTGGTTTGCAAACCCGCGCCTGGTAAGGATTGATACCTGGACCGAGACGCCGAGGACGCGCTGGGTAATGGGGATGAGACCTGCCTCTTCTGCACAGCTGGGGACGTTTGCTCCTCTTCTCAGGTCAATGACATGAGCTGAAACAATGAGAGCAAATGAGATGGTTTGAGAAGTGCGCTTTTTAATGCGACACTTTTTCCTACACTTTCGCGTGGAAGGCGTTCAGCGCTGCGCGCGCTATGTTGAATACATTTAGGTGTTTTCGTGCCGAACGTTCATAAATGTTTCATAGCGCGATTTTTCCGACACTTTTTCATGTGTCAGCCTTTTATTATTCTTTGAGCTGCCTCTTGTTTTGATCTCCTCCCGCTTCCGACGTCATGCTGTCCTGCCGTAACAGGTTTCATACATTACATTTATTCATTTAGCAGACGCTTTTCTCCAAAGCGACTGGTAAATTAATTAATTAATTAATTAATTGCTGCGTCTAGATTGCATGACCTCTCGAAGGAGACCGGAACTCAGGGGGCCAGCTTTCCTCGTCCCCTCCCTACAGAGACCCTGCTGGTGACGGACACCATTCCGTTCCGTTTGGGGTCAGAGAAAGAAAGGGATACCGAACACAGGGCAAGATGATTTCTGGAAGCCTCTCTGCTGGTCGAGATTTTCATCTCAAGTGCTCTGAATACTGTCCGTACAGCCGGTAACTGCCGTACGTCCATGGAGACACAGTCCTGTCCACAAGTGGTTTTCCATGTCGCCCCTTGGGGTTGACAGCTCAGCCGCAGGGGCTTCTGGAGAGTGGAAATGGTATAGCTGTGGTGCAGGAGGAGGGCAGTGATGCGGCTGCCACCGTCACGGGGTTGGCGGCCCCTTCAGGGATTTTGTGAGGGTGTGAGATATCTCCTGTTTTTCACGAGAGGTGTGATGGAGAATATAGATGGCGACACACAGGAGGGGAACATAAGTGTGATGGAAAAGGATGCGGGATCTGATGTCACCCTCACTGACTCTGGGATGTTTACCCAGCATTCAGCACAGAGCCTTTGCGGAAGAGGAGGACACCAGACCCATCCTCCCCTGACGGGACAGCCGCCAAGTGCAGCGTTTGCGGTATGGGGTGCATGTCGTATACTCGTGTTCTGCTTCACTACTCTGTGGTTAACCTCTTTCAAGCTTGGGTCACTCCTGGTCCACGGTCCTGCCCCTTACGGTCAAATGGAGTCCACACCATGTTGTGACACCTGCCGCACAGGTTCACGTGTCAATAAAACTGATAGACACATTTCCTTTTAGATGTCCTTCGCAGCAGCGTTCTTCGTTTCTCTCTCTGGCCGCCTGCCAATCAAAGGACCCTGCGCTTGAATTGCTGTGCCTCGTATTGTACTTTTAAACAAGACGCTTACTCTAAAAATTAAAACTAATCCAAAAATGCCGTTCAGTCTCAATTTTTGTCCAGGTTGTCACATAAGCATATGCAATGTTTGTCAACTTCTGGATGTACTGCTAGTACATTTACAATAGATACTATGTAGTGTTATCAGCCCACACACCTTATTCACCGCGGTGACTTACACTGCTAGATACACTACTTACACTGGGTCACTCATCCATACATCAGTGGAACACACACTCTCTTTGTGTCACTCACACACTATGGGGGAACCTGAACAGCTTGTCTTTGGACTGTGGGAGGAAACCAGAGCACCCAGAGGAAACTCACGCAGACACAGGGAGAACATGCGAACTCCACACAGACTGAACAGGGATTGAACCCACATCCTCCCACACCACCAAGGCGCGGTGAGACAGCGGTGCACCTCACTATGCCGCCATGCAAAACCTAGTGAAACCTTATTAATAATTTTATTTACTGGTTAAGTTGTATGATACTTTGGGTATCACCATGATAAACATACTTTGTAAGACTTTTAACTTCAGGGTCTTTGTTATTAGATTAAAATTGAGACTAATTCATAATGGCTGAAAATAAAAACACTTTCTCTCCGCAAACTCCTGTTATTGACTGACTCATCCCGCAAACGCGCAACTTCTGTCATCCTATTATTGATGGGTGACACACGAACGCAAGCTGAGAAAGTGTTCCGCAAACACTTGGAAACCAGCTTGGAAAGCAGTTATTGTCACATTCCTAAATCTCTCTGGACGTGTTTTCCGCCCACTCGCTGGAGGTGGAGACGCTGGTCGCTTTCACTCTGGACACACAACAGTGAAGAAAATAGTTAAAAGTAAACAAAGACATTTGAAAGTGTTTGTATCTTTGGAAGTTTGTAACTCGAACATTTTGAACACGAGGAACCGGTGTAAGGCCACGTGCTGGAATTACCGTACCTCACCGGGCTTCTGATATACATTGAGCTGGAATGAGATTCTTCTGTCCATATTTCATGGATCCAGCGGCGTTACAGAGTCATGTGTGCCTTACGTGGGGTCGTCTGGTGGACCTCCGCGGAACAACGATGCGTAAGGTGCTGAGAAGTGGAAAATCAGTGATCTAGCGGTGTTTGAAGACAGGAGCTGGAGCACAGACTAGGTGAGACTAGGGTCTAAGACTAGAGATTGTGTCACCTAAATGACAAGGGGACGCAGCTCAAGTCTGTTTGCAGTGTTTGGGGGGGCTGAACAAACACAACAAATAGGTCTTGATACAGAGGTGTAAAAATTGTCAGCGCTATTAATACATGTGTCTCCACCCCTCTTGTTACACCCTTGTCTTCCCGGGTGGTGTATTTACACTGTGACTTTGTTTAGGCAATTTAGTTCCTTTAGGTGATGTCTATATTCCAGTACCAGCATTCAGAGTTATTGTAGTAAATCAGCGCGTGTCAGTGTCAGTTTTTAAAGTTTCTCTATCATGTTATGCTGACAAAAATGCATTATTAATGTTTTTGCTCCGGGGGTGCGGTGGGTTGGACCGGGTCCTGCTCTTCAGTGGGTCTGGGGTTCGAGTCCCGCTTGGGGTGCCTTGCGGCGGACTGGCGTCCCGTCCTGGGTGTGTCCCCTCCCCCTCCGGCCTTACGCCCTGTGTTACCGGGTAGGCTCCGGTTCCCCGTGACCCCGTCTGGGACAAGCGGTTCTGAAAGTGTGTGTTTTTGCTCCAAATAATGAAATCAAGAGCTTGTTTAGGTAATAGAGCAATAGGGTGATACTGTATTATGCTGGTGGGAGGCATGGTGGTGCAGCAGGTTTGTCTGGGTCCTGCTTTCTGGTGTGTGTGGGGTTCGAGTCCTGCTTGGGGTGGCTTGTGCTGGACTGGCGTCCTGTCCTGGGTGTGTCCCCTCCCCCTCCAGCCTTACGCCCTGTATTGCCGATTTAGGCTCTGGTTCACTGTGACCCTGCTTGGGACAAGCGGTTTCAGACTGCGTGTTTGTGTATGTTATGCTGTTCCTTGTGTGTTTAGATCGTTATTTACAACTTTTTTTTGCTTCATTGAAAAGAAAATGGCAAAAGGTGAGCGTGCTGTACTTAGAAAGGTGTGTGGTTTTCAGAAATGATGGACTAACTTTAAAACAAGACTCTGTCTTGCCATTCAGAGGCAATGAATAATGATAAAAGGTCCATGTGGTGATTTATTATCAAAGGCACTCCATTAAAGAGAATATCCTATGATTAGTCTGATGGCTGCAGGTTCATCTGAAATCAACAAACCATCTTCTTTATATTCTGAACCATGAGAATATCATATTTAAAATGATTTTGATGATGTTGGAGACCTTTAATGTTGCAGTCTGTATCTGAGCCTTTGCTTTCTACTTAATTGTACAAACATTTTCACTCAAAGATGTGGAGAAAGGAGAACTAATCAGGAACACTGTGCTTTCAAAAATACATCCAGACTTCATAGCTGTAGTTATTCCCCAAATTGTTGTCAAGGAGGAGAGGCCAGCGCTCATGTCTTGTAGGAGTTCGAAGCATCTAAAAAGGTTGGCAAACCAGCATGTTGCCCAAATTGTTCTTGGTGCAGTTTAAACTCCTTACAGTTTCACACTTTTCTGGGGGAAAAAAAAACATTGGAGTGGTGCGAACAAAAAAGCAAAGTCGCTGCGTATTCTAAGAAAATGTTTCTTTGTATATGCACCAGTGCAGTGTATCAAATCGATAACGTATGAGAATTAAACCCCGCATTTTCGTTATGGGTGTATAAATGGGTAAATAACTGTAAGTGGCTTAACACTGTAAGTCGATTTGGAGAAAAGTGTCAGCTAAAGAGGGGTGGCGCAGTGGGTTGGACTGGGTCCTGCTCTCCAGTGGGTCTGGGGTTCGAGTCCCGCTTGGGGTGCCTTGCGACAGACTGGCATCCCGTCCTGGGTGTGTCCCCCTCCCTCTCCGGCCTTATGCCCTGTGTTGCCGGGTTGGCTCCGGTTCCCCCATGACCCCGTATGGGACAAGCGGTTCAGAAAATGTGTGTGTGTGTCAGCTAAAGAAATTAATAGATAGAAACAGAATAGAAATATATTATGGCTGTTCTGAAGTAATGTGATACATTGGGTAAAATTAGCTCATGCTTTGTATTATTTTTGCATGTTTTTACGTTTGTTACTGCAGCGGTTGAACTAAGATGGGGAAAATTGTATATTATTCAGTAGAAATGACAGACCGACCCCTTCAGCGTAGTCCCGATCCCCTCTATTACCCCTGCCCCTTGCCCCGCTGAACACGGATGCGCCCCTCACTCAGGCCTGCGACAGTGGGAGCAGGGGTTCGAACTGGACCTTTGGACTGCAAGGCAGTAGCTGTAACCACTAAATCTCCTACCGCCCCACTTATTTCGTTTCGCATTTCACCCAGTACCGGTGGTGTTGCGTCGGGATGTAACGGGTGCCCCGTACGAAGAACGACGCCGTGCAGTGTCGGGGTATGGGGCTGGATGGCCACAGGAAACTGCCACGGCAGCAGATGGCGGTGCCGGCAGGGCAGGGCAGCGCCAGCTGGTTGCGCTCAGGAACGAGGGCACTGATCTCAGCTGAAGGCAGCGGTGATGTGACACACTTAGACGCACTTTGCTGCGAACCCGGGTTTACTCCTGGGTGGCGTCTCATCGCAAGGAACGAAACTGTCGCTCCCTCCCAGTTAGCTTTCCCCGTGAAGGACTTCCACACTTCGAACACCCCTACGGGGGAAGATACGGAAGCGTCCGCTTTCCCATGGGGACGTGTACAGGTGACTAGCCACTGAACCTGGGGAGGAAGTGCAGCAGGCATATGGCACCTCGACACTGTCTTGACAGGGGAAACAGATGGGCAGGGTACCCCCTAGTGTCTGGCCTTCATTTCCTGCTCCAGCCTCTGCACTCGCGCTCATCAGGGTGGGAGCGAAAGAGGTCAGATGGCCACTTATCTTCATCCAGGTAGACGAGGTGCGTGTGAGCGTCGAAGAGCGTATCTCATAAAACTCGTCGCGGAACATCTCTCCGGCTCAAAGGAGATACAGTCGGTTTATTTTCCAAGAAATGTTTCAAAGGATTTCGGATGAGAGGTGCAAACACATTTCAACCTCAATCGATTTATCGAACGTCTATGGATGAGCAAGGTCCGCGAGAGATTAAAAGCAGAGCATCTTGTTAAGATGGAACATTTTTGTCTTATGTGCAGAACAGCGGAAAGCGTTCTTGGTTTCGGGCTGCGGACTAAATATTGACTTTCTGTGAAGCTTTCCAGCATTACACCCAGAGATTATAATGCTTTCCTGTCCTGATGGCAGTAATCCTGTGTGCTGGTACAATATTCCCTAAAGGTGAGGTAATGTGCTTTTCTCGTGCCAGTGGGCGTCGTGCTATTTCAGAGCATCTGATAGGTGCATTGCCATGGTATGAGGGCATCAGTGGGTCCTGTTTTATTGAAAAGCATGCAGGCACACAGAGGGTGGTGTTCATAGCGGAGTTCCTGCTGGGCGAAGTGCTGGGAATCGCTGAGCTGTGAGTGTCTAAGGTCTTCCGCTGGGTCCCATTCTCATTTCTTGATCCTCTTCCTATTGTCCTGCCTTGGTTTTATATGACTCTTCCACGAAGCGTCACTTGCTTAAGCCTCGAAACCTCAGCCCTGGAGCCTACAAGACCTCTTTCTGTCCAAACCTTCATTGCTGTCATTAATGAGGAGGACAGGAGACCGAGGAGCTGGTGGGTGAGGACCCAGTTTCAGGTTGTTTATTTATCAGCGCCCGAACAAGGGGCAAGCAAGAGTCATCGTCAGGGACAGGCAAGGGTCGTTGGAGGTGCAGATGTTATCTGTGGGAAGAGACTAAGAGGGATTGGAAGAACAAGGAGCAAATAGTCGTCGCTTGGCTATCGCAGGGGAGCGGTGGACTCGAAGCGCTGCCCGTTTTATCCCCAGTCGCTCCGATTGGTGGCAGGTGCGGTCGCTTGACTTGATGGCGTGGGCGCGACAACCCAACTGCCTGCATAGAGTTAGTTGAGCCCAAGGTTTCTTGTGAGGTTTTTTTTTGGAACAGGTCGATCTCAGACACATTGCCAGTCATCGGAGCATAGCTGTTCGCTCTCAGGGGTGGGACTCCTTGTGAAGGACCCCAGGTGACCCTGTGAGTTCTGTGCCGCACTTGAGGCCGCAACGTAGGGACACTGCTGAGGTGCATCTTTCCGCAATGCTCTGAATTATTCATTTCGCTGCCTCCGCGCTACTTTGCAACCAGGCGTCCTTCCGTATCTGTGCCCCCCACCCCACACCCCATTCACTCCACCCCCACTGCCCCTGATCCCCTCAACCCCCCCCAACCCCCCTAAGTGCTGTCGTTGAGAGCCTGGAGCTGTCAGTTTGTCTTTCAGCTCTCACTGAATCTTCCTCCATCTAACCCAGACCCAGCACACAACTACCCATCCACCGTCTACATGTCCTCTTGAAAGTCTGGTCCACCAACCTGCTTCCAAATGCCTCAATTACTTGCTCAGCCCACCCCCCCACCTGTCAAATACAGTTCGGCTTACATGCCCCCATCGTATTTTGTGTCAAACAGAATGCTGTGCCAGGAGATTGCGGGAGGTGATGCGAATGTTTGGCGGGGGGGTGCTGAAGAATTGGGGGGGTTCGTATAATCCCCTTTAACTCCCCTTTCTCCAGGGCGAGAGGGGGCTGTGAGCGCAGGGAACTGTGTGTGCTGATGCAGCGTGGGAGAGCGCTGCCATGTCCATTGTGTGAATGGACACATTTGTCTTTTGTTTTTCCTCTGCGTGCAACAAAGTTTCACATTTTGACCCCAGGGTCTTGTGATCTTTGCGGAACCAGGGGTGGCGACACAATGGAGCGAGAACAGGCTCACGTGTGAACTGGCAAAGAATGCGCATTTCTCGTGCTCCGAACCAGGACGGTGGTCGAGGTGATTGCTGGAGGGGTGGTGCTGTTTGGTTGATGGAGCTGGACCAAGAGCCCTTTCCACTGGGAGCAATTAAGAAAATGAATAGTTTTAATGTCTTGGGGGCAGAGGGATGTAGGTTCTGGAGGCACTCAGAGGAGGATGGGGATGCTGAGTGCTTTGGTGTCTAACTGGCCCAGCAGGGGTGCTGGGGGTTAGGGTTTAGGAGCGGCTTTGCTCTCAGCAAAACTTTGAGAGGTTTTAAAAGCCCAGCACCACGAGAAAACCTTGTCCCCCATAAACCAATTATATTACACTACTATAAATTGTTTTGTAGTGCTGTGATTTAGCAATGTAATGCAGGCAAAATGCCTGATCTCTGTTCGTCTGCCTAGTTTCTACTTGTTTCTCAACCTTAGCGGGCTCACACACAGTTACACATCTTCCGAGAGTTGCTGATTTGTAAAGAAGGTGGACAGATGTGTCGGTTTTTCCACTTACCAGAGCCGGGGAGCATTATGCAGATCCACAGAGCCTTGAAGATAGATTGTTTCCACGGAACCAGGAGGTGTTTTTTTTTTTTTTTTCCGAGCAGCAGAGAGACCGGAAGCGATGCGCCGAGCGCACGCTCGTCATCTGTTGTTACCAAGCGCGTTCCTCCACGTTTTCACTCTTTTGTCAAGCACTCATCAAAACTATAACAGAAACCTCACTGTGCGGGTGTGATGGACGCGAGGCTCACAGGTTCCAGATTTTTGGTAGCGGGGAACAACGCGGAAACACCCAGCGGACATCCCTGCGCTTGTTCCAGAAGCGAACTGGAAGGAACGTAGCTGACGAGAACATGTCCGAAGTCTTCCTTGAAGGCCCCGGTGTGAGACGTGTTTGCGGTCATTAAAGGCCATGTCTGCTGGAATGGTACTCCTCACCAGGACTTAAACACGTACCGATCTGCCTGCTAGCTCTTTGTGCTGCAGTGAGCTCTCCTGCACTTTCCCCCGAAACAGAACCGTGTAAATAATTCATTTGTTGTATTTTTATCGATCAGGTTGTTCCTCCCCTCTGTACAGCCTCCCCGTCTCCCTCTCGGCGTTGGCCTACTTCAGGTACACCGCTGCGAGGATGTAAGTCGGAGCTTTTATCCATGCATATGCGTGCGGGGGTGACCCCTCGAGAGCCTCAGGTCACGTTGAATGTAAAAATAAGCATGTGTGTTAGCTGAAGAAACAGAGAGTGCGTTTATGAATTCTGCGAAATGCCCTCCTTGCAGAAACCGGGGGTGAATCTTTATTGTTATTTATTCATGCAGCAGATGCTGTACGAGAGGATGCCCTGTTCCTCAATCCCTAATTCCACTTTATCAAACAATAATGAGGCAGTGAAATTAGTTGCCGATTCTGAGGGTTTTCTCCCAGACGTGCAAGGACATTTGCATTTGCCAGTACAGACATCCCTCAATTTGCAGTGTCTTTGTCTAAAATTTTGGTACAACATTACATTTACATTTATTCATTTCGCACACGCTTTCGTCAAAAGGGACGAACATCTCGTAGAAGATGCAATGTGTGCATTACATTAGCAGAAAGACTTGGATGCAGACGCGTGATACTAAAGTAGTTATTTGTTACTTTCCACCGCATGAATCAATGTACATCACACAAGCAGCTGCATAAAAGTTTATCCAAATATCGACAATTCCTAATCATATTACTAATAATTTTTTTTTAACATTTACATTACACGAGCAGCTGCATGAAGATTTCTTCGTTTGTTCAACAATTTTGATCTCAAAGTTATAGAGCATGAACATTTACACATGACATGAGATGAGATTAAATGAGATGAGATGAACTCAAGAGATCACGGGTGAAGTGAGTACAAAAGAGGTGAGTTTTGAGACCCTTTTTATATATAGACAGAGATTCAGCAGTTCTGAGTGAGAGGGGGAGGGTGTTCCACCACACTGGAGCCAGACCCGAGAACCTTTGTGCTTTAACGGCTCTTGCCTTTTGATACTCCATTTTCGATGTATGGAAAACAAAATCAGTCTAATGAAATTTAACCTAAATGTGTTAAAAAAAAGGTTAAATGCAGTAATATGGTGTAGTTGGTGTGTTTTCAGATTTCTCCATCTGTTAGTGTAGGAATGTGAGAATGTTGTTTTAAGAGACTGGGGTATTATGGATAGTGTATGAATTTCCACAGGAGTGTCGGCCAATATTGGGCATGTTATCTAATTTAATGATTGCAGACACAGTAGAGAAATTTACATTTACATTTATTCATTTAGCAGACACTTTTCTCCAAAGTGACTTACAGTGGATACTATGTAGTGTTACTAGCCCACACACCTTATTCACCGTGGTGACTTACACTGCTAGATACACTACTTACAATGGGTCACTCATCCATACATCAGTGGAACACACTCTCTCTGTCACTCACACACTAGGGGGGAACTTAAACAGCATGTCTTTGGGCTGTGGGAGGAAACCAGAGCACCCAAAGACTTACACTGCTAGATACACTACTTACAATGGGTCACTCGTCCATACATCAGTGGAACACACACGCTCTCTCTGTCACTCACACACTGAATTAGCTAAATTAGCAGGAAAGTGTACCTGATAGTTTTTTTGTATGAATGCACATTTTAGAAGTAATGTGCAGTTTCATAAATTTGTTCACAATTAACGCAGCATGCTCAGTGGATCCCTGCTTGGTTTATGGCTCATCTTACGGGGAACTGATAAGTTGGAACTGAAAAGTGGGAAATACATCGGAGCAGTAAGTGTGTAAATGTGTTGTTTATCAAGCTGAAATCACGAGTTCATAGTTACCGAGGTATTTTACAGCGTTTTCAGAAAAGTTGCTTTGTGGTTTTCAGGAGCCCATTATTATTTTCCCCTATTTACAATAATATGAAAAAGGCTTTTGGTGTCTAAAATATCTGCATCATTTTAAGAAACGGGTTGATTTTGTATGGTCTTTCTTTCTATTGCCTTTGTCACAGTTTCTGCTACATGTATAAATGAGTAGTTTCTTTTCTTAAGTATTGCCAATTCCTGAGAATCCGCTTCGAGAGGGGCATGCAATTTTATGCGGCCGGATCTTCTGTCGCTTTCTAATGCCTGAAACGCAAACAGAATTGAAACACTTCAGCGCCGGCGCACGGTGACCTCAAGTGCGGAACAGACTTCGCGGAAATTAAGCGAAACCTTTTCAAGCAAACTTAAGACGCGAACTCGGACTTTTAAAAAGCTTCGCATGCTTGTTTACAAAGAAGTGGATGGAAAGCTATGAGTCATCGTATCACGTTCTGTTGTTTTGCATTCGAGAGGCTGAGAAAGGAGGCCAGGAGACAGGATCTTTGGATATAGTGCTGGGTTAGCAGCAGTAAATTATTGAAACTCTCATGTGGAAAGATGTAGGAGGGTGGACTGGGGAGAGGGGGTGGTGTTCTTGTGAGGCTGTGGGCTGCGTCCTTAGTCCGGGGTGCAGTTACACAGATTTGCACAATGTGTCTGGCGGACGCTCACGAACGACAAATTTACCCTCAGACGCAGAGACTGGGTCGGGGGGGGGCGGGGGGTGTCTGGGCACTGGCTGCAAACAGGGAAGCGGCAACCCACTGCAGAGACGCCGCTGTCCACAACAGTCATTCCCACAATCCTCGGCTCCCCCTCCCCTGCCCGTGAATTTTCACGTGACGCAGATGCACATTTGGCTTCCATTACTCCCGATTTTCCCATTTGCGGCTCATGGCATGTGCTTCCCCTTGGTCGCGAGCAGAGCCGTCGGAACAAAGGCAACAGTGCGGTTCAAGCTCCTCGAGAGACACTTTTCTGCATTTGCTCGGCCCCGCCAGCAAACGTTTCCCCACGGGCCCAGGTTCCCCCCGTGCCATGCGATTTGTCTGCGTTGTCACAAAAGGAAGCCATCAGTTGCCCCACGCTGCTCCCTGTGAGCGGCCGCTCGGTTGCATCGTCGGAAACGAACGCCTCTTCCTTCGAGCCTGACTTCGGTGCCCCTCGGGACCGTTGTCTCACAGATTCACCAGAACTTTGCAGGGCTGCCGGAGGTTACGGCAGATTTCTCTCCCCGACTTGAGGTTCAATCCGGATGCGAAACCCAACCCTAATAAGGTCCCCAGCCCGCCTGAATCCTGTCCGGGTGACGTGGCTTACACTAGGTTTTTTTTTTTTTTTTTAACTGCTCCTGGCAGTAGGCCAGGTCTGCTGTTTTTCTTTTGTATGTCTTCCCATAATGCTCTGTGGCGCACAGTTTGACTGCTGCTGGCTGTCAGTGGCTCTCTGTGACAGATGCCAGCTGCGTTTGTGTGTAGCTGTCCGCCCCAGCGCATTCCACCTCCGCACCTATCTGCACACCCTGCCGAGCATCACTCCGCGTGCCGTGCTTCTCCCGAGGGAGAGCGGCTCACACGGGCAACCCGGTGCCTTAATCACGCTGCTTGTTAACACCTGTCCTTTGCTCAGAGTCGCAGTGTGACGGTAGCTTGCAGAGCCTCAAGGCTCCAGCTGTAAGACACCGCAAAGCCTGCGTGTAGTTGATGCCACGGTTCGGTGTGGCATTTGTGTTTCTACCACCAGGGCTCTGACCTGTTTCGCTCATCATTTTGATCTGAATTAATTCTACGACCTTGTGGGTCACTTCGAGACATACCTCATTACTGTACGGCCCACGTAGTAAATCGCAGAGCTTTTCACTAGCAACTCCAGCAATTAACAGGGCAACTGAGCAAGGACTGGCATCTTCTCGTTTCGTCTCAACATTGAAAAAGTTTGAGACCTCAGTCCTCTTTAGACAGAATATCTGCTCATGTCGTTTAGTTTCAGGTCGCATGGTGGTGCAGCAGGAGGCGTTGGTTTGGATTTGGGTTTGAACCCGACTCAGTCTGTTCTCTGTGTTTACATGGGTTTCCTTTCGCAGTCCAAAGAAGTGTTTCAGGTCAACTGCCAACTCTAGATTTCTCGTGTGTGTGTTTGTGTGTGTGATTCCTCCATGATCATCTGGTAACCTCTCCAGGGTGCACCTTGCTTCATGCCCTATGCTTCTGGGATGAGCTTTTGACCTCCGCAGCCCTATCCTGGACAACCAATGCACAGATCTACTTAGTTTTCACTGTAGACTTACTTTTTGGTGTTTCATGTGTCTCTCATAGCAGACTTGTTATCTAATGTGATGAGTAACACTGGATTTTTATAGCACCTCTGATTCCCTGTTTTTTTAGTGACGATCTCCACCAGCACGCACTTCGATGGACTGCTGATCACAGGACTCTACACCTCCGCCACCATCCAGTCGGCTCCCATCCCACCTCCTGCTGCCTTTGGGTTCGGTGAGTCTACGTGATGTTTCGGCAGAACTTGCCAGTGTAGCACAATAATATACAATGTATCACACCGTGTTCGTTTCTCTCACCATCATGTCATACGAGGAACACACTCTAAACACGTTATGCATAGCTCATATATTTGGGTTCTGCTGAATTTGTGGAGAAAGTGCATCTTTTGTACTCCTGCCCTTTGAATCAGGCTGGATGGTTAGAGGGCCTTCTCCGTTCTCATAACCCCCTGCTGTCACACAGTTGGAACTGATCTTCTTCAGAAATTTCTTACTCAGTGATGAGGCACAGAAAACCTTAAAAATGGTTTTATGCTTTTTCTGCAGAATTTCACCACGTGCAAACACTTCATAATTAATGATGTATGAACTCGCTAATGTTAATGCGCCCGCGTGTCCCGTGCGCATCCCGTGCGTCCGGAGAGTTTTAGAAGATAAAAAGACCTTGAATGGCTTTTGTTTTAAATATGCTGGAGCGTCCTTACTTTCACAGTTAAATTATTTACCCTTCATTTACTCATGATTTACTTTTAATTATTATTACACTTTACTGCATTATTCACTACATGATATTAATGTATATTAATGTTTGGCTTTTCATGCCATTATGTTTTTATTTATATACCTTCCTTTTTCTATGTTTGGCATTGAAATTTTAAGTAAATCAAGTCATTTTCAGGATGAATTAAGAGATGGAAGACAGGTGTGTAGAGACATGCAAAGACACAAAGACATATATCAGTGACTGATAACATCTGTTGAAATTCTGTGCAGAGACTGTAAGAAACGATTTTTAAGCTTTATCATACCTCATCATTGAGTCTCCAAAGAATCAAGATCGGTTCCGATTTACCATTTACAGTCCAGCTGACTTTTATCAAAAATGCACGAAACGTCTATTTTATGTGGTCCCTTGCCAAGGTAGATGAAGGTGTTGATGAGTGTATGAATGTAAATAATTCTGCAAGCTACACAGAAAATTTCCTGCCTGCTACTGGTAACCTTTTTGAAAGTGTCTTTGAAGAGAGGATTTTGTCTGAACTGACGTGTAATAAGTCTTCAAAAAAAAAAGAATCCACAGGGATTTAAAGTCCGTCTGTTGTAGAATGCAACGTGATGAATCGTGTTGACCTCACTTGGCAGGAGTCGAGAATTATGGCACGCCGTGAACTCATCGTGATGTTGAACAGTTTAGCTGAGGGTTCGAAAGGGTTGAGCCTGAGTTTAAATCCCCTTACATGCAAAAGCAACTCCAGTGACAGTTTAGGGAAACCTTCTCTTTTTAAAAATTCACTTGTCCTTCAGTTGAGAAGTTCTCTCCGCTTGGGACTGCAGGACATGGATTTCATCGTGTTGACATGTGAGATTGTGTGCTGGAGGGTGTGGACAATATGTGCATGTTCTGGTAGGAATTTACAGTTTATTCATTCCATTTGCAAACCCATGCCCCCACATCGAGACATTTGTCCACCACTGATCCACCAGATCCCACAGGAAGATTTTGCTGGGGACCGTGCACTTGAAGGGTTCACCTCTGGAGCACAGGGTCATCTTACTCTCCTTACTCTCCTGTTACTGTGAAGTCTGAAGATGAACCATTAATCCTTGGGTTGTGTTCTGGTCAAATTTGACCCATTTACAGTTTTTATGTATTCTAAACGTGGTGTCTTTCATCTGACTGCCGTAAGGTTTTGTGTCTTTCTCCACACCAGCCATCCAAACACGTAAAATTAATGAGCTTCAATTTCAAATTCCAAAACAAGAGTGTAGAACTTGTGATAATGACTAGGAATGGAGATTAAAAGGTGTGACATAACACTAGGTGACCGTCTCTATTTTCACAGTAGCTTTATAAACAATGATAATGGGCTGCCCAATATTGGATGGGAACACTAGAAAGAGACGCCTGTTTGAAACACAACCCAAGGGTTTGTCAGCGCTGAGAAAAATACTAAGAATTGTATTGTGAGGTAGCAAGACTGTGAATTTATCATTGCTCAGAAGCAGGTGGTCTTAATTATCTCCTCTGTATTCTGCTATGGATCTCGCACCTGTCCCTTCATGTTTTCTGTACGCCTTGCTTCTGGGCAAACACTAAGGAATGTGGCTTCCTCCTTGCAACAGGCCTCATTGTCAACAAACCGGCTGCATAAAAGCCTGTCTAGGGATTTGTAGCACATCTGCTGGGGAACCTCTATGACAGTCAAGATGCCGGAAGGCCTAGAGACTTTCATCATGAATTGGAAATTCATAATGATACTCTAATTGAAGGAAATTCATATTTTAGTGGGCCACTTTTTGCTGTTTAATGTGGTTTTGAGACATGGAAGCAATCTAATATATACCCTTTACCGTATTTAACATTGATTTGCCCCATCTCCTGTGAATATTTGGATAGCATGGAAGCCCAGTAGTGGGATGCTGTGATGTTTCAGCTTTTCTTTGCTCCAGACTGATGCTTTGCTACCAGCAGACAGAAGGAGGGAGATGGTCAGAGGGATATAGTGTGGGCCAGGGGTGCATGTCTGTGTGTGTGTGTGTGAGAGACACAGTTACCAGACATGGCTTGTGATTTTAGCAGGGGATCTTAGGACTTGCTCCCTGTGGATAACTGGTGTAAAAGGGCCAGTGGGGTGCTAATGTACCGTTCACTATGCCTCCAGCGCTTCCAGACACCCAAGGCTAGACTCTTTATCAGAATAGTGATGGAGCCTCATAGAGCTTGGATGGGAATCTGATAACATAAACTTAACAAACCTCAAGTATGATGTGTCCATGCATCAGATGTTTGTTGTTTTAGATGATCTGAGCAGGACTCCATTTGAATGAAAATATATTAAAGCAGTTTTGGAAGTGCGTGTTCCTTGACGTTTCGTGGAGCAACAACAAATGTGAACCAGGGATCGCTGCAGCTAGACATGCAGAGGAGAGGAGTCTTGTGTGAGTTGGGGCTGAACCATCCTAAGGTTTGTTCTAGTCCCCCTCTATGTGGGGAAAAGGGCAGTTTGGGGGAAAAGTAATCACTCGAGAGCCCGTCTTCCCCATCTAAGAAGTACAACCATTCAGAAAAAACAAAACAAAATAGTAAAAAAGGCTGTTAGAGGCAGAGGCGTCAATTTGGCAGCTCTTCTCGATTTCCAACCCCAGGAATGAGACGACAGTTCTGAGCACTCATCGTAAAACCGAGAGCGGAACCCGGAGCCGACCCGCGGTGGAGCCTTGTCCCTGTGGTATGGCTGGGGTGGACACACGCTGCTCGCTGCCGATGACATACCGCCAGAGATTTCAGCTCCCAGAAAAAGCAACAATAACAATGTTTATGGAGCCTAGTGACTGGCTCATCACACCTACGCTGGCGACTCCTTCTTTAATCCTCAGAAAGTAGCATCGCTGCTACTGGTGTGGCAGAGCTTGAACCAGAGGTGAAATGTGTTTCCGATTTTTGCGAGTCGGGCACTCAGGATCAGCGTGGAGGGCGTACAGCAGACTGTTGAGGAAGGGTAGTAAGGGTAAATAAAGACTGGATCTGACTAGAGATGTGTTGTGAATGGGTTGGGGGCATCTAGCCAGGAGGAGCACAATATGTAACTGATTCAGCAGCTGTAGAACATCAACACCTCTTTTGGTCTAATTTTTATTCCCAGAGAGAAGCTCTGTTTTGTTCTCTTTAAGAAAGACGTGTGCAGATTTGAACGGACTCCACTGACTCTCTCCGCCTTTGCCGTTCTGTCTATTATTAATTCGTGTGCATTTATGTTTCGCAGAAAGAGAATGGTTTCAAAGGAGTCTCATTTCTGCATTACATGGATGAGGTTTGTGAGCTTGAAGAGAGAACTCTAATGGCTTATTAAGAATAACTCGTATTGTAATGCTAACAATGAACCACGTTATGTAAATGAAACGAGAACGGGTGCGAGTGCTTTCAAGAGAGGTAAGAATCCTTCTCCGCACCCACCGGGAACGGTGTTTTGTCTTGACTGACCCTTTATGTATCGCTAAGCTGGTCTTCTGCCGAGTTGCTGCGAATCATACCCTAGACCATTACTGCAAACACAGAGAGAAATACACACACACACACACACGCACGCACACATGTGTATATACACACACCATTTCCTCTGCACAAGCACATGCCTTTAAAAGACAGTAATGCTAACGTGATGGTTTTTCTGTAAGCAATCTGTAATATAAATATATGTACAACTCAGGAGGAATCTAAATATTTAAATGTTCACTGATCACAATTTTATATGATTAACAATTGTTGCTTCTTGTGGATCACAGAGTTCCAACAGGTTTTTTCACAGCAGAAGAGTTCCTTTATACCTTTATAAGGAAAAAGCAAATTTCTGAGAAAGGACACATTTCTTTAGCCTTGGAAGGGCTCAGATGTGCCATGCGAGCAGCTCTTAGCTATTGCCATGTGCTGAATGTAAGCAGGGAGCAAGAGTGCAGACAGTACACAGAAATTGTGAGACATTGAGCGTGTGTGTGACATTATAACTGAACCTTGGCCCAGACACTGGGGACACAGAGCCCACCGTCAACTGACAACACAATGAAAATCCAACTACACACCAGTAATGTTTCACTATGTCATTCAGAAGAAGGAAATGGCCCAGCTGCTCTCCCTCAACCACTCCTAAAGGTTGGCTTCTTCCAGTTATGGTACAGAATGGGATTGGACTGATGCTCTCTGTGGAGGTGATATAGCTCTGATGAGCTCTGATGAGCCCTGTGGAGATGACAGAGAGTCCTGACAGGGATGGGAGAGGAGACTAAGGTAAGGAGGTATAGAGAACATGTGAACTGAAGAGTGTCTCAACATTGGGGTGGAGAACACCATAGTGGCGGAGGGGGACGCCTAAAGCTAGATGAGCAAGCGGTGGTTTGGAGGATTGAGGGAGGAGGATGAAAGAAGTGAAGGAGAAGGTGGAATAACAGAGACCTTTGTAAAATGCTGAGTCCAGCCATGCTGTCAGTGATAGATCGCACCATTTGGTTCTGCTGGGTAATGGTGCATACATTAACTATTTTCTTCCCCTGCAACTTGTGCTTCCTCTGACTCATAAAAATTCCACAGACATTTGTTTACATATCATCGAGGGGACTTTGCGCTGAGTCTCACTTTGAGCCGATGAATAATTCCTAAACCCACCACAAAAAAAAACACATAAAAGGTGAAAGCAAACAAAAAGTTTTTGCACATTTTAAAGAGTAGATTAACTTAAACTGAATAGCTTAACCATAAAACCAAGAAAGGCTATTATGTTGAGATGATGTCTGCACAAGGTTTATTTCACCCTAGAGCAATTTCCCACAAGGCTATCGAAACACTTGGACACACAAAGAAGAAGAAACATATTGATGTTTGTGGAGATTTCTGGGGCATTTTTTCACTGGACTGATAACTGGACTCCTTTGTTCTAAAGCCAATAGCAACTCAGAAAATAAATAATTTTTTTTTTTTTTTTTTTTTTTTTAAAAAAGACAAATTACATCTACCTACCATTGGTGGGCTGCATGTAACATGACTGTTGACTGTGGGTGGTTTTCTAATATTCAGTGTGAAGACCCACATGGGACGTGGCATCTGCTACTCCCACGGTGTAACATAGCTAAGAAGGAGATATGAAGGGATGTAAATAGTCTGGCAGGAAAAGAGAGCGAGAAGGGCACTAAGAATTAAGAAAAGGAGAAGAACCTAAAGGAAGAAAGAGCAAGAGAAAAAGTGATGAGACTTCAAACAAGTTGTGGTTCTGTGATCCGGCTCACTTCTCTGGGTGCTCAGAGCCCCCCAGATCAGCGACATACACGTACACCCGACCCACCTCTCCTCAGTCATACACACGGATGCCCTGATGGCTACTGGAGGAGATCCTCATGCTGAACCTTTGATCGATTCACGGACTCCGAGGGATGAGACGAATCCTTAGGTGTGAGAAGATGATTGTGTCCTTTGATGTTGTGCAGTTCCTCTATTTTCTCCTCACCAGTGTCAATTTCTCTCTCCAGCGTTGGCACGGAGCTGCGAGCACAGATTGCAGAGTGTTAACTCTGGCCACATGGCACCCCCCCCTTTCTCTCCCGCCACCCTGGGAACCAAACAGGTGGCTCGGCATTTGTCCGCTTTCAGAGTCCAGTGGAGGGCCTGAGTGTGGTTTCATGCACGGGTGAAGACCCTTCATGAGAGCAAACATGGGAGGTGTCCACCTGGGTGCTCCATGCCCTAGAGTGTTAACCTGCTGTGCTTTGGGCCATCAACTCTCCCTGTCACTGGTTGCCACCTATAGCCTCTGAAGTCCCCAAGGTAGTGGTAGGGACCTTATGACCAGCAGGCTAAGGGTACTATGGTGTGATGCTGAGGAGGTCAGTAATGCCATGGCAACGCAGTGGGCAAGCCTTGGCAGTTCCAGATGGAACCAGGGCACCTCTTCTGAGCAGCAAGGCATAATGTGTGTTTCTGTGTTTGTGTGTGATATTGCTTTTCCGTGGCACAGCCAGGCAGGAGCCGTTCCCAGCCAAATAAGATTTTGGGAGCAAAGTTCCAATATGGCGCCCTAAATCTGCTGATTTATTCAGCGCAACAGTGTGATCTGCTGCTCTTGGAGCCGGCCGATGAATGGCCTGCCAGTCGGTGACATGGAAGAACAGACGGAGTGCTTGTTTGAGCTCTTCCTCCAGCTCATCTTCCTGGTCCAAACTGCGGTTCTCGTTTAGAATGGGTTAGGAGAGCGCCCGGTCTCACTTGTCTGTCACTCATTACAACACCTGGATTGCCCTTCTTTCTCTTTATGCCCAGAAGGACTGAAACCTCAACTGACTTTACAAGGGTAGCAAGTAGCATAGTGGTGAGAGGTGCCACCTGTACTTGGAGATTCCAGAATGAAATTCCACCAAATGTTTACCTTGGATTTTTCGAGTAAAAACTATGGAGTTGTACAAATTGGTAAATCATTGTAAATCCACTGAACTATCCATCCATCCATCTTCCTCCGCTTTTATCCGGGGCCGGGTCGCGGGGGCAGCAGTCCGAGCAGAGTACTCCAGACCTCCCTCTCCCCGCACACCTCCTCCAGTTCCTCTGGGGGAACCCCAAGGCGTTCCCAGGCCAGCCGGGAGACATAGTCTCTCCAACGTGTCCTGGGTCTGCCCCGAGGCCTCCTCCCAGTGGGACAAGCCCGGAGCACCTCCCCAGGGAGGCGTCCAGGAGGCATCCGGAACAGATGCCCGAGCCACCTCAACTGGCTCCTCTCGATGCGGAGGAGCAGCGGCTCTACTCCGAGCTCCTCCCGGGTGACTGAGCTCCTCACCCTATCCCTAAGGGTGCGCCCAGCCACTCTGCGGAGGAAACTCATTTCTGCCGCTTGTATCCGCGATCTCATTCTTTCGGTCATGATCCAGAGTTCATGACCATAGGTGAGGGTAGGAACGTAGATCGACCGGTAAATTGAGAGCTTCGCCTTACGACTCAGCTCCCTCTTCACCACAACAGATCGGTACAATGACCGCATTACTGCAGACGCCGCACCGATCCGTCTGTCGACCTGCCGCTCCATTTTTCCCTCACTCGTGAACAAGACCCCAAGATACTTAAACTCCTCCACTTGAGGGAGCAACTCCCCCCTAACCCGGAGGGAGCAATCCACCTTTTTCCGACTGAGAACCATGGCCTCGGATTTGGAGGTGCTGATTCTCATCCCCGCCGCTTCGCACTCGGCTGCAAACCTCCCCAGTGCACGCTGCAAGTCTTGACTTGATGAAGCCAACAGGACCACATCGTCCGCAAAAAGCAGAGACGAGATCTCGCGGCCACCAAAACAGACACCCTCCGTTCCCTGACTGCGCCTAGAAATTCTGTCCATAAAAATAATGAACAGAATCGGTGACAAAGGGCAGCCCTGGCGGAGTCCAACATGCACCGGGAACAGGTCTGACTTACTGCCGGCAATGCGAACCAAGCTCCTGCTCCGGTCATACAGGGAACGAACAGCCCGTAGCAACGAGCCCCGAACCCCATAATCCCGAAGCACCCCCCACAGGATGCCACGAGGGACACGGTCGAATGCCTTCTCCAGGTCCACAAAACACATATGGACTGGTTGGGCAAACTCCCACGAACCCTCCAACACCCTAGTGAGGGTATAGAGCTGGTCCAGTGTTCCACGGCCAGGGCGAAAACCGCATTGCTCCTCCTGAATCCGAGGTTCGACTATCGGTCGGATTCTCCTTTCCAGTACCCTGGCATAGACTTTCCCAGGGAGGCTAAGGAGTGTGATCCCCTCCACTGAACTAATGTAAATCTAAACTTTCACAATCCAGACCCTCTCTTGGTCAGGCTAGGTTTGACCTCATGTGTGCTATGGAACACATTTGTTAAGTCGGTGTCTCTCCCCCACCTACTGGATGGATTTTCCAGGCCTCTCTAATGGCTGTGGGACAACCCGCACTTCAGATGGGCCTCTATCCCAAAACTCTTGAGGGGAGGATGAAAACTAGCACGAGTCGCATCGGATTAACACGTGATAAGGTTTAATAATTAACCGCGAGTCACGTCAGATTAAAAGTCAAATTAGCCTGGTGTCCTCTTGGTGATGCCAAGGGGGGTCCTGGCGGAGCAGACGGATGACATGGTGAGACAGACGAAACTGCTCTTCTGGCATTTTCTTGAATGCTCCCAAGTTTCAGAGGACGGAATGGCAGTGTCCCCCCATTGCTGTCACGGTCAGTAACTCTTGTATTTACTGTAACTGGGCAATCGTAACCCATTAGTGTAACTGGTGCTGGAGGACAGCGCACTAGCAGACTTGGTGACATACAGCCACTTTCAAGCGAGAGGGAATTATATATTTTAAAATGATGCCCTTATTAGTGGTCAGACACAACTCCATCTGTTTTGGGTGGTTTTACTTGTGGTTTGTTGTTTGCCATTCATAGAGAAGGCTACTGTGTTTTGCTGGATGATTTAAGTCCCTCAGTGGTGTCTGTGTGCGATTTCGATGGCATTCTTCTGGTCTTACTAGTCTATGTTTTGAGATAGAGAAACACCAGGATAGAAGGACCCTAAAACATTCCTTTCTTCCAAAGACACTGACACTGCGTCTGTGCTGCCAGAATCCCATTACTGACGCTATGACATTACTGAGTCACTGCAAATCCAGTTATTGGCAGAAAGCCACTGTGCCAGTATCATACATCTAGTGATGGACCTGGATCATGTGTGATGCATCCTGGTGTCGCTGGGTGTTTTGGATTTTCCAACATCAGACACCCTTGGCCAAGCGACAGATTCAGGGTAGATCAGATCCCAGCCTGTGTCCAAGTAGTGCCGTCGTGAACCCATGAATCTCCACATCCTCAGCAACAACTTTCATAGCCTTCCTCCTCTGGCGACTTGACACCAAACAAAGTACAGGCCCCATACAAAGACTACAACTCCGATGGACACACACCTTGCCCTCCAGCATTTTGAGCGGCACCAATAATTCCTCATCCCTCACCACCTTTCTTTCATTAGCCTCTTCCGCTTGTTGTCTATGAAGGGGCTGTAAGCTCCAAAAGAGGGTTGCTTAGAAGCTTCTGATAGCAACATGATGTCTGGACTCGGGGATGTCTTTGTATGGTGATTGGAAAGCTGCCTTCCTAACTCAACCGTCAACTGCATAGAGAAGTCAGTTTCTGATAGCAAACTGCTGTAAATGGAGTCCATTTACTAAGACAGAGCCACTGCATAGAATCCAGTTATAGAGAGCGAGCTGCTCCCAATGGAGTACAGTCACTGTGCTACTGAAACCAGGAATAACCCGCTGTTACAAATGAGGAAAAAAAAACACTCTGTCATCTCTGGGAATCAGTTGTGCACAATGCGCACGTGAGGAAAGCGTGAAAATAGCCATGAATGCTTCATTCCCCAGACTGAGCCGAGTCTGTGTCCCAGCTGTAATAGTTTAGCCTGAAGAGGGGTGTTCCGTACCCTGCAGTGGTCTGCTTTCCCAAATGCTGGGTGATCCTGTCAGTAGGGAGCTTCCACACGTCCCAGCCCTCACAATGTGTCTTGGCATCGCAGCGCTGTTTATGCAACACTTTGGCCTCTGAGGTTACGGATGATGGATGGGTAGCGTGAAAGATGAATAATTCCATTGATGTATACAGAGATGCTGGACTGCTGTTTTCTCTGAACACAGAGAGGCACACACAGGCAGACAATACCATCATCTCCAGGTGTCTTTAGTGCCAGCGGAACTACCCTCCTCTTATGTGGCACTTTCCCAGCTCCCACAGTGTTTGTTGATGCTCCCCCCATGCATATGCAGCACTGGAAACCCCCTCTGCGGCCATTACCACATGGCTATCTCCTGGCACATCCACAGAGACCCCTGTCGTAGGCACGGCGATGCCACTCCGTTGCCATGGCACTGTGATTGACAAGCTCTGTGATCACTCTTTGGACAGGGCGCCATTGGCGCTGCGAGAGGGTGGGACATGACCATCGTGCTTTGTGACTCCGTCAGAACCCAGCGGCCTTCTTTGGATGGCCTTAAGAAAAGCTTCAAAAGGCACTTCTCAGTGTGCGCTGTGCAGTGGTCATACGTGGTAGGAAATGCTGTACTGGATGGTAAAAATCTTGTGACGCCAAGCTTCAGCAGTGCTTTTTGAACAGGTACAGTTCCACAAGTTTCCATTAGTTTCCTCTCTGTTTTGTCAGGTATGAACCGACTGCATTATGCTCGGCAGCTCGGTCTCCACCTGGTAGCAGGGTAGTTAAGGACTGGGACTTGGAGAGATTCTGTTGTTGTATTGCTGAAACTGTTCCTCTTTAAATATTCTTCCAGAAAAAATTAGTTTGAAGAAGTCATACTAAGAATGGATTTTCAAAAAATCCAAAGGATCTTTGCTGTCAGAGACGGAGGTGTTTGGAAGAGCTGGAGAAAAAAAGAAGAGGGTGACGAGCAACTGGATGGATTGGGATGAGAATTCTAAAAATGGGTGCAGCCGTCTTTACCTGAGGAGAAAAAAATCTGGAGACACCCTACGTATGCACGTTCCAAGCCCACAATGACTCGAAGGCTCCTAATAAAAATCCTCAGTCAGTTAAGAATAAAAGTATGTAGTGTTCAAAAGGCCTGCGATTACAGAGTTTGTTATACACACATAAAGTCTTAATGATATGCTATTTGTTCGCGTTTCTGTGCTTTACTCGTTTGTCTGTATCAATTAAAGGCCCTGATGTGGGTCTTTTAGTCTCTGGTACAAGTATGTTGAAGCCCCTTATGTGACTTCCCTTTGCTCAGAGGCTTCCATGGAGAAAGGTCTGACTGGTGGGTGTTTAGCATGCAGAACGCCTCTGGGATCCAAGCCATGTCAAGAGCTTTCCTGTCTCCTGAGATGGGCAATGGGCCCTCCCCACCTTCCCCACCCTGCCCCCAACATATCTCAGCTCCTGGCCTGCAGGGGACTTTGGTGTTGTTCCCAGATCACAGCAGGAGAAGTCAGATCGCATCATTTTTGGAGGGTGATTTTTGGGGTGGGGGGTGTCTCATAATAGACCCTTACTGGTGGACACATGGAGCCATTTCTGCCATTGATGTTCAGTTGCAACCCTCCTAACAGTCCTAGAGCAAAGAAGTGCACTGTGCAAGCATGTGTAGGCTACATATCTCTTCCTCAACTCCATGCAACACACACTGCTGCTCTCTGGTTCCAGTGGATCCCCTGAGCCACCAGGAAAGCTGAGATACAGAGCAGCCTTCACCTCACCATCTCATGTAATGCAGGTGCTCAGAGGTCTGCTGCCATATGCTACAGCCCTCATTCACATGTATAGAACAGATGACCAGTGTGAACAAGCACATGGTACTGGCTTCTCCAAACGATCCATGATACTCCACTTTCAATTAAAAAGAAACACTTCTTCTGCGGTGACTCCCTTTATTTACAATACAGAA
This sequence comes from Scleropages formosus, assembly GCF_900964775.1. NCBI lineage: Eukaryota > Metazoa > Chordata > Actinopteri > Osteoglossiformes > Osteoglossidae > Scleropages > Scleropages formosus. Next base: position 19,611,808 of record NC_041807.1, read on the forward strand.
TTAGAGTTCCTTGCTGAGACAATCCGCTATTACCCCCTGCCTTGGGAATTCTCCTCGCTTGAGGTTGTTAACATCCCAAGGTACCCAGCCTCCTTGTTCAGCCACTCAGAAGTAAAAGTGGGTATACAACCTTGCGACCCATCATTCACATCTACAGAGTATTGAAAACACTGTGAACATCCATGCCACCATGCTGATTTCACGCTGCCCCTCCTTTCTAGCATCTCACCAGCAATCCTTTATAGACACCTGTTGACTGAGCATCAGGTTCCCCCCCGACCCCCTCCTTCCCTCTGTTGGCGGTCAGGCCGGCTGCATCTATATTTTCAATGGTGATCAGAGTATCGGCATGCAGAGCGACTTCGTGGGGAACTATAGGTCAGTCCCCTGTGCAATTCATCAAAACTGACAGCTCAAAGCGGTCAGTCTGCACAGAATGGGGCCGATGGTGGAATTAGCATCCTTTGTTCTCTTAATAGTACCATAGGTTTGTCCATACCATGATATGGACTTCAGTTTAACACTTTGCAGAACTGAGATTGCATTAACCAATACAAGGAAAACACACATACAGTCTCAAAGAATCAGCGATTTATTGATATTCCCTGACTGTTGGGTGCCGAAAGAAAGCTCACCTTAGATGAATGAAGTGGATAAGTTAATCGCTGTCAAAGTTACACAAACCGTTCACAGCACGGTTCCTCAGCTCTTCTCCTGGCTGCTCAGTGTGTGCGGTTTTGCCACCTTCTATAAAGAAATACAGACAGCTTGAATATTACATAGCAGGGTGCTGGGATAACAGTTAAGGTTTTACATTTTGACACATGAACCACATAACATGAGCATTCTTATTTGATCATCATTGTGAGGGTCTAGGATGACCAGTGAGATGATGAGGGAAGAAGCTGTTTGGGGCCCCTCATTGTAAACCACTCAACACTATGGCTCTCCAAGGGTGCACATCTGTGTCGCTGCATGCTTCCTTGTCATTTTATTTATTCCGATATTTTAAGCTTTTTCATATCCTTGGTTTCCTCCGAATCCCAAACAGATGGACTTGGAAGGACTTTTGGACTTTTGTCAAATTTATCAACGCTTATTTTTTCATTTAGGCATTTGGGATTTTAACCTCACTGAGTTTTTTTCCTTAGTTTTGTTTGTACTTTAACTGAACTAAACAAGGAAAGGGCAAACACTTGGAAGTCGAAATGGGAATACTGTGAGAGTGGTCACAGCAATGTCACAGAATCCATAGGAGTGTGTTTTCTGCCCATGCCCCCCCATCCCCGGGTGACCCAAATCCTAACCCACAAGTGGAATTTTCAGGAAACTCCTGAGAGCTTACCTTTTTTTCGAGTCATTTACTTCAGGGCAGCTGGTAGTGCAGTGGTTGGAATTACTGCCTTTGGATCCAAAAGTTGCAGGTTTGATCCCAACAACATACTTACCCTCAACTGCTCCACTAAAGTTACCTAGCTGTCTAAATGGGTAATTATAACCTTAACATTGTAAATCCCTTTGGGGAAAAAAAGTGTCAGTTAAATGAATAAATGCAATGTACCTGCTATTCCAACAGGATACTAACACCCATTTATATGTGAATGAAATCTGAAAATTCAAGGTGTGAAGAAGCTTTCAAGCTGAGTAAATGCTGGGTAAACACATGAATTGATGGCAAGAATCAAGTGTGATTTGTGGTTAGGGTTATGGAACCACTGATCTGGAAACCTTTTAAATAAAGGAGTTACCATAAATGATCCTGTAAACGGTTAGAAATAGTTTAAAAACTCTCTGGTTCATTACTTCTACAAATGAAAATAAATGCCTTTAGAAGCTGCCAAATTTTCCCCACCTGGTGTGAACGATAGGCCATCAGTAAAATGGGGAGTATATTTTGGCCTGTAATTGAGTTACTCTTCTATACCAAAATATTTTTGAAATGGATGCTTTTCAAGGCAGATTTATGATATGCCAGGTCTCAGGTTCGACAGCTGCAAGTTTGCTTGGTGCAGCACTCGATATTGTGCCACGATGAGAATTTCAGGATTAAGGCAGACTGGACACTCCTTGTCGAAGCTGCATTTGTGAAATAGTCACGTGTATGTATGTGCATCTGTACTCCTGTGTACATATTTATTTATTAAAGCCTATGAGACACAGCCCGAGAGCTCCCACTGCCTTGTAAAGCATAGGGGATGAAATCATTCATGAGCCTGTCGCCGAATGACCGTGACCTACGACATCTGTGAGCGTGTGTGTATTTATGCGTGTGAGTGTCAGCGTAAGGTCACTCTGCTCAGATTAATCATGGCCTTCCAAGCTTTGCTCTGCCATTATGAGATGATTACAGCAGGCTCCAGCATTACCTTTACATGGGGAGACGACCCCGAACTGCACCTCTCGAGGCAGCAGGCTGATCCGCCAACCCCTTAGTAATCACACGCCCTCGGTCCCCTACCTCACTGGGGTCCATAGGGTGTGAGGTGGGAGCAGAATCATGTTGACAAGACAAAGGCTGAACTTGCCTCACAATTTCATCCATGGACGATGCCCTTCTCTCTTTGTTGGTCTTGTGCTACCACCCCCACATTGCCATTCCAAAAATGAGAGAGTGCTATTAGCATCTGGACAGCCAGAGGAGGCTGGGTTGTGGAGATGTCTGTTAAAGTAAAGGCTAGAGGGAAGACACTGAAACAATGACAAGATTTATGTATATCCTCCCAAGCTGGGCCAGATTGTTCCCGGGAGGTTAATGAAGAGAAGCATATCTCTCTAACCAAGCAATGGTGGACAGTGGCCAGCTCCTCAGAGGAGATTAAAGTGTGTGTGTGTGTGTGAGGATGGGGGAGCTTTAATATCATCTGTTCACTGAATGTTTAAACGGTTTACTGCAGCTCCAAAGTGCCCGTTGACATTTTTACTCCTGCCATTGGCGTTTAATGAGAAACCGATTGTGTGACAGGAGGAGGAGATGCATGATGTCATTACCGCAGTGGAATTATCCTGCCGCATCATGACACATTAATGAAAGCATGGGTGTTTCGCATAGGAAAGGGTCAGCGCTGATGAGTTCCTTCAGGGCTGGTCATTAGCTCAGTGTGTCAGTGTAGGAGTCCTCAACATTGGTCTCTTCTTCTCTTCCTCTCCATAGAGTAGGTCATCGTTTGAAAGCGCGCTTCAGTTCTTCTGCAGTTCATTTGCTTGAAAGACATCATGATCATATATTTTTTGTGTTCAAGTAGGAACAATAAGACAGCCGTTTGCCTCTTTGTTCTAATGACGTATCATGGAATTTGAGAGCTTCAAAGAATAAGATTTCCAAAATGAATCGACAAATGTTGTTCTTTGTTACGACTTTATAACTGTTTTGCCTTCTGTCCAGGATTAAAGGCTGTATATAGAATGGTTTCTGGGGTCACAGAGGTCAGTCTGATGTTTGACACAAAACAATAGTTTCCTCTCCTCACATGAATAGTTATACTCTTTATTTGACATGCATTTGCACCATTTTGGCCCCTACGTTTTAGTTCTGGCTCCATCCAGGATCACTCTTTCTCAACATGACAAAATTGCCTGTGAATGTCTCTGTCAACCGAGATGCTCCTTCCTGTGTGGGAATACCAAAACCCTAAGAGTCTCTACCCTCCCTCCTCTGTTTTAGGTGTGGTCCCCGAGCGGCAGTTTGGGAGCCAGTTTGTGTGCAGCGTCGTGGCATCCCACGTCAGCCACCTGCCCTCGACCAGCCTCAGCTTTGTGTGGATTGCGCCCCCGCCTGGCACTGGCTGCGTTAACTTCCTGTAAGTCTTGGCATTTGTGCATCTCGTCCACCTGGGTTTCGTAGCTCTCGTATTTGCGTGTCTGTTTTTTGCTGATGGGATAAATGGCCAAACCTTGCACCCCTGCTGCAAGTCAGGAGTCCCCTGTCTCTTGAATTGCTGTTGCTGTGAAGCCAGCTGGCCTTCATAGTTTAATGTTCAGTACCTTTTCTTGGCTGCCTTCTGAATGAATGCATATATTCTTTAGCAACCCAATAACTCTTGATGCCGTCTTCTCTGCAAAAATAGGGAGAAGCTGGACGGTTCATCACTACTGGATGTTTTTCTTTCTCTCCCCTTCTCCTTCCTCCTCATTTCCTATCTCTTATTCTCCTTGTTTTATTTTCTCACTCTGTTTCCATCCCTTTCTCTCTTTTCCCTGTCCATGATTTACAGCCGCAGGGCGATAATCTGTCAAAATGCAATTAACAGCTGTTGGTGGAACAGCAACAGGGATGGGAGGAGGCGGAGAATTTCAATAACCCATGCAGTTGAAAGTCAAAGTTGTCTCCCAAAGTCACTGAGGTGTGCCGGCTGTTTACCCAGCCCGGACCATGCCTGTACTGGGCTAGCCGAGGGAGTGAACGACCAGGTATAACAGGCTGGGAGTCCAGCAGGATGGCACTAAGTGAGTGGAGAAGCAACAGTCCCTTAGGCACTACAACAAAGAGCATTATTACACAGCATGTCATAGTTTTCTTATTCATTCTGATTCTTCAAGAATGTCGTGATGAGTCCCTGGGCCAGGCAAAAAGAAGGGTAGAAGGGTGGAAGTAAGAGAACAGAAGCCGTAACAGTCCGCTTTGTCAAATTGACCCAGTCAGACTCCAGTAAGCAGGTTGGCTCAGGTATAGAGATGCCAAGGAAGGGTTCCTCTGGGTGACTCACTTTGTCCCCCAGCCACAGGTTGTCTTTTATGCCATTCCAAAGCTGAGATCTCTGTGTGGCTCTGTGTGGATCTCTGTGTGATCAGGCTGGTGGATTCTAGCTAACACCTCTCTTGTTACCTCTCCTGGCTTGCTACCATACCATGGTCAAACAAACCAGGAGGCTCCTCTGCTTGTATAACTCCAGGGTCAGAGCTCCTGCTCTGGGATAATTCCCATTTTTTTTTTTTTACTTGATCAGGTTTCTGCCAGGTAAGTACTGAACCAAAGCGGGCATCCACTGAGCATATTGTATTTATTTTGAACAACGTTTTTTGTTGTATGTGTATATATATCTGAAATAACATCATTTAAACTTTCACTGCTAATTGCTCTGTCATCTCCTATTCATTTAATTACATAAGACATCCAAAATGGCTGACTGCCTCCGATTTTGAATTGCATACACTTCCCATAATGCCCCACCATCTTAAAGCACCACGTTCACTTTCCCAACATGCTACACCCATGTACAGGACAATGTTATCGCAAGATCTCCCGACCACACCTGTTCTGACTCAGACTGCAGCTTCCAGGCTCTCACCTGCACCAGACACTGGCGACAGCGAGAAGGTCTCTCAAAGCCCTACCTTTACATTGCATAGTCAAGTCTTCTACACTCAGAAGAGAAGATCTGAGCACCTTCGACACTCTAGGCTGTTCAGCTATTGTAACTCTGCAGTGGGCCTTGTGAATCACCACAGGCATTCATGAGCAGTAACGTTCAAGGCTCACAGCAATTTCCAAAATCAGTCACCGAAGCAGAACAATTCATTCACACCATGAAATTAAGACAGAAATTGGTGCTCTCTGCTCAAGGGGGAGAAACCACTCCAGGTAAATTATATATTGGATGGAGGTGCATGTAGCAATACCTGCACATTGGGATGCTGCGATGCCTGAAATATCCGGGTTGTGTCAGACTGTTATTCCTCAGATCTTGATATTAAAGTCATATTTCTCCACTTTCTGAAATTAAAGCAAGTACTAACGTTACTCCGAAATGTACCTGCGATAGTATGGACCTTACTGGCATCTTCTTGTGTGACTCTCCAAGGGTGTTCTCGGTCATCTTTGAGATACATTTCTCATGTAGCAACCTTTTCTGCCTACGGATAGGATATCGTGATAGACCAGCACAGAGCTGAAGATTATTGCAGAAGCAGAAGAAGCCGTCAGAGTTACGGATACAGACACTGTGGAGTTTCTGCCTTTTTCCTACTGATACCGATAACTAGTCTTTCAGTGTTTCAGTATTGATCATATTTTTTTTTTTTTTTTTGGAAATATCGAGGGTTGTAGGTGAAATGCAGCTCAGATCTTTGTAAAATTGGCCTGTAATGGAGAACCCCCCCACTTGTATCTGTGACAAGTAGAGGTTCCACTCCTGTGTACACTGATTGTGATGACCTGTCCAGTCCCCTGGGTACCTGCTGCTTGGCAGCCTGTTCAGCTGCAGTATGTGTGCATGCGTGCGTGTGTGTGTGTGTGTGTGTGTGTGTGTGTGTGTGCGCGCATGTGGGCGGATTAGGCCGGGGGGTTGTGTACTAATGCCTGTCTTTTCTAAACGCAAAGCGGCACTTCTTCTTCCCGTATTTCCCTTCTCCGGTCGCCGTTATGTTTTGTTTGGTGTCGTCTCCCCTGTGGAGCACAGGCATCTGTGGTGGAGAGCCTTAATTACAGTATGTGCGTGTGCGTGTGTGTGTGTATACATCCCTCAGGGCTTCCGTGAGAAAGTGTGGGGTGGCTGACAGGAGGCTGGGGGTGGTGGCTGAACTTGCCGCCTCTCTTGCAAAACTCCGCAAAGACAAACTTGTAACACGAAGGCGGGGAGAGAAATCGAATTAGAAGTGGAAGGATGGAGGCGTTCGTCTTGTTAGGCTTAATTGAAAAGGAACGGCGCGAGGCCTGTAATTACCGCCGCCGCGGATCCCAGCGCCATCTGCTAGGAGCGGGCCCACGGGAAGCGCCGGAGCCCACCGTCTCCACCGGCCTGTCCTGCCACAGGGGGAGGCTCGGAGATCCTGGAGGGCGTCTCTCTCTGAGGAGACGTGAGGGAGGCAGAATGTCCTCTCCTGGGGGGTGTCACACTGGCTTCGGAGCACAGAGATGATGAGCCGCGATGGAGGGAAGGAGTGAAACTCCTGGAGGGAGAGGGATTGTTGGGGCAGTCAGTGAAAGCCTTGCTTGGTATACTTCCAAAGATTTTTATTACAAACTTTACAATTGTTTTTTAATAGCTCTCTAATTGTACGGCTTTTAGAAGCAGTAATTAAGGTTAATACATTTGCTCAAGGGTACAACAGCAAACCTCCAGTTTATAACTGACCTTGTGACCACCTGGAAACAAGTGCATAACAAGTTTGTCAGTGAATACGCCGCCTATTAATTTACCAAGTTTTAATTAACATTTATATCACGCTTTTCTCCAAAGGAACTTGAAGTGTTAATCTATTTACAGTTATTCACCAATTTATACAGCTGGGTAATTTTACTGAATCAATTTTAGGGTATGTACCTTGGTCAAATGGGGGTACGGTGGCGCAGTCCTGATCCTGCTCTTCGGTGGATTTGGGGTTCGAGTCCCGCTTGGGGTGCCTTACGACAGACTGGCGTCCCGTCCTGGGTGTGTCCCCTCCCCCTGCGGCCTTACGCCCTGTGTGCCGGGTTAGGCTCCGGTTCCCCGTGTCCCGTATGGGGCCAGTGGTTCGGACGGACCTTGGTCAAGGGTACTACAGCCCGAGGTGAGGTTCTAACCCACAACCTTTGAGTCCAAAGGGAGCAGCTCTAACCACTACGCTACCAGCTGCCCCTTATTCCACGCAAGTGATGTTTACAGATGAGCAGCTCTGCTGGAACAGGCCAACGTCATGGCCCGTTTGAGCTGCTCATAGGTCACAGACATCATAACATTCCAGGACCCCAGCTGCAGGAATGAAGGCATGAACCCCTTTTAGAAGACAAAGGGTCCCTCCTTGAATTTATATGGCTCCTATCCAAAAAGTGCACACACTTAGTTTAGGATTATTTATAATTGCTTTGGAATTATTCTGACTTTACTGGGGTGGGATACAATTGATTTTTTTCTAGAAAATTTTGCCTTGAAATTCTGTCTTGGTTTTTTGCTTTCTGTAGACACAAACACTGTAGAATGCAATAAAAACAAAGACAATTTTTAAAAAAAAGCCCAAAACTGTTAATTTTTTTTTTTATAAATACATTAATAATTTTTAAGATAATTAGAATATACAGACATGATTTTTTGGTATTTGTCTTCATCACTGTCTTCCACCAGATTTGTGTCTGAGACAAAGTTCAGACAAGGACTGCTACCCAACAGCTATCCAACAAAGGCTCTTACTGTACTTTACAATGATATATGAATAATGAATTGCATCACTTCATTATGCAAATTGCTGTTGTGAGGGGGTCCTATTACCATTATTTATTATGGAAATTAAAAATAATTGGTTCCTAGATGGAGAATGTCACCTAAAATTCATTACAGTAGCAAAATAACAGCTATTTTTATTAATGACAGCACAAACATCTTTAAAGATATTTGTGGCTTGTCCTTTAATGTGCTATTTACAATTCTTCATTCTTTTCCAGTAATCTTTTGTCCAACACAGGGTCACGGAGGGGTAGAGCAGTGTTCCCATTAAGATGTATCATGTGCACGTGAGCATGTGCAACTAGTTTGTTTACCGCTAACACATGGTAAAAACATTGTGCACATGTAACATATCCCAAAAATTTTACAGAACAGCCAGAGTGAATTGTCTGGTGGTTTCATGCTCCTATCACGTTACGGGTCAGTTACTGTCTTTGCCTTATTGTTCTTGCCAGTGACGTCATGTTGGATTGTTTAACCTTGTCTTCACAGTAGACACATTTCAGCTATGGATAAAAATCTTCCACAAGAATACTTTATAGCACACGCAGCCTCTCAAAATTTAGAGTGAACAATGGTCTGGATTCAGAGTTTTAGGTCTCCGCTCCAAATGTCATACCCAGGGATATGAGTAAATCGTTGTAAGAAGCTTAACATTGTAACACTGGGTTCACATCTACCGTCCAAGAGGACTTTAAAAGGAAGCCAATGAAGAAGCTCACTGCTGAATCTCATTCAACTTGCTCATAATTACCTGCTCCAGTTTACTCTGCCTTGTGTCTCCTAGTGCTCTGTGATCCTTCCCTTGATGTTGAGTTTACATTGATCGCTGACACTAAGCACTGCAAATAAACTCCACACTTGAGTCCACTGTAGTCCCCGTCCCCATGTTTGTGACACTGTGGGTCTTAAGCCTGGCTTGGGTGTCCAGAGCAATTCTCATATTCCGCACTTAATTTTCACTTTGATTTTCTTAGTGTTTGTAAGGTCTGACAGGGATGTTACATGTTTTAATGCACAAAGTGTTCCTAGGCAGTGGGGACTTCGATGAAAGACGTGAGGAATCCATGGAGTCAATAACATTTATTGGTCACACTCCTTTTATTTCGATGTGACACAGGTCACATGCTCTGGTTAGCACAGCATGGCAGTTACAGAATTCACTTCCAGTTATGGCCTTACAGGTGAAAAAATGAGTGAACACATTATATAATATATATAAAATATATATGTATAAAATATATTTATTCATTTATCCATCTATCTATTAATGTAGTTCTTAAGAACACTGGTCTTTTCTTGTTCTGTCTGCTCCAGCACTTTTGGGTTTTGGAACATTATGTCCCTATTTACTTCACATCTGAGACCCGTTATTCGATTGATTGATCGATCTTTTTCTCTAATAAGAGGAAGACATGGAGTCACTGTTTTGTCTCAGAGCTAAGCAGGCGGTAGTTAAGTATGAGCATAAGCGTTCACACGGTACTAATTGATCTGGCCCATAAGCAGTCTGTTCAGTGTTACTCCTGGGCCTCTTCCTGCCTCTCTGAGCTCGATTATAACTAAAGCCGACTCTCATCGGGGCTGTTAGGTGTGCAGAACAAGCAAAAGAGTTCAGCGTCTGTATGGATCAACGAGTCCCTTGTCTGTAGGGCTGCCCAGATGCTCGGATGACACAGTCCCTCAGTCATTCTCTGGCCACAGTCAATTTTCCAGTGGCATCGTCTCTTCTTATCTTGCGGCTGCAGTCTTACCCTCCTGACAGATTTATCCATCCATCTTAATATCATTGCTGTCTCGTGACCCTGACTCTCCGTGGTGGTCTCGCCGCGCACGTCCATGTTTTACAGTTGTCCTTTTTATGGATGTGATATACACCTTTTGCTTTCTGCAAGTGCCATCTCTGAATTTTGATTTAATCGTCTGTCCATGGACTACACACTTCTGCGTGCAGGGAATTAAATTTTCTGCGGAACAGTTTTATGTCAAATGTCAGTAGCTTGGCGCGCCTGTAGGCTGCAGAGCCATTTTCCCCCATAAAACAATTTTAAGCAGTTACCTATGTGAAGGACTCCTTGGAATCACCTTTCTTCCAGTCCACAGTGTAAAATACTGTGCAAACTGTCAAACCAGCACTTTTTTTAAAAAATAAAAACATTTTACAGTGTTAACAAATCAGTATTTAAAATAGCCGGTGATGCGGTTCAGATATATGGACATCTGCTCCGACGGAGCCTTTTTATTTTCCTTGAAGGCACTACAAGGAAATTGCAGAATGGGAGTATGTCTTACCCAAAATTCCCTGGCACAAAGGCTGAGGTGGTGGCAGCGTTCGTGACTGGGATCTCACATATTTGAGGCGTGGGCAAAAGAAGACAAATGGACAGATGAAGGACGAACACCTATCTTGTCCTCCTCTGAAGGTGCTTAGTGTCAGAGTTGCTGCGGTAACTGAAACATTTACCTCACCAAAGGATGAATTGTTTGCTAGCTGTTAATACCAATGCTTCTTGTGTGAACACGTGTGTCTTAAATTGGCCCGGTAACGGTTTAGTTTGACGGACAGTCAGCCATTCGTATGCATTGTTCCAATACGTTCGGATGATTTTCTCCTCACATGTCCTCCGCTGGCAGCTGCCAGTCAGCTTTCTCGACTTTTATTGTTTTCATTATATAAATAGACGGGAGGAGTTTGGCTCGGTCCCCCCATTTACATAATGCCACACAGTACATGGAATAACCTCAACAATAGAGCGCAACACATTGAATTAGGAACATAATTGTTGTGCCTATTAGATTCACCCTGACACACAGCAGACTTTTTTGATTAAGCAATTAATTGTCATCAAGGCCATTTCATTTTCCCGCCACATCTTGAACAGCACAAAGGGGTTTTATAATCCCTCCTGTAACAAGCAGGTAATTTGTTATCGGATCCCTTGACTAAATGTTCATTAAATTTGCATGTGCTTTTTGAACTCCCCGGTCACTGAGCTCAAAGGGGTGTAATGCGATTCAGGCGCGGCGTTCCCGCATCTGTCGTGTGGCTAACACAGAGCGCCACTTCCAACCTCTCCGCTTCCATTTTTGTAAAAGAACAGGCGACGAACCCGGGGATAAAATTCCCTTTACCCGCGATTAGAGTGCGGCAACCACAGCTGGTCCTCGATGCAGGAGATTAATCACAGTTATGTGGTGTTATTTTAAAGGGTGCCCACAAATTCACATGATGATGTTGATGACTGCAAATAGTCCCTCTTGTAAATCAGTGCATTAATCTTGATTTTATGCAAGCCGAGGGAGCCGTGTAGTGGATATGAGTTTTTAATTAGGACAAAATAGATGTTCCTCGGAGTAGTCGAGGCATCTCCGGTTTAGGAATGGAGCATAAAGCTTTGATTCTCCCAGTCCGCGCACGTTTGCGCGCGCGTGCCTTTGTCTGTCTTTTACGCGTACGTGTCTTTGTATGCATGGCTGTCAGGCAGGCCAGCGAGGCATGTGGTTAGCGGTTGGCGGTCAAGCACACACGGCCTATCTGAGGTAATTACCGGCTGGCGCTGAGTGACATGCTGCTGGTGTGTCTGCGCATCACTGTGCGTTTTTCTGGCTCAGTGAACCTCCCTGTCTTTAACTGTGAATGGTCCGTGATGGGGTGTCAGGCCCCCCAACACACACCCCCGTCCCTCCAGAGCCGCCATACAGTAAATGAGGAGGGCAGCAGATGAAGCTCACTGAACTGGAATGGGGGCGTTCAAAATGGCTCAGAATGGGGGTTAATAGCCTCTGATTGCAAAACTGAAATAAACATTCCCATTTGGTCGGAGCAAATGTTTCACTGACAACGTGACCGAGGGTGGACTAGCAAGGCAGTGGTGCACGGACACACACACATAGGCTCTACGAATTTTTCATCTTATTTTAATTAGCACGGCTGCTCTTTCCCTTCTCAGCAAAGTGATTGATAGCTGATCAGTTGTTGATTGTGCAACTCAACTGACTTTTTTTTTTTTTTTTTTTTTAGCAAAACTATTCAGAAAAACTCTGAAGAATTAATACCTTAAACAAGATACGAAACCGTTCTATTGCTGTGCAGCGCTAAAAATTGTCATTGTACGTCCGAGAGGTGGCGAGGGCTATGTCGTGTCAAGGGATGTCTTTGTGCATACCGTCAGCAACTGGGTGGGGCTGTCCTGGCAGGGGCGGGGATGAATTGAGGGACAGCACCCCCCCACCCCCCCACCCCACTGCCTGCCCTTGCCATGCTTCAGAGACTTAATGCAGACCAGCTGCTGCCGATTCAGAGGTATTCAGCAAGAACTTTAAAGGCAGCTGGTCTAAGGATTGGCTGAGGAGGACTTGGGAAAGTGGGCTTTGTGTTGTTGTTTTCTATGAGATGTACGTCGCTTTGGAGAAAAGCATCTGCTGCATGAATAAATGTAAATGTTCTTGGTTTGCCTGAAGGGGGTCTCCTTCGGTTTACAGTAAACCTGGTTTTTGGGGGTAAATCTGCTCCCCTACCCCTAAATCCTGTCCACGTGGCTGCCTCTACCCCACAACTGGCCATAATACCTCCATTGTGCATGTGGAGGAATCCACGTCGGTCCATATGCATCGCGAGTGGAGGGGACGTCAGTACGATTTTTGTGTGCAGCGCATGCAGATAGAGATGCTCAGACCCCCAGGGTTGGGGAAATGGAGCTTTCTTGTTACACCACGCACAGTTCCTGTTTAGTAAATATTTAAGCGCCTTGTTCCTACATGCCCTCCCGCTGTTCGTTTTGTGCCATGTTTTATTCATAAACACCACGCCCGAATGTGGTCTTTAGCCACTTTTGAATTATGAATATAATTAAGAGTTTTTCATCCTCTGTCCCCACAGCACAGGATGTCTTTACAAATTAATGATGATCCTATTTATTATTCATGAGTGGAGATGAATGTTTAAATGTCTTGACACCCATAAGAACCTGTGGACTCTTTGGAAATGGGTGGGGTTTTGGCGATGGGAAGGGAAAATGCTGCACACATCTGGAACCAAGTGGAGTTTGCTTCCACAGAGGTTCAGTGCATTTTTTGTGTGGTTTAGGAATAATCTGTTACTTTACCCTCAATAATTCTGAAAAAAAAAAGAAAAAGAGACATAGAACACTGCTTTAAAAGGCAACAATATGACAAAACGTCAGGGTCGATTTCCTGCAGTAATGAGCAGATGCAGTTTTCAACCTGGAATGTTGAAATATTCAAAACAACTCCAAAACCCAGCACCCTTCTTCCAAACCTTATGTCTTTTAGTTTTTTTTAAAGAATTATCAGTTCTAAACTTAAAATGAGTTCTAAACTACACGGAAAATGCACAAAAACTCATTTCCTCCAGCAATTTCAGTTGCTGAAATACTAATTTTTGGCTTGCAGAGTAAGTATTTTGTGAGCCCAGAGGCTGTTTACAGGCAGCGGGGTGATTAAATGGCCTGCCATTTAGAAATAGGCTGTTGGCACACTATTAATGTTTTATTTGTTTGGTCTTGGCAGTGTTTACATGAAATTATTATATTTTACCTAACAGTATAACAACATTCAAAAATCAATGGGATGATGGAATGTTTCGGAGCTTTTACTGTTTTTCTAGTAGATATGTGTTTTTTCACGGTGTTTTACCGCGATGACTGATACTTTACGCTTTTACAGCACTGTCGCACCCAGTGGCCTACTGTATTATTCCAGTGTGATTAATCAGAAATATTTCACATTTCAGTCAAAATATGAACTTGGCTATCACCGTGAGCCTCACTCTATCCAGTCTCTCCAGGTTACCCGCATCTCTGTTTTTAAAATCACATTCTTCTTTGCTGTTGGCAAAGTTTACGGCATGGGACAGTAACAATCACGCGGACTCGAGTTTTGCCATCGTACCTTGGAGAAGTGGGACCAAATGTCACTTTTCTGTGTCACTGTAACACAGTGTAAATGGGAAGCCAGGATCGAAGAGAAAAAACTCCATGTAATAAAGCACCGTGGAACCATGGGAATGGAACGATGGTTTCATGGGAATGTCCTCCTTTCTGGGCACCTCTCATAAAAGAAGTGTCCTTAGCCTGACACTGTCTCTGAGTGGTCGAATCTATCAGCCCTGGCATCAGCCCTGGCTGGAATAACACCTCTGCCCACCTGCACTTAATTTTCATTTTGCTCTACCACCAGCGCCAGGTTTTAATGTCCAGCCCCAGATGCTTGGAGGTGAAAGCGGGCTGCTTTGGCCGAGCAGCTGGTAGCTTTCACTGGATGGTGCTGCCTATTAGTGCTGCTGCTGCTGGATAAGGATTTATCATCAAATTACCCACTATCACTGTCGCTGCGTTTACCCCACCCTGCGCCCCACAGCCGAACAACACACAACGGCACACGGCCTCGCTGTCCCAAAGACCTTGAAATCAATATCAATTTCCATGGCACACTAAACCTAAGACGCACAGTAAAGTTCCAATTTGCCCTGTAGTACATGGGTGAGCTATGCTTGAGATTTGCATGTGTTCTCTCCAGTCTTGTTCGATAATAAAATTGATCAGTGTGTATGTTTTGGGGTTAATTCAATTGTCTAAGTATGTCTATTACATCTCCTTTATCCCTCCGTTTGCTCCTCCAGCCGTGCATTTATCCACCCCCTCGTCTGATCTAGGTCACTGTGTCAGTATGGAGAGTAGTATATGGTGTGATGTGAGGACTGGACCATACGAGGAAAATGTTGGTCACCAGTGCCCTGGATCACGGTCATCTATCTCTTGGTAGGGTCATTTGCTACAAACTGCAGGGTGTCTGCCTTCTCCAGATGTGCTTCAAATTGGGAATATCGCTTCGCTCTACCTCTTGTCTCATAGTAGGGAGTGTGGAAGTGGGAAGGCTTCCGAAATCTTCTGTTCAATGGAGTGTGTGCGGTAGGCCCAATCTCTTCTAAAAGTGTCTGGAAAATTCTGACTTGAAGTGGGGGAAGCGTGTGTCATATGTTTGGGCACCATGTGATCTTCTGCTCTCTGGGGATTCCAGACTTTGTGCACCTTGTCATTGATAGTTCCGCTTCTCCGTGGGTGTCTTCCAGGATTCCTGCTATGGTTGCAAGAGTGTAGGACAAAGGCAGCCAAAACCGTTTGTCTGTTACTGTGAGCCCACACACACACACATATACAAGCTAGGCCAATTACCTTTTTTGTCCCCAGCTACACTGAGGACTATTTTAGGAAGTCCTTCTTGTAATGCCTTCAGGTGATGTGTCCAGGTGGGCACTGCAGTTTCTTCAAACCATTCCACTAAATGCAAATGAGCTGCGAACCTTCCAGATCCAGAACGGTTCATCCATAGACACACTGCACATCAGTGTCATTTGGTCTGTGCAGGCAAGCTCTTTTGTCAGCAATATGACAAGAGGTGGGAAGACAGCAGAATGTTAGAGAAGTGGAATATCTCTAAATATGTATAATTCATAAACACTGATTTAACACTGATTTCATGTTAAAAATCTTGCTTTTTCCCATTTTTTTTATTGTCATCAAGTCGAAGACAACACGCTGGTGAATGGCGCACCTTAAATGATGATTTACACATTGACAGTTCTACTAATCACTGTTTTATTGGAAGAATTAGGGCTTATCCCAGCTTTTGAGAAGTTGGAGGAAGAAGAGAGGGGGGAAAAAACTAAGTCTTCTTGAGTCATTTTTAATACTGACATTGAAATCCTCCTCAGCAGCTCCTACCGCTGCCCATCTTAAGCCCCCTTCTGTAGGCTCCTCAAATTCACCCACAAAGGACGTGGCGCCACATTCTCCTCTGCTCAGAGGATTTCCGCATATCTCTGGGAGATTCACCCTCTGTTTTATCTCAGGGAGGCTAAGAAGGCTCAGCTCTGCTCCACCCTTGGCTGAATCCTCCACCTTTTGGACCAGGACCTTCACCCCACCCCACCCACTGGCCCACTTTCTCTCCAGCTTTTTCTTTGTTTCCCATGGCAGCGAGACAGACTACTGCTCTTGTCAGATATGGCGATGCAGCCCCCCCCCCCCCATGCCCGCTCTCATTTTTCCTTGGGAAATTAAACCATATGTGCTGGATTAATCTTCATTTTTGGTGATGGGCTTGTTATGTTTCTCCTATCTATGCTCTCGACTAACAGTGCTAATCACTCCCGCTTTGTCTCTCTCCCTTTCTTTCCCTTTCTCTCCCCCAGGGCCACAGCTACGTATCGAGGACAGATACTCTTCAAGGACGCCCTGGCCCAGCAGCTGTGTGAGCAGGGAGGTGAGGGACAGGGGGCTTTGACACCACCGCGGGGCAGGGAGGGATGAGGAGCAGGTGCTCATCTCCTTGTTTCTCTTCAGCACTTTTTCTGCGCTTTGGAAGCATATTTTTAATGACGGCAACGTGGCAGTGGTTCACGTAGAAATGACTCGGCCCACTTTATCTCACCCTGGATTGAGTCCAGCTAATTTTGTAGACTTCAGTTCTTGATGTTTGCGACCAGATGCACAAAGCACAGAAGTGGCAAATATCCTGTTCAAGAGCGGTATTGTTGTTTTGGCAAATAGTTCGAACAAACTCAGTCACACACTGCTGATAATGGGGCATGCTCTGCCATTGAGGAGCTTAGCTGGACAGTGGAGCCATTTCAATGTTTTAAATCTCAGCTAGTCCTTTGCTGATTCCTGACTATTAAGTTTACTCCTGACCAAAATATTTACTTAGGTTTTGGGTTAGATGTTAGGGTTAAGGTTTGGGTTAAGGGTTAAAAGTTAGGAGTTAGAGTTAGGGGTTAGGAATGAGATTTGGGTTAGGAGTTAGGGGTTAGGGTTTGGAGTGAGGGTTAGAGTTAGGGTTAGTGTCATGATGTTCCCCCGGCGCGGTTGCGTCGGACCCAAGTGCGGAGCACAGGAAGCTTGGTCATGGGGTGGTTCGGTAGACATTGTCAAAAAAAATAGGGAAAGGGTCACCGATGTGCAAACAGAGTCCAAAGGGGCAAATCCAAGAACCGTAATCCAAGAAACAGGCGAGCGATCAGGCAAACCAGTGAGTCGGAGATGAGGAGCAGGGTGAGGACGAGGAGCGGGGAGCAGGGCGAGGAGCGAGGATCGAGGAGCAAGACAAGGAGCGCGAGTGATCAATAAGGCTGAGCAAGGTTCTGCACCTTGCTGTGTTTCGCATTCCCTTCTTATACCTGCGTTTAACGAGTCGTGGCAGGTGTTCCCCGTTGCGCCGCCGTGGGGGGCGTGACAGTTAGAGTTAGGGGTTAGGCTTAGGAGTTGGGGTTAGGGTTAACCTGACTGGATGCCCAGTATTGGTTACAAATCCACTGCTGAGGGCCACAAGGTGAAACACAGAAAGGAGTCTTGAGTCCCTCCTCTTCCAGAGGGATAATCGTCAAGACTCAGTCTACACACGGTTGCATATATGATGGGGCCTCAAGATCATGGAGCTGTAGAAGGAGCAGGAGAAGTAACACCCAGCGTGCTGCAGACTGGTTGGGAATCGTACGTTTTCTCACAACTAGACATTTGCTTAGCGAAATCTGACCACTCAGAGTGAAGGGCTGGAGGACAAATGAGCAAGTGCAGTGCTTAGGTGATGAAGGGGAGTGCTCAGAGGAGGGGGGACACAGGAGGTGCGGGGAGTGACGGCAAACTCGAACGACAGGGTGAGGATACGAAGATGGTAGAAGAAAATGGAGGGTGACACGGCAGTAAATTGTTGGTGTCAGTAATGAGAACCCCCCCAAGTGAGAGAACGAGACGGATGGTGGAGAGACGATGTTAATGAGAAAGTTGAAGGTCGTAAATCGGCGCTGCGGTGAGAAGCAGGGGAAAGATCAAACACCATAAAAAATGTACGTCGGGGCTGCGGGGGGAGACCATGTTGCGGGCTAATTCCTGGATGGCAAATAATATGTCATTTTTTGTGCCAGTACACAGTCAAGGAAATTTAAATCACAAATTAGACAGGATTGAGCCAGCAGCCTGAGAGAGAGAGAGGGAGCTGGGAACTGCAGAGCAGTAGGACAGGGTGAGAAAGAGGATGAGAAAAACACCAAGGGGAAAAGTTAAAGAAATGCAAAACCTGTCAAATCATTATGTTGACAGCATTTTTGAAATGCCATATTTTTCATATGTCACATCATATGCTTTCATATGTCTGCTAGTGTACTGCATTGATTTGCTCAGGTGACAGGACTTTTTTTTATTCTGAAATCTCAGGTCGTTGATTCTACATGCAAATTTTGTGTGCAGATCATAACATTTACGTGTGGACCGTGTTTCTAATAAGGAGCAAATAATGAAATTAGACCTTTGCAGAAGATGAATTACTTTAAGTAGTTTTCCTCCAAGAATCTCATTGGCATTCTGAGAAAGTAAAGGGGCTCAAGACATATGAAAGTTCATACACTGAGATCAGGCTTTGAAAGTGCTGGAAGAAAGGAGAATCTCTCGGCAGAGGTGCGATGTGTGTGAAAGACGAGGAGGACGAGGGACGCGTTTCACTGCTGACATCAGAGGGAGGGTCACTTCAATGGGAGCAAATGGGGACGTTTGGGGACGTACACATGGGACGGGTCCCATCTCTAGGAGTGAGCTGAGGTTGAGGGAGGAACAGGAATGCAACATCTAGCAAAGACTGAATCGGTCCCCAGCTCTAGGGCAGGAATCGTGCAGATCGTTTGCGGTTAAAGTGTCTTAGTTATGAAATTAAGAAAATAAGCTGGAGTCAGCGATTCTTTCAGTGTTCATTCCATGTCCTGCTGTGTTTTTGTGTCCCGTGTGAGGGAAGGTACGCAATAAAGACTGCAGTTGGAAGCAGCCATTAGTGTAACTGTTAGCACCACCGCTTTTGTACTCAAAGGATCCAGGTTCAAGTGCACCTCTTGCTGTTGATCAAGGTACTTACCCTAAATTGCTCCAGTAAAAATTACTCAGCTGTGTAAATGGAACAGTAGCCGTAAGAGGCTTAACACCGTAAGTCGCTTTACACCAGGGGTTCTTAACCTTTTTTTTATGCCATCGACCCCTTTGGCAGCCTGGTGAAGCCTCCAGACCCCTTCTCAGAATAATGTACTTCGGTGCATAAAATAAAAAACGTGGGATTACAAAGGAACAAATTATACTGAGACACACTTATCAAGATATGAATAAAACAAATTTGTGATGTAATAATATAGTATGTGCTTCTTTGTTAACTGGGTGTTTGTGACCTGGCTGTAAAAAAAGCACCTGAACTCTGAGTCGTGAAAACATGTTAGAGATGCACAAATATTTCTGCTCTTTGCGGTCTGCAGTCAATGCTGGCATTAAGCATATTTTCGACGTCCCCGAAATCTGTGTGAACGTCCGTATGTCGGCGTGGACGGCAGATTAAAATAACAAGCGCACAGCACTGCATTCCTACACCGAATTCCTTCCCATCCCGTCTTTGCTGCAATTTCCATTCCTCGGTCGTGATGCGTGGAGAGTGGAGTCGGGGCTGGATTGAGGTTCCTGGAGGGGCGGGCAGCTCCACTAGTGGGATGACTGGCCGTACATCAGAGCTCCCATCTCTTTCCGCACCTCTGAGCCTCTTTCATTTCCACCGAACCCGTAAATCTCCTCTTTATGGTCCCGCAGACCCAGCGGTCTACCAGATGAATGATCACGATCGCAGATAATTCACAGAGGCTGCGCTCGGCCCGGGACGGGTTGGGGCGGAACAAGTGGGTTCAGTCCGAGACAGCAGCCCATCCTTCATCTGCGCAGAACCTTGAAACGTCTCCGAGCCCCCGCACCGCGACGCTCCTGGGAGTTTATCATCTTGTCTTGACAACCACTCAGCAATTGAGGATGATTAGCGGCGTTGGCTCCGCCCAGTGGAGTTCACAAGCAGCTCTGATTGGTTTGCGAGTAGCGTGTCACGCGTAGCAAGTTGTCCTGCACGGCCGTGTCACAGAGAAACTCATTAAGAAGAGATGCTTAGTAATAAAGTCATGTTTACTCCATTACTTGTACATAAGTCAGTTTTTGGAGAAATTGCACTTTTCGCAGTAGTTTTCGGCATCAGTACTTTTTACTGTTACTCGAGTGCGATTAGAAAAATTGATACTCCATTGCCTAGCTGTCATCCAGTTTGTACTATTTCTGAATTTTTTTTGCATTAATGTTTATGTTTGTTACGTTTATTAATTTAGCTGATGCTTCTTTCCAAAGAAACTTAAGGTGGTAAACTACCTATAATTATTTACACATTTATACAACTGGGTAATTTTACTGGAGCAGTTTAGGGTAAGTACCTTGCTCAAGGGTACAACAGCTGGAGGTGGGATTCAAACCTGCAACCTTTAGATCCAATGGCAGCGGATCTAACCACTGCGGTGCTGAATTTATGTGTAACTCAGATAACATATTAGATGTGTATTAATGCCATGAAGAGTTAACATTTCTCGGTGTAGTTAGACCAGTCAGAAAGTAGTTCTGACCGATAAAAGTTTCGTGTTCCACTGACAACCTGACTTTAAATGTTGAATAAAGTCAGATTGCATTTGTTTTTTTTTTTTTTTTTTTAAACCAGCCTGTGTTGAATTTCATGATGTAATCAGGTCTTAATTATTTGTGATCCGACTTATTTGGTGAGTTACTCGTATGAATTATCGATTGTTCCCATCTGAACCGTGTTCCTAACATGTCAACAGTAAATCAAAGGTTAGAAAAGAACCCTGAAAAGTCACACATGTTAAAACAATTACTCATTTTATTTAAATGAAGTATTGAAGTTATTTTTATTTTGTTTTCTTATAACTGCTGGAGAGCTCCATGTTAACATTTAATTTTAAGAATGAGTTGTAGAAAATTCAGAAAGTTATATAAATTACTTTATTATTATTTGTCACTGAATTTTGTTTGTTATGCCACTTAATATGCTAATTTAACAAGTCGACATGCCTGCTTTTGGAAGAGACGGGAGCGAGAAGCGACAGGTGGCCGACAATGAAGGCGAATGAGGGTCATCAGGGGTCGTGGAGAATGAATATGTTGTAAATGAAACAGTCAAAAGAGCAGGCACAGAGTGGACGCAGGAAACACACGCACGTTGTCCGAAACCGCTTGTAGCAAGCGGGGTCGCAGCGAGCCGGAGCCTAACCCGGCAGCACAGGGCGTAAAACTGGAGGGGGAGGGGACACACCCAAGACAGGACGCCACTCCATCACAAGGCACCCCAAGCGGGACTCGAACCCCGGACCCACCGGAGAGCAGGACCCGGTCAAACCCGCTGCACCACTGCACCCCCCGTGACCCAGGAAACAGGAAGTGAGAATTCGGCAGACACAGTTTAGATATGTGATTATTTCTATCAACTCTCCATTGTCGAGTCCTGTTGCCTAATCCTTCACGTACTGTACTTTATTACCATAAGCCTATTACCATAATTATTGTAATGCAAGAGAAACGTGCATAGGAGTGCCATGAACCTGCAGTTATCAGATAAAAGTGATTATTTCAGACTCTTTGACCTCTTTATTAATCGCAGGCTAAAATTACAGACAGTAACGCTCCAGGTACAGCATTTCTCGGGAAGTGGGATGCATCTCTGACGTGTCATATCGATCGGTCTTAGTCGTTTTTAAATCCTCAGCTTTTCCGGAGCGCATTAATTTCGCAACAGAAATACCACTTAAATGGATCTATGGAAAAGTGGAGAACCTGGAAGATTAGTCCATTGAAACTATGCCTGGTCAAATTATGGGAAAGATGGGGACTAATGACAGTTCAGTGAGTAGGAACTAATCCCACGCTTTGTGTTTGAGGCCGACTTCAATCTGGGTCCTTGTGCCGGTGAAAAGGGGGATTTGCGAACGGAAGTGGGTCATGTGGGGTGACACTTTATCACCAGCTCTTGCTTATCCTGCCCATGGCTTGGAGAACATGCTCCAAGATCACAGCTCCGTCATCAGGTTTCCCTCTGTCAGGTGGTAGACTCTGTACCTGCATCCATGTGGAAAATGAGGTAAAACCCCAGTAGACTTTACTTGTGTTCTCTGTGGAGATTCCCAATTCTGCACTGGCCAGGTGATGAAAAACTTATCTTTGCCTGCAGATAACTGAATGGTTTCCTTACAGTCTTTCATCCTGTGCACCCCCCCTTTCCTGATCAAGTCTGTAGCCCTGCCTGAATTGGCACTGGATATGTGTGTGTGTGAACCCTGTCTCCTAGAAGAGATGGATGGTGATGTCTGCTGTTTTATGGGCACAGCAAGGCCAGCAAGGATGGCAGCGGTTAATTGTGGTGATATGTTAATCATGGTTGAGCTGTTTCCATCAAGAGGCAAATCAGCGTCTGGGTGAAAGTTATGATCAGGACAAAGTCGGGACAGGGGAGGGGTTGAAAGGAGGAGAGATGTGGAAGAAGGTGTTTGGTATGTGGCTCTTAAGTTGTCTTGAAAAAATTAATTTCCTTTGTCACGCACACGTACAGTATGTGAGGTGGGGCCGAATTGGCAAGGGGCCCTTCTGATTGGCCGGTTCAGTGTCTCTTATAGCCCCCGAGGTCTAAGATGTGGTTCACCTGGGCAGGTTGCCATCACCCAGCCTCTAGGGTGAGTGCCTGTCTCCGGGGGCTTGGCGCTCATTGTGTCTCCCCAGTGCAGTAATGCGTGTCACCTGCTTGTGTTCCAGCTCCAACGGAGTCGCCGCTGAGACCACGTCTGGGTGAGTCCCTCCTTTCCGTTATGACCTCCAGCCATGACTTTGCCTCATACCTGTTTTGTCTTTTATTTTGCTGCTGTTCTCTAAACTCTGCCCCTGTTTCTCCACGTCTCTCCCTCACGGTGTGCAGCGGAAGTCCACCAGGATCACGTTGTCCTTCGCGATGACTTTGACTCCAACCAGCAGGGTCCTCTCGATGCGAGCATGTGGTAGGTGCTATTTGTGTCATTATTTACTCTGGGGGGGTCCTCCATACGTGAATCTCTGCACACACCTCTTTCGTGTGCCTTGTGTTCTCTTTCTTTGTTCATCTCCTTTGTTGCCTTCTCTTTCTATCCCAAATCCTTTGTGTCAACCTAATTCACCTCCCACCCCACTCCTGCGACCAGGTTAGAGTGCGCAAACTGTGAGGTTGGGGAACAGTGTGGGATCCTGATGCACGGCAGAGCGGTGACGTTCTGTGAACCCTTTGGACCAAGAGAGCTGGTAAGAGCTGCCCCACTGTTGAACCTCTAGGTAGATTCACTCAAACAACTCCAGGTTAGATCCCTTCATAATCCTCAGATGGTGCCTAATAGGCCGCATGTCACACCACAAGTACACGTATGCTTCCTTGCGAGCGCATCTGAAGACACTCATAGCAGAAGAATTTATGGACCAGAAGGATGGTGGCAAGCTTGCCTGCTGTTTATGGTTGATTGGATGGTGATCGTTGGCTGTAAGAATGATCAATGTTAATTTTGTCCTCCGTAGACCACCGTAGCCCTCAACACCAGCATGGCTTCAGTCCTGCAGTTTTCCCTGGGTGAGTATGAATGTATAGCAGGTCCCTACTTCCAACCATGCCCAATTCACAGAGAAGAATAAAAAACCATGTAATAAAATAGACTACAGTATAATAATATACTATAAAACGAGATTGCAGATAAAGCTAATAAAAAACTAAAAACAACCGAGTGACCAACACATGCAGTTCCTTTACTTTTTCCAGCCTTTATCCAGCTGTGAATGTTTAAATGATGTATTAAATGAAGGTCGCCAAAAAATTAAGAAAAACCTCTGGGGGGGCCACCATCAATCACTATGCAAATTGGACTGACTTAGGCTGGCTGTCCACCCTCGAACCCTGGGCAGCAGGCTACTTAAAACACTTTAAAAACGATTGACCGGCTGCTGCAAGTTTCGTCATATATGATTTTGAGGTTCAGGGCAGCTGCTGGTGATACCCACTCACCATTCACACGTGGAGTTATGTGTTCGATGCTCCCAGATGCTCTTCACTTTAGACCTTCATTCTATGAATATATGTTTCTCCGAGTTCTTGGTCTCCAGTGGCCTGTCGGCTGTTTCCTCAGCCCATGCCTCCAGCACTTTTTAGAGCAGCCAAGCTGATCGTTTAGCTTTTTCATCATCGTCATCGTCGTCATCGTCATCATTTAGACATGATTTAATAATACATAATTTGAAATGGAGGCTTATCTGCTGCTGGCCTGAGGCCCGGGGCGTGGATTGCGACCACCCTGACTGACTAGATGAGAAGAACCCGACACAGTGTTTTGCATCTGCTCTGATTCCGTCTCTGAGGCTTAGCCTGACGTTAAATACACTGTGTTGTCACGTCTCACGGTGCAAATATGTAAGTATCTTAATTCTAACTGTCCCTTTGATTGCCTGTCTCTCTGTTTACCTGTATATCAGGTTCCGGCTTGTGCCGCTTCAGTTATTTGGACCCCAGCATCGTTGTCTCCTTCAGTGCAAATGGTTCTGATGGCTGGACCACCTTGGAGAGGATCAGGTTTGTCTCTCTTCTCTTTCTCACCTGTTTCCTCATTCCTCTCTCATTGGTTCATCAATAAGGACATAATAACATGTCTCTTACTAGCTGTGCTCTCCCCCCCACCCAGGGCCCCCATCAACAGCAGCACGGTGGTGCACCTGCTTCCCCTTCCTGCCCAAGCCAGAGGGGATGGAGTACGTCTTCGATGGGCCCAAGAACCCCCTGCCGGACCGGAGGGCTACGAGTCCTGCTGGGGGGTGGACAACGTCCTCCTGGTGAACATGGCTCACAGACCCCCACTGCTGGAGGAGGGCTTTGACCCCCTTGATACTGCCAACTGGCTCTTTTTCCCTGGGGCCACAGTTAAGGTACTGACCCCTGAAAGAATTACAGTGACTAACTATATTGAATTCTACCTTGTCAGTATTGTAGTGGAAGAGAGTAGAGCTGCAGCTCTGGTGTCACTCAACCAGAGTCCGTAAAAAGTCCGTAAACCTGTTGGACTTCTCCGCTTTGCATTAACGTGTGTCATCATCTGAATCTTCCAGCATGCCTGCCAATCTGAGGGCAATGCCCTCTACTTCCACGGTGGAGATGGGGCGGGACACAGTTTTGCTTCCACTCGGGATATTGACCTGCATCGCGAGGAGGGGAGGAGCTACTGGGATGAAGAGTTTGAGACTCCAGTCACTGGGTATGTGTTGTCTAGCACTTGTTGTTTTCTTTTGAAGTTCCCCTCAAAACTGCTGAATTCATTTCTGCATCTCAGAAGGGTTTAAAAACGCAGCTCTTTCACACCCTACTTCTCTCCTGATCTCTTAAGTGCGTCGTAAATTTGCATCCCACCATCTGTTACAACATCCTTTGTATTTCCTGTCTGACACAATGCTCTATGTAGCCACTCCTACGAATTGGACAAACTGGCTGAGCTTAGACAGCCGTGCGGATAAATGTAAATGTAAATATCGAAATCTCTTGTAGTGTAAAATGCACTGTTGTTTACTCTGGAAATAAAAGTCTGCTAAAGAAATAAATATAAATATAGGTCAAAGAACAGACGCTTTCTTCTGATTTAATCAAGGGATATCCTGTTTAACAGCGTACTTGTGCAAGTGCGTGGACCGCTTTGATTCTAAGAAGGCTCTTAACACAACTCTTCTTCTAATGAAGGCACCTTCCGGACTTCTTTCTATGGAATCTGAGGTCTTTTAATCTGAGCTGGATGTGTGATGGATTTGTGAACGAGTGAGAGTACATTTGCAGATGCTTTACTCCAAAGCAGTACACAACTCAGAGTAAACAGCTTCACCAGCTGATGGAGAGCCATAGACGCAGACACGTAATTCTCAAAGAACAGCCACTTAGTCCAGCACCAACATTTTTGCCACCATACATTACACTAGAAGCTGCATGTAGAATTGGTGGACAATTGACATTGACATTTATTGAATTGTCCCAATGTCAAATGTCAACGGTAGACAATTCGACGGAAAAAACTGATAACATTAATAACATTACATGAGTAGCAACATATAGAATTTGTAGGAAATACAAGGGCAGCTGTGACAGGTAACATAATGCAAGTTTATGGAGCAGATAGCAGATGAGGAGAGACG
Source organism: Scleropages formosus (assembly GCF_900964775.1). Classification (NCBI taxonomy): domain Eukaryota; kingdom Metazoa; phylum Chordata; class Actinopteri; order Osteoglossiformes; family Osteoglossidae; genus Scleropages; species Scleropages formosus. Next base: position 19,638,035 of record NC_041807.1, read on the forward strand.
AGAGTCTCGGTGAGATGTGTTTTGAGAGGGATTCAGCAGTTCTGAGTGCGAGTACATTCACATTTACCTTTACATCTCCTGTGTTTGTTCTTGATACTTTGATCAGAATCTTGGTGGTCTTGAATTTTTATGAGTTAACTACTGTGGATGTTGGTGTGAAAGTCCCCTTGACCCCCACATAATATAATATAAATCAGTCAAAGCAGTGGTGTCATGGTTTTGTTTTGTACTCAGATGGCGGTACAAAGTGATCATTGACCGGGGCAGCTCTCCATGGTTCTGAAATACATGTGGGTTCTTCTTCCTGTCCGTCCAGCCCCTTGTAGGCATATTCACCCCTGGAGAGCTGTACCCTGAGTGTGTCCAGACTCTCCACGACCTCCAGGTTCTCCAGCGCCCCATTTGTAATGTAGCGTTATGTTTGAGGAACAGGCCAGATTTACACGTCTCTGTCAGGCTGGTGTGAAGTGAACCGCGGTGAACATTTCACACTAGGGTTCACGTGGCAGAAACAATTAGTCTAACAGTCAGTGTTAGAAACTGCAGCCTCTTCTAAGCCATTGCTGCCTGTCTGCTGGCACCTGACATCAGGGGAGTTGGTGGGGGGGGTGGATAAGGGTGGATAAGGTTTTTGACACCACTGTGGCAGGTGGGAGCACCATGCTTGTCTCCTTGCTCCGGCACACGCAGAGCAGTTTGCTGTCATGGTTCCACCCAGTGTTCTGGCAGGTGCCTCCTTACGATTAATGAGACGCCCCTTTCCCTCGTTGGCGCGTTGGGGGTAGGGGTGGGGATTATTCACCATGCAGTGAGCAACTAGGTAATAGGGTAATGAGAGAATGGAGCTGCGATGCCAGCGGAGAAAAGGAGTAGAAGCATGTGGGGCTGGTGGTAGGTGACAAGACTGGGGTGATGACAGTTAATCAGGATGGAGCGGCTGGGGTGGGCGCGGTGCCTCCGGCCCATTAGTGGCAGGTGACAAACAAGCAGGTAGTGAGGCAGTGAGATGGCCGTGGTGTTTGGACGATCGAGTCTCTGGGCAACGAGACGGAAGGGGTGGGACTTGCCGAGGTGTTGAGGTGGCAGCGATCCAAGACAGTAAAGTTCAGCACTACCGGATACCTCAACTTACTAGTGTCGCTCAGCTCTCACTTGGCCCGCTCACCGCTGCCAGTGTTGGTTACCTGAAAGGCCCAGTCTCTGGGATTTGCGATGATGCAAATAGCAGGAATGGCACAGCTGGAAATGTCGCCTGCTGCCGGCATAGCAGAGGAGAGTTTTGCAGCCACAGCTGCTATCGGGGTGGATCTGGTGAGTTGGCTGCATAGCACCGTGCTGGGCCGTTCTCTTTGGTTGCCTCGGTGACACTTGTAAACATATGTTGGCCTGGGTTATGCACATGTGCTTCTGCTCCTCGACGTTATTTCTCATGTCCGCAGATGGGACGTTGAAGGTGCTGTGTATGGGACGCAGTGCGGAGAGGTGGAGTCTGGTTCTGCGCTGGTCTTCCTGCGGGACGGAGAGAGGAGGGTTTGCACCCCAAACCTGGACACCACCTCCTACGGCAACCTGCGCTTCCACTTCACCATGGGTGCGTCTCTCTCTCCCTTCCCCAGCACGTCAGGGTATGGGTAGATCGCTACCTTCACACACTGAGTCTTTGTGTGCGCGCCCATGTGTGCCAGGGGGAGAGTATTGCGACCCAGGAGAGTCCCATGAGAATGATGTGATCCTTTTCGGCCAGTCAGAGGGCCAGAGGGAGCGTGTGATGCTGGACACCCTGCCTTATTCCTCCTACCGGGTAAAAACACTGCGTTCTCTACGCTGTTTGCATGTTCACCGTACGCTGTGCTCTAGCGGAGACCATTCTTCTTTCACGTTATATAGTCACTACGCTTTAGACAAGAATGCTGTTCATGTCTTTCTGCAAAAATTATCAGTAAGGTACAGTCTTTCTCCACCTTGCAAAGGTAATTTGTTCCTGAGAACCCCTTAGTAAGGTCGATTCTCGTATGTTGAAGATACAGTATAATAACCATTTCTTTCAATGGTACAAATTTTATGGTACATATAATTTTAACTCATTTATACTAAAATGTCACCAAATGTCATTAAAATGGAGACAGTTACTTTAATAGTGAACGTTAGACAACATAACAGTGCAGTTTATTAATTACTCTATAATACCGTTTGACTGTCTACCTTCAGCTCTACCTATTATGTACTTTACACTTGACAAAGACTCACAGACAAAACATACATACATATGATGATCAGTATGCATATATTAATAGAAAACAGAAGAGTAAACACACATGAAATCACTGAGAACAATGTAAGTGAGCTGACACTCAGCGGACAAGTGGACATGGGTTGGACAGTTCAAACGGTCCAGGATCAGATTATAACAGCTAAAACGGGAAAACAAAGGCTGACGGGGATGAGAGCTGAACGCCGCGCGACACAAACCGTCACCGAGAAAAAGAACTCTTGCTCGCTCTGGTTTCCGCTCAACTGTCGGGAGGCGTGTGCAAAATTCAGATTCGGTCCCTCGTAAATGCGACGAAGTGCTTCACAAATTGAAGCGGGGGGTATGATGGGACTGTTGGTAACCTGCAGTTCTCCTAACCCAAATGCGTGTGTCTCTGGGGAGGACTCTATTTGAAATATAGGTCTTCCCTGCAGGCACCCTTCTTTGTGCTGTAATGCAGTCTTGTCAAGCAAGCAGTGCACAGTGCCTGTCTTCCTGTCCCCGCAGACCCCCTCAGTGGTGTCAGTGGCTCTTCCTACAGCGCTGCAGACACCCGTGACCCGGTTCTGCCTGGAGCAGCGCAGCCACGGGGGCGCGCGTCGCCACGTCTGGGCCGTGGACTTCCTGCAGCTGCTGCCGGCGCTGCCCAGCGCCCACACCCACGTGGCCCAGTTCTCCATCAACCTGGGCTGCGGCTCCTACCAGCCGGCCAACAGGTGCCACGTTCGCCCTCAGTGCCGTCGTGGGGGAGGGGCACTCCAACCCGGAGAACTGAGCCTCAGCAGAACACGTGCTGTTTTTTTTTTTTTTTCTGATTCCGTCTCCCGTCTTGTGTTTTGGCAGTGTGAGTCTTGAGTTTTCCACCAACCACGGCCGCTCCTGGTCCCTTTTGCACACCGAGTGTCTCCCTGAACTGTGCACTGGGCCCCACCTGCCCCACAGCACCGTGTACTCCTCCGACAACTACAGCGGGTCAGTGTGTATCTGTGGGTGTTTGTGTGTATGTGTATATGTGTGTGTTTACAGGCCAGGACATCCTGTTAAGTGAGTGCACTTTTGCCTTTGCAAGTATCTCCGCGCGGTGACGTCTTCTGGAGATTTCCAGTTGTTTGCAGCTCTGTCGCCCCCTACAGGTGGACTAGGATATCCATTCCCTTGCCCAACGCAGCGCTGACGGACAGCACACGTTTCCGCTGGAAACAGACCGGTCTGGGCGTAGGGAACATGTGGGCCATTGACAACGGTGAGATCCTCAGGGTGTGTCCTCCTGCCATTTCCCATTTCAGCCCAGTGTCCTTCGTTTGGAGCGGTTTGTCCACTCGCCCTGTACTGTGCACTTTCTCTGCTATGAACAGTAAACGTGAGAGAGCCCCTCTATGTACGCAAGCCCTCACAGCACTGCTGTCTTTGTCTTTCTCCCTGGCAGTGTACATCGGTCCATCCTGCCTGCGCTTCTGCTCTGGCAGAGGACACTGCTCAAAGACCGGCTGCAGGTACGAAGGGAAGCCAGTCGGTGGGGCTGGATTTAGGTGTCAGCCAGCATGCGGCCCCGTCCACAATTGTTGCCAGTGTCTGTTATCTGCACTGGTCTTCACGGAGGTTTTCCCTGCCTCGCAGGTGTGACCCAGGTTTCAGTGGGCCGGCATGCGAGCTGGCCTCTCAGACCTTCCCGGCCTTCCTGTCGGAGAGCTTCTCCAGCGCTCGGCTCTCCTCCTACCACAGCTTCTCGTCGCTGCGTGGGGCTGAGGTCAGCTTCGGCTGTGGAGTCCTGGCCGCCGGCAAGGCTCTGGTCTTCAACCGGGATAGCCGCAGGCACCTGGTCACCGCACCGCTGGACAGCTCCCAGGCCAGGTACGGTACAGCTTGGCAATACGCTAAGACCCAGACAGTCACAGCAAGTTCCATGGATAGCAGCACGTAGACGCACATGAACCCAACACTGAAGAGCCCAGCAGTGATGAAGAACACTGGTGAGCTCAACACCGATAAACACACAGCTGCATTCGGTGAAGTGGAATCAAGAAGCAACAGGACACTGCACAGTAACCGTCAGGTACAGGGCGGCTACTGTAGAGTAAAGCAACAGTAAGACGTAAAGACGTACATGGTACAGACCCACGGAATTTGATCAGCGCCTTCACTCCGAGTAACACGTAGGCTCCTGGACCTGCTCCAGCATGACTCTTCAGCCCAGGGATGTGCAGTGCTGGCTGATACCGCTGGTTTCTGGAGTTCTTGATTTTCTACTCACTTATGTGAAGCCCTCCCTCCCCCTCCCCACACCCGCGCTGAAGACGGATGGGGGCGGCAGGGAGGGTGCTGATTAGGAGCGATGGAGGGAGTGAGAGAGCGATGACACCCGCGCGGGATTGATGAGGCTCCCTCCCGGCACAGCGACCAGCAGGACACCTGATGCCTGTGTTTAATATCACTTTCCTCCCTGATTGAACAAACACCTGCTGGAGCAGACCCTGCGACCGTGATTAAAATATGAGGTGCAGCATGCCAAAGATAACTGGACCCCTGCGGTCAGTGGGTGCCAGTGATGGATCTTCTCGCTGCATTACTGAGTTTACACTTTCCTGGATTTTTTTTTTTTTTAAACTAGATGCGTTGCCTCACTGCTTAATTTTTGTACCAAATCCAAAGCAGCGAAAAAGCCAAAATTGCTGAATGTACTGGCAAGTTGATTTTAGTTGATTTTGATTTAATGAAATAAATTAAATACAGGCAGTCCCCGGATTGCGAACGAGTTCTGTGCGCTCGGTTTGTCTTTAAGTCGGATTTTTACATGAGTCGGAACAGTTAGGTATGGTGGGTGTTTAACGTCAGTTTGTCAACTGTGTGTCTTAGTATATCTTATACCGTGTACTTTTCTATACATGAAAAACATTAAAGAAACACTAAAATATCTTTAATATAACAATACACTAATAATAATAATAATAATAATGTATTACTACAGTATTTATAATAGAGAGCGAGAATGTGTGTGTGTAGGTATAAAAAACATTAAAGAAACTTTAATGTTTGCTTTTCCAATGTGCTTTGGTGTTTCACCTTTTTCCAGTTGCTTTATTTCCACTTTAGTTTCAGTCGTGATCGTTTTCCTTTTCTTTGATGCATCACCATCACTTGCATCACACTTTGGTGCCATGGTTACGAGGGTAAAAACAAAAAAAACAAATTAAAGCCAAATACAGTAATACACACGAGACACTTAACAGCAACGTGGTCCGTGTCATACTGAGCTGGCGGGAGACTGAGGTGTGTGTGTGTGTGTGTGTGTGTGTGTGTGTGTGTGTGTGTGTGTGGACCCAATCGTGGGATCTTCATTGTCGGTACACAAGGGAGCAGGCGAGATCAGCGGTCGGGGACAGGTGCGGGTCGGTCGATGCATAAAACGGAAGTCTTGGGGAGAATCCGATGTCGTAGTCGAGGAGGCGACGCAAGTGTTGGGAGCCGCGGACGTCAGGAGCGTGAAAGAGGGATTGAGGACAAAGGGGGAGCGGGGAGAACGGGGGATTGAGGAGAACGGGGGATTGAGGAGAACGAGGGACTGAGGAGAACGGGGGACTTGGGAGGCCGGGTAGGTTGTCGTGGGTTTCTCAAATGAGATTTTGCAACCAGGGTATGGAGGTGTGGCTTCTTTATACCCTCCTACTCTGATTTCGGGCAGGTGTCATGGGTGTGACAGTTCGACCGAAAAGAACAAAGTCTTAGTCCTACCTTTGGCTCACGCGACGAACGGCTGTAGACGCAGAATGTTTTGATGCATGTCGCAAAAGTAGCGCCCGATTATTACGAATCATTTTATGTAACTCAAATTTTTCATATAGTAGGCTTTACGGGGGGTGGTTCGTAACTACAGGTTTTATGTAAGTTGGACATTCGTAAGCCGGGGGCTGCCCGTAAACTAGATAAGGGGCAGCAGGTGGCACAGTGCTTAGAGCTGCTACCCTGCACTCGAAAGAACTGGCTGCGATTCCCACCTCCTGCTGTAGGACACATGTGTAATGTATCGATGTACTTACCCTGAAGTGCTCTAGGAAAATTTACCCTGCTGCGTGGATGGGTAAATCATTGTAAGCTGGAGAAAAGTAAATGCAAGTGACATCAATAAGTCTATAGCAGTTAGTGCAAAAAAATAAGTTGTAACCCCCTCTGTCTTTCTCTATTACACACACGCTACTCAGGTATCTCCAGTTCACCCTGAGGTTGGGGAGTCGCAGCACCCTGAGTTCCTGTCCTGCCCCTGACCAACCAGGAGAGGGCGTCCTGCTGCACTACTCTGCTGACAATGGCATCACGTGGACACTACTCGAACATTACTCCTACCAGGGGTTTCATGAGCCTAGGTATGGCAGATCATCCTCACAGCGGCCATCCAAAACCCTGCTTCTGTATCCCAACTGACCAGCTCTGTGTCAAACGCCTCAAAGGCCCCCTGTTCTGAAAAGTCTGGGAACCACTGGTTTAGTGCTTAGTTCAATGAGTCGTCAGTGGTAAACTTCGTGTCCATCAAACGGGCTTGGTAAACATGGTGAAGGTCCTTTCACATATCCCGTATGAAATAGATGCTCGTAACGGAAAGACAGACATTGAGTGTATGTTTGCGCTGTCGGTGTGTGTGCATGCATGCCTCTGCTTGCATTGTGGGTTTGCACGCGCGTGTTGTGTGAGCTGTAACATGGAACCATGGGTGGCTGAAAACAGTGGGCGAAGTCCTCTGGGACTTATTGACTCACTTAGTGCCATCTCTGCCTGTAATGAAGACGAACAGCCCCAGGCCGTCGCTACGGTGAGGTGGAGGTGGGGGTGGGGGGTTGAGGTCTGCTGGTGGATCAGACTCTCTGTTGGTGATACCCTAACTTGCAGCTCCTCCTACGGACTCTGACACCAGTGAGATTTTTAGTGCCAATAGCTGGTGCTCAGAAATCCGAAAACAGCACTAAGATACATCCACTATGAAAGTGGTTTGACATATAGGACCCCAAGGTGGAGCTTTCTAGATACTCTGTGATATGTGAAGCGCCACTTGATGGATTTTACTTACCATATCTGTTTCTTGGACCTATGCTACTTTATATTCTGATTCATTCTCTTTTTCTGCATGCTCTTAGAATGAAATCTGCATAGAAAAGTAAAGATCGTCACCAGAAACCTTCCTTGAACCATCATCCTTTTTTCTCTGTTCTGCCAGGATTATTTCCGTTGAGCTCCCACCAAGTGCTCGCCGCTTCGGGGTACAGTTCCGCTGGTGGCAGCCGTATCACTCAGGCCGTGGGCGGGACGTGTGGGCGCTAGACGAGATCTCCATGACCTCCGTTCTCTTCAACACCATCAGCCTGGACTTTGGCAATGTGCTGGATGTCACCCAGAGCCTGGGCTTTTACCTAGGCCATGTGCAGCCCTACTGCGACCACGACTGGACACTTAGGTACCCAGTGGACCTCCAGAATGTCTAATGAGATGTATACATATAACTGTAATGCAATGATTGGGTTGGATATTTAGGTACACCCCAACCCTGTCTGATATCCTATGGAACTGCACTTTTGGAAACATGGTCACTGTGAAACACACAACGGGAGCAGTCAGTGTGTTCTCAGAAACCACAGCTCACCTAGTCGTTCTTTGATTGCAAACACAAACTCAGAAAACAGATGCAGACTGTAGATCCAGCTACACCTCATCTTTGTCCCTTGTGTCTGTTCAGTACTGTTCTTCATAACCTTGCCACGAGGATGTGTTCTTTGCTCCCTTCCCCAGCTTCTCCGGTGAGCCCAGTCCTGGCTCCAGCATCCGCTATGTGGAGACCCAGTCCATGCAGATCGGCGCCTCCTACAGTATCCAGTTCTCACTAGTTATGGGTTGTGGACGTGAGGCCTCCCCGAACATTGACACTCAGGTCCGCCTGGAATTCTCCACCAACCATGGCCTTACCTGGCACTTGGTGAAAGAGGTGAGGCCCTTCCCTGATCTGGAGGGTCTTAAAGAATGGTCAGCTGCACAAGAATTCTGCCACTCGGCTACCGCTCGACTCACATAAGCATGGTACACAGTACATAAACAGAAATTATGTACGCATCTGTTCAGCAGTTCTGCTATTCTGTGCAAATCTCTTACTGCAATATTAACTTAAAACCATGTACTGTGCACTGCTTGAGAGTCCACACAGCTGTCTCAGTCTTGCTCAGTTACCCTGCATTTGATGATTTCCAGATGTCTTCTGCATGCTTCCATGCCTACTGCATGTTGCGTTGCTGTTTGTGTTTGCGACTGGCAGATCGTGTGCTGTGCCATTGCCTGCCCAGCTGTGCTCTTTACACTTCCACCAGGCCTGTCTCCCTGGGATGCCCAGCTGCCCCGAGTTCACGGCAGCCAGTGTGTACCACCCTTCAGAGTTTGCTGACTGGAGGAGAGTTACCCTGCCACTGCCTCATAAGACATGGTAAGTGGGATGACAATTATTTGGGCAGAGCTGTGCATATGGTAACCGCACTTGTTCACTGATTGTTGACTGTGTATGGCTTTAAGCAGTCAGTGACTGTACATGGAACATGCAGCACTGACCTGAGCGCACACAGAGGAATGAAGTCCAGAGACAAACAAAATCCTATCTGCTACGTGACATGTTTGATGACCCATTCACTGAATCCTTCCCACATGTCCTTGCCCTTTCTGTCATGCCTTTGTACAGGGGGGCACCTTGATTTGATTACTTCCCTGATGGTATCAAAGGTGTAAATGGAGATTAAACAGCCTTCTCCACATGAGGTTAGAAGTCATGCAGTATTTCAGCAGGAAGCAGTCACACTCCCACTATAGATCTTTTCTCCGTCCATACATGACATTAACACATGACGAAGGAGAGCTAAAGGTGACGTGGGTAGCAGCCATGGCTCACTGTCACAGCGAAGTTCTGTAATCATCCCTCAATCCTATGAAAGTATAGCAGCTGTCAGAGGAATCATTGCAGGCCATCACAAAGCGTTAGTGAGATCGTCACTCACAAAAAATCCTTACTTCTGTTTTAGACGTGCTTTTGAGGTGCCAGAATGGTGTGACTCATAGTTTTTCAAGAGGAAAGATAGAAGATACCATTTTATGGGGTAATTAAAGATAGGTGAAATTGATGCGCATGGGTTTATGTTAATGTTTAGACTAATTCTGAATATGAACAAGTATGATCTCGTATGGGTCGGATCCATTCATGTCTCACAGCTTGATGCATAATCTATATCCCACATTGACAAGCCCCTAGAAAGAAGTGGAATGGTCAACATTGGATCTCTATAAGGGCCACTAACAAGCTCCTCTCAAGAGGAACTCTAAGGCACCTAAAGCCTTTCAAGCTCCTGTGGGCTTGTTCCAATTTAGAGTAATGCCTTTTGGCTTACACAGGCCATTGCAGCAGCTTGTGAATAGGGTTCTGGAGAGCTGCAAGGACTGAATTGTAGCATATTTGGACAACGTAGTAATTCAAATCTATTTTGAGAACTTCCCCTTCCTGTCATCTCTGCAGCTCACATGCTGTTTCCTTTATAGTGTGACTATCCACCTATCTCCAGAAAAGGCCTAGTGGTGTAGTGTTTGTCCTTTTCGTTTGTGGGGATAATAGGGTACTCTTGTTTCCCTGCTGGGTGCGGTGGCGCAGTGGGTTGGACCGCAGTCCTGCTCTCCGGTGGGTCTGGGGTTCAAGTCCTGCTTGGGGTGCCTTGCGGCGGACTGGTGTCCCGTCCTGGGTGTGTCCCCTTCCCCCTCCGGCCTTACGCCCTGTGTTACCGGGTAGGCTCCGGTTCCCCGTGACCCCGTAAGGGACAAGCGGTTCTGAAAATGTGTGTGTGTGTGTGTGTTTCCCTGCTTTCACTTCTGCTCTCAGGTCTAGTGCAACACGATTCCGGTGGATCCAGAACTATTACAGTGAACAGGACGAGTGGGCACTAGATGACATCTACATTGGACAGCAGTGTCCAAACATGTGCTATGGTCACGGATGGTGTGACCATGGACACTGTAGGTGAGTCAGGCCTAACATACATGCACACAATAATATACAGACAGACACACAATTGTACATGTTTCCTCAGGACCCCTTACTCTATCTTGCTTGCCTTTTCCCCTTCCCTCTCAGGTGTGATGATAGCTTCACAGGCCCAGACTGCCAGCCCTCATCCCCACTTTCCTCCAGTGTCCTTTCAGACTTTGAGTCTCAGGGAGCACTGCTTACCACCTGGCAGGAGGTGGTTGGTGGAGAGGTGGTGAGCCCTGACCAGGGTTGTGGGGTGATTTCTTCAGGCTCTTCGCTCTACTTCAGCAAGGTTTGCTGCTGCTGCCTGGTGTTTAGTAGTGCATCATGCTTTCATTTATAATATATGCAAACTGCAGCTATGTCTGTATTTTAATGTATGAGCAATGTTTTAACAAATATTCAGCATACTGCCACTGCTTAAGACAACATATGACAGTAGTGTGAGTGTAATGTCTGTAGTTTTTCATTGTGTGTGTAAGCGCATGTGCACTGACCTGCTCATAGGGTGGGCTGAGGCAACTGGTGAGCTGGGACCTGGACACGGAGTGGGCAGAGTTTGTGCAGTTCTACCTGCGTGTAGGTGGGGACTGGGTCGAATGCAACCATGCTGACAGCCGGGAGGAGGGCGTGCTTCTGCAGTACAGCAACGATGGGGGCATCAGTTGGGGTCTCATTGCCGAGATGTACTTCACTGACTTCACCAAGCCTCGGTAAGGAGCCCTATGACGGACCATAAGCTACTTAATTTACATGTCTAAATGCTGTGCAAATACAAATACACTGAGAAATCTCCCTCTGCCTGAACGCTTCTCCTTATAGCTTTGTGCACTACGAGCTGCCACCAGCCTCCAAGACCCCCTGTACACGTTTCCGCTGGTGGCAGCCCCTGCATTCCGGTGAGGGATATGACCAGTGGGCCATTGATGATGTCATCATCCTCTCTGAGAGAGAGAAGCATATCATTCCTGTAGCCAGCCCCACCCTACCTCAGGTGAGTCCCCTTAATGGGTGGAGTTACCTTGACAGATATGGCATGTGTTACATGTTGCAGGCTGGAGTGATGTGGTTTTACAGGTCTGCTTGTCAGTGAGACAGCTTTGCACATTTGCCCTCCTGCTCCTGGTTTCCATCTTTCAGAATTTCTACGAGAAGCCAGCATTTGACTACCCACTAAACCAGATGAGCGTGTGGCTGCGCCTAGGCAACGAGGGCATGGAGAAGGAGAGCAACGGCAGCTTCTGTGCCCTAACACCATCTGCCATGGTGTTTGGCCGCTCTGAAGGAGACAGGGTGGCAGTCACCCGGGACCTGGCTCTACGTCCTGGATACACCCTGCAGTTCAAGGTATCTTCCTGCAATCGGGTGACAATCATGTGACATTCAGGTTACCATAGGAGACATTCTCAATCAATCAGTGACTCCCTATCTATAACTGTTTTTGCGAGTTATGGTGGCGGTGTTCGGGACCCTATCCTGGAAGCACAGGGGATAAGGACGAGTAGGGCATATCCTGTAAGGGACGCCAATCCATCTCATGGTAGCCCTGTACACCCAGTCACTCACACAATCACAGACTATAGGCAATCTAGAGTCACCAGTCCACCTGAAGCACTTGTTTTTGGATTGTGGGAGGAAACAAGAGCAACTGGAGGAAACCCACATGAACACGGGGAGAGCGAACAGACTCCACACAGACTGAGTTTAATTCGGACCTATGCCCGGACAGCCCCAGGCACCGCGAAGCAGCAGCACTACCCGCTGTTCCGCCAAGAGCTCATTCTAACTCTGAGTTTGTGAAATCATGGTTCTGAAAGCAAATATAAAAGCAAAAACAACAGCATTTTGTGTTGTATGACTGGCCTGATGAGACGCACATAACTATAGAGCTAACTGTCCATCTCAATCCTTTACAGTCGCGTATTTTTTCTCGCCATCCTTTTCTTCCTCAAGCTCAACATTGGCTGTGAGTCACAGTTTAGCTCCTTGGCACCAGTGCTGCTGCAGTATTCCCATGATGCTGGTCGGACTTGGGCGTTGGTGCAGGAGGCCTGTTATCCCGGCACACCGGCCGGGAGCGGATGCGAAGGCAGCGCACGAGAGCTGAGGGAGCCAAGCGTCTACTACACAGGGGACTTTGAGCACTGGACAAGAGTCACTGTGGTAATGCCTCGCAATGTGGCTGCCAGGTAATTATGCTGCTCTTTGTTTATTCATTTAAAAGTAACTCACAGTGTTACTTTTACTAGCTACTTACACTGATTTTCCCATACAGCTGGGTAAGTCTTAAAGTATCAATTCAGGGCAAATACCTTGCTTGGAGGCGGGGTGCGGTGGCGCAGTGGGTTGGACCACAGTCCTGCTCTCCGGCGGGTCTGGGGTTCGAGTCCCGCTTGGGGTGCCTTGCGACGGACTGGCGTCCCGTCCTGGGTGTGTCCCCTCCCCCTCCGGCCTTACGCCCTGTGTTGCCGGGTAGGCTCCGGTTCCCCGCGACCCCGTATGGGACAAGCGGTTCTGAAAATGTGTGTGTGTGTGTGTACCTTGCTCAGCGATACTACAGCAGGACCCGGGTCCTTCGCATTCAAACATAGCAGCTCTGAACACCGGCCATCCTACTGCCTCTGTCTTTTCCTTTACTTTGCAAGGTGTGAGGAGTAAACTCTCGTTTCTTTGTCTGTACTCCCTGACCTTCTCTTTTCCCTTGGTCCCCCATGCTCTGTTTCTCCACCTCAGCAAGACACGGTTCCGCTGGTTCCAGGAGAGCAGCGTATACCCAGATGCCCCTGCATTTGCCCTCGATGGGGTGTACATCTCTGAGCCCTGTCCCAACCACTGCGGGGGCCATGGTGACTGCATCTCAGGGGTCTGTTTCTGTGACATGGGCTTCACAGGTATAGCAGATAAATACAGGAGCAGAGGGTTGAAAATGTCTGTCTTTAACTACAGAAGTTAGCTTGACTCTGCCAGTGTGAAGGGATGGATTTGGTTTACCGAAGGTCTGCTGATGCTGTATTTCTTAGGGGATTTTAATATAATACAATGTGCCAAGTGTTTGCTTGACACAACCTTGGTTTGTATGGGTGTGTGTGTGTGTGTGTGTGTGTGTGTGTGTGTGTGGGGGGTGGGTTTGTATCCCAGTGGAGCAGGACAGCTGTGTTCCTGCTGTACCGAGTCCCACAGAGCTGATTGAGGGGTTCGAGGGCAAGCTGAGCCCCCTCTGGCAGAGTCTGTCCGGGGCTCAGACCGGAGCTGGCTGCGGGACCATAGCTGATGGGAAGAGCCTGTACTTCAGCAGCACCGGCAGGAGAGAGGCGCGCACCACCCCCCTGGACACCAGCAACAGCCGGTTGGTAGTCAGCCGTCGTCCACCCCAGCAATCCCCCGCTACTCATACATACCATCTTCACCCTTCTACCCATCTCTGTGTCTCTGCACCCTACAGCCTAGTTCAGTTCTACATCCGGATCGGTGGGAAAAGTATGGGTTCTAGCTGTACCCGGCCAAGATCCAGAAACGAAGGTAAAACGATGTCCCTACCTTGGGCCAGCAATCACAAAAATGTTAATTTTGCGATTCGATGTGTTGGATGCTTTGCTGCTGCCAGGTGGTGGATGCGTGCGATTGCAGCTTGGTGTTGCATGTAATAAATCAAATGTGAGTCAGACACATCGAGGAAACTTAGGCCTCGGGTGCGGTAAGTTTCAGCAGCCACCTGTCAGCGAGTCTGTCATGCTTGAAGCCAAGGGATTATTATTATTATTATTATAATATACTGTTGTGCTTTTGATGTTCACTCAATTGAGTTCTCTGGAGAGAAGGCAGTCAGGCTGGACTGCTTGCCTCCTTCTCCATCCTCGTCCCCTTGCGCTCAGTACCTTGGACTTCCATGCTCAGGTGTGATTGTCCAGTTCTCCACCAACAATGGTGTGCAGTGGCACTTCCTCCGAGAACTGGACTTCAGCTCTTTCCTGGAGGCCCAGGTGGTGACCATCGAGCTGCCCCCTCCAGCCAAGACGGCCCACACTGTATTCCGCTGGTGGCAGCCACGACAAGGTGAGAGCCTCGAACCCATGGATCTGGTCGAAGGGCACCTCAGTCCTCCACCGTGTCGCAGAACCACAGCACCGATCATTGACAAACATGAATAAATAATGGCGGCTCTGTGATGGTAGATTTTCTCTCTCGCTTCCTCACTTTCTCCCAGTAGGTAAACATTCTGCCCAGTGGGCTCTTGACGACATCCTCATCGGCATGAACGACAGCTCCAGGACCGGTTTTCATGACAAGTTTGACGGGCCGTCTCCGGTGCGCCACAACTGGTACCGCGTGCAGGGGGGCGAGGTTGCCGTGGACTGCCTGTCTCTAGACACAGCGCTCGTCTTCGGCTCAGAGTCCAGCGACAGTAAGTCCTTTCGCTGGCAACGTAAAGTTAGGAACGTAATAAAGCCACATTAGGATATTGTGCAGCTGAATTACTTTTTCCACACAGCTCAGATTACACTTTCCGACAGCGAGGTGTTTCGCTGGAGTGCATAGGTTCATCCTTGCTAGAGCAAGGGCCTCCAGGGATGTGAACGTTGAGATTTCTTAACCGCTGCACCCCCTATAGCCCACCTGCTCCCTGGCTGTTATTGCATAAACATCATCCAACTGGTTCTTCCTCTAAATGTCAAGCCTTCTCAAAGACACAGGTTCGGCATAACCCAGCTGTGCGCGTGTGTGTGTCTCTGCGTTTGTATGCTTGCATGTGTATGTTTGACTGTGCAGAGAAGCCGCGCTATGCAGAGAGCTGGGACTTTGAGGTTTCGGGCTCCTCCTTCCTCCAGTTCGACCTCAGCATGGGCTGCAGCAAGGCTGTGTCCGGCTCCATCTCTCACGGGGTTCGCCTGGAGTACTCTGCTGACGGGGGGCGCCGCTGGGCGTTGGTCACACCCGAGTGCGTGCCCCCGGCCATCGGCTGCTCCAGCTACACTCAGAGCTCCATCTACAGCGCTCAGCAGTACACCAGCTGGAGGAGGGTCACCGTCTACCTCCCTAGCGCTGCCAAGTAAGCCCTGCCTGTGTGTAGAACCACAGGGGTCTGTGTGGTCCTTGTTTTGGACATGTGTGTTATATCGAAAGAGGCCCACGAACCATCATGGGATCCTTTATTATACTAACACAGCAAAGATAACACACCATCTACTAGCAAATCTCTCGCATCGGCGTTTCACGTCACTTCCCACTTCGCTAATATGGTCTGCCTGTGAAGGTAATAATGCTGTGCAGTCTTGAACTTGTACAGATGGTCCCCGATTTACGATGGGGTTGCGTTTCCCGAAACGCATCATAAATCGAAAATATCATAAGTCTAAAATGCATCTAAAACACCTAATACACACCTCTGTGTGACAGAACGGGAGATGTGGATCGCTGTCGCTGCCCAGCATCTCGGGAGAGTATCGCTCCGCGTATCGCTTGCCCAGGAAAAAAAATCAAAATTCAGAATTTGAAGTACGGCTTCTAGTGAATGTCCGCTGCCAGCTCACCATCGTAACGTCGAAAAAATCGCAAGTCGAACCATCGTAAATCGGGGAGCACCTGTATGTTAAAACGAGCACCGCAGTTCTGGGACCAGAGGCAAAACACGGTCCTAAGAAAGCCTCTCCAACATATATATATGTGATGTCTGTATTACTGGGTGCCCCATTTGTGAACTTGCTGGTCTCACCTTCTTTCTCATCTCCTTCAATCTCCAGCTCCCCCCGGACACGCTTTCGCTGGATTCAGCCCCATTTCACCCCCGGGGCGGATGGGTGGGCGCTGGACAACGTGCTGCTGACTCCCGGTTGCCCGTGGATGTGCTCAGGCCACGGCTTGTGCGACGGAGGGCGCTGCGTGTGAGTGAAAGGCTCTCCTCTAGCGGTCCGTTGCCATGACCACGCGAACATGGCCTCTCGGGACCTTTTTCCTGGTCCCGCTCTTGCCCGCTACCCTCTTGACCTGACCTCCGTTTCTCAGGTGTGACCGTGGCTATGGAGGGGCGCACTGTGTCCCTTTGACCCCACTGCCTTCGATGTTGAAGGAGGACTTCAATGAGAACCTTCGGGCAGAGGAGTGGCCGGAAGCGTATGGGGCCGAGCGTGGCACTCTCAGCGGGGAACCCCTCAAATCGGGCACCGCCCTCATCTTCAAAGGGGTGTGTATGCAGAGGGCGGTGCCATAGTTTGTTCTGTTTCATTGCTGATTTCTCCAGCTGAGCACACTCATCCCCAGTCGCTTGGTGTTTTTTCAACGGTCCAACCAGTGCTCGTTCGTACCGCTTACCGTTAAATGGTCCGGATGTTGATTTCCGCAGTGTGTGACATCAGAAGGACGGGACAGGATGCCGCACTATTTCTAATTTCTTCTCCCTTTGTTTCTCGTGCCCCCGGCCCATTTATGGCACGCTTCTGACTCACTTCTCACCTGGGTCTGGCCTCATTCTCTTCCCCCAGGAGGGTCTTCGAATGCTGGTGTCCCGCGACTTGGACTGCACCAGCGCTCTCTACATTCAGTTCTCCTTCAAGTTCATCACCAAGGGTGAGTGTGACTGTCACTCGTTATCTGTGAGTGTGCAGTGTGTGTGACTCCGAAGTTATTTTTGTATGTGTGTTAACGACTTTACGTTATATGATTACATGGTATCATGGTATGCTGTTGATGACCTTTATTGCTGTGTGTGTGTGTGTGTGTGTGTGTGTGTGTGTGTGTGCGTGCGCAGTTCTCCCGGAGCGCTCCCACTCTGTCCTCCTGCAGTACTCGGTGAATGGGGGCATCAGCTGGTTGTTGCTGGACGAGTTCTACTTCCCCACCTCCACGGCCACATTGTTCCTGCACCTGCACCTCCCTCCCGGCGCTCAGACCAACTCCACACGCTTCCGTCTGTGGCAGCCATACAATAACGGTGAGATGCATCACACACACCTCACACTGACATTGATTCAGTCATGCGGTGTTTCCCTTCAAAGCCGTTTACCATGTTAAGCTGCCTACAATTGTTTACATTTTATACAGCTACTGTCGGTAATTTTTTTTTTACCTCATAAATTCAAGGTAAGTACCTTGCTCAAGGGGGGTGCGGTGGCGCAGTGGGTTGGACCGCAGTCCTGCTCTCCAGTGGGTCTGGGGTTCGAGTCCCGCTTGGGGTGCCTTGCGACGGACTGGCGTCCCGTCCTGGGGGTGTCCCCTTCCCCCTCCGGCCTTACGCCCTGTGTTACCGGGTAGGCTCCGGTTCCCCGCGACCCCGTATGGGACAAGCGGTTCTGAAAATGTGTGTGTGTGTGTGTGTGCACCTTGCTCAAGGGTGTTACAGCAGGGGGTGGGATTCAAACCTGCAACCTTCAAGTGCAAGTCTAAGCACTTTGCATGTGCTTGCATAGACATATACGTGTATAACAAGGCCATGTGTGTTGCGCGATGTGTTGCCTTTAGGTAAGAAGGAGGAAGTGTGGGTGATTGATGACCTCATCATCGACGGCAGCTCCCAGCACAACCCCCCCATCCTGTCAGACAGCTTTGAGGGAGGGCCCCTGGAGCATGGCTGGCTCTTCTACCCGGGGGGCAACACTGGTCTATACTGCCCCTTCCAAAAGGGGGCGCTGTGAGTATCCGTGAAGTGTTGAGGTTTCCATGCTTGAGAAATGCAGGCAAACACAGCAATGTTGGATGAACCGCGGCATTAATAAGTGGTAAGACACATCACGTAGCAGAGTGACGGCAATTGGTTTTGGTGCAGGCAGGACGACTCGGCCATGGTGTTTGTCTCCAGTGAGCCGGGAGAACATTCCATAACCACTAGGGACATCGATGTCAGCGAGAACACCATCGTTCAGTTTGAGGTATTGAGGGGGCAGGCGGCAGGATGTATGCGAAGGGAGGATGGGATTGGTTGGGCAGTGGGCCGGTGGGGTCGTGTCCAGCGTTGAAGTGTTCCCCACCGCTGTCCCTCCTGGCAGATCAACGTGGGCTGCACGACGGACAGCTCGTCTTCCAATGCTGTGCGCTTGGAATTCTCAAGGGACTTTGGAGCTACCTGGCACCTGCTGGTCCCACTGTGCTGCGGTGGACCCCAGCCCAGCTCTTTGTGCTCCACCGAACTGCACCCTGGCAGCATCTACTACCCCGGCACCACTCATGGCTGGAGGAGGGAGGTCATTCACTTTGGAAAGCTGCGCCTCTGTGGGTGAGCGAACGTGACAACGACTTATGAGACATATCTAAATGTCTATGTATTGCTTGGGGGCTTGGTGGCGCAGCGGGTTTGGCCAGGTCCTGCTCTCCGGTGGGTCTGGGATTTGAGTCTTGCTTGGGGTGCCTTGCGATGGACTGGTGCCCCCTCCTGGGTGTGTCCCCTCCCCCCTTCAGCCTTGTGCCCTGTATTGCCGGGGTTCGCCACAACCCCACTTCGGTTAAGCGGTTTTGGACAGTGTGTGTGTGTGTGTGTGTGTGTGTGTGTGTGTGTGTGTGTGTGTGTATGTGTATGTATTGCTTCCATATGAAGTGCGCTCAGAAACATTTCAGATGAAGAATACTTCTGCATTATATAATATATTTCAGATATATATTTCAGCTCAGTGTTCATAAGTGAGGGTTAGGATGGTGACGCTTGTCAAAATTTTGCTGTACCCCTGCAGGTCAGTGCGGTTTCGCTGGTACCAGGGCTTCTACGTAGGTGGCACGCCTCCCCCGACTTGGGCCCTGGACAACGTATACATTGGTCCCCAGTGCCGGGACATGTGCAATGGGCGAGGGGCATGTGTAGGGGGCACCCACTGTGCGTGTGACCCGGGATACTCTGGCCCTACCTGCTCCGTGCCTGACGGCCCCAACCCTGACTTCCTGAAGGAGGACTTTGAAGGTACTGGAGATGCTCATTGACGTGAACATAGAATCTGTGATGTGACCTGTGTGAGATGTCCAGTTTCAAGCCAAATCTTGCAAATGGTATGAAGTGGTCAGTAACTAACACGGCTGTTTCTCGTCTTGCCTTCGAGATTCAGGGTTTTGTAGTTTAATTCAGCATTAATGGGACTATTGTTTCTCTTGTTTTAAGATAAAAGGTATAAGACTGTTAAAATGAGATGGCGGTACACTTGGATCCCATCTTATGAGCACAACTGGAGCCAGAACTCTGATTGTAACTTAATTGTTTGTATGTCACAATCAATGAAAGATATAAAATAAACGTACCTTAATTTAGTTGTATAGGTTAGATGCTGTTAGCTACTGAATGAAAAATTTTCTGTAAGATTTTTATTTGCTTTTTTCTATTTTTAAAAACAGCATCTACAGTGCAAGGTCTCAGTGTTCCCCTATCCTAGGACATGAGTCATGGAACTTGAAACAATGTTCGTTAAATCTGCTTAAAAATTACCGAAATTTTTTTAAAAAGTCATGTCCACTACCTCCTGTTCAATATTTTGTGTCCTGCTGTATACATGCAAGATAGTGCTGTGTTCCTCCCGTGCATCCGGAGTTATCGGAATGTAATGGAGGATCATGTAGGGAGAACATAGTGGAAAAAAATGTTTGACTTTGAGTATTATTGACTAAGTGTGTCATTTGCAGGAATTTTGGAAAATAGAATTGTGAGGAGAATGCAATTAAAAATAAACCGTGAAATATCTGCATCTGTAAAATTCATAACTCAAATGTTCATAACACAAGTACAGTGACAGTAGGGTTTGGAGAAGGTCTATCCAGTGTCCTAGTCGATAAGCTGCCATTTGCTGTCCTTGTCCTCTCTGGGTGTAGGGAGCTCTATAGACAGCGAGCGTTTCACACTGCTCAGTGGTGGCAAACCCTCCCGTAAGTGCGGTATCATGACCAGTGGGAACCACCTGTTCTTCAGCGAAGACGGCCTTCGTATGGTGGTCACCACCGACATGGATCTGTCCAATGCCAGGTACAACACACATGCCTCTAGGGATCCTCATACAACAACACACACCTTCATTTATGTGTGACCCCCCCCATCCCTCCACAGGTTTGTGCAGTTTTTCCTACGACTGGGCTGCGGCAAGGCTCCCCCGGACCCTCGCTCCAAGCCTGTGCTCCTGCAGTTCTCTGTAGACGGAGGCCTGTCCTGGTCACTGCTGCAGGAGTTTCTTTTCAGCAACAACAGCAACCATGCCCGCTTGGTGGCCCTAGAGATCCCGCTTCGCGCACGCACCCCGGCTACACGCCTGCGCTGGTGGCAGCCTTCCGAGGAGGGACACTTTCACAGCCCGTGGGTAATGGACCAGGTGAGCAGTACAGTCTGGGTAAAACAGGGCAAGTTTCTGCTTCAGACTGGCATTACACGTTTGTGCTCTGTTACACCAGGTGGTGGTGGGGGGCAGTGCCAGTGGGTGGGGCCCCCTGGAGGATGACTTCTCCTCCATGGATGAGCGCTCCTGGTTGCTTCACCCAGGAGGCACCCGCATGCCAGTGTGTGGTTCTGAGGGCGAGGCCTTTGCCTTCATCGAAAAGTCCAATACGCGCTACGCCGTCACCACGGACATCAGCGTGGGCCAGGATGCCTTCGTCCAGTTCGACTTCTCGGCCTCCTGCTCCGTCACAAACTCCTGCTATGGTGAGTTCGGTTCACCGTGCGCCATGGTGTCGGTGGAGTTCAGAGAAAAGGAACTAGGGAGAAGCGCGGTTGGAGTTTCACGATGGAAGGATGAGTCCACAAAGATTGTCGTAACAGCAGCTTGGCGTTGTTGTGATTTGTTGGTCTACGTTTTTGTCTGCACACAGCTGTAGAGCTGGAGTACTCCCTGGACCTGGGCCTCTCGTGGCAGCCGCTGGTGAGGGACTGCCTTCCCAGCAGCCCGGACTGCTCCTCCTACACGCTCCAGAGGCTACTGGTCTCAGACGTCTACAACAAATGGGGGCGTGTCACCGTGCCCATCCCTCCCTATGCAAGGCAAGTCTCATGGTGCTCTGGATTTGGCTTTCCCCGCGGTCTCAGTTTCAATCAGCCTTTTCGTGTTTTTTCTCTAAATTTTAAGATTTTTCAAACCGTGAAACATGGTGAGTGATACAGACAACAATCACTGTATATAGCCCCATTTTATACAAAGCGGTCCCCAACTCTCGCACCCACCCTACGCATTAATGAACTAACTGACAATAAAAATACTCCATTCGCACTCTACAGGCAATTTAGCATCACGGCTTCACCTGAACTGCATATCTTCGGACCGTGGGAGGAAACCAGAGCACCTCATGGAAACGCACACAAACATAGCAGTACACGTAATGAAAAAAATCCAGAAATAAATCAACAACAACAACACAAAAAAATATATGAACAAGACATTCTGAGACCGGAGTCAATTTCATATTGTAGTAAAAAGGCCATCCTGGCATCTCCAGGGTCAAGTAAAGTAGTGTTTTCAACGTAAATTGAAATTCAAATACAAAAACATTGCACAGTGGAACACTGAAATACGTGTCTGATCTGATCTTGTTCGACTTCAAGAAATGAGTCCCGTCTCTGACCTCATGCGCATGAGACGAGGGACACGTTTTCTTGAGCTCCTTTCAAAGAGACGATGTGCCAGCAGAGATGTGAAGGTGATTCTGTCACAATGGCTATTTGTTAAGGAAACCCCATCAAGGAGAAAACCAAAAAGTACTATTAACGGTGTCGGTGCAACTGTGACATCTGCAGTAGTGGACAGAGGGCCAAATACTGTGGTCTACAAGGTGGTTAAGTGAGAACAGAGAGGCAGCAGTTAGTTCACATCTATTGCGCAATGGATTAGAGTAAATCCTTGCCAATCTACCTTTAGACATATGAAGATGGTATAAAACTTTGAACTGAACCCAGCCGTGTTGTGCGCAAACTGAGGAAGTGTGTACTCTACCGAGAGCTGGCGACTCAATCGGTCTTGATCTGATTCTCTTCCGAAGCCACTCTCGTAACGGTCATAAAGGCAGCTGTACTGTGTTTTGCGATGTCAATGAATGCGATGTGTGTCGTGCGACAGATCCCCCGCTACTCGGTTCCGCTGGTACCAGCAGGCCCCCTTTGACAAGCAGCAGACGTGGGCTCTGGACAACTTGTACGTTGGCGACGGCTGCCCAGACATGTGCTCCGGACACGGCCACTGCCAGCAGAGCACCTGTGTGTAAGTGTTCCTGGGGTGTGTGTCTCGCGGTCAGAACACACACTTGAATTGACCAGGTTTGCCAACACTTTGTCTCCGGAGGACAGTAAAGGAGCAGGAAAGAGGTTAAAGTAACATCATATACAAGACGTGTCCGTGCTCCTATTTGCCGTAAATATTTCGTTTTTTCTAATTCATTTTGCAACTCTGCTGCTTATCTTTCCTTTCAATTAAAACTACACCAATCATAGGGCATCATAGGATGGGGCTTGTCCAACAACTGCGTTGTGTGGACCAGTGCGGTTACTGGCTGTGTTTTGGTGCCGAGCCCTAATGTTAACTGGGCTGTGACAGGTTTTAGACTCATAGCCGGACCCTCAGTCTCAGAATGTGTTTTTGTACAACTCCAGTACAGTTTTGACGTTGAAGGGGTGGACTACTTTGAGGCAACCATGAGGTTGAAACCCTGTATTGTTCCCCCCAACTCACCTCTTCCTCAGATGTGACCCAGACTGGGGTGGGGTGTACTGCGACGAGCCGCAAGTCCCGCTGCCCGCTCAGCTCAAAGATAGCTTCAGCCGCCCGCCGGCCACCAGCAGCTGGCTCCTGTTGACAGGGGGGAAGCTCAGCAGTGTATGCGGGGCTGTTGCGTCAGGGGACGCGCTGCATTTCAGTGGGGTATGAGGGGCCTTAGACCCTTAGATCCTTTCACAAAACCTGAACTGAATAAATGCATTGTGAAAAATTAGAGCAAACACAGTGACACTGTAAAAAATGAGAAAAAACAAAGAACTATGACATTATTACATATTACATTACTGTTTCTTTAGCAGACACTTTCTCAGAAATCAATGTACCGAACTTGCAGTTTTTCACTTTTACAAATATTACCATACAAGCTTAAAATAAGTACCTTTATTTTGAGAGTTCTGCAGCTTGCTGCTTTTCTCTGGGTCCAAATCCAGTTCATATTTAAACATTTGTTTTACCGTCCTGGTCCATCTCGTCCTTAGGGCTGCAGTCGTCAGCTTGTCACCGTTGACCTGAACCTGACCAACGCTGAGTTTGTCCAGTTCTACTTCATGTATGGCTGCTTGGCACCCCCCAGCAACCGTAACCAGGGAGTGTTGCTGGAGTTCAGCCTCAACGGGGGAGTCACCTGGAACCTGCTAACGGAGATCTTCTACGACCAGTACAGCAAGCCCGGGTATGACTTGGTTTCAGTTCAGCTTATGCATTGTCCAACACAGGATGCAAGAACACTCCTACAGCACGGCACACTTGAAGAGAGCCTGCTGGCAGAAACTCCTACGCACCCCAGTGCCATCCCTTCAGCTCCCTGTGTGTTTTTTGTGTAGGTTTGTAAATGTGCTGCTACCCTCTGCTGCACGGGAGGAGGGAGCGCGCCTCCGATGGTGGCAGCCGCAACACGACGGAGCCGACCGCAGTGACTGGGCGCTGGACAATGTGCTCATTGCTGGTTCTGACCCCCGAGCTCAGATCTTGGACACTTTTGGCGGGGTTGCTTTGCCAAACCACGAGAGGTCCCCGGCCGACGGAGACCCCATGGGGCGCGTTGCCCATCTCACCCAGCTTGAAGAGACCGCCACTGGTAACTTCGTGTTTTTCACTGCTGTGCCACGGAACCCATAACTTAACTGAATGCATACAGCAGGAGGGCACTGACCGTACCCTCGCACATTGATGGAGAATGAAGTCGTAATACATGTCCCATTCTCTGTGATGGACAGTGAGTGACCACTGGCTCTTCTCCGAAGACTGTCTGGTCCAGCGCTTCTGTGGCTCCTCAGATGGCGTAATGGTGTGTGGCAGTGTGGACGGGCGGGAGGTGTACGCTGTCACCCATGACATCATCCCTGACCATGGCTGGGTCATGCAGTTCAAGGTCAGAAGGCAATCCTGTGCCTGTTCTACACTCATCCATCGCTAAATTACCTCAAGGCTTTTTTTTTTTAAATAAAAAGTTAGAACACCTCTATGCCCTTGAGGTCCATGCTGAGTCTGGCCTGTGTTTACGCAGATGGCTATGGCCTGCGGAATGCCAGACCGCCCAGCCGAGAGGCAGGTGCATGTCCAGTACTCTGTGGATTTTGGGGTGTCCTGGAAGTACCTGGTTCCCCAGTGTCTGCCAGCTGACCCACAGTGTGGGGGCCAGGTGTCCCAGCCCTCTGTCCTCTTCCCAGCCGAGGGGTGGAAGCGTGTGGTGTACCCACTGCCAGAGAGCCTGAGGGACACGTGAGTCGTTCAAGCCACTCAAAAAGTGCCCCGTAGCACTGTCGTCAGGTCAAGCCTGTTGATGCTGCCTCCGTTTGTCAGTAGCTGTCAAAACTGTGACGGAAGGTTTGAACCAGATTGTATCATGAAGTGTGTGTGTGTGTGTGTGTGTGTGTGTGTGTGTGTGTTGGCAGATCCGTGCGGTTCCGATTCTACCAGCAGCACTCAGATGCCCAGTGGGCGTTAGAGAACTTCTACATTGGGCCGGCATGCGAAGGCCACTGCGGAGGCCATGGTGACTGCCTGGACCAGCGCTGCCTCTGTGACCCAGGCTTCTCTGGACCCAGCTGTCATGCCAGTGCTCCGCTAAGGGTACGAACATTGCCCACTGTCCACGTCAAAACCCACCCACAGCAAGCGCCATGAATCGTAATCAACCCGCTATATGAACCAATCCTGAATCCCCTGGTTTAGAACCTTACTCTTCTCTCATGGCTCCACAGGCTTCCCTGAAGGAACGCTTTGATTGGGAGGGATCTCCAGACCCCCAGTGGCAGGTACTGGAGGGCGGTCACCCCTGCACTGACTGCGGGGTGCTGGTGGAAGGAACTGCCCTCTACTTTGGAGGTGCCAACGCAAGGCAGGCTGTCACCGTGGATCTTGACCTCCGCGGAGCCAAGTCAGTGTACTTTGTTCCCAAATGTTGGCATGAAAATCGATGGTTCCTGGCATGAAACACTGAGCATTGCCCCATTGTGTGCAGGTTTGTGGAATACTGGGCGAGGATCGGCAGTGAAGACAACATGACCATGTGTCACAGGCCCACTTGCCGCAAGGAGGGCGTTCTGCTAGACTACTCCACCGACGGAGGTGCTGCCATTCCCCAAAGTCTGATCTCCACTTTGAACACAGCCTCGTCACATCTTTGACCCTAGGTTTCAAAAGCCAAAGACTAGAAGACAACAGTCCTGCATTCCATGCTGCCGTGTTCTTGTTTTTTCACGTTCCTCTTCTTGTAGGCGTGTCCTGGACTCTGCTACATGAGATGGACTACTTGAAGTATGTATCTGTGCGGAGGGACTACATAGTGCTGCCAGAGGGAGCGTTGACCAACTCCACTCGCCTTCGCTGGTGGCAACCCTTCGCCATGTTTTCCGGCCTGGCCACACCCAGCTTGGACCGTGCTCAGTGGGCCTTGGACAACATCCTGGTGGGGGGCTCCGACATCAACCCAAGCACCCTTCTGGATACCTTTGACGAAGGTGAGAACTACATTCTGAATTTCTTCCTGGCACTTTTGTTATTTCTGAAGAGTTTGAAAAATATTCATTGTGGTGATTCCTTGTGTTTCTGGTGTTCTAACCCTGCCTTCTTTATGGTCCTCCCTCCCTACTTCCCTCCTTTTCTCCATTGGTCCAACACCTCTTCCCAGAGGGCACATCTCATGAAGAGAGCTGGAGCTTTTACCCCAATGCAGTCCGCACGGCGGGCTTCTGCGGCAACCCATCCTTCCATCTCTACTGGCCCAACAAGAACGAGGACGGAACTCATAACATCCTGGCAACGCGTGAGCTCATCGTCCAGCCTGGATACATCCTCCAGTTCAAGGTCAGAGCCTTCTAGCAACCCAGGCATCTGGTTGTAAAATGCATAGCACTGTTTACAGTGATGACTTTGCGTCTGACCCACATTCCCATGTAACTCACTCCTTGACTCACGCAGATTGTGGTGGGCTGCGAGGCCGATCGCTGTGATGACCACCACTCTGTGATGCTGGAGTACCGGAAGGATGCCAGGTGATGGAGAGCGACATCGCTCCAAATCTCCATGTCCACATACCGCATTTTCCAGTGGAGCCTTTTTACAGTGGGTGTGAATCAAGGGTGTGCACCAGCATGTGCGGCCAATGAACTCTGGTGTCCCTACCCCACCCCTTACCGCTCACTAGGTCGGACTCATGGCAGCTGGTTCAGTCGGAATGCCTCCCTTCCTCTGTGAACAATGTGGGATGCTCCCCCTTCCAGTTCCACGAGGCTACCACTTATAGTCCAGTCAACAGCTCGGCTTGGACCAGGGTCACAGTCCAGCTGCCTGACCATGTCTCCTCTGGGTATGAAAACCACTTTCGATCTACCTGTCTCTCCTCATACTTGTCACACAAAAGGTTCTAGCTTTATATCTATTGAGTTTGAAGATGCTCTTCTCCAAAGCTGATACCTTTGTCCAAGAGATGTAAGGCACCAGTGCGACCCGCTGTTATGAAGTGAGAATAACAACTGTGCTGATTACAACATTTCTTGTCGCCCCTCTTCCTGCTGCTTTGCGTTTTCCCACCTCTCTGCCCCTCTCTCGCCTGCAGTGCGACGCAGTTCCGCTGGATCCAGAAAGAAGGTGCTGGCGAGCGACAGGGCTGGGGAGTGGATCATGTGTATATCGGGGAGGCATGTCCCAGACTCTGCAGCGGACACGGTTACTGCACCAGCGGTGCCGTCTGCATCTGTGACGAAGGGCATCACGGTTGGTGTCCCTGATAGTTTGCATCATAGGAACACATGATAAAAATGCTGCTTTGGCTGCAAAGTACAGTGCTGTCAGTAAAATTAAAAATAACTTTAAAAATAATTTTTCATATCGTCAGCAGTTCATTTAGATGACATGAAGCCACACTAAGCAGCCTCAAGAAACTTGCATGTTCCTGCATTCATATGGCTCATGAGATCAAGTATCTGATGTGTGTTATGATGTAATGACCTCTCCAGGGTTTACCCCGCTTTTCCCAGGATTGACCGTGGATCACTGTCACATCACTGAATAGTCGCTTATTTAAAATGTGCGGACGGCTGCATGGATCTCACATACGTTTGCAACCACATCTGCGATGCAGCACAATGTTTGTGTATAACGTGTTCTCTCCTTTCCTCATTACCTCGTCCCCTCCTTCCACCAAGGTGATGACTGCTCCCTCACCAGCACTGAATTACCCAGCTCCATCAAGGACAACTTTGAGTCTGGCAGTGTGCTGGAGGAGAACTGGCAGCTAATCCAGGGAGGGGGAGTGGGGAGTGGATGTGGCCAGCTGTCACCCCACGCCCACGGAGACTCACTCTACTTTGATGGGTGTAAGATGCGGCAGGCCATCACCAAGCCCCTGGACCTCACCAGAGCTAGGTACCCTGCGCCTGCCCTGCTTGTGGGTTTAACAGACCGCAGAGTTTGGCCAGCGATTTATTCTCTAGGCTGGTTTGCATGTGGACCATAAACTGACTTGGATTAAATTTAGATTACTGTATTTACTGCATTTATTCATTACCCGACACGTTTCTCCAAAGCGACTTACACTGTTGCTTACGCTGATTTACCCATTTACAGACCAGAGTATTTTTTACTGGAGCAATTTTGGGTAAGTACCTTGCTCAAGAGATGAGAGTCAAACCTGTGCTCGTTGGGTCCAAAAAAACAGCGGCTCTTGTCACGATGCCCCCACGGCAGTTTTGACCACCCTCTTCTGATGTAGGAAATGAATTCCCACCAAACCCATGTTAAGTAATCAGTGATATTTTTAATCACGGCTTTTTTTTTTTTTTTTTTTTTTTTTATAAAGTAAAACTACTTTTACTACTCTTTTGGGCCTTTGAAGTAAAATGATCTCATATTTCAAGATTAATAAACAGCCAGCAGACATCGGTGTTAAAAATTCAAATCTGAGAGAATGAGAATAAGAATGAGATTTATTGGCCAAGTGTGCTGACTCACACAAAGAATTTGCTGTGGTTCTTTGTTCTTTGTAAAGGAATCCATTTCCCTGGTTTATCAGTGAAATATCGCAGACTCGGATCCATAAATGACGCGCTGGT
Organism: Scleropages formosus; assembly: GCF_900964775.1. Classification (NCBI taxonomy): domain Eukaryota; kingdom Metazoa; phylum Chordata; class Actinopteri; order Osteoglossiformes; family Osteoglossidae; genus Scleropages; species Scleropages formosus. Next base: position 19,666,526 of record NC_041807.1, read on the forward strand.
TCTTACCCAAAATGGCAACATGAAACCGTGCGTTTTTCCGTTCTTCACTCCGCCTCCCTGATCTCTGTGCTTCCCTCCCACAGTAAGATCATGTTCGTGCTGCAGATCGGCAGCGTCTCCCAGACGGACAGCTGTAACGCTGCGCTGGACCGACCTGACACCGTGGACCGGGCAGTCCTCCTGCAGTACAGCGTCAACCACGGAGTCAGCTGGCATGTTATCGCCCAACACCAGCCCAAGGACTTCATCCGAGCCCAGAGAGTGTCCTACAACATCCCACTGTGAGTGCGTTCGGACCACCAGGCTCAGCGCAGGAAGGTCCTACCGTACAATTACACACTGATGTAACCGGTCTACGTTTACACACTCTCTTCTCACACCCCAGGGAGGCCCGGGTGAAGGGGGTGGACCTCCGATGGTGGCAGCCTCGCCACGGCGGAGCTGGTCACGACCAGTGGGCGCTAGACCACGTTGAAGTTGTCCTGTGAGTACCTTCCTGCCCCAGGAGGCACGCACACACACACACACACACACACACACTCGCTCCATCAGCTTCTCCTCTCATTAAGATCTTTCACCCAGTGTGAGCAGTCACGCAGCACCTTGGTACGGTCATCTCCTCTCTCTGCTCTGACACCATCACCGAGCACCAACCGTAGCCCCCAACACCCTATCTGCCACACAGGGTGTACAGTTTTCTGTTATCTGACGAGGGTAAAACATTTCTGGAAAAAAAAAAAATCAAAGATATAATTGCCATCGCTTTCAGTGGTGGAAATGTTTATGTGTTCCAAAGCCCCAAAACTGACACCCGTTTATGTTAAAATATTACCAAAAGCTATTAAAATGGACACAGTTACTTCAATAGGTGACATTAGTTATCATAACGTAACATAGTAGTTGCTCTTCATTACTTTATAGTACTGTATGAGTGTGTGCTTACACTCGTTCAGCTCTTTCATACCTATTATGTACTGTACACTTAATAAACACTCATAGACAAAACATACACACACACACACACACACGATGATCAATGTGTGCATGTTATTTGAAAGAACCAAAACAGAAGAGTTAAGACGAAAGAAATCAATGGAAACAGAGTAAATGAAGTGACACTCAGTGGACAAGTGGACGTGGCCGGACGGTCCAAACAGTCCATGATCACAGATTATAACAGGTGAAACTATAAAACAAGGGCTGATGGGGATGAGAACTGAATGCAGCGGGACACAAACTGTCACTGAGAAGAAGCCCTGATGGTCGCTCTGGACTCTTTCCAGTCAGCTGCTGAGAGGTGCAAAATCCAAATTCAATCCTCATAAATACGAAGAAGCACCTTGTTAACCCAATTGGGGTTGTTAGATGAAACTCCTTGTAAAGTTAAATTCTTGTAACTCGAATCAGTGTATTTCGGGGTGTGACTTTTCATTAAACCCTCTGATTTCTGGCGCACCTGTAACAACGCTGGGAGAATGAGTCACACACTGTCGGCGTTTGCACCTGGACGTCCACCCCCCACCCATATTTGGACAGCTGATCTCACTTTAGCTGTTTGAAGTGGACAAACGAGCACAGCGGAAACTGTCCGCTGACACCAACAGGCCGGCCAGTCCTTCGCTCGGCCAAGTCCGCTTGAACCCGAGTCGAGACGCAGACGCTGATCGCCACATGCGTGCCCCTCCTTCACTCGCCCGGAAGACAGTCTTACTATGTACGGTGTTACTCATTTGTGGGTGTGCCTGTGAGTATTAGCATAATGGTTAAAAAAAATCGTTAAATAGTTATCAACAAAAAAAAATTACCCAGCTGTATACATGGGTAAATAATGGTAAGTTGCTCAACAGCATAAGAACAGCTTCTGCAACCCGAATAAATGTGTAAAGGGCACCGGGGGGACGAGGCGAGGCGACGAGTCACTGGTCCAGACAGGCCCAGGATGGCGGACGCTCAGTCCTGGCATCACGTGACACCTCCAATGGCCCTCTGCTGTCTCGTGCTCCTCAGAGGACCTTCTCACTCACCTTCTCTCCTCCGCTGGAGGCTCCTTCCACCCAAGTTGCTCCTCCATCCTGTCCCAGTTATTCCCCCTTCCTCCGACCGGTCGCACCGACCCGACTAACCCGTCACCACCGGCCCCTCGTTCTCATTCTTATTGGTTTGCCTTATTGTTTTCTGCAAGTTTACGAAAGTTGTTTCATTTATTTTATTTGTCCTTCATAAGCTTTTACTTATATTGACTTTGTAAGCCCTTCCCTTTTGGCTCGTCTTACTCCTACTCCTACTCCCGCTCCTTCTGCGTCTCTCCCTCCTCTCTCTCTCTGCTCCTCATTCCTTCCCACATGCCCCCCACCTTCCTCCACTGCCCCACCAGGCCGGGTCCTCTGCCCCCCAGGACCTTCCTGCAAGGCAGCTGCCCCCTCCCACCCCTCCCCCCTCGCACGCTAACCTCTGCTCTCTTCTGTATTCTGCTCCCTGTGGCATGGCTGTAGAGTCAGGTAAGTGTTCCCCTCACCACGCTGCCATGACCGTAACGCTCCCCGGCCATACCACCATGCCCCAGACCACCACCCCCCATAATCGCTCTCTGCCCCCACCGATCACGTTACATGTGTATGTAGGGAAGAGAAGAGGGCCGTGCTGTTTTTGCGGCGTGCTGGCACACATTCTGAGACCTTCCCAGAACGTGTGGCCCCCTTGCGGCTTAGACACCGGCTCAGATAGGAGAGTTACTCTGCATTCACATTTCCACGTGAAACGTCCCGTGGAGTGGGCCCCAGACACACGCACACACATCCAACCTGCACAATAGTAGTGTTTTCTGCTCGTGTAAACTTGGCCTGCGTATGTGCACTGTAAACATTGCCTGTTGTGTGTGTGTGCGCGCGTGTGTGTGTGTGTGTGTGTGTGTGAGGATTGTGCTGTGTGTGGCCTGCGGTAGCTGTACCATGTAGCTTTACCGTGCCAGTGTGTATGGTTCCGTGGTCATTGTGGAGCGGTGTCAGCGCACGTGATCCGAGCATCTCTGAGATGTTTCGAACCAGAGCTTCACTGCGAGTCTCTAGTTACACAAGGCAGTGGTAGGAAGGGGAAGCAGAAAAGGCCCCCCCCCCTCTGTATCATCACACCCCTACCCCCGCACTCTCCTGCATGGCTTCTGCACTCTGTCGCCCTTGTCCACCCCTTGTGCTCCTGACTCACCCCGAGAAAAGCCGCTTCGGAAACACGTCGATGTGAGGAGCATGCCCCCACCTGCCCCCACACCGCTTTACAGAGGCCCCTGGCTGCACTTCTTCGCTGGCACCGCCCTGCTGGAGAGAAGAGGCAATGACAGGCTGAGCAAGAACAATTTTCATACTGTTTTGCATTCTTTTTTTTTGCTTTTCTGTCTCTCTATTCTTCAGTCTCTGGCACCGACCATGACCCCCACCCCCAACCTCAACCACTCACACAGAAACCACGCTGTTTAACACGTGTGACTTTTCCACCTGAGCTGTCTCGCCGACCTCTTTGAGTTTGTCCCCTTGTCCTCACAGACGGGGCAGCTCTTCTAGTTTGGGGAGCGGAACAGAACTGATCTCATCAGGCAGATGGTAATGGGTTTTATGAACAACGTTGTCAGGTCGCCGGGGAACGTGCTGACGGAAGGGCAAGAGAGACGGGGGCTTTAAATTAATTATCAGCGTTAAAAGAGCATTTTCCAAACCTGTTATGGGTTTACGTCCCGTCACATTAAAAAGTCATTAGCCAGCCGGGCTGTGCCAGGGTCGATACCCGTTGTTACACAGATGGCGTTGGGTCCCCGCAGCTCGCGACGCAGAATGTCCTCTAAACCGGGATAGTGATCGGGGTCGATCCCGAGCATCCGGAAAGGGACGTTGGGGGACAGACGGAGGGCGTGTGAGTGTTTGAGGTTATGGAGGAAACATGGACGAGGACAGCCTGCTTGCTGCCAGCATGGACCTGTCCAAGATGTCTGTCCAAGCGTGGGTTGCATCTTATGGTTAACGCTCCTTCTCCCCTGCCACGCACCCCCTTCCTCTGACTCCTCTTCTCCCCACAGCACCCGCAAGCAAAACTATATGATGAACTTTTCACGGCAGACGGGTCTGCGCCACTACTACAGCAGGAAGAGGCGGGCCTTGAGACAGCATGCCTGATGGCGCCAGGGGACTTACCCTGCTACCTGCTGACCACACGACACCCCTTCTCCCCTTTGTCCTGATGACATACCGCCCCGGCTAGCGCCACCATCGGAGGATTTCTAATCAGCCTTCGACCATCCCACTCCAGTCAGACACCTCGGAGATGTGAGCGGCAGCGGCTCGAGGCTTTTCCCCGACAGATGGTGACGGGAAGGACGGCGCCGCGCAACAGACCAGCCGTTTCGTTTACTTTCCGCGGACTTTCGGGTTTCTGATCGTTTCTTCATGATCGCTGTTTGTGTTATTACTGTTAAAATTGCGCTACTGGCCTGGCCTTCACCTTTCAGCCCTCTTTAACCACACTGTGAAGCATGAAGACATCGTCGAAGGAGCAGCGTCAGGGTGGAGACGGGGCTCTCCGCTGGCTGGGCTCCATCTGCGCCGACGACGGCGAAGAAGATGACGCGATAATGAGTATTGTGTTCTTGCTGTTCTGCGTGTCTGTGGATTCTTTTTGTGACAAGTTGACTGTGGTACTCCGTTCACTTTGTTTCTTTGTTTGTTGGTTGGTCCGTTTTTTTTTAAACTCTGTAAACGTGTTTTGTTTTTCCTGGTTTATAAATGGTTGAACACCCAGCCTTGGGGGAAGATGGCAGAAAATAATCAAAGACAAAAAAAAAAAAAAAACCTTGAGACTGATTTTTTTTTTTTTAAATCTGATTTTTTTTATATATGTTGGTTCCCAAAAATGCAGATATTTATGGCAAAATTCTCCATGTGACATATTTAAGATGCACTGTGTGTGAAGAACCTGTTATTTTCAGTGTTAAGTTATTAGACAGCTGGGTCAGATTCTGACCACCACCCCTCCCTCCTCTTGTGCTGTTACTTCCTGTTCTTATTTCCAGTTCCTGGAGTTGAGATTTGCCCTGTCAGTGTTTTGCAGTCTGTATTATGATGCTCCTTCCCCACTGTATCCCCTCTATACCAATCTCCTGTATATATATATATGTATATCCACTTTGGGGAAACCCAGCAGCCTTATCCAAGGGAAATAAAGTACGGTTCAGACCTCCATTCACAGCCCACACTCTGTGTGTGTGTGTGTGTGTGTGTTGATGGTTGGCCCACTTAGCCCAAGAGTGTTACTGAAGCACTCAAACAATGCTGCCCTTTGGGTATAATGGAGCACCACAGAAATAGCAGTTGGAACCAAACCTCCCACAACTGGAACCAGCCCTGAAGCTCACTCAACATACTCAAGATCAGAAGAAAAATATAACTGCAGGTGAGAATAAGCATTAGTTCTGAATTCAGATGGGCAGAGTCATCACAACACAGCCAGGGTCAGCTTGGAATACACAGGATGATGATTTATTTAAAAAGACTACACACACAAAAAATGAAAAATTATCTTCGGTTTTCAGGAAGAAACACTTCAGAAATGCTAAAATTATCCACTTTGACATGGGGTTAAATGGCACGTAGCAGTATGAACAGGCCGAGAGGGCAAAGACCACCGAATGACGCTTATTGATCTGCCTCCCCGCTGCACAGACCACACACCCACGAGGAAGTGTACGTGTCGCTGATTCCAAACAGCTCTGCCGACAAGATCCTCTTCCAGATCATCTTGAAACACAAGCCCAGCCGAGAGTCTCGCGCTTAAAGAGACACGGAGGGTCCGGCCCTCGTTCGCTAGTACATCCAGCGGGTCAGCAGGAAGGCTGTCGCTGCAAGTGGAGCCACAAGGAGGGCGGAGCTGAAGAAAGAGAAGCTCGGAGCCAAGTTGCAGAAGTTCCAGTTGCAGCAGGTGTAGGTCATGGTGAAGTTGGTGCCTTTGTAGGAAACAAGGTGCTTCATGGTGCACTGCTGCTTGGTCATACACCCCGAGGCTGTCAACCCCAAGTCACCAGCGTAGTACCCTTTTGCCCTGAAGCACAGCTCCTCAGGGGGGCACATAGAGTGGACTGTGCGGCAGAACTTGTTCTTCATCTGCAGGGGGCAATAGAGGCACAGCAGATTTTCACAGACTAAGCCTGGAAAGAGCAGGCATGTGCACAGCAGTATGGCCAGAACCCTGGAGAGAGGTCAGCAATGCAAAGCAGAATAAGAAAGTTAATCCACAGCAGTACCATCTACATAACATATAATACATAGTACAGTCAGTTCTCTCTTTTTGTTGCATGTGATATCAATGCAGCCACTAATAAAAATGGGAAAAGCTTTTTAGGAGCCTATATTTACCGACAAAACACTCACCAGCTGGTAGGAGCGTTTAATCTTATTAAGGAGCAATCAATTAGTCTATAAAGTAAACAAAATTATATTGATTTACACAGCAAAATTGTAGCTGCGGTCAATTTAATTAGAACACCACACTTTGGTAGCTTTTATCAGGCTTGCTAAATGACCTGCAAACTATGGACTGTTAGATTTCTTTCTTAAAACTTTTTAAATAAGGCAGAACAATGCTACTAGAACCACTCACCTGTACATAAGTGCTGATGTTTTATCAGGGAGGTTTGACACTGGGATGACTTCAAGGAAGAAAAGAACTCAAACCATTGCCTTTAACCTCCTTAAATAAGCTCCCAAAATCCCCCGCCCCTATTTCAAGCCAAACAAGCACATTTAAGTGAATTACTGCACCCCAAGAGTTTGCTTACTAATAAAATGCTGCAACATAGTAGCCTTCTTTTAAAGATGATTTTTTTGCTATTATTTGATTTTTTCATATAACAGGCTGTTAAGAGCAGTAGTGGGGAGAGAAAATGATCACAATGTCAGCTTGGAAACAGAAGATTAACACTGAAATTGTGTCTGTCTTTTTGAATTGGTGTTCCACTGGGCTATACACTGGGCCCCTTACTTTTCTCCATCTGCCCCTCTTCTCTTAGTTCTGTCCTTACATCTAACAAACATCAAAGTGTTCCCATGGGTCTTAAATTTATTTATTTATTTAGCAGATGCTTTTCTCTAAAGCAACTTCCAATGAGCTCTATGTATTGTTATCAGCCTGCACACCTATTGTGTTATTGTATTACCCAGTGTCTCTTCTCTTTGCTCTGGCTCTCCGTAGCTGCCTGTATCACACACACATTGTCTGAAGCAGCTTGTCCCAAGTGTGGTCATGGAGGGGACACACCCCAAACGGGACACCAATCCATCGCAAGGCACCCCAAGCCAGACTCGAACCCCAGACCCACCAGAGAACAGGCACAGGCCAAACCCACTGCACCACCACACCCCCCACCTGCCTGTATCAGTTTACTCTAATTACAACTAAAAGATGGTCAAAGGATCCCTCTCTATACCGAAGCAAGTGTGATGCACTCCTCTACCTTTGGCCATTTGATGTTTATACTAACAAGAGGTCAAAACTAAATGTCTGTAGATTCTCAATTAGACTCTAAGGTGTGGAAAATAAGCTCAGTCTCTTCCTTAGAATTACTGAATCTTTCTCAAGTCACCTTTCGCTCCATATGGTGCATTACCGTGTGCCATGCGGACATAGGCCTTAGCAGACAGGACGTAGAGATGCCAAAGGTGCAGACACCAGGAAAGCCTTCCTCCTGTAGGGCGCAGTGAAAACAAAGAAAGCTTGGGCTGGAAAGTGCTGGGAGGAACAGACAGAGGACGCATGGACCAAATTCCAGAGACCAGGGTGGGTTCAAAACCTGGACATTGGGGAGTCCAACAAATGCACTTGAATGCCTGCAGCTCTGGGGTTGTACCCAAACTCAAAAGTGCTTTTAGGAGAAATACTGCACATTATTTGTTTAGTTTTGCTTATATTTTACATGGAAACTCTTTGAAAATGGTTGAAAACTAAGTAGCTGTTTTTACAGATCTATACAAATGATTGCTGACTGAATTATGCTGTAATAATATTGCTGCAATTGCTCCACCACCAGATGGAAAGATCCAGTTCTTTGACACACCTGCAGTGTATGTACAATAAAAGTAATTGTTATAAATGGTTTTGAACTGACAATAACACACACAGGTGAATGTCATTGCAGCTCAGGTGCAACTGGTAACCAGAGCTTGACCAGTGTGAAGCAGTTTGCCATTATGTTATTACCATTGATAACAATATTGATCTGAATGTCTGCATTGACATTATAGTATGTTTGCAACATATATAATCTTTTCCTCTGGGTGTTAGTCAGTCATTGGATTGATATTCCCTTGGAATGGTTTGGTTCCCAACTATTACAGAATTGTTTAATGTGGACTGGGGTCTCATACTCAGTTTCAACAATCTTAGCTTCTTCCCCTACTTCTAGCAAAGGTAAATGTGGGGATTGAAATCTGAATTATAACTGTAATCAGGAAACTACCTGCAGACAGAACTGTATTGTTTTTCTGCCATTCCATTGTGTGTGTGTGAGAGATCTTTTGCACTTGGGCCACATGGTATGAGCTGCTATGTATCTAAGTGGTGATGCTTAATCATGATAATCGCATGATGCGTTGAGATGGGAAATGCCTGGTGAAGCTGTAGAGCCATCACTGTTCAGAGTGGTGAGCACCAGGTGTCATTAACATGTGCTGGGCCAATGTTGATCAGGTGAGAAATGGTAGTGATTTAATCAGTAACGAGTGATCTCCATAACTGCATTGTTTTTGAGCAAAAGAGAATTTGTCAGGACATTGTAATCTCTTCTAATGCAGTTATTTAGGGGTATTGATGCGTGACTCAGCTGATGCCAAGTGACATGAGTATGATTGCAGGTGTTGATAGGAGACTCATTGCAGGTGAACATTTCTTTGCTTGTCCAGTAAAGCTAATTACAATTATTTACTACTTAGAGTGAGCAGTTACTGTTGATGGATGGTAAAATGATAGTGTGGAACATGCACTTCTATTACAGGCTAGTAGCTGTGGTGTCTTCATCTTTCATTGAGGTAATATTATGCAGCTGTGTACATAGTGTTTACTTGTAAATGACTGAGATTTCTTTAATGAGAAAAGTGAAATCTTTTTTTTTTTAAAGTTTTATTCATTTGTTCTAAGTGAGCCCTATGAGGGCATACCACACACAGCCATGGCACTGTCAAGGAATACACCAAAATATAATTGCACCAAAAAGGACTAGATCGGCCACATTGCATCCACAACCGAAGAATCGTGAAATGCATTTTCATGTTCCAGAGGACACTGTTAGCTCCTGTACCTCACTGTAAGTAGGCCCAAAAGCCCAGCTCTAGAATCGCTGCAGTGCTCATGTTGCATTTGGTTGACAGGGCTATCATAAGCACCTGCTCTGTTTGGTCAGTCCACTTGTCTGGTTTGGGGTTCTCTGGTTTAACTTTTATCTTAAAATTCCTGAGAGAACAAGACACAAAGGAAGGTCATGGCCAGCCAATAACGGACTAAAAGGATGGCTCAGTAATGGGGCTGCTTGAGGTTATCTTTCATGTTTCTCATGGCTTTATTACAGAGGACATAGTTTTGCTTTGTGGGGATACTTGACTGAACCAAAAAAATATATTTTATGGGTCATTTTCAGTGAGCCATAGTGGTTATCCTTCGACGTGCTCAACCATCTGCTGACCATCCACTCTCCAGGATTGGGCAGTTTTCGGTTGGCTTATTGTTGCTGGGCTATTGGGGGGGGGTTGGATCCATGCCAAGCTTCCTGGGAGAATTCTCACTAGGAGAACATCCAGCAGGGTGCACCTTGCAAAACTGCAGCTGCACTGAGACAATTGATATGGGTAACAGCAGAAGAGAGAGGGTGAAGGGGGGGGAGAGGTGGGGGAAGGAGGAAGTCTAAATGCTGTGCCTTCGGTTGTGGATCATGGCCACGATGTGGGTGAGATCTAGACTCTTCATCATCACCTCCATGAAGTCATCATCACTGCGTGCCCCCGCCACAAACTCCTCGAGCGACAGTTCCCCTGCAGGTCAGGAGAGGAGCTGTGTCAGTGTGGGGCTCTGCTGTGCTCACAGTGCTGCTCGGGGTGCTGTGATTGTGCCTCCTTTCCCTTCTGCTGCATTTATATGCATGTCCTGTAGAGTACATACTCTTCTGCACAGTTCACTGCATTAATAAGAGCACATGTTCTCTCGAGGGTCAGTAGATATCATTCCCTCGTATGTTTTTTTATAAATGGGCGAGTTGTTGAGTTAGATGTGTATTGGGTGGAGTGCCAATGATATTTTCCAAATGTTTTTCAAAGTTTCACCTCCTCCTATTACTCCATTTGGTCTAAAATCAATATGAGCCAGATTTCAGCATAATCCAACTGCTTTTCATGTTCACTTGAGTATATCACATGTACAGTATGTATGAAGGACACACAATACTATCACACATAGCGCTGGTTTACTTAACACATCCACATTAAACACTTGGGTCACAGGTACAGTTTTTAGAAATCTTTTGTATAAAGAGATTCACTGGTATATTTGTGAGGTGTTTATATTGTTGTACCTGCCTCTATCTGAATTTAATATAAACCTGCCTTGAGGGGGGGGAAAAAAAGTCTAACATCACTAAAGGACAGGTGTGTTGCTAGTAGAAATAAAAACTATTTTGTTACATAAAATTACTCATTTTTGGTAAAAAAATGAGTCAGTGTCGTCATTAGGACTACAAAAAGGTTTTTTCCCAGTAATGGACAAATTATAGAAAAGTATTGATGGCAGAAGAGCAGAGACTGAATGACACTTAATGGCCTTTCAGACATGAGATATAATAAAGAGTTCAGCAATTTGAGGTTGTGAGATGTCTCACAGAAGCAAAGTGAATTTTCACCCCATCTTTTGCAGACACTCAACTGTTGGGTTCGAGTCGCGGTCGTTGAGTACCGACTGATCTGGACTGTAGTCGATGAGCGGACAAGTTGTTAAAAACGAGAGACCTTGGTGTTTCACAACCTAAATTCCCAGAATTCAGTGGAAACTTACCATCTCCGTTGATGTCAATCTTTTCAAATACCCGGTTGGTAAACTCCTCAGCTGAGACTTCCTGAGATTCGCTGCCGTTGATGGCTCGGATGGCCTTAGAACACGGGAGACGGAGTTGAGACATCAGAAAGGGAATAAGGCACGTTCACGTGTTGGGTAAACAGCGGTTCTCAACCCTGGTCCCAATGGCCACGACCCGTGAGGGTCATTTCACGTACATATTAACTACTTAAAGGTTCCTAGTCATCTCTAGGGGGCACACTGCATTGTCCCAGGCAGTTGATGGGCGTATGTGAGTCAGCAGTGGGATCTGAAGGGCTGATCAGGCGTATGGAGGGGATCAGTGAGGTAATCCTACAGGCTGCTGACAAGCATTGACAGCAATGAGAAGGAGATAATTGACACACACTACAGTGCCACACACTTCCTACCTTCACGCTTCCCCCCCAAAAAAAACAAAAAAAAAAGAGGAAGAAAGGCATTAGGGGAAATGCTGTGTGTTAGAACATCCAGAACAGGTGTCACTGTGCTCTGTGTGTCGGAGGGGACATGCTGATGTTTGCACGGCGCTCTTGGTGCCGCATCTCTACCTTGATGATGTTGAGCAGCTCGTGCCGGTCAATGCAGCCGTTGCCGTCCACGTCGTACAGCTTAAAGTACCAGCGCAGCTTGTGCTCCATCTTGCCTCGCATCACCAGACTCAAGGCTGCCACGTACTCCATGAAGTCAATGTATCCATCCTAGAAACAGGTGGTGCGCAAAGCCGGTCAAAAGCCGGCCACAACATTTGGAAGTTGTTTCCTGTCGTTTTCATTTGGTACGCACAAGGCCAGCAGAACACAATATCAACCATTTGCTGTGTGCTAGAATGCCAGTAAAAAAAAAAAAAATTGTAAATATCTTTCAAAGTCTCACCCCTTCACATTATTCCTTCTAGTATAAAATCGATGAGCCAAATTTCAACATAATCCAATGACTGTTAATGGTAACTCGGGTATGTCACTTAGGACACACATTGTCACACGTGAGTCGGAATATAAATAAATATAAAAAAAAAAAAATTGGTCAGTTTCATTCTAACACCATTATTATCCAGACCCAAAGGAGGACGTGTGTCACTAAGTGGATATTAAAACTACAATTTACGTAAAGAAACATTCTTGGTACACATCAGTGTCACCTTTAAGATTACCAAAAGGGCTTTTTTCAGTAAAGAGCAGGGTATTGAAAAGTATAGATGGGAGAAAATCAGTCACTAAACAACCTGTCAGAAATGAGATTTTTTCCACAAGACTCTTTATACTAAGAAGTGAGTTCAAAGTTTCCACCTTGTCTTTCAGTGTCACTCTAGAGCGTACAGACAATGAACTAGAAGAGCATTAATGCTCTCTAATCCTTGGGTGCAGTAATTCCTCCTCAGATTAACGCATTGTGCTCAAGTTAACAATATAAGTGTGTTTACACTTTAGTTTAACAGTATAATGTTACTGACACAACTGTAAACAGAACAGCAAAGGGTGTCATTAGTCTGGCATCATTCAGCTCTATTTGCGTTAGTCTCCAGAGCTGCTGTCTTTGGACCCAGAAGTCACAGGTTTGAATCCCACTTCCAGCTGCAGTGCCTTAGAGAGAGGTAATTACGCAAAATTATTCCAGTAAAATTAACCAGCTGTGCAAATGGGTAAATAGTTATAAAGAGTTTAACCTTGTAAGTCTCTTTGGAGAAAAGCATCAGATAAATGTAAAGTGAATGTATTGTACTGAAAGACTATAGGCATTGCGAACATCAGGTAATAATTTTTTAAAATATTACTAAAACACACTCGCACAGAAATCCCATCTGAGAAACATAACCCGACTTCTTTCAATTCCGTCTTTCATCGCAGACACAAATATATGTAAGAAAAGGACAAATAGTCTAAACTAGTCTAAGAGATAAATATGGGAAAACATGGTGTATTTCTGTCACTACTTATACAAATTTACAGAGAAATATTTACGTATACAATATTAATTATTGCAAGCGAGAACAACGGGGTGACAGTGATATTGGCTCCTGTAAAAGAAAATGAGAGGTGATATCTATTGTACATGAGTCATACTACATATGTTATGCCTCATTTATGCCATAATAATTTCAGTGCAGGTATTTGAATGAATATGAATGTTAATTCACCCTTGTTGGTAAACCATAAAGTATAGTGCACACTGGTCAATTGCTGATGTTCACCCTGGACATTACTATCGGTTCCTAAGTATTTAATACCATTTATTTTTAATAACAGTAACAAAAATAATTATTTTAATCCTACTTATTTGACAATGAAGATGCTCACTGCTGTCTACACCCTTGTGTACATTTCAGACCGGTAATTTTATTGCCGCAGCTGCCGCTACGTACCTTGTTCATGTCGAAGGTTCGGAACATCTGCTCGATGTAGGCATTGGCTTCGGAGTCGAGTCCCCGGAGCCCGAAGAACTGCTTGAATTCATGCAGCGTGAGCTGTCCTGAGGGACACTCGGTCATGAACTTTTTGTACCACAGGTGCATCTCTACAGCCTGGAGGTCATCCACTGTGCTTCCGGTCGAGTTGCCCATGGTCGCAGGGGGTCGGCTCTGAGTGCAGGTGGGGTACAGCGCTCCTTCTACTGGCCCGATTGGTCTACTGTGTGAGGATCTCTCCGCACAGTCACACAACTCTGGGACTCGAGAGCTCTGTTGGACACAGCGCCTTTTATAGAAGCCTGGGGGTCGGACCCATGTCCCTTTCCCGGCCCGGTGCGGTAATCCACAATTAAACGGCTCAGACATGTGTATGCTGACAGACGCTTCCTCTCGCACGTGACATGTGACCTCGGAGATAAACACCGTCGTTCACCAGCCTGGAGCCAGACTGCCGCATCAGCACCTTTGGATGGTTTTGTGGACCGAACTCCTCACCGTTTTCTTCTCCTTCAAATAAGCTGATTGTGGCTTTTTGGTTTGTGGCCTATATTACCGTTGCAATTACAATATTAATGTCCAAACGCCCCACCTTTTAATGACTTCTGCACATGTTCCATTCATTCAATCCTGAGGAAGCACTGCCAAAATCTGACATTTAGTTTCTTTTCTTACAATTCTACATGGCTTCACATAAAAATATGAAAGTAGCTGAAGTGTTACTGTATTGCAGATAGTTGGAAGACAGATGTGACGAAAAGAACTGTATGATCTCCAACACGTTCAAATTTATTAATTCAGCAGACGCTTCTCTCCAAAGTGAAATACACCGATTATCAACCAGTTTTTACTCCGTCCGACACCTTTACCCCAGGTGACTTAGAGCGTTCAATACAATACAGTAAACCCCTGCAGTGATTCACACATCTGTACAGCAGAGCAACATTACACACTTACTCACACACACACTAGAGGCAATCTGGAGTCACCAATCCACCTGAAACATGTCTTTGGAGTGTGGCAGGAAACCCACACGAACACGGGCAAAACACAGAAAGTTCGCACATGTGAATGGATTTCAACCCAAATGCAAGAGCATGGCTCTCCACTGCTCACTGTATCAAGAATATAAATTACTATTCAAATTTCTGTTACACTTCTTTATTCTTTTTATACATAATTCCATTCACACATTTACAATCACTGTATTCAACATAACAAAATAAGGTTTTTTTGCCATTCTTTTCTTTCAACATCTGCAAAGCAGGTAAAGTCACTTGGATTTTACTTAACAATAGTTAATAAATCCGTATAGTTTTTTTTTTTTTTTTTTTTTGCTGCAGGACACATTTCAGCTTTACCACACAGGCCATGTACACTGTGTGCTTTTGCGCTTTCAAAGGTACCCCTAAGTGCAAGAGAACAGGATTAGTGCAAACCTCCACACACAGGTTTCATTTCCTAAAAGGCTATATTGAAGAGTATTCACATTTCACGCATGGCTGTAATGACCTTTTTTGGCTAAAATCATTTTTAAACATTTAAACAATTAAAACGGACTCTTAAAAGGAAGCGGGAAGCAGAAATCTTTGTTGATGCGATGCTGCGTTCATCACCGGAAAAAAGGTCATTAGTTTCAGGCCCAAGCAACTCCTGGAGCAGTTCCAGATAGTTCTCTGGGAGGGACCCGCAATGGTGTGCAGACCATCCGCATACCCAGGGAGCAAAAACGAACGGATGGAGCTCTGGGGGAAACCTCTGGGAAGACGTTGAGGGTAACGCACACGGCAGCGATCCGGCCCAGGAGAAGCGTTCTTCTTCACGGAGAACAGTAAACAGCCAGCGGTTAGGCTTACTATATAGAGTAGCATGGTCCACATGGTCCAGTAAAGTGGAAACAGTTGTGTGATTTATGGCCAGAAAGACTTGATGAGTGTTCTTTGCTGGATTATACTCCCCGATAACTAACACCAGCTGCTGATCAGACCCTTCTTGAATATAGATAGAGTTTCTGCAGAAGCAGAAATCATCTTCAACCTCGATGAGGCTTTATTTGGTGACCCACTGGCGAAAATGCCCTTGTGGATGTCGAACAAATAGTTGGGGTCAGCTCCGTACAAATCCAAAATCCCCGCTGTTAGCTCTTGGCATCAGGGGAATGGCTTCCATCAGACCTCCCTCTGTTTCCGGCTGCCGGTCAGTCAGACTCAGCAGAGTCAGTGTCGCTTCCTGGGCAGATCTCCATGGCAACGGCAACAGCATCACCCCTCCGGCTCCACCAGTGCAGGTAGGAGTGCAGTGTGTCGAAGGCTGCCACGGCATGGTGCGCGAACACCATTGTCCACTTGGCACACAGCATGACAAGTGTCACGGAGCGTCTGGCCAGGCTCACAAACACCGTGACATAGTGGGCGAGGAGGAGGAGACTCCGTCCGATCTGCCTGCCGTAGTTTATGATCAGATTCACTCGAAAATCGTGTCCTCCCATTGGCAATGGCATTGCCTTCGGCAGAAAATGGTTGAGTTGGTGTCCTAAAAAGGCAAAGATGAATTAGGCAACATAGACTTCATTTCGCCGTCACTCTGCCAATATGACATCCCACACATTTTCTGGATGGTTTTGATCTTGGAGAAGTGCACGAGGACAGGCTGCAGAGTGACAGTCGTGTAGTTTAGAGACGATCCCTTACTCACTGCAGAACAGCGCAGTCGGGCTCCTACCACACTTTTAAGCTCTTGGATCCGAATGACTAATGGTACAGGTAAATAAAGGAATTTCATGGAAAACTAAGGTCTAAGAAACGGGAACCCCTAACCCTAACCCGAAACTAAGTGCGCCTCTCCCACGCGTTGCACGGTAATTTCGAGACGATCCCTTGGTTACGGTGTCACTTGGTTAAATAAAAAAAAAAACATAACAGCGCGATTTAATTTAACAAGCTAACCTGCAAGGGGTCTTGCTCACAATAACTACGAGATGACAAGCCGCAAGCCTACTGTCCTGTCTATGATCGCTGCTGAAACGATACACCATGGCATGGCATATTTTCCAACAACCCCCCCCCCCCAAAAAAAAACAAGAAACCAACAAGCTGTGCATAGCCTCTCTCGTCATCATAAATTACCTTTATTTAATAGATTCATAACTTGATTCTTTTTTGGCCTTTCCTTTGGGCTTTGACAGCATCCATATCTTGCAGGTTCTCAGCTGCGCATCGGAGACTGGGGCAACGCGCATGCGCAGTGGAGCGGGGCGCGTCCTCGGGGATCTTCGGCCGCGATCGGAACGGATCGGGGACAGCATCCTTATTACTAATTCATAAATATTATATCAGTGTCCACGGTAGGTTTGTACAGAAACCTGCCAGGACTTACGGTTCCCATTTATGCAACAATGTAATTTTAAGGGTAAATACAGAGTGAGGATTTGAACCTGACACCACGTATTCAGAAGTCACGGTTCTAACTGCTATGCCACCCTCTGTCATCTATAAAATGTAACTTATGACATAAGTTATGTACTTTCTTCTTCTTTCCCCATATTAGTTAGATGTGCTTATGCACATCCTTGCTATTGACCTACTTGTGCAGTATTTATTGCTTTTTATTCAATCTTTGTTACGCGCCACTTGTGATATTATGTTAATGTTGTTGCCTTATGTCCACCATGTCCAGCCCCTTGTCCGTGCAAATGTTCCTGGCCAATAAAGGCATAAATTATGATGTGATCAGGTGTAAAAATCAGTGCAGCCCCCCTCACCAAACAGGGTTTATTCGTTTAGCAGACACTTTTCTCTAAAGTGAGGGGGTGTGGTGGCGCAGCGGGCTGGGCTGGGTCTTGCTCTCTGGTGGGTCTGGGGTTCAAGTCCTGTTTGGGGTACCTTGTGATGGACTGGTGTCCCCTCGTGGCTGTGTCTCTAGCCTTACCCCCTATGTTACTGGGTTATGCTCTGGTCCCCTGCAGGACAAGTACCTCAGCCCATGTGTAAGTTTTCTCCAAAGCAACATACATCTCAGAGAAAGTACACTTTGTGCATTACATTAAGAGAAAGAGAGACATAGTTGCAGACATGCGATTCTTAAGTAAACCTGGTTTGTTCTTTTCCACTTTATGCAACCATGTTCATCACACGAGTAGGTGCACAAAACTTAGGATGGACTAATCCTGATCACCTCCCTACAATTTTTTTTTGCTTTTTTTGTTTAAAGGTACACAAACATTTACGTACAATACAGGAGTAGCAACTGTAAGGCTTATCTGGGCATGATCATAAAGTCATGGTGATGAACATTTAGACCATACATGAACTTAAGAGATCTTGGGTGAAGTGAGTCCGGAAAAGATGCGTTTTCAGACCCTTCTTGAATATAGACAGAGTTTCTGCAGTTCTGAGTGGAGGGGGAGGTCATTCCACCACAATGAAGCCAGAACTGAGACCCTCCGCGCTTTTCCTTTCATGCGCAGGACCACCAAGCGAGCAGAAGTAGACGAGCAAAGTGATCTGGCTGGGGTGTAGCAGTTGATCAAGTCTTGTAAATAACTAGGAGCAGTTCTGTTGATGCATCTGTAGGCCATAATCTGGGTCTTAAATTTGATCCGGCAGCTATAGGAAGCCAGTGCAGAGAAATGAGTAGAGGAGATACACGGGAATGCTTTGGCAAGTCAAGCAGAGGTTTGATGGCAGCAGTGGGAAGGCCACATGAGAGAGTTGCAGTAGTCCAGACGGCATGTCACCATGGCCTGGACAAGTAGTTGGGCAGAGTCTGTTGTGAGGTAAGGACGGATCCTGCAGATATTATGCAGGACGTATCTGCAGGACCGGGTTGTGGCTTCGATGTGCTGAGAGAAAGATAGACTTGAGTCAACTGTCACTCCCAGACTCTTAGGCAAAATGGGGGAGTTGTCCAGTTTGATTGATAGCTCATGACAGAACAGGCCAGCTGGGAGGTGAAGAATCTCTGTTTTGGAGAGGTTGAGTTGGAGGTGACAGGTGGTGTGGTGTCACAGCAAATTTGGTTGGGTCCCCACTCTCTCTCAGGTTTGGGGTTCAAGTCCAGCTTAGGGTGCCTTGCGATGGACTGGTGTCCTGTCCTGGGTGTGTCCCCACTCCCTTCAGCCTTGCACCCTGTGCTGACTCAAACCATCTTTGTGCCGCTCCTTCGATCCCAGCTGACTAAGAGAGGAGAGTAGAATCCGGTGGTTGACAGTATCAAATGCTGCAGACAGACTGATGAGAACTGAGGAGAGGGAGGTGGCTCTAACTGACTGGAAAGCATCAGATGCTGCCAGAAGTGCCATCTCTGTGGAGTGACCAACTTTAAAACCTGACTGATACCCATCAAGGAGATGGTTCCGGGTGAGGAGTTCAGATAGTTGATCACAGGATGGCCGCTCAAGAGTTTTAGACAAGAAGGAGAGGAGGGAGACTGGTCTATAGTTTTGAACCGAGTTGGGATCCAGGGAGGCTTTCTTTGACAGAGGTGAAATGAGAGCAGTTTTGAAGGCAGCTGGGAAACAGCCAGAGGAGAGCGAGGAGTTGATGATCTTAGAGATGAAGGTGGAAAGTTGTGGGGAGATAATCTCTAGGAGTGACGATGGGATCAGATCAAGTGAGCAGATGGTGGCTTTGTGTGATATCAGGAGGTCGGACATTTCAGATTCGGAGAGCGGTTTGAATTTAGAGAGCATGACTTCACAGGGAAGTACAGGGAGGTCCAACGTGATTTTGTCTGTGATTGCATTGACTTTATCTCTGAAAAATAAAGCAAAGTCATCGGCAGTGAGAGAAGAAGGAGGAGGGGGCAGTGGAGGACATAGAAAGGATGAGAAGGTGGCAAAGAGTCTGTGTGGTTTTCTTTGTTGCAGACTGTATTTTGTTGTGGGGGGTGCAGTGGCACAGCAGATTTGGCCAGGGCCTGCTCTCTGGTAGGTCTGGGGTTCAAGTCCTACTTGGGGTGTCTTGTGATGGGCTAGTGTCCCATCCTGGGTATGTCCCCTCCCCCTCCAGCTACACACCCTGTGCTGCCAGGTTAGGGTCCCACTTGCCATGACCTTGCTTGGGACATGTGGTTTCAGCCTCTATGTATTTCATTGTGGTAGAAGGTATTTTTAGCTGAAGAGACAGACAGACACACACACACACACACACACACACACACACACACACACACACACACACACACTTTCAGAACCGCTTGTCCCATACAGGGTCATGAGGAACCGGAGCAAACCCGGTAACACAGGGCATAAGGCCGGAGGGGGAGGGACACACCCAGGACAGGACGCTAGTCCATCGCAAGGCACCCCAAGCAGGACTCAAACCCCAGACCCACCAGAGAGCAGGACTGTGGTCCAACCCACTGCGCCACCACACCCCCACACTGAAGAGACAGCAGAGTGAAAAGTATCTGAGACTTGTGTGTAGGCATCCAGGTCCAAGCGAATCTTGGATTTTTCCTATCTTTGCTCTGTAGACCGGAGTTTGATCCTGTTAGCACGTAACACATCACTCAGCTATGGGGTGGCACTGATCCATGCTGGTCTGGAAGATAGTGGGCAAAGAGAGTCAAGGGAGGAAGATAGGGCAGAGAGAAAAGTATTAGTGGCATCGTCTGTGGATAGATCTGAGAATTGTGCAGCAGAAGGGAGAGCGGACAGCATGGCAGAGGCAAGGCAGGAAGGCGAGAGAGATTTTAAGTAGCGGCGGAAGGTGACAATGGGTGCAGAAAGAGGCGAGGGATTAGTGGCGAGGCAGGGTTGGAAGGAAATGAAGAAGTGATCAGAGACATGCGGCGGAGTGACAGAGAGGACAGGACACAGGCCACAGTTGCAGGAAAATACAAGGTCAAGACGATTGCCTGCTTTGTGAGTAGCGGGGGACTAAGACAGGAAGAGGTCGAAGGACTGTAGGAGCGACAGAAGGCCACTTGCATGAATGTCATTGACATGCAGACTGAAGTCACCCAGGAGAATCAACGGAGCATTGTCCTCTGGGAGAGGGCTCAACAAGATGTCAAGGTCATCCAGGAAGCAGATGAGAGGGCCAGGAGAGCGATAAAGAACAACTACAACAGGAGTGATTGAGGCAGTGATAGAGACAGCATGCCATTCAAAGGAGGACAGATCATGCAGGTGGAGAGGGAGAACAGAATATTCCCACCGGGTTGAGATGAGCAGGCCTGTGCCTCCACCTCTGCCGGAGGGACGAGGGGTGTGAGAGAAGGAGTAGTTAGTGGAGAGAGCTGCAAGTGTGACTGTGTTGTCTGGAGTGATCCAGCTTTCAGTTAGGGCCAGGAGGTCCAGTGAGAGATGGGAGGGATAGGCTGGTATGAAGTCAACCTTTTTTACCCCGGACTGGCAGTTCCAGAGTCCCATGGAGAAATTAAAGCAGGACAGAGGGTTTGACAGAGAGGATAAACCAGGTTACTGTAGCAGCGGAAGCGTCCAGGTGTCCGGTGGTGATGACGTTGGATAGCTGGGTTTGCCGTAGACAACTTGAATGGTTGACATGTTAAACACAACATCCCTTGTGGAACACGCTGTTGGTGGCCTTTCTTGGTGGACTCCCACTGATAGATTCTCTTGTCTTTGCACCCTGAGTTGTTGCACCAAGAGGTTGCCACCGCAGCTGCCACTGTGGGTCACCAGCTGCTATTTAAACCAGGTTACTTCCTGTCAGCTGACATTCCTAATTGAAACTGAAACTACTCCAGCAATGGCGACCAAAACAAAGAAAGAGACGTGATTAATTGAGCGACGGAGTCACACCAACTCTACACTACGGGACATAGATTTCTCTGAAATCGCGTTTAGGTGAATTCACAGTGTTCGGGGGTTTAATTAATGTGGTTTATTTGGAAAAAATAATAGGACCACCAACAGGAAATGAGATTTAGGAGCTCACGTGATGCTTCATTGCCTCGGCTTTGGTTGACTGAGGAGCAGAAATCGGTGAAGCAGATTAGGATACTTAGCTTAATTTCTGGATAATTTTTGCTCCATTGACTATTTTACCAGCCCATTAGGCTTTCTTAGCAGCCATGGTAGCATTACACCTGGTCTAAGGGTCCAGTAGTGACCACAAGATGAGTGAATGATGTGGACCTTTTGGGAACAGCTCCTGTCTTAGCAGGAGAGAGGAACAGGAAGCGGGAACTACATCAGCTCCAAGTACTACTGCAACTCTCTTCTGTGAGGCCTTCCTGCTACTGCCATCAAACCTCTGAAGCTTCTACAGAATGCTGCTGCACATGTTGCGTTTGATTTGCCGAAGCGCTCCCATGTATCTCCTCTACTCATCTCTCTGCACTGGCTTCCAATAGCTGCCCGTATCAAATTCAAAACCCTGGTTACTGTGTACAGATGCATCAATAGAACTGCTCCCAGCTATTTACAAGACTTGATCTACCGGTACACCCCAGCCAGGCCCCTTCGCTCATCTACTTCTGCTCGCTTGGTGGTCCCACGCACGAAAGGTAAAGCTCGGAGGTTCTCGGTTCTGGGTCCGTTGTGGTGGAATGACCTTCCCCCGTCACTCAGAACTGCGGAAACTGTCTGTTTTCAAGAAGGGTCTGAAAACCCACCTTTTCCAGATCCACTTCGCCCAAGATCTCTTCAGATCCTTTATGGTGTAACTGTTCATGCATCGTAACTCCAGAAGCATCCCCAGATACAACCTTTATTCAGCCATTACTCTGGTATTGTACTGCTCATTTGTGTATCTTATAATATTTAAGAAAAAAATATGAATAAAAAAAAATTGGTGTGGGTATTGGGATTTGTCTATCCTGTGTCTTATGCAGCTACTTGAACGATGAACCTCGGTGCAGCAAGTAGAAGGGAACAAACTAGGTTTGCTTGAGACTTTCATGTTTGCAGCTATGTCTCCTTCTCTCAGTGCAATGCATAAATTGTACTTTTGCTGAGATGTATGTCGCTTTGGTCAAAAGAGTCTGCTAAATGAATAAATGTAAATGTAAATGTATTGCAATCCTAGTGACTTGCTTGGGGATGGGAAGTGTCTGCAGCTACCCAAGTGTCTTTGGAGTGTCCCAGCAGGCCCTTCACCATTGTGTTGCATTTGAAGATTCCAGCTTTCAGATGCAAGATGCAGAGCTTCTGTGATTCTCCATGGAACTGATGGACACAGTGCTTCTGTTGGCGATTGTTGGCTGAGAGGGTGGAGGAGATGGTTAAATGCTTGAGTTTTCAGGTCCTGAAATGGCTGCAGTGGAACTCAGCAGCACGAAGCATCAGAAACGTATGCTGAGATACAGACGGAGCGGCCGAATGACGTCCATTTTATGCACCGCAGCCATCGGCACTTTGGATTACTAGTAAGAACACAATCACTTATTAGTGGGTATTAAAAAAACTGTCACATTAATTCCTCAATGGGACTTTGACACATGGATGAGACCGTAGCAGGTAAACAAAAAGCGATTAAAAGCTTACAAGATCCATAAATGGAAGCTACAAGAAGATATGGTGCTCTTTCTGCGACCGCATGTCAGCAAGGTCCTCACAATGAGGTAGAGCAGGACCTCCTGGAGTTCAGAAGGTGAGGCACCAGTGGTCCCTAGAGGCAGTCTGAACCCTCTGTGCGCTGAACACAGCAGGGAGACACAGAGGAGAGATCATTGGGAGCCATTTGGAGGAGATCATTGAAAGAAGACAATCAGAGAAAGGGTAGGGTGCAAGAGGTGGACGGAAGACATGTTGACAGTACCCTGGCTGTAACATATCTTTTTCTCTCTGGAGGACAGCACAGAAGCCATGTGGACGGAAATCGATGAGGATCCGACATAAGGTGGGTGGAGAAACATGGGGTTGAGCACCAGGAAGATCAGCTCCTGTGCTCTTCATTGCTTACTATTGTTCTTCCATTAATTGCATGAAGAAGAACATACCTTTAGATGTGTGGTGGCGTCACATGGCTACAAACATGTTTTATGGCCTTTGAATTATGCAGTTTTTCCCCATGTCCTTGGCTGTACCAAGATGTGTGTTCAGAATATCCTAAAGCCTTTCCTTTAAAATAGCCCAGGAATTTACACTGTTGTGTAATGCACTTTTTGTGTTGCTCTCAGAGACGAACGTTACTTTGGAGAAAAGCGTAGTCTAAATGAATAATTGTAAAAAAGTGTAAATGTTGGAATGCAGTGACTGTGATAATAACTATATTTATTCATGTAGCAGACACTTTTCTCCAGAGCAACTTCCAACAAGCTCTATGTAGTGTTATCAGCCCACACACCTTATTCGCCGCAGTGACTTACATTGCTAGATACACTACTTACAGCAGGTCACTCATCCCTTCATCAGTGGAACACACTCTCTCTGCATCACTCGCACGCTATGCGTGAACCTGAAACAGCATGTCTTTGGACTGTGGGAGGAAACCAGAGCACCCAGAGGAAACCCACACAGACACGGGGAGAACATGCAAACTCCGCAAAGACCGAGAGGGGATCAAACTCATGTCCTTTTGCACCACCCAGGCGCTGTGAGACGATAGTGCTGCTCACTGTGCCACAGTGCCAACCCAGCTGTACTAGTAATCACTATTATAATTATTTAGCTGTCCCCTTTGACCAGGTTAACACAGCATGTAGTATATGGGAATTTAGGGCAATGTATCTGACATTTTAACTGGGAAATCTCTCCCAAGAAGGCTTTAAGGACTCCGTACGGACTGTAAGGCATACTGTTGATTCAGCTTTTAGCATGTGACCATTTGAAACAGCTGTTTGTCACCGGAGACTATTGAAAGTTTGCCTCAATTTGCAGGCTCAGCAAAACAAGCATCAGACACACTTACCTGTCTGGGACAGTCAGGTGCGTTCGGATGAGCGTCCACAGGCCCAGACAGCAGCTCCTGCAGACAGGCGGAGGATAATGCCGGCGCTGTCTGCGTCCCAGCCACGGCGGCGCTAATCCACCTGAGCAGGACCTTTGTTATGATACCTAACCTTGACACCAAAACCCTATACGGCTCAAAGACCGCAAGCCGACGTCTCTCCCCGAGATTTTCACCACACTGCAGCGGAGTGACTGACAGTGACAATATCTCTTTTCATTGTCCTTCAGATCTGTCCTAAAACTGATTTAGTGCTTTTAATTCAATGGTCTATCTATCTATCTATCTATCTATCTGTCTATCTATCTATCTAAGTTACTGAGATAGTAGATTGTAGACCAAGAGGCCAATGCAGAATGTCATCATCTTTGAATTACAGCTTTTTTCTGTTCTTAAGGAGCAGGAGACCAGGGAGGAAGAGCATCCTTCTCGTTCTCACCAGTGCCAAGACCACTGCCCGAGGAGCCCAAAGAGGAAAAAGAACCACCTGCGAATGAACCTCTGCAGCCCTTTCTTCATGTATACACCCTTTCCACATATAACAGGGTCTCACACAATGAAAGATTGCTTATGAAAGTATATACCATGTATTATAGTATTTCCTGGTTCCAGTGAGACAGTCCTAGGAGCAGCATTTTGAATCCTCTGCACGCTGGATATAGTGCGATACGGACAGATTGTTAATAGGGCATTACAGTAATCGATTCGATTCGAGATAAAGACATGGACCAGCTTTTCCTCATCTTCTCTGGAAAAAAAAGTGCCCTAGTTTATCTATATTATTCAGCTGGAGAAAATCACATTTACAAAGGAAACTTCTGGTATGGACCATATATCTTCCCAGCACACCTGCTCCCAAGCAGTCAATGATTTCATTTCATTTGGTTTTTACGGGGGAGAATCTTGGAACAGCACATACCACTGCACCTGCCTGCTGGTGTACGTCTGCCCTGTGTTTACTCTCCTTGTGTTACTTGTCACCCTCATATGTTCACGTGTCCTCAGCACAAATCGGTACTACTCACCTTACACTTTGCCCTTACAATGAAACTCTGGCACTTGAGTTCACAACAAGTTTCCGTGGCACATCACGACAAATACTTTTCTTTACCAAGTATGTCAGAATAATCAGGCTACAATCTGTAACATCATCAGAAAAGAATTTCTGTTGTGGTTTTACAATGAAACCAACAGACAGACACAAACCGGACTTTTTGACGAAGGCCTTTTTGTGTGAACGGTGGTCCCGCGAGCTTGTACCCAGAAGTAGAGTGACCATGAGGGGTGGTAGGAATTTTCCCAGTGGGCCGTGAGGTTTTGACCAAGGAGACTGAGAGCAGAGTGGTTTTCACACTCGGATTGTGTGCAAACACAGGCAGGAGTGGTTCACAGCCAACAATCTTTGCGCAATCAGGTTATATATTTGTATCTATATCACTCCATCAGTTGGCGAAAAGTACATTGCATTCCTCAAATACTTTCCCCTAGAGAACCTTGCAATGTGACGCTCTCTACTGCTCTATACTGCAGCGATTCAGGGTAAGTACCTTGTTGAGCAGGCTACGGCAGAAGGTGGAATTTAAACCCGCACCCTCCACGGAACAGCCTGTTTGGTTTGTGTTTGGTGCCTTGACAGCTGCAATACTTACACTGTTTCTCAGATCAGAACCTCTAAGGACTGGCCTGCAGAATACAGCTGAAAGTGAGTCCCACTGGGGCCCAGTTCATATCCCATCAGATTCCCAGAGTAAATGCATTAAAATGTATTGATGTGTTTTAATGAAGCAGTGGGATGGTGAGTAGTGCTGCCAGGGCGTGGACGTGCATCTGATCCTGGCTCAGTGTGTGTGGAACTTGCACTTTCTAATTTCTTTGTGGAGTTCCTCTAAGTGCTCTGGTTTCTTCCCACACTCCAACAGACATGCCTTGAAGTGAACTGGTGACTGTAATCACTGCCCATTGTGTGTGCTTCACTGGTGTGTAGATGAGTGATTCATTGTGTGTTGTGTATCTAGAAGTGTGAGTCACCTTGGGTGAAGAGGTGAGGGCTGGTAACACTACACGGTGTTGAGTAGAAGTCGGAGTAGCACGCCGAGGCCGCCCGGGGAGGGGGCGGCGACGGGAGCAAAGCAGCCACAGCTGGGGCTGATTACACTCCCTATTTCTTCCCTGGTGCCCAGCAGTAGAGAGAGGAGACCGAGGAGGAGAACGAGCTCAAACCCGATCCCAGAGACGACGCCTGCGTCCCGATCGACCCGATTCTCCCAGCCCCCGTGACCCACACGAAACTCATCCTACCTGGTCCCTGGTCCCCCTTTTCCATCCCCTTCCTTCTCCTCGCTGTAAGGGCAAATAAAAGCCTTCACCAACGGGCAACTGCACCTCTTGTCTCCTGCTTCGTCTCTTACGGTTGCTTTGGCGAAAAGTGTCTCCTGAGAATAAAGCGCATGGCAGAGAATTACATTTAAAACACAGCTGACATCCCTGGGAGCACCGTACAAAAACACATCAGAGTGGTGAAGATTCTGTGGGCGAATTGGAGCTCTGTTCCCTAGATATTGAGGAAGGTGCAAGCGGACGTCATTAACACAGGGCCGATCGACACCGACCAGTGTTACCAGTGAGCTGTAGAGGAAATAAGTGCAAGATACACTCAAACTTTTCCTCCTTTTGAGTGGCAGAGAAACCTTTCACAGCTACTGCTATCAGGCAGCGACGGTCACCTACATAAAGTATAGCACATCTATAGCTTTTTGAATGATGGATTAGTGAATTATGAAAATGGCAAGAACCTGTTTGTAAGAATCATTTGCCTATTGATTTTGGCTGAATATATTATACATATTTTAATTAAATATTATGCATGTGTGATTTTTATGCAAATTTCAATTATTTTGACTGACCTTATCAAGTAGCATCGGTGTTTTTCGCACATGCATAATTGCTGCCATATTTAGACAGGTTCGGGCCCCCGAAGGCGGGCAGAAGCACTCTGCTCCTTCCTCCATCAGCGCACCAACACGCACTGCTTCCTCAGCCGCTCGGTTGCGCACTTCCTAATGCGCGCAGAGGGGTAGCGGACTCTTGGAACACAGTTTTCTATTTCTTAATCACTTAATAACACCACTGCCAGAGACTGAATGTAAGTGTCCCTCCTATGCTCTTCTTTACTTATGTCCTTAACTATATCAAAGTGTAAATATTCTTCCTGACTATTTGAGCATGGTGGCAAGAAAGAATCAGGAAGTGGTTATAAGTGTTCATTTTTAACATTTTTTTTTTTTCATTTCTACATCAAGATGCTCAGGAAACAAATAGTGTTATAGCCTGTTATTGTTTTGTAGTCTGTATTTCAGTCCAATATAATGCATTTGATATTTTACCCACTTTTCCGTGATAAAAAAAATCATTTCACCTGAATAAGGAAGTGAACCAGATATACAAAGGATGTTACAAGAACGGTGACTTTTTCCATTCTGAATTTTTGGGATGCTATTTATTTTACTGGGGAAAAAACATGCATGCGAATGCTAAGACGAGCAGTTTTGCCGCAAGGGACGACACCGCTGTTAATATCGAAGCACTAATGGTTGCGCTGCAGGATGCACGACACCAGTACTTAGCATCAGTCTCGCACTGAAAAAGATGCTACTTTCTGTTTGTTCACCATGGTACAGTATAGTCTCCGTTCTACATTACATCGTCACTATTACTGTAACGTTTAATGGCCCGCAGGCTTTTACACTTTCCTTCTTACTTATGTGGTGCAGTCTGTGTCACACAGCAAACTGTAGTATGGCATCGTGCAGAAACATTTCTTCTCTCTGACGTGGTGCATGAGGTTGGGCATAATGCATGAGGTTGGACATAATGCGTGATGTTGGACATAATGCGTGATCTCGTATGGTCTTGCTGTTGCTGTATGAAATGTAATTTTAACTGCGCTTCGGCCCTCCCAGAAGAACGACGCTTCACTTCCTCTGTGGCAACAGTTAAATTAGACCGAAAGTTGCTTTTTGACGTCACTCGCTCCACCGAGACAAAAAAAAAGCGAAAGAGGAAGCCGGACGAACTGCTGCTCTGTGTACATTTCGGTTTTATAGACAGAAGGATCTTTCTTACTTATTCATCTGTTGGTGTATTTATGGCGTCTCTTGTGCCGCTAGATGTGGAAGTCGGTGGTGGGTCACAATGTCACCGTGAAGGTGGCTTCGGAGGGGGACGACTGGGAAACAGACCCCGACTTTGAGGTGAGCTGCCTTTCACTCGTGGGGGGGGTGGGAGGGCAGAAAGGCACCGCTGGGATGTCGCTTTGTTCGCACGCATCACGGGCGGCCGGTGTCTTTCAGAATGACGTGTCCGAGCAGGAGCAGCGATGGGGCGCCAAGACCATTGAGGGATCAGGCCGAAAAGAGCACATCAGGTACTGCTTCATGCTATAGCCTTTCACGTGTGAAGGGTAACGGTGATCTTCTTAGGTGTCATGAAGACCTGCGTGCGCGACAGTGCTGTTACCGCGGAGGAAGGAAGATAAAGTGTTGAATGTATCTTGCTGAGATGGCACCGGCGTTGCGTCAGCTCGCTCTCTGTTTGCGTGTGTTCTCCAATGAATTGTTTGCAGCGTGGCTGAGCTCAGGCAGAAGGTGTCCATTGAGCATGAGAAGGTGAAGAAGAAGGAGTTGGAGCAGGCCCCCAAGGCCTCGTATGGCTACGGAGGGAAGTTTGGGGTGGAGAAGGATCGCATGGATAAGGTGCGTCGACAGGAAGCTTAATATCTGCCAGTAATGACCTCCTTATTGTCAGCTGTGTGATTGATCCGTACTCTTGTGCTTCTGTCTGTGTGTGGGTGTGTGTGTGTGTGTGTGTGTGTGTGTGTGTGCATGAATCGTGTAACTTTCCAGATGGCTGTGGGACATGGATACGTGGCTCAGGTGGAGCAGCACTCATCCCAGACGGACGCAGCGCGGGGCTTCGGGGGGAAGTTTGGGGTGCAGAAAGACCGCGTTGACAAGGTGAGGAGGGGGAACAGGTGGTGTTAACCGACGCCGAAAGTTCCACACAGTGACCTACAACACATTCGCAGCTCTCAAGAAACACCCCTCCATCGACTGATGGCTTCACCTAGCTACCAAATGGGGGCAGGTTACCGCACCATTACAGTTTTCACCTATTTCAAAAGTACGTTAATGACAGATGGAGAGGTACAGACACCCATGATTCCGATGCCTATGTTTTTCAGCACATATCTGACAGCAGTACCTGTTTATAGAACTGATAGGAAATGGAAAAGTTTTTTCAACAGATAATACAGTACACGTTTATGGAGGAGATAGGAGCTCAGGACAGAAGTGTGTGAGAAAGAGATGTGGTTTGAGACCTTTGTAGAACATTGACAGGGATTCAGCAGTTGTGAGGTCTGCATGACACTGCAGCCCAAGGTAAGGCTTTTCGCACTGCACTGTGTGCCTCTTGTAACAATGACTTCCCCCACTCTGCCCACAGTCAGCTGTTGGCTTTGAGTACAAGGGGAATGTGGAGCAACACGCTTCCCAGAAAGGTATTCGACTTGCTCAAGAGCATTTTACATCACAGGTTCGGCATCTCGGAGTGTCGACTCTTCCTGCTCGCCGTTTGACTCTCACTTTTCCTTTCCGCTTTAGACTATTCAAAGGGATTTGGCGGAAAATATGGAGTGGAAAAGGAAAAGGTGGACAAGGCTGCTGTGGGTTATGACTACAAGGGGGAGACAGAGAAGCACCACTCTCAGAAAGGTTAGATCGCCTCCTGCTGGCAGGGCATGGAAGCACAGTATCTGCTAATTACCGTCTTTTACCCTATAACTTCTCCCATCCTCCTTTATTCTCCCTCTCTCCTTTTTTAGACTATGCAAAGGGATTTGGTGGCAAGTTTGGAGTGGAGAAGGAGAGGGTTGACAAGTCCGCCTTAGGTTACGACTACAAAGGGGAGACTGAGAAACACGAGTCTCAGAAAGGTGATGCACGCAAAACTCTGTGCTTCTCTGTCTAGTGCTTGCAAAGAGACGATCCAAAAGCTGTAAGAGATTAAAATATTTTTATGGCGAGATGAAGAAAGGCAACAGCTGGCGAACTGAACGAAGAAACACACCTGGTTTAATTCCAGGAGGGATCGTGCTGTAGAGAAAGACATGCAACCTAAATAACTATTTTAATACAGTATCAAGCTGCATAAAGGGCCAAAGGTGTAAAGTCATTTTCTATCTATCTATCTATCTATATAGTACATGGTGGATGGTACTCCCGCCTTTAATGTCTTAAGTAAGTCAAACTAGACTGTGTGATCAGTCCAACGTATCTGGATGAAGCTAATAGTGAAACATTGTTCATTCCTTCTTTCTTCCCCTCCTCTCTGCCATCCCAGACTATGCTAAGGGTTTTGGAGGGCGCTACGGTGTGGAGACGGACCGTGTAGATAAGGTGAGTCGACGTGCTTTGCCTGATCGTACAGCCGTGTCATCGCCTCCACGTCAGGCCGTTAACTGTGATGTGTTCTACAGAGCGCGGCTTCCTTCACAGACATGGAGTCCCCCAGCTCCTCATACCAGAAAACACAGCCCGTGGAGGCCTGTGAGTATCACTCCTGAGTCACACACTCACAACAGTGAAGGAAGGGCTCCTCTAGCCTTGGACAAAGTAGTTTGCAAGTCATTCTGAGTAAACATGTCCGCTGTGCAAATACGGGCGTCACGGTGTCCACCGTATGAATGGTGGTAGCTGCTAATTATCGTCAGAAACCAGAGTAAGACACATTACCTTGAATTGCTCCAGTGAAAAGTATCAAGCTGTACGAATGGATGAATAACTGTACGGAGCTGAACACTGTAAGGTGCTTCGGAAAAGTAAAGAAATGGAACTGGTTTCCTTGTGTCCACACAATCAGCGGGTGCTGGGGCTGGGAACCTGAAGGCTCGCTTTGAGAACATGGCCCGGGCATCGGATGAGGAGAACAGAAAGAGGGCAGCAGAGGAGAGGGCCAGGAGGCAGGCCAAGGAAAAGCAGGAAAAGGAGGAGGCCCAGCGAAGGCAGAAGGTTGGCAAGCAGATGTTTTCACTGATACACGATGCCTTAGTGGTCAGCGTGAGAGCAGCTGCAGAAGTGATTCTTCCACAGAGGCGTCGGGGAGCTTTGCAGATGGTGGCGCATGAGGTGTAACGGGAACTATCAGCAACAATGAAAAGTTGTTCGTCACATTTCCTTGCTTCTGATTTATCAGGTTGCAGAGATAGTAGACTGTGGACCAAGAGGCTGACACAGCATCTCATCACCTCAGAATTACAGCTTCTTTCTGTTGTTTAGGAGCAGGAGAGCAGGGAGCAAGAGGAAGAGGAAGCGCCTCCTCCTCCTGTTCCCCAAGCAAGGAAGAGCTCAGCGGTGCCCAGACCACCGCCCAAGGAGCCCGAAGAGGAAGAAGAACCACCTGCGGAGGAACCTCTGGAGCCCTTTCTTCATGTATACACCCTTTCCACATACAACAGGGTCCCACACTATGAAAGATTGCTTATGAAAGTATATACCATGTACTATGGTATTTCCTGGTTCCAGTGAGATGGTCCTAGGAGCAGCATTTTGAATCCTCTGCAGGCTGGATATAGTGCGATACGGACAGCTTGTTAATAGGGCATTACAGTAATCGATTCGACTCGAGATAAAGATATGGACCAGCTTCTCCTCATCTTGCCTAGAAAAAAGTGGCCCATTTCCTCTATATTATTCAGCTGGAGAAAATAAGACGCTAACCTAGATGTGGCAGCAACGGTAGATTAGCATTGAATAAAATGCCCAAGTCTCTAAGGCTATCGGAGCAGTTAAAATTTAGTCCTTGAGAGTTTGGAATATAAGTAATTTCTTTGTGAGTTACAGCATCTCCATCAAACAGGAGAATTTCTGCTTTATCATTGTTTAGAGATCAAGTGTCACCACTCGCCCACTGTTGTAGTTCTATGTAGCAATTAGCTGAAGACACAGCAGAACTAGTTTGATCATTTGGTCTCAGAATTTCTTGATGAGTGAATATTTAAAAAACAACATTTCAGACTGCTTATTGACAGAGGTGCTGGGTTGGAGGAGTTTTAATATGTTGTCAATTGCTCACACACACACACACACACACTCCTGCTGCTAGGTGTGCTAATAACCCGTGCTCCAAGTTTTGGCCACAGTTTCCATTTATTTAATATTATAAAGGTTTAGGTAAAACATGATGATGTCGTAGTACATGAGATGCACAGAATTTGAATGTTAGCTGCCGGAAGGATTACAGAACCATACGCACCCTGCAATCTGTGGCAAAATGGCTGCCACCTCGATAGTCCTACAACCAGTCAACTTCGCAGTTTAGCCGCCATATTTTGATAACGAATAATTAAAGAGCTCCTGTTAGGATTAATGTGTTTATACTCTTTTAGTACCAGAGCATTGAGTCTCCTCAGATTGGTATCGTGTTCCGTGGCAGGAAACAAAGAAGCTTTGAAAAACAGTCCTGTGTAACTTCCTTGAGAAACTGACTCAGTAACTAGTGCCACTAGTTCATGTGACGGCCTTCTAGTTCTCTGGTGTCCGGTTTGTGTGGCACCTGTCCTCCCGGTCTGCACCTGCCCTTTTGTCCAGGTTGCGCTTGGTCCGGTGCTCCGTGTAAACTGTGTGGTATCCGGCAGGAGGCGAAAGAAGAGCAGGAGTACGATGAGCCCCCGGCGCTGCCGCCCCGTGCCGATGACCTGCTCGACGAGGTCTACAGTGCCCCCGAGGAGACACAGCTACTGGAGCAGGAAGGGGACTATGAGGACATTTTAGTGCCACCCCAGCAAGGTCAGCGGGCAACACTGTTTTGTCGAGGCACGCATATTAAAGCTCGACTGGTCGTTGGTCGGGGGGCGCGGTGGCGAAGTGGGTTGGACCGAGTCCTGCTCTCTGGTGGGTCTGGGGTTCAAGTCCTGCTTGGGGTGCTTTGAGATGAACTGGTGTCCTGTCCTGGGTGTGTCCCCTCCCCCTTTGGCCTCATGCCCTGAGTTGCTGGGTTAGGCTCCGGCTCTCTGCGACCCTGTATGGGACAAGTGGTTCAGATGGTGTGTGTGTGTGTGTGTGGTCATTGGTTATTAACTAACTCATATTTTCCACTTGTAGACAATGACTATGAGGACTTAAACTGTGGACAGACAGCTGTGGCCCTCTACGACTATCAAGGGGGTAAATATCACCGCCGGTCTACGTTTATGACAGGGTTTTGGGACCCTGGTGGTTGCTTGGCTATCAGTGTTGGACGGTCTTGTTAAAATGTGACCAGAAAATTCACATAGTTGCAGCAGTGTGACCCGTGACCTGGCATGTCCTTCTCCACAGTTCCTCAGCTGTTCTTTTCAACCGTTCAACAGTCCTACTCAACTTCCTTCGCAATATGCGTGCGGAATTTCACGCTCATGTCGAGGACATACTGGAACAGTACACTGTGTGCTTAAGTAGGGTTTTTTCTTGTGATGTTGCAGAGGGTGATGATGAGATCTCCTTCGACCCGGACGATATCATAACAAACATTGAAATGGTGGATGAGGCCTGGTGGCGGGGCCACTGCAATGGTCGCTTTGGCCTCTTCCCCTCCACCTTCGTGCGGCTGATGTAGCGAAGCGTCTGGATTTTTCATGTGCCAGTTCTTCTAGTCATTCCACCACTCGCTCTTTCCTCTTTCATGTGTTAGTGCCTCTGGCAAAGCTGTCACGTCTTCCAAGTTTCCCGTCTCTGTTTCTCTCCATCTCTGCGTTCAGTAATGCCAGCCTTTGTCTTCATTCGCATCATCTTCCTCTACCCTTGGTAATGTCTGTCCTTCACTCCATCGGTGTTAGCCACTGTAAGCAAAGACTGAACTTGACAAGCACATGTCCTACTGAATCTATACTGTGCCAGATTCATTTTTTGGGCGTTAATTTGCAAAAGCACAAGGACTGTATGCTGGCTTTGATGTTCACATATCTTGTGAATTAATCTACCTTCAGCCTGTAATCATTTTTAGTTGACTGTCCAGTATTTCAGTGGAACATAGCAGAAAATTTTCTGACAGTTCTTTGGAAAATGTTTTTTATTTGAATTAATTATTGAACTTTATTATGGATTTCTTTTGCTTTTTTTAAAGAGTAACTAAAATCGCCGAATAAATGATGGATCTGCTACGACTTTGACTCATTGCGAATACTTGCATGGTTTCCACGGCAATGGTTCATAACTAATGCTATCAGCTGAAGTAATTGTGTCCATTTTAATGAGACTTTGTGATATTTTAGCATAAATGGATGTCAGTTCTGGGGCTCAGGAGCACATAATAATTTTTGTAACAGAAACCAACAGTAATTGTGTCTTCAGTTTATGAGAATTCACCTTACAAGGGGTGTTTCAGAAACGAGTTACCTTTGTGGGGGGTAGACGTATCCAATAAATGTCAGTTGCTTGATGAAAATTCTATTTTCGCTGCATTTTGAAATATACACCACAATGTTCTGTCTTGAAGGAAACCCAGCATTTTTTTTGCCATATACCCTCTGTGCGATGCTTGGGTGGGTGGGACTTCCTGGTGCGGGACTTGTGATTTTTCTTCACCTCACAATCAATGTAACTTTCTGTATAAGTAACGTTATAGTTGTGGCAGGTACTCCCAACCTGAAACCAGGTAAGGATCACAGTCCCACAGTAGGAACCAGGTGTGTGAGAAATGTGCTCCGGTACAAAAGCTTCATTTGCCACAGTGTGTCTTCTTAATATTTCTGTAATACAGAGAAATTAATTTCTTTCTTATGCATTTGATTGAAAATCAATTAGAAATCCTCCTAGTGAGCTGTTTACATTCTCCTGCACCCTGTAGCAGGAAGAAAGGAGCCAGAAAGATTTTTTGAAAAAAAATTCAGCTGAAATAGTCTGTCTTCTTATTTTTAATTTATTTTTCACTAATCATTTTTTATGCCAAGTTCCCTTGCTGATATTGAATGCGTTTTTATTTCCACATTTCATTTACATTGGTAAGTGCTGTTAAACTGTATTAAATATATGTAATTATTGTTTTGGAAATTAATATTTAAACTTACTTGACAAAAACAAACACATCCCATATGGGGTCACGGGGAACTGGAGCCTACCTGGCAACACAGGGCATAAGGCCAGAGGGGGAGGGGACACACCCAGGACGGGACACCAGTCCATCACAAGGCACCCCAAGCAGGACTCGAACCCCAGACCTACCGGTGAGCAGGACTGTGGTCCAACCCACTGCACCACCACACTTGACAAAAATATTTAGGCATATTTGGGTTTTAAATGAAAATAATATTGTATGTAAATTTACTTTGGGATAAATTCTATGTAATCTATCAAAGTTTGCGTGGTCAAATACAGTGGTACATTCAACAAGTGATGGTAATGTGGTGCTTAGAGACACTACCTTACACCTGAAGGATGCAGGATCACATCCCACTTGTTTCTCTAGTACCCTTCCGCAAGGTACTTACCCTGGATTTGCTCCAGTAAAAATTGTCCACCTCTATAAATGACTGATTAAGTGAGTTGTTATAGGTAGAAACATCCTGTAAATGACATGACTAACACAACAACAACGTTGTTAGATTAGATTAAACACTTTGAATGTTCCCGAAACATTCAGACTTCTCAAAACCACATTTTATTATTCATACTTTGCAAAAGATATATGACATTTTGCTTTTTTCTGTAACGCCACTTCTTAGAAGGAACTGTTTTCGTTTTTAACACCTACCGGTAAACACACACGTTTTGAGACACCCTTTCCCAGACATACAGTGGATGCTTTAAATAGCTTTTGAATACGCTGTCTTGGAGTGGTATCGGTTTACTGGTGTCAAGTGTCAGCTTCACTTTCATTTTTTTAATGATTTTCTACATTTACTAGAAAAGGGTAGTTGTATGACAGATAAATTTGTGCCATACAGTTGATCATATATGGTCACGATGAACTGTCGCACTGAAATGTCAACCTTTGACTCTGGTGATTGTCGTTTGGATCGGAGCGATAAAGGTATTCATGCAAGCAGGTGGCCCTGGAACACGCCCATCAGTTGAGGGTGAACACACTCCCTTTCTTCTCTCAGTGTCTGAAACACCTGTTGAGCTTCACCTCTAAAAAGCCTGGAAGTCCAGACTCCAGACAGTGATGTAAGGGTGTTCAGATAGACAAAAACTGCTCAGGTGTACAGGACAGGTGTACTGGTGGACTGTAACAACAGGACTCAGGGACACCTCTCATGGTCCAAAAACAATGCAGAGTGGAAGGTAAGGTAAGACTTGTAGCATTATACATCATTTAATAATTTTTGTGTGCATGTGTGTATATGTATTACTCTATTTACCTTATAGTGTAATATAAATAGTATGTATAGTACACATATATAAATTTATATACATATATTATATATTTATATATATTTATCTAATGCATACATTATATAAATACACATTTATATTTATAAAATGTGTCTGTATATGTAGAGCTATATAAATATGTACATACATACACACATATTTTATAAGTATATTTATAGATTTTAAATATATACATATTTATGTATTTTTTGAAGTATAGATACTGTACACATAGAGTGTATATTGCATCTAGTATATGAAGTCAAGTATTATGTTTGGAAATGATTACACTTACGTGTCTTACCTAAACTAACTGGAGACCGAAGCTGACAACAATCTACAGGGCAACAAAATAAGATACCCTTATTAAGGTGTGAAACACACACACACACACATTTTCAGAACCGCTTGTCCCATACGGGGGTCACGGGGGAACCGGAGCCTACCCGGTAACACAGGGCGTAAGGCCGGAGGGGGAGGGGACACACCCAGGACGGGACGCCAGTCCGCCGCAAAGCACCCCAAGCGGGACTCGAACCCCAGACCCACCAGAGAGCAGGACTGCGGTCCAACCCACTGCGCCACAGCACCCCCTAAGGTGTGAAACAGCTTTAAAAAAGTTTTTTTCACCTCTGAAAGCAGCAAGAGTAAAAAAAAGGAGCGTCCAGCTCTGGACACTGAATAACTGAGTGTGGTGAAAACAAACACAGGTCATTGTTCAAAGGTCTGGGCGCTCTACTCGCTGGCAGCACGGTATGCAGAAACGTTAAATGCAGCCGCTGGTATACAGTTCATATGAAAGAGGCGGGAAGGGAAAGGAAGAGGTGGAGAAAACGTGATCGTGTTTGCATTCAAAATGAACTGTCGGTTGGAGCTTTTTACTGGAGTTAATTATTAGTCACAGCAATTGTGTGACTGCTGTTTCTGTTCGCCTGTCCTTTCACTGACCGTGTTCTTCACCATGCTCCACGGTGACATGAACTGGTACTTTAAATATCGTGTGCGCTTCAGCGTTCTTCGTTTCGCGTTACAGGCATTTCGCAATCATCACTCTTTTCTCCTTCTACTCCAGATTTTACCAAGACTTTTGTAAAGGCACTTTGGCCTCTGAACAAAGAAACGGTTCGGTTTCTTCGGTTTCCCTACAGGCGACGAGTCAAAGGATGAGCGAGTGCACCGACACTTCGGTAGGACATTCTTAGCTTTTGGCATCGATGGATCGTCATCAGGGCGACCCTCCGGCAGTGCGGTGTGGAGACAGAGGCCCTCCGTTGCCCCTCGACAACCAACTGGAAATGGCCCTCTCTGCTGCTCTGGACATCTCTGCGTTCGTAGATGACAACGAGTTGGACATGTACGGCTCCCTTCAGCCCCAGGTACTGCCGCGTTCTGAGCCCCAGACCAAGCCTCCTTCTCCTCCACCTCGGGTGAATGCGGGGTCAGGCGCCAGGGCTGGTGAACCCGAAGAGAGGCCCAAGAAGCCTCCGAAGGTCCCTCCGAAGCCTCCCCGTAGGCGGGCCACCAGCGACCAGCTCTCTGAGCCTCGCAAACGGCTCTCCTGCAATGTGGACCTTCCTGTTGTTCCTTCAAGGCTGACCAGAGCCACTACAGAGACAAACGTGAGTGTCATCATTCGGAAAAGCCCCGCTCAGGTACACTAACACTACGGTACAACCGGAAGGCGAGGCTGTTCTCTGTGGGAGTGAACTCACGTGGTCTACAGGAAGGGGCAGGGGTGACATCATGTGATGTGGTGGAATGAAGGATTTCGATGGAGAACCAGCAGCGCTAGTTGGAGGAGCGATTTCCTGTCGGGTGTTACATCTGGAAGTGTGTTCACTGCTTTGTTCTCCCCCAGACAAACTGGAGCATAAAGCTGAGCGAGACCCCACAAGGCAACAGCAGAAGGCTTGCTGACTTCTGCAAGTCCACATCCAAGTAAGAGCCAATGCGTAGATGGCGATCCATCCCACTGCTCCACAATACTGTCCAGAAACAAAAAGAATTTTCTCTTAATCTCTGTTGTTAGTGAGAGATCATTTTGGGGTCTTTCACTATGGCTTGAAGAGTGGTAAATACCATTACTACCACCATCTGAAACCGCTTGTCCCAAACGGGGTCGCGGGGAACCGGAGCCTAACCCGGCAGCACAAGGCGCAGGGCCGGAGGGGGAGGGGACGCACCCAGGACGGGACGCCAGTCCGTCGCAAGGCACCCCAAGCAGGAGTCGAGCCACAGACCCACCGGAGAGCAGGACCCGGTCAAACCCACTGCGCCACCATGCCCCCCACTAACAAATAATAAAACAAATAATCAACACATGGAGCTAATGGTGTACTGGCATTGACTTGTAACCAGAAAACATGTCATTCACGGGAATAAATTCAAAGTGTACTTAAGGTGTGACAGATATACACTGAAATATTAATAAATATATTACAAATAAGCATTGAAAAAGCTATAAGATTAATCCTATGACAGAAAGTATGTTCATACTTTTTATTTTTTCTACTCCCCCAAGACTGATTTCCCAGCACAGCGATGCTGATGGGATGTGGAGCGCGGGGCTGGCGTGGGGTCGCGTGTTGCCTCTTCACGTCGACTTGCTGCAGAACGTTGAGGTGAACGTGAACGTCACCACTGACCAGTTGCCCTACCAGCTCTGTCGCAGCACCCCTGGTGAGGCGAGAGGCCTTGCGGTCCGGATCGTAGGCCTGACCATTTCCGCCCTTAGTCCCAGAGTGCTGGCTGGGGATATGGCGTTTTATTTCAGCCAAATGTACCGTGAACTGTATGTCACCAGGCTGTTCTGAACTAAGAGTTCACGTGCACTAACCATCGCAGGTCACACTCTCAGATGATCAGTTATTTAATAGGACATTATTTTGGGAACTATTTCATTGATGACAACTGTGCTTCACCTGTGGTTTTCCAGAAATAGTAGGCCTACATAAAAACCGTGAAATACATATAGATTATATTTACGGAAATATTTTTCAGTACATTTATGTTTACGTTTACATGTATTCATTTAGTGGACGCTTTTCTCCTAGGCGTCTCAGGGAACAATACAAAGAGTGCATTACATCAACAATATGTTTTACATTTATTTACACTTTTCTTCAAAATGACTTACAATGAATACTATGTAGTGTTACTGTCAGCCCACACACTTACACTGCTAGATACACTACTTACACTGGATCACTCATCCATACATCAGTTGAACACACTCTCTCTGTCACTCACACACTGGGGGAACCTGAACAGCATGTCTTTGGACTGTGGGAGGAAACCAGAGCACCTGGCAGACATGGGGAGAACTTGCAAACTCCACAAAGACTGAACGGGGATTGAACCCATGTTCTCTAGCATCACCCAGACACTGTGAGGCAGCAGCGCTACTTGCTGTGTCACCATGCTGTACCGTAGTATGCCCTAGTTATTAAATTGCTAACATTCACATCTCTGAGACCTGGTTTTCCAAACATCAGTTTGCAGCAATGCAGTAACTCATTATTAAAAAATTAAAAAGTTATACTTTATAACTGCATTTTACATCTTTACACGGTATAATTTGACCTATATAATACATTTATTTAGTGTATTTAATTCTTCACTGAGAGTAATTATTTTGTAGCTGCTGGGCATTTATGGCTGTTTGCTGGATCAAAGTTCTGATGCTCAGGTTTGTTTAAGTGTTTAATGTCTCATGTTTTCTCTCGTGCAGCGAGCTGGACTGTGGGGAATCTGCTGGATGGTCTGCTCCACATCCTGGACATCAGCCCTGCACGCAATGAGCAGTACTTTCTGAAGATCTGCGGCTCAGAGGAGTTCCTCAAAAAGTAAAAAAATAAAATGCGTGGTGAATTTTGAACTGACGAAGAATGATGCACTGTAAATTCGATTCAGCACGGTGACCTTTGATAACCTTTTGTGGTATCGTGCCTGTTTGTGAAAGCAATGAATTATGAACAACTTGTGTGTATCTTGCTTAAGGGCTCTCGAGACTTGGTACTCCTCAGGTTTCAAATCCATATTCTCAACCATTACAGTACCTCTTCCGTCAAGGGGTGTTTCATGAAGCGGAACAGCCCTTTGACTATCAGATAAATAACACAGCATTCAGACATTCAATTTACATTATGTTTTCGATCTGTTTGTTAGTCCAGAAAGTGCTGAACATACTGTAAGGCACGCAGCGGCTGTGTTTCCTATCGGCTCTGTTCTCAGTGGTGAAATTTTCGGGAACCATGAAAGTGCGAAGAGGTTCCAGCAGCAGCACATGGAGGTTCCGCTGAGGCTCCTGCGCCGGGATGCCGTGAACAACGAGTTGGCTCGCGATGTGAGTCTCTTTTTAATCCTTCTAGACATGCTGGTCAAATATTTTTCCAGCTGGACTTTTACCCTCAGAGTGACCTTCCATCACACAGCTAGTCGTTTATCTGACGCTTTTCACCAAACGACTTATGATGTTAATCTACTGACGATTATTCACCCACTTACACAGCTGGGTAATTTTTACTGGGGCAATATAGGGTAAATACCTTGCTCAAGGGTACTACAGCTGGAGGTGGAATTTGAACCTACAGCCATTATTCACATTAAACTGTACAGTACACTAGTTTTGCAGGGCAGCACCAACATGTACTCCAGGTTGAAGGTAAGTTAGCAAAAAGAAAAACTGTAAAAAGTTGGATGGCCAAAAGTCACTGTTTGATGAATTAGTCTGTGCCCGTTTGTGGTTTGTAAAACTCTGAAATGTTGTGCTCACAGTCCAAGAAGAGACTTGATTTAATATGTAAGAGTACAAATGAAGGCAGTGCAGTGGGCTTGGCCAGGTTCCACTCTCTAGTGGGTCTAGTGTTCGAGTCCTGCTTGGTATGCCTTGCAATGGACCGGTGTCCTGTCCTGGGTGTGTCCCCTCCCTCTCCAGCCTTGCGTCCTGTGTTGCTGGGTTAGGCTCCGGTTTGCCGTGACCCTGCTTTGCCCCAGTGGTTTCTGACAATGTGAGTGGAGATGAGGATGAACATGCCCTTGGTGGATAAATGGTAGGAAACTAAAAGAGAAAATAAATAAAACTTGTCATGTGTTCAATGAAGTCCAGCTCTTTTCTGCAAAACTCTTGGCTCCACTGATGGAAATTTAAAGGCTGCAGGAGGTTTATTTCATTCCTTAAGGCTGAATAAATAAAACAATGCTTGCCTTGAAGGGTGAAGATGAAAAGCATCCTTTCACCATGACTCACCTGATGGGTTTTGCTTACATATTCAATACATCAAGGTAAATGTGCCTTTGTTTACTGCTATTGACATTGCAAATGTCACGTCAACAATTTCTGAGCAACAAGATACTGTTTCTGACCCCGTGTCGATATGAAAAAGATCATATATGTGTTGTGTTTCCTTTCCTATGAAGAAGCATATTGGAAAACCAGCTGAACAGCTACAGCAAAGAGGTGCAACACATGATGAGAAGTAAGGTTAGTTGGAAAGACTCAGTCATCCTGACCATCCTCAGACCAAAGTGCTCCATTCAGCCTGTCCTAAGAATATATCTCATTATTAATTTATCCTTTAGTCAACACTTTTATTCAAAGTAGTGTTGGATATTTTATTATTAATTTAATTCGGGGTGAGTACTTTGCTCAGTGGTACTACACCAGGTTCTGGTGCTTGAACCAGGCAGCTTCAGGTTTCCATGTTTGCGTTCCAAACCTTTGACCACATGATAATTGGGCTTTGGTGCTGTTGGCTTTTTGGGTCGTCCTTGCAGTGTGGGACTAATATGAAGCAGATCGTGGAGGAAGTACAAAGTATCTGCAGTTTCCTGAGCAACGTGTCATCCAGAGAAGTGGAGGATGGCATTGCTGAAATCCAGCGAGTCATACCTCTGAACCCGGTAATACTCCTTCTAGATCACCAAAAAACACTCATAAAAACTCTTTCAAATACAGTGTCTCTGTAGAGAAATGACTGACACCTGATGAGTGCCTTTTTTTTCCCCAGGATCCCTCTGAGTGTGAGACAAGTAAGAGCCTTCATTTAAAAGCCTAAATATGACCAAATACATCACCAACAAGCGGGAGTGCAGTTCAGACATTGACTTTTCTCATGACTGGCTGGCTGGTTTAGCGTGTGTCTGTGAATGACTGTGTGTGTGTTTATATGTGTGTGACAGCCATTCGGAGGGTAGAGTGCACTAAGCATGCCTTAATCAAACCCCTCAGGGGTCCTGGAGCTCCATCAGGCCTTGCGCAAGCTGCTGCACACCTTCTTCTCAAATTTCGAGTCTGACTTTGGCAGCGAGGAGGTGCTCCCCACTCGACCCAAGGCCAACGTGAGCCATCACGAGGATGTGCTCCAGCTGGACCTTGCCGCGCTCTACAGGGTGAAGTCAACCTGGCTCAGCAGGTGCGATCCAGAGCCTTGTCTCAGAGATGTTATATTCCTGAAAGTGATGAAGTGGAAGAGCTTCAGGCCTGCTGTAAAAATGCCACAGCTGAAGAGGGAACAAGATTTAGAGCTACCAGGGCTTAATCTGCCAGAAGAAAGCAGGCAATCAATCAGAAGACCGTGCAGCAGATGCAATAAATTCTATGATTAGAGAAATGACTTCAGACTATGTTTAGACATGGATTTTACCACTTTAACTACCTCGGCCTCTTTATAGAGTTCACTTTAACACCCCCCTCTCCCCATTTATAGCTTTGATTTCTTCTCCATTTCCTGCAAGCTGACGTACGGCTCCCAGGAGCTGTGTGAGACGGCACTCTCGGAGAACATCGCCACAGCCTTGTCTCTGGGCAACAAGCTGCAGTGCAGCAGAATGTGAGACCATCTGATGTTCTT
This sequence comes from Scleropages formosus, assembly GCF_900964775.1. Taxonomy (NCBI): domain Eukaryota; kingdom Metazoa; phylum Chordata; class Actinopteri; order Osteoglossiformes; family Osteoglossidae; genus Scleropages; species Scleropages formosus. The sequence continues at coordinate 19,710,153 of NC_041807.1, forward strand.
CCCTGCATTTGAAGTTCATCTCACCTTTCATGTGATCCACCAGGCTTTTCTCAGTTCTGTCCACAAGATGTGTCCCCTCATTGTTTTCAGGATGGTTTTTCCCATTCAGATCAAGAAGCTGCCCTATGAATCCATGCTGACATTTCGCCTGCTGGGTTCTAAGAAGGGGAAAAGCCCGGAACTGCTTAGCTGGGCTGTCCTGCCCCTCTTCAGCAAGAGGCAGGTCACATTGTGGCCCTTACAATTTCTTCTGTTCAGTTATCTGATGCTCTTCTCCAAAGTGACTTGCATCGTTAAACCACTCACACTGGTTTACCCATTTATACGGCTATGTAATTTTTACTGGAGCAATTCAGGGTACAAACAGCAGGAAGTGGGATTTGGACCTGTGATCTCTAAGACCAAAGACAGCTCTAACCACTATGCTACCTACTGCCAGTAAAAAAGTCAGTAAAAATGAGCACAGAGCCACACTGTGGATGTACATCATCTTCATCATCATCATCAACATCATTTACATGATGTTAACACCATAAATAACACCATGCCCTTTGTTACTGTGTCATGGTTTGTAATATGAGGGATTTAGCACCGACTCTGAGACCAATTTGATGTCAATGACAGTGGTCCTGCTTATGTCTCTTCTGACTTATGGCACTTTTTCAATGTACTATATTTATTTACTGTACACACACACACACACACACACATCAAAGTCACGGTTTTGACCATCACTCAATTTTGTGCAGGACACTGGTCAGTGGCACAGTCCTGCTCAGCATGTCCATGCTCCCTGAACTGACTGCTCTGCCAGTACCTGCAGTGTCAGACAGCCACAGACAAGCCACGGGGGTCATTCTAGAGGTGAATATGACTGCCTCCTGCTGGCTGGAGGTGGAAAGCGATGTCTTCTCGTTCAGTACTTTTTAATAATTTTCTAGAAATTTATTTCATATAAATATGGGTTGGGAGGCCACGGTGGCGTGGCGGGCTTGGCTGGATCCTGCTCTCTAGTGAGTTGGGGTTCGAGTCTTGCTTGGGGTGCCTTGCGACGGACTGGAGTCCCCTCCCCCTCCAGCCCTGCGCCCTGTGCTGCTGGGTTAGGCTTTGGTTCGCCATGACCCCGCTTGGGACAAGCGGCTTCAGACAGTGTGCGTGTGTGTGTGTGTGTGTGTGTGTGTGTGTGTGTGTGTGTGTGTGTGTGTGTGTGTGTGTGTGTGTAAATATGGGTTATGTAGCATTCAGTAGGTGATGTGAATCTTTGACTAACAAAATAGAAATCACTTTCACTAATACCTACCACTCAAACCACACTGTTTTTACTCGCCACTTACATTCTACTCACACAGTGGGCACTTAAAGATTCTTAAAGATTACGTGGTTCCAAAGTGCACAGCAGTTTTGAAGGTTGCACATTTCACCTGCCGCTGTTTTTTCACCTCCTGCTAGCTCGGCTTTCCAGATACACATCGGTGGAAATACGACTGGCCAAACCCACTCCCTGGCTCCATTCTTGCCATGCCCCCCTTTGAGGAGCTCCAGCAGAAGATCAGAGATGTTTCTCAGAAGCACTGCCTGTTGCTGTGAGTTCCTTCCCAACCTAAAAGATTAATGAGGACACACCATGGAAATGGAATCCCTGCTCTGCCATGTGTGGGCTTCCAAAACCAAATTCATCCTCATATCCTATAACCCAGCTTGACAGAAAATGAGAGATCCTTCTTGTGGGACAAACGACACTTCTGCACAGAAGACAACACCTACGTACACCTCCTGTTGGGCAGTGCCCCTCGGTGGGCCCCTGAGGATCTCACAGAGATCTACACCATCCTGGAGCACTGGCCACTACGGAACCCAGAGGACGCCCTCTTCCTTCTCAGTGACTGGTGCAATTCCACTATGTCCTCTTTATGCCCACAGTGTCTGTAAAAAATACTACATGATGTTTGAAGTGAAAGCCATATGAAAGGACAGTTGGTGTCAGATCTAGTTGTACAGCTCAGTGTGTCAATGTTGCATTATTTTCCAGTCAATTGACTGTACCACAATGTTTGCCCAGCTTCCTGGACCAAAAGATCCGCGGAGTGGCAATCCAACAGGTTCAGCAGTTCTCTGATGAGGAATTGGAAGAGTACCTGCCTCAGCTAGTGCAGGTGAGTTGGTCAAAAAGATGCATGGAACCAAAACACAATTTCAGAAGAGCCTCAGCCAGAGACAAGGTCAAAACACAATGTACCGTCTTCGGCCTCAATCCCCTACAGGCTCTAAAGCTGGAATGGGAGCTGGACGGGCCTTTGGTTCTGCTGCTTCTGAGACGGTCCCTGCAGAGTGTCCGTGTGGCCCAGCAGCTTTACTGGTGAGTATCAGGTGGGGTGGGACAGTGTGGATATGATGTCCCCGACTCCCAACAAAGCTGTCCCTGAGCTCACAGCAGGGTAAGGATTTCACATTTTCATCGGGGTCACAGTTAAGACTAGCAGTCATGGTTCTGTTAGGAGGTCTTTGATTTCCTTGTACGGGCTCAGACCGGGTTCAAATGTGAGTTTATCTCCAGCTAAATTGGCTGAGTGACTCAGTCTGTGACTGTATGATGGTCACAATAGTACACAAATGTTCAGATCTCTCAGATGAAGTTCTGGAAGTCCACATTGTGTGCTAACTTTCCAGCGATCACTGCCAACTCCAGCTCTAGAGAGATATCCAAAGTAGTTAACTATAGAATAAAATTAGTTTGCTCAAAGTCTTAAGAGCTTCCTGAACCTTTTGCACACAGTAGCCGACCGAGACTGGAAAACCATCGCTTCAGAAGCAGTGAGGCTTAGGAAGACTGATAGTAAAGGAAGGCTTCTTTATGGCCCGCAGGCTGCTGGAGGATGTGCTGGAGGACATCCACTACAGAAGCTGGTACAGCAAGGTGCAGGCAGCCCTGAAGCACTGCTGCGGCCGACGACTGAGGCAGGAGCTAGAGAATGAGCAGCGGCTGGTCAAGGTGCTCACCCAGGCAGCAAATAAGATCCGCATGGTGGAAAAGTCCCGGAGGAAGGTAAAAGATTTGATGAGCTGTGCTCTGTTGTCGCAGTTGACGCAGTAACACCCGGTGAAACTGTTTGACATGCCATACCTCCCTTCCTCTCCACAGGAAGTCTTAAACAAAGAGAAAATCAACATCAGCAACTTTTTCAAGGATGGCATCTCATGTCGCCTGCCACTGGATCCCGCCGTCTTCGTGGATGGTGTGGACATAGAGGTACCGCGATTCTCACGGAATAGCTCTGCTTTGCCGCTTTGCAGCTTCTCCTCCCTCATGCATTTCAAGACACATTCTTCTCAGGCTCACGGTGTTTCTTTTTTCAGGCCTGCACGTTTTACAATGCAAATTCTTTGCCCCTGGAGGTCTCCTTCATCAACGCTGACAGTCAGGGCAGGAACACTGGAGTCATCTGCAAGGTAATGTGTGCCATTGTGGCGCACCTTGGTGACTTTTAGAGGAATGTGAGATCAAGATGGCAACCTGATTGTGAGACCCTTGGTAATGTGATATTAGAAGTTTCACGAATCCAAAAATGCTTCAACGGACAGTTTTTGCAGATGCTTGGATCGTTAATGCTGTGTTTCAAGGAGGCTGTTGCTCTCAGACAGGGGACAACCTCCGGCAGGACATGTTGGTGCTGCAAATCGTGCGAGTGATGGACAGGGTGTGGCTGCAGGCCGGCCTGGACATGCGCATGGTCATTTACAGGTGCCTGTCCACTGGGAGAGACCAGGGTTAGTATGAAAATTCATAATTAATATGCAGTTACCATAGATGTCCACGGTATGAGCATAGATATTACCTCGCTGTTTCTCCCACTGGCTGGAGCAGAACAAGACCAGTTGCTGTCCATCTTATCCCTCAGCTGTGTGTTTTTTACCTTTATTCAAAATATGCCCACATATGAGAAGAGAGTGTCTGTGCAGCTATGAGTCATGGGTTCCAGGTTCCAGTACCAGTAAGAACAAGTGAAGGTTTAAGTGAAACAACTCAATGTTTGTTTTCCTTTCCGTGTGTGTCTGTGCGTGTGCGTTCGTGTGTGTGTGTCTTTGTGCTCCAGGGCTGGTGGAGGTGGTACCGGAAGCTGTGACCCTTGCCAAGATCCAGCAGGAGTGGGGTCTCGGCGGGGCTCTCAGGGAGGACACCCTGGAGAAGTGGTTCCACATGTGGAACAGGACGGAAGAGGCCTACGAGGAGGTGCTCGTGTGTTTCAGAGATCCCAGATAAGGCATCAAAAATTCACAAGCCAACAAGAAAGGCATTAATATGAATGTGTGGGAGGAGGTTCATAAAGAATTTATTATGATGTTCTTAAGATGAAAAGAAACATTTAAGCTACGAGCTGACGATCTGCTCTTCCCATTAGATTTCACTTGTGCGGGGCTCTCTTGTCATGTCCTCAGTCCAGTAGGATTTGAAGAAGTCCTCAAGCTAAGGGTTTGAAATAGTGAGAAGGCTCGAAAGGTCAAGCCCAGCATTGCTCTGTCCTGCTCTGCCCTCAGGCTGTAGTGAACTTCCTACACTCTTGTGCTGGCTGGTGCGTGGCCACCTTCATCCTGGGCATCTGTGACCGCCACAATGACAACATCATGCTGAAGCACAGCGGCCACATGTTCCACATCGACTTTGGAAAGATCATGGGAAATGCCCAGACATTTGGCACCATCAAGAGGCAAGAAGTCGAATGTGTCCCTCTGAGGTTTTCGCCGAGGACTGCTCTTTGTGTGGAAGTAGATGTTGTAACCGGGGTTTCCTTACCTTACCTGCTGTCCCACAGAGACCGATGTCCATTCATCTTCACATCGGAGATGCAGCACTTCATCACGGGGGGAGGGCGAAAACCCCAGCGCTTTCACCGTTTCGTGGAGCTGTGCTGTGAGGCTTACAATGGAATCCGGAAACGTGCCGCTCTGGTTCTCAGCCTGCTGCAGCTGGTAAGAAAACCCCAGGGAACATTCCAGGATGCACCAGAACAATCCAATTACCCCTGATTACACTCCATAGTTCATGGAATCCCAGAAAATGCCCCATCAGCACAATACAGCTGAACACTAGCCTAGAATTCTGCAACACTTAGCGATGAAATGATGGCAAATTGAGCTCTATCCAGCCAGACACACCACTGATCTTGATAGCCTGCGGTTCAAAATAATAGTAACGCACAGTTTGTTTGTTGTCAATATCTCGATGAGAGTTGCAGTGTGAGAATAACTTCCTGTCACATTGGCCCATGCACTCTAGATGCTTGGGGCTGGGATGCCGGAGATGAAGGACAGCCAGGATCTGCAGTATGTCCACAACCATCTGCGACCTCAGGACTCGGAACTTGAGGCCACCTCGTACTTCACCAGGTACACACTCACTGTAGCACAAGATGTGATTTTCAGGGAACCACATTTCTAAGCAGGTTCACACCCCCAAGGGTCTGAGGGTCAGTTTCCCAGTTCTGGACAATTGTTTGTGTTTTTTACCAAAGCACTTGAAACACTTAGAGTATATGATGGAGCAAACATTTTCATTCATCTCATTTACTTTGAAATACCTCTGTAATCTGAATAAGTGATGTTAAACGTTCTTGCAAAAACACCATGAGCAAGGCTGGACACACCTTAAATTAAAAAGCATTTTTCTTGCACCTTAAAAATTCCAGGCTGTGTTTGAGTCTGAAGCTCGAAGATAGTCTTGCCTGCACTGTTATTGCGATTTATCACCCTAATTCCTGCACTGCAGTTTTTTGCCTGTTCTGAGTTCATGAGCATAACCAAAAGTTGAAGGCATGTCCACTGTGCGAGGTTCAAGCAGCAATTACGTACTGTTCGGAGTACACGTTTATCTAAAAAAATTTAAACGCTCTTGCTTTTCCTTAATGTAAACATATTTTATGTTGAATCAATTTGGATACAATAATTCAAGCATTTGGCCCAGTGTGTACTGCTGCTGCCTCACTACACGTGGGCGTAAGATTAAATCATGCTCAGTCTGTGTGGAGTTTGCATTTTCTCCCCATGTCTGCATGGGTTTCCTCCCACAGTCCAAAGACAGACAGATTGGAAGGATTGGACACTCTAAATGCCTGCGTGTGAGTGTGTGGCTTCCCTGTGATGGATTGGCATTCCATTCAGGATGTACCCTACTGTCTTGTACCCTGTGACCTAGTGATTCTGGGATAGGCTCTGGACCACGGTGATCTTGACCAAGAGAAGTGATTAACAAAAAATACAGTGAATTCAGGCACTTAATAACCAAGGTCAGGGTGCAACCACAGGGCCCACATTTGCATGTCTAACCTTAACCCTAAAGCACTGCCTGGCTGATATGAGTGCCTCTCGTACCTTTCCTTTGTCCCCCCCAAGAATGATTGAGGAGAGCATGAACAGCCTACCGGTCAAGATCAACTTCCTGATCCATAACATGGGCCAGTTGCCCGGTAGACAGCGGCTGGCTGTTGAGGCCACGAGGGTGAGTCCAAGGACCAACATCCAGGAGGCTGTCATCCAGAAGTACACCACGAAGGGCAGAGAAGTGGTAAATCTCTTTTCTGTGTTTTAAAAAAGTGATCAGTCAACAGGACTTAACATTAATAGCTGTGCAAATGTTCAAAATAGGTACATTTCCATAGTTGGACAGGTAGAGTTGTCCTTATACCTGTCCAACGGACAGGCGAACAATAAATTAAGGTAAAATCTTAAGAAATCTGATAACAAAATAAAGCGATCACTGGTGTAATAAAGGAACCATGTGACATCAATAAGTTTGTCATCTGCATTTTTGTTATGAAATTGTTTTCTCACTAGATAAAAATGTGCCAGATTTGGAAAAAAGAGGAAGCAAAATAGACCCAATATCTTGCTATTTTGGGCAATTTCTTTATGCTTATCTCATTTTTTAGTTTGTTTCCTTTCACATGATTTCCTGACTGTCTTACTTTAAGATTTACATCATTTTACACCTTGACCTCTACATATTTTCGTCTTTCCAATATGTTCCATATGGTCCAATATACTTGTCCTGTGCAGAGCCCTGATTAATAACTTTAACCCTTTTCTGAAGAGAAATTGAAACAGGACCTTTGTCATAAACACACACTGTTTTGGTTCACATAGATCTACGAGCTCAAGGTAATAATTGAGGATGGGTATCTGATCAGTGAGAAGACCTTCAGCCAGTTTGAGACGATCCACAAAGCGCTGCAGAGGCTGTTCGTAGAGTCCATGCTGCCACAGTAAGTGGGTGAGAGAGGTGAAAGGTCACGTCCAATTTGATGTTCTCATCTCTCTCTGTTATTCCAAGGTTTGAACGGATCTGCTGTGAACCCTGTGCTCCACAGGTTCCCCGGCTGGTACAGGATGTCCTTCACCCCAAGTCGGAGAATGACCTTGCTGAACAAATACCTGAAGGAGCTCTTTAGCGGCCCCTGCAAAGGCGTATGACAAGCGTTTTATTCTGTATTCTATATTTTTCCATTATTTTTATTCTAAATGTACCGTACGCATAAATAGCGAGAAATAGCCGAGCCGTTCATCTCTGGGCTTCTATCTACAGAATGAATTTGTGTGCAGCTTGTTCCTGGACGGTCCCCGGACAGATATGGCACCGAAAGCCAGCAGAAAAGGTTTGGCTGTGCTCTGAAAAGAATGCAGAATTTCATTTTCCATTTCAGCCCCCCTTAGCTTTACCCTGTTTTGTTGCACAAAGCGCTTTGAGCTGCTGTCCCTCTTTGAAGCTTCGATTCATACACATGTGCTCAACTCACGTATTGTTGGGAGTTAAATCATTCTGCCAGCTGTCACATTCTTGGTGGGGGTGGCTCCAAAAGTGGGTTTTCCCTTTAACTAGTCTGCGAGGGGAGTATAGTGGGTAACCATAGCAACGATGCAGAGTGTGGCAGCCCCAGCAGTCGTGTGGGATTTGAGTCCGCTGTGTTCTTTTACAGATGCGGTCCTGCTGACCACCCCTCAGGTCCAGCTCTGCATGACCTACAGGGATCGCAAGCTGTCCGTGCTGGTGAAACATCTCAAGAACATCGTGAGTCCTCATATTCAGCATTTACCCAGCCCACCCCCCCACACCTCCCCTCCCCATGCCTTCATTTCTCTTCGACCCATTCATGTGTCCGTGTGTCGCTTTTACAAATAAACATGAATTTGTCCGTTCTGCTGACCAGAATTACTTTTCCACACAAATTATCTAGTCTTTGTAATATTATGATATATCACAATGTATTATTATAATAATAAATGTACCTGACGTGTCTGAGCTCTCTGTGTAAGAAAAAGCCCCTGACAGTATGTTAAGCCAATGAGACTGAAAACCAAAATATATTTTTTCCTATTTATATAACATCCATATTTATCCATTTATAGCTGATGCTTTTCTCCAATGCTAAACTACATACAGTGATTTATACAGCTGGGTAATTTTTATTGTAGCAATAAAAGGAAAGTACTTTGCTTGAGGGTACTACAGCAGGAGGTGGAATTCGAGCTTAGTACCTTATAGTCCAAAAGGCACTGACTGTAACCACTGCCCTGCTCGATGCCTCCATTTATGATGTTTATAGTAAATATAAAGAAAACACCATAAGCATTATGGATTTGTGGGCAGCACATCGGCACAGCAAGTTGCACTGCTGTCTCATAGCACCTGGGTGGTGCGAGAGGATGTGGGTTTGATCCCTACTCAGTCAGTGTAGAGTTTGCATGTTCTCCTTGTGTCTGGGTGGGTTTCCTCTGGGTGCTCTGGTTTCCTCCCACAGTCCAAAGACATGCTGTTCAGGTTCCCTAGAATGTCTGAGTGACAGAGGGAGTGTGTGTTCCACTGATGTATGGATGAGTGACCCGTTGTAAGTAGTGCATCTAGCAGTGTAAGTCACCTTGGTGAATATGGTGTGTGGGCTGGTAACACTACATAGAGTTCATTGGAAGTTGCTTTGGAGAAAAGTGTCTGCTAAATAAATAAATGTAAATTTCTGTTTAGACCAAAAGCAAGGAAGCACTTCCTGTGGGAGATGTCACTGGGGGATGGGAGTGTGCTGCCCTCTGTGAACTTCCTGTTTCACCTGTGTGTCCTGGTCAGAGGCTACCTGACGGCACGTGTCCTGACACCTATGTGGTGACCCGACTGCGGCCCGACCCAGAGAATTGCTCCAAGAGGAAGACTAGGGTGGTCCGGAATAACTACCACCCCACGTTCAACCAACTGGTACGGGATGGCATCCCCCCACATCATGCTGTCTGAAATGCCTCCTGGCATGTCCTGTACTGCAGTCCTAGAACATGTGAGCCTGGAGGTTGTGCGCTTCGCATTTGGCCCATTTAGGTCCTACTGGAGCAGGACCTGGCCTTCGTACCTGTACTGTGACCCTACTGGGCTCCACCCTCCGCTGTGCCCTTTTATTGCTTTATTAGAATGCTATGAAATCGTTGCTCCAGCTACCTGAGCAGCAGGTGATGAAAGATCTCTATGATGGGGTCAAAGATCAGCCCAAGCAGCTCTCACTCTAAGCTCAAATCACAGTAGCGTGGTATATACACCTAACTGAATCCATTGAGCACTGCGAGCGCCGTTTCTGCAACATCACTGACACACACCACACAGCGACAGCAGGAGCTCTGCGTCTCCAGGTATGTCACACACACTTGTCACACATTTTTCTGTCTGCACTGCTGTCCTGGACTTTCACTGTCTTATCCCCCACTTGCGCAGCACGGTGAGCACATCTAATGGTCATTTTCCATCATCCAGATTGAGTACAGTGATGTCCAGACCCTCCAGGGCAAAGTGCTGGAGCTGCAGGTGAAGAGCAGGAAGGGGTTTCTGGCCGCAACCAGCATCCGGCTGGAAGACGGGAAGATGGGAACGGAGAAGTGGTTTCTGTTGGGGAACTGCTCCATTTGACAGCAGCCAGCTGACAGGGACCAGCTGCGCCGCTTGTCAGAACGGTGCTCTTCTGCCCCTTCACCAGTAGAGGGAGCTCTTTCCCGAGCCCCAGTGCCTATCCTGCAATCACTGCTCGGGGGGAGTGCAACCCACAGCACGGCGGGAACCACATGTCAGGCTGCGATTCCCTGGGTTCACCTCTAGAGGGAAGTATCTGGCCACTTTTTTTGCAAGCGGAGCGACCACCCCGTTACGCGTGCCGAAGTCAATAACTTCTCCGAGTAGCCGCTGTGTGGCCAGTCTTGGAACTTACCGACTACCTGCGCGTGCACGACGGAACGTTTGCAGGATGTTCACAGAAAACCCGTTGAGCGCGAACTGTTGCGTGAGCAGCTGATGTTTGGTGTGGCTAGCGGCAAAAGATATTTACAATATGACATGATGATGTCGCATGCGTACAGTCAGCGAGGACGGCGAGTGCGCATACACTGCGCGTTCTGTTACCAAAGACAGCAATAAAGCAAGGTTGCAATTATTTAATCAAAATATATTCATAGAAACCTGGAGCAGAGCTACACAGCCTGATAATTAGTGCCAATTAAGCGGAGAGCTGCGGTAATTCAAGCCCGCCGGTACCGCGGTAAAGTCACTGCTGACATACGCCATCCATTGCAGTCGCAGCGGTAGCGGCCTCTCCTGCTGTGTCTTTCATTATTTATGCTTCTCCTCGACCGAGCTCCTATCTCAGCCGAGCTCCTGCGCGTCCGGATTAAGTCTGAGTGATGGATGTCAGTCACGGGAGTCTTGGGGGGGGGGTCCCCCGGGGGTCCCCCCCGTCCGGCTGTCCGGCCGTCGGCTCATCCGTTACTGTGGATTAGAGCTGACAGGTGGAAGTCTGTTCTCTGCCACTGTGGCCTGTGTTAAATTCCCTCCATGAGCCGCTGACCTGTGAAACACACTGTTCAAAAATCATTAAAGGGGGGGCGGTGTTGTCTAGACCTCGCGTTTCTCAAGAAACACTCTCAATAAATAAAGGAGACATAAATGCCCAGGGCCGGTAAATAGTTTTTATTGCCCCTCGGCTCAGCGAGGTTGGGGTCTCCATAAGGTCCAGAATGCAGCTTTTGCACCTCTGTCCGTAGAGTTTGGTCCTTTGTTAGATTTACCGCAGGATTTGCTCCGTTATTTAACTTTGCATTTGTCCTTGTTTCAGCTCTTGTTCCATGTTTGATGTCTCTTTCATGTGTTACATGTGATGCCTCACTCTTTTATTGTCATGTATGTAAAGTTACATTCTTATACGTTCTTATATTTATAAGTCTTCCGGATAGAGTGTTATGTAGGAATAAACTGTATATATTTGTGTATATAGTGGATGTGTGAGTGTATATATCAATCCCTAGCAGGGCATTAGCACCTGGGCTGGATTGCTTGTGTGTGTGTGTGTGTGTGTGTGTGTGTGTCTACATATGTATGTGCAGACATGCGCTATTCCTGTGGTTCCCCACTTGTCTGCTGTCCCCTCTGTCTACATGATCATTTCCCCTTGATTAGACGCACTTGCCAAATTTTGTAGTAACACCTCACACTCCGTGTCCTCGTGCGACGGTGGAGAGGGGGGAGGACTGGCAGAAGGTTGACGGAAGCTTCTGGAACAAGCTTGTAGTTCCTGGAAAAGAAGATGTGATTGAAACACTTGTGTAATGCGGTATGTGGCCAGCTTTGTAATTTGGACTGAGTTTGAGTGTGTTGTCTCACCCACACTGTGTGTGTGTGGGGGGTGGGCTGTGCACCAAGCAAGCTGATATTCATAATCTGCTGGTGGGTGAGCAGAAGGAAAAAAAATGAGAGTAGTGGCAGGAGGGTGTAGAAGTGTCTTGTTAACACTTCCTCGTTCTGAAGCATTATAAAACCACGCAAGAGACCCTGCAGACCAATGTATACACTGCACGCCTCAGATATTGAGTTCTCTAGAAGCCAGAACGTAAATTGGATCTGACACTCTTGTCACGGTCCATAAAGCTGCTGAGCTGTTTGAGTTGCACAAACTGTGGGGCTCAAAAAGCACAGAGATGGTCCTGTAGACTCGTCTTCCATGAGCCGCCCGAGACGCCTGGGAAGAGAGAGAGCAATGGGGTGACGAGATGTGGTAAATGTTCCCTGGAGCCGTTGTCCCCCTGTCCAGCACAGCGCACCTCCTGTAGGACCGCGAGCCAGAGGGGAGCACATGATTGGAATGCAGAGTGCTCTGCCCTCACGTACGATGCTTTGCAGTGAGTGCGAGGATGCCCTACATCACCTTTACGTGCTTCCTGCCAAATGAAAAGCCATTTCCCGGAAAAAAACTCAATTTATGCCTTGCAATCCCAGATGCCGTTTCTCAACGGCACGCGTGGTGGAGGGAGGCGATTGATCTACAGCGCTGCAGGAGCGCACTCCTCCCTGCATCGGGGGCTCCGACAGCCTCTACAGGTTGCGCCGTTTTATTCGAAACGCGGTCCTTTCAGCTCTTTTCAGATTTTCAGCGTTTGGACCAAAATGCCAAGTATAACATCCAGAGGTGGGGATTGAACCTGTAAGGCTTGGGTCCAAAAGCAGCAGCTGTAACTACTACACTATCCTGTTAGCTGAGGCACCCATGTAATATTTACCTGACTTTTACCCTGTTTATCGCCATTATCCAAGGTGATTTACATTGCTAGATCTGCACTACCCCTCCATGTTCACGTGGGTAGAACATACAAACCGCACACAGATTGGGTGGCAGTTAAAAACACATACCATCACACACTCTGAGAGAGCAGCACTGTGCACTGCACCACCATGCCACCCATAATTAGTAAGTGTGAGTAATACGAAGGACCCGCAGTGAAGACGGTGAAGGACACAGTTAGTCTCTAAGAAGACGGCCATCTCAGAACACCTGCAGGATGCTTTATCGACGAGATCAGTCCTATGTGGGCGTGCGGTGCGTCTTAGAGTGCTGGAGCACCAGATTTGCAGCTGGACATTCGGTGAGCAAATGGCTACTTTCTCGCTAAGAAACAGCTGCTTGCAGTTTCAAATGATTCGTTCTGTCTCCTGCAGCTGCCTGAGAGGACCCCCAGGGTCTCTACGCACATGGGGAGGGTTTGCGTCCCTGCTCATCTTGGAGAGGGAGTTGTACCAGATGCTGGCAAAACAATCTATCTATTCCCCCGTGACCAGTGTTTCCACCTCACAGTGACCCAGAGAACCTTTAACAAGGTTGTTCATCACTCTTGACATCTGACAGCTTTTCTGCATTTCCTTTTGCCTTCCAATGCAATATTTAAGAAAGGTCTGCGAGAAGAAGGCTGAGGAAATAACTGTCGTCTCTGAGACCTCTTTCTTTATGATAATAGCTCTTTCTGCCACTTTAATCCATACTTTTATTTAGCAATTTCCCTTCTGCAGCCAGTGTTGACAATTCTACATCTACAAATAGAAAGTGTGTAGACTCATTACCTCCAGTCACTCACCTCAGTGACTGTTCATGCAAATCAGGGTCGCAGTGGTGCAGAGACAAGCCCAGAAACAAAGGATGTGAGGCAGGGTACTCTCGGTCACGATGCAAGTCTGTCTTCGCACACATTCATCCACACAACAGACTATTTCACCATCTCGTCTGAAAAACATCTTTGGAGTATGGGAGGAACTCCACAGCAGCACTGGGAGATCATGTCAGTTGCATTGAGATAGGCCTTGATTCAAACCAGACTCGTCTTTCCTCCACATCCTCTCCGGGTAAAAGGGATTAAAGTAAAACACTATCATGTACTTTGCTTGGGAGGAGGCAAAACTTGAGAGTAGAGGTGTTTCTCGTTCTTGATTTATTCAAAAAAATATTTTTTAGTGTCGAAGCAGAATCTGGGGAATTCAATGTTTAATTTGTCATACATGAATAGCACCTCAGCAAGAAGTATATTGATTATATTCTGCTTCCAGTTTCTTGACCCTGGCTAAATCTCCAGCAAAGTCAGATGATTGGACACTTTGAATTGTAAATATGCTTTATTGATTTTAAAATCCTAAATGTTCTCCATGTGATGTTTCTAGTGAAAACAAAAAAAAACTGCAGTCCTTCCCTTGCCAAAATGTTGAAAGCAGCCAATGGCTGAAGGCTCCCGATGTAGAGACCGCTTCTCTGCACTCCCAACATCTATGTCATTGTCCATGCCAGCAGGTGTGTGTGTACTCATGTATTCATGGCTGGAGTGTACAATCAATCACCACTAGATTGGGGAGGATGATGTTGTATAAAAGCTCCTGATCCAGCTCTGTTATTTTGCTGGGGCCTAGGTTGGGTGGGGATGATCCTATCAGTAGTCAAACCAGGTTGTCTCTTTGGACAAAATCAAGAAGTAATGCATATGATTTCCTCAATACCGACCTTTCCCACATGGTAGGTGAGAAGCCATCCCATTGCCACGTGATGTTCTCTCTACAGTAAACTGTGGCAGTATTTAGAATGCTACAAGAAGACCAAGCAGAGGTAATGTCCTCTTACTGAGTTGTGTCTTTGAGTATGGAAAATACTGCAGCAGCTTCTTTTCGTTCAGATCTTGACCAAGTCCGGGTGTGTTTCTGTTAACCCATCATTACATGCTCTGTTAAACTGCTCCCTTGGTTGAGTCTGGAACTTGGTGGGCCTTTATGGTTGAAGGCGGTGGTGGTGTGATCCACGTGCAGGAAGGCCTGGAGGAGTAAAAGATGGAGGCTAAGCACACCGAGCAGAGCACAGCTTGCCAGTTGCACTAAATGAACCTCCACCCACCTCCTCCTATAACCTTGTAACCCAGGCTGGAGAAGGATCAGGCCATCCATTCTTTTGGGAAGTTCCAGCTGAGTGTTTTTGGAGGGGTTCTTTTGCAGTGGGTCACTGACAGCAGTACGGCTATAGCTGAGGAGGGTAAAGGATTCCCCTCTTCATCAGCCTCATTAGTTATACCAGTTGCAGCAGGGATCAGCATGGAAAATACATCAATCTTTGGCAAATATATGCATGACTTCTGCAGGAGGGAAGGGAATGAAAGTGGTTTACCTTTGCCTTCTTTCATGGTGCACAGAGTATCATTGCCAAAAATTCAACATTTAAAGGTCCTCAGCAGTTAGAAAGAACTTGTATGTCTTGAGCAAAATATGAACTACTGTTAGAAAACGTGCAATAGCAAACAAGTGACTAAGCTGAAGGCTCAGTGGTCAGTATTAATAATTCTCTAAGGCTTGTCACCCTATAACGTTCCATTCCTTACACCTTCTGTGAGAACAATTGTGTCTGGCATCTCAATGAAATGACTTGATGATGTTTTTAACTACTTACATTTACATTTACATTTATTCATTTAGCAGATGCTTTTGTCCAAAGTGACATACATCTCAGCAAAAGTACAATTTACATATTACATTAAGAGAACGAGACATAGCTGCAGATATGAAAGTCTCAAGCAAACCTAGTTTGTTCCCTGCCACTTGCTGCACCGAGGTTCATGATTCGAGTAGGTGCATAAAAATCAGGATAGACAAATGCCAATACCCTCCCACCAATTTTTAAATATCATAAGATACACAAATAAGCAAGTACAATGCCAGAGTAGTGACTGAATAAAGGTTGTATCTGGGGATGCTTATGGATTTATGATGTGTGAACAGTTACACTGTAAATGAGCTGGAGAGATTTTGGGTGAAGTGGATCTGGAAAAGGGGGGGTGCGGTGGCGCAGTGGGTTGGACCACGGTCCTGCTGTCCGGTGGGTCTGGGGTTCGAGTCTCGCTTGGGGTGCCTTGCGACGGACTGGCGTCCCGTCCTGGGTGTGTCCCCTCCCCCTCCGGCCTTACGCCCTGTGTTGCCGGGTAGGCTCCGGTTCCCCGTGACCCCGTATGGGACGAGCGGTTCTGAAAATGTGTGTGTGTGTGGATCTGGAAAAGGTGAGTTTTCAGGCCCTTCTTGAATATATACAGAGTTTCCGCAGTTCTGAGTGACAGGGGGAGGTCATTCCACCACAACGGACCGAGAACCTCTGAGCTTTATCTTTTGTGCGCGGGACCACCAAACGAGCAAAAGAAGACGAGCAAAGGGGCCTGGCTGGGGTGTAGCAATTGATTAAGTCTTGTAAATAGCTGGGAGCAGTTTTACTGATGCATTTGTACACAGTAACCAGGGTTTTGAATTTAATTCAGGCAGCTATAGGAAGCTAGTGCTGAGAAATGAGTAGAGGAGATACATGGGAACACTTTGGCAAATCAAACACAACTCGTGCAGCATTCTGTAGAAGCTGCAGAAGTTTGATGGCAGTAACAGGAAGGCCGCACAGGAGAAAGTTGCAGTAGTCCAGATGAGAAGTCACCATGGCCTAGACAAGTAGTTGGGCGGAGTCAGTAGTGAAGTAGGGACGGATCCTACGAATATTATGCAGGATATATTTGCAGGACCGGGTTATGGTTTCGATATGTTGAGAGAATGACAGACTCGCATCAGTCGTTACTCCCAGACTCTTAGCAAAGGAGCTAGGGAAAATGAGTGAGTTGTCCAGTTTGATTGACAGATCGTGACACATGGGCGGTTATGACCGGACCGAGGGAGGAGGTGTAGATCAAGAAAAGAAGACGACCCAATACCGAGCCCTGCGGAACACCGGTTGAGAGAGGCAGAGGAGAAGAACGAGAGCTCCGCCAGACCACTTTATAGGATCTGTCAGAGAGGTAGGACTCAAACCATCTTAGTGCTGCATCTTTGATCCCAAGCTGGTTAAGAGAGGAGAGTAGAATCTGGTGATTAACAGTGTCGAACGCTGCAGACAGATCGAGGAAGATGAGGACCGAGGAGAGGGAGGCAGCTCTACCAGCTTGGAGAGCGTCAGATACCGCCAGAAGGGCAGTCTCAGTGGAGTGACCAACTTTGAAACCAGACTGATAACCATCGAGAAGATGGTTTCGGGCGAGGAAATCAGACAGTTGCTCACAGGCCGCCAGGTCTAGGGTTTTAGACAGGAAGGAGAGGAGAGAGACCGATCTGTAATTTTCAACCAGATTGGGGTCCAGGGAGGGTTTTTTAACAGAGTTGAAATTAGAGTGGTTTTGAAGGCAGCTGGGAAACAGCCAGAGGAGAGTGAGGAGTTGATGATTGTAAAGATGAAGGAAGAGAGTTGAGGGGAAATGTTCTGAAGGAGTGATGATGGGATCAGATCAAGCAAGCAGGTGGTGGCTCTGCGCAGACCAGTGGCAACCGGTAACCTGTGTCCCTGGTGAATGGAGGAAGTTCAGGCGAGTGGGTCACTCATGGAGTGCAGGCAATGTGGGTGATGTAGGTAATGGAGTATAACTAGCAAATTTCCAGAGATGTTCCATTGTGTCATACTGTCAATAATTTAATATTAATAATAAATTTACCAGCAATCTGATTCTTCTCCTCTGCTCATAACTTAAATCCACCTGAAAGGTGCTGGGAGCAGCCCTGGGGATTTTCTGAAATCTTTTTCCTGGAGGCTTACAGGAGCACAGCCCACATAAGTCAAAATGGAGTGAATAGATAAATGAATATTTTCTGGGGAAAAAAGCATCAGGGGAAATAAAATTATTTATGTTCAAGAAAGTGCTGGAATTTTTTTCGTGGCAAGCATATTAAAATCACAGTTTGCAGGGACAAAGGTAGTGGAGGGAGTGCCGGAGGGGGGGCTCCATATTCCACTGCACAGTCAACAATGTCACTTGCTAGAATGCAGGTGGAAGCATTTTACGGTGAAAGTACGATAGTTTTCCCCCGGCGCCACACTGCTTGATACCCCCCTGGAACCAGCCCGGTAGGCGGTGTCGCACTGCCGATGGCTGACAGAAAGAAGTGATATGGCGACGCCGTGGTGCTCCCTTCCGCAGGGGGCCGTTTACATGGAGCAGGATTTTTATCATCATTACAGATAAAACTGGAGCCTCGGCTGCAACGTGCAGCCGGGGTACGGGTGGGTGGGGAGGGCTCATTGATGAATGGGCCAGGTCAGGCTGTAAATAGCTCTTTAATGAATTATGTATGGCTCACACACACCATCTGTAAGGGTGCGAAAGGTAGGACTGTTTTCTGACCTGTCAGCTGACTGCACCTAAAAATAGAGACGGCGCTTATGCACCCTGTGTCCCGCCAAAGACAACCTGTTGGCTGCTTGAGTTCTCTGCTATTCTCTTTATAAGGAAGAACACATCAATTTCCTGATGAATTTTTAATCAGTGATGTCAGGATTTTAGTGGAGCACATACATTCATGAAAAGTTCATAAAATCTCTCATGACTACTAATGCCTTGAATGTTATGTAATATATATATTTGCCTCACGAAAAAATTCAAGAACTTGATGCTGGTCCAAATCGAGGCTATCTTGCTTCACATGGAAACCCTTTTGACTCCTCGGAATGATGGAGGCATTAAACTTATAGGGGACCTAACAATACACATACATTCCTGCTTGAAAGTCTTTGAACCCTGGTATCCCTTAGTTTTACCATAAAATGGTTATTTAATGAGAACCACAGAACCAAGTTGTGCAGGTACTAAAATAAAGTGAAGCCCAAATTGCATTGGTTAAACCAAGTAGGTAAATAGAGTCAGGGTGTAAATAATCATTTATTAATTTTATCTTTATTTTAAGATTTAAGATGAAGACCTTATGTTTTTTTTAATTTTTTTACAGGAATAATGTCCACCCCTGTAGGCTTCATATACTTTCAAGCAGCACTGTACATGTATCCTTAGGTCCTCTGCAGGTTCAGATCAGATTTGTAGTGAAATTCTCAGGCTGGCATGTCCCTAGTTCTGTGTGTGTGTCACAGGCTGCAGTGTTCTCATTCATACCGTTACCCACCCACACACACACACACACCGTCTGAACCGCTTGTCCCATATTGGGTTGCGGGGAGCTGGAGCCTAACCTAGCAACACAGGGTGTAAGGTTGAAGGGGGAGGGGACACACCCAGGACGGGATGTCAGTCCGTCGCAAGGCACCCCATGCGGGACTCAAACCCCAGATCCACCCCGCCCCCCCTCCCTTTACTCTAATTTGTCAACATCCTTTTCAGCAAAGCGTCTGAGAGCTGAGTCCTCAAGCCACGTGTGGGGTTCCCTGACACATATGAGCCAAAAACAGTCCAAACACATACAGTGTCTGCTTCCACACTCTTCTCTGCATGTACTCTGTGTGCAAACATGAATTATATATGGTGGCTCACAAAGACGGTGACGGTGAACAGAGCTCTCGGTGCAACAACATGACCTGACCGCACTCTCTAAAAGGCCATGAACTGAGCGTGTCCAGGCACTCTGTGTTAAACTCAAGTCTATTTTTGGGTCTTAAGTTGACTTGAACCAGTGACCGCGCAATAACGTGGTATTAAAATGAAGTGCAGAAAGCATTTTTCTCTAGTGCATTATTGAAAGGACGTGTTTAACGCTGATGTTTCGTCCCCACCCTGGGATTCACATTCATGGCATGCTGGATAGAGGAATGTTGCGCCAATGCTGTGATGGCTCAGCTTGAACGGCGCATATGATGAAATCATTAGCGTGTGCCGTGCTGTACTTCATTCTGCTGAGTTGGTGTAAAGGCTCCAGCTAAGTGTACATTGACATTTACAGCGCATTCTCCCTCCAGTGATGTCTCCTCAGTGAACTGAACTCAAGGCAAAGAGGCCAAAGTGTTGCGCTGTGTAATTTAGTCGAAATTCCTACTTGAGACATGATGTACACACACGATCTCTTTACTGACCGGTCAAAGCTCAATAGGTCTTCCAGCAACCTTGGTTAAATCCAGATAAGGTCAGCAAGAAACAAGCCAGAAACAGCCATGCAGATAGGAACAGGGGGGATTTCAGGATTTTTTAAATGAGGTGGCACGGGGGCGAGGCAAGGACCGGTCGAGGTGGGGCACGGGAAGTCTACCAAAGTCACATTAGCTAAGCTAACTAACTAGCCACGTAATATTATAATGGGACTCTAGGGAGCTTTTGAAGTTGTTTTACCTGCGAGGATTGTCTTTACTAGGGCAATCGAGGCTTCAGTAGCCTTCCTCCTTCGGTAAGATGCATCGCTCACTACTGTTGCCGTTATCTGGAGTTCACCTATAGAAATTATTGCAGCAGAGAATGACATATTTCAAAATATATAATTCAGTGTGTTCATACCATGAACAGAGACATGGTCTATGGTCGACTCGTGTCTCTCCTCCTGTTGAAAAAATGTGGTGCTGATATTCTGCATTGCAAATCAGGCAGCGATTGACAGCGCTCTGGTCCAATGGCGTTCAGCATTGTCAGATTGACAATACCGTAGCCCAATGGTGTTGAGGGGGAAACGGAGGGCCAATCATATTTTTGGGGGGCCGGCTGCTACCCCATGCCACCCCTTTAGACGCACCCCTGAATAGGAAGCAGCATTTACTTCTTTAACTAGTACATTTATCCAACGCAGAGTTACCATGGTACATTTATGGAGCTACAAAAATTTACCTATCAGTCCAAGTGGGAATTCTTACTGAATTCAGGTTAGAGACCTTAGTTAAGGCTTCAACCGCAGGAGTGGGATTCAAACTGGGACTAATGGGGGTGATGTACTAACCAGTACACCACCGTGTTGGACTCGTACTGGAATCGGACAAGAGGAGATGGACCCCTTGACCCTAACCCAGGTCCCAACACTGATCCTGCCATGTCCCTGCACCAATTGGAGTCACAAAACCTTGTTCTTGCCTCACCACAACTGGAGTGTACCTCTTCGCCACTTGTTCCCTACAGCTCTGTAAAGACACAAGAACTGTGGGAGAGTGAGTGTGTGATGTTAAAGGCTCTCAGGATGCTTGAGTGACAGCCTGTGAGTCTCTGTTATGGAGGGAATTCATCTGATGTAGCATCACGAATGCCCATGTGCACATGCACATGCGAGCGCACAGACACACAGACACACACACACACACACACACACACACACACACACACACACACACACGCACACACTGAATGCAGAAAACCCAGAAAGTGCAATGTACTTTTACCATGATGGCAACCCAGCAATGCTTTGATTGCTTTGATTCAAGGAAACATGATTTATTTACCCTATTCAGGCACTCTCTTTTCAGGCAGGCTTACCGTGCTTTTTCTCTGATCCTGAACCAGGACTCTTCTCAAGCCTGGGCAAGAAAACAGGCCAAGGGTAGGAGAGTGGGGGTGGAAACTTTTAGGGTATAATTTATTGAAGACCTACTAGTGAGATGAGGAGCTCTAATGGTGCATCTTGAGCATTCCTCACCCAGTCTCAGTCTACTAAGTCCCACTACTCATCCTTCAGTCCATACCCCCCCAACACTGTTGGAACCCACTTCCCGGTCACCATGTAATTAAGACCTGGACAAAGAAGTCCTGATGTAGCGCTGACTGTGTGTACCGTGGCACAACAGTAATTCCCTCAAATTCAAGCATGGCTCTATATGGCATTGAGAGGTTTTCACATCCAACCTCCTGAGGAGGTGTCATTGTGTCACTTGTTTAGGAATCCGATGGAGACTAAGTACATGGTCTTGTAAACAAAAGGTTGTAGATCTGAGTCCCTTCTCGCAGTTACCTTGAACAATGTGCTTAATGTAAATTGCTCTAAATTGCTCGATGCTTTAGCATCCAACAGTGTAAAGCACCAGATAAACAAAAAAATAATGCTATCAGTATTGTCATTCTATCACTTTGACAGCTTCATGAAACACCATCTTTTCTGGAATATTTCTGTATGACTGGTGTAATTAGCTCACAGGTGGGGGATTTTTCTGAGTAATTTCCATCGAAATGGACAATTACAAGTCATAACTCTGTCTCGTTAATTCAGAAGTTATTAATAATCTGTTACTAATTAAGTGCTCACATTAAGATTTGGTTAATGTGAGACTGATGATGGAAATCTTGGCAGACTACAGTCTCAGTCTAAGACTACACAACGCAATGGTCCAATTTCCATCAAAGAGTGAAAACTGGTGATACAAATCATTCTTAGCGAATTAATAACTCTATTTTCAGGTCTTTTAGCCCCACAGGAAGACAGTGTGATGCCGCAAATAGGAAATGAGGAGAACAAAGCTCTGCAATTCAGTCATCAGGGTGCAAAAGAGACACCATCACTGTGGCTCCACGCGAGATGTAACCCACAAGGACCCTTGTTGGCGTGTGTAGCGTTTCTCCACAAGTGCTGTGATCTCTTCGGATGGTTCTGGACATGTGACTGTCGTGTGTAAGTATTAAGTAAGAGGAGTGTGCAGTTTCTCAGGTGATCCTTGCAGTGTGTGCGGTATACTTTTCAGGCCACAGACACACACACACACACACACACACACACACACACACACACACACACCACCAAATAAATGTTGGCCATTATGGACTCTTAGTTTAATAAAACATAATTTAATAAAACAATATCCCACTCTTCAAAAAACAGGTTACCGTAAAATCCATTTTACCTCGTGGGACCGTGTTGTTCGGGGTTTACTGTCCTTATGGGACACTTCTTAACATCCATATATACATTCACATAGGCTCCAGTCCTTTTGGATATTTCAAGAAAAATACATTTTTTTTTTTTTTTTGTAGCAAGACATTTTTCTTAAGCCTTGGAGGAAACATCAAGGAGCATATTTTGCCATATTCTCCTTTCTTTTCCTGAAGTTGCCACAACAAAATATGCAATATTTAACTCTTCTTCACATCTGGTTCAAGAGATTTCAAGCCTCACTTCCCCCCGAAGGGTACTTAGAGTTTTTTTTCTCTATGTCTACATGTGTACATACATATATAAGTGCGTGTGCGAGTGTGTGTGGGCATCTACCACACACTCACGCTGCTGGCAGCCCATATCCTAGAACTAGCTGGAGAAGAGGGTTTGAGACCGGAAGATTCTGCAGACCAAAAAAGGGCTTACATGACCCCTGTGGACCTGCTACTGGTTCAAGGCACACATACCATCTTCCACCATCTTCGCTGACCTGCAACCAAAGTCAAATTGAGGGAGCTGCAGTTACTCAGATCTTACTCTCCGAAGCAGGCGTGCTTTCGGAGCTTGTTGAGTTTGTCTCCTGAACGTGGTCCGCTTTGAAATGGAGGGAAATTTTCCATTGTTGTTTTTGAATGTTTGTCATTTCAGTTTTAAATGTATGAAAAGTTGCACTGTCAGTGGAGAGACACAAGAGTCACAAAATCCATTGTGCAAAAACAATAGTGATCGAACTGCTTTTTCAGTTAGTCTATTTCCAACACCCACACACACCTGCTGCCCCCCTCACACACACACACACACACACACACACACACACACACACTCTACTATATACATGCTGGTGATGAAGCGTACTCACTTCTTTATTATATTATATTATATTATATTATATTATATTATATTATATGGAGGGGGCGCGGTGGCGCAGTGGGTTGGACCACAGTCCTGCTCTCCGGTGGGTCTGGGGTTCGAGTCCCGCTTGGGGTGCCTTGTGATGGACTGGCATCCCGTCCTGGGTGTGTCCCCTCCCCCTCTGGCCTTACACCCTGTGTTGCCGGGTAGGCTCCGGTTCCCCGTGACCCCGTATGGGACAAGTGGTTCTGAAAATGTGTGTGTGTGTGTGTGTGTGTGTGTGTGTGTGTGTGTGTGTGTGTGTGTGTATGTGTATATTATATGGGGTCCCAGTGGGTTGGACCAGGTCCTGCTCTCCTGTGGGTCTGGGGTTCGAGTCCTGCTTGGGGTGCCTTCTGATGGACTGGCGTCCCATCCTGGGTGTGTCCCCCCCCCCTCCAGCCTTGCACCCTGTGTTGCCAGGTTAGGCTCCGGCTCCCTGCGACCCCGTATGGGACAAGCGGTTTCCGACAGTGTGTGTGTATACTATACTATATTATATTATATTATATTATATTATATTATCACACTGCCCCCCCGTCCAGTATTAACGGTTTGTGTATGTGAATGAATTATTATTATATGCTCTCTTTGATGTTGTTATTACCTACTATTAAAGTTGAATTAATTACTTTATTCTTTACCTCTTTTATGTGTTCCATTTCATTACCCCTTTATATATCAGCTGCATGCGCTTTCTTTTCTTTGGTACCTATATTCCTGTGTTACTGCCTGGTGCAGAAAGTTCTAGAAAGAAAGTAACTCTGTTACTAGAAAATTCCACTTAGCAGGACTGGATGCTGAAGGCCTTGGATGGTCTTTGTTCTTGGGTACAAGTAGATAAGAGAAGTCTGGGGTGGATAAAAAGGCACAACTGTGTTTGATAGCACCTGGTGAGTCTCTGCAGAACCTTAATAAACCTTTCCTTATTGTATCTTGTCACCAAGAATTGTTTGACAAAGATCAGGTCCAACACTGGTCTCCAAGTGTTCCTGGAAGAAAACTGACCAAAACAGATTTAGTGTTAATTCCCAGTTATGTGTTTTCCAGGTTTAATTGCAAGGGCAGTATGGTTTGGTTCAGTGTCAACAAACATAATGGGCTTATCTTCAGGACCAGCTAGAAGTAACGAGACAGATGCCTCCATGGCCAGTGCCTCCACTGAAGCTGGAGGCTTCAGCACCAGCAAGGGTATCTGTGCACTTCTATGACTTCCAGCCCCAGGTCATTATTGACAGTTGTTTATTTGGTGAATTTCTGGTTCCCTTTGAGATATTACATAAATTGTAGACACAATGAATTTAATGAGGTTTAAGAGATACAAACTCTTAAAGGCACAGCAGTGTAACTCACTGTCAGTTGCAGTTTTTGTTCATGCATTTGGAGATGTCACCAAATGTCACTTAATGCATTGAATCTGACTTGAAGTGCTCCCTGCTGTTTCAGCGGCTTATTAATGATCAAAACAACCGGTGAAAGCAGTGAAACCCCTATTTGATACAGTCCCATTTACCATGTCACAATCACAGAGAGATCTGGGTCACTCATGTGCAGGTTGTGCAGAAGATGTCACATAGAGGCTGCAGGAAACACATAGGGTGGAGCACACGTCACTCAGAGCAGAACCTGAAAGCTCCACTTCCTGTCGACTCAGAGAAACTAGACTGCAGGCTGTGGCAGAAGGCTATGTTTTCAAGGACAATCCGAGACACGCAGCATTAACTGTTTGAAAAGCATTCACTTTCCAAAGCCACCGTGTTGCTCAAAACCACGAAAGTGACACTGCCGGTGCTTCTCATTCAATGAACGTGCGCCTCAGGTCGCAGGTTGACGTGGTTTTCAATTTGCAGCAGCTGCCTAGGACAAGTAAGAAGAGTAGGAAGTAGGATGATGATGGAGGAGCCGTCAGAGGAATCGACGCCGTGGCCCGGGAGGTGTGCTGGGATGTCGTGGTCGTGCCGTGGGGGGGGCAGCTGATGAGGTCCACTTCCTCATTCTCAAAGTTCACAACCTGCCCATCCCCCCCGGGCATCTATTTAACACTCTTTTCTATGGGTTAATTTATTTTGCGCTGCAGAGTCACGGTTTGGCAGTGTGGAAGTCCCTTTGTCACGCAGTGACCCCCCTTAGGGTTAGGGTTAGGTGCCTCCTACTCTTGGCCCTAATTTCCAGGGCTTTTTAAAGCAAACAGTAAATGATTGTAATGCATTCAAAATATTCTACATTTTTACAGCAAGGTTATTCCTCAGAAGTCGTGGCTGAGTTATGAAATACTCTACAGCCCCCTGCGTAGAGACCGTTTAAATATCTGTGTGTGACCTTGGAAGTGCTCCCATGTTTCTTTGCTGCTTTAAAGCCATGAACAACTTTTGTTTCAAGTCCATGCCACATAAAGATATGTAAATATACCTTTTTTTCTACAAGTTCTCTTTTATATTAAAGCAAAGCAGATAGTTTCATATTCAGCACTTTGCAGGATTTTTTTGGGGGGTGGGAAAGAACAGCTGAAAGTTCTGTAACGCTAAAAAGAGGCCATGATTAACAATTCTGTCTCGTTTTTACAGACCTAAACTATTATGAATGACTGATTGATCAGTTAACGTCGGAATGTTCCTGGTATGGGGGTGCGGTGGTGCAGTGGGTTGGACCACAGTCCTGCTCTCCGGTGGGTCTGGGGTTTGAGTCCCGCTTGGGGTGCCTTGCGGCGGACTGGCATCCTGTCCTGGGTGTCTCCCCTCCCCCTCTGGCCTTACGCCCTGCGTTGCCGGGTAGGCTCCGGTTCCCCGCGACCCCGTGTGGGACCAGCGGTTCCGAAAGTGTGTGTGTGTGTTCCTGGTATAATACTGAATTAGTAAAGGGATAGGAACACGTTATTGTATTACATTTAAAGAACACATTTAACCTGGACCCATTTCTTAACATTTTTGAGTGGACGAAACTATGAGGTACTTCAGCACTTGCCATTTAAGGTTTTAGAAAAAAGCATCAGTTACACAGAAAAACCTGCAGTGATGCTAATTTGCATACAGGAAGCGCTGCTTTATCTGCGGTAATAGTGTGTACATCATTTTAAAATTGCATTTCATCTCCATTAATTCTCTCTCACGGCAGCATTCTGTCCTCAACCCTCCCTATTTGTAAATTCCATATGGAAATGGTGTAAATTTATTTTTCCACTTGTATGAACACTGTAAGAAATATATCTTCTACATCTCCCAAATGAATATACCTAAAGCTGATAACAGCTAATGAACCATACTGAATAAGGCATGTGTCTTGTAAATGTGTCAATCAATGTGCCAATTACATCTAAATCTGAACATGATGAAGGCTAATCATCTGTATGGTGCTGAACCAATCTGATCCACATATCGGACTTGGATTTACATTTACATTTATTCGTTGCGCAGACGCTACGACTCCAAGAACAATAGATAAAATGCGTTACATCAGCTGAAGGTTTGATGGATATTTGGATGCAGAAACATGATTCTTGAGTACAGTTTGTCTCATACCACCTTTTAAATGAGTGCGGATTATACAAGTATCTGCATATGCAGCTTTTTATTCTTATTAAATGGATAACACAGTACATGTTTATTCAGTGCACAGGAGAAGAGAAGTGCCTTTGACTTTTTTCTGTAAAGTCGTGGCCAGGGGGCTAGTGCACAGTCTGTTTGTCGGGGAAGAAAGATGTTGGAATTATAATGTTGATGTTGGGACTATTTCTGGAAGAGAAAGGCTCATGCTCAAGCAGATGTGAAGTAACAGAAAAGGAGGAAATGGCAAACAGTGGGGACTCCTGTCAACATCTGTCACATTAAGGTGGCCGGTGGCAGGTTGCCCTGAGGTTCGTGAAACCGGAAGGTCCCAGGTGAGTGATTTGTCACATCAGCTTTTTCAGTGTGTCTGTCTAAGTCTGGCCTGCGCACAATGTACTGCCAGCAATGTGGAATGTGATTAGAAGTCAGAAGACATTTTTAATTCACAGTCAAGTGTTTCACTCAGAGAGGGGTGCGGTGGCGCAGTGGGTTGGACCACAGTCCTGCTCTCCGGTGGGTCTGGGGTTTGAGTCCCGCTGGGGGTGCCTTGTGACGGACTGGCGTCCTGTCCTGGGTGTGTCCCCTCCCCCTCTGGCCTTACGCCCTGTGTTAACGGGTAGGCTCCGGTTCCCCGCGACCCCGTATGGGACAAGTGGTTCTGAAAATGTATGTGTGTGTGTGTGTGTGTGTGTGTGTGTTTCACTCAACTTCATACAAGTTGGTGGTCTATAGTCAAAAAAGTAAAAACTATGAAAAATAGGTTGTACAGGATTTTTTAAAACGAGCAGGAAAAGTTGAACAATTTTTTATATCCTTTTGATCACTGCTGGTGTTTTTTCAACATGGGAAGACACAGAACATAAATTATTTTACTGCAAAAAGTGGTCAGTGTCAATCCATGACAATGTAGAATATTGGAGGAAAATAGTAATGGTCAATGTGACACCTTGGAAAAGCAGAACATTTGATTTATTCTGGGTAATGGAACACGAGAGCTTGCGCTGAATTAAAAAAAAACAGTTCAACAATCCCACACTGACTCGTGTTGAACATGTGGCAAAAATTCACCCTTGCTGTACCACATTATTCATAGAATGCTGATCTGAGAACAAGACACATATTGTGCTGAATCATTCATGATGGGCTTGTATGAGGCTGTTTATTCTGAGACACCTCTAGTCTGAAGAGGAGCCTTCTGGACTATCTGATCCAAAGTTAGGGAAACAAGGAGTATAGCTTGGTGCCTGTTTCTTGAACCTATTCTCCAAGGGGACCTTATTCTGTCTTCTGTATGGGTCTAGGGTTTACAGTTATTCATTTAGCTGACACTTTTTTCCAAAGCAACTTACAGTGTTAAGGTACTTACAATTATTTTACCAGTTTATACAGATGGGTAATGTTACAGAAGCATCTTAAGAGTAAGTACCTTGCTCAAGGGTACTACCACTAGAAATAAAGACTGAACCTGCAACTTTTGGGTCTAAAGGCAGTAGATTTTACCACTATGCTACCAGCTGTAGAAAGGGTCATGATTAGGGTTTTGGTTAGAGACAGAGTTAGGGTTACAGTTTGGGTTAAAGTTAGAGTTAAGCTTAGAGAAAAGGATACGGTTAGGGTTACAGTTTTGGTTAAGGTTACAGTAAGAGCTAGGGTTAAGGTTCAGGTTAGAGATAGGGCAGGGATTGAGTTAGGTTTAGGATTAGGGTCAAGGAAAAGGTTAGGGATAGGTTTAGGCTTAAGGTAAGGGATACGGTTATGATTTGAGTTGAGGGTAGGGTTACAGTTTTGGTTAGGGTTTGAGACAGGGATAAGATTAGGGTTACAGTTGAAGTTTAGGTTATGGTTAAGCTAGGGTTAGCACTAGGGTTTAGGTTAGGGTTGAGGTTAAGCACAGGGGTAGCTTTATGGTTTTGGTTAGAGGTAGGGTTTACTTTTAGGTTAGGATTAGGGTTAAGGATTAAGGGGCTGGGGTTAGGGTTGGAGCTAGGGTTTGGATTAGAGCTAGGGTTATGGTTGGAGCTAGGGTTAGGGTTGCAGATAATGCAATAATACATAGGGAAAGATGTTCAACCCCTCGTGCCAAAATCAAGGGGGCTGGACACAAACCAACCACACCACCAGTACTCCATCCCTCCCAAAACCCCACATACCCCTCACCCCCCACCAAACAGTTCCCTCCACTTAAAAAAGAAAATAAATAAAAATGAGCCCACATCATGGGCAAGCACCATCCTCCTCGCCAGGAGCCACTGCAAGCTCTTTGTTGGGGTTGTCAAGTGGGCACCTTCCTTCGTTGATGTTTCAATGAATTGAGCCCACAACACCTCCAGAAGGCTTAACGGCGAGATCTGGCACCCCAGACCCACCCCCCTCCATGCCCGCAGTGCCATCCCGGCGACTCCACCCACCAAAGGACCTCCCACCCCAGCCATACATTAACCACCAGCAAACCAACCAACACACCACATCAGCATATGGAGGTGACAACAAAACTCAAACCATTTGATGTTCACATAGACGAGTACTCCCCACTCAAGTGTGCTTCCCCCAAACATTCTGCTGCCTCCTCATCCACAACCACTGACTGGATCTTTCTGCTACCTCTGACAAGCTTTTAATCGCTGCTCTTAACGACTGACCCCTGAAACCAAAATCCAACAGTAGCGATGTGGTTGATTTTGCAACAAACCCTCTTACACCAGTCTCCACCTGTCTAATAATGCACTGCCAGCCTCGCTCCCTCACCTCACCAGCCAACTCAGTGTACTTCAGTTTCTTCCTTTCAAAGGCATCTTTAATGCATCTTCGAAGGGTATCGTTAACTCAATTAAGTACACTATCCGTGCGCCCTCGGAGTACATCACAATATCGGGTCTCAATGCCATGACCGCAATGCACTGCGGCATCTGCAGCTGTTTTCCCACGTCCGCTACCAACTTCCAGTCTCGCACGTCACCCCACTTAAAAGTCGTACCGCCGTGTCCACGCGCGTGACATGCAACGTTCTCCCCCCTCCCTCACAAAAGAAATGACCTTATTTCTCCCGCAATGCCGGAGAGGATTGATTTCAACCCGCTTGTTCTCCAACAAGCATGCCATGGATTTTAGCACTTCATTATGCCTCCAAGTATATCTTCCCTGAGATAAACTAACCTTACATGCAGACAAAATATGCCTCAAAGGGGCTATACCACCACACAAGCTGCAAGTTGGCTCTGTGCCTACCCAGCAATAAAGATTCTGTGGAGTAGGGAGAGCATTGTAGGTGGCTCCAATGATAAACTTAATACGACCGGCATCCATAGCCCACAGATCACGCCAGCTAATCTTCCGTTTCTCCGCATGCTCCCAAGCCAAACTTTGCCCTTGCACACCATGTGACATCACAGTTACCCGCCTCGTCTCCTCTTCCCGTTCACAGATAAAACCAATCACCATCTTTCTCCTCTCCGGCAACTACTTACCAGCACCTGACCGACCACATCTCTGTGCTCAAGCGTTGTCTGCACGTGTGCTACAGCTTCCCGTGGATCCCACTTATGTCCTGTTTTTAAACTTACAGGAACCAATCTCACCACTGGGTCTCTTGTACGGTTGGAGCTAGGGTTAGGATAAGGATTAGCGTTAGGTTTAGGGTAGCGTTAGACTTAGACTTAGGTTTAGGGTTAGGGTTGGGGATTGGGTTAGAGTTAAAGGTAGGGGTAAGTTTAGGGATAGGGTTGGGGTAGGGATAGGGTAAGGGTAGTGATAGGGTTAGGTTAAGGGGTAGGGTAAGGGGTAGGGATAGGGACAGGGATAGGGTGAAGGGTACGGTAAGGCTGAGGGATGGGATATGGTAGGGGAATGGAATAGGGTTAGGGCTGGGGAATGATTAGGGTTATGGCTACTGTTGGGGTTAGGGATAAGGGTAGTGATAGGAATAGGGTAGGAGCTAGGGTTAGGGCTGGAGCTAGGGTTAGGGTAGGAGCTAGGGTTAGGGTAGGAGCTAGGGTTAGGGTTGCAGCTATGGTTAGAGTTGGAGCTAAGATTAGGGTTGCAGATGGTGTTATGGTTGGAGCTAACGTTAGGGTTTTAGCTAGGGTAAGGGTTGGAGCTAGGGTTAGAATTGCAGCTAGGGTTAGAGTTGGAGCTAGGGTTAGGATAATGATTAGGGTTAGGTTTAGGGTTGGGGTAGGGTTTGGTTTGGGGTAGGGTTAGACTTAGGGTTAGAGTAAGGGTTTGGGTTGGGGATTGGGATAGGGTTAAAGGTTGGGGTCAGTTTAGGGATAGGGTTGGGGTAGGGATAGGATAAGGGGTAGGGTTAGAGTGAGGGTTAAGGGTTGGGTTAGGGGTAGGGTAAGGGTTAGGGATGGGATACAGTAGGGGAATGGGATAGATATTAGGGCTGAGGAATGGTTAGGGTTATGGTTACTGTTGGAGTTAGGGGTAAGGGTAGGGATAGGGGTAGGGTTGGAGCTAGGGTTACAGTTGATGCTAAGGTGATAGTTGAAGCTGGGGTTAGGGTTAAAGCTAATGTTATGAATAGAGCTAAGTTTAGGATTGGAGCTAGGGAAAAGGTTAGAGTTAGAGTTTGGGTTAGTGTTGTAGCAAGGGCTAGGGATAGAGATAGGGTTAGGAATACAGCTAGGGTCAGGGATAGAGCTAGGGTTACAGTTGGAGTTAAGGTTATGGTTGGAGCTAGGGTTAGGGTTATAGCTAGGGTTATGGATAGAGCTAAGGTTAGGGCTGGAGCTAGGGCAGACCTGGGCATTGTACGGCCCGCAGGCCACATCCGGCCCTTTGGCTGTCGTTGATCGGCCCCCCATGAGGCCAGTGGGAAGTCAGGAATCAAAGTACACACACACACACACACACACACACACACACACACTTTCCGAACCGCTTGTCCCATACGGGGTCGCGGGGAACCGGAGCCTAACCCAGAAACTCAGGGCATAAGGCTGGAGGGGAGAGGACACACCCAGGACGGGATGCCAGTCCGTCGCAAGGTACCCCAAGCAGGACTCGAACCCCAGACCCACTGGAGAACAGGACCCGGTCCAACCCACTGCACCACCGTGCCCCCCGGAATCAAAGTAAATAAATGTATATTATACACACAATGCAATTATATTGCTTTTATTTTGAAGGCGATCGCTAATTATACGTCATTATGCTCGTGTGCGTGAGCCTATGGTGTGTGCGTACGTGCCCGTATTTAATTGGCGATCTGACCTTTACCAGAGGTGCATTAGAGGTAATCCCCAAAATGTCCGCTTAAGAAAAGAGAGATTGATACAGAATGTCAAGTTTTTAACAAGACATGGACTTCTAAGTATTTATTTACCGAAGTCAAAGGTAAAGCAGTGTGCTTAGTTTGTGGAGAAGAGATCGCTGTGTTTAAGGATTACAATTTGAATCGCCACTACATGATTAAACACGCAGAAAAATATAATAACTTCACTGATGCAGAGCGGGCACTGACACCTGAATCTTTGCTAACCAAGCTGCAAAGGCAACAAGGACTTTTTACCAAGCTTTATACATCCAGGGATGGAGCAGTAAAGACCAGCTTTGTGATATCCCACAAAATCGCCAAAAACAGTAAGCGATTTTCTGATGGGGAATTTATCAGAGTGTTTGGTGGGCTCTGCAGCGATAATATGCCCCGAAAAGAAAGAAGCATCTGAGAATGTGCCCCTCTCTCAGCGAACCGTAACAAGACGGATGGAGGACATCGCGCTAAATCTGGAGATTCAGCTGCAAACGAAAGCGGACAATTTTAACTTTTTCTCTTTAGCTCTAGACGAGAGCTGTGATGTTCGCGACACAGCCCAGTAACTCATCTTTGTGCACGGAATAACGGAAGACTTTGAGATTACGGAGGAGCTGGCAGCAATGCGGGCAATGAAAGGCACAACCACGGGGTCTGATTTCCTCACGGAGGTGAGCGCATGCTTGGACAAGCTGGGGCTGAAATGGGACAAACTGGCTGGTGTTACAACTGATGGTTGTCCAAATATGACTGGGAAAAATGTCGGACTTTTGAAGCGGATGCAAGATGAAGTGACTGAAATGAACCCAGACCAGAAACTTGTATTTTTGCATTGTATTATACACCAGGAGGTGTTGTGTAAATCAGTGCTAAAAATTGACCATGTTACTGATGTTGTAACTAAAATAGTTAACTTCATCAGGGCAAGAGCACTGAATCACAGACAGTTTCAGCTAGTGTTAGGGTTGCAGCTAAGGTTAGTTTTGGAGCTAGGGTTAGGGCTGGAGCAAGGGTTAGGGTTGGAGGTAGGTTTAGGGTTGGACCTAAAGATTGGGTTGGTGCTAGGGTTCAGGTTAGAGCCATAGACAGGGTTAGAGCTCGAGTTAGAGTTTCAGCTACGGTTAGGGTTGGTGGAAGGGTTAGGGCAGGAGCTAGGGTCAAGGTAAGAGCTAGGCTAAGGCTTAGAGCTAGGGTTAGGTTAAGGTTTGGAGCTTAGGTTAGGGCTGGAGCTATGTCTTGGGTTGGACCTAGGGTTAGGGTTGGAGCAAAGGTTATAGCTGGAGCAATGGTTAGGGTTGGAGCTACGGATAGGGTTTGAGCAAGGGTTAGGCTTAGAGCTAGGGTTAGGGTTGCAGCACATCTTAGGGCTGCATCTATGTTTCGGGTTGCAGCTTAGTTTTGGGTTGGAGCTTGGGTTAGGGTTGGAACTAAGGTTGGGGTTTTAGCTAAGGATTGGGCTGGAGGTAGGTTTAGGGTGGGAGTTATAGATAGGGTTGGAGCTAGGGATAGGGTTTCACCTAGGGTTAGGGTTGGAGCTAGGGATAGGGTTGCAGCTAGAGTTAAGGCTGGAGCTAGGATTATGGCTGGAACTATGGTCAGGGTTGCAGCTAGGGTTAGGTTTGGAGCTATGGTCAGGGTTGCAGCTAGGGTTAGGTTTGGATCTAGGGTTAGGGTTGGAAGTAAGGTTGGGGTTTTAGCTAAGGATTGGGCTGGAGGAAGGTTTAGGGTGGGAGTTATAGATAGGGTTGGAGCTAGGGATAGGGTTTCACCTAGGGTTAGGGTTGGAGCTAGGGATAGGGTTGCAGCTAGAGTTAAGGCTGGAGCTAGGATTATGGCTAGAACTATGGTCAGGGTTGCAGCTAGGGTTAGGTTTGGAGCTATGGTCAGGGTTGCAGCTAGGGTTAGGTTTGGATCTAGGGTTAGGGTTGGAGCTCTAATTAGTGTTTGAGCTTAGGTAAGGGTTTGAGTTAGGGGTACGGTTGCAGCCAGGGTTAGGATTGCAGCTAGGGTTAGGTTTGGAGGAAGGATAAGGGTTGGAGCTTGTGTTAGGGTTGGAGCCAAGGTAAGAGCTGCAGCTACAGTTAGGGTTGATGCTTAGGTTAGGGCTGGAGCTATGGTTAGGACTGGAACCAGGGGAAGGGTTGGAGCTAGGGTTAGGGTTGGAGCTATAGGTAGGGTTAGAGCTAGGGATAGGGTTGAAGCTAAGGTTAGGGTTGGAGTGAGGATTTTGCCTGGAGCTATGGTTAGGGTTTGAGCTAGGGTTAGGTTTGGAGTTTAGACTAGGGCTGGAGCAATGGTTAGGGTTTGAGATAGGGTTAGGGTTGCAGCTAGGGGTAGGGTTGGAGCTATAGGTATGGTTAGAGGTAGGGATAGGGTTGGAGCTGGGGTTAGGCTTGGAGCTATGGTTAGGGCTGGAGGTACAGTTAGGGTTGGAGAAAGGGATAGGGTAAGAGCTAGAGATAGGGATGGATCAAGGGTTAGGCTTAGAGGTATGGTTAGAGTTGAAGCTTGGGTTAGGGCTGCAGCTAGGGTTAGGGTTGCAGCTAGGGTGAGGGTTCGAGTTAGGGTTAGGGTTGGAGCTAGGGTTGGGGCTGGAGCTATGGTTAAAGTTGGAGCTAAGGTTGCGGCTAGGGTCAGGGTTGCCGCTAGATTGAGGGTTTTGGCTAGGGTTAGGGTTTCAGCTAGGGTAAGTGCTGGAGCGCAGGTTGGAGCTGGAGCTATGTTTAGGGTTGGAGCTTGGGTTTAGAGATGGAGGAAGGGTTAATGTTAGAGCTAGAGTTAGGGTTAGTGCCTGTCTTAGTGCAGGAGCTATGCCTAGGGCTGGAGCTATACTGAGGGTTGGAGCTAGGGTTAGGGCAGGAGCTATGGTTAGGGTTGGAGCTAGGGTTAGGGTTGGAGCTAGGGTTGGGGTTGGAGCAAGGCTTAGGGCAGGAGCTATGGCTAGGGTTGGAGCTAGGTTTAGGGCAGGAGCTATGGTTAGGATTGGCTCTCGGGTTAGGGTTGAAGCAAGGGTTATGGCTGCAGCTAGGATTAGGTTTAGAGCTAAGGATAGGGTTGAACCTTGGATTCAGGTTCGAGCTATGGTTAGCGTTAGAGCTCGGATTAGGTTTGAAGCTAAGGACAGGGATGGACCTAGGGTTAGGGTTGCAGCTATGGTTAGGGTTGGAACTAAGGTTACGGCAGGAGCTATGGTTAGGGTTGGAGCTACGGTTAGGGTTCCAGCTAGGGTTATGGTTAGAGCTAGAGTTAGGGTTTCAGCTAGGGTTAGTGTTGGAGCTTAGGCTACAGTTGCAGCTAGTGTTAGGGTTGGAGCGAGGATTATGGCTGGAGCTATAGTTAGGGTTCGAGCTAGAGTTAGGCTTGGAACTAGGGTTAGGACAGGAGCTATGGTTAAGGTTGGAGCTAGAGTTAGGTTTTCAGATAGGGTTATGGTTACGGCAAGAGGTAGGGTTTCAGCTAGGGCTAGCGTTGGAGCTAAGGTTAGGGAAGGAGGTAGGGTTAGGGTTGGAACTAGGGTTGGGTTGGAGCAAGAGATAGGATTAGAGCTAAGGTTAGGGTTGGAGCAAGGGTTAGGGAAGGAGCTAGGGTTAGGATTGCAGCTGGGGTTAGGGTTGGTGGAACGGTTAAGGCAGGGGATATCATTAAGGTTGGAGCTAGGGTTAGGGGTGCAGCAGGGGTTATGGCTGGAGCTGAGGTTAGGGTGGGAGGAAGGGTTAGGGCTGGATAAAGGGATAGGGCTGCAGCAAGGGTTAGGGCTGGAGCTATGGCTAGAGTTGGAGTTTGGGTTACGGTTGGAGCTAGAGTTCTGACTGCAGCTAGGGCTAGGGTTGGAGCTAGGGTTAGGGCTGCAACAAGGGTAAGGTTTGGAGTTGTTGTTAGGGTTGGACCTAGGGTTAGAGCTGGGGCTATGGCTTGGGTTGGAGCTATGGTTAGGGTTAGAGCTACCGTTAGGGTTCTAGCTAGGGTTATGGTTAGAGGTAGAGCTAGGTTTGGAGCTTAGGTTAGTGGTGGAGCATAGATGGCACTATGGCTTCAGTTGGAGCTAGGGTTAGGGTTGCAGCAATGGTTAGGGTGGAAGCCAGGGTTAAGATTGGATCTCAGGTTTGGGTTAGAGCTAGGTTTAGGGTTGGAGGTAGGGTTAGAGTTGGATCTAATGTTAGGATTAGAGCTAGAGATAGTGTTGGAGCTTGGGACAGGGTTCGAGCTATGGTTCTGGCTGCAGCTACGGTTTAGGTTTGAGCTTGGGTTAGGACTGGACCTAAGGTCAGGGTTGGAGCTAAGGATTGCGTTGGAGCTAGGATTAGGGTTGGAGCTATAGATAGGTTTAGAGCTATAGATAGGGTTTCAGAGTGGTCTTTGGTTTCAGCTAGGGTTAGGGTTTCAGCCAGGGTTGGGGTTGCAGCTAGGACTAGGTTTGGAGCTTGGGTTAGGGTTATGGTAAGGATTAGAGTTAGAATTGCTATAGGGTTACTGTTACAGTCAGTGTTAGGAGTCGGGTTGGAGTTGATGTTGGGTTAGGGTTAGGGTTAGGGTTAGTGTTGGAGTTGGGTTAGTGTTACGGTTATGGTTAGGGTTAGGTTTGGGGTTAGGGTTAGTGTTTCGAGTGGCGTTATGAGTAGGCTTAGGGTTGGGGTAGGGTTACAGTTACGGCTAGGTTATGTTTAGGGTTGTGGTTACGATTAGGGTTATGGCTGGGGTATGGTTAGGGATAGAGTTAGGGATAAGGTTGGAGTTAGGGGTATGGGGAAAGTTAGGGTTATGGTTACAGTTTGGATTAAGATTAAGGTTGGGGTTTTGTCAGGGCTATGGTTAGGGTTATTATTAGGGATATGTGTTAAAGCGCTCTGTGTAACTACGTGAGAAGAGCGCTGTATAAAAAATAAAAATAATAATAGTTAGGGTTAGTTTAGGTTAGGTTATGTTTAGGTTAGCGTTAGGGTTCAGTTAAGGTTACATCAGCATTTGTTTAGGTTTAGGGTTAGTTCTGGTTCTCTTCGGGTTAGGGTTGGGGTTGGGGTTAGAGTTAGAGGTAAGGGTAGGGATAAGTTTAGGGTTGGGATAGGGTAAGGGTTAGGGTTCAGGGTTGGGTTAGGGGTTAGGGTACGGTTAGAGTTTCGGTTTAGGTTAGGGATGGGGTTAGGGGTATGGATAGATTTATGGTTTTGGTTAGATTTAGGGTTTACTTTTAGGTTCAGATTAAGGTTTAGGATAGGAATAGGGATAAGAATAGTGTTAGGGGTAGGGTTAGGGTTAGAGTTAGGGTAAGAGTTAGGCATGGTGGCACAGTGAGTAGCGCTGCTGTCTCACGGTGCCTGAGTGGTGCGAGAGAACGTGAGTTCCATCCCCACTCAGTCTGTGTTGAGTTTGTGTGTTCCCCTCGTGTCTGCATGGATTTCCTCTGGGTGCTCCAGTTTCCTCCCACAGTCCAAAGACATGCTCTTCAGGCTCCCCCATAGTGTGTGAGTGACAGAGAGAGAGTGTGAGTGTATGGATGAGGGACCCATTGTAAGTAATGTATCTAGCAGTGTAAGTCGCTGCGGTGAATAAGGTGTGTGGGCTGATAACAATACATAGTATCCATT
The DNA here is from genome assembly GCF_900964775.1 of Scleropages formosus. Lineage (NCBI taxonomy): Eukaryota > Metazoa > Chordata > Actinopteri > Osteoglossiformes > Osteoglossidae > Scleropages > Scleropages formosus. The sequence continues at coordinate 19,747,860 of NC_041807.1, forward strand.
GTAAGTTGCTTGGGAGAAAACCGTCTGCTAAGCGAATAAATGTAAATTATAAATGAGTTAAGGATAGCATTAGAGGTACGGGTAAGTTTAGGGATAGGGTAAGGATTAGAGTTAGGGCTAGGATTAAGGATAGGGTAAGGGAATGGGATAGGGTTAGGGTTGGGAATGGTTAGGGTTAGTGCTGGGGTTGGGGGTAAAGTGAGGCTTAGGGTAGGCTTAGAGTTTCAGTTTAGGTTAGGGATGGGGTTAGAGATAGGGATAGATTTATGGTTTTGGTTAGAGCTAGGGTTTACTTTTATTGTAGGGTTAGGGTTTAGGATAGGAATAGGGATAAGGATAGTGTTAGGGTTAGGGTTAGAGTTTAGGTTAAAGTTATGAATGGTTAGGGATAGGGACAGGGTTAGCGTTAGGGTTAAGGTTAGCGTTAGAGTTTGGATTTATGTTACGGTTAGACTTGAAAATAGGTTTAGGGTTTTGGTTAGTGTGGGGGTATGGACGACAGATGGAAGCAGCAGTGGAGAATTGAAGTAGTGGACCAAAAGGTTTATTTTCCTTTACTAAAAAGTATTCTTCAAACACATTAACCCTCAACCAAGTACAAAACAAACATTAAGTTAAAAGAACATGAGGCCTATGAGCCATGGGCTTAACCCCTTATATCAACATTAATGCATAACTCTCCTATTCACTGCATGAGAGTGTCTGCATAAGTTTGCATCAATCTCCCTCACTAGTGCCCTAATACAAACCTATATAGCAATAGCTCCGCCCTCTGATTATACCATAACAGCCTCAATTTATTTCAAAATACATTTCCCCCAAAAATTACATCTAAAATAAATACTTAAATACTAAAACATACAAACAATACTAAACATTTTTTACTATAAAAATCCCTACATACATCTTATAAAAACATTTCACACTACACAGTAAAACACCCCTGCCTAGTTGGTTGTGCCCAAGGACTCCCCCCTAGATATACCCCAAATAGTTGACTCCATCGGGTTTACAACACAAGGCACCAAACACAACAGAACACCAGACAGCTACATGGTAAGGAAAAAGTCTACAGAAATGTTCTTCTAAAAACAATAAATACATTCACTCTCCACACAGTTACATATACCTGCCATATCTTTATAAAAGAAATATTAGTTAATGACAACCAGACAGATACCGGTAGGCCTTTCCCGGCACCCAATCTAGTTCAACAAACAGTGTTAAATGGAATACGAAACCAGAACAAACAATATAACAATACAAGATAAAATGCATGCGACAGGCAACAGCAACAAGGTTCAGCGTTACATTGTTGGTACTTTGCTGGCATCTTGCTGATTCCTTGGAACAACTTGCCTGTCACAGCTCAGTCTGTGACAGTTAGTGTTAGGGTTTGGGCACTATATCCTCCTGTGCTCTCAGTTCTTCAATGATACAATTTTCTTCTGCTTCAAACTGAGGTGCCTCTACCAAGGAAATAAGCAAGAGAACAGAATACAGTATGAAACCAATGTGTTGTGCAGAGAAAGGTTGGAACACAATGTTTGTGTTGGGAAAAAAAAAAGACTCATCTCACCTGTCTTTATTAGATCTAAAATCCTACCAAACAGACCAGACTGACGTGAGCATGCACACAAAACCGAGTTCCAGGCCTGCCTCGACTGTCGGTGTCATGGAACCCCTAGCAGTAGCTGAGAGCTCATTCCCCCCCACAGTCCTCCTCACTCTCCTGGTCTTTCCTCATCTTTTGTTTTTGGAGAATAAACTTTTCATTGTGGGGCAAGATTCCTGCACCTCTGCCTCCTCATTGTCTTTACTTTCTTCCTCCTCTCTCTGTCCATCTTTCACCCTGTCCTGACCCTCTCCCTCTGCCAGAAGGGTTTTGTTGTGCTTCATCAGTATCTAATGTTGCAGGTTTTGGTGGCTCAACACTTCATGACAGACTTTGACACATGGGTTTTGACACAAGCATCACTGCAGTCAAGCCTAGGGCTGCTGACCTAGAGGCCTGAGGTCAGATGTTTGATCCAGTTGCCAAAAAGTCACTTAATTTATCTTACTGTTCTAACTGAAACTTCTTCAGACTTTTTCTGTACGTGAAAGCTGCTGGATGTCTGCTAGACTTCCACACCAATGTTAATTTGCTTTGCTGCACACTGTCATTTGGTCAGCAGAAATCTGTCAGGGTGACTTCTATTCCAGATGTACTAACTAGTGTCTTTTTAAGATGTCAGGACAAATCATCTGATTAGTTGATTATTTTGGGACATTGATAATCACCGGTTTACTGTATAATATTGCTGCAGCAAAATGAATTACATGTACCAGCTCAGCATAAAGACAGTACAGCCTCTCGCATAATACGTGGGCTCAGCTGCTCGGATCCATGACAAAGCCAAGAAAGCTGAAGCTCCCTCGCTCACCAGAGGCTTTGTTTGCTTCCCATCTCCTCGCTTACCACCGTTTTGCGATACGTGAATTCTCACTATGTTCCATTTAAGAGCCTAATCATGTACTTGCAATGCGTTGAATAATAATCGGCTCTAGTCCTGCACGCCATGCCTTTAAGTCTTTTTTTTTGCTACAGTTACCTACAGGAATTGTGCAGCTGTAGGGATTGCATTCTCCACAATGTTAGCGGTGGGAGATTAACAACAGGGACAATGGAAACAGATCCAGCATGAAAGAGAAGGGTGTTCTTCGACTTGTCAGTTACCCAACATCAAAAACAATCTCTGTGTTCAGCACTCGGTATGTTTTTTTTTCCCCCCAAGTAAAACTGTGTATCCTGCATTGTTTGGCTTTGCCCACACTCCTTGCCAGGTGAGCAGAACACACATGCAGAGTAAACACTGGGCTCCCCTGGTAATATGGGTCCCATGCTCCTGCTAAAGAGGAGAATTGAGATGCGTGGGAGACGTGTGAAGGAGTGAGGAGGAGTGAGGAGGAGTGTGCTCGTGTGAAGAGCTGTAAGGATAAGCGTGCCGCACAGACGCTGCTTCATCCTGTAGACCCTTTCGTCTTTCCAGTCTTCACTCTCCTCTATTCTAACTGCGATCTTTGCATAGTGACATGACTTTTACATTTTATTAAATAGATGTAAATAGTTGTGTCAGACTGCGGGACATCAGTCTATGTATGTATCGTGAAATGGCATATATTTCTGCTTATGCCTGTATTTAATTTATTAAGCCAGATTTCTCGTTGCCTGTTTGTTACCTAGAAGTATGATAAATTTGTGTAACCCTATGGAAAAAGCTATTTCTTACCCAAAATGTGTCAAATAAATTTTACACCTGACTTCACAGGGCACATAAAAATCCATAGTAAAAGTACTAAACCTTGTAATTTAGTTTAAACACCTCCTACTCTTTACTGGGGGGGTGCAGCAGGTTGGGCCAGGGCCTGCTCTGTGGTGGGTCTGGGGTTCAAGTCCTGCTTGGGGAGCCTTGCAATGGACTGGCGTCCCGCCCTGGGCGTGCCCCCTCCCCCTCCAACCCTGCACGCTATGTTGCCGGGTTAGGATCTGGTATGCCGTGACCCTGCACGGGACAAGCGGTTTCAAACTCTGTGTGTGTGTGTGTGTGTATGTGTACTCTTCATTGTACACAAAGTCTCTCAGAAGACACAGGTGGTGTTAGATGTGATGTCTGGTTCTGCAGACATCTGAACGCATCCAGTTCTGGGTTTGGAAATCTGCTGTTGACCCTCAACTGGTATAACCGACTCGACTTTAAGATTGACTTTTCCTGAACCTCACCTGATTTCCGTCAGCGTTTCATGAAAAATGCAACAAGAGACATGAACAGAGGACTCGTGCTTTGCAAGAGCCTCACAGCTGAACATCACCACAGCGAGCGCTTCCCTAATCGGTGTCCACAGAGGCTGAGCTGCTGTCCTTCTCTGCGTTTTGATACTTCCTGACAGAAAGACTACGTGAACCAGTGAGACGTGAGGCGCTGTGCATGCGAGAAAATCACAGGGTCGAGTGTAGTCATGACCCCCTATATTCAGATGTCCTGTTTTACATCAGATGCAGATGCTGCGGGATGACCTCGCACCCTGCTTCCAGTTTGATGAGCAGTAATGTGGTGTGTTCAGTGTTGTTCATAACACACTTGCCAAAACATAATCATAGTCATTAGTCTGTAGTCATTCCCCAACAGAGTTATGTACTGAAGGTCTGAACAGGATAAATTAAATAAATGCATAATAATATATACTAAATATATGCTTAATCTGTGCATTTGGTTGTTTAAGACTTGTCTTTCAAATTCAGAAACATCTTGACTATAAATGGTGCTGGATTCAATGATGTCTAAAAAAAGTTGGATGGGGTGACAAACAGGTGTGCTCATATCTTATACCAGATTTTAAAAGGGTGAAGGGAACATTTATCTCCTTGTCGCCTTTGCTTGTGATACAAGTTGGAGCAAGTTGGATACAAGTTGAAATTAACTTTCCCCAAAATTTGTTCAACACACCAAGCTGTAATATTTTATCGGAACCAGGCAGCCAACGAAAAGGATTTACTGTGAAGCTGAAGGGAAGGGAAGGGAAGAATTACCACTGATTCAAAAGCAAAAGTCCTCTTCTTATTGAGAAAACTAACTTAAAACTACCTTCGCCATCCTGGACATCAAGGTCAAGAGCAAGAATGAGGCTCATATTTTCAGGATGATGTGCCACCCCACATCTCGATCTGCCTCCCCCCTACAACTGGAGAGTGATTGTCAGTCAGGAGCCCTAAAACCTGAACTCTCCTCCATTGAAAAATACATATTTCATTCTCCTTGGTATTCTACCCTTTTCTGTAGTCGTGATACAAAGACTTCAAAGGTGTGCAGCATTTTAAGTAAAATTGCAGCATTGCTCTAAACTCATCTCTGTAGATGTTCTTTTATCAAGACACTTTAATCTTCCATGGGATGCTGTTCACTGCAGAATCACTGAGCTGTAACATTACCTGAATGTAAACGGGTTGAGTGGTCTTGATGTACTGTATCACACTTTCCATCCCAAGGAAATGGCCCTTTCCAAGCCTCTCCGCACACTCTCTCTACTGAAGTCACTGAGTTTCTAAAGGAAAACCTCTCTGTTCACCTCCTGTCACATAAGTATGAGCCCCAGGTGGTCACGCTCTCACCAACCCATCATCCTCAACTACCCAGACAAACTAGCCTATGAGGTCTTCACCTCCTTCTGAAGGACTAAACTGTAAAATGCAAGTTTCACCAGCCTGTGTAGAAACACCTCCAGACTGCAGTCTGTGAAAGTAAGCAGAAGTCAGCTTTTGTCCTTCGCTGAAGTGAATCAGAGTAAAATTATATTAGTACAGAAACTCTGTGACAAAACCTTGGCAGGTCGGTCAGTGTGATCAGTCACGATCAGTCACTTCCGTCCAACATTACCAGCTAATAAATACATGCTGATAATGAATGACTTTTTGTTCTTCTTCACTACAGCTGCGTTTCCTCTCATGGTTTTTGTCCATCTTCACTCCAACTGCATTTCCACCGGATTTAGTTGACCTCCACTGAAGGTGGGTGGTGATTGTATCTGACAGAGAGGTCCTGCAGTGAAGGCTTTGTTCCATGAACCCTTGAACCCTTGATCCTTGTACCCATTTCTTTCACTCATTCACTTTCCATAAACGCTGGTCTTTGTCAGGGTTGTGGCAGTCCGGAGCCTATCCCAGAATCAATTTGTGCTAGATTGGGAGGTGTTCACCCTCGATCGGATGTCAGTCCATCAAAGGGTATATTAGTTTTTCTTTTTATAGTATTCTTATGCATAAACTGTTTTCACACAAATGATTTGGTCATTGATATAGGTGATTGCAAACTTTTTAGCATTATTATGCACCACTCACCATGCCTCCAGGCATGCATTTCATTTATGTTTAGTGTCATCGTAGGACATGTGTTGCCATTCTGTTTGGGCCGTGAGGAGTTCAAGTCACTCAGGGTGCAAGAAGTTGCCTTTGTATGTGTACTATAGTGTCCAGCTGTGGTGGAATCTTGGCTTGCTTACAAGAGTTTAGGCCAAAGGTGACAATAGGGTAGGATACCATCATGTCTAGTTAAGAAGAGAATCAATAATTTTCCAGCCCAAGGATTTTCCAGCTCAAGGATTACAGCCTACAGAGAGAGCTGAGATGAACACAACAGGCTTTTGATGCCAACAAACACTTTAAGCGTTGGGATTCCCTGTCGCTGCTGACTTTTCAAAGCAGTGAGAAAAAAAACATTTTAACAAGCAACATTTTTCTTTACCAAGCAACCATGATAGCCATGAAATTATTCTATAGTTGTAGTCCTGTAATGCTAATATTCAATTTGAAGTGTACTGATATGACCGATTTTTTTAAAGCATCAAAAGCAGCATCTTGCACCAAAGCACTGGTTCTTAATGTGCTACTGAAAGGTATGACCGTGCTTCTCTCTGAAGTCGCAGGAATCCATCGGGGAGTCAACACGCCCATTTGTGAGGGATTTTCAGCATGAAGGATGTGGCGTGCCTGAGGGATAAACTCCGCCAATCACTTTGCACAGATCCGCTGAAGGAGTTGGTCCACGGATGTGTTCACGTAGCTTGAAGTCAGGACAAATTTGCTGCAGTACCCTGGGACAGGGAGCATGCAGCAAAGTGTCAGCAGTGTAAAACCATCAGTGTACTTCTGACCTGTGTCAGTCTCAAAGGGTATAACCTTCAAGGACATGTAAATTTGAACAGGGAAAAGGTCAGGGTGTTTTTTCAGTTACTGGGTAAAAAGTTTATTCAGAAGAGACTCAAGTAGTTATTCCCATATCTTACAGTTACATACTGCAGCAGGTAGTGCAGTGATTAGCCTTAGAGGAAGAAGGTTCTAGAGCTGGGTTTCAGATGGAATCCTTTATTCTGCTGTTGTATCATTCAGCAATGGTTGGCTTACACTTAACTACTCCAATAAAAATTTGTAAGCTGTATAAATGGGTAATAAGTATTTCAGTATATAAATTCAACATTATATGTGGCATTGGGCAAAGGTGACAGGCAGAATATCTAAATTCTATGTGAGGCTCCAGGTAGCCTAGTGGGTTAAGCAGTTACCTTTTCATTTGTAGCTCCTTTGATTGTCCTCACTAGCTGTAGTACACATGAGCAAGTGCTTCCCAGCTGTATAAATACAAGCCTGACATTGTATGACACCTTGGGCAATACTAAATGGAAACTGTACAGCTCCTCAACAGAACAGATTAAGAACAATTCCACAAAGTTGGAATGAAAAAATCACTCCAGGAACTATTTTTTCAAACTTTAGTCTCACATGTCTACAGCTGTGCCTCGAAACATAAACAAACTGTTCCCATCAACCTGCCACATCTGAAAGATTTTCAGAACATCTCCACAAGCTGCAATTCCTGAAGCCAAACTGAAAGCCAGGCCTTGACAGTGTAATACTTGAGCACTGATGAATTTGGCACATAATATGATAACGCCAGGGTCATTATGCTTCTGATCACATAACTGCTTTTTTATTTATGTCACGACTCACTGTGTCTCTTGGACCAGTGGCCTACGGCACAGATGAGCTTTCGGAATTTCACTGGCAGCTGAATCACACACCTTAAGGCTACAAAGCTGTTTAAATCTTCCTTGTGTTTATTCACAGCTATTTAGACTCTTGCCGTTAATTTGCAGGTGGGTCATAAGGAGGGGCAATAAAGTCTGGTGCACACAGAGTTCAAGTGTAAAGAAATGAGCTCATCCTGTTATATATGCAGTCACTCAGTTCTTCTGAAAAAAAAAATATTACAAATGCAAGCCAAATTTTGTCATTTTTGAAAATCACAACCACATGATCACTGAACTCCTATATCTGTTTCCATTCACAGCCAGGAATAGATTACAACCTCTAGCCGTCCTTTTCACAGGTTTTTACACCAAGTGGTCAGACATTCCACAGTCTAATGCAGTTATTGCACAGACAGCTCTGAACAGTGTTTTGAAGGGAGACCTGAAGAGTTACAGTCAGAGTACTAAAAATGAAAAATCTCTTGTAGGAGGAAGTTTTTGTGCATGCAAATGTTTCAATCTTGTTCGTCATTTTGAAGCTATGGTGAATCTGGGGCTAGAGCTCATGCACATTAGTGGGGTTGATCTCGAGGCCAAAACGTCCTCTTTGCAGGGCTCTTGGCTTGTGCTCGCAGAATTGTCCCACATGAGAGGTGCCCAGGGGTAAATGCAGCACACATGTGGGGGGTGCGGGACAGTGCTATCTGGTGGTCAATAGAACGACCTCGACATGCTGAAACAAGCATTTCCTTCAGCTCTCACCACCTTTACCTTATTCCACTTCCTGGGACCCATGAGTACAGTAGAGAATATAAATTGTGACCTGAATACCTACCAGTTGTTAACAACTGCTTGGCTGGGCTGGACCTTAGCTAAATGCTTCTCTAGGACTGGACAAGCAATGCCATCATGCTCTTTGATAAAGAAATGTTTTCTGGGATCACCTCTGACCTCATCCAGCCAAGGGCACAATGATATGTCCAACAGAAGCAAAGTGATAGACAGAGATTTGGATACTGAGAAAGGATGGGAAAGAACTGATTGCACTGGATAGCATTCAAACCAGAAGAAGAGAAGCATTAGGCAGGAGAAAGGGGATGGAGCCAAACTGACAAATAGCCTCAACCAAAGTATCAGTAAGACATGTTTCATGGGCCCACTTCCCCTGCATACTACACCTAAAATTTTTTACGCCACTGGAATATTTCTTGGTTCCAACACACACAACACACTTTCACTATAACTCATTGAGATTTGAAGTGCATTTTTTGTAATCATTCATGTTTGGTATCTCTTGTCTTTGCCCTTCTCCCTGTTTCCAGCTCTCCGTCTCTGTCTTGCATGTAAAGTGAAGCTTTTTTGGGAAGGGACTTGGAATGCAGACCCCCAGAGTGAGATGATGGGAGTCATGCCTAAATGCCTCTCATGTAGATACTGGACTTCCTAGCTTCACCTCTGGAATATGGTCAAGGCAGTAGCCCAGTGGCCGTCCAGTGCAGCTAAATCATCATCCAGCAACCTGCGAACAAGTGACAGTGCAGTGTGACAAACCGTGTCTCATACCCTACTTCATCCCACTGAAAGACTGAGAAAACTACAGGCTATAAATTCTGCTCAGCCCAAAGTGATGATCTAATTTGAAGCATTGTTGCTTTATCATTTGTTCTGAACTGCTTCGCAGCTGTTTTATGTTGCAATACCTCTCCTTGCTACACACATTCCTTGCCTGTTCCCATTGGGGTTTGTTATTTTTCTTGCCTGTTGCTGTACACTGCTTACAAATAAAACAGAAGCATCGGATTTGTACATGATTGTTTCTGAAAATGGCATTCAATGGGCAGCAAATCAAGTTGTAACAGTTTCCTTCTAGTGTACAGGCATAGGACATCTGGCAGTTTTCTCATATTTGTCATGCAGTGTTGATTACTTAATTTGCTGCACCATCTCATCAGATGTGTTTTTTTTTCTCAGGTTATATTCAGTTGCGAGAAAAGTTTGTGAAGGTTTCCAGATTATCTGAAATTCTGCATGAATTGCTCCTCATATGTTATTTGATCTTCTTCTAAGTCGTAATAATTAATAAAAACAGTCTGATTGAACAAACAACACACATAAAATTTTACTTTGCCGTATCTTTCTTGAACAAAAGAGTAAAATAATTAAGATGATTCATGGAAATGTATGCAAACCTTTATACACGAAACTTTCTGTTAGTGCTGATCAGACCTGGATTTAGGAGGTATTTTGGCCTATTTCTTTATGCAAAACTTTTTCTGTTCATGTATTATAGTTTTGCAATGTTTTGCTTTAGATTGTGCCATGGTATTTCAGTGGGATAAACGTCAGGACTTTGACCTGACCATTTGGAATATGGAATACAGAATTTCTTCTGTTTGAGCCACTCTTGTTGATTTACTCTTGTGTTTTGGATCACTGTCATGTTGCATAACCCAGCTTCTTTCTGTCACAGAGACTCCCAGACATCCTGCTGAAGAATTTCTTGAAACAACTTGGAATTCATTGGTCCCTCAATGACTGCAAGCTGTCCAAGCATTGAGGTAGCAAAGCAGCCCTGCACCATTACACTCCCTCCACAAGTCTTTACAGGTGAGGTGAGGGTTTGATGTCGGTATGCAGAGAGAAATATACGGTGTAAATTTAACAAAAATTTACCAAAAATTTCAACTTTCGTCTCATCTGTCTAAAGAATACTGCTCCAACAGCGTTGTGTTACATCCAGGTGGTCTTTAGCAATCTTGAGATGAGCAGCAATGTTTTTTGGAGAGCAGTGTTTTCCTCCAGGGAAACCTCCCATGAACACCACTCTTGTTAAGTGTTTTTTTTGTTTTTTTTTTTTTTTTTTTTAAACGGAAGACCCAGAAATTATCAAATGGAAAAGATGCCTGCAGATTCTTAGATGTCACCTTAGGGTTCTTTGTAACATTTTCTAGGATTGCATGGCATGCTCTTGCACTGATCTTTGCTCAAAACCCACTCCCAGGGAGAGAAGAAACAGCACCTAACATCTTCCATTTGTAATCTTCTTGACTGTGGACAGATGGAGGCCCAAGTCTTTACAAATTCTAATCTGACTTTCTCCAGTCTTATAAGCTTCAACAACTGCTCTTCTGAGCTATTATGGAATCTCATTTCATCAGGCCACACTGAACCTGAGTAGAATTCTTTTGTGAAGAGCAGACAATCAAAACTGTGTTTTTTTTTTTTTTTTTTTTTACACGTTTCTGTAGTTGTTTAACCTAAAATTTTACACGTGTTCATAATTTAATATGTAAACTCAGTTAAGCAGTGTAGGGGGGTATAGTGGTGTAGCAGGTTTGGCCAGGTCCTGCTCTCTGGTGGGTCTGGGGTTTGAGTCCGGTTGGGCTGCCCTGTGACAGACTAGCGTCCTGCCCTGGGTCTGTCCTCTCCAGCCTTGTGCCCTGTGTTGCCGGGTTAGGCTCCAGCTCAGGACAAGCAGCTTCAGCCAGTGTGTGTGAGTTAAGCAATGTGCTCAAGGACACATTAACCAACACCTGTCTTTATTAAAACTGACAATCTTTTGTCTCAGATCCATTTCCTTCATGTTGTATAATGTGCTACAGTACTCAAGATGACTCTTTTGCAGGCTCTTGGCCACTGCTGCAATACTCAACTCATTGTTCCATAAGCATTACTTACAGTATATAGAGAGACTGCACCCCAGAGGGTTCCTGCTGTTGACCTTTTCAAAAGGTACTTAACCTGAATTGCTCCAGTAAAATATTTTGTTTTATAAATGGACTAAAACTGTCAGTCACTTTCATGAAAAACATCAGCTTGGACATGAAGTTGTACTAATGATAATCAATAATAATTCACTGCTCTGTTAGGGTGCAGCAGTTAATTTGGATAAACAAACCTGCTGATAAGCCGACAGATTTAAAATCTTGCCATCTCATCAGAACACCCCCTGGCCCCACCAGACTAGATTCAGCTGCCTGCAGCATTTCATTCCGCACCATTGGTAGACTGAGCTAATTGCTCATCCCTGATACATCTGACATCTAAGTCCTGCAGTTTGCTTACCTCTGATTACTTCTTATTTCACTTAGGACATCCTACTTTTTTATGAAGTTGTACTCAAACACTTTTACTTGCAGGCTAATAATATACTACATATTAGCATATTCTAACTACGTGACTAGTTAATTAGAAATGTGCTTGCAAGACTATAAATAGTGTTCTTTTCATTTTGTAACAGATCATTTTCCATTCTTGTATTTGAGGAATAAACTTAAGAAATAGAATTTTTAAAAAAATAATTTGCCTCCAATTAAAGTTCAGTCAACTGCTAACTATGTTCTGTTCAAAAGGTTTCTTATCTCTTCTTTATCTGCTTACTTTCAGCAAGGCACACCTGGAGACCACCAATTTATTATGGTCTCGAGGTTTTAAATCCATTATTCAAAAATCAGCATATAATGGGGCACAATACGATTTGTCTACTACGATGAATACATTTCTATCAGTGTTTCACAATGAAGTGTTGCATACTCTAGAAATCATTCAGGTTTTTGAGAAAACTGTTTCTAGGAACAGTTCTCTTTCAGCGAGCTACTATTTCACAAATTGTAGACGGCCTACAGGGAAGACCTCTGCCTTTCAATAAATGAAGACTCCTGATGTGGCTTTGTTCAGCGGCAACACAAGAGCAGCAGCCATTGAACTGTCTGCTGTTGATTTGGCAAGAAATTGCCCTTCTTTCTCTATTTTATTGTTGCTGGCAAAAGGCTTGTAATAGTTGTGTTCCACTCCACATTATTAGTGATTTTAAACAACGTAAGTGCATAAGTGACTCACGTTAAACAAAGCAAACCACTCAGTTTGACAAGACAAAGAAATCACAAAATGAGCAGCACTCTATTTTGGGAGGTGAAAAAAACTGAGCACGTCTGGCTCTTGCTCTAGATGATATGTGACATACTGTAAATTCCAAAATTTATTGCCCCGCAGCCTCTGAAAGGCCCTTTTTTCCTATGTCCCATAAAGTAACACTAGGTTTATAGTGTTAAAAGAAAAAGTGACGTGCATGGTGTTTGTTAAAGGCTTTGAGTTGGGTTTATGGTGAGTTGGGGGTGAATCTTTAACAATTTATGAGGAATTGTGTCTCAAGTGAGAAGAATGTAGCAGACAGCAGCATACAGCAGCATTAGTACCGAAGCCCACCTATTGCTAACACTAGAACACAGCGCATGAAACTCTCATTAATGAAGTACATTCCCTTCTCGGGCAGCTGAGAAGAAGGGTCATACATCATGACGCTTCTTCCCCTAGGCTCCAGGGCAAAAGAGTTCATTTTTTGGCACCATCAACTATTTCTCTGGATTATTTCCTTCCATTAGGGAGGTCCTCACATTATCTGGTGTGTCTGTTTAGAATGAGCTGGAGTGGAGACTCAGGGAAAATAAGACTTTTACAAGGTGTGTGGGGGTGTGGTGGCGTGGTGGTGTAGGCGGTTTGGCCTGTGCCTGCTCTCTAGTGGGTCTGAGGTTTGAGTTCTACTTGGGGTACCTTGCAACGGATTGGCGTCCTGTCCTTGGTGTGTCCCCTCCCCCTCAGCCTTGCACCTTGTATTGTCGGATTAGGCTCCGGCTCGCCGCAACCCTGCTCGGGACAAGCGGTTTCAGTCAATGTGTGTGCACAAGGTGTGTTACATCCACACTTTAGTGTTGCAGAAGGCAATGGTAATGAGAATAAGAGTCCATGAACCGTGGCTGGATGAGCAGCCCAAGAGAAAAAGGAAACATGAAACGGGGTTTATATTAATAAACACTAAACATATTTAAACATCAGTTTCTCCCACTGATGCCGCACCAGAACCGGTGTACACCTGACCAGTCCTTTACCAAGGTGATGACAGCTGAATGGTCCAGCCAGTGCTAAAATCATATGCAGACCATGAAGGGGAACTGACTCACTCTTCTGCTTGATGGTCCACAGCAGGGTGTCCAGTGTGGCCTCCTTCTTAAGAAAATTCAACTGTAATTCTATTGCTTTCTAAACAGCAAGATTAAAGCAGAGAAGAGGATTTTAGAGATGATAGTACATGCTGAAAAGAACTGTTTGATTTTTTTTTGCAAGCCATTTATTTTAACTTATGTAAGAGCCAGTTGCATAAGTAAGGTTTGCTGTAATACACTGGATTGGATTTGTGGGGAGCCATTATCATAACCAGTCATGTTCACTAGGCCAGTTTAGTGTCACAACTTCTGTTGTGAAAGGGTCCACTTTAGATGGAATCCAAATGCAGCCTTAGAATTCTTCTGGATGTTTAGTTCCATTGAGCAACATTAATGATCACATACATTCCTGTACTCAAAGAAGTACAGAAAATGCATGTGCTGTAATGCTATTTTTAATGCTTTGATGTGTTCCATCAATCAGCTGACTATAGATTAAGGAGTGAAACATGACCCCACTCTATGAGGTCCTTCATAAACACAAATGTGATAGATTCTCTTTACAAACTTGCAAGGTTTCTGCACAGAGTCTGTTGTGAAAGGGTGCACTTTAGATGGAAATATTACATTTCACATATCACACAAAAAATGGAAATTTTCATTTCTGCTGTATGCTGAAGAATTCCATGAACTTTGATGGCTCCTCCGAGTCATCTCCATTCCAAGGCTGGCTCATGTATCACACTACATATGCTATTAAAAAGATGCATGAATACATAATTGCCACACACCAGCAAGCGATCAATGAATGCACATCTTTGATGCAGAAGACGCCTCACCGTCGCTACTTTGGCTTCCGCTCTCTCATCGTATCCATGGCAACTCTTTGCGCCTTCAGCTATGAATAAAGGCTTAATACCTCAAATTCCTGTCTTGTCAATACAGAGTTAATTCATATAAAGTCCAGTGGTATCCCAGGAATATAAAGCCCTCTGTAACACATGAAATGTAGCTGGAATTCAAGAACACGGGGGTTAAATACATGGATTTAAGATTTTGAATCATTGTAAGAGGTGAGAGTTGAAGATGAATTTGGAGATGATCTCAGCATATACATTTATATAGTCACTGCCTTTTGTTCCAGCAGATAGAAACTTTGATAGTTGTGAAGTATTGCTGGTGCGTAGCAGCGACAGATGTTGTGATCTTTTAAACTATAAGCAGCTCCTGCTGTGCCTGTTGACTGAGAGGTTTGCAAAGTCAGGAAACAGAGCAGCCTGCAAATATATAATATTATATATAATATATAATATTTGCAAGATCACAGTAGTTTGGGTTTCTTCAAAGTCATCAAAGCTTGAACCCATTTTATGTGCTACGCATGCTCATTGTAAGTCAGGAGAGGAGCACCACCTGGGTGACTGAAAACATGCAAACATGTGTTGCACTTCTCCACCCCTCCATCTGCTCATATGGCTGATTCTGCTGAGTGAGACATGAGAGTAACATGGCTCACTCGGAGAAATTTATGCGTTTAGGAACACGGAGAGCTGGTGCCTGGTTAAGGTGAATAGGTTTTTCTTTTTAAGCACCTGTTCAGCCGTCAGGCGGGTGTTGGGAGAAAAAGAAACAGTCCCAGTTCAGGTGTGTTTGCACTCATAATAAAACACACAGCAGTCCTTGGTCATCTAAACTTATTCATTTTGCAAACACTCAGCACCAAGGTGACTTAAAGTGTAGATGATACTAGTGCATTCCACAAGATCAGCCACGCCATAATAGACACAAGTTCTGCTTTTTTCTGCACTTCTATTTTAAGGGTAATTATTACCCAATTACCATGATATATTTTAGGGATAATTATGTGGCAACACATAAATTTATTTACTTAAACACATATTCTTGTGTATAAACTTGGTGAAGCTGTCAAGGAATGGGGACTGAAGTGTGTTTGAAGAATTGAGCTTTGAGATCTGTCTTGACAATGTGAGGGATTCTGCGCAGCAGAGATGACCAGGAAGCAGTTTCACCACCATGCAGTCAAAAGTGACAAAAGATGTTACCTGCCAAAAGTCAAGGTTTACTAGAAAGTAAAATTACCTGTTTTTTGTTCTATTGAACAAAGGCAGGAAAAGTCTAAAGTGTTTTTTCTTGCTCATCCACAGACTTACAGAGGGAACTTGAGGTGAAGACCATGATAATCACAAACATTTCCTTGCAAAGGATGTAAGAATACTCAGTCTATGTTCCATCACGTCATCAAAAAACTATTAGGGTTGTGGGTTAATAAGAAAATAGAGAGGGACAGGTCAAACTTGAGCTCATGCTTCCTGCACCACACAAAAGCAGTATCCCAAGTCTGATCCCGGTTCTGGAGCAATAAACAGTGTGCCGCTGAACAATATACTGTAATAATGTGTTTCTCAAGTTTCCAGTCTACTGAAATGACTCATGGTAGATTTTCAAGTACTCCCTCAAGGGAAGATGGCTTTGTTTTACATCAGCATGAAAACTGTCAAGGAAAATAGCACATAAACACAGAGAGAAACCTTTAGCCTTGAACAATGCTGTCATCGCAACAGTCCCAGGTGATACTCAACCCCTTAACACTGCTTTGCAAACACTGTGCGCCATTTAGGATTTAATGACAAACTGACAATATGCGCTTTGCCATCCTGGGTTACAAATCCCATCTTTCTTGGCCTGATGAAGATACTCTGCTCTTGCATGTTCATTTGCTCTGTATGAACAGGATTTGCTGTATGGGTTTCAGAAGAGAAGCCCTTGGCTTAGACTTTAGTTAGGTCTATTTAAGCCCCCTTTTAATTCGAAATAGCTCAAAAAACATGCATCTCTTCTCATTTTGTTCCTGTTCCTTAATGTTTATTCATTTATAGTGATTATTATGTAGTGTTTGGCTGACACTTGTTACACACACTGCATTAAAACTACACTCATTCACCCATGTATAGAGCAGAGCAACATTACACACAGACACTATGAACAATTTAGTGTGATCAATTCACCTGAAACAGACTTTTTTGGGCTGTGTGAGGAAGCCCATGTGAACACAGGGAGACAACATAAACACCACACAGACTGAGTAGGGATCAAACCCATGTCTTGTCACAACATTGGGGCACAAGCGCTACACTTTTCTCCTAACTGACTTTCAATGTTAATCAACCTATAATTACACTATTTACCTACTTTAACAGCCAGGTAGCTTTCGACTGGAAGGATTTAGGTGAGATGCCTTGACCAAGGGTACTACAGCACATCCAAAGGCAGTAGCTCCACCCATTACACTATCAGCTGCCTTGTTGAATCTAATCCATCGCTCGGATGTTAGCACATTAGCATTGGCCTTCCTTCGTCTTACCTAAAATTAACACTTAGTGCAATAGAGGCAACCTGAGAGGACCAGGAACACTGGACAGCTCAGTGATCACATTTACCTCATTAGGGGTGTTGCATTTGCACAGACTGAACTCTGCCTCCACACATGGTGTTTGGCATCTAATTGCAGCCCTGAAGCCTGTGCAAAATCTCACCCCTGGAGATGCTGAATATTAGAGAATTAAATAGCAAATAAATTAATTAGGATTGAATTAAATAGAGAATAAAAGGTTTAAAGAGGTGGTACCAAAGGTATGATGTTGATCAAATCATAACTTAAGTCAAAGTATTTGATGGAAGAAAAAAGTGAAGAATTAAGAGGTAGAGATAACAATGATGGTGTGACGGTATGTTGTCCAAGCTCTAGGCGTGCTCTTCATCTCAAACTCAGTCATTCTCTTTGGTCTCCATCTGCTCCCTGTGGAGGAACTCCAGCAGGCTGGAGGCTGCAAGCCTGTCTACCCAGGGGTCCAGCAGTAGTAAAAGCCCTGGATCTCTATTCTTCTGCAGGAAGATGAGATGCATCATCCATCCTTCTTCCATGACAGTGGTATGGACCCTTCAACGTCACCGGAGATGCTCAACGAGGAGCAATTCTGACTTCAAACAATGGAACTAAGTGATCTGTAAAACTTTTAATGAGTAAATTCAAAGCTGTCAGTGTGTTACATTGAAAACAGTTAGCAGGACTAGATGTCAAGTGTTTACTTGAATTCTTCCCTGAGAAAATGAAGCAGGAAAGAAAAGGAAAAGGAAGAACTAATGGGGGACAACTTTGTAGGAGGTGTAAACATTAGACTTATAGGGTGGCTATCAGTGGGACTGAGGCAACTCTCAGAGGACCGCTGTGGAAAGCTAATGCTGTCCACTGTTCTCCATGGCCTAAATACCCGTCCTGGAAATGGCTGTGCTGTGAGATGCTATTTTTGCTGCTGCTCCAAAGGAGAAGCAGGTGAAAGTGACCCTGGGACAGTGCACATCAAGACTTGACAAGGAGATCAGCTTTGGCCCAGAGTACCCCATGTTGAATTGATTACATTAGAGTTGTAATTTTAGAATTTGTACTGCAATGTATGTAAAAATGCCAAAAGGCTGGACCCTTAACAATTTAATGATACCTTTTGCAGAACTAATCACAATACGCTTGTGTGCCGTGCTAATTTTTATGTTTTAATTTTTTTTACCAGTCGTTCTCCATTGTCACTGTTGTGTAATAATTTGTTTCTGCGCTGACATTTTCTCAGGTTAATGAATTCGCAGCTCACTGGAATCAATAGTCTTCTCTTCACATTCATTTTTGCCTCCAGTGAGCCATTCTGAAACCAATAATTATTCAGCTGGCAAGCCTCATCCTCCAGGGTCACTCCAAAATGTATCTACTGTAAGTGAAAAAGTAAGAAGTGAAGAAATAAGAAATCAGCCTCCTAAAACAGTCTAAAATATGTCATGAATCTTCAGGATATGCTTTACATCTCTAAGTGAGAACTGTGATTAAGTGTTGTACTTCAGTGGAAACTGGTAGCATAGCAGTTAGAGCTTCAGCTTCTCAAGCTAAAGGTTGCAAGTTCCCATCCCACCTTCTACTCTAGTACTGTTGAGTAAGGTACTTACCCTGACTTGCTCCAGTAAAATGACCCTACTGTATAAATGTTTTGTAGGCTGTATACTGTATGTCAGAGGCCGAATGTCCTCTCTGTTGCCTATAACGTAAGCATTAGTGGGGTCTCCCCTGTAAAATGTGAGCATTAACCCCTAGATTACACGTCATGACTGCTCCATTGCTGTAGTCATTGTCTGGGGGGGTCCTGTAAAGCTGCATCAGGCGGTGGCCCAGTGGGTATACTTTATAGGTCTTCATAAATCACTGGTGCACAATAGCAGTCATCACACGTCACAGTCGACCAGGTTTAATATGACTCCTTTGATCAAGCAGTGACTCATATGGACGCATGTATGATTTACACTGACATAGTCTACTGGCCTGGTTCTCCTTCCACACGTCAGAATGTTTTTTCTCTGAATATTGTGAACATGGCTTCTTGGAGATCTGTAACAGTGAAGGTTCTCCCAGGGGACCAGAGCAACGTGTAGAACATGTAGAACGCGTAGAACATGCAGAGAAGCTCCTTCAGACTGTATCCATCCAATGTTGTGTGAATCCCTAAGAAAAATCGGCACTCTGCAGTTAACCACTTCTTCCTCCCATCATTCTACAGCGACTTCTTGCTCCAGAAATGTCGATAACTTAGTTTGTGTGCTGGGTGGCCCTCAGTGTACTGACCTCTGGGCATATGTGGAGGCAGTCATGGAGTGCGGAGTGTGCGTAAAGAGCATGCTCACAGAGGTCAGGAATCACCTTACAACAAGTACAGGTGCTCACAGAGTCCCCTGTGGGGGGTAATTTTGTATTACAACCAACAGTCCAAAGGCTGGACTTTTACATTCATTTATTTAGTTGACACCTTTCTCCAAAGCAATTTGCAATGATTTAACTGTTTATACAGATGGAATAAGGTCAGGATTAGGTTTAGGTTTAGGATTTAGGAGTAGGGTTAGAGGTTAATGTTAGAGGTTAGGGTTAGAGGCTAAGATTAGGATTAGAAGTCAGGGTACCTTTCTAAAGGGTAGTACAGTATGAGGTGGGATTCAAACCTGGGCCTCCCAGACCACTACACCTGTTGGCCTTCTAAAAGCAGGAAAGACCAGCTCTCCTCAGTGAGATCCACTTGCGGCAATGAGAAAACCCACAGGGATTCCTGCAGAAGCGGTTGGTTTATGGTTAACCGAAGTGCCAGTGAACCAGTGGAATCTGTCCTGACTGACTACGCAATGAGAGTGAGTTTTTGTGTTTAACGTTAATGTTTCCTCCATTAGCTTTCTACTGATCTTAAAACTGAACCCAACATTTTTTATGTCTCACTTTCACTCCACTTACCTTCTGTTAGAGCTGTCTGTTTTAGCTCTTAAGTAAAGTGGATAAATCGGGGCTGGCAAATTTTTTTTTCGGAATTCTGCAGCCTCACTGATTCTTAGTCCCCAAACCATATGCAGCCTCTTTAATATACAGGAGTAGAATGTACCATCCTACAATTTTTTCGTCCCATTCTCTTGTTTTGGCTGACCAAACAGCATCTGATATTCAAATGTAACCCTAAAGATAAAAATATACAGTACAAAGCTTAGCTGTAACATGAATTAATGGATGAGGCTGACATCACTTTCCATGCAGACAGTGGAGGATGGGGGATGGGGGGCAGAAAGGGGGTGCTCAGCATTCAGTGATGCAGAAGACACCGCTTGTCTAAACAGGAATCCCGGCTGTGAACAGTGAAACCCGCTCGTCTCGTCTGAAATAACAAATTGCGTGACATCTGGTGTCTCCCTTTCTGAAGTGAGGAGCCAAGGCATGCAAATTGTGTTTGGGGAGCAGGAAAAAGAAGCAAAGACAAAAAAAGCACAAACTTGTCGCCAGCTCTTTGTTCCATTAAGCAAGCAGTGAATCAAACATATAATTAGCAGGCCCTAGGGCCAATATGCAAACTCAGTTCTCCAGCTCTTGCTTCGGAGCTATCGCTCCCCTCCGATACCCCCCAGCAGAGTCCCACAACAACATCGTTCTCCCAACAAGCCCAGGCAACATAGTATATCTTTGTGCCAATTTTTTCACCACGTCTTTTTTTTGGGGCCTCAAACGAATCATTTTCGAGCCCAAGTGACTGACAAGGGCCAAACAGCTCCTTGTCGCCATACAGCACGCAGGTCATGGCAGCTGTTGGAAAAGGCTGTTTAAAAGGATAGCAGTAGGAACTCAGGTTGTTGTTAAAATAAATCTCCCTGCAGCCTCCTTCAAAATGATTGGCCAGCATTGCACTGGGGGTATGTTATAGTGGTGGCCACTACATAGGGAGGTAACAATAAATTATAAGCACTTTAAAAAATTGTTACATTACTGAACATTTTGCAAAATGGGTTAGACTGAAAATGCATCCGGTTTAGAGCTGCATGCAGCATCAAGCAGTGATGTTGTTCCATCTCGGAACACCTTACTGCACGCGGAAACCCTTTTCGCATGTCTTAATTTTTGCTTTACCTTTGTGAGCTGTGTGCTCAATTACAACAGTGTAATAATTTTGCTTTAATTTAGTTTTGCTGTAGGTTTTATTTTAAAAACATTGCAATAATGATTACTGCCTACAGCTGAGAAAGAATAAATGAATGTTTTTATAGCTATTTATTTTATTACTCAGGCTAAATAACAATCTGTTTTCAAAGACAGCTCATAATGCATATGGTTATGTATATCCCAGTTTTTTGTTATCCGGCCCACCGCTGTGTCCATATGGACTTGTTCTTCTGTTATACCATCGCTGTCCGTAAATGGAAGTTAGTGACGTTGGTGCTTGCTGATACTGAACTGTACAAACTAGTAGGAGGGAAGACCCACACAGGAGCTGGACTCCTCTTCCTCCCCAGTCACGTGGCATAGTCAGTAGCACTGCTATCACACAGTGGTACGTTTACATGTATTCATTTAGCAGACGCTTTTCAACAAAACGATGTCCATCTCATAGAAAATACGATGTGCGCATTACGTTAGGAGAAAGAGACGTAGTTGCAGATGTGTGATTCTTAAATACAGTTTGTTTCTTTCCACTATATAAACCAGTGTTCATCACAAGAGTAGCTACATAAAACTTTATCAGAATATCCATGATTCCTGATCACCTTCCGAGTAATTCTTATAAATATAAACATTTACGTTACATTACAGGAGTAGCTGCGTAAAGAATAGATCCAGGTATGATCTTGAAGTTATGGTGCATGAACATTTACACCTTACATGAACTTAAGAGATCATGGGCAAAGTGAGTCTGGAAGAGGTGAGTTTTAAGACCCTTTATAAATGTGGACAGAGATTCAGCAGTTTCGAGTGAGAGAGAGAGGTCATTCCACCACAACGGAGAAAGAACCGAGAACCTTCCTGCTTTACCTTTCGTGCACTGGACCACCAAGGAGGCAGATGTGGAAGACCATAGCAGTCCGGTTGGGGTTTAGTGGTTGATCAAGTCTTGTAAATATCTAGGACCAGATCTATTGATGCATTTGTAGGCCATAACCAGGCTCTTGAATTTGATCCGGGCAGCTATAGGAAGCCACTGCAGAGAAACGAGTAGAGGATATACATGGGAACGCTTCGGCAAGTCAAACACCACTTGTGCAGCAGCATTCTGTATCAGCTGTAGCGGTTTGATGGTAGTAGCAGGAAGGCTACACAGGAGAGTTGCAGTTGTCCAGATGGGATGTCACCATGACTTGGACAAGTAGTTGCGCAGAGGTGGTTGTGAGGTAACGAATCCTGCGGATGTTATGCAGGATGTCTCCGCAGGTCCGGGTTGTGGCTTCGGTGTGCCGAAAGAATGGTCAACTTGAGTCGATCATAACTCCCAGACACGGGTGATTCCAGGATTTTTTAAATGAGGTGGCACAGGGGGCCAAGAACCTGTCTGGGGCAGCACAGGAAGTCTGCCGAACTTACGTTAGCTAAGCTAACTAACTAGCCACGTAATATTATAATGGGACTCTAGGGAGCTTTTGAAGCTGTTTTACCTGCGAGGATCGTCTTTACTAGGGCAATCGAGGCTTCAGTAGCCTTCCGCTGTCGGTAGGCTACATCACTCACTACTGCTCCTGTTATCTGGAGTTCACCTATAGAAATTATTGCAGCAGAGAATGACAACACCCGAGTCAACATATTTCAAAACACATAATTCAGTGTGTTCATACCATGAACAGAGACATGGTCTATGGTCGACCCATGTCTCTCCTATTTGAAAACATTTACATACATTTATTTAGCAGACTTTTTTCTCCAAAGTGACTTCCAATGAACTCTATGTAGTGTGATCAGCCCACACACCTTATTCACTAAGGTGACTTGCACTGCTAGATACACTACTTACAATGGGTCACTCATCCATACATCAGTAGAACACACACACACTCTCTCTGTCACACACCATGGGGGAATCTGAACAGCATGTCTTCGAATTGTGAGAGGAAACCAGAGCACCCGGATGAAACCCACGCAGACACAGGGAGAAGATGCAAACTCCACACAAACTGAGCGGGGATTGAACTGATCGGATGTTCTCTCGTACCACCCAGGAGCTGTGAGACAGCACCACTACTCATTGTGGCACTATGCCACCCATAAAAAAAACGTGGCACTGTGATTCCGCATCTCAAATCAGGCAGTGATTGACAACACTCTGATCCAATGGCATTGAGCATTGTCAGACTGACAGTACTCTAGCCCGGTGGGGAGGATGGGGAGGGCAATCATATTTCAGGGGGCTGGTTCCACCCTTTAGACACACCCTGCTCCCAGACTCTTAGCCAAGAAGGTAGGCAAAATGTGTAGTTGTCCAATTTGATCGAGAGATCATGACAGGAAGACAGGCCAGCTAGGAGGTGTAGGTTCTCTGTTTTGGAGAAGTTGAATACAGTGGTTGGTTGTAGGTAGGAAGGTTGGTAAGAGAGGACGTGGTTCCATCCCTGCCCAGATTGTGTGGAGTCTGCATCTTCTGCCTGTGTTTGTGAGGGTCTTAAGGCATGTGCATTGGAGACTCTAAATTGCCCACAGTATGTGTGAGTGTGTGTTCCACTGCTCTGGTGTATAGATGAGTGACTTGCTGTGCGATACCACAGTGTTAAGACACCTTGGGTGAAAAAGTGTCAGCTAAGTACTATATAGTGTTCATTGTAAATTGCACTGGAGAAAAATATCTGCTGAACAAATAATTTCAGCTAGAATGTTTATTCAGGGGGTGTGGTGGCGCAGTGGTGCAGTGGGTTGTACCACAGTCCTGCTCTTCGGTGGGTTTGGGGTTCGAGTCCTGCTTGGGGTGCCTTGTGACGGACTGGCGTCCCGTCCTGGGTGTGTCCCCTCCCCCTCCAGCCTTACGCCCTGAGTTGCCGGGTTAGGCTCCGGTTCCCCATGACCCCATATGGGACAAGCAGTTCTGAAAATGTGTGTGTGTGTGTGTGTGTGTGTGTGTGTGTGTGTGTGTGTGTTTATTCATACATTTCTGCTCCTCACTTTCACTAGAAAGCATGTAAGGAAATTTCCACCATCATAGCCTAACTTCATTCCAAAATATCAGGTCATATGTGAGAGGACAACTCATGTAGGATTTATACCAAGAGAAGAAAAATCATGTGCAGTGATTTACAACATGGCCGTATGAAATCCAACATTTTCTTGTCTCAGCCCCAGTGGGATCTTGTTCTTGTACCCTTGAGTGGGAATCATACGCAGGAAGAAAATTCCTTTTATGTTAATGGAAGAAACTGTGTCTAGGTGGAAAAGTCTGTCATCTAAGCAACAAAATTAAATTACAAAAATGTTCACTGATATTCTTTTTGAACCAGTGCCAGATTTCTTAAATCCAGACAGAAATGGCGATGAATTAATATCTGAAGGAACAGCGCAACTCCAATGGACGTCCTGTTCTTCTTCGACAAAACAAAGTGTCTGCAATTATGGCTTTCTCGGCGCCGCGTGTACCCCGCTCCGCAGGGCCCGACAAGGCTTAGGCGGAGACGTCCCAGTACAGCTCATGAAATGGTGCAGCGTTTATTCACGTTCCCCGTGCAAGACACAGAGAGGCACAGACGAGCACCGTGTGTTCCGCTAAACCAGCGCTTCCACGCCGTGCCCCAAGAAGATCCGTCCTGGTGGGATCTGCGGAAGAACAAGATGCCTGTTAACTGAGTCGTGTCACGTAGCCAATTTCTAACCTTTGTTTGCTCTGCTTTATTTTCAGTGAGATAAGAAGCGGGTTTGAAAATCAAGCCTCTCCTTTGAACGCCGGGGACATTCCCAGCAGTGTCAGCTTTGCTTTTTTACTTTTTGCAGAGTAATTGCCACACACGTCAATTTCATTTCTCTCTGAGGACGAGCAAGAAGTAGCTTTAAATGAATTCATAAACAGGTGTTCAGCGTGAACGTAGAGCTGCGCCGTATCCCAGAACGTGAGCAGTCGGCATAGATTAGATGTGTCCGCAGACAATGTCGTCGAGTGCCTTGTGGGAATGCTGATGATGGTCGCACCCATGCCCCCAGAAGGTGAGCCGTTTTAGCCACTCCCTGCTTTACCCTACAGCACGTTGGATACACAAACACACAAAAACAGAGATTAACATGGGAGGACAGGTGTTATACCTGTCTCATTCTATCCCCCTCTGTACCAGTGTTATCCCTCTGCAACAACACACATTCCTGCGCCAAAACTCTCTTACAATCCCCTTAGGATCAACTTTTGATCTTCCTGCACTGTGTATTTGTTTACCATTGTTTATGTTGTTGTGGTTCACTATTTATTTGCATTGTCTTTGTGATAGAGACAAAAACCATGTTTCTGTGACCTGCAGTCTGGTGGCTAATCAATAATTAATGGATTACCCTGAACCATCTGGCAGGAGAGTGATTTACCGCAAACAGTCTGTGCAGATGTAATGAGAGGAATGATCCAGACCCTGCGAGTGCTTGTACACCCCAACGGTCCTGCAGGTGGACATCACTTAGAGCCAATAAAGAGGTCCAGCCCGAACAAGGGCTCATTGTTACATAACCGATTTGCATAATTGGGTCTGCCAAACTGGAGAGGTAAGTATGCTCTGTTGATGGATGACAGTTTGTAGTTAGGGTGAAAAAATTGTGGATTTACATATTGATCGCTGAGTCCCACAAACATGGGGCATCTCTCAAATGTTTGTCTTCATTCTTTACTCCAGAATCAAAGAACGTTCAAAGACCCTGTTCTCTTTGGGATGCTGCAAAACTCCCGACCAAAGTACAAATCATTTAATAAGTCCAGTCCGATAAGTGCAGGCTGAATTCATTATGAGACCTGTTTAATTTCAAGTAGAAAGGGAATCTCTGAGTGCAGGGTCCATAGACAAAGTCCAAGTGACACTTCTGTATGCATTTCACTCTAGTTTTGCCCACAGTTGTACTTGTGCGTGCGTGCGTGCGTGCGTGCGTGTGTGAGAGAAAGAGATCTTAATCATGCTGATGGGGACAGCATACCAAAGAATAAGATATTAAAAGACTTTTATTATAAAAGGTCATTGAAGAGCTTCCTACTTTTACTTGGATAAAGGGAAAAAAATCTAAGTTTTCTTATAAAAAGATACCAGTTTCCCTTGTTGTACTCTGTGTTTGGTCTGTCAGATGAGAGAATAAAAATATGAATTTCATTAATAAAATCTAAAGAAGCATCATGTACGTGGCTTCCATGTCAGTTGTGATGTATGAAAGGAAAAGATCAAGGTTTATATGATTGTTGTTACGTTAATATTTCTTTTTGTTGTTGTTTTTGATCAAAAACCAGATCAAACAGATGGAATGCATGGAAGATAGGGAATTCTCAGTTTGGTTTTTGAAAGATATCCAACAGCGGGGCACACCTCTGAGCAACCCTTGTTCTCCTTCAAACTGATCATCAGCTCACGGCAAAACAATTCGTCCTCATCACCAGCATACAATACTGTGCCACTACAAGATCAATTTAGATATACCCCCAGGGGGGCCCAAGAGGAGGTGAGAATGATTGGCCCAAAAGATATGAGAAATCAGATTTGCACAAATGACAGCAGGTATGGAAAGCATGTGAAGAAAAGGTTCAAAGAACTCGCATGGGCTGAAGATTCATGAGACCAAGACAAATTGCCCCTGCTGAGATGCATGAGGGACCAGGCGAGGACACAACCCATAGTAACCCTGAAATCCATGTGTCACAAGCCTGATCCATAAGTAGAGTTGTCAAAAGGTGCCGTGGCAGGTAGCCTCAAGCAAATAAGTGGAAAGAGTTTTATCAGTTTCTTGAAGATGCAGATAAGATGTTTGAGGAAAGAGTACAGACTGCTGTGGATATGAGGCTTCAAACAATGCCAACCATTGTCAGTCTTGCAGTAGAGAGGTTTGGCACAAGTCAGGATACATAAAGGACACCCAAGCTTGGAGGACAGAGGGCATATGGAGAGAACTGCTGGCACTGAGACGGTAGTTTGCAATGGTGAATGAGAGGGAAACACTGTTTGTAGGAGAGTGAAAAAATTTTGGAATACCAAACCTCACCACAGACTTTTAGCTGGCTACAATAAACACTTAAAGGTTGTGTTTTTTAATCAATGAGGTGTTACTAAGTACTGAGTCACAGAATCCCTTTAAATGTCATATTTACATTTACTCCTTGCAGAGGTTGTTTTAGTTTTTTCACTTAGAAAATACACAAAACATGTATATTGACCAGGGGTGCCCAAACTTTTGGGTTTTGTCTTTAACCATTGTTAGGTGCATAAACCCCTTTTAGTGTCAAAGAAATGTATTATAAGTTCCAAAGTAAGCGAGAAAGAGTAACTATGTACAATATTTACAAAAGTCCACAACAACAGCTACACCAGCCTCCTTTATGAGAGAAAATTAATCCTATAAATTGCCTCCATTGAGCCTTTTTTTGAAGGACTGAACCATTTACACAAAATGGGGTATCAGTGAGTCAGGAAAAACACTGACTTACAGATGTTAAGTTACAACGAAGACCTTACGAAAGGTATGCGTGTGAATTTTATTTTCTCTTGTGTATCAATTCACGATTTTCATAAAATGCGACGATTAATGAAAACCAATTAATTGCAAACTTCCCATTTACTTCCAAGTGAGCATGTGTAACACTTAAAATGGGCGATATTTAGGGCCACCTAAAACGTTGCTTTAGTCTTTTGCCAGGCGTGAAAGCAAACAATCCTGTTGGGTAAGTAACACAGTAAAATACAAGCATCGCGCACATGCACAGCACAGAAATAACAGGGGGCAGTTTAATGTTTGTATGTGTTGAGTGTTGTGTAGGGCATAAAAATGCAGTGAGCTCAGTGTGTACCCCCACAATGTTAGCTTAACAGTGGAATGAATGATTGATTTTCGTCCAAATTTTTCGCTGGGGCAGACCTGCTGCTCCGCCACATTGGTGCAGAGATGAGGTTACTTGGGTGCTTAAAACATACTGGTGTAGTGACACACTTGATTATAGAGGGACCTAAGAATGAGGGCAACAGCAGTGGTGTGGTTAGATCCCACAAATACCAAAGGCTCAGTACTGCATCAGGTGGTGTAGATGACATTATTATAGTACCATGTCGCAGGTAAGCTCAGGGGACAGCTGGGAGTGTAGGGGCTGGAGCTACTGCCTTTGGATCCCAAGGTTGCAGGTTTGATCCCCATTTCTAGCTGTCGTACCATTGAACAAAGTATTTATTCTAACTTGCTCTGGTATAATTACCTAGCTGTATAAATGGGTAAATAATTGTAGGCTTGTAACTGAACTAATTGTAACCTTAACAATGTCTGTTGCTTTGGAGAAAAGTGTCAGCTAAATGAATAAATGTAAGATCAAGTCCTTTATTGCAGATGTTACTGTGATTTCTGTATGAGGATCGCAGTGAGACTATTAGAATGTCACAGGCTGGAGAAGGGGATAATTTTACTATCTCCGATCCTATTTACTCAAGTCATTTGCATGTTGGTGAAGTCAGCAGAGGAAGAGTACAGAGGTCACAACAAGTAAGATGTCAGGCAGCCACACATCAGCACTTCCATGGATGACTTAACAGTAACAGAATGTGTCCTAGGATGTAGGTAGATTTTTTTGAGTCATTAAAGGTCAAAGTCAGCCATACACAATACAGCTCAGTAGTTGAAAATTCATGTTATGAAAAAATGTTGTTACTTTTTGTTGTTTTACTGTAGAAGTTTTTATATATATAAATAAATATATATATTTGCCCTCGGGTTAGTATATTCACATGGTCTAGCAAAGGTGAGATTTAAAAACTGAACGAGTATGAAAACTGCAAAATCCTAAAGACTGTGGAGAAATGCTTTAGGTTTTGTCTGACATCCAGCCACATTCTGTCAACATTCAGAGAGGTAAATTTTTGACATGTGTAACGGAGTGTGGTAACTCTGCACTGCTGAAAGAGGCCTACTCCTCCAAATTCACATGCCTGTTCTCAGCCACCTATCAAATCTGTCAGCTGTCCTTTCTGTCCTTCTCGCTCAATCCATTCCTTATTCTGGAGGTGTTTTTCCCAAGTCTTTGTCTATGACTTTCCCTTGGGAAAGTAATAAACACGTCTGTTTTAAAGGCATCGCCGTCCGCGACAGACGCTCCATGGGTGCAGATCATGTTGGAAAAAGAGCTGCAGTGTGGTCCGATGGTTAGGTGTTGAGGTCTGATTTAATCCTGAAGTCAAGCCCCCTTCTTTTTATCTATTAAACAGACTGTAACTGATTGTCGTACACTGCAGTGTAACGCTGACAGCCACCTAGGAATTGAATGCAACTGCGAAGAGCAGCCCTCTAACAAAATACACCTAAAGTGGATTTTCTACAGATATTACAGCATTCCCACTGAGTGCTAGAAAACAGAAGAGGCTGGCAGTTTGGCAGCCATTCGGCAGGCTCCCCTCACCCAAAGGACTGATGATGAAAACCGGGGTAATAACTGTCCACTCTCCTCCCCTGGAGAGTTCCACAACAGGACTGGCTTCACCTCCATGCTTTGAGGGTGAGTTCTGGGATCTTTATATGCAGACCCAAAGCAAAGCAGAACTTCAGTCATTCTCTCAGGTTTTGGGACACATCCTCCAAAAAACTTGTTTGTAGATTTCAAAACTATATCTGCCTCAGAATAAATGACTCATTCGCTTGTGATATTACTTTAGAATTTGATTAGCATCTTTGCATCCAGTCCAAATCCAGTCAGAATGGAAACTGTCTATACTTCTGTGCAGCACAGTGGTATCATTTTTATTTCCCTCTTGCTGGCTTGTCATATGTCTTTGTTTTGGCATTTAATTAAAATCCGTGTATTTAAGTATTTCTATCCTTTTAGACTGTTTCAGAAGGCCTCTTCCCTTTCCAACCAACATTAAAGCATAGCTGGAATGATAAGACAGCCAAAATGATGGCATGCTGTAAAGATCAATAAGCATTCCACAGAAGGAAATTTGTTTGTTTTATGTTTCATAGATATGTCTGTCCGATGTTGTAAAGAACTGCAAAAATACTGAATAAATGAATGCACAATTAGGACTGAAGATTTGTTTGTAACTTGATTTGTTTGTAATTCCAGCCACTTTGTCACAATCAGTAAAACCTTAAAAATAAATAAGTCTCTCTATATTCTTTGATTTACATCATATGAAAAGTCATAAGTGAGCCATAACCTACAGAAAAGGAAACTTTAGCAGCTTCATCATGATTGGAGCAGACTTTGGCAGTTTTTCTTGAATTTCACTATGACATATTAGTGTTAGTTTACTCGTAAAACCTGTCACCTCAGTAAGGTAAACATGTTGCGACACCTTGTTTATAACACTGACTGGTCATCTGGTCAAATGTATCACTTTTGGAAACTTAGAAAATAGAAAATTTCAAGGGCTAACATGATTTAATGGTAGGTTTCAAATGTATATACTTGACAATTGTGAGAAAATGGAAAAGGCATTTTTTTCCAAACTGAAGAAACTACAGAGATTCTAAAATTAAAAACTGAGTCTTATAGGAAACACCCAAAGGTATGGAAGTTGTGTTAATGAGCTTGTATTTTCATGTCTCTCTGTTCTAGAAAATGAGCAGAAAGGCAGTGAAATAATGAAGAAATAAGTCAACTCATCGTGTAGATCAGAATAAGTGAGACGTCAGCTTGGTTTTCCAGCTGAGCTTTGTGAACTTAACAGCTGTAACGTTGATGTACTCTGCTGTATATCTTTGCTCCTTCCAGAACAGTATGAAGTTACCTTCCTTTATTAATGTTTGTATCGTACTCACTCATTCTCACAAATTGCTTGTCCTGGTCAGAGCCTACTTATGTATTTTATTTTGTTTTAAATAAAAAATGGCAGAAATAAACTTGATAAACCTCTGGCTACTTTACAATGCCAAATATCGTTTAAGAGGGAATCTGTTTTTTAGTCCAGTGTGACCCTTGGGCACAGCCATGTCCCTGTTGGCCTTATCGATCGATAGAGTGTTCAATTAGATAATTAAGATGTCATTTAAAACAAAGGACCTGCTCATTAAAGGATTTAAAGAGCCCGTTCATTGTTTACACCAGCTCTCTAATTTACAAGAAGTCGCACACGTTCCATAAATCTAATAGACAAAAGAGGATATGACTGTAAGGGATTTGTAGTTAGTGGTGCATGCTGTTTGGGTTATGCAATGCAGCTGGGCTGTCCTCCAGCTTTTTCAGAAGGACAACGCAGAAGAATGTAGCAGATGCCAAACTGGCACTGGAATCATCGTCCACTAGCCTCCAGACCACTGTTACTAACTGGCATTTCTCCTTCCATGGCTTGATTGACACAAAAGTGATTGTGAGTGCATTTTGTTGATTTCTTGTATCATTGCAAAAGGTGTAAGAGAACTTTCTTGTCTTCAGTTTTAGAAATTGGCATTTTAGCATTACTCTGCAAAAACATCAACATTTTTTAAGGCTTATATTTTCCCCTACCTTTCATAATACTGCAACAAGAAAATAATTACATTGCTCTGCAGTGACTAACAATATGAATTGCTTTTGCAAACTATGTCTGAGTCCTGGAACAAGGAACACTCCCCGAGGGAAGCAAACTGTCCCTCAAACAATTCACATTGTTGATTCTTGTTTACACAGCTAAGGTTTGTTTTACTTATTTTTTCTTTTTTCTGAGCAGCACAACAACAGTATACAGATGTCAAATGGTCAAAGGAGTATTGATCAATTGTCTTCTTGCTGTTACAATGGTGGGGGTTGCGGGCACAAGGCAAATAGCTGTTCTGCTATTCAAGTCCCAGCTTGTAGATTCCGCTACTCATGTGTGACATGAATGGAAACTACCAAGGTAAAATGAAACTAGCCAATGCTAGATAGAAAAAACCCAGGCCCACATTTAAGGTGCAACCAAGAGTATATGCTGTCAAAGTGCCACCTGCTTTGACCTTTGCAAAGCAGAGATAAGTAGCAAGTCAATACACATTGATCTGGATCAAAACAAAACTGCCCAGACTGCCATGGAGCTGATGGTTAAGAACCAGCTAAGCAGCCGATGCAGACAAACACTTTATCTTAAACAAGAGAGACAGGCATGCCTGAAAACATTAGTGCTGTGCTTTGACTTAACCGCTTAAGAATTTTTTCACAGAGGTCTTCACATAAAACAGACTTGTGACATATTATGGGTCCAGTCTGACACCAAATGTCGAGCAGGATTAAATTGTTTACGTTTTGGCATTCAATTAAATCCTCTCAGTAATGTCGCCAGAAGTTGACCAGCCAGAGTGATCATGGTCCGTGGTGCAAAGTTTGTAAAGCATTAATAAATAATTTCATTTTCACTTGTATCCAACAGCAGCATCACACTGCCGGCCCTTCGGTTTGTCTGTAATGGGCATTTAAACCCTAAGTGAAGACTAAAGCAAATGCCAGGGTATGAAGTTTATCTTGGATTTACTGAAACACTAGCTGGTCAAGGACTCCTGTATCATTCATATAATTGGCTCATTATGGCTCAGCTGCTTGTGCTCTATTTGTGTTTTTCCTGCTGCTGTTGTATTCC
The DNA here is from genome assembly GCF_900964775.1 of Scleropages formosus. Classification (NCBI taxonomy): domain Eukaryota; kingdom Metazoa; phylum Chordata; class Actinopteri; order Osteoglossiformes; family Osteoglossidae; genus Scleropages; species Scleropages formosus. The sequence continues at coordinate 19,780,421 of NC_041807.1, forward strand.
TATTTCCCTCACTGTGCTATAGTATTTTAGAGGAATGAAGTGCCAGCTCACAGGAGAGGATGAGGTTCCAGTTAGCTCATTCAGACATTGCCATAGGAGACATTGCTGTCTATTGCAGGGCAAGCATGAGGACCTGATGGCTCAAATCTCTGTCAGTTGCTTACCTTCTTGGTCCTCATTTTGGAGCAGTGGAAGAGTTGCCCATCACTGAGAGGCAATGCATGGAATGCAGAAGTGGAGAAAACGGGCAGAAAATAGGCTAGGCAAACAGTAAAAGGCCCAGATCTCAGAGAGAGAAAATGGCAATGTGCCCTTGAACTCAATGAGATAAGTGCTCCAGTTATAATGGCAAGCTGCACAGGGTCCTGTCAGAATTACATGTGCAACTGCCTGGCTTCATCAGATCAGAGAAGAGATTATACACTGAAATGAAGCTGTGCAAGAGTCCGCTTATATGAACTCTAGAGCAGTACCACTCTATACAAGCTGCACTTGGGGGTGATGACCTCACCTTATGATCAGATATGCTGTGAGTACTTCTTTTTTGACCCCTATGAGCTCATAAAGCTGATGAGTTCATATAGGTTGGTAATAGGTAGCAAAGTAGGAAGAACCTGGACAGAGGTTGTGGCAGTATATTACAAATGGAATTTTGGTTACAAGAGAAGCCATGTACTTTCAGAGTCTTTTGTATGTCCTAAACCCTGCCATAACAGTTGCATCTGCACTCATCCCACTTTTAATGGTTCGGGTAGAGTCTGAAGTTGTCACCAGGCATTTGTGACAAATAGCCTGTATGCCAGATTTGTGCTCTTTGTTACATTTATGTAGTCCACACACACACACACACACACACACAGACTGAAACCACTTGTCCCAAGCAGGGTCATGGCAAGCCAGAGCCTAACCCAGCAACACAGGGTGTGAGGGGGAGGGGACATACCCAGGATGAGACACCAGTCTGTCACAAGGCACCCCAAGCAGGACTCAAATCCCAGACCCACTAGAGAGCAGGCACAGGCCAAACCCACTGTGACCCCCTATATTTTCTTTGAGCCACTCTGTTTTTTTTTCGTTTGGGTGGGAGGGCAGGAGTTTTGTCATCTACAGGTCCTCAATGGACACTGAGCTGTGCAATCCCAAGCTACTGTTTAGGAGAATGACACTCCAAAAGAACTGAACACTCATGGATTTGTAAAGCAGGTGCCAGAACTGTATCTGATTCAACAGCACACAAATGGTTACCGTGCATAACTGACATGCCATATTCCTTTTCAATAATAAACTATAAGGGGTGTGGTGGTGCAGTGGGTTGAACCACAGTCCTGCTTTTCGGTGGGTCTGGGGTTCGAGTCCTGCTTGGGGTGCCTTGTGACAGACTGGCATCCTGTCCTGGGTGTGTCCCCTCCCTCTCCGGCCTTACGCCCTGTGTTACTGGGTAGGGTCCAGTTTCCTGTGACCTTGCATGGGACAAGCGATTCAAAAAATGTGTGTGTAATAAACTATAAAAAAATAGCCAGTCAGATGTGAAAACATTTTTCACCTAATGGTTTCACCTATAGCCTTTGTTCAAGTTGTCATATATTTGTTTAAAAACGTAAGGCCTGAACTGTTTGCATTGTGCGGTTGACATTTAAGATGTACAAACTGCTCTCAAATCAGAATAAGAGTTCTTCTGAAGTCACAACTTTCTGTTTCCATGGTGAGTCCACATGTGGGTATTTCAGGCTAATTACTTATTGATTGCAGGCAGTGACTTTGTAATAGAATTACACTTTCATTAATAATTTTAGTACATGTGGAGTCATTTGGCTGGTCAGAATAAGAAAACTAAGAAATTCAGTGAGGTCTTCTGAAGTCTCCAATTGGACTGAACAGACTGGATTCATTATATGATGTACTTTATGTGATGCTATGCTTTATTATGCCATGAAAATTATTACTTTGCAATGCATTAAATAATAATAATACAGAATATTTTTATTATACAGTACACATGCTCTTCTGCGCTCCTGTAGTTTATATCTTTTGAGGCTCATCGTCATTCGTCATCTTGGACACTTCATAGAAAACAGGTTTTTTTTTTTTTTAAATCACTCCAAACATACTTGTCCTGTTAGGAGTAGCTTTCCATTGGACTACTCGGTGATCCAGTGAAAAGTCAGTGCTCTATGCAACAATTAATTTCAGGGCTCATTCACATTGAGACCCTTCTCCTACCAGAATGTCCTAAACAGAAGCTCTTGGGTTTTTCACCACTGGCCTTCAGCAATAGTTTCTGTTACTTTGGAATGGCTGAATTCAACTTGCCTTTAACTAGTACCTTTCTCTGGTCGACCCTTGTCTCTCCTGGGGCAGATCTGGCAGCCTCTGGTACCTTAACAGGTAAGCAATGATGTTTCTCTATGAGTCAGCATCTGCAGCTTGAAGGGACTAATGAGTAAGCTCAGTAAAAACAAAAGTGCAAAATAATAGAAAGAGGAAAAGAATAGAGAAAGAAATGACACGAGAGGGGAAAAGGGACGCTTGTGTATTATACAGTGGGAATTTTAAACATGTAAATCTTAAGCCTGGATTTAAAGGTGATCTCTCTCTGATCTCCGTGGGGAGGGAATTCTACAATTTGGGGACATTGCATGTAGGTTAGCTTGAGTAATGTGTAAGAGACCAGAGTCAATACAGAATAATTTTCAAAACATGGGAAAGATATTTCATGACGGGGAAGAACAACCTGTGACGTAATATTGAAATACTTTACCTCCACATTTGTGTCTAATGTAACAGTCTAAAACATTTCAGCATCTTCAGGCGTGCATCTAGTAGTTCTGGGTGATTTTAATTAGTGGCAGGTTAATGGACTGTTGTATTCACAGGATGATGTCATCATTCTAGTGCCTCATTTCAAAAAAAGGAACTGCTGCTGTGACCCATAGACATCTTGAAATTATTGAGGTCTCCACTAAAGTTATTAACCTTCCTCTGGGGTAAGCAGTGGCATAGTGGACAATGAAAATAGTTATCTTTGGAAAAGATCATTAAAAAGACTGTGTTTTATATATGTGTTTTAAATATTCTGACAATGGCAATACAAAATAAGTGTCTCTATAAAATTCAGGATCTTTTGTGTCCTTGACTGCATTGAGCACTCCCAGAAGGCCAGCTCTGAAAGTGCAGTAACAGCTGCCTTGTAAAATTGCACTTAGCAACATGGTGTATGTCACTGGTGGTTCTCAATCCCACGCTCACTGGTATGTGGCAGGAGGAAGCATGTTATACTCCATACAATGTAATCCCCAATGTACTGTCACTTCTCATTTGGTAAGGATGAGCTCTTACTGTAAATGGAAGACAGATTCTCTTGTTCTCCATCTCTCCTCTCTTTTTACTCATTCATCAGGGATTGTGGTGTTTGGTGGCAGCTATAATATGCTGGTGAAGAATAATTGGCTATCAAGCTCTTTCTAAGTAGAAAAATTTTTTGTCATAAAATATGTGATGCAGAGACATTTTATGGGGTCCCACATTACCATCTGAGAAACAGTTCCTATCATGCCTCAACAGCTTTCCTGGGGGTCTTGCATGGCTCCCTATATTCCCCTCAGCCTTTCTGAATTGGTGTTCCACAGGGCCAGTGTTGGGACCCCTATACTTCTCCAACTAAATCCTTCTTTTGTTTCCATCACTGTCTCCCAGAGATTCTCATATCACTGATGATACCTCACTTTTCTTCTATTTGCCCTCTGCAGCTATAGACTTATCCTCACATATTGTTGCCTGCCCCTTGGACATCTGGGACATATCTGTTTGGATTATTGATCAACATCTATAACTCATCCTTTCCAAAACCAAGCACCTTCACCTCCCAGCTGGTCTGTCCACCTGTTGGTAACTCTTTATTAAACTGGACAACTCACTCATTTCACCTGCTTTTTCACTTAAGTGTGGGAGTGACGATCATCACACACCTCTGTTTCTTTCAACACAATGATGCCATAACCCAATCCTGCAGATACATCCTGCATGGCATCCGTAGGATCCGCCTTCATCTGGTAATGAACGCTACACAGTTTTTTGTAAAAGACACGGTGATATCCCACCTGGGCTAAAGCAACACTCTTCTGTCTGGCCTGCTGACATTAAACCTCTCTAGCTGATACAGAATGCTCCTGCAGGAGATTTGTTTGATCTGTCATTCTGATGTATTTTCCCTCTTTGTCTCCCTCTATTGGTTTCCTATAGCTGCCCCTATCAAGTTAGGGTTAATATTGACTTACAATGTTAAGACTGGAATTATTATAGTTGCAAGGTTTAACTAGAACAATTTCAGCATAAACACCTTGCTGAAGGGTACTATAGCCAGAGGTGGAGAGTGAACCTCTGACCTTTGGATCTCAAGGCAGTAGTACTAACCACCATGCTACTAGCTGCCCTGTGTACATTAATGGTATCTGTTTTAAAAATGTGTACTCTATACCAATTCTATATGCAGATACTCTTTTAATGTATGCTGGTTTTAGCTGTGACATCAGACAAGCTGATTGTACTTTGAGACAGACCCGTTTGCATCTGTCTCTCAGTCTGTTGTACGTTGCTTTGGAGAAAAGCATCTGCTAAATGAATAAATGCAAAACTCACTCAATGTTAAATGAGTTTTGTTTGATGAATAATTAATATACTACTGTGTTTTAACTGGGAAAAGGCCCCTGTAAGTAAAGAATTCAGATGTCACTTCTTAAAAAAAGCCAAGTGTTCAGCCATCATATAAACGATGGGATTACTAATGACAACGATCAATTGCTGTGATGATGGTGAAGAGTTTGAAACTGACTGAAAAAATACAGGCGTTGGGCCAATGACATGAAGACCCTTTGATAAAGAGCTTTTCATCAGACAGCTGCTCACTGAACCATGAGACCCCTCTGAAAGTGGGTTGTTGTCCTGCACTGAAAATGGCTCCTTTTCCAAGTTTTTCAAAGCCCTGGCTTAAGCAGGGTGGTTTTCCAGCTGTGCGTTGCATTTGGGAAACTTTGAAGTTTTTGAACATATCAGGTCTCCACAAGCACAATTTAATTTATTACATTTGAGACATTTAGTGACGTCTGAATCATCTTAGGTCGGAACTATAGATTTTCTTGAATAATCAGGTCAAAAGGGTTTTTTTTGTGAAATGAGTTTCGGCTGAAGGCTGTTACCCATAAGGAATCTGTGGAAATTGAGTGACGGCCATTGACTGCTGGCAAAAAGCAAGTAATAAGAGTCCAAGAAGTGCACTTTGCTTAAGTCTCAGGTACAGTGAGAGAGGGTGTGTACTTAGATGTGCGTTTGAAGGGGCTGGTGCTTCTCTGAGTTTACATCTGTCATTTACAAACTGATTTTTTTCTTTCTTTTATTACTTATCTGACACTTTTCTCAAGAAGTGATTAACATTATTAAGGTACATACTCATTTATACTGCAGGGTAATTTCCACTGTGTCAGTTCAGGGTAGATACCTTGCTCAAGGGTACTATAGCAGGAGGTGGGATACAAACCTGGGTCTTTGCAGTGGAAGGGGGCAGCTTTAATCACTATACCACCCACTGCCGCAGTACCAACTGGAGCTCGGTTTCGCTGTACTTTAAGCTGAATGAGAGGAGGTGGCCTCAGCATCTTAATCTACAGAGAACTGGTCAGAAGTCTAGCACACAGGTTTTACCGTAGTTGACATATTTCCTTGTGTCTCCAGGGACAGTGAGCTATTTTTAGAAAGACAGCAACCATAAAGTGAATACCACATTGTTTCGTGGCCTGATAAAAATACAAACAAGTGTTCCTTTTGTTTGTATGCCTGTGTTCTTCGTTAAATGTAAACATCATTGTTGTTTCCATAAGTTGTATTTATAAAGTATCTTCTAAGTAATTTCTAAAACAAAGGTAGTCTGTAGAAAGAAGTCTGCCATTGAACGCTCTCTTATGTAACGCCACACGCTTTGACACCAACATGGACTGTATTCAACAACTAGATTTACACAAAAAGTTCTCGCACTTACCCAGTTCTATTGATATTTTTTAACACACTACAGGTCACAGAGTAATCTAAGACTTGATCTGACACTGCACAGCGTGAACAGTCTGCTTTGTGGTTAAATAAAGACCCCCACAGACATTCAATTTGTTCAGTGTTCTGGACCAGAGCTTAGATTTGACATGTTGTACACTGCCTCGTCCAGTCTTTCATCTTTTATTCCCGAATTTATTCAACTGCAGTGTTGGGATTCTTGCAAGTTTCAAACTGCGCAGTGTACTGACATTTGAATTTGAGCACAGATTTGGTGGGATTTGTTCAGTATGGTTCACATACTGCTGGTCAGAGCTGTACTTTCAGGCAGAAGATCTTTTTGTTTGATGATTCTCAATCTCACTGGTAAGTGAGAAAATCTCTTATTAAACAATGAAACATGGCATCCACAGAGCCATTAGATGCCTTCAGAACTGCTAGGCTGTTTACATTGTTGCCTGGTAAGAAGCTCACATGCTTAAATGCCACACAGAGGCCCGAATTAATGTTAAATTTAAGAGACCGGGAGTGTTAGCTGGGTGGTGTGCTGTCAGATTGGTTGGTGCTCTGCTGGCATGGAGATCAGCGATGGCACGTGCCTCTTGTTCTCCTCAGAGGGGGAGGGGGGTATTCTGGATCTCCTCCAGCTGATGCTGAAAGATCTGGGTCAGGATTGGAAACACACAAATAGCAATGTCTTTCTGAATGCGCTATGGTTGATTTGCCTTCTCCAAAGATATCCTCCCCGTGGTGAGCAGGCGCTCACACAAACACAGGCACCCACGGTGCAGTTTTGAGATATCTTTCTCATCCGTTGGGGTGCACCCGAGGTCTCCAGCTCATCGCTACGAACAGTCTCATCCTGCTTATTTGCCAGAGCTGAGCTGTCGCACTCAGAGGTGATGACTGAATCGGTGGATTAGAGTAGAAGGCTTCTCCTTCATCACACTGGGACTTAATCAGACTGGTCATTCACCAAACTACCACTGCAGGGAAATTATCCCATAATACATCTGAATGTATCCTTCAAGCAATCCAGATGAACGGTCCCTTTGTCCATAATGGAAAAACAGACCTTCGGTGTACTTGGGTGTATTTTTCCATTTATTCATTTAACTGGTGCTTTTCCCCACTGTGACCTACAATGTTAATCTACCTGTAACTGTTCATTCTGCTGAGTAAATTTTACAGGAGCAATTTAGGGTTAGTACCTTGCTCAAGGGTACTAGTGTAAGTGAGATTTGAACAAGCAACCTTCTGATCCAAAGGCAGCTACCACTGCTACTTGTATGTATTGTATATACACACACACACATTTTCAGAACCGCTTGTCCCTTACGGGGTCACGGGGAACCAGAGCCTACCCGGCAACACAGGGCGTAAGGCCGGAGGGGGAAGGGGACACACCCAGGACGGGACGCCAGTCCGCCACAAGGCACCCCAAGCGGGACTTGAACCCCAGACCCACCGGAGAGCAGGACTGCAGTCCAACCCACTGCGCCACCGCACACCCTCGTATTGTATATAAATATACTCAAATAGACAGTATAGCATATGTTTATTGTTTCGGTCACACCAGCCTTGTATAGTGACTTCCAATATTCACAATTACTATAGCCAAATTTTTTATTAACATGACGGATGTCATGTGCTTTGCTCAGCCGTACACTAGCGGTGTCCACTTCACCTGGAAACACTAAATTTTCAAGTGTTTGCCCTCAACCACCATCCTATTGTATCTGCTGAGGCTGAAACTTTGGTGCAGTAGAGAGCAAAACTCATTGGTTGGACTGCAAGAGAAGCTTCTCCAGGACTACTTTGAAACACTAGTGTCTGATGAACATGGTGCTGTGGTTGTGGCTTAGTTTTAGATGTTTTTGCCTAATTACATCATGCTAATGTGTCTTACTTTTCTTGTGGATGGACAGGAATGTTTGCTTCTTTTCACAGTCAGCTTGCAGTAAAACAGCTGTTCATACATGCAACTTTATTATGGTATGCCATTTAATTTTTTTTTTTTTTTTTGTAATTTTCCCTCCAGGAAAAAATCTGACATGTCTTTGATGAAATGAGAAAATTCGTGCCTGTGCAAACATTTGATGGAATAATAATTAGTGGCCTTGAAAGTATTGAAAAACTTTGTTTTATCCACATACTACCTGTTATCCAGGATGCTGTCTTGCAGTCTGAAGGTACTGGGTTTGAATCGCACTCCTGATCCTATAGTATCCTTGATCGTGACACTTAACCTTGTCTGATACACTACCAGTATCTAGCTGCATAAATTTACATTTATTCATTGCCCTGGCACTTCTCTCCAAATTGATTATCATGATTTAGCCATTTATACAGCTCGGTAATTTTTACCAAAACACCTCCAGGTAGGTTCCGTTTTCAAAGGTTAATGTCAGCGCCAAGACCCGGAGACAGGAGGTAGGCTTTGGGACCCAAGCGCGGGTGCATTTATTTCGGACCAAACACAGGAGCAGGCGAAATCGGTGGTCAGGGACAGGCATGGGTATTTCAACGCTCACATGTTGTTTCAGCAGCAAGGCAACACTCAGTACACGGATAAACAAGCAGGGGTCGAAAGCCAGAGGAAACAGGAATGATGAACAGGGTGTAGGGAATAGAGCGCTGACCATACAAGCCGAGCAGGTAGGCGTTGTAGATTCAGCAACCCTATGCAGAGATGCCGCTGCCTTTATCCCTGGCCGTGTAGATTAGTGTCAGGTGCGGCTGCTTGGCTTGAGGGCGTGAGCGTGACAGTTACTACAAGAGGAAATGGGGTTTGAAACTGTAACCTTCAGGTCCAAATGCAGCGCTTCCAACCACTATACTAGCTGTAGTGCATCAATGAGTAAATAATTCTGAAGTTGCTTTTCAAACATTGTAAGTGGACAATGGAGTGAGGTAAAGAATCAGGATAAATGATAGAAAATAAAGATAAACATCGCAGCACATTGTCACTGCAGCTGCAGAAAATGACCTGTAAACTGGAAGATTCCATGATCTTGCAGGTTTTCAGTGTATAATGTGCGCAGCACCAGCCTTATAGTCTCTGTTGCTCATCTCCCCACATATGATTTTCCACAATGTTACTTGTTTTCTGCCATGTAAAGGGGGTTTTGAAGAAGGTACTCAGGATTTAAACCTGGAAAAAAAGCCCATCTGCCTATTCCAAACTGACATTGCACTTTATCTTGATTTTTTTGCGGGACCCTGATTATTCTCCTGTCAAGGTTTCTGCATCATACTCAGTAAACACAGATCAAGCAGCACATGTCAAGTGTGCGTTAACAATCTTGTGCAATCTAAAAGAGGCGTATTGCTTTATTTGTTGTGCCACTGAACAGGCAGATTATTTATTCTTAAACCGTTACAGTACATATCACTAGCTGGCAAGTAACTAAACTGCCCTTCTACTCTGTTTTCAGTGCAGCAAGACTCTAAGAGGCGGCTCTTGGATGAAGCTCAGACGTCAGAATACCTTTCTAAGCTTCCAGTTTGTTGCTTTTCCTTTTAAAAACAAGCCAAAAAGCGAAGATGTCGTGTTTTTCAAGTGCTTTTGTGATTCTGAGGATGTCAAATTTTCCAGTGAGTGGTTCAGTGCCTGTGACACTTGGAGCCTCTGTTTTGCCCAGTCAGTCTTGAATAAAAGAATATTCTAATTTTGAAAAATCTGGGTCATATTTCCTTCTGAACTCCATTTCAGCTCTAAAAGGGCTGCGTTAAGCAAGAAAGGTGGTTTGTTTCACAAAGATAGCTAGATGATGAAAGTATGACTGTGATCGCTTTCTCTCCAGATCCCATGCAGTCTGAATAGCCAATTAAATTCCACATGCAGTCATTTATGGAGCTTTCATTTCATGAAATCTTTTGTAGTAATGCAAAAAAAAAAAAAAAAAAAGTAAAAAAAAAAAGCCAAAACCCGTAACTTTGCTATGGAAAAGAAGTCTGCATTTGAAAAATTTAAACACCTTTTTAAAAGTATTCTTGCAACAGGCATATAAGTTTCTTTCACCAATCTAATGACAGGAAAGCAAAAATGATGTAAAAGTTGATAACTACAGTAAGATGCTCCCAAGGGAATATAGTAAGTGGTGATCTTTCTTATCTTTACAGGTTTCTCACACCGTTCCGTTTCCACCTGTGTGCACATCACGCGAACGTGTTTTCTAGACAGTGGAATCAGCACCGAACTCAGAGTTTCTGAGACTGAATATATAATTAAATGAGAGCAACGTTGTCGACTGCATGAAAGTTTTTGTAATCGTCTTAAATCATTTGTACAAGAGGCACTGTAAAAATAAAGTCTGATGGAGTAGATGAGGCAATACTCTTGAAGGAAGTTGTAACGGTGGTTCGAGAGATAAAACCAGCGCACATCTTGGGAGAGGGGAGCAGTTTGTGAACATGTGTCTGGCTCCTCAACACCGCGGTATGATACCCTATTAGTGCAGGGCCTCACACCAGTGAAACAAGGTGATTCTGGGCAAGCCAATTAACCTAATGGGCAATGAAGTGGATGGGTCATAGTTTCCATCTCAGTTGATTACAATGCAGTCTTAGAAGGCACAGTGTAAAAATTAAACTGTAAATGAGTGGCAATGGCTATCATTATTCCCTTGATTATGACGAGCTGTTTTGCCCGTGTAGTCACGCAGCAGTGCTGCAACCTCACCAACAGATCACTTACTACATTTGTTCAAGCAAATGATGTGTCTGACAAAGGCACAAAAGGGCTCTATAGAGCGATGATTTTCCTCTCTATTTCCTCTCTGTATTCGGAGGCTGTCACTGACGCTCCGAGAGGAACCCGGGGCTCTCTCGGAGTGACCAGGAACGAGCGCATCGGGCTGCTTCATGCCGGAGGGAAACGCTGAAGGCAACAGATTCGCCGAATGCCCAAGCACGTCCTACACAGATGGCTGGCATGAGCGCAGCCCACGGCTGCTCGCTATCCACAGGCAACCAGAGGCGAACATGTACCACATGAGAGAGCGCACAGCACCAGTAAAATAAGGTATTTAGAATAATTGCCTACTGTGGTGTTGCAATTTCCCAACCATGGGCTCTGTTCTAAAATCATGTTATTTTACACCCTCTTTCCTCACCTTGTATTTACATACAGTTCTTTCATGTATTGCTGCCACAGTTTACTGTGAAGCCACTCCTCCTCCTGAAGAATGGTCCAGCTCTTTCACAATGTTGTCTAACTGCTGAACATTTGGACGCTGTTTCCTTTTCATCCTTTATTTTAGCATTCATCTAAATACATTAGGCTGCAGTGCTGCATAATATAATGCTTCTAGGGCAAAGCCACTGTTTGTAAGTTGCGTCTCCCTTACTGGAGCCCTTCCAGTAGCTGGTGCCATTACTAGACTTGCCTGAGCTTCAATAAACATTGCTCAGCATTGTGGGACATCAGCGTGGGATCTCAGATTAGACACGATGGCGCCCTTCACTGCTTCACCTGCCAGCTAGCAGACCTGGACATGATGGATTAGTGCAGCAGTCCAACACATGTCCTGTGCTCGCTGCAATGCATTTTCTCCAATAGGAACTCTGTCATAGTTCTTAACATACAATGGTCTTTACTGGAAAAAGGTCATTTGAGTACCGTAAAAAAATGAACGCTCAGTGCATTATTTCAGAGGTGGTGAAAATACAGAATAGGACAATGAGTTTTGCCCAGAGGCTCATAGGGAATCCATCTGCTAATTGATGTACATGTACTGTGGTCTCTCTGACCGTGGAACTTGACACGAACATCAGAGAATGCTTTTCCGTGGAGCACCATGTCAATGGTCTCACAGCAGAACGGAAATTTCTGTCAGCCTCTGGCATTTTATTTTGACTTTAGGGTCAGGTTATTAGCCCTCTTTCCCACACTGCATGGTTATTTAGAGATCTGAGCATGAGAAAACAAAAGGAAGAGCATCTGGATAAAACCAGATATAGTAACATGTCTGGGTGTGGACAGTCTCCAAGAAGAAGACCCTTCTAGTTAGAACTGTAGTGTGGAAAAGGCCTGCTGGTTCCTCGACACTCATGAATGTAGCAGTATCCTCCTTTCAAACATGACAAAGAATTAATGCTTTACTGAGAAAAGGCTTAAATTAAGACCAGCAGAAGGACAAATTTTGATTTTTTGTTTTTTCCTTCCCCTTATTTCCTCACAAATTCTGTCACTTTCTATGACCTGCTGAAAAGTGGTTCTCTGTTGTTGGTCTTCTACTGCCCACTACTTTCCGTTATGGTTCTGTTTGTGCTCGTCTACTGTGCCCTAAATTCCTCTACATTCCCTTCTTGGTCTTCTGCTGTACCCTGCTTTCCATTATGCCTCTATTTTTGGTCTTTCACTGTCCCCTGTCCTCTATTACAGTTCTGTTTGTGATCTTCCAGTGTCCCCTGTCCTCCATTATGACTCTTTCCTTGATCTTACACGGTGCCCTCTCTTCCATTTTGGCTCTGTTCTTGGTCTTACATTGTCCCATATCCTCCATTATGACTCTGCTCATGTTCTTTTACAGTCTACAAAGTATACAGCTCCATAACCTTGAGAGATGGACCCATTTTGATTGTCCTTTTTATCATATCTTCCATATGTTGACCTCCAATGGCTTTGAACAGCTCTCTTAGTCAAAGCTGCTTATAGGATGCACGGATGTGACAAGCCCGGGTGCTTTGGGAAGATCTGTTCGGATAAAGCGCCAGTGTGGGTTAAAACTGCAAAACTGTTCATCCCCCTGGTGGATTACATTGTTTTCCTTACAATCACCACTCCCCTTCTTCAAAATCAGTCAGTTTGTTCACTCATCCCATCAGCATGTCAAAGCTCCATATATTGTTTACAGTTGAGCTTGTGGAAGCTCTGAATGGATGCCATCAGTCAGAAAAACAATGGTTGTCATGACTTTGTTTGATCCAGTGGCTAGCTGGTAAGCTTCGGGAGCTTCCAAAACTAAGTTTCACACCAAAAACTGTGTATCAATTACAAAATCATTAAGGGGGCAGGGTAGCAGGGTAACATGTAAATGTTACATACTTCTAAGTCCTCTAATCCATCTCTTTTATTAATGGTTGGTAATATTGTTCTTTTTTAATTAATTTCACACAAACCAGGATGACTAATGATAAGTGTACATTGAATTTGCATTGACTGGAAAAGCATTTTTCAAAGTCAAATTGGCAGTGCAGGAATGTCAACCACTTTAGAGTAGAATGCTATGTGAGTGGGATAAAACTGGGGGGTAAAAACATGCTATGGCACTGGAAGGGTGCGCTGTGTCTCACTGGGCCTGTGGCATTGACAGAGGGCAACATTTTGGCATCCATTGGCTGCTAGCTTGAGGATAAGCTAAAGAACCATAAATAGTAATCAAGACTCCATGAAACTTTGAAAACTTTGCAGCCACTGAAATGCTCTGTGTTTGGATACCGGGATAATGCACAAGGGGAAGGGGAGACTATGCACTATACTGTGTCAGCGCCATTGTCAGGAGGTACGGTTTGGACCCAAGTGCGGGTAGGTTTGTTTCCATAACAATCACAGGAGCAGACGAAATCAGTGGTCAGAGACAGGCGTGGGTTTTTCGAGGCGCAAACGTCTTTTCAGGGGTGAGGCGATATTCAGAACACAGTTAAACAAGCAGAGGTCAAAAGCCAAGAGAAACAAGAACAAAGACCTGGGAACAGACTGCTGAATTCACAAGCTGAGCAGGTAGGCGTTGTAAGATTTGACACCTGATACCAGGACGGCACTGCCTTTATACCTGGCCCGGCTGATTGGTACCAGGTGCTGTTGTTACCCTTGCGGGTGTGGGCGTGACACACTGACCCAACAACTGGCATTTTTTTCTCAAGGCCAAGCAAAGAGCTCCTTCAATCTAAATAAGTAGTCACATCACGCAGAACCATGTCCCTCCTGCAGCTAATGGTCTCACAATGGCAAACATGACAAAGTGTCAACTGAAAATAATCCTGCACATCTATACAAGTAAGTACCTTTCTGGATATACTACTGTATATAATTTACTCTGGGGCACAGGAAGCTATAAAATCCAAGGACAGTGAGTATTTCATTAGCCCTATAGACATATATAAAATATGTATTTCTCAGTTTGAGTGAAGAACAGAAAATGACCAATCGAGAAACATGATTCCACCTAAAATAGCATTTTGATGTAATCAGGAACATTGAATAGCTTAGTGTAAGTAATAATTATCCTCATCAAAAAAAAATCTCCAGAGTATGTGTATAATGTGAATAACACTGATGAGCCCAAATAACTAGGGTTAAATGAAGCCCAATTAAGCAAGAGCAAACACAATTAACATGCATTGTGGGTGTAATAGGGTGGTCTGATAAACAAGGGACTGTAATATTTTTAAGACTGTGTGAAAATGTGGAGTCAACATCTGTTGCACCAAAAACCCTTAATTTATTCTTTTAATGTTTTCTGCATGGCAGTGGGATTCAATGTCCTTGCTGTCCTTGTGAATTCTAATTCATTTCTGAGTTCCTTTGGGACATCCTAATTTACCCTGCACAGAGATGTTGATTTCTTCATTGAGTCAAATCGTAAACTGTTTGAATCATTTATCTCTGAATCATTTAGTAGATAAATGCGCATGGGTTGTTTTTCTTTGCGTGCGCTTGCATGCAATTGTAATCCCATGCAGGGGCCTTTACTGCCGTACGTGTGTTTCTATTTCGTAAAGGGTGTGTAGTCCATCTGAGCATGTTTCTTTATGACAAGGACCATGGAACAGCAATGCATGTTAATTGCTTTCCCTTTGACAGCTTTGCAAAGATATGTGTCCGCTGTATCTTGTAGCTTTGGGCTTTGATGGGGTAAACAAAGACGATGGAAACCCTCCATAATACAGAGTTTATCAGAACATGTGGCAACAGCAAAATATTACAACTACAGTCAAGGTGACATTATCAGTGCTTGATGCGTGTGTTGCTGGTTTGAATATCAGTCTTTATAATGGGTCTGGAAGCTGGATGAAACATTTGCAGTCTGAATCCCAAGCTCGCCAAACACACACACACACACACACACACACACACACACACAGAAACTGTCCTAAGCAGGGTTACGGCAAGCCAGAGCCTAACCCAGCAGCACAGGGCGCAAGGCTGGAAGGGGAGGGGACACACCCAGGACAGGACACCAGTCCATCGCAAGGCACCCCAAGCGGGACTCAAACCCCAGACCCAACACAGAGCAGGCACAGGCCAAACCCACTGCATTGCCGCACCCCCCCCTCGGTGAATACCTGAACAGCTGAATCAACAACCTGAGCTAGGAACACCACCAATCGTCTGTACTATTTCTAATTACAACTACAGAGTGTATAAGGAAATATTGCTCAGTCCAAGAACCCCCCCTCCTCAAGTGTCAATACCTCCGGTCAGCCTTCCCCTAACAAGCAATAGGTCCTCACCACCCTGCAGTCCCTCTTAGACCCCTCTGTGGTTGCACAACCATTTACATTACCCAACATTCTCTTATTATGGTAATTACATTTATTTACTATCCCGTCACCGCTCTCATTCCTGGGGGCACCCTTCAGTAGTGTGGGATGTTACATTTAGTTGGCTGTGTGTGCCACAGATAATTTGTTGGCATACAAAGGTAAAAAAAGGAACTTGAACATCAAACCTTGACGAGCAATCAAAGAATTGTAGAAAATGTTTCTCTGGTTTTACCAACTGACCAGATGGAAACCAAAACTGAAATCTTGGGTAGTAGAAGTGGTGTACTGATGAGAGTCAAGATGACCTCATCTTGGTACCCCTTCCTGTGTTTTTGGATCTTGAAAGTGGTTTGAATGGTTGTAATTCCCTCATCTGAACAGGTTTTTTTTTTTCTTTGCTGCCTCTCTTTTTCTTAGCAGGTTTATTAACCCTTAAGGTACTTGTACTCCGATGGACACTCATTACATCAGCTAAAATGTGGTTCCTGTCACTGGTCTGTATTAGATGCATATTTCTGTGTTTTCAAATAAAGATTACTATGCAAAGCAAGCACAATTTAATTGCTTAATTCAGAGAGGAACTATAACTGTGTTACTTCGATGAGAACACAGGCATGTAACTTTTGTATTAGAGAAAGCATTAGATTTTCAGATTTATTTTGTCTATTTTGGTAGTATTGCCATATACTGGATGGAAAATATTTAACTGCACAAGTTTTATCTTTGCAGAGTGTCTGACCACCGATACAAGGCTATTGGTTTTGCCATTTAAGAAATTTGTACGTCGATCGATACATTACAGACCCTTTCCATAATGAATGTGCAGCTTCGTTAGTTAAATGTCACCCGGGGAAGTTAAGCAAATGATGCCAGCTGTGTGTTTGGCTCTGTGTAAGGCCAGTTGTGGTCGATGCACATGAAATCCTCAAAAACGGTATTTATGAACGCATTCTGTGGCTTGCGTTTGCCTTGGAAACCTGCCAGGTGCACTCTCCCATGGCAACGAACCAGCAGAAGTTATTGGACTGATTATGAGCCAACACCTGCACCTAATCCCACAATGCATTGCATTAGACATACAGCTAAGCATGAGATCCAGGTCCCAGAAAGGCATTGGCCAGCGTATACTTTCAAATTTAAAATTTTTTAATGTGACAATTCTGGTTCAGACTTGTGATGGAATGTTAGTTTTATTCACAGTTCACTGCTCTCACTTTCATGGGAAACAACTTTGCTGATGGATGTCTTTGACATTTCCAATATCTCAGCCTCACCTCTCGATTTATAAAACCCAATGACATCATTGTGCAGTAAGCATCAGCATGGGGCAAGGATGGTCAAAAAATGAGTGAAACTCGATTTTGGGGATGATGTCTAAATGCATTCATGTAGAGGTTGTATATTGTTCTGCGACAAAACCGAGGGAATTAATTATAGGTCCTCTGCATATTAGAATCTATGACTTTTAACATCAGTTCTTTGCTGTAGAAGAGGCATTGCTCTGAAATCCATTTGTATTCGCATAGAATCATTAAAATACTGTTTCCACTTATTTTTCCTTGGAAAGTCTTGCATGAGTCTTGCATGAATAAAGAACCAAATGGAAGACTTTTTTTGGCATTCCAGGACTGTTCCACATTATTTGAACTTACGAAAAATATGCTTGATATAGTACTTTAATGTTGTTTGTGTTATTCCCTTGATGTGTATTAAACACTTCAGGGGATTATATAATTCAAATCAACCCCCTTCTTTTCACAACAATGCACAGAAAAAGAAAGTAGCAGAAGAAGGTAGAGAGAATTACGAATAAGCATGAGTACCGGGGCTCTACATCCCGATAAAAGTGCCTAGAAGGCAAGCCAAGAGACATATGGGCATTCCTTCCATTTAATTCGCTCCATATAACACCTATCTGGGAGGTAAATGAAAAACCAGCATTTGGAGAATGAAGTTTAAGTCTGAAGAGCAAAAAGTGGAAAATGCGATTGTTAGGGTAGGAATGAATGGATGTATGAAAAGTAAAAAAAAAAAAAAAAAAAAAACATATCATATCAATGGCATGAACAGCAAGCGGAATAATCTTGAAGACCCGTTAAAGTGAAAAAACTTTATTTTCCTAAGAAATGGATACAAATGGACAGGAAGATATAATCCATTGCTACCTAGTTGTTCTACGATTTAATAAGTGAAGATTGAGTTATGGATAATCACTACCTGTTTAATTTAGCTGAACAGTGGGGCACTAGATCTAATTTTTGTGATCGTGTTTTCCAGTTCCATTTCTTGATAAACCTTCACTTCCTAATGCACTGCCTGAGCAGAAACTTTATAATGACTTTCCTCCCAGCTAAAATGGTTTAAAATGAACTTTGATAACTCGTTGTTTAACAGACAGCACAACACTCACTCACCTCTGTTAGCCACTTGTCCAAGTCAGGGTTGTAGGGTTCTGGAGCACATCCTGAAAACATCAGGGTCCAGGGTCCACTCTGGAAGGGAAGTCAGCCTATCACTGCATAACTACAAATATACTCAGACACTACGGACAATGCAGAGCCAACAGTTCAATTAAAACATACATCTTTGGAAGCAAACCCCACAATCATGGGGACAACACACTAAGTGCACACAGAGCTATATTTGAACCTACACCCAAACAGCTTGGCACTATGAGAAAGCAGTGTCAGGTGAATAACACAAATTCAGCTCTTAATGCATCTATGGGTGTCAAAAATTAAGATGTCTAATGGGATAGCTAAAAACATAGTGTTTGGCAGTTTGTATCTCATCTACTGCTGAGCAAGGTTTTCACCCTAATTTGCTCTACCAAAGGGGGTGCGGAGGCACAGTGGTGCAGCTTGCTTGGCCAGGGCCTGCTCTCTGGTGGGTCTGGGGTTCGAGTCCTGCTTGGGGTGCCTTGCGGTGGACTGGTGTCCCATCCTGGGTGTGTCACCTCCCCCTCCAGCCTTATGCCCTGTGTTGCCAGGTTGGGCTCCAGTTTGCCCTGACCCCACTTGGGACAGGTGGTTTCAGACAGTGTGTGTGTGCACTCTACTAAAATTACCCACCAGTATCAATGTAAGTTTCTTTGAACAAACAATATTAATTAATTTAATGAATTAATATAATTGTGGATGTTGCATACATGGTGAACTCTGTGAGGATTTTGCATCTATCACCCTAATCCCAACCCTTTACCCTTTACGCTAACCCTAATCCTAATCCCTAACTCAAATGCAAGCAAATTTGTTTAGATTAGAGCAAACAGGTGGGATGTTTTTCACTTCAGCTCGATCTTAAAGGTTTCTAGACATCATGTTGAAGATCAGCGCATAGGGCCCAGGCCTGGGTGAGTGGTTGTGAGTGGGAAAGCGAAGGAGGGCATTACCATGGTTACCTTGTAATTAAGATGGAGCAAGTGAGTTACGATGGGGAAGGGGCTGCAGGCGTAGAGCTCGTGGTCCAGTGGGCAAAGACAGCAGTCGAGGTGGGCCCACCAGTGGGGACACCACGTCATGGTTGCTGGCTTGCAGACCTGCTGCCAGAGCCAAGACTGTGTGAAAAAAAGGTGTGTACCTTAATTAACATTTTTTGCCTCTCTGAGTTTGTTTTTCCTCCCCAGATCATCGTAAAACCTTCTAGTTCACGACATTTTGAATTAATAGGGACATATGACGGCCGTCTAGTTTGCATAGCATAACAGAAAAATTTACACATTTGAGGAAAATTTCCAATCTTTGCCAGTAAATGAAAACATCCTTTTAATCTTTTTAACAGGATTCACCTCCAGTAGAATGACATGCAGCAGTTTGGGACAATTACATTCAAGAGGACATACTTGGTTGGACATCTTGCATCCTACCGTCTACAGTAAGACTTCAGGGCAAACCCAGAAGATCACAGCTCTTCATTCCAATCACAGTCAGGATGCCTGCAGAG
This sequence comes from Scleropages formosus, assembly GCF_900964775.1. Classification (NCBI taxonomy): domain Eukaryota; kingdom Metazoa; phylum Chordata; class Actinopteri; order Osteoglossiformes; family Osteoglossidae; genus Scleropages; species Scleropages formosus. Next base: position 19,799,891 of record NC_041807.1, read on the forward strand.
TAAAATCAGCAGTGTAAAATTGACTCTGAGTGTGTTTATGCTGTCCTACCACGTGGAATGCAGCTCCTTTCAGAGTCAGTTTAACGCTGAGGATTACGCTTATATAACTGTGATGTCATCGAGGTAAATCATGTCACTGGTGGGTAACAGATACCTGTGGTCTAACTGACAGAGGGAAAGGTCAAAGTTCAAACCCAAGAAATGAAATGGGCGATGTAAGAGCTTTCAAGCAGCGTGTTCATGTTTCATAACTCCTATGTGTTCTTCCCCTATGTGAACGATTACTCAGGAACCTGCCCTTCTATAATACTTCCACAGTATCTGTAAAAAAAGTATTCGCCCCCATTGGACTGCTTCATACTTTTCATCCATCCATCAATCGTCAGCAGCCACTGCGAGCAGGAGCCCTATCCAGCAACGCAGGGCACAAGGCCGAAGGGAGAGGGGACACACCCAGGATGGGACGCCAGTCCATGTCAAGGCACCCCACACAGTGGGAACTGGCTGAACCCACTGCACCACCACGCGGTTTCATATTCTATTGTTTTATAATATTGAATTGCAGTGGATTTAGTTAGGCTTTTTTGACAATGATCAACAGAAAAATACTCTTTAATGTCAAAGCGAAAACACATTTACACAAATCAGTTTTGAAGAAAATTACAGATATAAAGCATAGAAGAACCAAGCGCATAAGAATTTACCACACTCCAGATCTGATGTGGGCACAATGTAAACAAATGAGACTGCATTTTAACTGTGCCCCCCAGCTCCTGGTGGCCTCTTGTAGGCCTTTTGGTTGCTTTCATTGGGGCAAAGGATGGAAGCAAGGGTGGCGGGATGGAAGCAGCCCGGGGCAATGCTGAGGCCCTCTCCAACTGTGCAGCTAATGGCTTAGACAGGGGCAAAAGTGCACAAAAACGAAGGGGCTATTTTCTCATCTGTTTGGGCATGTGTTGCTCTCTGTCCCAGTCTGTGAGGCTCAGAGGGAAAGAAGGGGCCAGCCAGGAATCCGCTGCCAGGGCCCAGATGATGAAGCTTAACAAGCCCAAACAATCCAGCGGAGCTTGGGGCCGAGGTGCCAAAACCGCCGCACATTTCCTCCAACCATGAAACGAATGCACTCTTTGACAGCGGGCGCAGCATATTCAGTCCTGCTCCACCGTCCCCCCGAAACACCCAACAGAGTTGGCTGACAAGTCGGCCAAAGTCTTATCTGGAGAGCAAAGTCTGTCCAGGTTCTTGTGTTTGAGTATTACTTTGGTGCCTTTGTTGAGCCTCAGGTGGAAGGGTGACGATAGCTACTCCGGTCTACAGGCACTGACAACTGCTCAGGGGTCACCTGACGCTGCCTGAGAAGGATGCTGTTTTTACAGCAAGAACTGCTTTAGCCCTCAAGTTCTAAAGTCATTTTTGAAATCCTACAGAAGGATCCACCAATGCTCACCCAGACAGCGAAAGTGCTGTACCAGAGACAAAACCAAACTGGTGTCTACTGCAGAATTGGGTCCCCAGGGCTTACTCCGCTGAGCAGACAGGGAGAAGCCAGCACCAGGACATGAGATGTGCCCCAGGCGGTGAGCTTGGGTTGCTTTACATCCCCCTGAAGCCTGCATCCAATTATGAAATGAAATCCTACAGTGAGGAGATCTTGTCCTTCAGGGAAAGAAAGCTGAAATGGTAATGATAACAGCGATGGCTGTGATCATCATATCAATTAGCTCAGCTGAACCTACAGGGGTGGAGGTGTCGTGCCAAAGCAATGGGCCCTGCGCCTCCCTGAAGACCTCTCAAGGGTGGCATGCAACCAGTGTGGTAAGCGTGGTAGAAGGAGGGGCAAACAATGGAGCAGGGGCTCGACAGCTGTGTAGGGGCCATTGAGTGCGTGGGCATTTGCTAAGCCTTGCACCGATTGGGCGTGTGGTGTCCCGTGAACAACCTTGCCAAAACTGCACACCTCCCATAGCCAGGTGAGCCTTCGCATTCCCTTTGCGCTAAGACACTGACCAACAATTTAAACAGTCGGCGATGACTCGCGCCCCCCCAACCGCAGCAGCTGCTGTTTTCGTTCGCAGACGTACAGAGTGAGAAGTACACTGAAGGTCCAGACAGGAGACACGAAGCAGAGCCTTTGATCGGGGTTCATTACATGTTGTATTCCCGTCACGCTGTCATGTCCGAGGCTGAGCTGAGTCCCATCATCCTCGCTCTCCTTTCAGATTGTTTGTTCACGAGAATCAAAGCTATGTACAAGCTTCAGAACTCCCCGCTCGATACGTTCCTCCTCCCACACGAGAATGGATGCGCAAACCGCCTTCCAGCAGCAGGGTAACTTGGCCCATCGCGGGCCCACCTGAACCAGCCTGCAGAGGGAACGTGGTAAAACCTTTAATTCCACCATTCAAAGAGTCCACAGATGCACTCTGTTTCACGGGCTCCTTCTGAGGACCTATTATTTACATTCAACTTAATTTTACGTTCCACTTCTTCGCGGCAGCTGTGCATTTACATACCGTGGCATGCGTGACAGAAGTTTCCGGGTCTTTGTCAATGTAAAACCAGGCTGAGGAGAAAGGAACAAGGTTTACGCTGTATTTATAAATACGTACAAAAGCAGGTTATTTTAGCAGTGAGGCGACGGAGCCGAGTATGGCAGTCTGCTTGAGCGGAGGCCCTGAGACACATTTCAAAAGAGTTCCCTGCAGAGACAACCCAGGAGCCTCCTGCTCCCATTCCCAACTCCTCAGATAAGGCCGGGGAGGAACATTAAAGGAAGAGGAAGAACATTTATTCTATATGTGTGCGCTGACACCACAGCGGCAAAAACAGGAGCAGTAATGAAAACACTTAATATTCTGTCCTCTGTTAACAGCACCAAAGCAGCGTAATTAATTAAAATGCCTTTAATATTTGCCTTTCGCCAGGTGCGGAATAATTTCATCAGTGACCGGGATATCTATTCTCGCTGTAGAAATTAAATGTGACCATTCTTTCAGAAGATAACCACAGCTCCGTTGAAATGATGTCAAATCAGATAAATTCGAACCCTGGATACGCCCCGATTGATCTCACCGAGGTTTTTGAGAGATCGCTTAACGTGATACTCCATGTGTCGAGCTGAAACGGGATGATGGAATCCAGTGCACTGCACCACTGGGAGTTAGCGCTGCTCTGTGGGTTTCGGGCAATTCATTTCCAACAACGGGGGACATTGCTGATCGTGTGGAGATGTGCGTATTCGTTGTCCGAGACGAGCGACGAACACGGGCGTGTATTTATTTACTTAGAATGTTTTTTGCGCGAGTGGACTGAAGGCGCAGATGCGATCGCACGTCTCTGCTATGAAAGCATCAGTTGGACTTTGTATGCCACTTAGCAGGCTGTACGCTCATGCCACATCTCTCATCTTTGGGACCTTAAGACAAGCTTGCTTGCGTGAGTGAGTGACAGCATACTTATTGCAGAACTGGACTCAAAGTCAAAGCGAGATCACATGGCCTCACAATGAGACCACGCAGCTGCTCCTTGGGTGCCACTTGTCAGGCCGCACTTTTAGTGCCAGATGTCTCTGTCTTTCTGCATCTCTTTGGGCTGCGTCCTGGGAGCATGGCAGATCAGGGATGGAGCGAGCGTGTGAGTGACAGCTTCTGACACTACTGCTCTTATCTGTTCCGAGGACATCTGCGATCTATAATTCCCGGGCGTTTCATCGAGACCAGGAGCGCACACCCCAGTAGGCGCCGCTCCCCATTCTCTCCGTTTTGTAATACACGATACGCTGTAATGTGGAACGGTGGGAAGGTAAAGAGCCTGAGCAGAATGACAGTGGAATAAACCTTGGAGCAGTAAAACAAGCATGACAAGTTGTGGTCTTTGAAGTAGGACAGAGATGAATATGCTCTAGAAGGAGATTGCTGATCAACGACATTGACGGCAGAAGACCCCGTTCGGGTTACCCTCCAAAAGTATACATTTAAGACGAGTGAGTTCTTGCAGTTCGGGTATTTTCAGATTCATGCGATAAAACCCAACAGGACTTCACCCAGGGAGGGAATCTAGTGCTGTTTTCACTGCTTTCACTGCTTTATTGTGCGTTCCTGTTTTATTTGCTGATCTTTTAGTTTCTCTGCACATTTGGGCTCCCATGTGGTACGGTCACTATGAAAGGACAGACTGGGTCTAGAGCACCAGAAGTAGTTTGGGTCTCAGCTTCTCTAGGTCATTAGCCAAGTGTAAGCAGTTCTGTGGCACCGTGAGACATTAACAGGGGCTCTCCGGCCTGGGGGGATAACCATGGAGGGAAATGTACCATTTGTGTTTGCAGATGTACCTAATCCTGGCCTGAAAAAATACAAGTATTACAATAAATGTGTACTGCATAATCATTTATTGTTTTGCTCATTTGGCAGACATTCTCCAGGGCAATTTATAACTGCTACGATGCAGAACGGACCATTTCCCATGACCGTTTATGAAACTCTCTGCATTAAACCAACGGGCCCAAATCAGCAGGGTTCTTTCTGCTGCCATTGACGTCTGACACCGCGCACCGGGCACAGTGCGGTTTTCACCAACTAATCTGCGAAGAAAATGGGGGAAAACTCTTCCTGTAACTGCAGGCACAACAAATAAATTGTGGGTTTTCAAGCAAAATTGTTATTTGGACTAAGGCAACGTCTGTCCATTATTTGGAGCGAGACACACAGATAAGAGGAAGATTGCACGACTCGTCGCCGGAATAACAGGTGACTCAACACTTTATGATGGGTTTGAAGCACGAGGAGGATACTCTTCGTGTTGCACCTATCAAGACAAAGTGAAAGTAATATACAGTGTGATTCTAAAAGGAATACAGCAAAGCTCAAGCTAAAGGATCTGAGATCAATTAATCTGAGGAAAGACTACCGTAAAGCACGACTTTCCATACAGCATGCTGTAAAGCTCTAAAAACATTGTGACCGTCAAATTTTCTTTTCTTTTTCACAAATGCATTCTAGGACAGCGGTGTTATTAAACACTTCAACATGACAGTGGTTCTTATACTGTATCATACACACATTGCCATCATTGGGGAGATTTCACACTTACTCCCCCTTCAATCCGTTTTTTCCTATCCAACCCATCCGAAAGACAAAAATATCTTTAATTATTATTCACTTAACAATTAAACTCAGAAGTATATGAGAAGTGTCAAATTTTTGCACTTTTGAAGCTCCTCAGAAGATGTTTTTGGGGTTTGTAATTCTTTCATTATAACATATTATTGTGATACTGAAATCATCCTGTTAGATGAATCTCTGTTGTGAGGGGATTGAATTACTATTACAGTATTTTTATTAAGAAAAGTAGAACTGAATCCTTGACTTAGAATTCATCACCTTTTTTAAAACATACACATACACACACTTTCAGAACTGCTTGTCCCATATGGGGTCACAGGGAACCGGAGCCTACCTGGAAACACAGGGCGGAAGGCCGGAGGGGGAGGGGACACACCCAGGACGGGACGCCAGTCCGTCGCAAGGCACCCCAAGCGGGACTCGAACCCCAGACCCACCGGAGAGCAGGATTGTGGTCCAACCCACTGCACCACCGCACCCCCCGATTTTTAAAATATATATTAATTAATTTAACTGACCCAGGTGCTATGTAACCCCCCACCACCAACATGCCGCCCTGCATAAGTTTCTGTACAAAGCTAAATGAATTTACTATAGTCTGCAATTTTCTTTAATGTTCCCAACAGTCTCTGTTATATGTTTACAAGTTGTGGTATGAAACTAAGAGTAAAATAAGATGAACTTGACTGTGTGCCTCCAATAAATTGTACTGATTACACAGTTTATCTTACATACATTAACACCCAGATTTGAACTGCAACTCCATTTCAAATTGTGAAAGTATTTAAAATTTTTACATATTTTTCCCGGAGCCCCTTTTGCTGGATATACCAGAAGTACCTTGTGGGGAAAGAAAATGAGGTAACTGAAAAGTTCTCTTCAAAAAGCCAAGAGTCCCGGATGGCCGTGTCTTTCCAGGCTCCACGTATTGATCTCATTAGCCATGAACTGGACCCCGGAGAAGAAGGGAACTTTTCATAACTGGAAAAATTATATAAATTAAAGCGTAGCAAGTGAGCAGTGGGTGTCAAACGAGCAATTTATTTAAAATGTTAGAGTATTTTTCCCTTTTAACTCATGCAGTGCAGGTAAATCCAGAGAGAAATTGATGGTAGCTTTTCATAGGCATGAGACACTGTCCCCACACTGTACTACACTGACACTGCACTGTACCACACTGTACCACACTGCCCCTGCCCTTTAACCCTTTACTTCACAATATGAGCTTCACAACAAACCGATTCACAAGAAAAGAAAAGGCTAAAGAGAAAGTGCCTCTCGTTCAGTACCCATGGCATCAGGTCTACCCCGGAGAAAAAAGCTGCGGCCAGTCAGTTCTGAGAGGTGTATTCAATGGCAGTAATGGAGACGGATGCTAAAAATCCAGTCACTTAACCAAAGTGCAGCAATGCGGCTCTTCCCTTTGTGTGCCTTTACAGCGCATGTTGTGTTTGACTCTTACGACAGAAACCACAGAGCTTCTCGCCGAACACTTTTCTCCACAGAAAGGAGACTCAACCATAGTTAAACACGTGGCAACAGCTGTTTGTGTGTGTGTGTGTGTGTGTGTGTGTGTGTGTGTGTGTGTGTGTGTGTGCGCACATGTCCACGTTTGTTTCCTATGTGGGAGAAGGAGACTCTGAGCTCAGGCACATTTCCTCTAAAGAAGAATGTCTTCTCTCTGCCCTCAGTTAGAGAGATATGAAAGCACAAATGCACTCACATCTCTCAAGGAATGCCTCTGGGAAGGAGGCTGATTGAACGGTTAAATTTCCATAGCATCGCCATCTGTTGATCCTCACTCCGAGCAAAATGATGCAAGTTCTCGCTCCATGAACTCCCACAGTAATTACAGGTGGAAGAAGGTTTTCTCCACTGCAAGAAATCTCGCTTCACCACCACATACTTTTATGTTTTTTGGTGGGTCTCTCGACCAGCCGATCATGGTAGATATTTGTTTGTGGCAATGACAGAGGGAAGCTGCAATGATATCAGGGATGGAGAGCAAAAATATTACTGAGCCATGGATATTGTTATTTATTAGGGAGAAATACCTCTTTCCCTGCTTAAATCAAAACACTGTTTAAAGGTGGAAAATATCAATGACATATTAAACTCTTTTTTGTATACAAAGCCTGTACGTTCAGTAAATTTGATCTTGTTTGTTACAGTAAAATCTCGATTACCCAACCTTGAGTTATTCAACGTTCCTGAATATCTGACATGCCCGGCATACCATGTGACATCATCCGCTTCAATTCAATGTCATACAAAAGCAATTGATAGGAAAGATGAGGTGAATTCTGGACAGTAAGTTTGACCACTTGTGAATATACAAGTTTACTGGGTTTATTGAGTACTGGATTATCGTCAAGGCAGAAAGATGACACACGGGACATTAAACTGAAGTGCATGATTCTTTATTGAACTTTGGAGGGATAGCGGGTTCTCATGGTCAGGGATGGGCAAACACGGCTAAGGCGTGGTCGTGGGGCAAGGCAAGCGGTCGTACCCAGGGGAAGTATGGAGCAAGACAAGGAGGAAAGGAGGTAAAGGCTTTAAGAGCAGGGATTAACAAGGACAGACTTGAGCGAACAGACAGGACGGTTGTCTCAGGGTGAATGAGATTCCGCAACTAGAAGGCAGCGATTCGGAGCCTTAAGTCTTGCCAGCCTTGACTGGTCTCAGGTGTCCTCATTAGGGGAGCAACGGAGGGCGTGACAGTTATCCCACAAGCAACATTTCTCTATTATCCAATATTTTCGGTGATCCAACCTAGTCAGTCCCGTTTTAGTTGGATAATGATGACTTTAACTGTTCGAATATGATTCTCAGTAAAATCACCAGCTAATTTGAGAGAGGATTTTTAAAAATCGATGAATACTGCATAACTGGTTTGTATTGGTGGTGTGACGCACAGGAAACGTGATGACAAACGTCAAGCTGTGGAAGAGAACGCAGGTACATTATGCACGTAGCACAGAGCTCAGCGCTGTTGTTTCGGTTTGGTTCACGACTCAGCAGTTCAGGCCTCTCCCCTAGGCGCTGTGGACACAGAAGGACCAAAAGGTCCAGATCCATGAGGTTTCCTCTCATTGTATGCTCCTCTTCTGCTTTGTTTGTTTGTTTTCTGAGTATTGCTCGACGCTGGAAGAGCGACTAGTTCTAGGCTTTGGTTCTATGCTGAATTTTGCTGGGTGGAAAAGGTGTTTTCTCTCATCTGCTGAGGGAGACCATGCTTAAGTATGAATGGATGGTGTCATACTATGAAGATGTTAAAGACCAGAGGTCTTGCACTGACAATGTTCCGCATTCATTTCCAACTTCAGTCTGATTTGTCGGTTCCTTTACTGCTTTGGCCCGCGACGCAGACTCCCCCGTACTACTGGCATTCATCCCGCCCTTAGTGTTCAGGTGTGACCGTAAAAAGACTTTGGAAATGTGAGTATCACCCTCAGATCACAGCAGGGTGACCACTTGCTATTCCAGTCACTCTTGAGGTTTCCCTGAGTGACTGGAGAGGGCCATTAGTTATGTGGAATACAAGTGGGGATGGTGGTGGGACTGCTTGACCCAGGTCACCTGTTCTTTTCACGTGGAACTAAAAGAGCACGTCGGAGGCAGACGAGGGGAGTTACTGTGGCTTCACATCAACCCCTTCATTTCTACGTGACTGCTGAAATCAGCGTGTGATCGGCCAAGAAACACCATCCCTTGCTGTAAAATTTAACGTCTCCAGTCAACCTCGGGCATGTCCAGTGGAATCTAAAAATGGTACTGATCAATATTTATTGTTGTATTCGTGCACCTATGTAGACATCTGGCAATAAAATCCTACTTCCTCCTAAGGACTAGAGAATACAGGTCCGGAGAGTTTGTAAAGCTCAGTTATCCATTTTTCATGTGGAACAGTACTCTTTCTATAACACTTCTGAGTCCTTGGTTTATCATAGTTACATTTCTTACAAGAGTCACCGATAAATGCTCTGCCTGCAGAAGAAATAAATGTAAAATTACTGTACGTCTGCAAATACAAACTTTTGCTTCGATTTGAAGGTGTTTTCTATATAATCCATTAATCCTAAATCCTATATAACATGAATATGTAACATGAATGTCAAGCTATATAATACGAATATTGAGCGAGTAGGTCATTTTTTGTCAATTACGCTACCAGAGGCCAAATTAGGATGCAAAAGACTTTCATGGGGAGGTAAAGCAGAAAGAATGGAGGTTTCAGTTCTCGGTCCAGACATTGCTGCCTACTAGAAGACTGGAGCTCCGTCAGCCTTGGCATTCCTGCTCAGCCCTCTGGCTTTGATGCAAACCATTCATTATCTAATTGACCCTGATCTATCTGGGCAGTCTAGGATTAATGAGAAGAAAGGCTATGGCTGGGCATGGCTGAAATGGCCAAGTGGTGGTCATTTGTCCACAGACGATGGAAAAGATTCTCATGGCTGCTTGAGCACCGAGAAGTGTGTCTCCTTTCCAGCCCTGCAAGAGCATCGGCTTGATGAAAAATATCCTTAATTAATTTTGACGCTTTTAAACACTACTGTAAGTATAATGGATGGGACAGAGATTGCAGGGGTCAGACTGGAGAAAATGAGCCAACTTTGCCCAGCTTTAGGGGACTTGTTTTAATAAATTTTGAAAGTCAGTTTTATGGACCTGGTTCGAGATTCCCAACAGCAAGTTTTAAGTGTTGGATTTCTTTTTTCCAGGAGGAACTCTGAAATCCGCTGTAATTATCCCCCCGTCCTTATAAGGGTCACAGTGGTCTGGAGCCTATCTCGGTGTAACTGGGTACCAGGCTAAGATAGGTACACTCTGGACTGAACACCAGTTCATCACAGACTACAGGGCACTTAAGAGTCTTTAGACTGTGGGAGGAAACCAGAGCACCTGAAGGGAATCCACACATACACAAGGAGAACAGGCAATCTCCACACAAAATGAGCTGGATGGGAATCTAAGCCCAAACATCCCAAGCTCTGTGCTACCAAAACTTGATGCAAAACTGAATAACACCTTAGTCAATAAGAAGGACAAACTTTTGGCTTCTAATGTGTTCCAACAGTGAGACTACTGCTCTCAGTATACAGAACGAACAAAGATGCAAGGACGAGGGACAGTGCTGAAACTGGCCTGTCTAGTTATTGAAAAGTGAGGCGGTGCGGTATGGATGGGGTGCACGGAGCCAGCGGTAGGGAGCGGGACCTGCCGTGTTAACAGGTGGGTTTGTTCTGCACCCTGAATCAGCCTTCCAAGTCACTGTGTGAGGACATCCCAGCGGATGCTGTTGGCGGATGTTCTCCGCCCCACTTCAAAAGCACATCAAGAGCAGGGCACACTGAGACTTCATTTGCACCGATAATGTGTACAGACTTTCCTTGGCATTGAACATGGGGAGAAATGACAATTCTACTTGAAGGTTTTTTTAAACAAAAACAGCGAGCAGCGTGTGCCAAAATGTGACTGCTTAAAGAGCAAAAAATCATATGGATAATTTATCTCCAAGCGCTCGCTGCTTCTGGACACAAAACAGAACAAAAAGTATAAATGACCAGTGAAACGGAGGCTTTTCAGCAACTAATTATTTATTTCCGAATCAAAAAATGTAATTAATCTCCAGAATACAACACAAATACGCACGTTTTTAGAAAGAGGAGTTTCTAATTACAGTAAATGATGCAAATGCAGAACAAAATATTCTATTTTTTTTTTTCTGTGGCTTTTTCATTCTCAAAATGCATAAGGGTCCTTTGGCAGTTTTGACTGACATACATGAAAACCGACCAAATCCCCAAAATGCGCAGAGATTACTGCACGGGGTGGTGTCTTTACAGATGTTTGTTTGGGCTGGTTGGTCACTTGGTTTCTCATGGGATGTCTGGACAATTAGTTGTGTCTTTGTACGTCGCAGCGACACACACTAGTTTCTGAGCTGCTGCAAATGAGGCTACCAAGAATAACGAAAAAATGTTAGAATTAAATGTTTTTTGTGCCCGAGCTAGGCTGAATCTAAAATGAATGCTCAGTTTATCAAACACTCATGTCTAGCAAATATGTTTCATTGGTGGGAAATGTTCCCTCCGCAGATTACAGAATAGAGCGGAAGCAATTTGACGAATAGTCGTAATTAGCTTCGAGGAACATTGTTGCCGTACTGCTCTTTACATGGTGCAGTTGTAGCAGTGGATTCCATGTTGAGATGCTCAGGACAGCAGCTGTATTTCTAGTGGTACCCTGCTATAGAAACAGTGCTTTTGCTCCCATCGCCATGGAAACAGTTCAAACAGAAGAGGTAATGGCAATATTAGTTTTAGAATAATGATGAAGCACTTTCTCACACTGCTACGCTTTCTGCCAAGTCCAGTTAGAAATGCGTACATGCTAACTTCAAAAACAGAAGCTGGCATTTTTGCAGTGTCACTTATTTTTTATGCGTCTTCCCCTGTGTGATCCTTTACTTGTTGTGATGGCTGTTTCCTCGCCACCGTGAGGCTTTAAAGAGAATAAAATAAAAACAATTCTGTCACTTGTGCTGTGTTTAATTTGACTCCATCTGAAATAAAGGCAGTAATTTTACAGTGCAGCACAACATTTTGACAGGTATATTCAGAATGCACGGAAAAGTGCAAAAACAGTTCTGAACTGCAAATTAGCGCATCTCAAAAATGTCAATAAAGAATTCATGGAATACAAATGTGTACACTGGTAATTCACCTATCTGACAAAGGATTTATCTTTAATTGCTCAGTTCCATGTATGTTAACGTCTACATGGGTGTTATAGATTGGAAGATCTTTCTATGGGAGCAGCACTGATCAATCAGTTTTTTGTAGGACAGCTGGTAGTGTATTGGTGACAGCTACTGCCTTTGGGCCCAAAGGTCGCAAGTTTGAATCTCACCTCTGGGTGTAGCACCCTTGAGCAAGGTACTTACCCTAAATTGCTCCAGTAACATTGCCCGGCTGTGAAAATGACTAAATGATTGTAAATAGATTAATACTGCAAATTGCTTTGGAGAAAAGTGTCAGATAAATATACATTTAAGAGAATCATTTTGCAAGCAGGTTTGAGAATTTCCTCTTCAGGTGCACAATGAGTCACATGGACAGAAAGCAGAGCAGTGACAATCCTTGTACTCCACTTTGAATGTAATGATGAGTAAAGTGCTGCAATTTTAAAATTACAATAATCTTTACTTACGTGTAATTTGTCCGGGTCCGTACGAGTGTTTAACCTTTAATTCCACTGACTCTTTCGATCAAGGCCACTTACTGTGTTATACAATCAGCTTTACCATGTGCCCAGCAGGGTATTCGTACTCTTAAGAAGTACCTCAATGAAGGGCACTGCAGCAGGAATGGGATTCGAGTCACCACTGTAGTGGAGTAGAATGCGCTCGGTTGTGCTGTATTCCCATAATAAGACGGACATCCATCTACCCCTCCGGTCCCAGGCAGACACGCGTTCAGGGTCTGACCACAAAATCTGAGGCCATTCATTCATAAAACGATCGGAAGATATTGCCGCCCGGCGGAGCGCGACCCAAGAGACCTTAACAAACATTCCAGAGCACATTTGATTCATTTTTAAGGGGGATTTTTTTTTTTATACAATACATATTTTTACGTAATACTCACTATATTTTATTTTACAGTACGATCTTTTATTTTTTTTTATTATTATAGTGCCCTTACTAGTAATTATATAACGTCCCCTTACCAAAAAAACAGTATCGGGTAATATTATAATAATAAACATGGCATGATGCACACTTCCCCACCCTGATTCTGAATGCTGACATTTTCCAAAAGCAGCAGCAACACTTTCGATGTGCCTCGTTCCTCATATCTGGAATAAATACACATGATCATGCAGCACGCACGAGTTCCTGCTGGCACTGTAAAATGTGGTACAGTACTGTAGTAGAGAAAGAGCCTATATTTGGTAGACACGCTCCCGCCCCCCAGAGGTTCGCTTCTCCCCGCTCGCTCCCAAGGACGGTTTCCAGGGTTCCCGGGAACGCGCGGCCGGCGCGGGGACGCGCGCTTCAATCTCGGTAGATTGCCAGACATGGCGGCGGATCTAAACCCGGAGTGGCTCTCCTGCCTGCCGTCCTCCTGGAGTTATGGGGTAACGCGGGACGGACGCGTCTTCTTCATCAAGTAAATATAAAAGCGGACACTTTTTTCGACTCGAATATTCAACTTTGAAGGTTGTGTACACATTTTTTTCTTTTACCTTTCCTCCCCCATTTCTTACCACCACCAGCGAAGAAGCGAAGAGTACAACCTGGCTGCATCCAGTCACTGCCGAGGCCGTCGTAACCGGGCACAGGAAAACTCCAGGTAAACCGTTCTCACGTCCCCCCCCCACAACCGGGTGCGTTTTTTGGGAACGCGCATGCCGGGTGCAGTCGCTGTCATCTGCGGCGCGAGCGCCCGCTCCCCGCCGCTGCCCGTGAGCAGCGCGCGCCGAGCGCGGGCTCGCGGGGCATTTAAACGGCGGATGCTGCGGCGCGAGGAGACCCTCAGCTGCCGGCTCGGGGAGAGCGGTGATTCTCTCCCACAGCGCGAAAACGACAAAAGTTCCCATATTTTAATTGTTGCGCGGGTTAATTCGAACCTCCGTTCCGTTAAATGTCACATTTAGGTGTTCGCCGAGGTACCTGCCGCAGTAAAGTGTTAAGTTTAACAGTGAGGAGATGTTAGAAAGACAGGTAAATGTGGTCCGATGGTATGAGCTGTCCGTCGCGTCCAGTCCAGATCTTTCTGTCTTTTCCACATCTCCACATCCCTCCTTCGCCGAGGTGGCTGGGGAGTAAAGGAGCGCAAGACGGCACCCCTTACGGCATGAAAGGAACAGGTCTTCGAGACGGTCGTATGTCGGAGCGGTCGCGCAGAGGTGGCGGTTTCCCACTTTCCCGCCTTTGGCGATTAACGGCCTCGCGGGAGGAAACGCTCTTCTCACACAGGAACATTCAGACCAGCTGAGGCGCATGTTACGTCCAGCTGTGTCCCCACCTCTTCCCCTGGCTGTCTGTGTGTGCATTTTTTAATTTATTTCTTTTTCCTGCCCTGCCTAGATTTACCATCCGGATGGGAGGAAGGATTCACGTTTGAGGGGGCGAGGTGCTTCATAAAGTGAGTTGTGGCCACGGAGTCACCGGGTTTCAAAGCCTTTTCGGTCCCACTTTTTTCCCCCTCTCGTCATTCCCGGATCTTGTCTGACAGCAGAGGAGACCTCCACTGGGATGTTTTATAAAACCCCATGTTTCAGAGTAAGGTGGCGTTTGAAAAACTATGTTTTTACTGAGACTTTGTGTCAGGATTGGCTGAAACAAGGGCTTTGCTTTAAGGTGAAAAAGGAGATCCCAGTGTCTTTTTCCCCCAGGATCTCAACATCTTTATCAGACCACTGTGTGTCCATTGTAGCTTGTGTGCACTCCTTATTTGAAGACCAAATTGATGAAAACTATTCTCCTAGGTCAAGCAAGTTTGTTTAATGCTGGAATGGATTTTCATCCTTTGCACCCTCTCCAGCTGCAGTGCTGTGATTTCATGTTGTCGGGTGAACATTTTGGCTATAAGTCCTCGAGCGGTGTGCTAGAAGCACACGAGTGAATACTGTTAATTCTCCTTTGTTACGCAGAGGTGTTGACAGAAGAACTGAACTGAGTTTCGCTGAGTGAATTTCTCTTTCGCAGATATCTTTGCAGGGCACCGAGCTTATAAGCAAGCATGCTATTTGTTTAGGAATTCAGCGGAATTAATGATCACTGAACTCACGTGTATCCAGCGTGTCTGTTAGCATGAATACTCCTGTAATAATTTCATGAATGAGTATTGGTTAACAGATTTGGACTCGGTCAGCTCTTAGAAGATTCTTTTGAAAAATAATGACTCAAGTGAATAAAGTTTTGTATTAAGAGGCAGCCTGTTTCATGCTCTTTGAAATCTTCTGAAGAACAAATATTTTGTGATATTTTAGGAAAATGTAAAATTTGGGGAACATTGTCATCCCTAATGCTGAGGTTTGCAGTTTGGCATATGAAGTACTGTTTCACAGTTATAGTAGTTTAATGTCTTGTAAAAATGGCAGCCTGTGTGTAGAAAGATATTTTTACTCATGTGGTCCTCTTTTCATCACTTTTTATCTGATCCAGCCACTCACTGTTTCCTCCAGCACTTCCCTCACTTACTGAATAAACTGAACCTGCTCATAGGCCTCTTGGATGGTGTGCATTTTCATTCAGACAGGTGGTCTCTTCATAGTGTGATGCTGTTGTTTGTTTATAAATTATGAAGGTGCCAAAGCTTGCAGTTATGTACAACAGGACTCGGTTGAAATTAATTGATTATTATTTATTTTGTATTAATTCTTTTTTGTAATAGTGTTGCTCATATTACATCAGCAACAGATGGCAGAGTGCCAGAGATTATAAAGAACTGCGGCCGTTTATTATTCCTCTGCTTCACTCTGAGTCACTGAGGGACTGACTCAAAAAGACAGGAAATCTTATTTATCAAGAGGAAGTTGTTTCCCACACTGAGTTACAATTTAGTCTTGCCACTCTCCTCTCCCTTTAAAATCATTGAGTTTTTGAGGCCATGGATGAAGAGCAAGGATAGCCCTTGTAAAAATCTCGTGGTGCTTAATTCAGAAATGGTGGCAACGGTATAGCTGTACGTAGTTATGCCGCAGGGGCTGACTTCCATCGATGAAGTGGGAGTTCAGTATGGACTTCAGATGGAAGATGGGGAAAAATAAAGGAGGAATATGAGCTGGAACAGACACAGGGAGTTGGGGCGGGCTCTTCAGTAGCAACAACAGTGCATGCTGGGAGTGTTAGAACCTCTCCTAGCTTCTGGCGCCTGGGGAATGCCACAAAATAAACAGTTTGTGGAGTTTTACCCACTCCCCCTGAGTCTTGTCTTGCTGCCAAACACACTGCCGTTTTGTTGGCTGACGCAGCTAGGAGAGTGATCCTCCTTTGGACCCATCTCCCACACTGCATCAGCCCAGCTAAGCAGGTGGGGGAAGGACCATTCAATCCCATGGACAGAAAGTTGGCGCTGGAGTCCTGTCCATTCGTGTGACCCTTGTGAAGGTATGTGACTGGAGATTTTTTTTTTTTCCCCCCCCAAATGAAACCTATGTGCACGAGTAGAGTTTTTTAAACAAAGAGGAAGGCATGATCAATAGCAGCAGCTTGCCCCTTTGTGTGTCTCTATAGAAATAAATGGCATGGTCGAGATGAAAAGAGAAATGGCTCCAAAGGTCATTTCACTGAGGCCTGCTCTTCCCCAAAGGGGAAATGTGCTTTCTGGAATTAAGGGATATCCTCTTCATCTGCAACCAAGATGCAAAATCTAATGTCGAAGGTGATTTTTGACCTGCTGCTGGCCTACCTGTGGGTGAATTCAAATGGTCAAAGAGGTTATACTTCATGAAATGCTTGCTGTGGGATAGATTTGTTGCGCTGCTACTTCAGAGGCAGGTGATGGGAGAACAGAAATTATAGTGTGGAGTTATCAGCAGAGTGGCTGTGTGCTAGTGTATGGCTTTTGACACTCAAGCTTGTATTGATGGCTCCTTGTGAGAGTAGTCCAAAGTGCCTCCCTAAAGCATGGCAGCTTAAAGTGACATGAAAAATTCTTTGAGTCATCTTAATTTTGAAGTGTTATTAAAAGTACCTGTCAGAATGGAGAGCCATTCTCAGAAGATACTTCACTGTGATTTTTATACCTTGATTTTGTTTTTCCTTATAGATGAGTTAATATTTTAATACTTACCAACTCAAAAGCAAATATACACACACACACACACACACACACACACACACACACACACACACACACAGTCTGAAACCTCTTGTCCCGAGCGGGGTTGCAGCGAGCCAGCGCCTAACCTGGCAACACAGGGCGTAAGGCTGGAGGCGGAGGGGACACACCCAGGACGGCACGCCAGTCCATCACAAGGCACCCCAAGTGGGGACTCGAACCCCAGGAAAAGCAAATAGTTTTTTGTTTTTTAACCCACACACACAGACACATTGTCTGAAACCGCTTGTCCGTAAGGCTGGAGGGGGCGGGGACACACCCAGGACGGGACGCCAGTCTGTCACAAGACACCCCAAGCAGGGACTCGAACCCCAGGAAAGCAAATAGTTTTTTGTTTTTTAACCAAAGGAAGTTAAATATGGCAGGATCCTTGAAGTGTCGTGAATATTGGACAATAATCTTAAAGCACTGGGCAATTCTGTTTAACATGGTTGGAATGGACTGAGGTCACCATGAAATAATTTTCACCCCAGTAGTTGTGTGACTGAACAATAACGTGCTGAATTTCAGGTCAGTTCAAAGGCCATACTTTGCCAGGAGGTCTGTGCCCATCAGTGGAATGTTGTTCAAATAAGCAGTTTCATTTTAATTAGCTAGAAACACATGCAATTTTGAAAGAGCAAGGGGAGGAAATGTCTGATTAGTGGGTTGGTCTGTTTTATAAGAGTAACTGTCAGGAGGATGAATTCTGGCATGATACCAGCTCTCCTCTTTAAAAGCCCACTGTCTCAGGGGAGGATGCAGTGTCTCCCACGTGCCTCGACAGGTACACAGCTCAACGGGGGTGACACGAGCGGAATGGATGTGGCACACGCTCCGCTGGTGCAGTAACATTATGTGAAAACCTTTTTTGGTATTGCTTTTCTTCTCCCCGCAGCGTTTTTGAATAGCCCTTTCCAGATTCATGCAAGGGAGAGCGCAGTTGATGGAACCAGGCTGTCATACCATTGGAGTTACCCAGTGTGGCACCTGTACCACTTCTAATCCTCCTCCTTCTATTTAGGTGCATTCCTCATCCCCAGCTGTTTCTTTGGGTCTGAAGGACTGGGAGAGGGGATGAAGATGTCTTCATATGCAGCCACTGGGCTGAAGAGTCTAAAAGTGATTCACTTCTTAACTGCTGGTACTGACTGTGAGTAGGTTGTTGTGTCAACAATTTGGGTTCTAGCGCATGGCTCTGAAGTGCTCAAACTGAACCTGAAACTTTTTGACACTGTCTTTTGTTTAAACGGTATTGTAGCTGCTATGAGGTTTGGAATTTCTTCCAGTTGGTTTGTGAATAAACTTAGTCCTTTCTTACATGCCAAACTGAGCAAATAAACATGGTCTCGTAATCTATTTGAAACATTTATCCCTGCTGTTTTAAGAAAAGATACCTGTCATGAGGTTTATGCTGTTAAACTGAAATACACAGTTGTAAAAATCTGTGTTGTACCTTTATGATCATGCCAGTCAAAAATGTATAGTTCATACTAGTATGCTGGCGATTGAGTATTTTGCTTTTGCAGCATGGTTGTAAGAGGTGGACGCGTGTTCTCAGTGCCATTGACGAAGGTGCTTTAGGCCCTGCTGATTTGCAAGCTGTGAGATTGTTCATATTTTTGTCTCTAGCTGTGTCAGTAGATTGGACCAAAAAGCATTGTTCCATCTTCTGACAGTGTGCTGAGAGTCATGACAGAGTGAAAGCAGGAGAATGATTAAAAGAATGATTTTTAGTGCCCTTTGTCAACCTAATTTATTTTACAGTATGTGTGATCTAAGGTAATTAGACCAGCTAAATGATTTTATAATTTGTGACCCTCTACTCACTCACTCGTGTTAACTGCTTCTCAAAGTCAGTGCTGTGGTGGTCTGGAGTCTATCCTGGATGGAATTTAAGTCCATTGCAAGATAGCCACATAAACATACACCTGCACAGTCTTACACTATGGCCAATTTAGAGTCACCAGTTACCCTGAAATGCATGTGCTTAGCTTGTGGGAGGAAAGCTAAGCACCTGGAAGAAACACACGTAAACATGGGGAGAACATCCCAACCCACAAAAACTGAGCCAGATTCGAACCTACACTCAAAAAGCCAGCCAAAGCACTATGTGCCACTGTACTGCCCTGTAAGAGTTTAGGTTTTAACAAATTAATGTTGGTTTAGTTTGCAGTTCTCAAATACTCAACACATTTTGAAATTTTCAAAGGAATCTGAAGCAGTGGTATTAAGACATATTTTATTGTTAGCTTGGACTTCCTTTGCGTACTTCATTTCTGTAGCGTTGTTGTTCCACACCAGTCATAGAAAGACCTCTGCCCCTCTGATTAAGAGCCCTAAAAGACTTGTTTGACTGATAAAGAAGCAGTGTTTTAGGAGAAGGGACATAGGACAGAAGTAACTGGAGAAGGATGGTGCCAAGCCCCTCTTAGAGCTTTTATAAGAGGGATTTGATGTGTTGACAGGGGGTTTATTACACCATAACAAAAGGAGGATCAATCCTTAGTACATTCTAAGCTTTTCTGCTAGTTTAGTAGTGGCTGATTTACAGCAGCCATACTGCTGCTCTGTAAATTACACAAAACAGTTTTTCTATCCTCTTTACTCTTGTTGGCCGTTGATGATCTGTTTTGACAGTTCATCAGTAAATCAGATCAGAAAATTTTAATTTCTTTCTAATGCCGTTTTGGAGCACTGCTCATCAGATACCTTGAGCGTGATATTACCAAATATATATTGTGGCTGTAAATTGAATACAAAATTGTTTCAGTAACAAATATTTCATAAAGTTCTGTTTAGCTGGATGGAATTTATAGTCTCACTGTGTTTTCTGTACTGTAATTTTATTTTGTCAGCGCTTGGTTAGTTCTTTTAAACATAGTATTTCTTTTTATTATCTCCCTCACAAATATGGATCTGTGAAAATTCTAAAAATACCTGGAGTGACATGGGATTTAATACCAATTAGCCCAATTGTTATAATGTCTAAAATTCTACAGCCTTTTGCTCATTGTGGGAATATAATATTATATATTTATGTTTTTATATGTAGTTGCAGACCGTACTGTGTTTTTGGCTTCAGAACCATAATCCTATAGCAATTAAAATGCCAAAACAACAGAATATATGAAAGGCAAGCTAGTGTATGTCTTTCTGTGTGTTTTTCTCGTCACATTTTAAAGAGGGATTGATTTAAGCGGTTGAGATAAAAAGAGTCCGTCTTCTGGGTATTTAAATGGCTGAATTAATCAGCACTTGTTTGTCAGTGTCCTGGCATCTCGGCACTGGAAGGGCATGGCGAATGCAGAGCAGATTGTTTCTCCCTGTCTCCTCCCGTTGGATCCAAGGCCTCTGTGAGTGCGCGGAGACAAGAGGACAGCAATGCTCCCTTGTACCTCCCCTCATCCTGTAAGAGGCATAGTAGAAGAAGAGGTCAGTCTGTCAGGCACTCAGTTTCAGGGTGCGCGTGTGTGTGGTTCCCATCCCGAGGCCATCCAAAAGAGGACAGATGCATCATGTTTGACAGCAATAAGGTTATCACTGGACGAATGTCTTTCTCCTTTTTCGAGAGCAGTTTCAGTGGTTGTACCACTCCACTGAAATGCAAATGTGGTCTGTTCTGAGCCATCAGTAAAAATGAAGAGCATTATCCACTGCCTCAGATACTTTTCAGGATTCACAGAGGCTGAACTTTAATGGTCCAGTCTGGTAATAGGAGCTATAATACTACATTTATATCTTTGACTTGCCGAAAAAGTTCCATCGTTATGAATCCACAGCCTTGTTTTGAAGTCATGCTGGTTACTTGAAGATTGCTGCGCTGAAAGATTAAAAAGCAAAAAGTTCATAGTAAAAGTTGGGCAAAGCAAGCAGCAGTAGTATGAATTAGAATTACTTACACCTGCTTATGGCTACATCACTGGTTTTCATGATGTCCTGTTTACCTCCTTGGTATCACTGCATTTGTTCTTTGGTATGATTCTATGAACCTGTGGTCCTAGACCAAAACTGCACCCTTTTCTGCACCTAGTGTCCCTTCTCATTGTAGGTCTGGGTTTTGGACCAGTGGCTGGGCACTGTGCCGACGAGCAAACGAAGCCCATGAATCTCAGTTGAAGGGTTTATTGTCCCAGTTGTAACACTGTGATCTGATGGACTAATCCAGATTTCCATGAATTGGCTGGGCTCTTTCCCAGCATATCTGGCAGCATCGCACCAATGTGGTACTGGTGAGCAGAACAAGGAGTCTTTAGTGAAAGCTGAAAATCAGACCACGGTGTGCGGGCACATACCAAAAGAGTCTATCTGAAATCTGATTTATTAGTGTGTAAAATTAATAAATAGATGTTAACTACTTGCATTTCCGAAAGACTGACATTCTTGTCAGGACTGTTATAATATTTGGCTTACCTTTCTTTAGACTCTTAAATGTTACCCCAATAAAATAATAATGGGGGGTGTGCTGGCGCAGCAGGTTTGGTCAGGGCCTGCTCTCTGGGGGGTCTGGGGTTCGAGTCCCGTTTGGGGTGCCTTGCGGCGGACTGGCAACCCATCCTGGGTGTGTCCCGTCCCCCTCCAGCCTTGCACCCTGTATTGCTGGGTTAGGCTCTGGCTCGCTGCAGCCCCGCCTGGGACAAGCGGTTTCTGTGTGTGTGTAAAATAATAATTACAATAAATGCAATTTAAATGTCCAGTGTATTGACAAAGGTCTTTTGAAAAAGTTTGTTACACAGTTTTAGATCAGTCTTGAAAAATTAACATTCACACAAAGTAAAATTTGAATGACCATTACAAGGTATTAACAAATGATATCAGAAAGCTCTAGCAGTCGCCTCATTTTAAGGTTGGCTTGACAGTGAAGGAATGCAGATGCAAAGTGCTAATTGTCAGGAATGTATACATTTTGAATGTAAAGAATTCGGGGTAAAATACAGTTACAATGATGCTTTTCCCTAATGACACCAGCAGTCTGTTTTTGGAACTCTCACTTAACACATTCCTTTAATCTCTACATGAAATGATCCTAAATTTTAATCTGCTCAGGCATCAGGGGGCTTATGATAGCACCATTTACTGTTTCAGCAGCTGTGCAGGTCACATCTGGTGTCTTCTGTCCAAGGAGAGTTACACAGTGAGCTGCTGTTAGGACCTTTCACTGATATGAAGCGGTTATGTTGGTAAGTTGCTTTTATTCTTTATTATGTTATACTGTTTCTCTTTTTTATATGATTTTGAATTTCTCTGGCAATTCTGAGATAGCATCCTTATCACAGTTTTTTGTAGATTTCATTGCATTAGTTTAGATTTCTTTTTGAGGAGACTAAACAAGCACTTTGCTTTTATAGCTTGATTACTCTGTAAATACAGGCAGAGGAAAAGAGCACTTGTACATAAATACACATTACTTTAGGAAAAAAAATATGAATGACTGCATTTGAGTGTGTTAACCTGCATAATCCTGTGGAGTGTGGAACCTGGCAGCTGGAGATTAGGTTAATGAGGTGTCTGCCGGTGTGAATGTTATGCATATGCATTTAAAGGGTCTTAATGAGATTTTTTTTTTTTTTTTTTTTTGAATTATGACCCTAATCATGTCTTGAATTGGACCTGGTGAAAATCCTTGCGGTGATGAGGCTGGTAATTTACTGCTGTGAAGCGTGTCATTTCCCCTTTGTTTCTCATAAGCATGACTGATTTCATTAAGGCACATGAGATAAATGAATTGCTATCAGTTCCAGATAAAAAAATAAAATGTATTGTTTGTTTTTGGAGGTTCTGTTAGCACTGGGTGATCATGGGCAAGGTCATAGGAGTCATGGCTGTAGCGAGAGTGGGCAGGGTCTGCGGGGCATTTGGCTGTCCTGGGATCGATGGTGCCCAGAGTGTGGGAATAGAGGGGAGGGTGCAACGGGGGGGTGTCAGAGGTGCATTAAACTTTTCTCCAGCCCAAAGCAACCTCACTTCCTGGTTTGACCGAGAGTAGGGTACATTGCCTGTGTAAAGGTCTGTGTAAACACATTTCTTACAGTGTCACAGATATTCAGAACAGAACACTATAAAACATACAGCTAAAGATTTACAAGATTTCAGTGTTTGTTTTCAGCAGGGTAGCTAGGGCAAATACAGTTATCTATTGGTGATATTGTTTTGCATAATTTACTGCAAATGCATTGAGAAACATAGCAAGAGAACGAGGATAAAAAGTCTCTTGCATAGCTGACATTTTAGAATTACATCAGAAGCACGCTTATGAAAATTCCATCCATATACCCATTCAGTGTCTGACACCATCAGACTTATTAAATTAGTTGTACTAAATAACTAAATTCTCACAGGCAACTCTGTGTGACTGAATGCTGTTGATCTATTGTAACGACCTGCGTTGCTGTGTTCGAGTAGGAAATGTGTTAATTATTAATCGGTTAGCGTTTGGTGACATACGGGGAATATTAGGGGTCGATTGCATCTGCCTGGAGGAGAAAGAGGAGAGAGCCTGAGGGCGCTAAGCAGGTTGGGGAGGCTGGCTAGACGCGCAGGTCCTGGAGGAAACGGGGTCTGCCGACCGAGAGCGTTGTTACCCTTTGTCCAAATAAAACGTTTGAAATGAACGCTGCCTTTGCGTTCTTCTTCGGCCCATCCAAACCCACGGCGCTGCACGCCACACTATTATAAACCACCATACTAATAATGCCATATGTTTGTTTCCATTTTGAAAACACTGTTTTAAAAGCCTTTCGTTTTCCCCCGAAGTCCCATAATTGATGTCTGAGAAATCATATTCAATTAGTCAGTTTTTGCATGTGTCAGTGCTTTCGATTTCTTCGCATTTATGCGAATACATCTGCAGTCCTGGTTCACCCTGTTATTGTAGCTCTGTGAAGGGTTTGCAAAAGAACAAGAACTGCTGGACGTTTTCTTTTTCACGTGACCTAAAGTTTGCATCCTCACTTGTAGTAATTGCTTTTTGTCCACCGCAGGTGTACTGGATTAGGTCTAGTTTGCATTCACTTGCTGCTGAGAGGCCTCGCAAGAGTGAGAGAGGGTGGACCTTGCCTTCCTTGTGACATGTGATGATCTACCCATTCCGTTCCTGAACACGTTATTACTGCTGTGGGCTCTTTTCAGCGCATTCACCATGCCTTTCTCCCCATCTAAAGCACATTTGTAGAGTGGCTGATGGCTCTCGGGGCTTTTGCCGTGGCTCCAAAAATGAAAAGCTCTTATCAGAAATCTGCAGGAAGGGAGCCTGTTTCACAGGTTGTAGGCTACGGGCCACTTATAGAGTGTGATGGTTTCAGCCTGGAAACAGGGTTTCTGTGCAGAGAAGGAGGTGGCCTTGGGTACAGCGGTGTTTCAGCATTTTGTTGTGCGCACCCTGATCTGCTTTGGAAGGCTGACGTCAGTGTCAAACTGCAGGCCGCATTAGCAGTGCATTGTGGGTCTTGTGAAAGAATCGTTACCGTTGACAAGCTGCCCTTAACACAGCTGCCTGGAGCCTTCCCTCACTAAAGGGCTGCCTCTCCAAGGGTATTATGTAAGATGCTAAATCTTTTCATGTATGATGAGGGACTGTGGGGCAGTTTCAGAGCCTATTCCTCCTCTTATGGTTTATATGTGTGGCTTTTTGGAGCCATCTCCACTCTGCAGTTCTGCAGCACTGTGCATTAGAGTTTTGTCAAGATCAGGTCATGTGACCCACAACCACAGTGGATCTCAAAAGCAGAGTGCCTGAATCTGGGATGGTTCTGATTCAGACATGTTGTGTGACCTTGTGTTGGGCACAGTGTCAGATTTCTGTGCGGTGTGTGCACTTCAACGGACTCAGCTTCTCTCATAGGGTACACACATCTTGGACGGGAATTATGATGGGCACATATGGCAAATGTAGCACGGCTGACTTGGCCACTCAAGAGTCCTGCTAATCAGTGTGTACCACAGATCCTGTGTGAACACTGTTTTCTAAATGCAGGGTATGAACCAACAGCCCCACCCTGCAAACAACTCCTGTCTCATCAGCTCTGCTGACAGAAATGGTCATGTAATCATGCTGGGAAATGGAGCAGAACCAAATGTAGCCAAACAATTCAGCATGTCAAGCAAATGGTAACTGAATACAGCAAGTGTTAGTTCACCTAATTCCTAGTGAGTACACAAATATTTATGCAAGCTGTTTTCTGTGTGTGATTACTTGATTGTAAGGTAAACATTCCTTTTTTGATGATACTGTTGTTAATTATAGGCCTTTGACTTGTATCTTGTGTTGCACGGTGGCACATCGAGTAGCGTTGCTGTCTCACAGCCCCTGGGTGGTGTGAGAGAACGTGGGTTCGATCCCCGCTCAGTCTGTGTGGAGTTTGCATGTTCTTCCCTGTGTCTGCGTGGGTCCCCTCTGGGTGCTCTGGTTTCTTCCCACAGTCCAAAGACATGCTGTTCAGGTTCCCCCATAGAGCGCGAGTGTCACGGAGGGAGTGTGTTTCACTGATGCATGGGTGAGTAACCCCTTGGAAGTAGTGTAGTCACCTTGGTGAATAAGGTGTGTGGGCTAGTAACACTACATAGAATCCATTGTAAGTCACTTTGGCCAAAAGCGTCTGCTAAGTGAATAAATGTAAAATGTAACTTAGAAAAACAATTGGTCCATAAGTTTATTTGTAACTGCAAAGTCACATTTACTCTTAAGTCAGTATCAGTAAAACTGCACAATGTATACTGCCCTTCAGTTATTAACAGGCTGTGTTCTGTAAAACCCTCAGACAAAGCTATAATAAATAAAAAAAAAAAAAAAAAAAAAAAAAAAAAAAAAAAAAAATACTGAATGTTACTGGGGGGCGGTGCATTGATGCAGCGGGCTTGGCCGGGCCCTGCTCTCTGGTTCGTCTGGGGTTCGAGTCCTCCTTGGGGTGCCTTGCAATGGACTGGTGTTCCACCATGGGCGTACCCCCCCCCCCCCAACCCTGTATTCTGTGTTGCCGGATTAGGCTCCAGTGTGTCGTCACCCCGCTCAGGACAAGCGGTTTCAGACTGTGTGTGTGAGAATGTTAGTATAATTGGATGTTATTATAATAAATATATGTTGTAAGATTGTAGTTGTTATATTTTAATTTCAAGCTGCTTTGAACTTTAATACAGGGAGCAATTTTATCACAGTGTCAGAGTACCGTTTTCTTGAACGATGCTTTTAATTTACTGTGTTGACTAAAAGAATGGTTATTCTGTGATTGCGGTACACAACATCAAGCGAACTAGCAGAAATTCATCTGCTGTGCGCTGAACATTTTCAGGTGTTTGTTTGGGAAAGATTTTCTTCAATCCCTGCAATACCTGCTTATACAGCCATAGTCTTCTGCTGCATGCTGTTTCCTGCGCTCGCCAGCAGTGGCACATAGTTCGTCCCTACATGGCGATGCTGCTGCAGTAAGACCTGCTCTGTGTGCTGGGCAGGGGCTCAAGGACAGCATGCTGCATGTCCCACTTTGGAGGAACCTCTTTAAGAAGCACAGTGCCACAGTGTAACCCTCAAACAGCAGCCATGTCCTGCAAACACAGTGTGCTTTCTCCCCTGCCAGCAGAGAGCATTGGCGAAACCAGCTCTCATGCGCTCATTTTTGCAAAGGTCTCTTCTGCCTGTGTCTCTGTAAGAACTGTCTTTGACAGATGGATGGAGTTATCAATCGCTGTAATTCAATGCCAACTAATAAAAAGTGATATTAATATGTGAGTGCACGTGAGCAGTTTTTTGCATCATTTTGCTGTGTGTGTGTTTGCGATTGAGTTTTGGGGGAAAAAAAAAAGGGTAAGTGAGCTAAATCCTCTTTTTTAAACAAACTTCATGTGACTGAACCCTCACCAAAGCTGGTGTTAGAGCAGATGAATTATGAGTTACACTGGTGACAGCAGCTTCACCTTCAGTCTGCACTTCAGATTTTCACCACCTTAGGCTCCAAATTAATTTTATCCTGTCTCTGGGATTACTACTTTGTTTTACATTTTCTCCATCACAAAGATTCTCCATGATCTA
This sequence comes from Scleropages formosus, assembly GCF_900964775.1. Taxonomy (NCBI): domain Eukaryota; kingdom Metazoa; phylum Chordata; class Actinopteri; order Osteoglossiformes; family Osteoglossidae; genus Scleropages; species Scleropages formosus. The sequence continues at coordinate 19,826,869 of NC_041807.1, forward strand.
TCAGCTCACTAGGTCAAGTGAATAAAACATTAACTCACATTAAAACTACACCACATAACAACTGCACAAATTGCTCTCGACTTTTTCCCTACTTCTATTGCTACAGGTTTTAATCGTCCTTGGTGTTGTCCTGTTAAATTGAGCCATAAGCATCTAATTCACCTCATTTAACCAGAGCATGAACAATCAATTTTATTTCCACATAATGTCTGTTTATTTAGAAGGTATATGGCCATGGAGTGCCCACACCAGGATGTGCTTAATTTTAATAACTTGAGGAATTAAACTGAAAATGAGAATTTATACATCTATTATCGGTTTAGTTTGTTGCTGGGTCTCTGCAGCTGCTTTTAGTAGCATCAGTGTTGGTGTTGTAGGTGAAGTGGAATGAGGCTGATGAGGGGACAACCCTCTGCTTAAATCCACAAGTGTGAAATAACCCAACACTGTGCTGTGCTTACACTGTATGGTGTACTTGGGGACCTCATTTACCAACCCCCACCCCCCAAGCCAGGCTGCTGGCTCTTCTCTCCCATCCTGCTCCTTTTCCAGGAGTGATCTCATTGTGGAAACTGCTGCTGTAGAAGCCATTAGGACTTCTGACCTCATGGAGAAATTTTGACACCTGCACTTCTTATAAGGGGCCTGGGAATAATTTTTATGTTTTTCTCATGTTGGCTTTGAATATTATTTTCTCTGACTCCATTCCAAATACGTTTTGTGAAGACCTACATTGACTTGAATGTAAAAATGTGCTATATTCATTGGAATTTTGTAGACTCATTGATGATGATATGCTATGCTACCGATGTGGTGGATGTGTGATCGTTACTGAGGCACTTCCTGCTGGCATTATTATTTAGCCTTAAATTGGCTCTTTTGCAGAAGTGACGTCTGTGGAGCGGCAAGAGTGGTGGACAAGGACTTTGTTGTTTTTGATTGGACTGAACTCCCACACTTCAGTAGTACACCAGTAGACCAGAGTTCACTAACTTTGCAGCATTTTACAGTTTACAGCTGGGCTCTTTTAAGCTGAAATTCTATTAATGTTTCAACAGCAAGGAGCTGTTGCCAGTATGGAGGGCTGTGATTTTTTAAAAATTTAAAAAAAAAATAAATAAATAAATAAATAAAAAGTTTAAAAAACTTCATGATCTGCTCAGCATGAAAAGACAGCTACTTGGACTCCAAAAGTAACTACCGTGTGATAGTGTGATAGGGATTGACCAGCACATGGGGATAATTTTCTCAATGCTATCAGTGACTATGACTTTTTCCACACTCAACTTTTTTAAAACCAGGTACACACAAAACTTTCTTTTGAATTGGATTAGAAATCATTTAGCAGCCAGCAGTTTTTCCAGCTGCTTGAAAAAATGATGAGGATAGAAGTTCAGACTTTTCCCTGTGAAGTGCTAATAAACGCTGATAGTCCAATGGTTAGAGCTGCTGTTCTCACATGTGGAGGTCACAGCTTCAAATACCATCTACTGCTGTCATATTCTGGAGTTAGTGTTTTTTTGGGTGCAGAATTGGCTTCTAGAGTCTTACATGCTGGATAAACCTCCAAATCTCTGCATGTACAGTTGTATAGTCCAGCTGGAGGACAGGGGAAGGGCAGTAGTCCATCATTACTGTTGCAGAGCGAGAAGCCTCTGCAAGCATCTCCATCTGCAAAGCCGGACTCTGTCCAGTGGGAGAACTCCACGGCGTCCATCCCGCATCTGCAACTCAGAGAAGTGTACTGTAATTTACTGCGTCATGATATGCTTTATCCTGTACTAGCTGCCCGTTGGCACCTGTACGCCCTCATGAAATGCCACTCCTGTAACAACTGTCATTGGAGGCTACCGGTGATTGTATGCAGGGATAAAGACTTCCAAGAGCTGTGGCACTCAAAACCGCAGAGCTGCTTCAGAGTCCAGTCACCGTATGCCTCTCTTGCATCTTCTGACCTATCTGTGAGCACATATCCATACAGTCATGTTATATTTACAGTTCTCTGTGTTTATGTGCACAGTGCTGTCTCTGCAGTGCCATTGCATGGGTCTTTCTGAGCTCCATCGAGCCCGAAGGCTGGTCATCTGTGACTGGGGGGCTTAATTCGGAAGTTTCTCCGTTTTGTTTTTTTACAGTAAGGCCACTGCTCATTTCCTAGTTTTTATTCGTGTTTTTGGCAAGAAGCCAATAAGGTAATTACAGGAAAAAATCATTTAAGTGTAAAAGAGTAGAAATGTTGGTTTCCTGAAGTTGTTTTGTGAGCCTGCTCTTAAAAAGGACATTGCGGTTTCCAGTGGCTGAAAAGAGTAGAGGACATTTCGAAGTAGCAAATGAAAATACAAAACAGTCCTATAAATCTCTAAAGATTTCAGCATTCAGTACAGATAATAAGGCTTTTTCAAAGCCAGGATGTCTCTTGCAAGATCAGGCATGCTGCATTCAGGGACGTTAAACTGTTCATTTGTTCATTTAGAGCAGGAGGAGTCAGCTGTGGTCCAGTGTGTTCTACTTTTCCTTTTAACTCAGCTCTTAACAGGATTCAGGTTCAGGCTTGACCATTCCTAATTTAGAAAACCGCTTTACACTTGTGTATGAATGGATGAATGAAACTTTATTAACCCCAGAGAGAAGTTGCACTTGATTGCAGGACCATGCAATGCACAACAAACACAGACATAAAATATACGTACATGTACGCATTGCGAAAACAGAGGTGAATAAGTAGGTAAATAAACAAGAAGGCCCGTTTATACACAAGAGAAGGCAGGCAGAGTTTCGCAACGGTGTTTTGTGGTGGTTTCCAGCGGCACCTCGTTCTCGTCCACGTCGGTGCGTCATTGTCTGTGGCCAAGTGACTCCGTCAGTCAGCATGCGTGTGGGATTCAGACTGCCGCCATAACACAAAGACCTCTTTAGATAAATTGAGTCATGAGGTTAATTGAAATATAATAGATTAAGCCCTTAACTAAGTCAGTTATTAATGTGGTCTTCCTGCTTTCCTATTTCCGCATGCTCTGAGGTCTTTCGGAGAGCCTTGAATTTTTCTCCCCCGAGGAATCAAGTTTAAAAGCACTCAATTAAACTCACGTTCTTGCCTCGTACCGTGAAAGTCCTATGGAGACTTAGCCATGGCAACCTAGATGCGGCCCTGGTCCGAGGAGAGTGTCGTACGCACTCCGGTCCGGGCCGGCTGTGCTTTGCAAGTGCAACCTACTGCTGCGGTACAGTTCGTGAGACATCGTTTCTGATGTGTCTCTAAAACTCTGTTCCACGAACCGTAACAGAACTCCTAGTTTCAAACCCTCCTCCCCAACTCCCCGTCCCTCACTTATACTATACACAAAATGCTGGATTTGTGTAATAAAACTCCAGACAAAACTGACTTTTGGAATAATTTTCCGGCGAGGTTAACAAGTTGCGGACAGGTGTTCAGAAATGAAGAACTGCACAGAGTCTCAGTCACTGTGGCTCCAGTGATTTGCATGATTTAAACAGTCATTTTTGTCCACAGACACTTAAATTAATTGAAGAAGCTCTGATTTCTAAGTTCTGGGACATAGTGATGCTTATTGTAAGTAATAAAGTTTAATTAACTCTCGGCGGAAGGTACGGCTGCTGTTTGTCATTCAATTGGCAGGTGGGGCTGCAGGTGGGAGGAATGTTTTCGACACGACGCTTCACGGAATTGCGGTCGTCGATTTGGTCGGTCTCACGGGAGCGCAGAAGTCGCTGCAGGGAATTCGATCGCGACAAGGTGTTCGTACCCTTGCTCCAGCATTTGGCTTCATCGTGTTTCATAACCTTTATTTGTGCGCGGCATGTAAAGTTGTGGTAAAAGTGCAGGCTCAGGTCGTCCGGCGGTCGTTCCCGTTCCTGCAGCAGTTATTTCCTCCTGCTATTATTCGTGTTTCTTCTGTGAACAAAAGGAGGGCTGGAAGGCCACAATTTGTGCTCACAATATGTCGAAAGCAAACTCCTCGCTCTTATTTCACTGAATGCATTCAACACACATTCATCTCCAGCAGGTATTAGCGGATTTGTAATCAAAGATGGCGGACCTTGTTTTTTGTTTTTCTTTGGCCTCAGATTTTCCTTCGCATATGTCCCTGTCGCCGAGTTTCCTGTGAAAGGCAGCTTCTCTTTCATTTTAATTGCTCGTTTCCTGCTAGCGTAGCCTAACGACCCGAACGCCTGCGCCCCACGTCTGTTTTCGGACAACACTTATATAAGCAATGGGAGCAGCTACTGAACTGCATGGTTCCTCCTTCAGCCTCGTTTTGTTTTCACAAGGTGAGTTTCATACAGTTCCACCCAGAAATTACTTCTGTGGGATTGGCACAGAACTTTTAAGGTCATTGACCGTTTTCAGTCAATAAATAATAATTTTTGTGGAAAATATATAAATAAAACATGTTACTGACTGAGGGGAAAAATTTATTTTGGCCCCACAAGCAAATTATAGTTGTGGAAAGCACTTGTGTGTTAAAACTTTACCTGAAACTTTTCATGTCCTTAATAAGAGTCATACCCCTCACCGCAGTTATGCAGAGCGCAGTATACCAGGCTGTCATTTACCTTATTGCCAGTTGTCTTGTGTACGTGTTTGGGAAGTGAACATTTTTTCATTGATAACCACAATTTTTAACAATTGCTTAGCCAGAATTAAAAAAAAGTAAATAGTGTTTTACATGGGGTGCGGTGGCGCAATGGGTTTGGTTAGATCCTGCTCTCTGGTGGGTGTGGGGTTCGAGTCCTCCTTGGGGTGCCTTGCGATGGACTGGCGTCCCGTCCTGGGTATGTCTCCTCCTCCTCCTCCTCCAGCCTTGCGCCCTGTGTTGCCAGGTTAGGCTCTGGCTCGCCGCGACCCTACTGGGGACAAGCGGTTTGAGTCAATGTGTGTATGTTTATTTTACATAACTTTGTTGCTGTTATTGATTTTTACTCATAATTCTATAATTAACTCAATTAATGGAATGCTTTCTGAAAGTACCAGGATTTTGTCTCATGAGTTACAGTGCCCCGCGATGGGGAGTTTTTTTTTCCCCATTATCACGGCGCTGGCCGACACACCCGTTATCGGTGTGCAGCTCTCATTCTGAACCTGACGCGACCATTTTCGTTAGGCCACAGATCTCCACACTCAGCAAGTGTTTAAAGGAAGATGTCAGTTCCTTCAACACCACGTTGATTCTATTAGCCGCTCCAGCTGAATGCCCTCTACCGCTATGGATTAGCGTGACCCCATTGGCCCTGCTCAGATCAGTTCGGTTGAGCCCCAGTGGGAAATTTTACAGTGCTGATGGAGCCAGGTGTGGTAGAGGTATAAGTAATCTGCCATTGCATTGGTTAATTTAAAATAAATTTCAAATAAATTCAACATGAAGGCACCCGATTTTCATTCGAGAGTGCGCTAAGATCATTAGGATTGCCATGGGTTGGGCTGGGCATATGGCATGAAGGAGGTCCAAAAAATCTTTGGCAAAGCTGTTTTGTTTAAGGAGGATACTCATTGTGCTGTCTCTCTGCTGGACAGCATGTTTTTTATTTTTTATTTTACGTTCACGTCTTCCTTTCATCTTGTGATTGTGCCGATCAAGCTTGTTGCCGATGAACTCTTTCTTCACCCTTGAACAGAGGTTCTCGGTCTGCATTACCAGTTAAGCATTTTTCACCTTTTGGTTTTTTTTTTTTTCTGCCACATTGGCCAGGAAGACTGTCAGTGCCTACGAGTCACGAGCTGATTGAACCAGTGGCCTTTGCGATGGCAGCCAGTTCTGCTTTGGATTTTCTCTCGGGTCTGCAGAAAGAGGCTATGTTTGAGCTTAAACTCTGCTCGGCATGAAAAGACAGCTACCTGGACTCCAAAAGTAACTACCGTGTGACGGTGTGATAGGGATTGACCAGCACATGGGGATAATTTTCTCAGCGCTATCAGCAACTATGACTTTTTCCATCCTCAGCTAGTGCTTCTCACTGGTGCTGAGGAGCATAATTTAGGCTCGGTCTTCAAAGCTGTAGATCTCTGTGCCTTACATGTCGGCTGAGGCATGGAACCTGGCAAAGCCTGCGGACTCATGCCAGTGAAATCCTGTGCAGTGAATGCTAATTCACCTGCCCGGGTCCCCAGCTCGTGATCGGAGTGAGATCTAATCTGTTGCAGATAATGAATGAACTGCATTTTGTGTAATACAAGTCAGTGGCACACGTTGACTTGATGAAATTTCTAATGGTGCAGGATACTTTCGTATTCTGGACTGTTGATAGATTGACGTCTTATTCCATTTGGTACCACGGGGAAACAAATGTGTATTTTTTTTGTACGTTCTGCACAAGGTTTTAGAGCACATGCTGTTTTCCTAACACATGTTGGCCAAGCAAAGGTTTTGTGATTTGAATCAGCCACAGCAGCAAGAAACTACTGCTTTCATTAGTCTCACCAGCTTTAGTATATTGGAAATTATGTGCTTGTTGTTCAGGACCATCTGCTAGAGGAGGAACAGAATCCTTCTTGGAACTGGAGTTTGCTGTGCTGGTTACCTTCAGTCTGGTTCTTGGTGGCCCCTTTTGCAGTGGTGTTCCATTTTGTGCCACTGTCTTCGAATTGCTAAGACCATGGAGATCTATGAAGGACTCTGCAGGTGGGCACCTTGTGCTGGTACCGCAGTTACCCAGAATATGGGACAGAATCAGGGTACTGATACAAGAATCAGAGCTGTCCCCAACCCTACTTTCAGTCCTTCCTCAGACTTTGACCGTTCTTCCTTAATATTATAATGCTGAGGGCGTACTACTTAACAACATAATTCCAAAAAAAAAAAAGAAATATTATCAGTAGAATTTTGCATTAACGCAAGAGTAACACATTTATATCTGTTTGCTTGCTGCTTCAAATGCTCATCATTTTAAACAGTTGTTTTGCATAATGAAAATAGGCTTTTAGCATTTTAATAGCAATTTACTTCTCAATTAATTACACGGACTGATGTGTATAATACTGTTGTCTTGATTGCATTACCCATAGTACATTTTTCTAGAGTGGTGACTGCAGTGTGCTTATGATGTCCTGGGTGTCCGGGCTGCATCGTGCACATGTGCGACAACTCTGGAAGCAAAAGGTCTGTTATCACTAGTGCACTGGAACTGTGCGCCAAGAGCAGATCTCTGCGCTGACCTTTCAGAGTGTGAATATGCATGTTCCAAAAGGCCAATTTTGTGTCCCATGCGCTCTGTCCTCAACGCAACTGTTTGAGATGTGCTGACGTCAGAAGTTATCCTAATCCCCACCTTCATGGAGCTGCTGCCTACAGAGCAAATGGGAAGCCTTGTGCCTTTTAACATTATCTCTCTGTACACATGTTCTCATCTGGGTATCACAGCCCTGGTTGAGTGGTACTCTTGTGTCTGTTGCAGGGATGTGAAAGAGACAGCAGCAAAGACCAGGCAGACATGATATAAGGACAGCCTTGAGTCTGTCTAAGGGAACACTTGAATTGCTCTCATCAGCATCTAATGAATGAGTTCTATATGAGTGGCATGTGCTTGTGTATGGCAGCAGGCTGTACACTTCTTAAGTGCTGAAACAGATTAGTCTCTAAGTCAGTGTCACCGTCCCATCACTGCGTGCGCACACACACACCTTCTGAACCGCTTCTCATACGGGGTCACGGGGAGCCAGAGCCTAACCCGGCAACTCAGGGCGTAAGGACGGAGGGAGAGGGGACACACCCAGGACGGGACGCCAGTCTGTCGCAAGGCACCCCAAGCGGGACTCAAACCCCAGACCCACCGGAGAGCAGGACCCGGTCCAACCCACTGCGCCACCACACCCCCCCATCACTGCATTTGCACTTTTAACAATGATGGCCCAGTTTTTAATGCTTTTCAGGCTTGTCTCATACTTGTAGTAAGAGTGATCATTTGGGCCTTAGTCTCTCTGGACTCTGCCAGTCTCTCCGCTGATCAGTCCGTGGATCTTTTCAGTCTCTGCCAACTTCCGTTAGTCTCCATTTGTGTGCAGAACCCTAGTTCTGCTGGTGTTCACATTCCTTGGCATTTGGACCACAGACTCAGGCCCAGCTCCTGAGTGACCCATGTGTGACCTCCAGAACCACAGGCTGCTGGCATCCCTCACGGAAGGGATAGTTGAAGACACACCCGCACAGCTTGCTCTGACACTTCTGATGATTCATTATTCTAATTTCAAATGTATGTCATGGTGAATGAATGTAATTTCCCCTCTTTCCTTTTCTGTTTGAAGACTGTCACAGAAAGAGGCCTCTGAATGTAAATATAGGCAGTGTTCCCAGTGGGCTAAATAAAGTAAGCCCCAACCCAAAGCTAAGTGCTAGGCATGCTTCCGTCTCACTCAGAAATACTGCTTTATTGATGACTGGAAATATCATCTAGAATGAGCCTCAAAACTGGTGAAATGGAACAGAAGCCACTAATACAGTGTCTTTAAAATTCTGGTTTCGTTTTTAACTTGCATGTCGTGGCTATTTTTCTCTGAAATCAGCTCTTTTACATGTTTTATTTACATACGCTGTCGTTCAAAGTTGAGAATTTTTTTTAATAGCAGAATTAATATTTCATGCATTCTGTATATATTTCCATTTCTTTGCTCAGTGCTGTGTAACAGCATTATTGTCTGCTGCATGTGTATCAGCTCATGAATGGCATTTATTTTGTTGTCAAATGCTGGCAACGTTTTAAACCTTAATAAAAGCAATCAAAATTGGTGGTTGAACTGCAGGCAATAAAAATTACTGGGAAAAAGTAAAAAAAAAAAAAAAAAAAAAACTTATTTTTACCGTGTTTCAGATAAAAATACTTTAATTTTTTCATGTACATTGTACCCACTGTAAATAATTAATTTCCGCTTTAATAATCTAGTTAATCTCACTGAGGTGGCTCTGCATTCCACCAGTCCTGAATCTCTATTAGTGCCCTCTGGTGGCCTGCTTTTTCAGGTCTGTGTCTCACATGTGATCCACACCAAAAACAAAAATGGGACGCTTGAAACTCGAGACTCTCAGTCCCTGGCTGGACTTCCAGTTCACGGGCAAGTTTTGTTTAAACAGCCAAAAATGCTGCTAATTTGTTCATCTCTCTGCTGCAGATCTTCTGCTCAGCTCCCTTTGAGATCCTCAGCTTGGGTTCTGCTGGAAGCAGTCTATGCTAGACTGAGCGAGTTGCTCACTGCTAACTACTGCTGTAGTACCCTTGAGTAAGGTACTTACCCGAAATTGCTCCAGCATAAAGTACCCAGCCATATAAATGGGTAAATCATTGTAGATGGATTAACATTGTAAGTTGCCTTGGAGAAAAACGTCAGCTAAATGAATAAATATAAATGTAATAACTAGATAACCATAAAAAAATAAAAAGAATCAACTGATGCTCAGTGACTTACAGTTCCTCCCTTCACCAGGTCTCTAGTACATCCATCCAGTCTATTTCAGTCACTGCTTGTTCTGACCAAGATCTTGGCAAACCAGAGCCTGCTTTGAAAGCATTGCACGTGATATACCCTGGATAGGTTGCCAGTCCATCTCAAAGGAGCCACATACATGCGCACTCGTTACTCGCCCATTCACACGACACGGGCAATTTAACATCACCAATCAACCCGAACTGCAACTCCCCTGCGTCCAGTACATGCAAGGCTGTATTGCTGTGTGTCTGGCTCCGTTGTGGTGAGGCGACCTCCCCCTCTCACTCAGAACTGCTGAATCTCTCTCCACATTTAAAAAAAAAAAAGTCTTAAAACTCACCTCTTCCAGACTCACTTTGCCCGTGATCTCTTAAGGTCGTGTAAGGTGTAAATGTTGATGCACCATAACTTTAAGATCATGCCCGGATAAATCCTTTACACAGCTACTCCTGTAATGTAGCATAAATGTTTATACGTATCTTAAAAAAAAAAAAAAAAACTGTTGCTAGGAAGGTGATCAGGAATCGTGGCCATTGGGTTAAAGTTTGATGCAGCTACTTGTGTGATGAACATTGCTGGATATGGTGGAAAGAAACTAACTGCACTTAAGAATCACACATCTGCAGCAATGTCTCTTTCTCCTAATGGACACGTTGTATTTTCTATGAGATGTACGTCACTTTGGAGAAAAGCGTCTGCTGAATGAATAAACGTAAACGTAAATGCAGGTAGAGACATCAGCACGGCTTTTGTTTAGCAACAGAGCGGAGTTATTTCTTTCACAAGTCCAGGCGAGAATGTGTTTGTTTGTGTGTGTGGGCGCTTTGGTGACCCAATTAGCCTGGATCAGGGACTAAAGTTCATCAAAAGTTTGTCCGGCAGCTAATCCACATTCTCAGCTGCAGCACTAATGTGTACGGCCAAATAAACAGTGGATTTAGGAACGCTGGAGCACAGCTCGGACGTGAGCTTTTACGGAGGCTGAAGCCACGAAGGAGCCGCGAAAGGGCCGTTTTGCCGGGCTCCACGCGCTGCTGCTCTCCCGTGACCGTTTCTGGATCAAAATAGATGGGCTGCATTGAACGAAGAGGACAAACAAGTAAAACATTTGCCAAACAGAGCTGCATCTGCGAACATTTGTCTTCATTGTTTATTAATGTACATAGAGCTTTGTTCACTGGCGAGTGGTTCGCTCGCTAGTTGAAACCGCGGCTTTGCTTTTGTCTCGTTTTTGGATTCGCGGCTCCGCAACTCTGTGATATCAGGCCTTCCAAAGATCGCGGTGTTGCCTCGCTTCCTTAAGCTAACAAAGATACGGCGAGCTAATTAGCGCGAAGGAAAAGAGAATAGTAAAACAGAGATCAGCGCGGTGGTTTGCTCCGGAGTTTGCTGTGATCCCGGGCCAGGCCCCCGGGTGTCCTCCGAGAGCATCGAGAGACGGAAAACGGCTGTGACGTGACCTCCGCGCTGCAGCCGCGTACCGTGTTGAGAAGCTGCTCTCAGCACAGTGAAGGAACCTACCGCTTTGAGTTAAAGCTGCTCTATAAGATCAAGGTACTTGTGCTCCTGCGGGTCCCCTGGCGCGAGCATACCTGATCCTTACAGCACTTTGTCATCTCCGCCATCTCCGCGTATGGAGATCACTGGAAGAGGAAAATTGGGGAACTAAGCCTGTGTCCCACCGCAGCGGTTTTATGTTTTTCGTACGCATGCAAAGTCTTAAATAGTACACATTGTGATTTGAAATTAAGTGCGCTCTCTTCTGAAATTATACAGTATGCAGAGCGCTTCCGCTTTTTCCCCGCGTGGCGAACTGCAGAGCTTTCCCCGCGTATCACGCCGGCAGAAACTCGCACTTTTCTCTCTGCCTTTTCTCCAGCTGAATTTTAATAGGCGTTTATTTCTGCATTATTTAACAGATGTCAAGAATTCTTTTCGCTGTGGTGCACAGTCTTGGTAAACATCGGTGTTTTGCTTCTTGCTTTGCCCAGGCCGGAAGTGAACGAGAGCCCCGTCGTTCAGTTTTGAGCATCTCTTTCTGTTCGAGTTGAGGAAAACGCACGGTGCTTTTGTGGACGTGGGTGTGAGGCACTTGGCCTCTATTTGACTTCGATGTTGAGCGGAGCACCTCTAAGAGAAAGGAGTGTTGCGTTGTGTAAAAACGCCATCCTCTCAGGCTTGAGCTAAAAGCCAAGGTTTAGCTGAACCCCTTCATCTGCCCGCTACCTTCTTGGGTGTTTCTGACAAATGTCCCATTAGCTCTCGCCGGCCACACTGATGATGACGGATAACTTCTTCTTGGCTCTCGCTCTTCAGGCACAGATGGATCCAAGTCGACGCGCAAAAAAAAATCCAAGCTCACTGCCGAGGCTGCGCTCTGTCAACCTGGAAGCGAATGATTCTCACGCATCCTCAACGTGTTTGGAGGATACCGCCAAGCTGGTCTACCGTGCTCGACGTAGTCGGCGGTTAAAGGTCGCGGCGCTGACTCTGAGCGCAGGTGAATGGCGGCAAACATTGTCTCAGTTGTCATCAGAGTCATGGGTCTCACCTGCCCCCCTCCTCTACTGCCTCAGCTGCAAACAATAATGGCTCCCTCGCTAGTTCTCCATTAGGCTCGGTTTTCATCTTCTGGTCTTTTCATGGCCCGATGGATCAGATGTCGAGCACCTGATGTTCTTTGTCCGGTACTTCCTGCCAGCAGGATGTTCCACGGAATGAACACGCTATACTGAGAACGAGTAGGACAGGCAAGCTCGTCTTCTAAATGAAGAAACGGTGAAAAATCCTGGAGATCAACTGTAGTTTTTTAGCTTTTTCAGCACAGCTCCGAAACTCTTAACCACGGAGGTGCTTTCTTACATCCGCACAATTTTTGAGTCTAAAATCGCCTCTCTGAAACATTTAAGTGTGCATGCCTGTGTGTGACCTAGGTATCGTGCATCTTATTAAAATCCTAAGCGGTCTGTGACTTTCCACTGGAAACCAAAGTGAATTGATTATCGGGGTAATAAATGGACATTAGTTTTCCTGTTCTGTAGATGATTGTTGTCGCTGGTCCAAGATGAGCTCATATTTGGCAACATTTAGCAAACATGTCACGCTTTCTGAATTTGATTGCACACAGTTTTTGTCCACAGCTGTTTACAGTTTCGCCGCGCTGACGTGAGCACACGCATTGTCTGCTGGGGATTCTTGGCTGAAAGTTAGTGTTTTGGTGATCTGCTATAGATATAGTGGTGAATGGATAGGAGCTTTCTTCAGTGAGTCCTTCCATACCTTCTTTATACATCCTACAGGTGATGTAAAGATTCATGGTTCTGTTGAGCTGATTTAAATTGTTTTTTTTTTTTTTTTTTTTTTTTTAAATGTTACGGAGCAGATTGTGAGGCCTGCTTTTTTTTATTATTATTATTATTATTATTATTATTTTTTTAAATCCATGAGAACAGATGCTTTGCCTAGTGTTCTTATGCTTTGGGTACTTATTTGTCACATCACTCAGGGTAATGCTACTGAATCTTTCTTGGCACTTGAAACGGTGACTTCTCACAGGTCCAGGTCTTTAATCGCAAGGCTGTTAGCTACTCCTTGATCATTCCTAAGCTGTGAATGCTTTAAAGCTATTGTGAATCAAATGCAATTACAAATGACATCTCATTTAAACACACGTTAATAACATACAGTGCATCTCCGCAAGGCACGTATCAGCCTCATCCTCAGTTCTAATCGGGTCAAGTTCCTTCAAAGCTTGACATACAAACCCAGTGTTTCTGAAGTATAAGTTGACTTTGATGTTACAAATCTTTGGCAAGTAGTCTGGGAAATGGTGTAAATGATATGGGTGGGAGGGACGCAGCTTCTGTAAACTTGCTCAGGTTTGCTTGTGTTGAGCTGTACCCATATTCAGTTTGTGTGAGCATCAGTGTTACCCTGAGCTGTTCTGCGCTTACTGGTGGACTGGACTGACTGTGAATGGCCCAGGTTGGAGGTTGGAGGCTCTTGGGCAGCGCTGCTCCAGTAACTGATTACCTAGCAGGTTTGAGTAATAGCTGCTGCTGTCCTGCGGCTGCACATTGCACCTCTGCCTGGGCAGCTGATTCCTGATGTTGCAGAACTCAGCTTTTGTTTGTCTTGAGTATTTTAATTAGATTGGTAATTGGGGTGGGGGGGTGATCGATGCCCGCCGTGTACTGGACCTGGGCCTCGAGCCCTGCTTGGGGTGCCTTGCGATGGACTGGCGTCCCGTCCAGGGTGTTTCCCCTCCCACTTCGGCCTTGCGCCCTGTGTTGTCGGGTAAGGCTCCGACTCGCCGCGACCCCACTTAGGACAAGCGGTTGTTGACGTCGGTTAGTAATTGGGGTCGTGGATTTTTTCGGTGTCTAAGTTCTTGCTCTATGTTGCGATTGTTGGCAGACTGGCAACGGTATGACTTATTTGGACTTCGGGGACTGTAAATTCTGTAAGAAAGTACCTTGGAGGTCTCTGTGGTTGAGAAACTCCTAGGGTGTATAGGGTGCTGTTGCGGTCGGGCCGGAAGTGATGGTTTCCACTGCCATTGTAATAATCATCATATTCTGGGAAGTGTTTCTCGGAGCCTTGCCATGCAATTCCTGTGGCAGTCTGAAAGGAGATTAGACTCATCTTTTTTTCATCTGCTGCTGTTTCAGAGAGGATTAGATGTGTTGATTCCTTGAGCCTGAATAGAAGAAAGGATGACGGTACACATTGCAGAGAATGTAAATGTTTTTCAAATGTCTTTGTCTCACGATCCAAAAATAATTAAAAGTTTGTTACAGCGCTCAACATTCTGAGTCACCTCCTGCATTCTCTGTTTGTATGTGCGTTCTCATCCTTTTCGAGAATTTGTATGTACATGGCGGGGAATGCGGAGTAATTAAGATTGTGCATCCCGGGCTTGTCTGTTTAAACCCCCCCCTCCCAGGGGACCGCTGTCTGACCGCTGTAGAAAAAAAACAAAAAAAAAAAAAACATAAAAATAAATAATATATTTATTTCTCCCTTAAAGTTTGGGAGAAGCTTACTAAATGACTCTCCTACGTCATTACTCCCACCCGTTTCAGTCTAATGACTTCCGGCATGCTCCCTCAAGTAGAGTCGGAGGGGTGTATCCGCTTCATCGTCTTGCTAATGCGGCTCATGTCAATGCCAAAGGGGCCCGTTTTCTCACTGCAGCGCCTGGGAAAATTAGAGCTGCGATTTCCACATCCGCTCCCGAAATATCGTGCAGCTGGAATCCGTTTCAGCACATGAATGTTTTCTGATTTTTATTTGAGTTTGCCAAGAAATAACCGAGTGTTAAATTAGTTATTCACATAGCTCTTATATGGGATTTGGTGTCATCCTAAAGACCTGCTGAAATACTTGTTTTGAATATTTTTTGGAAGCCCGTTTCCTTCAGATACCGTGATATCAGTCAGATGTCGATTTTGTTCAAAGCTTTCAAGAACTAATTAGGGCTAAATTATTTATAGAACTGTACCGTATATTGTGAAAATATGGTTAAAAAATCTTCATGAGTAAAATCGAATGTCTCATGTTCTGCGATGGGTCTTGCTGAATGTTTTTAGTCTGTCCCATAGAGGTAGGTATATGCGAGTCCTGGAGAACTGGATGGACTACTGGTGTAGCCTGTAGGGCTCACAGTGAATTGTTCAGCAGGGACAGAGAGGGGTTGCACGCAAAGTCTGAGACTTTTTTCCTTATGCAGCTGAAATATAGAGAGATTCATATTGATATTTAATATCCATCAATCATCAGTAACAGATGGTCCATCTGTTGGATGGACACCAGTTCACCTGAAACACATGTCTGTGGACTGTGGGGGGGAACCATAGCATCTGGAGACAATCCATCCAAACATGAGCGGAATATGCAAACGGAGTGCCTTGTGACGGACTGGCGTCCCGTCCTGGGTGTGTCCCCTCTCCCTCTGGCCTTACGCCCTGTGTTGCCGGATAGGCTCCGGTTCACCGCGACCCCACTCGGGACAAGTGTGTGTGTGTGTTGGGGTTTTTTTTTTTTTTTTTTTTTTTTTTTTAAAATGCATCAGATCAAGGTACGTTGATGAAAAAAGCAAGGTTCGAAGCCAAGCTCTTGTGACTGCAAGGTGGCATCTCTGATCACCGTACTACCTGCTGCCACTACAATTGAGAATTTCGTACAGATGCTGTCACATGTGCTGCATTCTTCTCAGCTTGCTATGCATGCAAATTTGTATTATGATTTTTTTTGTCCAAGGTGACTTCCAGCTGACTTCAAAACAGCTGTAGTTTTCACAAAGTGTCGGCCTACAACTACATTGTAATTCTATTTTAAGAGTCACAAGCTATTAATGAAGATCATAACAGAGCACTCAGTTAAATGTAAAATAAGGATGGTACATAAGTAGATGGTACATAAATTAACACATAGGTACTCTGACTAGCAAGTCATCCATTCACTCACTTTCCATAAATGCATAAATCCTGCTCAGGATCACGGTGGCCTGGAGCCTATCCTTGAATCAACGGGTGCATGGCTGCGGGGTACACCCTGGACAGGATTCCGATCTACCTCAGGGTCGCCAGGCACGCACTCGCACTTTTGTACACCGCAGAGCAATTTACAGTGGTCAGTTTACCTGAACTGCATGTCTTTGGACTCTGGAGGGAAAAAAAACTGGAACGCCCAGAGGACACCCATGCAGGCATGGGGAGAACATGCGAACTACACACAGACTGAGCTGCATTCGAACCTGTGCCAAAACACTCCACGCACCATTGTGCCCTCAAATTTATTACAGCCGGAGACCCTGATAAGCAGGACAGAGAGGGATTCTTGACTTCTTGCAATTATAGACAGTGACTCTGCCACCCTGGTCAAACCCAGGAGCATCTACAGCTGTTGACTGGTTCAGTTGTGCCATTCCGTGGATCTGTGTATGTCTGTCCGTCCGTCCATCTGTCCATCCGTCAGTCTGTCCGTCGGAGCCCACCTTCACCTCTGTCCATTTGTCTGCACGTCTGTATATTTGTCATTTGTGACCTTCTTCTGTTGATCATCTTTGTGTATTCATTTGGTTGTAACTACCAAGCAACGGACAGTTTGCGCAAATAAATACGGTATATTCCGAAAAGGATAAGGTTATTCTAATCGTCCGGAATGCATTCACGCTTTTACATAAATTCTGTTTAATACGGATGCCAGAAAAATGTACCACTGTTGGATTGTAAGAAATAAGGCTAAGGTTATGAAGTACCTGTTGAATAGGCCACTGGGAAGTATTTGATTGTAAGCATGTCCAGATTGCTCACAAATTCCCCTCCTGCCTGCCTACTCTTCCTGAGTAAAACGGTATCTATGAATCGATCCCTCATCGGGCTTATTGGCGACAGAGTGCGTGTGAATAATTCCTACTCCCCAAAGGCTCGACGTGACGTCCTCCTTTCACGAATACAGTTTTTCCACTCACGTGGCCATAGTTCTGGCTGAGGACTCTGTGCCACAAAAAAAAAAAAAAAAACGTGGTTTCGCGATCAGAAAAGAAAGCGTGTGTCGTTTTTTCCACCTTGCAAGGATTTGTGAAATTTTGGCCAGCTGCATCTTGGAAAAAGATCTCAGTGGAATTCCAGAGTAAAAGAGATAAGTGTAATACATAGCTTGTTTGATTTATTTCAAAAGAGGCGGTACCCATCGATATGTAAATTGAAATAAACTTTGTTTGTTCATTGCACCGTGTTCATTCCATGACAGATGTACTACATGTTTCCATTTTTAGAGGCTGAGCACAGGTAGTGCACTAGTGGTTAGTGGCCCCTGTCTGTAGTGCGAAGGGCTGCTTCCATCGCTCTGTGTGCCCCTTGCTAATTTCTCCACGTGTGCTCATGCCAGGCTCTCTGACACCAACAGGGTCCGGGGTGGCGAGCCACTCCAGTCTCCCGATTGGTGGAGAAACCTGTCAGTTTGCTCACTCAACGTAGCGATTGGTTTGTAGAGAATTGGGGCAGGGCCTTTGGGACTGCTGTCCACGATCTCTCGACTGCTTGTGTAATGATTCTGGCTGTGTTGGCGGTGCTCTGTGACGGCATCATGGGAATATCCGCTCGTCCTGGAACATGGGAAGGTTAATGCACATCCTGCTAGTCTCTCTCCGTGAAGCTGCTGTGAACTCTCTGCATTGGGGTTGGATCTTTTTGTGGTCGGAATGTTTTTCTCTCTCGCGGTGGCGCAGTGGGTTGGACCGCAGTCCTGCTCTCCGGTGGGTCTAGGGTTCGAGTCCCGCTTGGGGTGCCTTGTGATGGACTGGCGTCCCGTCCTGGGTGCGTCCCCTCCGGCCTTACGCCCTGTGTTGCCGGGTAGGCTCCGTGACCCTGTATGGGACAAGCGGTTCTGAAAATGTGTGTGTGTGTTTTTCTCTCTTTGACAAAGTCTGACTTTGTCAAGTAACGAGATTGTTCATGTCTGTTACGTTATATTTAGCAGATGCTTTTCCCCAAAGCGACTCTCAACTCCATGTAGTGTTGTCAGCCAACACACCCTATTCAGCAGGGTGGCTTACACTGGTAGATACACTACTTACACTGGGTCACTCATCCATACATCAGTGGAACACACTCTCTCTGTGTAACTCACACACTGGGGGAACCTGAACAGCATGGCTTTGAACTGTGGGAGAAAACCAGAGCACCCAGAGGAAACCCACTCAGCCACAGGGAGAACATGCAGACTCCATGAAGACCGAGTGGGGATCGAACCCACGTCCCCTCACACCATCCAGGTGCTGTGAGACAGCAGCGCTACTCGCTGTGCCGCCGTGCCGCCCGTGACTTAACTTGTTAAACTTCTATGTTGTCTTGTTTATTTGCCGAGCTAATGGTTCCCCCGGAGCAGCGCAGCTTAAGTTCCCTCAGGGTGACACTGCAGACTTGCACAGCTCCTACCACCTGTGCGTTCGTTCAGTGTGACGCGTGGCTCTCAGCTCCCTGCCTTTAATTACTTATGGATTTTTGTTTCAGGTCAAGTTACGGGAGCCTCCAGCAGAGGCCTCTGCTGTTCCGCTTGATCGCACCCGAAACGTGGGTTCCTCCACTTCATTTACTTTTTCTCTCGCTGTTTCTCTGTTTTCGTGCTTCATTAGTGCTTCTCAATTGTTATTTTCTTCAAAAGCGGGAAGCTTGTTGTTTCTAGAGCGCCGAGCCCAGATCGTTTTAAGTGACAGGCGAAAGAAGCGGCGCCCGAATACAGGAGCGCCACTGGAAATGAGGGATCAGAAAAAAAGCTGCTGTTGTCAGCTGTTGTTTCGGGTTCTCAGACGTGTCCCCCGAAAAGAGTTTGAGCGGCAGGAGCTCAAGTGCGGTCACTATGAAAGGTTCTCAGAAAGCCTCCGGTGTAGTGCGTCTGTGTGCATGTGATGAAAATGTTTGACCAGCAGGAGGCAGTATCCCTCCGCCTATTTCTCGTGCAGCAGCAAGACGGTCCCTCAAGGCCAGGATCTCCCAGGAGCAGCAGTGCAGCGTGAGGATTTCGCCGTCGTTGATCTAAACACCCAGGAGCCCCATTGACTGTGTTTATTTTTTCCCTTCTCTTTCGAGAAGTTTAGAGGAGTTGAAAGCACTTCAGGAGTTGGAGAGGGACCCGAGTTCAAATCCCAAGCGTCACTCGCAGTGAGCTAAGGTGGTGTTCTTGCGCGTTTACCTTCTTTTACATGTGGCCACGTCCTCTCAGCTGTCAGCCAGGAGAGTAATATGTGGCATCTTCAAAAATCAACGCGTGTCTGTGGTTCTGCCAGATATGTTTGTCATTTTTGAAGCCAGAACATCATAAATATTGTGTCTTTGAGACAACAGAGGGCTCTTTCAGTAGTGCTTCATTGTATTGATTCACATTTTTTAAAAGCACAGCGCCTGGGTGATGCGAGAGAACGTGGGTTCGATCCCCGCTCAGTCTGGAGTTTGCATGTTCTCCGCGTGTCTGCTCTGGTTTCCTCCCACAGTCCAAAGACATGCTGTTCAGGTTCCCCCATAGTGCGTGAGTGTCATGGAGTGAGTGTGTTTCAATGATGCATGGATTAGTGACCCAGTGTAAGTAGTGTATCTAGCAATGTAATCACCTTGGTGAATAAGGTGTGTGGGCTGATAACACTACATAGTATCCGTTGTAAGTCACTTTAGATAAAAGCATCTGCTAAGTGAATAAATGTAAAATGTAAATATGACTTTTTACTGTTTAAACCATTTATTTTTCCTTCACTTACATTTATTTGTTTAAGCAGAAACATTTGTGCAGGAGGCTTATTTTATCTGTGTGTCTTTAGTCTAAGTTATTCTGGAAGAGATCATGAGTGAGTAAGCAAGTGAGTCAAGTGTGGCCTTAATCGACAGAAGGTGTCAAAGAACAACACACACACAGTCTGAAACCGCATGTCCCATGTGGGGTTGCTGGGAGCCGGAGCCTAACCCAGCAACACAGGGCGTAAGGTCGGAGGGGGAGGGGCACACCCAGGACGGGACGCCAGTCCATCGCAAGGCACCCCAAGCGGGACTTGAACCCCACACCCACTAGAGAGCAGGACCGGGTCAAACCCACTTCTCCACCGCGCCCCCCAAATAACAAACACCTTGTAGTAACCTGTTTTACACGCTCTGATAAAGTAATATGTAGTGATGAATATGGTGCAAATGTTTCTCAATGCTGAAACTGATATAGAGAAATCACTTATTAATATTTACTTATCTGACCCCTTTATCTAAGGCCACTTACACAGGGATTTAATCAGCTTTACAACGATTTACCACTTTAACAGCAGGGTATTTTTTAACCTTCAAATTGCAAGGCAGAAGCTCTTGCCACCATCATGCCACCTACTGGCTCATGTAGGCCATCATGCGACAGAAGCTACGTACCAGGGGTTGAAATACTGTCATGCATAATATGGAGATGAACAATTGATGGCAGAGCACACCATTCGGAATTGTGAAGTTGCCTTTTACGCGTGCATTTGTCTCAGGTCAATTAATTGATTTTAATCAGATGTTTTAGTAAGCAGGATCAGGGAGTGCTTTGCTTTTGTCACTAACCAGCAGAGGTGAGTTCAGGTAGTGTGTTGTTCAGTAATTGTATTGAGCGACCAGTCGGGGGCAGTGTGGAATTGCTGAATTCTGCAGCGGTGGAAGGTTTCGGGCGGCCCTAAGCGGGCGGTGCTGTGGCTTCGATGAGAGGCTTGTAGACCGTGGGCCGTGTGAGAAAAGGACGTGTTCGGCCCACTGGATTGTGACCGAGTATCAGCTCGGAGCCCTGAGCGTAGCCGTGTCTCTCTCTCCATCTCTGCCCCCCCAGCGCTGACGGGTAAGAAGGCCTTCGCGGTTCTGATGCTCTCACACCCGCACACTCGGCTCTCCCACTTCCCTCCGTGTGTCTTGTTCGCTTCGTGAAATTGAGAAGCGGAGCAGGAAACTTGGACGGTGGCGTCTAATAAAACTGCCATTATGGGATGGGTGATTGTTTTATATTCCCAGTAAATTAAAGGTAATGTAGAAATGAGTATTACAAGAGCAGTAATTTAATTGGCTTTTCTAACATCTCTTTTCTTTTTCCATTTTTTACTGCCTTGTGCTGTACTTCTCTTGGATCTCATCAGATAAGCTCCTTTTATTCGTGCTCTTTTTAATTCCGCTTCTTGGACGTGAAACGAAAGTGCCTCGAAGTATTTTGTCTTCATGACAAATAAATTATGTAATTTCTTCGCTTCGCAAGAGACGTTTGCTGAGCCGAACAGTCCAGGTGCAGGAGGGTGGTTGGGATCAGTATGGTGATGGATCCTGCTGCAGATCGTCTCTTTGGTGAGAGGGGAGAGCTGGCGGCTTTGCCTTCACCATCGGTGTGCGGAGGCATCAGTTGCCGAGTAAACCGTTGGGTTTTCTTTTCACACCCCAGCAGTCGTCATGTCTGCATGTCATTTCGATGAGGGTATTCGGTTGCGATCACCACAGCGCTAACTGTATGGCTGCAATGGCACGGAGGCTGTCGGGTACGCTAGTCTGCATGCATGTACACATTGAGGAGCCAGGATTAGCAAAGTAGCCCTGTTTAAAATGGGTATTATATTTAGCTTTTCTTCAAGACATATCCAGTACACCACCACTGTCCTCCTTGGAGAACTGAATCTAGATGCCCAAATTTTTTATTTATTTATTTTATTTTTTTTTTTTGCATGTAATCGTGACATTTTATTCTGCCGTTGTTCACATCTGTCTTTTAAAAAAGAGTTCTGTATCAAAGTCTTTATTACATAACCATCGTACCTTGGCTGATCTATGAACTGGAAGTATGTGGAAGGAGATACTGCGGTAAAATGGTCTCAAGTGGCTGTGTCGAAATCCAGCATTGTGGACTCGGAGTAATAAAGACTTTGATCAATTTTAAGGTCTTATTTACATTTATTTATTCAGCTGACGTTTTTCTCCAAAGCGACTTAAAGCCTTAAGGTACTTACGACTATTTACCCATTTATACAGCTGTGTCCAAAGGCAGCAGCTCTAACCGCTGTGCTACCGGTTGCATTTAGATCTATAAGCTTCAGATTGCCTGAACCTCACTTGAGTCTAATTCTCCACTTTCTCTTTGCCCCGCTCGGGTGTCTTGCGGAAAATGGGCAGCCACTGTTTTAGTTTAAGAAAACCAGTCTTGGATTTAGAGGGTTCCCAGCTCAGTTCACAGCAGGGACTTTTCTGTCGTACCCTCTGAAAAGGCTTTTAAATTGTTTTTGTGACCTCATGCTGTTCTATAAATGGATGAAGTGTGCAGGTTTATGTCACTTAGGACAGAACAGTACCTGCCTATTGGTGGCATGTTTGGAATGACATCATCCTGTGTGTGCAGCTTCTGCTCTAGAGCTGCGTGTGCATCTGAGTGCCCAGTTTAAAGTGTGTTCATATGGTTGTACTGTAAGGGGGGTTGGGGGGGGGGCACTTCAGCTCAACTCCTGGTAATCTCTGCTGCTGTTCACCGTAGCTCAAATTCTGCAATGATTCAGTCCTCCCTGTAAAAACTTCCCGCAGCATATATAGATTTACGGGCTGCTGTCCTATTTAGCCCCTAGCACAGATTGCAGCAGATTATGCAAGGCATGTTTTTCAGTCATGTGACAAGGACATTCTTTTCTGCGTATTTTAATTTCTTGTGCGAAGGAGGAATTGTGGGATTTGTCGTCTGTTCTTCTTGTTGAAAATATCCGCCATTTTAATCTCGTCCTTGGGTTCATCTGTAGATAATGCTTAGGGGGTTAAGTCGCTTCTCCTTGCCTGAGAGCGGCTCTGGAGTGTAGATCTGCGGCAGCTTTTTTGTGTGCGGAGCAGCAATTATTGTTACTGTACAGCATGTCTGCGTTTATGAATCGCTGTCAACGGACACAGCTGCCTGGGAAGGTGTGGAGGAGGGTGGGTAGTTTGCCCACCACTTTGTTCCTACCACGGACTTGGAACACGATGTGTGCCATTTTCCTTCTATGGTTAGGTTTTGTGTACGCAAGTCGGTTACCATGGCGATAGCAGCAGGGCCTGTCCGCCTCTCTAGAGGAGAGCCTGAGGTACCGCTGCTTATGGCTGTTGAGCCCAAGTAGCCCCCGTCTGCTTAGTTCAAACCACCATGGTCTCTCTCTCTCTGCCTGTTTGGGAATGGAGGGGTGCACTTGGTGGGTGGGTGGCTGGGTAGGAGCTGCAGGCGGTGCCCATCTGTCCCGAACTTACCCCTCACAGCCGTACACTAATGAGGCTGCCACAGCAGGCATAGCAAAGGCTTGAACTGTTTACGTGTCTAAATCAAAATGAAGGCAGCAGCTCTGCTGGTGCAAACCGGAAGACTTGGGCTTGTCTTCCTGATGAAGTCTTCTTGCAGAGAAGACAGGACATAAGTAGGTTGTTCAAGGATGTGCTCAGAACATCCGGTAAATAGGAAACGTACAGAAAATGAGTATTTCTATGCATGTGTTTAGCTTACCAACTTTTGTACTTTCTAGAAGCCTATGGTTATGCATCTGTGAGTCAGTAGAGACAGTAGGTCGTGTCATTTCCGGTTGCTCCAGTTGCGATCAGCATAGGACTGGTGGTACCCGTTGAGATGCTGAAGGACACACAGAGCAGCGCTCAGGTTCCTGTGAAGTTCGATGAAACTGCCCAGTATGCCAAATGGGTGTCTGTGGTCTGCTCCAGGTGTGAGTTCTTTCAACTTGAGGTGACCACATCACAGCTTCGAGCAGAAGATCTTCTCAAAAGTGTTAAGGTAAGAAGTGCACTGAACTGTGAGAAAGAGACTTTTTAATAGCTGGGCTACAATCAGTGTGTAGAAGTGAAGTACAACCAAATGAAAGGCAGTTTGGCACAGTGCTAAAGGCTTCGAGTGGCTCTTCTCACTCAACCTCCCATTCCTCCCCGTTGCTCGTGTCTTTCAGGTGTATTGAGAACCATGAACCGTGTATGCTTAACGTACGGCGATGAGGCTCGTGACTGATGACCGGTCGGTCCGTTGTGCTCTTCCATGTCATTCTCTTCGCCTGTGCTTGAGCGGTATGGCGTTGTGACCCAGTTACTGCTCGGCTCCTTGGGCGTCCAGCCTCACGGGCTCCCGGTCGCTGCCTGGGGACTGGGGTAAATGGGACAGAGGAGGGCAGCTCGTGGTGCCTTCTCACCGCTCCGTGCCATCTAGGATGGATAATCAATACGCATCCCTGGACTACTGGATTGGGTTATTTCTCTTTTGGGTACTTTCACATTGGATTTTCTTTCTCTGCTCCCCCACAAAAAAAAAAAAATTTGGATTCGCTTATTGGATTTTAAGAAATAGGCCATGAAATATGTGCTGCTGATGAAGCTTCGCTGAAGCTGTGATGAAGCTGTTTCTACAGACCCTTTTAATCAGCTGCTGAGCATGCTCCAGGCAGCGGAGGCAGCACCGCCGCGCGCGCGCGCGCGTGTAAGTGTACGCTCGCAGTGGCAGCTCCTCTCGTCGCGGCAGCGTCTCCCTCTTGCGCTCCTCGTCCGGCTTTCTCCTGCTCGCGCTCCATACCCGGCAAGGCGAGCGGAGGTTGGAGCATCCGCCCTCCTGTCTTGGGCTCCCGTGAGCGGAGCAGAGGCATGTGACGTCCCTGGGGAGAGCGGAGAGCAGAAGAGAGGAGGAGGAGTGCTTCGCAGACACAGGAAGCGAGCAGAGCGCTCGCTTCAGCTTCAAATTCAGCGTCTGCGCCGGACGTCATTTACGCAGCAGGCTTCCCCGCTGGTAAGCTGATTGTGCGTGCGTGCGAGCGAGAGCGCAATTTGTGATTCGGTGCTCGTCCTTAATTGTCTCTTTGCACAAGATATGTGTTCCTCTCTCAGAGTCTCTGTTCTCGTGTGCTTACATGTACCAGTGTAGTTACGTTTGTTTATTTCGTACTTGGTGTTCCTCTCTGGGTGCCCGTAGCCGTGCGCGTGAACAAACGAGCGTGCGACCGCGGTGCATTTGATTTGTTTCACAACGTGTACATTTCTGCTGGTCGAATACATCTGTGTCTATTTATACCATGCTGAGTGCGTGTCTGAGCGCGCGCTCTGGCCTCTCCTCAGGGGGCGCATCTCCAGCACGCGAGGGGTGCGTGCCGGTCGCCGTTTCTGACGGATGCTTGGCAGGCAGCGCGTCTCCGTAGGAGCGGGCAGATTTCCGCTCTGAGCTCACGGCCCCTGCTACCTCCGACCTCTGTCTTGCATCGACTCCGTCTCCCAGGGCGGCTGGTACGGCTCGTGTTCCGCTCTATTTTATCCTCTCTACGTTCCGAAGAAGGTAGCGAGATACTAGGCGCTCCGTTTCCGCGCGTGCTTTTCCTTCGAACGCTTCCTCCACACGTGTTCGACTAATAGCAGAAAAGGTCATTTCGGTTCAACGTTATTATTAGAACAATAGAAGTAACATCGCAAGCGTACGGATGGATGTGCCAAAGCCGGGGAGGAACGGAAGCGGTTTGCCAGCGCGCGCACCAACCGACCAGCTCAGCGAGTTACGAGGCACCCACGTTGCCCGCTGTGCCACCGTGGCCCCCCGTGCTTACGGACGTACGTACAAACAAGGAAATGCTTTAGAGGGAGAGCTGCACATTCTGCTCCTTCAAGTAAAAACATAAAGTAGTTCATTTATATTTGCTGCACTGTTGGCTTTTAAAGACAGCTGCTCAGAGCTTAAACTGTATTTCTGCACGAATGGACAGAGACCGATGTTGTCAGTCCCGACAGAAGGTTTGCATTATCCAGAGGTACTAATGCTCTTGCGCCGTAGAGCTGATGAGAGGGTTCCGGAAACGCGCCCATCCCGTGTTAGCGCAGCAGAGACCTCCAGGGAGCGTGGCGGTTGCGGGGAGATAAGGTGGGCCTCTTCCTCCGTCCCTCGCTCCCTCCGCCGCTCGCCGGCACGGAGTCGACGGGCCGCGTTGGCAAGATGCGGGCCGTCCGCGCTCTTGGCAGAGGAGGGCGGTTTTCGGAAAGCTCCGCGCAACAGGAGCCTTCTCCAGAGCAGCCTCGTTTGAAGGCCCACGACCTGATGCAGCTCGGCGCTTTTTTAATCTTTGCAAACGTTTCGGCCTTTTCCTCCCTGGAAAACAGATGCCCTCCATTAAATCCTTTCTGGCTCATCCCCGTAATCTGTTTGAAAGGGAAAACAGTTTCTCAAAAAAAAAAAATACAAGCAGCAGGATTTTTTAAAAAAAAGATTTTTCTTCGTTTCTATGAACTTGGTTGTCGTTTTTTCTTTTTTTTTTTTTTTTAAATTATTTTAGGCTGAGACCTCGTTGAGCTTTGTTATATTATTAGTGTGCTTATGCCTTGGAAATACTTAAATAATACAAATTTAAGTATTTACAAATTAACGTATGCGGCTTCTTTAGTCCAATACGGCTAAACAATACAGGAACCCTCTTCACAAACAAGAACGTGTCTTCACGGGTCATCAGTGATGAGTCATTGCTGGAATAAATGGCTCTGTTGCTTTTCATAAACAATAGTTAAAGAAGGTGTGTTCACAAAAATCACACACACACACACACACACACTGAAACCGCTTGTCCTGAGCAGGGTCACGGCAAGCCGGAGCCTACCCTGGCAACACAGGGCGTAAGGCTGGAGGAGGAGGGGACACACCCAGGATGGGACGCCAGTCCATCACAAGGCACCCCAATCAGGACTCGAACCCCAGACCCACCAGAGAGCAGGACCTGGTCAAACCCGCTGTGCCACCGCGCCCCCCCCCCCCCCTCACAAAAATCATTCTCAATTAAAATGATTGTGATTTCATCTACAGTTTGTTTGTGTGTAGTTTTTTACGTTTGAAATAGATGTTCGATCAGGATTTTTATTAAGCAGTGAAGTTTGCAGCGGCGATGTTTTCCTCCACATCTTTCACCTGGTTTCACATTCAGGTGTAGCTGTTTAAATAGGCATGTCAGGGTACACGGTTTTGCGTGTTTATGCCTGCTTGATCCCTTTGTATTAGTGGAGCTGACTTGCATAGTGACAGAGGAAGCAGCTGTCTGGTGTAAATGCTGCAACTTTTAAGTCGTGCACTTTGTGCTCACAGGGGCTGAAGAAAGTAAATCCCGCTGAGCCTCGCTCACAGCTTTTCCAGTCTGAAGAGGCTTCCTCTCATCTCTCGCTCTCTCCCTCTGTCTGAATTTCAAATATTTCAAATTCGAGTGTCTTCGCTGGCATGAAAAAACTTTCATTTTCAATTTGCATTGTTCAAAGCGGAGCAACAATTATATATGGGGAAAATGACAGTTGTAACAGTATCAGTATTAATAATGGTACATTAAACTGCATTAATAAAGCAAAATACTAACTTTAAGAAGAGCAATTAGAACAGAAGCAGAAAATCCCGCTCTTTTCTTTGTCAGTCAGCCTCGACTGTATGAGGTGCTGAGGATCGGGAGTTTTCGGATGAAGCCGGTCTGCTCCTTTCGACCCCCGCTGTACTTAGTTACATTAAACACCCTGAGCTTCTCTGACCTCAGAAAGATTGACTTCCCAAAGCCATTCCCACCTTCTCCAGTTTGAAATGCGCGCGCGCACACACACACAAAGAACATTTGCAGTCCTAACACTGCTCTTTTTACATCTCTGCTGCAAGGGAGATGCGAAAAGACCACTCTCCACCTTAGGAAAGCACTGCTTCTCACTATATCTTGTTGGATCAATATAGTCTGATTACACACCTGATCAGTAGTTCTCAACTAACCGGATGTGAATTCTTCACTACTTTCAGAGGCTTTCATCTTTTTTTTTTTTTTTAAAAAATCATCAAGTGGTCACTTTTAAAAACGCCGTTTTTTCATTTGATATGTGCTGAAATTGATCTCTCTCAGCTGAGATGCTGAGGTTTCGGGTGTCTCCGTTCGCCTGCCGTTCCTCTTTCCGTCCTGTTGGGATCCACCTGTTGCTCGCTCTCCTGTTCCCAGTGAAGCTGCTCCACATACCGCTCGGGTCTTCCTGCGGTCGTTTCCGAGTCCAGCTGCGCACTTCGCGAGGCTGGCAGCGGGACGGCAAACAGGAGCAAAGGAGACGTGTTCTATCCTTGATCTTTGTATATTTTTAGTCCTTTTGGTAGCTTATTTGAGCTGGGAATAAAGAGGCAATAAAAAGCAAGGAAAGGTGTTAGATTTCTCCTGGGCTATGCGCACTGATGTTTCCTCTGGCTAAGCAGGGCAGTGCGGCATCAAAGCGGCGGGGTGGGGCGTCTGCACCTCCCAGACCTTGTTCCTGATGTGTTGTCATGGAGATGACAGGTACTGCGGAATGCTTATTGAGCTGTTGTTAAAATTGGACCGTCTGCTTCGATTCGCTAATGATAAGCAACTGAAAATTAAAAACGAGTTTATATTTGCGATTATGTCGTTAAAACGCAAAGAATTCCTCTGGCTGATGATCTAAAAAGAGTGGTATTTCCAGTAGCTGAGCCAAAGGGAGTTCTGATATTTGCTTTGCTGCATCAGCTGCCCTATTTTGCATTAATGGTAGGAAGCCCAGACTTTAATTTCTTCTCTAATTGCTAAATTAGCGTACTAATGTATGCGCACCACTCCGGTCCCATTTTCACGGAAATGGGAGAGCAAATAATCCAGTGATTCTGCTGAAGCCTAGATGACTTTAAAGGTCACGTGATCCTGGGATTCGCAAGCCTTCGTATGGACACCTGAGCGATGGAGGCTATTCGTGGACCCGCGGGCTCCTTTTCCAGGCCCTCGTGGCTTTCTTCATCATGACGGCTAAAGGATGCTGAAGGTAACGGACTGCGCAGAGGCAGGATACTTGGAACTGGTTTGGTCTGGCTGCTCTTACACCTTGTTAGAGCGGAAGCTCGGTCCAGCCTTCTGAAGGGTAATGGGATCGGTGCCAGGGGTGCCCGCTCTGTAGTGCTCCAACCTGGCCCAGTAGCGTGTTGGCATTCTGCTGTGCCCAACCACCCCAAGATTAGGTTATCATAGTGCTTGCCCCGGTCTGTCCCCTGTCCTGGAGCACTATGGCATCAATTAGTCTGTCTACTCTAGCATTAAACACATTTCTCGCCGGGCTATTGATTTTCAATGCACAATTAGTAGAGAGACAAATTTTTAGCCCCCAGTCTGAAATTATAACCGGTGGTGCATTTCAAACTGCGCCCCATTTAGTCAGACTTCCTGACAGCCTTAGGTGTCTGGCAAGGGAGAAAATCCAATAGCTAACATTAACTAAACTTTTTTTTTTTTTTTTCTTTTTTTTTCTCAGATCATTGTGGGCTCCAAGGAAGATGGAAGTCTAGCAGTGTTTATATAACTACTCTATGCTATGTAGAACTGCTTGGTGGGCCTGTTTGGGAGGAGAAAACTGGCCTGCTTTTTTTCCCATTCCGCTCTGACAAATAGCTGCTCATGCCATAATTTAATACCATCAATACTGCTTTCATTCCAGAGACTAAAATAACTCTCACAGCAGCGCAACTGACTGGTAGAGATTTGTGGTGGAGTTCGGCAAAATCCGCCTAGTCTGCTGGGCTCCCGTGTTCGGGGGGGGGGAATTATCCGTCTTGATTTAAATCCAAAAATCAGAACACATTTGGAATTGCTGTGAGGAAAAATCTAAATGAATACTGTGTACAAGGCCTTTGTTGAATGACTTTTGTCAGTAGGACATGCGGAACTGCATCGATTACGTCCTGAGATTTTCCATCATCAGAAAAGTGGCCTTACTTTTTCTCCGCTCCAGACATTTACAGGTGTGCTCCAGTATTACCTGTCCGTGGCCCCTCTAGCCTGCAGGTACTGTCCTCCTCCGAGACAATTTGTCAGCGCTAATTACATTCCTGTGCAGCGCGACTGCCAGTCACTCCAAGTGTTTCCTGTGTTAACAGCGCTCAGCATGTGCTCAGGAAGAAAGCTGACAGCTGGCTTTCACCGGAGCCCTTCTCACGGAGGGGTGCTTTCACCCCCTCTTTATTCGTCGCACCGCTGATGTTGTCGTGTGATGAACTTATCCCTGCTAACAGGCGCTGGAGCAGGCGGGACGGACGCTGCGAGCTTCTCCGTCTTACCCGCTTACGTGACTTCGTTTCCAGCGCTTGTTTGGTCGCGATCCCAATTACTGTAAGGCCTTTGGCGTCTGTGTGCGCACTCTAATAATTAGACAGTTTCCAAGGACCCTGCCAAGGTGCCACCGTCCAGGCCTGCGAGCGTGTTCCGTGTGTTATTGCTGAGTTGGCACTTTCTTCGGGAGAGAAAGTTCATTAAATACAGGTAAATGTCTGAATACTTAATGCTGATTGAGATGTTGTCCTGCTGTTTCCTGTTTTCACGTGACAGCTATGCCTCCGTGCACTGCGCATTATGTAGCTGAGTGTTAAATGATATCTTAATGTTTCTCTCATCGGTGGCACGGTGGGTTTGACCGGGTCCTGCTCTCCGGCGGGTCTGGGGTTCGAGTCCCGCTTGGGGTGCCTTGCGGCGGACTGGCGTCCCGTCCTGGGTGCGTCCCCTCCCCTTCCGGCCTTACGCCTTCCCCGCGACCCCGTATGGGACAAGCGGTTCATTTGAGGTGTTTGTGTTTCTCGTATCGCGGCAATCGCGACCCGCCCAGCAGTACGTTAGTGACCGTGTGCTGCAACGTCTACCTGGTGCAGGGCCGTGGTTGAGTTTGTGGGTTGGAGGAGAGTGAGGAACGGGAGGGAATGTTTTCACACCGCGAAACTCAGTTGCGACACCTCTGCAAATGGGTATGGGCAACGTATGGGGGCGTACTCTCTTCTATACTCTATACTCTCCGGCTCCTGTTGCAGTTCTCCCGTTCTCTGCTATCAGGACTTCCTGTGGGCAAGGACAGATGGGTGGAGGGCCACTGCGCCTGTTGCAGTTGGGCTGAACTTCTGCTAGGGACGTTTTCGTATGTATTATTGGCAGCAGGCACTAAGGATACATCCTGTACTGTTGAGTGATTGTTTGGCTGATCACAACTCCTTCAGCTTTTTGGAGCTACTGGGATGTCTTATAGAAAACCCAAAGGTGTCTTTGTGGAGCTCTCCACTGTTTTGAATTCCTATGAAAATAGGAAATGTGCAGTATGATAATTATATTGAACATTTTTGCCAAGTCGACTGCTACGTTCACCTGATAGGGTGGCATTTCGCGTTTTTGGGGAAAAAACATCGTGACCAGTCTTTCTACAGACTGCAAATTATTTTGAAATAGAGGGTAAGAAAATTGTCTTCCACCCACTGGAAGCTCTTTCCCGCATTGCTGATTCTTTAAGATTTTTGTTGAGTGTGCTTCACATCCGCATACATCAATGGGTGTACGTTCACATTCATATACATTTATACACAAATTAATTTGTATGCCCCACACACACACACACACACACACACACACACACACACACACACACACGCCTGTCACGCAGCCTTGCTCTTGTCAAACTCAGCGTTTTGTTCCTTTTTGCCACAGTGGAATAAAGGGTCATATTTTAACGGTGGACTTTTTTTTTTTTTTTTTCTTTCTTTCTTTCTTTCTTTCTACCCACCCAAAAGATGCTTGTCCAGGGAGTGTCCCACAGCAGGGTGAGTGACAGTGTTACCTTTGGGTCACAAAACACTCTTTCAGCACCCATCATATACACTCTTCACAGAAATCTGGCCAAGACGGTTTTATTTATAGCATGTCCTGCCCCTCCTGCGTTCGCAGCCGCTGTGCGTGGGGGTACACTAGTCCTAACCCAGCCTGCTCGCAGCTCGCATTCTCACAGTTGTGGCAGGGTCGAATGTGGAACAGTATAACTTACCCAAAGCAACTGTTCTCCATCGTGCCTCTTTCCCTGAAAGGGAGAGGGTGGTGCTCTCTCCCATTGTGTGTGAGTGACAGAGAGAGAGTGTGTTCTGCTGACGTATGGATGAGCGACACAGCGACATCCCCTATGTCGTGGCCGCCGTCATTATGCCCGAGTGCTTCTGAATGCTAATGGCAACGACCAACAAGGCCGTCGAACCACTCTCACCCCCAGAAGCAGAGACCTCCAAGCACAAAACAGGGCACGTCACCAGCACATGAATAAAACATAGGTCACTAAAATAAACACGGGCACAGCTGCACTACCGGTAGAGACTATAGGATGGTTATGTCATGACAGTGAATGTGTGTATGTATGGGGAGCTCATGCAACCGGATGCCCGGAAATGTCCGACAATTCAGACAAATGGGCGGCACGGTGGCACAGTGAGGAGCGCCGCTGTCTCACAACGCTCGGGTGGCGCAAGAGGGCGTGGGTTCGGTCCCTGTTCACTCTGCGTGGAATTTGCGTGTTCTCCTCGTGTCTGCGTGGGTTTCCTCCGGGTGCTCTGGTTTCCTCCCACACTCCAAACACATTCTGTTCAAGTTCACCCATAGTGTGTGAGCGAGTGACAGAGAGAGTGTGTTCCACTGATGTATGGATGAGTGAGCCAGTGTAAGTAGTGTATCTAGCAGTGTAAGTCACCGCGGTGAATAAGGTGTGTGGGCTGATAACACTACACAGAGTTCACTGGAAGTTGCTTTGGAGAAAAGTGTCTGCTAAATAAATAAATGTAAATGTAATTCTGCTTGTGTGCCCAGCTTCCGGTGGCCTTGCCATACACACCTACATGTTAATACACTTGCTCCAGCAGATACCAGACAACCAAAAGCAACAAGTAACTAAATCCTTTTTAATTCATCTCAGAGGCAAGCTTTCATTTTAGTGTTTTCAGATCGCCACGGTTATAGACTGTAATAGCCATTTGACCCCTTTCGATGTAAGTTGAGTCCATTTTCGAGTCTTAAACTGATGCTGGAGAAACTGCAATAGGTAACGTGTGGAATCTCTGAGAGTGTTGAAGTTGCCTAGTGCAATGGCAGCATAACTAATGCAGGGGTACTTCATTGCTGCTGCTGCTGTATGCTACCCTGCTGAGACACAGGCCCTTGTACCACCCCCTTACACCACCCCTGCAGCTCTAAAGTACACGGGTACCACATTGTTTGCGAGCTAGCGACCGCACTCCTGCGCTGCCTTACGTAAGACTTCATTCAGTCAGCTTTACAATAACATGACTCAACCGTGAGAGGATGGTGCATGTGAGACGTGCCTCCTCCTCCCCCTCACAGCCTTGACCTTCCCTTATGGATGTGCACGCCGGGCCCGTAGCCGTGACCCGTAGGCGGTCGGCTTCCTCGGCACGTTATCGGTGCGCGCGTGTAATATATTACGTCTCGTCTTATTGCGTGGCCTTGGACTGAAGCGTGTTGCATCGGTCGGTGCGTAACAAGAGAATCCTTGGTTGTCAGCGCAAACTGACAAGGTGCTATGTGTGTCAGTGAGATGTTGTCCATCATCAAGATGCTTAAAGGGGGGAGGGGAGGTGATGCCTGAGGTGTACGTGTCTGTGTGTGTATGAGGGAGTGGAGGAAGGAAGCGATAATAAATACAAAACCTACCATTAATAATGAAACACTTTTTTTTTTTATTGAACACACGTGCCGTGCACGTCTGTCACTGTCCCGTTGCACAACCGCAGCTGTGACATGGTGTCATTTGGGAACAGCCAAGGATGTGGGCTGGAGATGGATCGATGAGAGCTGTGTGCGCGCATGTGTACGTACAGTGCGTGTGTTCTTCCAGCTGCTCACTGCGCCTCTAGAGGGGCTAGAAACAGGTTCTTATGCTGATGCGTCCAGGCATTGGGGAGAAGACCCACGTATAATGTCGTGCTGCTACTGCATCCCGCCGTCTCTCCGATTATGTGCGGAACACAATTAAATGATTAATTTTTAATTTTGTTTTCTTTTAGGGGACTTAGCGTTGACGTTGCTGTTTTCAGCGTGCCTTCGAATGAAGCGTTCCACAGAATGGATGGATGAATAATTTAGAATAGTGGTAAAATGAATGGAAGGGGGGAAAAAAAAAACCAACCCTGAACCCAGCCTAGGTTTACAAATGTTTGTCGGGTAAATTAAAGTATAAAAATTCATGTATCGCACATTTGCACTTATTTTTCAGTCCGTCGTAGGTTTAACTGCTCTGTAACTGCTTTCCGTCATTCCTTCGGATCTTATCGTGTCGTTAGTTCGGATGTTACGAGATGCTCTCCCCCCCACGTGCTGCCTGTACGTAGCAGAAACAGACCTACCTGTGCTGCCTCCCTACATGCCACACCGTACCGTAAATAAAAAATTACCGCGTACGATCTTCAGGGTAACAAGCTGGATAATGGGGACAGCTGTTTGTGAGTAGCACTCCATAAAGTTTGGAGCTACTGACCTTCTGGCAGCACATGAAGGTTATGAGGCTTACCCCACCTGTATCTGCATTTTCCTGACCCTCCCGCGTTGTCCGGCACACTTTTCACTCAGCGTCATCACTGTGTTTTTACCATGTGACACACACACATATGTATTACCATACTCTTGGACTCACAAAGGCCCCACAGAGCTGTGCTCTTCCGCACTCCATTGAGGTGAGCTGGCTCGAGATCCCCGTCATTGTTCTTGGCCGCCCGCATCCAATAAAGTAATCAGAATTTAGAGTTTGTCAATTTTGTTGAGCCCTACATCATTAATGTGTTGTGATTTAATGTATTTTTGGAAGGAATGTGCTGGGTTCCTCCCAGTGGGACAGCTTAAGAAAACACACCTAAAGTGCTGTGTTTTGCAGTGAATTTACTATGCCTTACTCTAGGGAGTCCGTTCTGCTTCATTTTAGAGAGCGATTTCTCCGTAGCAGCTCTCGGCCCGCGGAGGGAGAGGCAAAGAGTCAGCGAGAGTGTGTTCTGTAGCCCGTGTGTAATTCAGAAGCCGGACAGTAGCGGACTTGGTCATCCGGGTTTGAATGTGGTTCTTGATGGTGTCGAAGGGGTTTCGTTAATGAATGGACAGCTTCCCTAGTTGTGTTTCTTTATGCACAGTATTTTGTCACAAATCATTTTTTTAAAGAGTACAATTGTACGTTCATGTTTCTCATTAAGAATTGATTTCAGTTTGGAGATTTTTTTTGTTTTTTTTTTTTTTCCTCCCCCCAAGATCCTGCTTTTTTTAGCTGCCTTTACTGGTCTTTTGCTCATTGGCATTTTTACCACCGGACCAAGGAAGGGTGAGGGAAATGTCAGAGCTTGTCTTTCTCGTGAGTAAACTGTGTTCTCGCGTAGGTAAATATATATTTCTTCAAGGCACAAAAATGGCTATAAAGGAGATACCACCACCTCCAAACACAAACCAGTTCTCATCCTGCAATTTCTCAGATATCCAAAGCAACAGCGAAGCAGTGAAAACATTCCTTTGAGTCACACTGAATTTTATGCCTTATTGGTCAGCAACTAACGTAATTGTTGGAACCCTGATTTACTCATTACAATTTGAAGGTTCCTGCCTTGAATCGCGCTCCCAGTGTCAGTCCCTTGATCAAGGTACTTACCCTCAATTGACGCAGTAAGAATGCAGTCCTGCATAAATGTGTAAATCATAGTAAAGCTGAGCTGGTTTTCTAACATTGTACGATGCCTTAGATGAAGGTGTCAGATAAACGTAAAGGTATTTTATTGTTGGTTTCAGATCCGCTGGAAACGTTACGCCGGAAACACTTTTATTCCGTTATCTCCACTCAGGTGGCATCGCAGGCTAACTAGCCCTTTTTTAAGAGATTGGATTCATATTTGGTGCGGTATTCGTACCCTGCGTTCCGTAACTTCATAAATGTCAAGAAAACCGTTCTTCCAAAGTAAGTATGGCTTCTGCGATTAATTTCCCATTACTCCGTGTATCCGCCTTCCCTAAACTTTGTAAACATGTTTCGGTGAAGTGTAATAAATGTCAGAATAGCTGCATTTGTGTAATACATGCATCCACTGATGGGTCCCTAATCCATAATTGAGACGTGGGTGGAGGAAGCAGGAGGCAGATGGTCGGCGTCAGTATGAATTTATAATGTACGATATAGTTTTCTTTTATTTCTTGTCGAATACCTGTTGCTTTGTTTTTTACGCGGACGTGCGCCTTCATCTGAATACCCGCTCCGCCCTACTGATGCTCGGTGGAGGCGTCTCTGAGAGAGGAGACCCTTCGCGCCACCTTTGATGGGATGGCGCGGAGCGGAGTCTTCCGGCTGCGTTTTGATGCGAAACTTTCCCGCTACGTCGGCGGGACCCAGTCCAGTACGGAAAAACCTTTCCGCGGGTTACTGCACGGTCCTTTGTACCGTTAGTGACCCCAGAACCCTTGCTGTAGCAAAGCCTCCGTGCTGCTTTGTATTTCTGAAGGCAAGGCTTGGGGTCTGATCCAGGGCTGGAAGGCCTTTCTTTCCTACCACCAGTCGCATTGATTGTCACAAAGGGTGCAGCCAGGAAGGAGAACCTGATAAGCTTCTCAAAAGGCATTGTTTTTAAGTATTCAAATGAGCGAGGGGTTGAATTTGAACTTTGCGACCAAGCCCCTTGGGGTCTTCTATTATCCTTTAACACTTTGCAAACACTGATAATCTGATAAAAATGTCTTATCCCCAGAGCTGCGGGGGATTTCTATCAGCTTAGAGTCTCCACAGAGGAAAAAAGTAGTTTGGTATTTTTGTTGCATTTACTTTTTTCCGTTCTTCTAATTTATATCTGAATTAATACGGTCCGTGCAGCTGTGAAATGCGAATGCTGCTTGGCGATATCAATCTCTGCAGCATGAAAAGGGTGAGGGGAAATGAGGACAGTTGGGTGAAAATGCGAACGTTGTCAAGTTGCTGTAGATGCTGTTTTTTTGTAAGATGGATTTTTAATTAATTAATTTATTTGTTTCTGAGCTTTTTGATGTGAGTTTTAATTCTGGGTGAAGGTCATGACTGAGCTGCCTCTTTGCCATATACCTCCGCTTCAGTTGATCGCCTCCGTGATCTCAGCTGAGCGCTGTTTGACAGCAGGAATACCGAATCGGAGTAGAGCGTTTACACCGCTTTTCTTGTCACCCGCTTCAACACACACAGCGAGTGAATGTGCCAGGCCTATTTTCCAATTGCTTTTGTCCTCCGTTCACTTTTTCTTCTTCTCTCTCTCTCTCTCTCTCTCTCTCTCTCTCTCTCTCTCTCTCTCTCTCTGTCATTATCATCTTTACTCAGAAACACTGGAGAGCACAGAAAATTGTGCTCAGTCTTGACTTTGCATGTGACTCCGCGCTGGTCTCGACCGTCGGGGTTTGAGCGCTGGGTCACGCGGGACTTGAGAGTAGAGGGTTCTAGCAGGGGGTCACATGGGTCTCAGGTTTCAGGGTTTTAGTGCAGCCGCTTGGGAAGGTTGACAGCTGGCTCACCCAGCCACCGGAGCGCACTAAAGGGGGACGCCCGCTCATCCGTGAACCCTCCGGAGCACCGCTTCCAACTGATGCTCCACATCTGGATAACAAGTTAACGTTTCTCCTGGCCGTATCTCCCCGCTCAGTCTTTTGTCCTGTCATTTATTGAAGGTTTTCATTGTAAGTAAACAAGCAAAGCATGTTTTTTGCTATTTATCGTTTTGCCTTTTTTTGTTCGTTTCATCGATGACGTTAATTTAAATACTGTATCCGATTAAATACGAATGGCTGTTATGCAGTGACTCTTGAGTACTGTGCTGCAGAGTAATGTTTTGGGCTCTTT
Source organism: Scleropages formosus (assembly GCF_900964775.1). Classification (NCBI taxonomy): domain Eukaryota; kingdom Metazoa; phylum Chordata; class Actinopteri; order Osteoglossiformes; family Osteoglossidae; genus Scleropages; species Scleropages formosus. Next base: position 19,864,453 of record NC_041807.1, read on the forward strand.
ATATTTGAAATATTGCTGCATTTACCAAGATAATGATGAGTGTTCTGTTTATAGTTTTGCTATGCAGAAGCCAATTACTTTTCTTTCTCCGTGCCATTAGATTTCTCTCTGCTTATCTGTGCTTTTAGATGGTTAAGAAATCTACAGCTTTAGGAATCATTCATCTGTAAGATTACTGATTTCTGTCACTTGGTTTTAAATTAATTTTTTTTCACTGCCCTTTATTTGCATAAATACTGTCTTTTAAAGAATATACTAAGGCACTCAGCCATTTACAGGTTAGGGGTAAAATGGCACATCCTGAGCTGTTTTAATGCCAGGTCGCAGTTTTGCGTTTCTCTTCAAACTATCACAGTCCTTTCCACTTCTACGCTCGTGTAAAACCCTGTATGTGCTCAAGTCATACATAAAAACGGAAGGAACAGTTCATACTGTCGCAGAACAAACGGGGTCTGTCTGCAGAGCACTGTGCATATTTGTACTCGGATATTGCAACATTAGTAATGCTAACATATTGCAAACACTTTCCCAAGTAAACACATGCAAGTGCCCCCAGCAGAATATATATTGATAATTTCAGGAGTTAAAAAATAATTTAAGAAATAATTTGCATATGCCTCCTCTCCGCAAGATTTAATTCCGGAAAACTAAGTCCCGTAATGTTATTTAGCGGTCGATTTCACACCAAGTTCTGTTCACTCCCGGTTAGTCGCGGGGTCACGGGGACCGTTCTTCTCGGGACGCTTGACATGAAGGGACGTGGAGGAGACGATTGCCATGATTTAACTGTAGTAAAACCTAAGCCCGGCTTTACTGGTTAGTCATTTGAGTGCAAAATACTGTTCTACTTTAGATCAGCAGCAGACCGCTGGCAGTTTCCGCTTCGAATGTCAGGCTTCGCTTTATTGGAATTCTTTCCCTGTCTCCTCATCCGCAGCCACTACTTTCTGCTTTTTTGCACCAGTGTGCGGGTTTTCACTTTTGGCTCGCAGCAACTTTGTGGAACCCAATAAGGCCGAGAAACTGCTCCTCGTCTTCTGTCAGACACTTTCCTCAAGGACGAGTGTGTGTGTGTGTGTGTGTGTGTGAGAGAGAGAGAAACAAACAGACAGACAGAGAGGGAGGGTGGGAATGGTTTTGTCGTTTTAGATTGGAGTTCCCTGAAATGGTTTAACATTTGGCTTTTTCTTAGAAAAGTGTAATGCAGTCTGCTTCAAACCACCACTTTAACCAGTTACTCAGTGCCCAGAACTTTTCTGTTTTCCCTCTGTTCCATCTGGTAATTATGGGTTCCGAAAGAGCCAGTAAAACCGTAATACTAGTCTGGACGAGACACACAAGCTTTTAAGATTTATTTATGTTCTTTACTGTGCTGCTGCAAATATGTGCTCCTGCTCACAAAGGTATTCTATTCAGAAAGTTTGTGTGTGTGTGTGTGTGTGTGTGTGTGTGTCGGGGTTATTCATCTCCTTCAATATCTGCCGTTCTTGTACAATAGTTGTCATGTTCGCTTTTGAGACGTCAAGCCCCTGTGGTGAGCAGACTCTCCGGATCCCTCGGCGCACAATTCAGGGGTTGGAGAAACAGCTCGGATGTCCGCTGGGACACACTTCAGCGGAGACTGGACGCTGCTGTCGGCTCAGGTCCAGCTGGTGCTGGAATGACTTCCTTCCTTCCTTCCTTCCCTCCTTCATTTTGCTTTTCCTTCGCTGTTCCTGCACTGCTGCGAGGGAAAGCCTGAGTTGTGTCTCACGGTATTTTAATTTAAAACTGAATTTAAAACAAAAATGAAGGTAAATCTTGCTCTCGGAAGGATAACGGGACACCATCCGCCACACGTATTGGCAGTGAGCAGAATGCTTCCACCATATTATTACTTTTTTTCTTCTTCTTCAGTGGCTTTTTAAAGAGGGAAATGTAGCTGCTGTAAGAGGATCTGGCCCAAGGGGGGCAGCTGAATACTAATTCACTGTGTGTCTGGTCGTCTGGTGAGCTAAGTGCACAAGTGAGATTGCTTGGGGGTCAGAGGAACGTGGTTGCTTGTGATCTTCCCACTAAGAGCTGTGACCTGGAAAGTACTGTCCGCTATGGTTCTGAGGACCTCCAGCTGTTCTCAGGAAGGGGTTGGTTATCCGAATATATTTGTCACGTCCACTCCCACGTCTCAGACGACAACACCTGACTCTGCTCCAGCACCCGATTGACCGATCGCCCTTTAAAAGACCCTCCTCGGCTCCCATACCTTTGCGGAATCTCGTCAGAGACAACCGCCCTTCCTTGTGACTCCTCGCTCATACGCATCTTCAGTTGTCAGTTCACGTTCTCCGGTTGTTTACCCTTCGCTTTGTTTCTCGACCACGTCCATGGATTTTCGTTCTGACCCCGATTGCCGATCGACCGACCACCCGCCTGTCCCTGACATCGAGAGCTTGCCTGATCCTCCGAATCCAGACGAGCGACCCCGCACTTGGGTCCTTCCGTCCCGGTTCACCGTGACATATTCCCGTCGTAAAATGTTTGCATTTTTTCTTCCGTTTTATTCTGAAGCAGATGCATCCTAGTATGTGATGGTTTTAAGCAACAGACTTTTTAATTATGATTTCTGCTCCCCAACCAGATGGCCTTTACTTAGTTTTGACAGGCAGGCAATTGCTTCTGACTGACATTAATGGCAGTCTGTTTTCAGTGTTTTAGCACGGGCACGGAGTGTGTGAGCAGGCAACAGATGCGTGACTTCATGTGCTTCTCACCCCCCGCTTTCACATCCATGCGAGTGTGAGCGTGAGCGCTGTTAAGTTAAAAGCATTTGCGCTCCCCGCTGAAGTTGGATTTTAAAGGAAGGGTCTCTATGACATGATTATTTGTGTCAGCCCCTTTTTCACCTTTAATTGCTCGAGTGAGGACGCATCGCTAATGCCCTTGCGTTGCCGGCCTGACACTTTCACAGGAATGCCTTTGGTCTCCTGTGAAGCCCATTACTGCAGTAAAATAATTGCCCTCATTTCTTTTCCACTTTTCCATGAAATAGGCAAGGCCACGGTGCCGTGGTCTCCAGGACGTCTCCACTTGATATGCAGGGGAAGCTTCTGAGGTGCAGTTAGCGGCAGCGAATTTGCTTTCTTACATCCCTCGAAATATGTCTTTAAGACTGCTCTTAGCCATGTCCCTTTCTCTAAAGGTCTCTAATAAATTGAAATGTCACGATTATAATTTGGACTTGAAGCCGTTGATGGTCGATGCTCCGTGAAGAAAGTCACATTATAATGAAAACATTGTATTGTAGCCACAGGTCTCTGTTGGGTTTGCAGGACGTCTTTAAGGTTCCCTTTTTCTCCTAAATACATGTATGTGTTTTTGTAAGAGGCAACATATGAAAATGTTTCGCTCTCCACCGAAGCAGCCCTGTTGACATCCAGCTTGGCAAAAGTGGTGTTTTTCTTGCTTTTACCTGTGCGTGTTCTCATAGAAAAAGACCTAAAGTTGTACAACTCCGTGTATACACATTCATTCTTATTAACTGCTCTTATTGACATCTTTGTGAGCGAAGAAAATGTGAATGGTTCCGTGTACAAAAGGCGCTTTCCTCTGAACAACAAGTAGTCCTAGTTTTCCAGATGACTACAACAAAGTGTTTCTGATCCTATTTTTATCTTAGTGTCATAAAATAGAAATGAGTGATAACGAGTAGTCACTCAAAAATGAATGATAATGAAGTCAGTCACTCACCTTTCAACATTCCCTTGGTTTAAATTGTACTTGCGTTCATCATAGGGCTCCTTTTCCCATCTCAAACACACACACACACCATCTGAAACCGCTTGTCCCATATGGGGCTGTGGGAAGCCGGAGCCTAACCTGGCAACACAGGGCAAAAGGCTGCGGGGGGGGGGGGACAACACACCCCACACCCAGGACGGGACGCCAGTCCGTCGCAAGGCACCCCAAGCGGGATTTGAACCCCAGACCCACCGGAGAGCAGGCCTGTGGTCCAACCCACTGCCCCACCGCACCCCCCTTTCAAACATCCTGTTTAAATTGTCCTCAAATAACATGACAGCTGAAGAGATATAAGACAATGATGAACATGCACAAAAAGTCTGTTTTGTGCCACAAAAAATAAACAACCCTTTGGATAATACTTAATTTCAGAGAAATATTTATGTTTTATCGGTCCAGTTGCAAGCCTTTGACCTTGTTTACCCTCCGAAACCTAGGCTTTTTCGTGCCTCTTAAGTGGTTCCATTCACTTAGGCTCCACGAAACAGGCATCCATGAAATTTAAAAAAGCTCCCTAAGTGCTGCACTGCAGTTTGGATCCAAACATTCAGTGCTGCTGTTTTGAGACTATTTTGTGCTGACAGGCCTGCAACTCGCTGGACAGTTACCTCTCGCGGCTTATGCTTCTATACTGACAAAACAATCCATGCTTTCTTCTGTACTTTTTACATACTTCAAAGAATGATCATTGCGATCTGCCCTAGCTTGTGCTCGTGAGCCAAAACCAATATGTCACAAGGTTTAAGGTGAGATGCCATTTCATGTGCTCAGTGGTGAAAGGCACGCAGAGGCCACCCTCGACACAAGTTGATAACCTGCAGCGAGTTAACGCAGGTGTGTGTGTGTGTGTGTGTGTGTGTGTTTGAGTGTGAAGAGGCCTTCGTTCTTTTGCCAGAATGGTAGAATAGCAGGACTTGCATAACGGGTGAGGAGTGAGTCTCTTTAAGCCTTGTGAGTCTGCTTTCTCCTTATCGCTGTCAGCCTGCTGGAGACCGTTCTAGCTTCTAGCCTGTTTTCCTGCCAGAAAATATCATGCTGGAAGCTGCCAGATTCTTTATCAATAACCCTGATCACAGCTCTTCTCAAAGGGACAGCATGAAAGGAAATGTACAAAAGTAGTGGTTCCAGCCCTGCACTTTATGGACCAATAGTCAAGATCAATGGATCTTGATAAGAAAGTCTTCCCAAGGAATAATTAATAATAATCAAAATAATTTCACAACATCTACAAAGATATTAAATAGGCTGTGAACGCTGATTATACTGTACATGATTATAGCCTATGGCAGACAGATGTACAAAGACTGGTATACAGTGATTTCCACATTGAACATACCACTGTGCTGTGCTATCTCTGTCCTGCCCCGCTCTCTTCATCTTTCCCTCGCTTATGTCGCTGTATCTCGGCTCTGTCTCTCCCATACGCGCACGCTGCCTTCGTTTTTTCACACCACTAAAAGCAGTTTCCTTGATGTGGTTACTGGAGTCTTCCTTTACAAGACTGTCTTGGCAGCAATTAACTCCAGCTATTCTTCATGGTCATTTTGTGGTCTTTTTACATAATGTAGATTCTTATCCATACGTGCACGCAGTTGTGCCAACTACCATCTAAAAAATTCTCGTGAAAACGATGGATGTTCTCTCAGGCTCACCACGCACGCACACACACGCACACACAGGGTATATAGGCCTGTGGGTGATTTAAGTCTTTCTTGAGGAGGCAGCATCCTGCAGTGATTTTGCTGGAATCTGAGCAATCTGGACTTTGTGTGGTAGCCCAGGTGTATCGGTCTGCGGCTGGACTCCTGAGTCCTGGCAGCGCAGCTGCTCTCTGTGTCGTCAACATAGGAAGATCACTCGTGCAGCTTCTGAGCTTAACAGAGCTGTAGCCGCTGAGCGGAACTGATGTGGCAGTATGGCTGACTTGCCTTGTGCCGCTCGCTTTTCCGTTTTAACCGCCGTTGAAGCTGCTCTCTCTGGCCAAAGTCTCACTGTTGGAGTGTCTTCGTTGGCTCTCACCTCATTGCGGTCTTTGTTGACCTCAACGGAAGGACCCAGGTGAGCAGGTGGACGCTCAAAGCTGTCGGAGTAAACTGGAATTCCAGTGCTTAGCTGCTTCATCGTTTCTCCAGTTAATTTCCCTCGTTTTTCATGCGGACATTATGCTATATGTTATTTTATTCCAAGCAGAGACTTCTGAGATTTCACCTGTTGCCTTCGTTCAAAAATGTATAAATGTTTGCTTGCTTAAATATCATGACACCATTAGACCTTTGGACTTTCTGCATTACCTTTGACTTACGTATCAGACCTAAATGTAGTGTATTAATCCACCCGAGGTGTTGTGGTTGCGTTGGTCCTGCAAATGTAGCAGAGTTTTACCCAGTGAGATGTGTGGTCAGTGAGAAATGAACTGCTTCCTCCTCGGGAGGGAAGGAAGGGGTTCGCCGCTTGTTGTTCTACTTTTCTTGGAAAAGAAGCGTTAGTTTTCCCTCAAACGTAGGCCGGCTTCCTGAGAACTGCTTTTGCTTAAATGTTGTTTTTGAGCTTTTGAGCTTCAACTGATCGTTTGTGTTGCTTTGCATAAGGAACTGTTGTAAATGAACTTTGTACTCTGAAATGGTCCCTCCTCATTTTAACCAAATTGCACCTCACTATGACTGGACTGTACCTTGTTTTCAACAAGTTCAACAAACCGCAAGGGAATTTGCTCAGAGAGGTTCAGGATTTTCCCTTACCTTCGGTAAAGCACGGTGGCACCATGATGTCTTGAGTTCCTGAAACCCTACGTGCTTTTTATAGCAAGCAACGTTGTCTGTACAATGTCCAGAACTGACGGGCTGCTCTTCGGGTGCAAAACATTTAGATTAGTATGTCTGTTCTGGTCTTCGGTTCAGAATGGTCAAAGTCAAGTAATGTTATTAACCTGAGGAAGGTCGAGCACAGAGGCACACGCAGTTCTGCACAGCCGTTGGATTACGTCCCGGAGGCTGAAAGCAGAATTCCGCCTCGTCTGAGACGGGCCGTTCCAAATCCTCTCGGCAGGAAGGTCTCATTAGAAGCGCAAGCTGCTTTAAAAGCGTTAAATTAAAAACAATAAAAATCAATTTAGCTGGTGAAGGACTGTGTGTATTTATAGATCTGCTAAAGGGTGTCTAATGGCTCACTCCTTGCTTGGGCTGAAGTCAGCAGATGGGGCTGGATGGAGGAGGCAAGAGGCATCGTGGGTTTCTTGCTCCTCTGGGCTGCTTTCCCTAGCTGGCTGCGCTCCACGTTCGGAGGAAGCGGCACCTAACAAACCCTCCATGTGGAAACGCTCATTTGCGCCGACAGCTGTGCAGCTGCAAGATGTTGGTCGTTTCAGTGTGTGCTGTAGAACTGCAGTCAGTGCAGGACTGTAGTTCTGCTCCAGACCCAGAAGATGGTGTGGGATGGGCTCTATGGCATGAACGTGGGTGCGTGGGTGTGATTGCATTGTGCGGAGGGCATGCTGCAGTTCTTCAGCAAAGTCTCTACTCTCAGCTCTCCAGCTTGGATTATTGATCCCCGCAGTGCTTTCACCTGACGCACTTATCCCGACCTGACGAGCTATCGGTTTGCAGTCGAACTTGAGGTTTTTAAACGCGAGGCTTTTTAGCAAATCCCTTTCGACGCTGAAGCGGGGTAAAGCTCTTTTGTGACATATCGCTTATGTTCAGAAATTTCATCTTCATGTATCAACTCATCTGTGATACAGCCCTGGCCTCGGTGTCTACGCTCATGGACCCGTCTTCGTAGTTCTTTGAGAGGGTCGTCGAAAAGAAGGTAATGTAAAAGCCCAAGGCGCTGTGTTAAATGGTGCGAGACGCCGATTTCCTCCCGTTTCCTGTGTTCCTTCAGCTTTGTTCTGCAAAAATTCCAGAAAGAGGGGCCCACCTCCCCCAGAGCATAGTGGCACTCTTTCGCCCACGGGGGAACGGAAAGCAGCCGCACTCGCAAGCTGGCTAGAGGCCGTCCGCGCACAGCTCGGTCTCTGTACGTCCACCTCCGGCACGGCACGACCCACTTGAAGAACCGACACTCCCGCCCGCGCACAAACAGACACACGCACGCTGAACAGCCCAGGCCCATGGCAGCAGAGTAAACAGGCTTGCAGTGTGAAAGGTAGGCAGTAGGAGGGGTGCTAGGTGAGGGGGAAGGCAGTGATTGAGCGTGACTGACAGCACTTCACCTGGATGAGGCACATCCCTGCCCGGAGAGCCTCTCCGACTGCGACTGCCCTTTGCTGCTTCACCGGCTCCTGTCTGCTAACTGACAACAGAGATATGGTTGTCCCTTACGTTTTTTCAGTTTTCCTCTGCAATTAAACTGTAATCAGCTGTTGTGGCCTCCTAATAAAGAACTCTTTCTCCTCCTTTTGGAAAATCCTGATGAGTTTTTGCTCTTTTTCTCAGCCTGCCAAAATCCATAATTAAAAGTTTTCTCCGAGTTGTTTTTCCAAGCATTGTTTATGAACGTTCAGATACCCAGTCCATTAAAACTTTTATTTCTTAATCCTTTTTGTTATCCCTGGGAAGAGACTATTAAATTCCCACATCAGGCCAATGAAATGCCTTTCACCCTGCATTGTAGTTCCAGCCTTTTCAGAAACATTGCTACAGTTAATGGGTGGCGGACTTAACACATAATACCGGACGCTTTACACCTTTATTGCCTCTAAGTTAATAGAATTTACCAGCTAATAGGATAGAAAGGTAGAAAAAAGAGGAAATTCCTCGCAGATTACATTTACATTTATTCATTTAGCAGACGACGTTCTCCAAAGCGGCATACATCTCATAATCAGGGATGTACATCTCATTAGGTCCCCTTTAACGACTTTTTTTTTTTTTTTTATATGTATAGCTGCCACTGCACTGTTTTCTCTTTTTTCTGTTTCTCTATATTTCATTTATTTCTTCTTTGACTTAGCTTTCTCATATAACTACATTGCGATGTAAAATGAAAATACTTGAGATCCAAACATGCAAACGGCACACGTAGAACAGAATTAAAGCAACGGCTGTGCCTTGCGTTGCACCCGAGTCTTCTGGAATACTCTCGTAACCGCTACTGCCCTTGCGCTGGACATGCGGTCACCTATGATGTATAAATGCATATGGAAAATCGTGGATTGTACTCATTAGCGTACCGTGCTACCATTGGCCCTATAACCTTACCACTTAGGACTGGCAACACCACACAGCCTTAGAATGCAAAACACAGCAGTAGAACAACCAATATTTACATTTATCCCAGGGCTCTAAGCTATCCCAGCTGTTCACTGTTATCCTGTTTACTTTTACATAGCCCCGGGTGGTGTCTGAACAGTGTATTGTGTTTGAGATATTAAGGTTTAAAGAGGACAAGGAAACACTGAATTTTAAAAGGACCAATTGAAAGTTTTTAAAGTCTTTTTTGTTCTCATTACCAGCATGATCACAGTAACATTTGAGTCTGTTAAATGGGAACCAGAGATCACGGTAAGTGTATATGTAAATAAATGTTTTTTTGTGACGGTACTGGCTCCTTGTGTAACAAATGGTCAGGTTTCAAGTTTTCAAACTTTCTGATTGTTTCATTTGTGCAGTTCCTTATCTGTTTTCTCAAAAATGTATTTGAAGGGGAGCAATTGCTGCCCCACCAAGCCAATAGGTGGCAGTGAAAAATGATGTAGAGGTAACCTTTGGAGTTATGAACAAAATGAGTTTTGAACAGACTTGCGGTCTGTTGAGTTGTGTTTGTAAGTCAGAGACCTTTGTGTTTTCCAAGCCACAAAAGGAGAACCATTAGCTGATTGGGACCCTTAAACCAGCTAGAGGAATGCTGACCACCGCTCATCATACTAGTCCTGTTGAACAGCTGCTCAGTCCCACTGCCTTCCCTCTGCTCACTGCTTGATGTTTATTATTATTATTATTATTATTGGTTTCGTTTCTATTATTCCTATTAGTTTTGCTGTATCTATGGTCTGGGTTGTATGGCCTCGTGGAAGTTTTCTTCGCAAGGAGAATAGTGGGTAAAAAGCAGGGAGCATTTAAGTGTTTCTGGCCTTGATTGGGGGAAAATGCTTACATATGTGACCGCGTGGCTCTAGTAATGCAGCTCTGGCTTTGAGGACCACAGACCACATCCTACGAGTCGCGCATGACGACATCCAGAAGTGAAACCGGTAACTAGGAGTTTGGAAAAAATTTGTCATCTGCTGTTTTTTCCATTTCTCCTGCTAATCCAAAGGAATCCCAGAATACCATGGGGGAGTACTAATGAAAACCTATGCATACACTGCCACCCCAGCTGAACCTTGAATGCCTTTTTGCTCTTTGGTCTGTTTGTGGACCGCCTCCTCTATGGGACAGGGAAGGACATCAGTCTGGGACAGTGACCTCCTGCCTTTTCCCCCGCCGTTCCTCAAAACCTCATGTGTTTGCTACAGCCTTCTTTGTGTGGAGGTGGAGCTGCCGAGAGCTCAGCTAATGCCTCGAGTGACACTTTTTATCCTGCCAGTGCTGAAGTTGTCAGGGAGAGCGGGGAAGAGACGTCACTGCTGTCTCTAACATTCAGATGACAAGCTTGTCTGGATTTGTCGATAGAGTCGCCAAACTTCTTCAGCTGATCCTGGAAATGTGAGATATTGATACAAAAACCTGAAATGAGCTCTCTGCTTGCATTCCCAGCTAAATGCCACACTTTGCTCCCCTTCTCGTAGTATTGCTGACCTTTACTTTTTTCTGTCCTCTCTCCCTGTGTTTTACGGGGTTATGAAAGTGCCGTATCTTGACATATTTCTTCTTTCTTTTTGAACTTCCCACACTGCCTCAGCTCCACGCTTCTCCGAGCATCTTCGTTGGTCGGGACCAGTGTTGCGCGTCCCCGTGCCACCCCAGATACACACCCGCACACACAAACGCACGTTTTCCCATCGTGCTGAGAGCCCGAGTTCCCCTCTGTATCCAGGTGCTGCGTTGTCCTGCTGGAGAGGATTAACAGCTGGCCTGTCGGACTCAAACGAACTGCAGAGCGTCACAGTTCCGTTCACTATCGGCTTCCTCAGCTGGAGCACGCGGGGCTCTTCGGATCCGCAATGCATCATGGGCTCGGCCCAGCGAAGCGTTTCGGCCCCGCGGCAGCTTCGGAGGCGACGGAGTGAGGGACTCGCGCAGCTTTCTCCCGACACCAGAAGTCAGTGAAGTGTGTCACTGCCGTGTCCCCGAAGAGCTGAGGCTACAGGCGGAACGCATGGGCAGTTTCACAACTCTTCTTCCCTGCCTCCGCTGTCAGCTCCTGAGATGTGTGTGGCCTAAAGCGGAATGTGTTTTGTTTTTACCTGTTTTTCTGGGTACCGAACAGGTTACTCGTCGTTCGGTTCAAACGCGGACCTCTCATAAAATACGGCTCTGATATTTACGCTGCCGTTGCGACAGAGCTGTATTTTTCATGGCTTTGTTATAGTGTTGCTTAGTGCATAAATCTCTTCTGATATCGGGCCTTTGTGATGCGTTCTCTTTTACAGAACATTACACGTGAAATCCCTTAGTGATTTATTAGACTTTTTCCACCTTCAACTGGACTTTATCCCTCTGTTTTGCTAACTTTTCAAACAAACGTTCCTCCCGCTTTGTGCATATTACCCGGCGCACTGACTGCAGAGGCCACTGCGGGGATTTATTGCTGACGTACGCTCGCGAAATGGGCAATGTCGCAGGCATAAAACAAGCATTAGGCCCTGTAGTTGGAGGATAATACAGAGCTCCTAGAGTAGTGCTGATCCCATGGCCTCTGCTTACCGCTCTAGTACAAAGTGCCCTGCAGCTGCGAATCCCCAACCGGAATCCTGCTTGGTGGGCACTCGTCACCTTCCCGTGGCACCTGGGGAGTTTGTGCCGAAGTTCTGCCGTTGCTGATGCCCATTTGTGTGTTTCTGCATGTGTATCTGTGTGCGTGCCTATGTGCCTGTGTGTTAGAGATTAAGTTGACGTGTGGTCTTCCGACGAGATCTGACGGTGTGTAGTTTGGCCATTTGTCTTCATATCGGCGGTGCGTGGTTTGCTTGTTCTGGATGTAGTTCCAGCGAATCCCTCGCTCTGGCGGCGGACCGGCTTCCGTGCTCGAGATGTACTGGCACGGAAGGGAAGAGGATGCGGGGATTAAAGCTGATTGAGGCCCACATATGTGCTGACTCGTTTCTGCTGACGTTCAGAATCCTCCGACCAGCCCGCGTCGAAACACACTGCGGTCGCCGGTGGTTGTATATGCCAGTTTCGTTAATGGAGCAAGTGTGCAAACCCATAATTATTCGGGATCTCGGAGATAAGGTTGGGCATTTTGCTCCCGGCTTCAGCGGCGCTAAATCCGGCTCCTTGTCGAAGCTGTCCGAACGTGGCCTCGGCACCCGGCGAAGGCAGACGTGCGTGAAGTTGAGCTGGAGGCGCACGGTGCCGCGGGTCTGCTGGGCGACCGCGCTGCTTCCATGCTGCTGCCAGCAGCGTCTGCGCTAATTACAGAGGCAGGCCGGGCTCGAACCGAAACGGTTTTGTTCTCCTTGTGGACAGGCCGTGTTTAAAGTCATTACGCTTCAGGGTCTGCTGCAGGCATGGGACTTCTCCCCAATGTTTATTTACAATCATTTGAATTCTAGGCTTTTGTTTCTTTCTGCCTTTTTTTAAAACCGTTTAATCCTTTTTAAATAGTGCTGGAGGTTTCAGCCGGAGTCATCTGTACTCCGGTCTTCGTAAACGGGGCCCACGCTTTCCGGGAATTTTGTGAACCCAGAGCGCCTGGGGAAGGAAGCGTGGTCAAAGTCGAGGCTTTGCTTCCCTGTGTTGGAAGTTGGGGTAGTCAGAAGTGAGTCATAGCCCCTTCCGTGCAGAGAGTTGCTAAGACAAGATTGCGTTTGTGTCTACGGAAGCCTCATAAAGGAGCCGTTAATCTGGATGAAAAGGGTGGGCCTCTTATGTCCTTGTGACCAAGGCATGACCGCAGAGATAGCAGTGAGTCTCCAGCTGCCGGAATGTGCCGGATCGTTGTGAAGCTGCTCCGGAGGACAGAGGGGGGAGAGCCGAGAAGCCGTCGGGGATACGGTACCGTTGCGCCCAGAGAAGGAGGATCACCATGTTGAAGTTCAGCGCCACGCAGTGCTCCAGGTGTGTAGACTGGCGTCCGGCGAGCTTCTGTTTGCGAAGTGCTGGAGACGATGGCAGGGAAGTGGCGACAGAGCAAGATTAGGAAATTTAGCTCTTCGGCACAATACGGGATAATCATTATTTGTGTTCTCTGGGGATGCTGTTATTGTCCTGTTTTTCTTCTGCTACACAGAGTTTTATCTGGTTCTGTCAGATTTTTTATTTTTTTTTGCATTCTCTTTCCAAAGTTGAAAATGAAGCAGAAGGGGTGAGTTTGAGGAGAAGGACCTGGGCTGACCTGGCTTTGAGCAGCTGTGGTTTCAGTCTCAGCACATTTCATACTCGCTGAGCCTTTCATTCCCAACAGATGTTAGGGGCTTTCCAAAGCCAAATAAGACCACAGACTGGTATCAGAAATCTCTGTTTATTACACGGAGGAATACGTGTACTTGGACAGAAAGTTGTATTTATTTTTGCGTTCCATTTTTTGGTTTTTAAAGCTGAGCCAATTCATTTACTGTTTGATGAGTAGGGGGTTACGGTCTTTTTTTGGGTGTTCGGAGGGCAGCGCGGATTTTTTAAGAAGCTCTCGAAGGTTGTTGGGCCGTCCACGATGAGTCGTGTCTGGATACGAGCGGATTCACAGAGGGTTCCAGCCGCTGGCCGGTCGCACGTTTCTCGTGCTTGGACGAGACCTCCGCTCATCTCCCCCAACCATATATTTCAGTTCAGTTCCCTGCCTGCAGGCTTTCATCATAAACATGTGAGGACGGAGCAAAGCCTTAAAAGCAGGGCTCTCGATGGACCTCACCTTGACGTTGGTCCTTAACTAAGCTCCGAGACAGCCAGGATGCTTTAGCCACAATGTAATGGCAGTGATTTTAAATGCTGACTCTCTCTGGTTCTCTGTCCCTCTGTCCTCAGCCACAATGAACGCAAGGTGACCTGCAAACACCCCGTGTCTGGCTTGCCCTCACAAGAGAACTGCATCTTCGTGGTCAACGAACAGTAAGTGTATTCTCTGTGTCTCTATACATGCGGTCAGGGTACAGTTTTTTTTTTTTTTTTTGGAGCAGCCCAGGTCTTTAGCTCTCTGACCATCTTGGGTTTTCTTTCTATTTTCTTTCCAGTGCAATCAGTGGTCTTCTTATAAGTGGTATTTGCCTCAAGGAGTCAGATGTGCTAAACAGTCTGAGGATGGGGGAAAAAAAAAAAGAAAAAGAAGTGCTGCTTTATGCCACTGTCGTAGAAAATGTATTCAGACTAAGCACTCGTCATGATAAAGCTGCCACCTTCAGCCAAAAGTGTTGTCTTTATGTAACCTAATATTCTGGGTTTGAAAACACCCAACAGGAGAAGTAGCACCGTCCCTGAAAATCATATGCCAAACTGGATTTTCTGACATCAGCAACAAATTATCTGCGGGTTGGCCAGGAAGCACCGTCAGAACAAAAAGCTTTTGTTTCCTTCAGTTCGTCTGAGAGTCTTCTGATGTACGGGGAGGGATGTGCTTGTGATACCAGCAGCACCTCACCGTTGCCGCATGTGACCCTGCCCCGCATCTCATCGAAAATCCGACGCTTCCAGCCCGATCCCTGGAGGCCAGTCTGCCCGTGTTTGCGACGCTTACCACCCGCTGTCCCGCGGAGTCGAAGGCAGAGGACTTGCGCAGAAACAAAGAGTTGTAGAGTCAGAGTGTCAGTCGTCTCCGTTCAGGACTGACCTGGTTTGCTTTGACTTTGCAGAGTGAATTCAGGGAGGGGGTGGAGGGTTTGCTCATCTCCCCGCTTAGTCCTGACAAACCTGTCGACGTCGTATCTCATCCTCAGCTTCTTTCGCTTCTCGCAAAGTCAGCATAATTTCACTTCAGCAGTTTTCACTAAAAGGCAGTTTGAAATGCCTGCCGCTTGCATCGAGTAACCGACGTCAACCGAAGTGGTGTCCATTCATTTGGAGTCTTAAAGTAAAACCGTATCGTATATTTTATTTCTGCAGCGCACCTTCCCTGTCCTGCCGCGAGAGACACGCCGCTTGAGAGAATTCCGACTGCCTACTTCAACTGGAAAAATAAAAACATCTTGCTGGATGTTAGTGTCATGTTGCCCAGTGGTTAAGAAGTCAGTTTTGGCAGATAGTCATGCCATTCCAGCATGGAAAACCATTAGAAGAAAATTTATAGGCAGGAAGAAATGACAAAGAAGCTGCCATAAAGAGGCCTGGTTTGCTTTGACTCGGGGCCCTGTGGATGGGATAATGGGGAATCATGTTACGGTTTAAGAGCCCCCTCATAATAACCAGGTTACCAGGCCCAAGCTCCCAACACATTGTCCTCCTCCTCACAATGGGATTTATGTTCCCTCTCCTTCACTCCTCTCTCCCGTAGCCTTTATGAGAATTACACCCGTAAAGCCGTCTTTAATCTTCTCCGCTTTTAAGAGATGATCATAGGGCTTTATTTGGGATCCTGGAAAATGTCATCTATTGTGTTTGTTGGAAGAAAATGCTTTGAAACCAAAGCAAAGATATGTCCGAATATCTGAACGAAAATTTCTGAAATTGACGAAAAGGTCTCGCCTGAGCTTGTTAGATCTACCCCGTGGCTCTTACGTTTCATCTTTGCTAATTGTTTCCAAGTCTCCATTGTGACGCTTATCTCTCCAACCTCCTGAAGACACGGACAAAACGTGTTGCGTCTATATATGTCACGGCTTCTTTAGCCCGCGTAAGCGACAGGTTCGTGTGATCATGACTGGCGTTTGATATTTGACCGTTATTATACGAGTTTCCATCCTCGGAGCTCTTTAACTTTGACATTTCACGTTAACCGATCAACTGTAGGGTATCCAAAAAAAAAAAAAGGTTTTCACAAACATGGTACAAATTTAAGTGTTCTTTAGTGGTTTAATTTGCCTTGTGCCGAGATATATTACCCCACCTGTCAGCAGAAAAGGCTACTGTCAGCAGAACAAGAGCGAGCTGTAATCTCCCCGCAAGGTCGTCCCAGTCCTTGCGTGGAGTCAAATGAAACAGAACAAGGTAAATCACATTGAACTGGAAATTGCTTAAATGACTTCTGGAATGGAAAGGATCTCCCGGAGAACACCGCAGCAGCCCGAGGCTCGCGCTCCGTGGAAGATGAGCTCCTTATTTACGTTCCGGAGCCATTATTTTTATGAGAGTCACCAAAGCAATGACGGGACCGAGCGCTTCGGCATTAGTCCAGAAATCTTGGCTGCTGTCAATATTTGTTTTCGCGAACATAATGTACGCGTTTATTTGGCAGGAATGTATTTTTGTGACTTTCCCTAATGAAGACGAGCCATATTGACGTGCCTCAGTAATGGAGAGAACTGAAATCCCGCCCCCAGCTTGGAAAGGCAGATGCGGTATGCGACACTGGTGGTCCGTTGTGCGTCCAGTAAGGGGGGGGACATTCGGGCGCTGGGGAGCGCATGGCTTCCACTCTGCACCACCTCTGTCTACCATTGCTTCCTAAAACACAGCCTGTTCCTCTTCGATACTGAGTGCGAAAATCATTACCAAGCATTTGTTTTATTCCAGACGTGACCTGATGCCGGTGACGCGCACTGCAGATTCGTGGGGTCCGCAGGGATGACCGCTGTTGCACTTTACACCATTTGTTATGTCACCCTTTCATTTATTGATTTACTGTTGATAACTTTTTGTGATTTTATTAGTTTGCATAATGGGTTGTGAGCTTTATTTTATGTAATTGATTCATCTTCTTGTTTTTTTTCCCTCTTGTTTTTAGCTTGAATTATGGGAAACTCGTTCACCCTGTAATAAACAGGTAATATACAGCTAGGGTAACGGACGCTTCCTCCTGTCTCTTACTGTGGAAAAGAGCACATCTTTATCTCTCTGTTATTTTGCTCTTTTGGCCCATGCATTCAGCTCCCATCACTAATTCCAGCAAGTAGACATTTCAAATTGCCCGAGATCCTGCTTTTCATTTCCAGCGCAGTTATGCAAGTTCATGTTTGCCATATTTTCTTCTATGTTAAAAAAAAAAAAAAAAAGCAGTTTACTCTTTTTACTTTTCAGTTAGCTTCTTGCTGAGAGCAGTAAAGATGCAGTCACCATTTTCAAAGAAATGAGATGTGATTGTCTTTTCCAGAAGGGACTGGTGTGTCTGATTCACCAGTGGGGTTTCCACGAAATCATCTCCTGCAAAGCAAATGAGATAGTGATTGCATAAGACAATTGGAACACGCTGGAACACTGCAAGGGTTTCTCCAAGGTGGCGATTACCGATGATGGGCTCTCAGACAGCCGGCGCAACCTTGGCACCTCCCACTGTTAATGTGCTCAGAACTTGCGTACTTCCAGTAGAGCTGCATGCATTGGGTCCAATCCTTGCATCCACCCTCCACGGAGGGTTAAATTCACAAGGCTCTACCTCCATGTTGCAGAGCTCACGCTCCTTTCAGGGCCTCATGTTAAAACTTCAACGTGGTTTAACACCATAACGCAGAGCAGTTAACGTGACAGTGCGCCTCGGCTGCATGGCTCCTCTACAAATACTCCTCCGTCGCACGCTTGCGCCGTATGACGGTTTTCAGTAACATTTTCGGCGCCGTGTACGTAGACTGCACTTCTTCTGTCGTGTCGCAGAATGCGCGGGTAAGAGTCTTTCTTTTAATTGTAACTCCTTGTAACGTGCAACGCAAGGAAAGTTTTGTGCCACGCGAAGTTCCAATGTACCGTAACCAGTCAGTGTGTGCGTATGTACGTATGCGTGCGTCGTTTGTCGTGACAGTGGACTCCCCGTTTGCCTCTTAAGTTCCCTTTGTGAGCTACACTTTGTGTATGAAATACTTTTATAATTTACTGTAAATCAGCAGCCTTAAGCTATAACCTTTCCTCATAAAACACACCAACGCAGACGCTCCGAAATGAGCCTTCCCGGGGATTCTTTATCACCTGCCTGCTCGCCCTCCGAGGCACATCTCCCACAGTCGCTTGGTTGTCGGTGCGCAAATGTCAGTCTGCTTATCCTGCAAGGGATCGGTGTCCCATCCGAGGTGTACCTTGCTTACCTAGCGCTTTGTGCTCGCGGGATAGACCGCACAACAACTACAGCCCTGACTTGATCGAGCGTTCGCCGTACGGTGGCGCTATGCTAGGATCGTACACTTTACTGACCGTCCGGGGTGGGTGCTGGGGGTCCAGCGGGCGATGTCCACGCCGCCTTCTTCCTCCACCCCTTCATCGCACCATTCCTACCGTGGATATTCCATAGCAGCGCAGACAAAAGAAACGAAAAAAGCCGAACAAAAAGGACTTTCCGAAGGATTAATTATGTTAATTAATTGGCCGTTTATTTTCTTATGAGTCACAGATGTGGGGGGAGGCGGGCAGCGTACCACTGAGGCTCCCTAGCAGCTGGAGAGGAACTCTGCGCCAGGCTGTTCCGTGGGCAGCGCGTAGTAGCAGCTCCCGCCTCCGCGGCGTTGGTCTCGCTCGTTTTATTTTTACACCTAACGCGGTCATTAGCCGAGTCTTCGTTAACCACCGGTGAGCCCCAAACAAGCGCAAACAGCAGGAGGGTGCGATAGGAAGGCGCCGCGAGCAAAACGGAGCATCCAATATACGGATGCGTCACGCCTCCAGTGAAACGTGTTACCCTCTTTTTAATACTTTGCCCGATAAGCAGGGCCATATTGATTATACTCAGCTCATACTTGGCTCCCCTTTAAATAGCTGCACAGCAGGGGTCAGCCTGAAAAAAAATTGGACTCGCCGGTATACTATGGCATATTATCCAAACAAATCCCAGGTCTTGAAATAGGTGGCGACGTTTTAGTGGTTCGTCGTCGTGTTTTTTTCTCAGGAGCGATCGTGATGGAGCCGATCGCGGTTTCGAAGAATCCGGGGCTTTCTTCCGCCGTTCGGGAACGCTTGTCGTAGTCGCACGCTCCGCAGGCCCTTCACGTGGCTTTGTCTAGAAAGTAAAGCCCATTGACAGTAATGCTTCACTGTAGCTGTTGATCTGCAGTAGGGAGGCTTGTCACGTGTCGTGCTACTTTCTTCCCTCGGACAAGCGTGTTGCACGCGAGCGGCCAGTTTCCGTGCTTTGAGTTTACTGTTGGTGGCCTCAATGCAGAATTCACCCTGTGATTGCTACTCTTCTGCGGTACTGCCATGGCTCCTAAGAGGCGGTCCAGCCGCTGCTGTCCCGTAGCATGCCGCGGTAACCGGGAAAAGGATGTGTGTGAGGGGAACGGGAATGTTTCGGTGATGCCGATGTGAGCTAAAACCTAGTGTTGCATCGCAGGGGGATGAGTTTTACTCCGTTCTTGGCATCCTCTGTGTCTCTCCTGGCTGTACAGCAGCGTTACTGCCGAACGGAGCGCAAATTTTTATCATTCTTGAGCCATTCTTATTTGAAGACATCAACTAAATTGCATTTAGATGTAGTTTAAAATTAAATTTATTCTTAACGGAATCCAACCGAGACCCTTCCCCCCTTTACATTTTTCGTCTTTTTTTCGTTTTTCGTCCTTCCACCCAACCTAGGTACGAACTTACGCGGTTGAATTTTTCACGCGAACTCGGAGATGTTTTCAAGCGCTTAGACACAGAGAAAAATCAGCTGTGACGTGGATTGTGTAATTGCTTCGATTCGGAGACTTTGCTCTAGCTTCCCTGTGCCGGGCGGCGCGCGACACAGAGACCAGCTCTCGTTAAAGCCGTGGTTTACACTTCCCGCGACGCTGGCCCGACCGAGTGGATCGTGCTGTATCCGGCATGCTGGAGGGTCCCCCCGGAATGGGCGGGGTCAGAAAACGTGACCGTAACTCGGGCTCGTTAGGTTCTTTTTAATTGAAGTGGGTCCCAGCAGATTTGAATGGATTTCAACGGATATCACCTTCCTCGTCCAGGTCCGTCCCCAAGACGCCGGCGAGCGAGAAGAAGGAGCGGCCGCTCAGCACCATGAGTGAAGCATCCAACTATACCGGCGGGTCGGATCACACGGCCCACACGGGTCACACGGGCAGCCCCGTTGGCAGGGTGAGACAGGCCTATCTGCAGGAGTGGGGCCAGCCTCTCAAAGCTGAATGCGATACGCTGTACGACATCGCGAGGCCGGAGCTGGAATTTGATCTGGGCACAATGCCCGAATAAGTGAATCCGGCAGCCATGTTTTCACTGTTTAATGGGATTCGGTTTCACACTCTGTTTAAATTGCAAACACACTGTGCCAGAGGCTTGCTCCCAATCCTGCTCCTGGTACTTCCTGCTCCTATTCCACCCATCTCCCGCTCTCTCTTCTTCTTGCTCCAGGACCCACTATGCCAGCTTATTGTGCCATTTCAGTGCCTCCTCTGCCTCCTCATGTCAGCTGTGGGTTTTACGTTTCTAGAACGTACCAAAGACATTCATTTTAAAATGTATGTATTTGCATGTTTAGTTATTCGCTTTTGTACTTTCAGCCTTCAAGATCATCAAAAAAAGTGCATAATTTCGGGAAGAGGTCCAACTCCATAAAGAGGAATCCCAATGCCCCAGTTGTTAAGAGCAGCTGGCTGTACAAGCAGGTATTCAGTTAATTTAGCTGCCACATTTCTTCAAAGCGACATACCGTGTTAAGATACATAACTACAGTTATTTACCCCATATACGGAGCAGAATTAATTTTTGCCGTATCAGTTCAGAGTAAATGCCTTGATCAAGGGTACTGCAGCGAGAGGTGGGATTCAAACCTGAGCACTTGAGTGCAAGGCAGCAACTGTAACTGTTATGCCACCTACTCACACACACACACACACACGCTGGCGGAAACCGCTTGTCCCGAGCAGGGTCATGGCGAACCGGAGCCTAACCCGGCAACACGGGGCGTAAGGCTGGAGGGAGAGGGGACACACCCAGGACGGGACGCCAGTCCGTAACAAGGCCCCCCAAGCAGGACTGGACCCTCAGACCTGCCAGAGAGCGGGACCTGGCCAAACCCGCTGCGCCACCGTGCCCCCCACTCGCTCCCACCAGCAGGGTTTTATTCACACTAAGTCAGTGATGCTCAACTCCGCGTGACTTTTATTCTCAAGACCACATCACAGAGAAGAAGGACAGACTGTGTCCTTTTCCGCACACAAAAGCCATGTGGTCTTGGCAGTGACTAACCTCCTCTGTGCTCTACACCACTGCACCTTTGCAGCTGTAGTAGTGTGTTTCCACCCTATGGTTTCTTCAGTGCTGCTACCAGAAGATGAGCAGACAGAAAAGAACAACTGGACAACATCACTGTCTCCTGGGGAACAAGAGCTGAGAAAGAACGAAGATTTGGTGTCCGAGTCCGTTTTAAACAGAAATGTCTGTGAACAGCCAAACGGCGATGCTCAGCGAATGACGGGGAGCGGCTAACTCTTTGTCCTGCACTCCTCCACAGGACAGCTCAGGCATGAAGCTGTGGAAGAAGAGGTGGTTTGTGCTCTCCGACATGTGTCTCTTCTACTACAGAGGTGAGTGTGCGGTGAGACAGACCTCGTTGTACCTAGCAGAGTGTGTTTAAACCAAATCGTTATAAAAACATGGATGTGAGCATTTTCAGTTCCCGTTCGAAAACTGATAATCGCACCAAACTGCTGTGAGAGAGAGAGACTCTGAGGCGTACTGTGCTTTCATTTTTCTTTAGTTTATTTAAATGTGACGAACTGCTTTCATCTGGCTTAAGTCAGTTCGCACACTATCAGGGTAAGTTTACCTTATGAAAGCGGGGTCGCGATGAGCTGGAGCCTAATCCGGCAACGCAGGGCGCAAGGCTGAAGGAGGAGGAGACGCACCCAGGACGGGATGCCAGTCTGTCACAAGGCACCCCAAGCAGGACTCGAATCCCAGACCCACCACCAGCAGGCCCCGGCCAAACCCGCTGCGCCTCAAGTCTCAGAAGACCTCGGAGCTCTAATATCTGTCTTGTTGTTCTTAGTTTGAGAGTCAAGGGTGGCACAGTGGGTAGTGCTGGTGCCTCACAACTTCTGGCCTGTGGATTCAGCAAAGTGTTTGAATCCAGTTCAGTCCAGTGGAGTTTGCGTGTTCTCCCCGTGTCTGTCCGGGTTTCCTCTGGGTGCTCTGGTTTCCTCCTACAGTTCGAAGACATGCTGTTCAGGTTCACCCATTGTGTGTGAGTGCCAGAGAGAGAGAGTGTGTTCTGCTGATGTATGGGATGAGTGAGCCAGTGTAAGTAGTGTATCTAGCAGTGTAAGTCACCACGGTGAATAAGGTGTGTGGGCTAATAACACTACATAGAGTTCATTGGAAGCTGCTTTGGAGAAAAGCGTCTGCAAAGTAAATAAATGTAAATGTTTGCTACTACAACAGTGGGAGTAGTTCAGAAAAGCTTTGTGGATGTGAGCGATTGGAAAAAAAGCTCCACAGTCAAATGCAGGATTCAGAAATTATGTATATCTTTCCTGTTCTCTGGCAGCGTTGAGTAAACTGCGCTGACAAGGCATTTCTGGGAGAGCCTCCGAAGGGTTTGTGTAACTGTATATGAGTAATTATATCACGTACGACTTATATAATTTTTTTTTTCCTTCAAGACGGCATTGTTTCATTTCCAGTTGTCTTTTAAATATTAGTGTGAACACTGAGACTGTTTTCCATGAATGGCAGCAGCTGTATGAACGGCAGCAGCAGCAGCAGCAGCAGCGAGAGACTCTCTTCCCTACTCTTTTCTGCCACCGCTGCTGAAAGTCTCCAGGGAATGCGCTGCTTTATCTCCCAGTTTGATCCACTTTGTGTGTTGTAACCTTCCTACTGCTGAGCCCAGAAACATCCTCGGTCCCAGACCGAGCAGGGGAGGTGGGCGGCGCATTTGGCCTTGCTACCAACTTTTAATTAAAATTACCAAGTTATCTTGTGTGTTTATTGGCATCGTATTTTTCTAATAAATCAAACCTGAAGTGCCCTTGCAATTTTACTAAAAAAGATGAAGGGCTATAAAATATGTTGCTGTTTATAGGTCATAATATTAGTGCGGCCACTGAAGTCGTCTACTGCTCCGCAGAACATAAGCAATTTAACTATGATCTATCTCCTTGACTATTCCCGTAAGCATACTCTCAGATTAAAATAAATGTAACGAGTTATTATTTTGCTTCTTAGCCGACAGTTTTATCCAAAGCCACTTACCGTCATCCATTTGTACAGCAGGGCATCATACTAGAACATGGAGGTTCATTAAATGTGTTGCTCAAAAGCACAACCTTTGGGATATGACTCATGAACCCTCATGTTAACTGTATACACTATTTAACCACTGTGCTGCCCGCTGCATACAATATATGATGCGAAGCGTCTCTCTTTTCCAACACAAGTGGTAGGGCTGCTGATTTTTGCAAACATTTCTTGAGTGACAAGAACATCAGCTGCTATCTGCTCTGCTTTAGGAAGCTCTGAAAGTCAGGACTGTAGAGGGACCGTTGAGCCATAATTCCTTATCTGAGGCCCACTGAAGTGTCTGACCTCAAGTGGTCCAGAGGTCTAGGGTGGTTCGCTCATCTTAATCAGCTCGGTTCCCTCCCGTGGTTTGAGCTCCCTTGGCTTTTCTGTGCTTTCCGTCTTTGTCTCGTTCGACTCGTTCCGTTATATGAGTTTCGGCGCGAGTTATGGGTGACCGGTGGCTCACGGAGAGGGCTGTCCTGAAGAAGGGGACGTATGCCCTGCTGTTCCTGATAACAGCCATCTCTCTCTCTTCCCCACCACTCTGTCTGCATTGTCCTCCCCTCCGCCCCTCTCTGTCACTTCCACTTTATCTCAACATCGTTCCTGTCTCATTCCGCTTTTTTCTCTGCCTTTCATTTAATTCTTCCCTTAGCGCTAAGCACCTGTCTCAGGAAGGGTTAGAGTTCGGAAGTTGTTGCTGGAGAGCTCGCCGAATTGCTCCACGGTAATGATCTACAGTAGGTACGTGCCGCCCTAAGCAGCAGTTTGGGCCCGTTGTCAGGCCTGGCCGACGGATCTTATCTCAGCCAGGTGGTTGCGGCCGAACCTCCTGACAACGATATCGCCGCCCTCCCTTGAGAGGAGGCCTGCCTTCGTCGGCTGTTACAGCGCGTCTCTAACAGGGAGACAAGAAGCAGCACAATGAGCCAATGAGGGGAGGGGATTTATCAGCTTGGTTTTGAGTCAGGATGGCCGGGTCACGAACTCCGCGCTCCGTCTTAGATCAAAGTGGGTTTCCGCTGTTTCTCATCACCGCTGCGGCATCACCTTTCCACCTCCGCGTGGGAGTTTGCGCAGCGATACCCGCAGACTCGCTCGACCTGAATAAATCACTGTCAGTCAGTCTGGGCGAGAACGTAACAAGAAGGGCCTTAGATTGGTGCTAGGTTTCAGCAACCTGAAGGATAAACATATTTCTGGCGCCTGAGGTTTGCAGATGTTTCATCTCCTCCATCAGCCCTACAGGTACCATGAGTTACCGTGCAGTTATTGTGGCTTTGTGTGTGCTGATGGGCAGCAGTGCTGCGTCTGCTGCGGTTGTGGTCAGCACACAGGTTTGCGGGTCGTCCGTGCGTTGGGTTTCTACCGACGTCGCATCTTTCCCGCTCGGCCTACGTTAAGGCAACACGAGAGGCGAGCAGGCCTCCCGTTGGAAAGTGGAGCCGTTCGTCGTCGGTCTGCCACCGCTTCATGCCTTTGTACGGTGATGTTCATGGACTTTCTATGAAACGGCACAGATTGCTTGCCGACTCAAATATCTGACCCCCCGCTCCAACTGAAATGGCAACCCCCGGTTCATTTTACTCGAGAACATACTAAGTAACAGCCTGCAGTTCGCATCTGCCTCCGAGCAGCTTGTTTAACGTGGTTATACACTTACCGCCACATTCAGAGATCTGTCCGTTGACTGGATCTGTTCAGGTTAACCTCATATTCTGGCCTCTCGCACTGACTGAGCAGCGAGCAACAGTGCTGTACATTGAAATGGAAAATAACTGTCGAGCAGCATTAAATAAATGGACATATTAGTGGGGTATTTTTTTTTCTGTTTTTCAGATGACAAAGAGGAAGCCATTCTGGGGAGTATTCTCCTGCCTAGCTTTCATATATCCATGCTGTCTGTGGACGACCATATAAACAGAAAGTACGCCTTCAAGGTCAGTGCTTTTTATTTATTTATTTTTTTAAAAAAAATATTTTATCTTGCAATCAGACATTGTTTGCCTGCTGATGCCGTAACGCTCATTGTTGCTTTAGAAAGCGAAAGGTGGCTTTGTGAGCAAAACGTGAGCTGTTTTCGAAGAGCACGCGCCATCGGTGACGGACACTGCGCTTTGCCTCGGTTGGGGCTCGGCGTTGCGTCCGACGTCCGTGTTTACGGGGAACGTTCCCCTTCGAAAGGGAACACGAAGCCCGACGGTTTGCCGCGGTCCGTTCTGAGCGCAGTCAAGTCAAAGTGAGCGCGCGCGGCGCAGCAGGCCAGCGAGCGACGCTCCCTGCGCTCTGGTGTGTTCGGAGGGAAAGCGAGAGCTGCTTGCCCACGGAACCACTTGATTCCCATTCGTTCTTCAGGATAAATTCTATAGCTTTTTTCTTTTTTTTTTTTTTTTTTTTGTCTGTTTCACGCTCGCACTCTCCCTCACAATGCTCCAATTTGTGTTCCACGAGGTCGACCGAAGACTTATTCAGCGTCTTTACTGTGACGAACGGCAGCACAACACGGTAAGTTTACGCCGAGCTGAAAAACCGTCCCTCTGCCGGTTTACTTGCTGTGGGAAGCGATGACATGCTCATAAATTCACATCTTTGTTCTAACTGAGTTTTCTCTGTACGCACCGTGTAATCTCTTCCGTATTCCGTGGGTGAAGTCCTATTCCGTTGTGTCCTTCACCACGTTTGCAGGAAATGTGGACTGCCGTACAGGCCTTAGGTGTACCGTGTGCGGTGTGCGTGTGCGGGAGACTGTACAGGAAGCAGCTTGTCATTGCAGTCCAGGCCAGCTTACTTGAAGGAAAAGCATGCTGAAAGTTGTCGCATCACACTTCGCGGCCAGTTTACCTCTTCGTTGCCGTGGGCGGTTGACCCCTCCCCGGGGCTCGGCCGCAGCGAACTCGTTTACAGATGAAGATTAATTCATTAATGTCATGCGACATCTCTCGCTCCCTCTCACCGTCTTTCCTCCTATCCCTGTTTTCAGGTCCCGCCTTCCGCGAAGCTTTTCCTCTTCTTTCCAAGCAGGCGACGCACCCCAACATGCGGACGTACTACTTCTGCACAGATACGGCCAAAGAAATGGAGTCCTGGATGAAGGTGATGACGGACGCAGCTCTGATGCATTCGGAGCCGCTCAAGAGGTAGGCCGGGGAGGTCTTCTCTAGGGAGCTCGCGTAGCTCATGAGATCGTCCTTCGCTGTCACTCCGTTTCGTCTCCAATAGACCCCGCAGTCGTTTTTGCCCTTTTGCCTCGTGCTGCTTGGGTCACTTTGGAGAACCCGAGAAACACGCTCTGCTCTGAAGCACTCGCCCTGTGATGTACCTGAGCTTCGGTGTGTGTGTGTGTGTGTGTGGTTGGTGGAGCTCAGGTACATCACAGGGTACATCACATGGCCTTTCTCTGCATGTCTATGTTCTGGAAAAGCACGTTCACCTCATTATGACTCACAGGGGCAGCGGGTAGTATAGTGGTTAGAGTACCCTGGAACTGATACAGTAAAAATTACCCTGCAGTAACAGTGGATGAATCATTCTAAGTAGCTTAACATTGTATGTTGCTTTGGAGCAAAGCAGGAGGAAAAAAAAAAAGAAATATATGTCTAAATCTTGTTGGTAATAACGGAAAACCTTTTGAAACTTTTAATTACATTAATTCCGTCTTTAATTTGCTTGGAGAACATTTTTTGCACACTTTCCTGAATCAGAATCAGAACGAGCTTTATTGCCAAGTATGTTCACACATACAAGGAATTTGTCTTGGTGACAGAAACTTCCAGAGCGCAGGCAGTGCTGCGGTCCTTCTGTTTCCCTCTCCGTGTGTGAAATTTATGCGTTCGCCTTCTAACCCAACGTAAAAATTCTCCTGTGGAGAATTCAGATTCTTGACTCAAAATACAGAAGCGGCCGGGTGAGGTAATGCGTGTAGGGTTTCATAAGTGCTTTGCCTGCGTTAACATTCTGAGGGCCCGACACCAGGCTGCGAAAAGTGATGAGCGCAACTGATCCTCGAGACGCCCTTCTATGGAAACTCGGTGGCCTTTGGGCCTCCTCGGGGGGCTGCGGTCCTCTACCGAGATGCCCCCCACCGGTGGCACTTCCCACCTCTAGTGGTGCCGCTACAGAAGTGCTAGTTCAGAAATATGCTCTCAAGGGGCGTTGGTACAGCTGGTAGCATACTGGTGAGAGCTGTTGCCTTTGGACCCGTAGGTTGCAGGTTTGATCCCCACCTTCGCCTGTAGTACCCTTAAGCAAGGTACTAACCCTAAAAATGCTCCAGTAAAATTAATCAGCTGTATAAATGGGTAAATAAGTGGAAGTATCTTAACATTATAAGTCACTCTGGAAAAAGTGTCACGTAAATGTCCGTTCCACCGGGGCCCCTTATACTACCAAGACATCTGTACTGTGCCTCCTAGAGAGGCCCTGGACCAGCAAGTGTCTCTAATAGGACGGGAGAAAAGAGAAGTGGGATTTGAGCAGCGGGAAGGGAAGCCAACTCAACCCCCCTGTGCTCGGTGGAGACGGCGTTTTATTGGAAACCTCCAATTTCCGCTTCGTGGCGCTTCCCAGCGCTGCAGACAAAGAAGGGCTCGCGGTCCAGGAGGGCGCACGGTCCGGAACGGAGCTGCTTTTTATCTGAATTTACCATCAATCGTTCGGTCCGAAAACCGAACACGAAATGAGCGCGCCGAGTAAATTGGGGTCGCATTTCACAGCGATTTCAGAACTGACGGCCTTTTATTGGAATGTCAGATTTTAGCAGCAGCTATGTAACTCAAGCCTGATTAGTTTCCCTCATGCATTATGTAACTCCTTTCTGATGTGGTGCCTGGTTTTGATATTAACAGCAGTGCCACGCTGACAGCTTGATTAACCGCAGCAATCTTAAGTGCGGACGTGAGACGTCGGTGGTGCAGGCAGCCGCCGTGACGCTTTCTGACCTTCGCCTCCGTCCAGGCCGGAGAAGCTGAAGGTGGAGTGCTGCGGCATGCAGGAAGTGAACAACATGCTGAACCACCGCGTTCTGAGCAGGCCCGAGGCACACAACAACGAGCGCAACCGCGAGGCGGCCCACTTCGAGGAGCGCAGACGGAAGGACGCCGAGCGCTACGGCTTCCAGAAGGACGGGCTCGAAAGGACCCTCACCAAGATCAACAGCATCAAGCTGCAGCCCGCCCAGGCTGCGGCCATCGCGGCCGCCGTGGCGTCGTCGCGGCTGGCCGACGGAGCCGGCCCCCAGCTCTCCGGGCAGCGCAAGCCCCCCCAGGCGAACGGGCCGGGGGAGCGGGCTGGCGATCGCGGCCTAGGGGAGGCGGCGGAGGCGCCGTCGCAGAGGGGCCGCGGCCAGGCGCCGCACCACGAGCCCGAGAGGACCCTGCAGAGGACCAACTCCATGCAGCAGCTCGAGCAGTGGGTGCGGAACCAGAGAGGGCGCGGCCAGGAGGACGAGACACGCAGGTGGGTGGGTGGGTGTGTGTCTGTGGTTATCATCGCTTTCCGAAAACCCCGCACTGGCACAGCGATGCATTTCTATGTAAATGCAAAGCGTGAAATCCTTATGCCGCGCCTGGTCGCGGCTGCCACGGCAAACCCCGTGCGGCGAAATAACAAACGCTTTCGTCTGTCAAGAATCGCACCTTCCCGCTTTCATTAGAACAGAAACGTGTTCTCCCCTTTTTCTGACATTCTGTTCCTGCGTGCGAATAAGGAGCACGCTGTTGTCTGTAATGAAGGAGAAACTCACCTGAGGTTGTATGAGCTGTCAGCGCACAGACGGGAGTGTGTCTTACAGGATTGTGTGTTTTATTCTGAGAAGTCAAAAGACATCGGCGGTACATAGTTTCCTTTGAGTGTAACGTCGCTCGCTCCTTTGTTTCCGCAGCAGGAAGTGTTTTTGCGGACCTCCTACCGAACGTTATTAAATATGTTTCTCTTTGCGTTAACTGAAGAAGTAAGCGCGAGATGTTCTGAGATGTACGTCGCTTTGGAGAAAAGCGTCTGCTAAATGAATAAATGAATAAATGTAAGTACGCTGGATTCCGTGTTAGAAACAGTCAAGTTTTCACACACGCACACATCACCTGAAATGCGGGTAGGACCGGAGGGGGAGGGGACGCGCCCAGGATGGGACGCCGGTCCGTCGCAAGGCACCCCAAGCGGGACTCGAACCCCAGACCCGCTGGAGAGCCGGACCCCGCTGCGCCACCGCACCCCCCGGTCGAGTTTTCCATTGCTCAAACGTGTCCCGGTCTATTTATTTACTTTTCATTGCACTTTTTTCACTCATATTTTGTAAAATGTTTTTCCAGAGCACAGCGAACGTGACCTACGTGTATACAGCGAGCTCACAGATGTCGACAAAAAGCACCCAAGAGTAATAGGCACCTGGGACTGCCTTAATTCAACTCACTTCCACAGTGTTTACAACTCGTCTGTGGTGTTCTTGAGTGTTGATAATAGGATGAAGAACATTTTTCATGGGGTGAATCAGTCAACAGTCAGCACGCTAAATGAGGTTTTGGGGGATAAGTCACTATTTTCGGTCCTTTCAGGTCAGTCAGGCAGCTTATCCAGCACTGCTGCTCCAGAGGGCTACGGTCAGTCATTTTTAGGTCGAAGTCAATGAAAATGGACAAAAAAAAAGTGTTGTTCTTTTATTATACCCATATTTGGGACTTTTACGCAACCTAAGTCATAAATACTGTAAACTGAGGGACATTTCTATTATTGGTTATGACTTTGGAGGCAAAAGTGACTTTGGATTTACAAGCCAAACAAATGATGATCAGACTCTTGGTCAAGGGTTTGTAAAGGGAGACACCGGCATACAATTGTGAACTGAACATTTGCAAATGTGTATTTGAGCCAGGGGGGGCGCGGTGGTGCAGTGGCGCAGTGGGTTGGACCACAGTCCTGCTCTCCGGAGGGTCTGGGGTTCGAGTCCCGCTCGGGGTGCCTTGCGACAGATGGCGTCCTGTCCCGGGTGTGTCCCCTCCCCTTCCAGCCTCACGCCCTGGGTTGCTGGGTTAGGCTCCGGTTCCCCGCGACCCCGTATGGGACAAGCAATTCAGAAAATGTGTGTGTGTATTTGAGCCTTTGATTAAACATTCAGAAATGTATTTAGGAATGTGCTGGTAAACAACCTACTGGCTACAGTTCCCAGAAGCGCGTGCAGAGGACGCAGTCAGATGAGACGGTGCGTCTGGAGTGCGCTGTGACCGCTTTCTCGAGGAGACGTCTCGCGGCTAACGACCTCTTAGAGAGCTGCCAAGCGCTACCCTCTCATTTCCTGTTCTTGCTGTGCGTGACTGTTTTCCATCGGTCTGTAACAAAGCCCACCACTGTGTTATTACTGCTGAGGAGCAGCATGCCCCCCCCCCCCCCCCCCCCCCCCAAATAATACGTACGAAAAGATAAGATATTTTTAGGGGATGCCGAGCAGGAGCGTCAGTTTGAGCACAGATGTGACATGGGATACGATCGAGCAGAATCATGACGCATCAACATTCCCTTGAAAGGCCAAAAGCTTGTTTCTTGCCCCGCGTGATTGATGGGATTTTTATTTTTCTGAATGCGGAGTATTCTGCTGCGCTCGTGCGGCCCTCGCTTTCCGGGACGGACCGGACGAGGCGGCGACGGCGGAAGCTCGCGCGGCACAGGCACCCCTGCAAGACGCATTTATTACTTTTCACCGTTATACCCCGTAACTTCGCCGCCGCCGCCGCCCTGGACGCGCCCACCTTCCCCGTATCAGTTTCCATTCCCCGTAAAACCCGAGTCCAGCGTGCGCGGTCTCTCTCGGCGCGCCTAATAGTTTTCTCTGTCGCCTCTCTCCTCTGTTTACTTGTTTATTTTCACTTTCCTCAGGACCGCGTAATGGAAGAGGCGTAAAACATTAAGTCTTGTCGTCTGCTCTTAAACGGCCTAAATTCCTGGCGCCGTCTTGTCACTTTGCGACCGATTCGATTTTGAGATGACCCGCTTGAGAGTCTCGGTGCGGCGTCGTCGTTACTCGATCGGTATCCTTGAGCTCAGCCACGCGCTGTTGGCTTCTCGCTGCGGCTGCTTTTGTCGGAGAAGGACTTCTCTCGCTTTGTCATTCGTTAGGTGGAGGTGGGTCCGCGCTCGGCGCAAAACTGCCCTTCCCTGCCTTTGGAGTCTATACCTTCTCGCAAACCCCCCGCAGCAACTTACGGCGCTCGAGCCGCGCGGTAATTGCGTGCGGATTGCTCACGCGGGCCGTGACGGGTGACGGATCGTTCGAATCGGCTCCTCTTAATCACTTCTCCCGTAGAATGGAGTTAGGCTGAAAATAGTCAAGGATTCTGCTGAATAAATTGGCCTTAGCACAGCATCTGCTTCAATACTGTGCTTTTGTTATATGAAAAGTCTCTTGTTGATTTTGTTCCCCCCATGGAAGCGAACTGCACACATGAAAAGTACTGCCATTGTTCATTATTAGAGGTGCGTGGCTGAACGAAACGCTCCGTTGGAGAGGAACTGTAAATGTGTTTTGTTCCCTGTTTCAGCATCATGTCCTACCAGACCCTGCCCCGGAATATGCCCAGCCACCGGGCGCAGGTGGTGCCCCACTACCCAGAGGGCTACCGCACGCTGCCTCGCAACAGCCTGGTGCGGCCCGAAAGCATTTGCAGCGTGTCGCCTTCGCTGTACGAGCGCGCTCTGGGACCCCCGGCCGCGGACAAACGTCGTTCGATGCGCGACGACACCATGTGGCAGCTGTACGAGTGGCAGCAGCGGCAGGCGTATATTCGGCACGGCGGACCCCCTCCCGGACCCTACGGCGCGCTCCCCAGCCCCAGGACCATGGTAAACCTGTCGGAGCACGCGGCCCGCTCCATCCCTCCGTCGCCCTCCCACGGATCCCTGGCATTGTACCAGGGTTACTCGCCGTTGCGCTCCTACAACGCTGGCTCCCGCTCCGAAGTGTCATCGCCCGTTTTCCGGGGCGACGTGACCATCGACCGCAGACACAGGACACACCTCACCAAGGTACTTAACGTAGGATCCTTAATCGGAATCGCGAGATTCCTTTAATCTTTTAAACGAACCCCCCCCCCGACCAGATAGATTTTGACACGTTGGCACAGCAGGCGAAGCCGGTGCCTCACAGGTCCCGAATTGTGTGGTAGGCGTGAGTTTCAGTCCAGCTTAGTGTGTGCGGAGTATCCCCATATTGGTACCCCGTAGACATCCCCGAAAAAAGGCATCGGCAACTTCCATTCCTCCCTTGCCTAGAAAACCATGAAGGTGGGTTGCCAAGAGTTGAATTTGACTGGCTGGTATTTCCACACACACAGTGAACAGATGAAAGGTTTACATGTCGTGCTGAAATCCCTTTATTATACAATGCTTGTAAAGCTTGCTTTACATGGACACTCATCCATTGCCTTATCATGGTAATGTGTTCCTGAATTGTTATAACTGTCACATGAGATGGTGAATTTCATAAGTCAAAGAAGTAATTGGAGTCAGTGGTAAACATTTTTATGTCTTCCTGACCAGAGAAAATAGATAGATAGATAGATAGATAGATGGATAGATATACTTTATTGATCCCACAAGGGAAATTATTATGTTACAGCAGCAGAACACAAGTCAGATAAATACTTGCAATATATATTTAAAAAACATATAAAACAAGTGGAAAAATACAAGTTAAAAATACAAGATAAAAATATAAGTATGTACAATTATGTATACAGTTGGAAGAATAAAAGAATAAAAAGTATATTAAATGAATAAATTAAAACAGTATGTAGTGCAACAGTAAAGTGCAAATTGTGCAAAACGGTAATATAATCATTATGAAGTAGAATGACCCCTTTAAGGTAAAATACCCCCAGTTTACATTAAAATATATACAGTTACTCCAAGATATAAGTGATCACAACATAACAGTGCAGTTTACTTCATTAGTTACTCTGTAAAACTGTATGACTGTGTACCTGCCCTTGTTCAGCTCTTTCGTACCTTGTATGCACTGTACACTTAACAAGGTGTGGGTTTCCTTCCACACTCCAAAGGCATGTTTCCGATGAACTGGTGCCTCCAAGTTGTCTGTGTGTGTGTGTGTGTGTGTGTGTGTGTGTGTGTGTTACATTGCTTTGCTACCAACGCAGCCAAAAACTGTGTCTTGGGATATGTGGCAATAAACTTGCGCTTACTCAAAATAATTCAACATGTTTTAAAAAATATGTTGGAATTACACACACACACACATTTTCAGAACCGCTTGTCCCATATGGGGTCGCGGAGCCTAACCCGGCAACTCAGGGCATAAGGCCAGAGGGGGAGGGGACACACCCAGGACGGCACCCCAAGCGGGACTCAAACCCCACACCCACCGGAGAGCAGGACTGTGGTCCAACCCACTGCGCCACCGCACCCCCACGTTGGAATTACTTTTTAAGAAATCATAAAGACAGCAATATATATACTGCATTGTTGTACCGTACACATGGTTAAATGATGTGAGTGGTGTAAGACACCTTAGATAAAGGTATCAGTTAAACAGTCGTTAATAATCACGGTAAGTCCGCTAAATGAGTACATGTAAATGTGTGTCATCGTGAGATCATCATCGCCCTTGTTCGATATTTCCAGAGTCACGACTTGACCCAATCTGCTCAGAGCAGTGGAAGAGGGACTGTAACATAGCCGCGAAGTAGCTCAGAACCATATTATGTACCATCAGTGTCTGGGTCACAAAGACCAGTGGTTTTCTCTCTGATTTGATGTAGATGAGTTAAGCGAAGACTTACTAGCCCTTACTGTAGTAAAGGACAACCTCTCCCCCTCTCTGCTCTATATGCAGTATGCCTACCCTCCGGACAGAAGGACGGTGCCTGCGGTTGCCCCTGGTCAGTCCATCACTCCGCAGTCCCTGCAAGGCAAGACGGTGAGTGGTCGCTCCCCCCAGTCCCCTCTACCCCGCGAAAGATCCCTCCTCAGCCTCCGAGTGCAACCCTGCAATTTCATGGTTCGCTTGGAAGGAGTCCTACGTGTGGTTTTCAGCTGCCTTTCTACCAAAAACGAAAGGTTTCCATTATAATCCCCAGCATCTCTCATCCAAGGACCATTATGGTTTCTCTTAGAAGTACAATTAGATGTTAAATAAGGGCACCAGAAGTTTTCCACTTGGGTAGAAACAAGAACTGGTTCACAGTGAGACATTTGTTTTTTCCACAATGCATCCAACTTTCTTATCCGTCGACACTTTACCAGCTGTTCTTTTGTGCTTTTTCCGAGGGGTGTAAATGTGAACGTGGTGTGAAACAAAGCGTAACAGGTTATCGGGAAGATTAATTATTCTAATGTTTTCATGTACCGAATGGAAGTAATTTATTGAGTCAAAGTAATAAAACATGAAGTTTCTGGTAAGGTTATTAAATGGAATATTATACAAGACACTGTTTAAATCAGACATAGAAGAACCATGTACAGCAAGAGTTTTTATTTGTGTTTGTTTTTGCTTTTAGTCTTCCGTTAGCCGGAAATACATTTGCTTGTTTGCTGTAGCGAAAGTTTGTCATTTCTTCAAATCGGCATTCTGAACATACAGTTATTTCCATTAGAACGTGCAGTTTTGTTGATTAAAGTGAAACAAGAAAAAGAGCAATGTTTGTACACAGTGACCTCATACATTTACATTTATCCTGAAGTTTTTCTCCGGAGTGACTTACAATGTTTAGGCACCCACAATAATTTACCCCTTTCTACACACACAAAGGCTACAACCGCTTGTCCCGAGCGGGGCCGTGGCAAACCGGAGCCTAACCCGGCAAGGCCGGAGGGGGAGGGGACACACCCAGGATGGGACGCCAGTCCATCGCAGGGCACCCCAACTGGGATTCGAACCCCAGACCCACCAAAGAGCAAGACCCGACCATACCCACTGTGCCCTCGCACCGCCCGTCCCCTTTATACAGCAGGGCAATTTTTGCTGGAGCAATTTAGGGTGAATACCTTGCAGAAAGCAACAGCACTGACCACTACACTCTCCGCTACCTTGTAGCGGTCAGTCCTCTTTAGGACTTGATAACTTTTTTGTTACTGAAAGGAGAAATCTGTGCTGCTAAAAATAGCCACTGACATATTACAAGGCTTGAAAAAAGGTGGTGTTAGTGAATGAGGACTCAAGGAAGGTGCCGTAGGTGGATCCCAGTAGTCCAGCTCTCTCATTTCCATTTCCAGGGGGTATTCAGTTGCATGTAGTAGAGAAGTGGGTGGCATCGTGGCACAGTGAGTAGCGCTGCTGTCTCACAGCACCTGGGTGGTGCGAGAGGATGTGGGTTCAATCCCCGCTCAGTCTGTGTGGAGTTTGCATGTTCTCCCTGTGTCTGTGTGGGTTTCCTGTGGGTGCTCTGGTTTCCTCCCGCAACCCAAAGACATGCTGTTCAGGTTCCCCCATAGCGTGTGATTGACACAGAGAGAGTGTGTTTCACTGATGTAAGATGAGTGACCGCTGGTGACACTATATAGAGTTCATTGCAAGTCGCTTTGGAGAAAAGTGTCTGCTAAGTGAATAAATGTAAGTGATTATCTCTTCATCCCTTTCACTTTGGAAGGTTGTGTTTATAAGCATGTGCCCTCTACTGAGAGATGGATCAGTTCATGAATGTTACAGTTACTTACTTACTTACTTGTGCCTACTACCCCTCTTGGGGCCGCCAACAAGGGCTC
This sequence comes from Scleropages formosus, assembly GCF_900964775.1. NCBI lineage: Eukaryota > Metazoa > Chordata > Actinopteri > Osteoglossiformes > Osteoglossidae > Scleropages > Scleropages formosus. Next base: position 19,900,254 of record NC_041807.1, read on the forward strand.
TCCAGGCATCTCTGTCCCGGGCCAGTTTTTCCAGTTTTCCCCAGGTGTGGCCCATCCTCTTGGCTTCTGCATGAATGTTACACGACTACATGGAAAAATCCTCTTAAAATATAGTTTGAGTTTATCCGTCTTGCATAAAGTGCACTTGGGCAACACGTCAAAAAGAGCAATATACAAAAATTAAGCGAATTGAAAAAAAAACTGAGTGCTTTTGGAACATCACTGTGGTGCGTTAAATTGTGAGTGATTTGATTGTTGTCAAAGCTTATTGAGTTTTATTTCCTGTACCCCCGTGCTGAGAAACGGCTGGATTTGCAAAGCATTTGTTACCGCCTTTGCCTGAGATGGAAAGACAGTGCAGAACAAAGAAATCATTGATTGACCTGAGAAGATGATGGGAACCACTCTGGAGGAACCTGCTGCCTGTATAGCGAAGGAGGTGCCATCTCCGTCGTGCACGGCGACAGGACGGGGGAGGTGGAACGCTGTCTTCAAACGTTAATTTGTGAAATACGTTGGATAGTAATTGCTTGCAAACGATCCCATCTGATCAGTTTGCTCATGGCACTTCGGTCCCATCGGGTGTGGTAAACGGGCTCCTCTCAGGACTCTCCGTGAACAAAGAGATCAGCCGGTCAGCTGTGCTCTGGTTCAGACCCCGGGCTCCCCGAGGCCTAGAGTCTGCCGTCTGCATACGGACCCGTTCACGCGCTCGCGTCGTCTCTCTTGCTCCTCTACTAACTTCTCCAGTTCACTTAGAAGGGTGAACTTTTACTGTAAATGTATACACCGAAGGAGGAGTACGCTCAGGTAGCGACAGGGATCCAGCCCTGGCCTCGTACTACTTTTCCTCTTTTCATCCGCTTCGGGTCAAACGGCGCGCCGAAAAAGCGCCGTCCGTCTCGGCGCGGTTCACGGGCACCTGCGTGCTGACCGGGCTAACCCTCCCCATCCTCTGTGGCTCTCCTCCTTCGCACCCGCAGCCGGAAGAGCTCACGCTTTTGCTGATCAAGCTTCGGCGGCAGCAGGCAGAGCTCAGCAGCCTGCGGGAACACACGCTGGCGCAGCTCATGCAGCTGGGCCTTGACGGCGCCAACCCCAAGGTCAGCCCCAGCCCCAGGGTGTTTGGTGTGAGGGGGTCGCCCGGGTGCAAAGAGCTTTCCTTCACCTTTACCTTTTTTGTTTGTTCGTTTGTTTGTTTGTTTGTTTGTGTTTTATGGTGAATTGGATATTTTGCTTCGTAATTCGTTTGAGAAATTGCATTTATCCCTTGAATAAATCACTGAATATGGACCATTTTCATAAAAATTATCATTTAGTATGAAATGTTGTCCCAGTTATATTGGAAGATGGGGCAGATATGTAACTCTGGCCCTTTCGCAAATAAATAAATAAATGACTGTCAAAATCTGATCTCGGTCTTAGTGTCTCAGAAGTCCGTTTCATTGCTGACCAGCCGTCAGACCAGAAAATGAGTTTTGTGGCCTCTGTTGTTCAAGGGTTAACTGTGATTCTGGTTTCCGTGGTGACACTTCTGCACCCTGCATGTCACTTCGCTGTGGCTGCCGTCCTCTTCCGGATAGTTCCACCAGCTTTGCTTCTGAGGGGTGCTTTATTTTGCTCTTTATTTTGAATCGCTCAAATTTTTTTGTTTCGTTTTTGGACGGGAGACCTCGATGTCTGTGTCCGCAGCTGGTTGCGTGGACGAGCGTCCGCTTGCTCTCGTCACTCGACTGATCTGTTTAATGAATTGCGCAATGCATGTTTATTGCGTGCCGTGCGGGATGTTGCAAATGCTGCCGCACGTATCCCCTGTTATGTACAAAGCTGATCCCGCGGTCTCTGTTTTGCGCTGTAAAAAGCAGTAGAGTCGTCTCTTCCCGTAGACTTGAGTGATTGAACCCGTTCCAACCAGGCCTCGCTTAGCTTTAGTGTTTAGCTTTTGACTTTGATTTTTAATGTTCTCTTCATATCTATGTGTCTTTCTCTCTTCCTCTGTTTCCACCACCTTCTCCGCCTCTCTTCTCTGCTGCCTCCCCCTTCGCTGCTGCCGATGCTAGAATGAGATTCTCTCCCATCACCTGCAAAGGAACCTTGTGTATTTGGACAGCCAGGTGGGGAAAACTGTGTCCTGTTCCTGACTTCCGCGTCTCGTCTTTGTGCCCTTTGCTTTTCAGGGCCTTGTGACTGTAGCCGTTTCTCACTCCGTCTTAATGCCGCTCTCTTTCCAAATTCCCCTAACTGTCTAGACCACTCAGGTTCTCTTCTTCTCATTCTTTGTCACGTTATGTTTGCAGGATTTCTTATCTACCTTATGACAAGAAATATGAAATAGGCCACTAAGGCATCATTGATAGGCATCCAAGAGCCTGTTTCCAGAGTCATTGTAGAAGTAGACCTTCTGCACTATAGAATTACTCAACTTTTGTCTGCTACTTTTCACTGATAGCATAATGATGAACCACTGCTGTGCGTGTGTGTGTGTATATATATAAAATCTTTAAAAAAGTCTTACTGTGACTGTTTGTTACTCTCTCATCATCAGCTTTGTGTTCCTGTCCTAACTGACTGGACAGCCACGTCTTCAGAAATGTTTGTTTTTTTTTGTTTTTTTTTTTTTGTTTTTTTTTTTTTTTTTAATTCAGCGATGAGCGATTTATGAATTCCAGGCAGTCACTTGAGATGTTCTACGAAGCCGTTGAATGATAAGCATAGCTTAAAAATGTTTGAAGAATAAAGAAGAACGGGAAGAAAGTAAATAAAGCAGACGCTATGTTTGCGAAGAGGAGCGCACCGCTGCGGTTTCGTTAGCGCTGAGTGAGTGAGCGTAGTAGCTCTGCTGAAACGAGCAGCACTTGAGACGTTTGATGGTTGAGACCGTTGGCGCGTTACGAAGGGCAGGAGCATTCGGAGAATTGAGAGGGGGACAAGAAGGGGAGCGGGTATCGCGGTGCGGTCGCGGGCTGCAGCCGAGCGCCATCTCTTCGGGTGGCTCCACCTTCCTTGTCATGACGGCGCCCCCCGTGGTTGTCGCAGCGACGTGTCGGCGCGCACCACCGCTGTGGCCTTACTCTGGCTAGGTGACCTTTTCGTGCGACTGCTTCGATGACAGCTCACCGGGCGCAGAGGAGGGGAACCGAACCGTTTTGTCCTCTTTCCTTACTTGGTCTCCTTTTACTGTGCCGCACTGTGCTTCTACACCGTGTCATGGAATTTTAAAGGTAATTAATACGCAATAGGCAGGATTGTGTTACCGTGTTTTTGGAATTCATGTCCAGCCATGCATTCGTAGAGTTAGTATTTTTTTTTAATAACATCTCCCTACCTTTTCTATTGCCCCCGCAATAAAAAAATAGCTCTCGAAACATATTTTTTCAGTTTTTTTGCCGTCACCGGTGCCGTCACGGACTTGGAGCCCTTATCAAAACAGGCATTGAAGATTTCATTTAGATTTTCTGCGAAACGACGGGACTCTTCTGGGGATTTTGCTGCGGTGAAAGTAGTCTGATTTGCTTTTGCTTAGATGCAACTCGTAATGAAGCCCTTTTTCAGCGCTGCCATTAACGTGTGAATGTGCAAGGTGAACGCTTTGTGTGCTGTGTCGTTTCCTGCGAGCTCGTGCACTTCCACAGGTGTGCTCCCAGCAGTGCGGCCAGCGCTTCGCCGAGGAAGCCGAAAGGAGAACAATAATTGAGAGTTTTTTTTTTTGTCCCTGGAATCATGCGTGCTGTAAACTGATGACTGCTCCTCCCGGTTTGAACGTAGATGAAGGAAAACGAGCCTTTAATCATCGCGATTCACACCATGATCGAGAACTCTGCTCCAAGGCCACAGCTGTACCAGCAAGTAAGGTGTTGGCAAGCGAACGGCTTTGCTTCTTCCTCTTTTGTCATCCAGCCCAAAAAGTCCCCCTCCCACATCCCTTTTTTTATTGGCTGTTCACTTCTCCAGGCATTTTTATATCCCGTCATGTTTTGTGTCGGCACACATCTCATTCCACATCTCACGGCTTGTTTTTGTGAGAGGTCCGGTCTGTGGGCATGGCTGAGGACGTGTGCTGCGCTGTCGGGCTGAACTTCCTTCGATGTCTGATGGTCGCTGACGCACCTCACGTTTACCTCGCTGTGTTTTGCGTTTGTCTTTTTTTTTCGCCCGCCGCCAATGACCTGTCTTCGCTCAAAGTGGCGCTTTGTCGCTTGGTGTAGATCAAGGCTGAGGGCTGAGAGTTTATCTTATTAATAGGATGACCTTTTAGGAATCTACCAGAACCAAACACTTTGTGTGCAAAAAGCTGTTTGCCTGAAGAGTTTGAGAGACAAGGAAATCTTGACGATCCTGTGCGCATGTTAAAGCAGAGGACCTTCCTGGCTTCCGTAAATAGTTGTCATTCTTCTCACTTTACTAAACACTTAGATTACGTTACATTTCTGCGCGGTACTTGTGTTCGCGATACGTCCGACTTTAATTTAAAGACGCGCGAACGTTGACGAGACACGGATGGCGCTGCATATCACTGCCCTTTGTCTCTATAGCGCTTGTGCGGTTGCATCTCGTGGAGGCTTCCTCCTCCTCCTCCTCTTCTTCTCCATCTGAACGTCTGACGGCCACATTTAACCAGGAGCTTTCAGCAGGTTGCATTAGTCGGCGCAGTGCTGGGGAGACTGTAATTACCGTGACATGGTGTTGGTGCGCCAGCACGCAGCGTTTCACATCCGTGACAGTCCCCATTCAGCTAACCCCCGCATGAACTGCCCTTGAGCGCCTGATTACATGTAAGGACACATTTCCATTGCAAAAAACAATGTGAAGACAACACTTTAACATCTTTAGGTCTTCCTTTGCGTAACAGGTTCCGATTCCTCGCGTACGTGTTTTACGGTTTTTTTTGTAGCTCCATTATGTTGGTTTCTGCCTCCTGCAGTCAATCGGGCTGGATGAGTAGGTCGTTCGTGACACTTGACGTAACATCAGTGAAGCACTCGAAAGTGCTGGGTTTAAAAATAACGGCGTAACTTGTTATTCTTCTGTCGCCTCTTAAACGCTTCTCCTATGGCATCTATAGCTGTACCTTGCAGTGTCGAGGTTTCGGTCCCACCCGCTGCAGAACTACTATGGATCCGTGTAATTCTACAGCCTAAACCGTGCCGCTTACCCCAGCTTAGTCGCTTATACTTGTCAGTGTCCTGCTCTGGCCTTCAGTAAAGATATCGTCCATATTATTCTTGCAGCTGCTGTAGTGATTGCAAAAGGCACGGTTTAAAATTAATGATATAAAGTGCTTAAAGATCTCTAACGTTCATAAATGTCTAAAATGCGCGCGGAGAGGTTTGTTGCAGGTAAACGGGAAAATGATGCCAGTGGATGCAGGGCGGGGAGGACTCTAAGCGTCTCAATATAACACGCTGTGATGATAAGAGCCTTGCGCTCCTTTGGGAGGCCCCCAGTCGAGCTCCCTTTCGACCGCCACGGGGCTTAGGGCTGACGGTAATGGAGCCGTTCACCTGGGAACGCGGGTGTCCGTCAGGGAGGAGCGGAGCCCGCAGGAGCCGGACAGCGAGCCGAGGCCCTGCGTTCCAGCAAGCGGAAACGAATGGGCGGCTCCCTTTTTTTGCTGGGCTGAACGACGCCGGTTCCGCGATTCTTTCGCACCCGCCGTACGCGGAAGCGCTCCACGCCGCACGACATCTACGCAGCTCCGGCCACGTCTCCATCTGCGCCAGCAAGCCGGCTGTCGCCGTTCCTTTTTCCACCAGAAGTAGCCATGCCAAACCAGCCCCCCGCCTTATCCCTGGACGGCATCTGCATGCTCCCTGTGGAATGTCTCCTACACACTGAGTCAGCACGTTGGCCTGTGTGTGCTGTGGGAGAGTGTAACACTGTTCCAAAGAAACCCCAATTTGTCTGTGCGTCTCTATGTGTATTTTAGGACAAACGTGTTGAGTGTTTTGCGCATAAATGCTGTAAATGTATTTAGACTCGTACAAGGGAAAAACAGGTGGCGGTCAAACGTTGATAAAATTAACGTCTGCCAATAAAGAATATTGCCTTTAAATCGTTGGGTGAACAAACCGAAGCTCGTCGAACCGATGATCGGCGGTCGGAAAAGGCCACGGCTCGTGTCGCTGCGGTCCGAAGACACACCGTCAACAGTCTTTAGACTCTCCGGCGTGCTCTTCCTCTTGGGTTTTTTTTTTTTTCTTTTTTTTTTTTTCCTTTTCAGATAAAATCTGTCTCTGAAATCCATTTAATTTAAAACACTGCCTTATGTCACACGCTTTCACACACCGCTTTAACAAAAACCACCTGTTCCTTCATACTAGTGAAATCACACGAATTGCTGAGAACAGATAAGAAAAGTCCCGGAGCTCTTAGCTGTTATGAGCGTAGGGCTGCGAGAGTAATTATAATAATATGTGTGTCATAATTGTGTTTTTCCCATTAACAGAGATTTTCTCTCTCTCTTTAATGGTCAATAAAAAGCAGTGTGCTTTTTCTACTCTCCAGCTATCAAGTATAAACACCAATATTTTCTCCTTATAGGCAGTAATGGGATTGTTCTCCCCCGATGCGTTGCATTTCCCTCATTAGTGCCTTATTAATAGCCTCTGTGCTGCGGCAGCACGCAAAGAATACGGGCAGTTCACCGCGGCAAACGCGAAAAATTAGCTGAACCGATGCCTTTCGTATGCCGCCGGGCCTTCTCCTTTCTGACATGCGGTGTGAAGACGTGGATGATTGTGGGGAAAGTGGAACTTTTGGAGGATTCGTCATGTCCCCTAGGTCAAGGCCGCATGTTTCGCCAAAAACCGAACGTGAAATAAGGAAGCGACCGCTGAACTTTAGTTTAAGCATGAATGCACTTATCGTGTCTCCTGAGTAAATTCATAGGTTTTCTAAAACCGCCTCTGCAGCCGCCGTGGACGTTGAGCGCTTTGCCTCTCTAACGGTCGCTTTGCTCCCGCAGATGAACCCCGAAGACTACAGGGACAACTCTTTTATTTACCGACCAGAGGAGCTGGATATCGATGTAAGTTCAAACACCAATATTGTATAACATGTTCGCATTAATTGTGTGGAGGGTTGAAACATTAATTTTTTTTTTTTTTTCCCCCACCCCGTCTTCAGAATACATTCAGCACGATTGAATTTGTGTTTTTTCGAGCGCTTTTCCGACACGGCAACATGGAGCGCTGAAACTGACACTGACGCTAGCGTAGAATCTCATTCTATCTCTGCGTGTTACTGGTTTTACTGGTTTGCTGGTGGTTGCAGTGGTATACGCGCACCTCTGTTTTTAGTGTGTGTGTGTGAAATACGGCGGGCGCTTCGGGACGAGGCCGGTAATGCCGTATAATCGGCTTTGTTGACATTTCCCCCCAAAAAATGGCAGCAGAAGGCAACGGCTAAAGCCACGGCGCCCTCGACCGACGTTTAAGCGCCGGGGTTTTGGCATTTATCCAGCTCGTTAATGGCCGAGCGGCGGTATTGACATTTCGAGTTAATTGGGAAAGCAATAAGGCGACAGAAAACACTTCCTGTTTTCACTCGGATTTTTAATAGGCTGCTCCAGACAATCGCGCCCTTTAAAAAGAAGAAAGGGAAATTGATCTCCTAAGTTTGAGTACCTTTTCAGGGAGGTCAGCCTCCTCTCCAGACACAGCTCGTCCCTGCCTTTGCAGCCGAACACAGCCTAGCTCTGTGCGGAGCGTTTTGCGCAAGTGTGTGTGTGTGTGTGTGTGTATGTGTGTGTGTGTCCTTGAGCTGCGCTGAGCGGAAAGGCGCTGACTTTTGTGAACCAACCCTTTTTCTGCCCTTTTCATCTGCCCATTGATGGACTGCTTCAGATGACACTTTGATGGAGACTGCATGGGCAAACAGAGCAGTGATGAATGACTTAAGGCCTCGTACGACAAAATGTCCACAAAATTAGTTTCGCATTCGCTCGCTTCGAGGTGAGGGTCAAGAAGAAGGCGAATTCTGCGAAGCGCACTCGACGCAGACCTCCGTTCGCGAATGCTCGGCTGCGGCTCGCCACCCACTTGACCTCTGTCCTTGCTGTTTCTCAGGCTAAGCTCAGCAGGTTGTGTGAGCAGGACAAGGTGGTGCGCACACAGGAGGAGAAGCTGCAGCAGCTCTACAGAGAGAAGGTACCCAGCGCTCTGCCTCTCTGGGGACCGGCGTGCAGGAGCACAGTGCTTTTACTACAGGGGGTCCGCAGTGAAGCTATACCGGGCAGCAAGGGACACACAGTCATACTCAGAGAACACAGTTAGCAGGTGTGGAAAACATTCCTACCTGCTGCTTTAATGATGTAACGGGACCGGAGCTAGACCACATTAGAGATCTTCTTGAGATTATTTGAGATCCGGCTGTTGTAAAATGGTACAGTATTGAAACTTTCAAACTTAACTCTGCCAGTTTGCCGTTGAGAGCAGAACTTTGTGGAGCCGCAACGCTGAAATCTCAATAGGTCGTGCATAGCATCGTGACTTTCTGGCCCAGCCCGTGGCCTCCTGTGTCAGACCACGGCAGGAACGTGACTGCGTGGTCGCAAGTCGGCGGCGCTGGCCAAATACAGCTTGCGGAGGTGTCCCGTGACCCGACCTTTGTCTTGCTTCAGCACACCCTGGAGACGGCCCTGCTGTCCGCCAGCCAGGAGATCGAGATGAGTGCGGACAACCCGGCAGCCGTGCGGAGCGTGGTTCAGCAGCGCGACGTGCTCCAGAGCGGCCTGCTCAGCACCTGCCGGGAACTGTCTCGCGTCACCGCCGTGAGTCCGACATGTACAGCCCCATCTTCCGCAGGCCAGCGGCGGAAATGTGTTCGTTTACTCTCGGTGATGCCGGGGACTCTTTTTATTCCCAGTAGAATCTAAAACGGTTGATTCTTGAAAGAACGTGGATTCTGCCAGAACTGCCTTTGGAAAGTTGTGTCGCAGTGATGGTGTCACGGTGTGGAAAGGCCTGAATTGAACAGGACACTTTGTAAATGTGCCAAGGCTGCCAAATTATACCTCACTTATGCAGTATGTCCTAGTGCTATGTTAGTATGATTCTGTTGCTAATTTATTACCTTATGCAGCATTTTTTTTTTTAGATTGGGTAGATGGTTTCCACACACCCCTAAGCAGTTCCCCCTCACTGACTGTGAGCACTGTTTCTACCCCCAGGAGCTGGAGCGATCCTGGAGGGAGTACGACAGGCTGGAGTCAGACGTCTCCCTCGCTAAGAGCAATCTCCTGCAGCAGCTGGAGGCTCAGTCTCCGCAGGTACTCGGGCCCCCCCCCCCAGCTCAGGCGTAGCTGTCCGCCATAGGCTGCAGCGGCACCTGGGGGACCCTGGAGGAACAGCCAGTTGTTCCGTTCTCCAGCTGATACCTAGAAAAGGAAAAATTTAAAAAAAAAAAAAATCACTGCGTAATTAGTTCCAGGTAGCAAGTGTCTTAGGGGGAAATATATGGTTATTTTTATCTCAGAGCTACAAATTACTTTCAAAAGTGTCTTGATGTATCAGCTGGGTGGTTTCAGCTGAGTCCTTATGACTGCAAAATTAAGACCATAAAATTGAGATTAGAGAACTAAGTTATTTAGAATCACTTGTCTGAATACCCTTGGACGTCTTTGCCACGCAGTGGACTTGGCACTGTCTCAGGGGGTGTTTAACAGACCGTTATTTGCTCATTAGAATCAAGTAGGAAATGGGCAAGAGTGTGGGAGCAAAGGTGATTGAGTAGCGGTGTAAGACTAGACAGCTCTTAATGAGATCTGAGGGTGTGTTCTGCCCCGCCGCTCTTCAAGGAAAACCCGGGTATTCCTCGCGAGCACCGTTACGCCGATCTGGGATCCGCTGCAACTTTGCGGCAGGGTCTAAAAACCACGAAAGTGCTCTAACCCTCAGTGTCCTTCGCCAAAGACACGCCTGTCATTGGAATGAGGCAGGTAATTATCTCCAGCACCCCAGGGACTGTGCCTCTGCTCTAATACTACCCTCACTTAGGATACTTGGATCAAGTAATGCGCTTCTCCGAGACACAAATTTGAGGCACGGCTGCTGCCTTCACACCTGAATGAGTCAATTACTTCAAGGCTCTATTCTGTTTCCTGGGGATTTTTTGCTCCGCAAGAGTTGATAATTAAAAGTGGGAAAATTTGGTCTCCGAACGTCCCCCTGCATCCTCCATCAGTGTGAAAAGATGACAGTGGTGTGGTTCCGAAGGGTTGGATTAAAAGGTGAGTTGGATGCCTACAATTAATTACAGCGAGTTGAGCGACACCGGCAACTTCATGGACTCGTCGAAGGTTGGCAAACACAATGGGGAAATGCGGCTGCTCGGAGGCTTACGCTGCCAGTAAAGGTTTTCCATGCTTACTGCTGGCCGGGAGTGCAGTTATTGAAATGTCTTTTTTGGGTTTGCATTTCCTGACATGACAGTGAAAGCCTTAGTCCCTCTGAAAGCACACCACAAAATGAGTCCTTTCTGCTCTTTGTCTTGTTGATGGCGAGCTCAGCGGCTGCCACCAGTCTAACCCTCCTGGAGAGCAGGGAACAGGACAGGCACATCTCAGCAAACCACTTCTCTTAGGACATCCTTAGCCCAGGGCTCTGGGTGCCTGAGGTTATCTATGACTCATTCTGTGTGAGCTAATGAACTCCTTTCCGTGTTGTGTGTGTGTGTGTGTGTGTGTGTGTGTGTGTGTGTGTGTGTGTGTGTGTGTGTGCGTGCGTGTGCGCATGTGTGTGTCTGCCCATCTGCCCACACAGACAGAACCGCCCAGCCAACAGCATGTCCAGATCCAGAAGGAGCTGTGGAGGATACAGGATGTGGTGGAGGCCCTGAGCAACAACAAACCCCCAAGAAGCACAGAAGGCATGGGTGAGTGAGTGAGCGAGCGAGCGAGTGAGCGAGTGAGTCTGCACCCGTGTGTATATTTGTTCTCTACTCATACACCGAAAGACAAAGGACAAATGGAGCGATGAATAAAACATTTCTTTATGCCAAGGATCAAAGACTTTGAGCTGATGGTAGGACACTGGTGACACTGGGCTCCACTATTAATGAGATGCACTACTGAGGAGGACCATCTTGGCTTTGCCTTTATTCTGCATTCCAGTTCACCCCAGGAATGAGTGCTATGTTCTGTGCACACCACACACACAGGGCTTTTGCTCGCACACACACACGGAGTGCTTGGAAAACAAACAGTAATCAAAAAGGTGCACAGGACACTCAGGTACCATTAGTGTCACACACTTGCAGTGTTTTCTGTTCAGGGACTGCGGAGTGATGCAGTGAGACAAAATCATGAAGTCATATGTTAAAATTACTTCATTCTCAATGTGAAGACAACGCTGAAATTGCTATCGGCAGAGCTTTGCATCGACTGCTTATAACCGCAACCGATTTTCCTTCCGTTTCTAGGGTTCTTGGGTTCCAAACCAATCTCCAGCAAATACAAGAGCGAGGTAAGCATATGGTTGCGTCCACCGAAACGGGCGATCTTTGGGCCTCTTTGGTCGTTGCACGTCTTGCCTTTGATGGCGTGTGGTGAATCACGCACAACAGGGACTGTCAGCAGGCTGAACGTCGACATTTCCCAGAGCCTCCGTCCTCCTGGAAACTGACAGTGAGACAAAGCTACGCACTGCGGCTGCTCATCTGTATTGATGACCGTTGCTCTGGTGGTTTTTTTTTGTGTCCAGGGTGTAATCCGGCAATGGGTGTTACTTTCTCTACTGGTCATGCGTTCCTGAAGTCTGCCAAGATAATGGGGTCTGGAATGTCTGGAATCAGCTGTCCTGATGTCATAAAAGTGATGTCATAACAGTATCACAGAGCCGTGACTCATCCTTTTTTGTGTCTTTCAGTACGAGCGGCTCATGGTTTTTTTTTTTTTTCTGGCCCTCTGTCGGGGTCAGCTTCTGATACACCCGGTAAATCTGTCACGTTGCCCCCTTTGTAACCCTCAGGAAGAGGACTCGGTACCCCCACGGCCCCCCCCCCCCCCAATCATACGACATCAGCGAGCAGCCGCCCGCAGCCCCCCCAATGCCCCCACTGCCCCCGCTGCCCTCGGGCACCGTCCAGCTTCACGTAGTACGTCAGCCCCTGCATCGGCCGGAGGAGCGCAAAGCCAGCCAGAGGAACGGCACGCACAGCGTAAGCCGCTGACCTCTGACTTGTCGTCTCGCTCCACATCCCATCATCGCCAACAAGCGTTGATGACTTCCAACTCGCGTGTAGTTTCTTTCAGAGAGGGACCCCATCAACCCCATCGTCATATATCCCTGCCAGTTATGTGTTTGAGCTTAACAGTCTGCTATCTTGAAAGTTTTCAGTTGCTGCTGAGTTTGCATTTATTGTCCCGATTCAGTGTGCTGTACCCTGACCGTTTATTATCATTTTTCCTTTTTGTCATTTTCGAATGGCTTGCGGCGCTGTGACTTTGTGCTGTGATTGTGCACCAGCTGGTTGTTGTATACTTCCAAAACAAGTCCAGCATCTTACTTGCCGGATCACTTGATGCATTGTTCTGTCTCCAGGAATCTTCTCAAAGAGACTTGTGTTCAGTCTTGTTAACCTCAGCCTGCATTGGATTGACTGGCTCCCTGATCCCTGTGCTTCGCTGCATAAATTTCACTCCGTCAACTTACATGGGTATCAGGGGGCCCACAGGAACACAATGTATCAGGTGCTCCTCTTCCTATGTGTGTGTGTTGTGTGTGATACCTACACTTGCAGTGACCTGGGCTTTTATCCCACAGGGACCAGACTACCGACTGTACAAGAGTGAGCCCGAGCTCACCACCGTGGCTGAGGTGGATGAGACAAATGGGGAGGAGAAGATTGAACCAACGGTAGAAAAGGAGCCATCAACCACCAAGGGTAGGATGGCACTGAAAGAGCATCCTAGAGTTCGCTGCTGTCCTTTGACCTTCGGCTCAGGTTGAGTTCAGGTTAAGTTTTGCTCGGTGAAGTTCAGGACTGACAGAGTAGAAAATCATTGTATTTAAGAAACATATATATATATATATATATATATATATATATATATATATATATATATATATGTGTGTGTATATATATATATATACTCGTTTTATCAAGTGACACAGTGGCTGTGAAACCTCCAACATTCCCTCCTCTTTTAGATACTCTGGTGACCTGTTGTTTTCAGGAATTTCCTACCCTGTTGGGATTGTGCCCCCGAGAACGAAGTCTCCCATGCCAGAGTCATCGACCATCGCATCATACGTCACCCTGAGGAAAAGCAAGAAGCCTGACCCCAGAATGGTAATTCTACTCATCTGTCAGTGCTGCTGACAGCATGCGGAGCGCTTTCTTACCATCAGCTGGTAGTGAGAGGCTCTTGTGTTGTGCGCTCATTTCGCTGTTTCGCTGGAGGGCCAACCGCTTGAGAAGCACAGGATTGCTGGGCAAGGCAATTCTCACTACTCTTCAGCTGCTGATGAAGAGTGAGTCAATGGTGCTTACACGAGAGCTTTCTTATGACCCCGAATACTGGAGGAAAACGGATCAAACCGTTTCTTTCAAAAAAAAGAAAACGACAGCGGCTTCGCAGTTATGCAAGACATGGGTCAGCTGGTGTGATCGGTAGGTGACGCTAAGGCTGGAAGGCAGAGGTGTGACACATCCGGGTAGGAGGTGTCTCTGTTTTCCACGCTTTTTTGTCGTGGTCTTAATCCTTCTTCTGCTTCGGCCTGCTGCAGGACCACCCTCACGGCGCTGCTGAGCAGCTCTGCGGACCGGAGTGCGGGCGGCCAAGGATGAGCCTGGAAGAGCAGATGGAGCGAATCCGGAGGCACCAGGAGGCCCTGCTCAAGGACAGGAAGAAGGGGTCCGGCACCCCAGGGCAGGAAAACTCCCCCTCTCGCATCCCCTCGTTTTCCAAGGAGAACCCCTTCCGCACCTTGCCGGTACCCTTTACAGCCATAGTCTTTTGTTAGGCAGATACCGTGCTGTCGGTGTTCACCGTGCGTTTCTGTGCCAGTCGTACTATTGCTGTACTCCAGATGAAGGGACTCTAACGTTACTTGTGTCACGACTGTGTTTCACTCTTCATTTTTGGTGCGTACGCTTACGTAGATGTGTGGAAAATACGTTTCTCGCGAACTGTATCGGTGTTCCTCGGCCGGTGGCAGTTTAGCGTTTGCAGGTTTTAGATACTTTGAGCTAAGGACTTGATCACAAATGCATTATCTCGGTGCCGCTTCAGCCATTTTGTCTCACGAGGAGGAGACAGGTGGCGGCTGATTTGCATGGCAAAGCGCACCGATCGCATAAATTTTGTGTTTACCGAGCAGCATGAAGCCTTCAGCGTAGCCACCCGGTGTGTTACAGGGGAGTAATGCGACAACAAAGCTGCGTTTAAGATCGTCGCCCCTCTGTTGGCTCTGCCGCTCTGCCCTGTGCTCTGAGAGCTGTCAACTTGCTGTATCTCAGTGAGATTTTTTATTCATACGATTGGGGCCCTGAATCTGGCTGTCAGGTTCAGTTGGTATGATCGGGAGAACTTCCACTAGATAATAATAAATACTCGAGTACAGCATTTTTATAGTCTTAATAAATTTGTGGAGCGGGTCGCACAGTGTTTAGGGCATTAGCCTTGCAATCTGATGGTCTTGGGCTTGAACCCCCATCCTGCTCTAGTAACCCTAATCAGGGTTCTAACCCCACATTGATAGTGTAAGAACTTCTTGCTGTATTAATGAGTACACACACACACACACACACACACACACCATCTGAAACTGCTTGTCCCGTGGGGGGTCGCGGGGAGCCAGAGCCTAACCTGGCAGCACAGGGCGTAAGGCCGGAGGGGGAGGGGACACACCCAGGACGGGACGCCAGTCCATCACAAGGCACCCCAAGCGGGACTCGAACCCCAGAGCCACCAGACAGCAGGACCTGGTCAAACCCGCTGCGCCACCGCGCCATCGCACCCCCTTTGTATTAATGAGTAATTCACTGTAAATTTGATTATCTGACAGAGTCAGTTAAGGTAACAATTAAATGAATAACTGTTAATGTTTATGGTTGTTTTTTCAGTCCTCAGTCCTATAGTCCTGTACTGTCGGTGTTGATTGGTGGAATAGACGCGGGTCATCCTTTGGAGATGCTTTCTGTGATTTCCGCTTTGATTCCTTTCGTCTGTTGGTTGTAGAACCGGAAGAGAGAGGAGATCCTCTCGAGTGACATCCAGGAGCTGGAAGCTTCTTTGAGGGAGCAAGAACTGTTGGAGGACCATGAGACCCCGGCTGAGGAGATCGTCCAGCTCGAGGAGGTAGCGGAGCCAGAACCCTTTGACATGGAACGAGAGGTACGGCTTCGCTTGTACGTGTTTACCTTTTCTCTATTCAAAGACACGGACACGGACACGGCCACGCGTAAACCCTGTACTTCTATACAGATGTACAGAGACGTGTATGTTCGTGTATCCTTTATTTATAGGTATGATATATAGACATATATGCAAAAAACATATACTTTACATATGTGTGCATACACACAGAGATATTAGCATATACATATGTTTTTTAAGTGTACACTTCTGATACTTTAGTGGTGTCTTTTTATCCTAGCTGAAGATGTTTGTCTACAAGGACAGCAGATATGTAACTAAATGAAAAATTTTTACGGTAAACTTCGCTTATGCTAATTGTGAACCTGGGTGAGTCATACATTTTTGAACATGCGGAGCATAAGGACTTATTCATTCCGATCAATCAGTGAAATGAGCCCGCAGGCGAGTCGCACCGAGCCGTCGTTTGCCACGATCGCTTGTTCAGAGCGTATTTGGAGTCGCAGATGTCTGTGCTCCAAGAGGTTTTCAATCAGTGTTTTATGAGGCTGTAATTTCGCACTGTTTTGTGGATCTGCACTGTGCCTGAAAAGGGTAGCGGCTCTTATTGAACCGGAGTCATTCTTCCGTTCTAGTTCTCAAACCAAGCTATCAATGAGCGCTCCTTCCAGAAACCCCATTGGTTTCCGCTGTTTTTCCCGAAACGCGTAACCGCATCTTTTCTCCACGTGTTTCAGTTCGGTGCCTTTTACCTGTGAGTCTGCAGTGACGCTCTGGAAAGTGAGATGCCTCGATCCAGCTGATTTATCCGCTGTGAAATTAATTCTGTTTGATAAAGACAGCCTTCCCTATCGCACACAAAACAGCCGTCACTTCTCCTAATGGCCTTATTCAAGTGCAAGCCCAGAGTGCTTATCACCTGCCGAGCCAGCTGGCAGGCACATCTCTTCATTTATTGCGCTAATATGATGGGGGGGGGGGGCAAATCATCTACAGGTTTCTCAGCTTAAACTGGCTGCATGGAGGCTGGACGGGGGGCTTGCGCTGCATCGGCTCCGTGACAGGATTCGCTACGCAGACGTGAGACCTACAGCCTCCACGGCTCAGTCAGCCTTTCGCCATTACCCTTCGAAGGAAAGGGGTTGGGCTCTAAAGAGCTTAGCGTCTCGGATCAATACGTAATCGTGACGGCACAGAGCACAGCTACTGCCGCAGCCGAACGCCGAGCCTCGGTTAGGGGTCCGCCGCGTTCCTGTGGTAACACCCTCGAGCCGACGACGCGATGGCGGCCGTACCGAAGCAGCCTGCATTTTTGTTCACGGGGGCAAATCAACCCGACTTGCTAATGAGCCCTCTACTACAGAGAGCAGGCTGTGGCATCAGATCTAGTGCTTTACAGGGCAAAGAGGAATAAATCCAGTGCATCAAATGCAGCAGTGTTTATTTCTTGCTATATTTCGCAATTATATCTAGCAGTGTGACTTTCCCTTTTACTGATAACCCTTGACCGGGGGGCACAGTGGTGCAGTGGGTTGGACCTTGTCCTGCTCTCCGGTGGGTCTGGGGTTCGAGTTCCGCTTGGGGTGCCTTGCTGTGGACTGGCGTCCCGTCCTGGGTGTGTCCTCTCCCCCTCCGGCCTTACGCCCTGTGTTGCCGGGTTAGGCTCCGGCTCCCCGCGACCCCATCTGGGACAAGTGGTTCAGATGGTGTGTGTGTGTGTGTGTGTGTTTGAGAGATAACCCTTGACTATTACAATGGTGGAACAGGATTCCAGAGCTGTGCAGGAAAATGATGGCCACATCTCAAAGTGTCAGAATGACGCTTCACTCTTGATGAAATCACAGGTGTCAGATGTCCAAATACAGTACAACCTTTTTAGCATTTTGTTTTTGTTCGCAGCGCTTCCGCCTCCAGTGTATTTACTGAACACTGGAGGTGAACGCTTAGTTACCTGTGGGGTTTGTGGGGGGTGGGGGTTGTTTCATCCGTTTCAGCTGTCCACGCCCGACACGGTGCTGATGACTGAGCGCTGCGTGGAGTTGGACCCCGAAGAGACCCTGGGGCCTGATCAAGGGACACACGCTCGGGACAAAGAGAAGCGGATCGAAGCGCCTATTACCAAGAACAGGCAAGGCTCCCAGCAGCACCGGAGAGTGACAGGAGGTTCAGAGACAGCTTCTTCCTGGGTCATCATCTTCCTTTTTGCCCAGACAGGGCTCTCTGACATAGCATTTATTAGCCCTCTCCGAGTATGGGTGGGGGGTAGGAACGAATCGCAAAGGGAGAGCGCAGCCTGGAGAGAGCATACGGGAGAGCGGGACAGCTTCCAAGGTCTTATGCCGAGCGTCACTGGAGCGGATCAAAGGCGGTCAGGTGTGCTGTCACTTAAATCGGTCTTTTCATGTAGATTACGACTGGCCCCATTGCCCAGCGAGGGCGCGTGCAGGAAACGCACTGAGGAAGGCATTTTTTCCCCATGTCGCTTGAACGAAGGGTGACATTTTCGGTTTGAATGCCAGCCCTCCAGTGAGCCTTTTAAGGGGAGTCTCAGGCTCTTCCAGAAGAGCCATTGCTTTGTATTCTTGTGACTTGGTGAATGCAAGTTCTGGAGAAGAGTACGGGAACAGTGCGGAGGGCGGAGTGGCATTGCTTTCGCTGTCTGCTTTCTTGTGCGGCAGCGTGCGGGACACCGAGCCGCCGGAGCTCCCGAGCCCCGAAGAGACGGAGGAGCGGCGGGACGAGACGATCGACATCAGCTACGAGCTAGCGGCCGAGACCTCCAAACACAGCAAGCTGGTGGCAGGTAGGGAGGGGTTTGCCGCATTCGGCGCTCGGTCAGGAAAGAGTTCGCTCTCCAAACCTACGGACACATATTTTGTCATCGTACATTGGCTCCTCGCGTTACAGTGAAGGTAGAAATTTTTCAGAGATGCAAACATTTTTCCGTTTGTTTCATTTTAATTCCATCTCCATCTCACATATTTTCTGGGGGTTTTTTGGAGGTAATGGACCCCAAACCAGAATAAGAGTATTAGACCACCTTAATTCAGCTGGTTTCCAAGTGTTTAAAGGTTGTGCCTGGTGTTCACTGATCAGTAACAAAATGACAGCCTTTGCACACATTTATATAGCAAGAATGAATTGATTAATTGTCAACAGCTGGCACTGAGTAGGAGTGTATGTTTATTTTCACATATTTTAAATTAGTTTAACTTTTAATGTAACTCAAAGTAAACTTAAAGACTTACAAAGTATTTCTATTTGTTATACCTATATAGGGGGTGCGGTGGCGCAGCAGGTTTGACCGGGGCCTGCCGTGTAGTGGGTCTGGGGTTCGAGTCCCGCTTCGGGTGCCCTGCGATGGACTGGCGTCCCGTCCTGGGTGTGTCCCCTCCAGCCTTATGCCCTGTGTTGCCGAGTTAGGCTCCGGTTCACCGCAACCCTGCTTGAAACAAGCAGTTGTAGACATTGTGTGTGTGCACACACACCTATATACTCGGAGCCTTTTCTTTTTTTTTTTTTTTTTTTTTTTTTTACAAAGTCTAACAAGCAAGTAGAGGGGGATGGATGTCTGTGATGATTCATTGATTTTGATATTAGTCAAAGTAACTTTGGAATTATGAACAAAGTGAATTGTGAACAGACTTCCAGTCCCGGTTGTGTTTGTAAGTGACGCGAGTATTATGAACGTTTCTACGTATATTTAAATGAGCTATAGTCCTTCAGAAATGCAGCATGAATTTAAAAACCTTTTAAATGTGTTCTGACATTACTACTCTATGTTTATAACATTCTCTGAGCCCACAACTGACTTGTTCCTGTACTGAAGTGACATTACATGCATTTTCAGGACAGCGTGTAATTTGAACGGAATTGCATTTAATGGCATACCGATTAATTTCTTTACCTGCGAAGATCAAAAAACGTTTTCGCTGTTTGAAATTTTCAACATCTATTTGTTTTCCTGATGAAGGTATAATCCTCATTTGAAATACTTTGTTAGCCAGCCTCGAAACTCATTAGTGCTTGCAGATTTCAATTTCCGTTGTTTTAATCCCAGACAATCCCCCTGATTTCGTGCATTCAGGCAGTCCTTAGAAAAATCCCAAATAATTCCTCCTGCCATGTGGTTCGACGCGCTCCTACATCCATCGAGAGTCCCTAAAATCACCTAGATCGCAGCACGGCTATCCGTCCCCGTTTGTCATTTGTTATCCAGCCGGCACTGAAATGTGAGCCGGAGCCACGTGTGTCGGCGCGCAAACCTCGCCGGCTTCGGTAAAACGGGGGATCCCGCTTCGTCATTCCGAGAGCAGCCGCCAAGTGCCGATTCCAGAGAGGGCCCTCCGTCTGCGCTGCCCAGCCTGTCCGACCATATGTCTCTGGACCCGACTAGTCCGCTTCCCGCCGCACCCATCTGTGGCTAATCGTTCGTTTCGCCGCGCGAAGGAGAACCAGTCGCGGCACAGACACGCTTGCATCTCCCGCTGTGTAAGACCGGCTGGGGCGGACTTTGTGAAATATGCCAATGTGTGTTAACGCGCAGTTTTCTAGTTCACGAGAGCAGAGCGTTCGGCCAGCAGATTTCGGAGTTCTCCGGTCACAGTGGGAGCAGGAGTACCTTCAGCGCCAGTCTTTAGTAGTATTATTATTATTCTTATAAGCAGCCTTTCGTACAAGTTCAGAGTTTATTGTCATAAGTACAAGTACCGTGTACAAAGTACTATGAAATTCTTGCTTGAGTGCTTCTCCGCAGACTGTAGACAACACAGTAGATAGCGCTAAACAAAAAACAAACAAATAAATACAACAAACAAATGAATAAATAAATAATGCCTGCCAGTAACAATAAGGAACAATAAATAGCCAGAATAATTAAAAGTGCCAGTGCAAGTGATGTGCTTGGAGGGATCAGTGCAGGTTTAGGTTACAATTCCATGACCTTAACCAGCACTTTGGTCGCAGCCTGTTGTAATTCTTGCCTTTGTTCTGCTCGTCGTCATTTATTTCTGTTCCGCCACGGGGGATGCGGTGAAAGAGGGCCCCCGCCCCCATCTCCCGTGGCGTTTTTCCTGTGCAGTTTTGTTGTAATCCAAAACGATTTAGGTCATGCCAGCTCCCCGCTGTGCCGTGGTCCAGCTTTATTTGTCGCTGCTCGGGAGCAGTAATTAACTGGCGTTTGTTTGTGTCGTTCGCAGTGAAAAGCCTGTCCTCTCAACCTCAGTCCCCGACCTCGGCGCCCCCGGCATCGCGCCCCCAGCTCGCCGACGGATCCCACTTCATGTGTGTGTAGTAGCAAGAGTAAGAGGCTTTTTAACCCGGCACCCTTCCCCATCTCTGAGTCGCACCCTCTAATTGCTCTGTGCAGTTTCACGTTATACGTGACGCTTACACTTTCACGTTCGTGTCCGCGCTGTCGTTTTTCCGGAGGCGTGCGCTCTCTTTGCCGTTCGGAAGCTCGCGCGCACTTCTGCTTTGGTATGTTTTATTTAGCGGATGCTTTTCTGCAAAGTGACGTACAGCTCATCGTACGCAGAAGTGCATTCGACAACAGACAAATATTTAGGTACAGACACATAATTATCAAAGCGCAACTCGTTTGCTCGTGGATGTTGCTCAAGTATCTGCCAGTACAAGTGATAATCACATAGCAAATAAAGTGATATTCAGACAGCAAATAAGAGCTCTGTATCTGAAGAGACTGTTTCTACATTGCGTAGCACCGTGGCTTTTTTGCACAAGCGAGAAATACTACGTACTTTGGGGATTAGTTACACTGTACATTGGACACTTACGTACAGTACGAGTGCAGTACTTAATTTCTCTCGATGAATCACCCGCGTGGTCTGTGTGACACCCGCGTCAGTGATCAAAACCAAATCATTCGGGAAATTTCTTCTTTCGTCGTGCCGAACACCAGTTTTTGTCGTCGCGGGTTCCTTAGCACGTTTTCGGTCCGTCTCCACCCCCCGCGGGGACCGAACCCTCTCGGATTTGCGCCTCACATTGTTACAAAGCTTCACTTTGCTGACTGCCACAAGTGGCAGCTTTGTAAAATAAAGAACGTAAAGGCGACAGCGCTGTTAACAGGTCCTGCGGTCATCGGCAAGCTGCGTCCAGGGTCGGGGCAGGAGGGTGAAGGGCGCCTGTACCGCGGTGCCAGCCGGTACACCTGACGCGGAAAAGCCTCCTTAAATATGTATCGCACGACATCAGCTGGAGTGCATTATTGAAGGCGTGTGTTTCTCCATGCTTCAGTATCTTCTTCCGCTGTATTTGTAATAGTGAAAACCACAGAGAGACATCTGGAAACTGCCCTTGGGGCTGAACACTTCCGCCGACCTCTCCGTTACAGCTCAGGCCGGTGAGCTCGGCCGTGTGCGCGTTCACCAGCCGTACTCCCCGCCCCGCTCGCATTCTCGGGGATGAAGCGTGGATGAGCCGCACGCCAACAAGGTCTACGGAACGGACCGGGTTCGGTTCTTGGTAGGGACACGCGTCTTTAGCTGACGACGCATACGGGCGCGGTTTCACAACGTAAGAAAACGGTCCGCCTCGAGCCACGCGCTCCTTTACAAATCCCCGAGAGGTTAGACAGCGCACGGTTTTGTGAGGAACGTTGTCTTTGGAGGTGTCTGTGATTAGCACGTGTCAAGAACTGCATCGTTGACCCCCCCCGCGATGGGTATTTTCGAAATCTTGAACGAACCCTCCCGCCGAATTAGGGGTCCAAGAGGTCGCCGGGACCTTTCCCCTCGCTCGTGCTCGGCTCTTACGGTACGCCGGTGTTCTCCTCCCTTCCTGCAGCCCGCGGTCCGGCCTCTGTTGAGCGGAGCGAGGATGGAGGTGCTTGACGTTGCTCCCTCTACCTCACCCTGGAGCCCTGGAGAAGGCTAAGCCTACGGCACGTTCATCGCAGGCACCTACAGCAATATGCAGCCCGGCTAAAAGTCACACTTTCTGAGGCCTTAGTTCCTCCGCTTTCATGCCTCCAACTGTGACCTCACCTCAGCAGTGCCAATACACTGGGAACAGAGGACATGGCTTCTTCCGGTGATCACTATTCTAACTATTGTTGTTGTTACTACTAATAAGATTCATTCTCCAGTTACGTGATGATAGAAAATTCTGTACAGTTGTACATATTGGCACAAGAGGGACTTTTCCCAAAAAATGTGCTCTTTCACTGAACAATCAGTCTCTTTCTCTCTGTCTCACATACAAATGCGCACACACACACACACACACACACACACACACACACACGCACACACACACACACCTGACCTGTGCCAATTTTCCTTTGACCAATCAGCAATACAAACCTGTGCTTGTTGTTTTTTTTTTTTTTATTTTTATATTTTGTTACTTCTTTTACTCAGTGTTGTTTTTTCAAATTTTAAATCAAATTTTATTTCTCTTGCTTTTTTCTTTACAATGAAAATACATGTTTAGGAAATTCATTGTACAAACCATTTTAGTTTTTATATATTAGAATTATATAAATATATAGCTATAAATATACAGTTGATTTATAATTCAATAGGGTGCCACTTTATTGCTGCAGATGGCCAGATTTCTAATATTTTTGGTGTATGTATTTATATGTGTGGGATCGTCTGCAGTCCCTTCCGCACTGTAGCCGACACACATGAATGTCCTGGCTTCTAACCTGCTGCTTTATGTTCTTTTCTATTGCTAAGGTATACATACATACATGCATGCATACATACACGTGTGTGTGTGTATGTGTGTATGTACCTGTTTAAAAATATAGAAACACAAGTTCAGTTCTGTTTTCTCGAGGGTTCGGGAGTCCTGGAGCTGGAGAAGAGAATAGCACATGTAAAAAGCAATAAGGTAGTTTTATCAATCCAGGACTTTGGTGTATAATATGTAATTATAGAAAGTTCAGTGTGTATATACTGTATACCATATAATGAGCAGAGCTAAATGTAACTATAAGAGGCTACTTATTAGAGAGTGCATATGCAAATGTTCATATCTCATCTGTTTTATATCATGTTAAATAAATGTTGATGTTCTTACTCTTTGGTGAGATGCCAGCGCTCACTTTTGTGTCCCGAAGGACAGCTCTCGGGGACTTGCGTTTTCATCGAGGTCGACCTTTTCGCAGCGTAAGTCGCGAAGGAGGTACCTTTGGTGCCCAGCAATTCATGCACGACACTGAACTGGGAACACAAACCATGATTGTGTAACAGAACCGACGAAGCAAAGAGCTAAAGGAATGAAAATCGTTCCAAGGAATATAATATTTCACACCGTGCGCGACACACATTGATTCCTTGTAGCTCTAGTAACTCCCAGCAGCTGTGTATTGCGCTTGCGCTGTGTTATTTCATGTGTGTTTAAACGCCTGTGTGTATACCGCAGAGCTCGAGCAGCGACACACAGACAGGATGCGCTAGATAGGAGCGGAAAAGAGAAACCCTCCGCCGGCTATCCCGGCATGTCCCTCGTGAAACTGCCCTGGGTGCCACCGGTCGGTCGGATTGCTCTCCACGAAGAAACCATATCAAAAAGTAGAGTGAACCAAAGGGTTTTTTCATTTGTTCATACGTATATAACGAATATATAAACACACACACACAACATTCTGTGTGACATCAGAGATCGTTCGAAACCGCGTGAGGTGCGTAGACTGTCGTAGGCCCTCCTGTGAACGGGAATGTTTTAAAATCCTCAAGTGGCAGTCATAGTAAGGGCAAACTTAAGCAAAATGCTTCTTGTTTATTTATTTTTTTACGCTTTGAATGACATTTGCTTCCTCCGTTGGGAAGAAATGTCTTTGATCTCTGCATGAAATAGAAGTGGGATGCAGCAGCTAATCTCTGCTGTGGGCCTCTGCTCGTACCCTGGCGCAGATTCATTCCGACAGACGCAGTGGGGACTCCTGGGGGACCGAGCAGGAGTGGTGTGGCGGAGGCGGGCTTCATTACCCCCTCAGGTCTTCATTATCCCTCCAGTTATTACAAGGCTGCATTTATCTAATGAAGTAAAAAAAGGTCCTCGATTCTGCCTCAAATGACAAAATGCAGTGGAGTCTCTTTGATTCAAATGCATGTGGTCATTTATCTGAAAGAGCAGAAAACAAATGAAAAAACGCCGAAGGAAAGAAAAATCGATATGCACCAATCAATAAGCAGATGAGCTTGCTGAGAATTGAAGACGCAGTCGAGCGCTGCGGACCCTGTTATTCCTGGGCTCGAGCGTTCCCGCATTCCAGAAGAGACCTTCGGGGCCCAAGACCAGCGGCCACCCCCCTCGGTGGGTCCGGAGGGCGGCGCCTCTTGAGCAACGAGGACTTCCAGATCGGGGTCTTCGCTCATCCGGTGTCTGGAAGGGCGAATCCACGGCAGCTTCCCTTCATCTGTTAAAATGAGTTTTTGTTTTCACCTCTTGTTTTTCGGGTTTTGTTCGTGCGGTCGGTCCGTAGAGGAGAAGGTCGCTCACGTTTGACGACGGGGCCACAGAACGCGATCGAGGCCTCGGCGTCCCTCTAGTTTCTAGTTTCTTCATCTCAGCAGGCCCGCCCACCAAACCTTCGGTTGACACGCGCTCCTCTAGTGCGCCGCTCACGTGTCGACAGCTCGAGAACAAAGTAGGAGAAGCTCAGAGGCGTGCAAAGGCTGCTGGGGTGTTTTCCTTTTAAGCGAGGGAAACGTCCTCTACCGTCAGCACTCAATTTTCTATCGCAAGCGATAACGTTACCGAGGAAATGGATTCTCTCATGTGTGTGCTTAGTAGGCCTGCCTGAGGGTTCTGAAGCCTGGCTAACCCTCAGCATCCAAGGCTAACTCTAACCCAACACCTGTCTCTCATTCCTCCGCAGGAGACGGGTTTTGGGGGGCGGGGGGGTGGTTTCAGGTTCACCTGTGGATGCCGCAATCACGGGGCAGAAGGAATGTGGAACGTGTTCAAATGCTCTTTTGCGCACTCACGCCTTTCTTTGGGCGGACTTGCACGCAAACACATTATCGCCGTAAATCTTCCTTTCGCCGATGCCTCTGTTCCAGGCAGCTTATAATGTTAGGTTATTACCGCAGTGATCCGCTCACAGTGATTTACCCATTTATGCAGCGGTGTATTCTCGCTGTATCAGAGCAGGGTAAATGCCTCGAACAGGGGAATGACGTACGACCCAAGTCACTTCAGCTTGCAAGGTTAGAACCTTACCTACCATTCCACTGACTGTGGTACGAGTCACATTTGAGGCTGCGTCCTGAGCACGTGTGCACTGCTGAGGGCTCCACCCACATGGTCCGCTCCACGCTGGGATTACGCGTGGATTCGCTCCCGCCATCCGTCTGCATTGCAGGGAGCGGAACCTAAAGGTCAACATCCGCCTCGTCCCGGACTGGCCCTGAACGTGTGGTCGGCGAGCATCTTTCATATTTCAAGGATGGAGCTGGAATTCAGGGTCACACGCATTCAGGCCCAATAGGAGGCGCTGCTTTGTTATGGGTCAAAATACATATTGAATAGGAATGAAGGAGCAGTAATACATTTAGTTGACACTTTTCTCCAAAGCAACTTACACTTGCCAATTAGCTACCCATTTATACAGCTGGGTAATTTTACTGAAGCAATTTATTCTAAGTACATTGACTAAGGCTACTACAGCTGGAGATGAGACTCAAACTTGCAACTGTTAGGACCAAAGGCAGCAACTCTAACCACTATGCTACCAGCAACAATAATAATAATAATAATAATAAAAAGTTTGATTAATTTCCACGTTTTGTAAAGATGTAAGATTTGTGGCTCCCTCTTTTCTCTGCACTCAATATTTCATGAGTGTTTAACGAAAGGGATTCGGTTTGGGAGGAATGATAACGTGCAATGAGGCGCATAATTGTTTAAAGGAAAGTGCACTTAATTGTATTGCGGTATTTTAACCACTAGCTGGCCTGGGTGAATTAGAGATGGATGTTGAGTGTAAACAGCTCGGAAATTACCTTCTCTTTCTCGCTACGCTGGCTGTGGCTGTTGTTGAGCTGGTGCCATTAGCTCCAGAGAAAAACAGAAAAGATGGGTTCTCCAAGTAAATGGCACCTGTTGAAGGGTTCGCCCTGCGTTTCAAATGAAATGTGCTGTTAAATCCAGCGTGACCTGTATTAGGCACAGATAAAGGCAGTGCAGCGCTTATGAATTTGCACTTAATCAACTGTAATGAACGCATTAATTATATTAGCTGGATGAAAATATACATTGACAAAACTGTTTAAAATTGTGTACCTCTTTTCATTTAAGAGCTTCTTTCAAACTGAAGACTTTCTCCTTACTGGAGGGTACAACAGCGGGGATCAGCAGTGAAACAGATTGCGCTGCGGCCAGCTAAAAATGACCAGCTCCACTGATGTCCGGTGTCAAGAGTGGACATCATTTCCCTTGTGAGATGCGAGCAGTGTCGCTAAGACAGTCAGAAGTAGAGTTTCTTATTCCTCCTGCCATTGCTCATCATTTCACGCGGGGATGCCGCCGGGCCTCGGAAATACACCTTCCACCTTGGAAACTCAGGCGGCTGTGTGGTAACCATGGAAACCAGGAACTGCACTGGACAGATAAGTGAGCTGTAAAACAGCTGCCAGAGTCACATGCTTTGGCCTGATTGACCCCTGTAGATTTAGAATAAGTATTTTTGTAACATTTCAGTACAGGAACTTGTATGTGCGTTTGATATTAAAATAAACTTGATGTACATGTTTTTAAAATTTTTTTCTTTATCACAAATCCATGACAACATTTAAAAGCCACATAAACTTTATTATTATTATTATTATTAGATGCTGTTGCTGATGCATTTCATTGAACTTGTATTACTTTTTAGTAAATGCTCCGACAGGCTTCTTTTGACTAAATTTAAAGGAGCCATAGCGACCCCTGCTGGTAACATCCTGTACCCTCACTCAGCTGGTGTCTGTGGGGTATCAGTATCACTTATCTGTCTTTTCACAGTATACCAGACTATAAAATCAGCAGAAGTGCTGTTTAGTAGCTGTTTCGCCACCTCTGTGTGCAACACATTTATATAACAGAGAGACACATATGGACCACCAGGTGGCGCAGTGATTAGAGCTGCTATCCTATAATCTGAAGGTTTGCACTCCGGCTGCAGAACCCTAGGTCCTCGAATCGGTAAGAATATGCTATGGATGAATGGGTGAGTCATGATCACTGAGTTGATTATCTAACTGTGCAAGTCCTTTTGAACAAAGATGTCAGCTAAGTAAAGGCTAATATTAATTATTACAATTGATCATGAAAGACTAGTATGGCACTGAAATTGTAAACGGTCTTGAAGAAAGACAAGAGTGAAATACATAAATAAAAGTAAGTGTGAGCTGTGCTTGTCTTCTCTTAAGTTTAATTCCTCTGATTTGAGTCTCCAGGTCAACGCGCAGAGATTTTGAGTCCTAAAGGTAAAGGACTACAAGGACCATAATGCCTTGCTGTAGGTACCGCTATCATTAAGCAAAAAAAAACCGTGCAGGCCTCCTGAAAACCTCCGTGGTTCGTATACAAAAAACCGTTTCCTTGCATTGAAAAAAAAATACATATTGACTCCAAAACTAATTTAAAACACGTTTAAGGATAAAATTAAAATAATTTAATAGATCACATTTTTGATGAAAAAACTGATGGCCTTGGCCCAACTTAGCTTGTAATACGTGATCACCATAACTAGGTGTGCAAATGAATCTTTCTTTCGCAGCAGTCAGTTTAAAACTGAGTTTTCAATTCAAATAAGCATTCTGTGTCACACTACACAAGGGGCCTAACCAACCTGTCCTGCAGTGCCACGAGTACCGAAAGTATCAGCAATAACACTCAGCAGCAATGCTAGTTGAAACTGAAACAGTCCGTTCTTAGAGAATCCTCAGGGCACCACTGTCAAATCACCAACTGTGCTCTCAAACACGTGTACGCACTCGGAGTGACTGGACCATTACGTCATGATGTGGCTCCTCCCCCGCGATACCGTTTACGAGCTAGGACATTACGTCATAGCTTAACTCCTCCCCCGCGTCCACGTTTTGACAGGCTTGGCATATTATGCAACCGTCTGGCTCCGCCCGCGACTCGCCAGCCTCTCAGCGCAGCGCGGCGTAGCGCGGCGCAGCAAACACGGAGCGCCGCGGGGCACAAGGCTCTTAAACATGGCTGCCGCTGCGACCGACGGCGCTGAGCACGGCTCCTCCGCCCAGGCGAACGAACGAAGCGAGGCACCGCTGGAAGAAGAGACCGAGGAGGAGAGGCCGGGAGGCCCGACGAGCCCCCCGGCGGAGCCTGGGCAGGGCGAGGCGAAGATGGAGGATCGACATGATGATAAGGATGAGGAGGATGAGGAGAAGGAGGGCGCGAAAGACGGAGCGCCGGAAAGGGATGCGCAGCCTCGCGTCGGTCCCCCCGATCATGATCATGATCATGCGACAGAGGCGACAGTAGGAAACGCCGCCGGAGCAGCAGGAGAACTGGACGAGGAAGAGGAGGAGGAGCAGGAAGAGGAGGACGAGGAAGAAGATGTGGAGGAGGAGGATGCGGACTGCGAGCTCCCCGGAGCCGAAGAGAGCCCCGAGCAGCAGAGCCCGGCCAGCAGCAGCAGCAGCGCCGGAGACCCCGCGGACGGGCCGGAGAAGGAGCCGGAGCCCGAGCCGGAGCCCGGGAAGCGGAAGGAGCCGAAGCCGGAACAAAGAGACGTCGACGGCGAGTCTTCCGAGTCCAGCGACTGCGGGAAGGATTCTGGCGGAGGCGGGGCCGCGGAGCGCGGTGGCGCCGCGGGCAGCGAGCACGAGCACGAGCACGGCGACAAGAGGCGCTCGAGCGTGGAGATGTCGTCGTCGTCCTCGGACGGGGAACCCCTGAGCCGCATGGACTCGGAGGACAGGTCGGTCACGGTGCGCGGCTGTCCGCGGCCCTCCGCGGCCGGTGGGGGCGGACACGCCGAGTGAGAGCGGAGCCCAGCGGTGGCCTTCGCTTCGGCTTCGTCGCTTCGAGCAGCGCTGAGAGTAACAGTCGCGAGTCGCGTTATCACTCTCTCTCACTCACTCACTCACCGTAGCGCCGGGTGCGGTTACTTGCAGCGCTTTACTCGCATTTAAGTTAACTGGCCAGGCATTTTGGTGTCAGTGACAGTGGCACTCGAGTCGCGCACGGAGCCGGGGGTCCAGTGGGATTCGAACCTTCTTCGGCTTCGCCCCTCGTCGAGTGCCGTCCTACCGGCTAGGGCCGCTGCTCTAACCACCCCGCCCCCTAACAGTGCGCCCCACGTGGTGCGGACCCGCACCCTGGCCTGCCTGCGCAAAACCCCCCGGGAGCTGTCACTGCTGCGATTAGTGCCTGGCTGCGGTCACACTGTTTCTTTCCTAGTGACTAGTTCGCGCGTGTCCGCTGTGTCCGCTGTGTCCGATGTGTCCGATGTGTCCGATGTGTCCGCGCTCAGTCCTCGGCTCCTCGTTTAGGACGTGATCGTGATTGACCGAGTGAAACACACCGTGACCGTGTTGTACCGCGCTGCGATACGGTACTTATGATCAGCTGTCAAAAGGAGGTGCGACTAAGTTCGTATCGTGACGCTCAGTGGGAATCGAAACGTAAATTATGGGCGTCATCTGAACTTAGGCCGTGGGTTCGAACGCCCTTGTCACCCCCTTGATCGGGGTCATTGCGGGTCACTTTTCTCCAAGGAGTCCCGCTACGTTAATGTCCGGACTGACATGATTTATTCATTTACCTGCCACTTTTCTCTAAAGCCACTTGTTAATGTTTATCTATCTGCAGTTATTTACCCCTTTTATACAGCTGGGTAATTTGGGGTCAGTACCTTGCTCAAGGGTACTACAAGGGGATCTGAACCTGCAACCTTGGGTCCAAAAACAGTCTCTGTAACCACTACAGTACCGGCTCCCCCAACACTTACCCCAGATTCCTAAATAAGAACATCCTGCTGTGAAAATGGGTAAATCAGTGTAAAGTTGATGATTGTCCAATATAATTCATCTTGGATAGAGGCCCCATCTGAATATGGGGCAGCAGGTGGCGAAGCGGTTTGAGCCACTTCCTTTAGGTTCGTGGGTTGCTGGTTCGGATCCCTCCTCCTGCTGTAGTGCGCCTCATCGGTAAAAAATTACCCAGGTGTATAAATGGGTAAGTAAGTATACCTTAACATTGTGTGTTGCTTTGGAGAAAAGCATCAGGTAAATGAATGTAATAGCAGCGTAAACGTGAACATAAACAAAATAAACGCCTAAATGAACCGTTTTAGCAGTTGTGCTGAAAAGGAGGGAAAAAATTTCATCCCCATTATACATTTACATTTACATTGGAATAGTAGTGTAATATTAGTTTGAGCACGAGGATGCGATGGTGCGGTGGGTTTGACCGGGTCCTGCTCTCCGGTGGGTCTGGGGTTCGAGTCCCGCTTGGGGTGCCTTGCGACAGACTGGCGTCCCGTCCTGGGTGCGTCCCCTCCCCCACCAGCCTTACGCCCTGAGTTGCCGGGTTAGGCTCCGGTTCCCCGCGACCCCGTATGGGATGAGCAGTTCAGAAAGCGTGTGTGTGTAGTTTGAGCACAAATTTTAAATATCGCTATGATAATATTAATGTTTACTGTCACTAGTAATACTTGAAATAGTGCCGTTACTGTCCTCATCCAAGTTGATCGCTCACAGCTTCGCGATTGGTACCGGGTCCCAGCGTACATTTACACTTATTCATTTAGCAGATGCTTTTCTGCAAAGCGATGTACATCCCATAGAAATAGAGAAATAGAATAGAGGATAGAGAAATAGAAATCAATAAGCCGAAGGGCGCAGGTTCTTCTTTAACAGCAGCATTTACCACGGTGGCCTTTGTTGTAGTCCACGGCACGCTGCGTTTCCAGCTGTGTCTCGGTGGTCGCGGTTGGACTTCCCGACCGGGACAGAGTCGCCCGATGGCAGCGTGAGGACCGCGCCAAAGACGCAGGATGGGTTTGAAACCCCCAGGCAACACAGATATGCACCGGTTCATTGTCACGGCTCTGCACGTGTATGTGTGTGTGTGTGTGTGTGTGTGTGTGTGTGTGTGTGTGTGTTCTGGGGCGATTTTGGGCCAGGGCCCACGACAGCGTGAAAATGCGAGTGCGAGAGTCGGTTTTGTAGACGGGTTCAGTTCCGCAGGCTTCCCCTGCCGGCAGTTCACACACAGGGCACCGCGATGACTCCCTCGTGCGGGGCTCTTTTAGAGGAGAGCAGTCGATAAAACCCCTTCGGCGATTCGTCTGAACCGTAGACGTCCGTTGACTCTCGGTGGTTAACGCTGCAGGTGAAATGTTGCGTGCGCGCGCACAAACACACACGCCAGTGGTGTTCTGACAAACTGCTGCTGTTGCAGGGGTGACTTTGAGGGAGCTGCTGACAGCCTGGGCTGCATGTGATTATTTCTTTTTCCTTTTCTGAAAATAAATGTGCCACAGGTAGATGGATGTGTTTATTCATCTGGTTCTTTAATCTTTTTTTTTCCCCACACACATGCAGGCTGATCTCTGCTTATAACGGACACAATTTACGACAATCCAGCCTCGTGACGCCCCCCCCGACCAATTCCTACTGTTTTCGTACCCTGCACACGCCGCCACAGGGCACCTCATTTCTTATTATTCTCATAGTGCGTCGAATTGCGTTATTTCCAGAAATGTCGCTTTATTTATAGGACGCTTTATGATCCCATTCCAGTGACTTCAGTTACAGTGTCTAGAAAGTTCTGGGGGTGCAGAAAAGAAAAAGCAATAAGAGCTGAGATTTAGGAATGAAAGTGTAAATAATAGTACTGTATTTATAATATTCTATATTAGTGTTATGATGAGTATGGGGTGCGGTGGCGCGGTGGGTTTGACCGGGTCCTGCTCTCCGGTGGGACTGGGGGTCGCGTCCCGCTTGGGGTGCCTTGCGACGGACTGGCGTCCCGTCCTGGGTGTGCCCCCTCCCCTTCCGGCCTTGTGCCCTGTGTTGTCGAGTTAGGGGCTCCGGCTCGCCGCAACCCCACTTGGGACGAGCGGTTTCAGTCTGTGTGTGTGTGTTATGATGTGAAATCAGTGGAAAAATGTAACAAATCCCTGTTGTACAGTAGCATTCATGTGCCAAGTGTCCTTATGTATCCTCGCTGTTTATATAATACGGTATTGGGGGCCTGGTGACTTAACGGTGCACTTACGATAAGGTCGTTGGAATGGAACCCCGTCGTGGGTCTGGACCACCAGTCACCCGTATGTCACCGATTCTGGGACTTTGCGTTGTGGCCGCGCGGAATGACAGGATGCCTGTGGGATGCCGTGAAGGCGCAGCGCCACGGTATTCGCGGCACTGTTTCGGCGGTGCCAAAAATGCGCTGAAAACCGTCACGGTTGGGCCTGAAACTGACCCCCCCACCACATGTGGAAACACCCTTGACGGCACCTGCTGCTCTAACCGACATTGTGATCCCCGAGGTTTCGCCACCTGCGTCGCGCGTCCAGCTTACAGCAGAAACGCAACAGACGGCGTACGTCCGCAGGGTTCCGGTTACGTGCGTGTCGTCGTGCGAGGCCCGAGGTCCCTGTTCAGCCTCGCGTCGTCCCAGAAACACAACGGCGGCGATGCTCGGTCTCTTCTCTTTTCGCTGCCGCACCGAACTCGCTTAGAAATAATGCGTAAGGGTTTGCTGTGTTTTTTTTTTCTCGAAGGGCCAGCGGGTGGCGTAGTGGTTAGGGCTGCTGCAGGTAAGATTGAGTACAGTACTTAATACTGTACAGTATTCTTTAATGAGTAATGAGTCCTCACCCTCCCCTCGCTAGCAATTCTAAATATGAAGTAACTAAGAGAATGAAAAATGAAAAGATTTATAAAGGGGCAACAATGGCTGCTGGGCACACAATCGCGGAGCGAGTCGATAAGAAATGTGGCGGTCGTGCGGCAGGTGCGGCGGTCGGCGTTACACGTTACAACAGAACATTGGGACTCGATACAGTGAGGTTGATTGGACCACCTGTCAGTAGAGATGTGGACCGGGTTACACTGGTTCACGGGTAGATGAATTACGATCAGGCTCAGAAACCCCACAGCCACAGATTGCTGGTGTGTTTATTAAACTAGAGTGTGTGTGTGTGTGTGTGTGTGTGTGTACTGTATATGGCTTCTCTTATAGAATTTGGCCCTGCCTCAATACTGATGTGGTTCAGCGTTGTGTGAATGTATTGACCGCTGACTGACCGCTGGGGGGGGCTTGGATCGAGGACGCTTTCGAGCAAGAGCACGTCGGTGTTTCCGCAGGTCGCTTCCAGGGCGCGTTTCTGTTTTAGCCGTTTCTGCCACACGCAAGTGAGGCTTTGAAGGCTGTGGGGAAGCACGCTGGGGGGGGGGGTGGAGCCGAGCGCCGCTTTCCCTGCCCGATCGTCGCGATCGACTGAGTCATAACCGCACGCGCTTGAAAGTGCACCGTGATTGGGCCGCGCGCGGCATCGGCCGCTTGTTCGTCTCCCGCCGTCTTTCGCTTCTGGGGGCGGGTTTTGTTTTTCGCGGCTCCAATCACATTGGTGTGCCTTTCTTTCTCAAAAAAAAAAAAAATGAAATCTTTCCTCCCCCGTCTCTCTCTCTCTCTCTCTCTCTCTCTCTCTCTCTCTCTGCTCTTTGAGGGATGAGCGTTCCAGTCCTGCTCGCACGAGGCTCCTGAAATCGCATCCTTCAAGTCCACGATGTCCCTCCTTTACCTTCAGTCGTCGAGCTGATGCTTTTCTCCAAAGTGACTTTCAGCATCGTTACCGACAGTTATTGACCGTCTGCACAGCTGGGTAACTTTACCAGAACAATTTAGGGTTGGTACCCTACGTGCGCGGTAACAAAAGGGGTCTGAGAACTTGACTGGGGGATCTCCTTTTGCACACCTCAGCTTGTGAACCGAAGGAGGGAAACGATTCCAGTTGACCCGATAACTGCCATTACCCCGCGGTGGTGCGGCGCCGCGGGAAAACGGTGCGGCTCGGAGAGGAGTTTCTCCGATAAGGAAGTCAATAGAAACCGGGCGCGGTCGACGCGGGGGTCTCGACGTCGGCTCTGCGGCTCGCTCTGGAGCGCGTGCGGCACGTCGGGGCTCGGAAGTGCGAGACGGCAGGAAGAAGCGTCGCTGTGGTTTGCGGCGCGAGGCTGTGCCGCGAGGTACTTTCCTGAGGGCCGGACCGAGGCCGCGACGGCATCCCGTGCTAGGTCCGTAACCTGAGGGCTGCGGTCGCGTCCCGCCGGGGGACGAAAACGAGCCGATCGGAAGTCGGCTGGAAGCGGAGGGGCGTCTGCGGCGGCTCCTGACCCAGACTGCGTTGAGACCACCTGAGCTTCGAGCGACAAAATGAGATCGGCTGGATGGGGGGTGTGGCTGCAAGTGAGTAATGTGCAGCATCCTGGCTCAGAGCCCCAGCATACAGGGAACGCGAGGTGCGGTAGCGTTCGGAGGTTGGAGGGGAAGCTCTCGTACGACTCGTACCGTTCGCAGAGCTGCAGATGGACTCGGTTCTATTGGTCTAATGGTCGTAGTCTTGCCTTCCCAGAAGTCCCATCTTCGGTGTGCATCTGCGCCGTCATCGCACTCCTAAGGCTGAGGCGTCGGGTGTGGCACCGCAGGTCTCTCCCGGAAGAAAGGCTGCGCGAGACCGCGACCCCTGTGACCGACGTACCGCTGCTGCCCGGTGCTTTCGGACTGAGGGTTTGCGACCTTACTTGGGGGCGGTCTCTTCTGCGGTATGCTAATAAGACGGGGCGGTGCCATGATGTTATTGCTATGACAACGAAGATGGGTTTGGGGAGAAAGTCTCTGGGGTAAAGCGCTAAGGTCAACCGCTCTGCTGCGGTCAATGTCCAGTTCCCCGCGGGACAGGGAGGATGGGTTTCTTCCCAGTGCCAGGCAGGACGTCCTCTGGGGACACGCCGGGCTCGCAGGCTCGGGGTGTGCAACGGTTGTGCTTTCGCAGAGATCCCTCTCACTCCCCTGTCCTCCTGCTCTTCCTCGACTGCAGCATCAGCAGCACCCTCATGGACATGGAGAGCACCGCGTCCAGCGGACGTTCCACACCAGCCATGATGAACGGACAGGGCAGCGCCACGCCCTCGTCGGCCAAGGGCGTCGCCTACACTTGCTGCTGGGACCAGTGTCTCATCCACTTCGCCTCCAGCCCTGACCTGGCGGAACACATCCGTGGGACGCACGTGGACGGCCAGCGCGGGGGGGTCAGTTTGCTCCTCCCTGTCCTCTCTTGCCGCCGGAATGTCCGGCCGGAGCTCGTCCGAGACCAGTTTGGGTAAAAGCGCGGTACACCTGTCCCTGGCCTGACGCCTGGCTTTGTTCCTCGTAATTAGGAGTTCGCTTTACCGTCAATTATGTGGGAAACGTGATCGGATCGCAGGCATAACGGCAGTCCAAGTTAAAAAGTAACCAGAATAGTGTGTGTTATTTGTAGCAGTGATGCTCTCATAAAATACAGTGATGCAATGATATAGTGATGCTGTGATATAATAGTGATGTAATATTACAATAGTCCAGTGATACAGTGAGACAATAATACAATGATATAATAATGCGGTGATACTGATACAATAATACAGGCTGACATTTTTCATAATTTCTGTGGGGAAAAAATAATTGAAAACTGGGGCTATGAATTGTTTGTGGACTGACGGCGTTGCCTTCAAACCGTGACTCTAAACACGGTATTTGCGGTGGTGTAAGGAAATTCGTGTTTATGTGGTATAAATAACTGATATGTACAGGTTTATACAGTTTATTTTTAAAAGTTACTGTTGAGTTTGATGATTTAGTGGCGGGGGGTGCAGTGGGTTGAACCGGATCCTGCTCTCCGGTGGGTCTGGGGTTCGAGTCCCGCTTGGGGTGCCTTGCGATGGACTGGCGCCCCGTCCTGGGTGTGTCCCCTCCCCCTTCAACCTTGCGCCCTATATTGCCGGGTTAGGCTCCGGTTCCCCGCGACCCCGTATGAGACAAGCAGTTCAGACTCTGTGTGTGTGAGTGAGAGAGATTTAATTGCAAGTTCAGTTTACCATAATCGATACTCTGGTTGGTCGAAACTGACGGCGCAGAATGAAAGATAGCCGGTAGTGTAGTGGTTAGAGCTACTGCCTTTGGACCCAAAGATCGCAGGTTCATGCCTCCCCCCCCAGCTGTACTACCCTTGAGCAAGGTACTTCCCCTAAAAATTGCTCCAGTAAAAATTTCCCAGCTGTATAAATGGGAAATTAATTGTAACCTGAATAAATGTAAATGCAAGTCATTGAATAAATGGCCTGGATGCAAAATTACCATATTACTGTGTAAGGGGGGGGGGGGTGACACATTTTTGGAATAATTAGCCTGTTTAAAAAATGGGGTATTTTTCCATTAGCAGTTTTTACATCATACAGATCCCTGTTATATGAAGCGGGGATGTACTGCTCTTTATTACTGTTAGTATTATTACCCCCCCGGCGCTCCGTTTCCCGGCCGCAGTGACAGCTCTCCGTTCTGCCTCCCGGCGCAGGTGTTTGTGTGCCTCTGGAAGGGCTGTAAGGTGTACAACACCCCGTCGACCAGTCACAGCTGGCTCCAGAGACACATGCTGACGCACAGCGGGGACAAGCCCTTCAAGGTGGGAGGAGCCTCCCGTCCAACCCCGTTCCCCGCCCCCCCCCCCGCGTGCCGCTCCCTCGCCTCTGACCTCGCGCCCTCTGCTTCCTTCGGCAGTGCGTGGTGGGCGGCTGCAATGCCAGCTTCGCCTCCCAGGGGGGGCTGGCGCGCCACGTGCCCACCCACTTCAGCCAGCAGAACTCGTCCAAGGTGTCGAGCCAGGCCAAGGTGAAGGAGGAGTCGCCGTCCAAGGCGGGCGTCAACAAGAGGAGGAAGCTGAGGAACAAGCGTCGCCGCTCCCTGCGTACGTAGCCGCCGCCGCCGCCGCCGCGACCGACCTCCACCCAGCAGGTGGCGACATTCAGCACGACCGTAATTGGGGCCACTGTTTTGAAATTTTCTCACTAGAAAACGTTCAGATTTGTGAGAAATGAGCCAAAATCGCACCGGCATCTTACCGTTTTGGCTGATTTTGTTTTAAGGAAGCGCTGGGGGTAAAACTCAAGAAACGTCACGCTAATTAAATTATAATTAAAAAAAAAAAAAGAAAAAACTACCAACTGCACATTGCTCCTTCCCTCCCCATGATGGACGACGGTGGGAAGAAGCAACGTAGAGCTGGTAGTTTAACGGTCAGGAGGATCTAAGTCCGACATAAAAAGCAAAACATGAATAAAATTGACCGATTAAAAGTTAAAAACATTTATTTCTAAATGCATAATAATACCACACGCAGAAAGGTGTCCGAGTTCTCGATGACAGTGAATGACTTCTGTTTTTACAGGCTGTGCATCGTATCGCTCGAAAGAATGTGATTGAGAAGCTTGTGAACAATGAATGACTGAGTTCCTGCGCATTCGAGAATCTTTCACACCTGTGAACTTCATTATTGTGTTTATTATTGTTGATGATGATAATATTCTTTTTGCGTTTGAAAATTGGACAGGTGCACTCTTGGACTGGACCGGTCAAACGTAGAATGTCCCTTTCCTGCAGACGACCGGACGCTCGCTTGTTGTCGAGTCCTCAAGGGCTTCTGAAAGCCTACATGCGTGCCAAAGTCAAATATTCATCACGGGCCTCTTCCTCTGCCTCCCCCCACCCCCGTGTAGCACGGCCTCACGATTTCTTTGACGCCCAGACGATGGACGCCATCCGACATAGAGCCATCTGCCTCAACTTGGCGACGCACATCGAGAGCCTGGGCAACGGTCACAGCGTGGTCTTCCACAGCACGGTAAGGCTGCTTTCCCGGGACGCGGTGCTCGGCAGGGGTCCGGATGCCACGCGTCCATCATAACCTGTACTCGTCAGAGGACTGTCCTGTGCTGTTCTAGTGAGGGCGAAGAAAGACGTTATTTTTCTTGAATGGAGGTCTCAAGTAAACCTTTTTCCTAAAATTCGTTCTTTCATTTTAAATTTATTTTTTTTTTTTTCCGCCTCACTGGTTAAAACACACACACACTAGATGAAACCGCTTGTCTAAAAC
The DNA here is from genome assembly GCF_900964775.1 of Scleropages formosus. Taxonomy (NCBI): domain Eukaryota; kingdom Metazoa; phylum Chordata; class Actinopteri; order Osteoglossiformes; family Osteoglossidae; genus Scleropages; species Scleropages formosus. The sequence goes on from NC_041807.1 coordinate 19,938,701, forward strand.
GGGCTCGCAGGGAGCCGGAGCCTAACCCAGCAATACAGGGCATAAGACCGGAGGGGGAAGGGACACACCCAGGATGGGACACCAGTCCGTCGCAAGGTACCCCAAGTGGGACTCGAACCCCAGACCCACCGGAGAGCAGGACCCGGTCCAACCTGCTGCGCCGCCACCGTGCCCCCTGGTTAACATCTTCCCTTAGTAATCGACCACTTCGTCTGCATTCAGTGACTGCGACAATCCGTCTCTGGTGGGTCGCAGTGCACCCTGGGAAATGCTGCAGATTTCTGTCTCGGTGGCATCGATAGCACGGAGGTCAGAACCGTCGCCTCGTTCGTCAGGGTCTTATGATGGATCCTGCAGTTTCCGTAGTGCTCCAGTAGGGGGCAGTATAGCCCCTGTAGTCCGCTGCCTTGTACCACAATCCGTGGTGTGGACTGCAGTGTCGTGACTCCGTGTGTGTTTCTCCGAAGCGCTGTGGACACGACCTGAAGGTCAAAAACACGCCCGTGAAGGATGTAGTGTTTTACACGAGGTGCTGTGGTGGAATCCTAAAAATACCAGGCTATGTTCTTGAGGAACCGGAAGTTCTGAGGAGCATTCAACTGGCGCACTTATGTGACCGATTTATTTTTTTTCCTCCTGCTAAAGCCAAACGGTGTTTTCCACGCAGGGACTTAACTGAGCGCTGCCATGTGTTTTGACCCCACAACCTACTGGCGCAGAATCACAGAGGTCACATCACAACATGTCAGCATCAAACCCTTCTGCTCTGTCCCCCTCCCAGGTAATAGCGAGGCGAAAGGAGGATTCTGGGAAGGTCAAGGTCCTCCTTCACTGGACTCCAGAAGACATGTGAGTACTGCTCGCTCGCATTCGTCACGTCGGAGGGTGCGAAGGGACCGTGTATCCCACCCCCGCAAATGTGGGCAGTGTTAACCTGCCGTTAGTCGCCTGAAGTCCTCTGGCCGCACGCACGGGGCAGGTGAGTCGGTGATGATGTCGTCCGTTAACCTGGAGCTGTCGGCGGACGGCGGGTGTGGCTCGAGCTCCGTGTGGGGAAACGTGACCCCACGCACGCTGTACGGACCGGAAAGATGTTGGAGTTACCAGCGTGGCCGATGCTGCAGATGTTTGTGGTTCATGGGTTCTTGGGAGAGTCCAGCCCAGTCAATCCCTGGTCGTTCCTGTGTAGCTGCAAAGCATTTGGGCCAGCAGTACCGCGTCATGGGGAAGGCCTGGTCTGTACTTAGTATCCCTTGACCGCTGTGTGACCGCTGTGGTTAAACGTGTAGCTGCAGGGAGATTTTAGGGGAAGCTGTTCTGTCAAACGTCCAGCTTTGGGGTCATCGTGTGGTCTTGTCCCTGTGGTTCACTGTGTTTGTCGCCATCTCAATGTGACCGCGCTGCGGTCGAGATCCAGCGACACGCACTCTGGAATCGTGTACCCACCGCTCTTTATTAGCGGTTTCTTGTGGCTCCGTAACGGACTCTGACGGCAGGTAGGGAACTGCCGCCCCGGCCCTGACCGCGCTCCCCTTGAACGTTCACTTCGGCCTTTGCGCGTTCCTTGCTCTCAGTTCGCCGCTCGAGCCGTTTCCCTCCCGGGTCCGACCGCTTACCGCACCTGTTACGCTGCCGGCGAGGTGTGCGTTCTCATGCTGTTGGCAAAGAAACAAATATGGTGCAACCACCTTCTGCCTGATGGGGGCGCCCTGGGGATCCCAACTACTGTCCCCATGACACTGGGAAGAAGCGTGTGCTGGATTGCTATGCGACGCATGTCCACACACACACGCGCACACACACACACGTCTTCCTCTCATTGTCTCTTGTTAGTGTTGTTCATTATGGCGCTCGGGACCTGAGAACCACGCTGACCTCCAGCTTGTCTCTCTTGTGTTTACGCCCCGCCCGCCCTGCCGTTCAGATTGCCGGACGCCTGGGTGAACGAGGCCGAACGACCGCAGCTCAAGACCAAGGTGGTTCACCTGTCGCAGCTCCCTCACGACACAGCCATGCTGCTGGATCCCAATATATACCGGTGAGTGTCACCTGTAACTCGACCGTGTTCGCGGAGGGGGTCAGGACGGGAGGACTTGGAACGGCAAAGGGAGTCGACCGCGTGCCGTGTCCAGCGGGGCTCCCGCCGCGCTGCGGTCTTCCTGCTCTTTCCCAGCACGCACGCAGACACAGCTATATCCGCTGATGCTCTCTGTTATCCCTCCTCAGAACCCTGCCCCAGAAGCGGCTGAAGCGGAGGTAAGACCCAGGTCCTGGTCCGGTGGACTCGCCGCACTGCCCTACCTCTAGGTCTGCCCCCCACCCCCCTCTCCTGGTCACGCGTGTTGTGTCCGGCACACGACACGGACGGCGCCCCGAGGCCCCAACCGCTCGGTGTGTGAGGGGAAAACCTCATCCTTTTTAAACGTGTTCATCTCACCTCCCCGACCCCCCCCCCCCCCCCCCTCCAGCTGTCCGACACCAAATGACACTGCACATAAAAACATTTACAAACAAACAAACAAACATATGGATGTGAACATGAGTGTTTTTACTGGTGTGAACTGCGGTTGTACTGTGGTTACCTATGTGTTCTGCTCTAAAATGTTTCTCACCAGCTTCACAAGAATTTTCTAGATTTTTAAGGTTTTTTTTTTTTTTTTTTTTTTTAAAGAACTTTTTCCACCTATGATGCTGAACAGTATCTCTGGAACTCTTGTCTTTTGACCAAAATGGGATAAAACATCCTGTTAGTGTCCCTCCCTCTGCATCCTGTGAGGTTTCTCTCAGGGTCCAGCTCCTGTGCAGCAAGAAAAGACTTTTTTTTTTTTTTTTTTTTTTTTTCTTCTTTCCTTCCCCCTTTTATTTCATTTAAATTTTTTTATTTTTTATTTTTTTTTTTTTTTTTTTAAAATATGAAGTTTTCCAGTTTTTTTTTTTTTTTACTGGATTGCCGATCTTAACAGGAAACTAAAGTCGCCCTCTGCTTTTAGGGTGTTTTTCTAGACTCTGGAGCTCCGCTTCGTGCCCCAAGTTGTTGCCTGCTGCGGTTCCCGGAGTCGAGGAACGGACCGAACCCCGAAACGGTTGAGACGACCGAACTTTTGCTCTCCTCCTCTTTCTTACTCTCACCGGAACTACACCACAGTTGTCGGCGGTACTTTGTCTCCCTTCGGTTTTCGGAAGCTGTGGAAGAATAGAGAACAGCGTTTAGGGTCGTTTCCTTCTATTTTTTTTGTACCATAACTACTGCTGGATGGAGAGCTGAAATTGCCCCCGATACGACCGGGTACGACGTTTTGGTCTCGGGGAGCAGACAGTAGTGCCTGTAAATATTTCTGCAAATGTGTAATATATTTTTATACCAAGGAACTGTACTGTGTTGTAGATTGGACCTTATCTTCCTGCTGCGTTTAGATGAGTGAAAAAAAAGTTACTGTATATAGAGGGTAAAAAATGGTGGTAAAACATCGCTAGATGTCCTGGAGAAGCTGTCGATGTGAATGTTGTCGTCGGACGCCCTGCCCTTTAGAGCTCAGGAGGGCCGTGAAGAAGCGTGATTGGCTCTGCAACGGCAGAAAAAGAGCAGTAATTGTGGTAAAAGTGTAACGAAAGTAATAAAACCTCCTTTTTTGCCACTTCCCTCTCTGTGTGACTTTGGAAAACTCTGTGGGGCTCTGGGATGACTGCGGCGTGCGGGTCGTGCGGAGCTCGGGTTCCGGAATCGGCCGATCCCGTCCGTTTCCCGCCTCTTGCTGCGGTTACGGGGCTTCGTGTCGTCGTTTCGAAACGGAGCGCGGCTCGGGGGTCTCCGGAGAGACGGTCGCGGGCGTGGCTCTCGGGTCAAAGGTCGGCCCGGCACGCGACGCGGACGGCGTTCCGTTGGCGGAAAGCGAGTCCGTGCCGTGTCGTTTTTGTTTGCGCGCCGGACTTGATGCGCTGCGGTGACATCGCCCTTAGCGTCCATATGTCATCGTCCTCCGGAGTGTCCACTTCCTGCTCTCCTTAATCCTCTGGGATGTTCTGCTTATCTAGAGCCCACATGTGCACTCTATTACATTATTTAAACGTGATGCGAGCGAACAGTTACCGCTTTTTTTTGTTGATTAAATTCACGGAAAAAATTGTCACAAACCGGCACCGAAAGAACAATCGGCTCCTTTCCCTTATCAAGCGGTTGCTCCACCTTCAGCTGTAACGACCGCAACTAAACGCCTCCTGTAATTCAATGAGTCCTTCGCATCCCTGCGGACGACTCGTATCGGAACCGCTTTAATTGAGAAACGCTGCAGGTTTTTGCGCGCGAACGGCACTTTTCGGGTCCTGTTGGGTTTAGATCTCAACTTTGAGTGGACGTTAAGCGCAGCTCTTCCGGAACCTGCGGAAGTTCTCGGTGCGCCGAGTTGACTGGACCCGGGAGCGTCGGCATGCGCGCGTCGGTCCTTTCGTGTCACGTAGGGTCGTTGGACGAATGCCGGACCGTGTCGCGAATCGCGGAGAGCCGAATGCCCGTTGCTTCACGTCTTTACGATAAGTCGCGCCGCGCGTGCTTCGTTCGCCACGAAGTTACCGCATCGGCTTCGTTTTGCCTATCGGAAGTAAAATCGAATGCGGAAACGTCGACGACCCCACGTGCGCCTAACCCTCATCCGTGGTTCTGTGGAGCGGGAGGACGGAGGAAAGCGAACGGGCCGCGCTTTGACATCTTGGCGACGCGAGATGCGCGAGAGCCCCAGCGATCGATGGCGACCGCACGTGCGAGATGGGAAAACGGAAGGGCGTTCGCCTGCGGGGGAGCAGCGCTGCCGTCGTTCTCAGGGATCGACCCAATAATAGCGTCCGTTCCCCGAGTCGGGAAAGGGCCGCGTTCTCTGGAGAGCGCCGGAAGCCACCGCGCAAGGCGGAGCGCGGGATCCGTGATATTCTGAGCTGTTGCAATCCCGCAAGTCCCCGGGGCGGCCCGACTCCGGACTGTGAGAACTGCTCTCGTCACTTAACTGCAATCTGCTTATCGCTTATTCATCAAGGTGTTTTTTTTTTTTTGTACGCTTTGCAAAACTGGCTTCCGCTCCACGCTCTCAGTCTAATGGGCTCCTTCTCATTTGGCTTCTCCACAGCCCGCTGGCAGGGGGCGAAAGCACTGATATTTTCCGTTGTGTGCCCCCCCCCGATCCGCCCCAAGCGCACCATGTGTGGTCTCCAGCTCCACGTTCCCCAGCCTGATCTGCGAGGCATTCTGGTAGCGTACGTGAACAGCCACTATCGCAGATCCACCCGAAGGAGCCACAGAAGGTCCCACAACATGCTTTGAATATGTATGAACTCCAAGGAGACCTTGACCCCTCCTTCCCCAACCACGTTCTCCCGCACTCGTTTTCATGTCGCGCTCGCTGGGAGACCAGAAGCTGGACATGCTGGCGATGCCCCCACCCAGGAATGCTCTCCAGAAACCGGACTCTGAGATCTTCAGCGCTGACCTGTGTTCTCGCTTCGTCGGGTGTCTCGACGGGGTTCCGCTTCCCTCCCAGACCTCTGGGCGCAGCCTGTCGGACGCCTCGGCGCTCGGCGTCGTGCGCGTCGCGTTATGTTTCGGGTGGCGGTTCTCTTCCGGAACGTCTGAACGTTGGTGCCGAAGGCTTCCTGGGTTTGGACCAAACCGTCTCATTTCGCTTCCGAGGAGAGCAGTTGTTCACTCGGAAATGTTTACCGCACTAACTTGCTGGGGGAATCGTTTCAATGGCCCAAAAAAAAAAAAAAAAACCCACTATTGCTGGATATTTTGAACCAACGTGTAGCACTGGGCGGGTGCGGTGGCGCAGTGGGTTGGACCGGGTCCTGCTCTCCGGTGGGTCTGGGGTTCGAGTCCCGCTTGGGGTGCCTTGCGATGGACTGGCATCCCATCCTGGGTGTCTCTCCAGCCCCTCGCCCTCTGTTGCCGGGTTAGGGTTAGGCTCCGGCTCCCTGCGACCCCGTAGGGCACAAGCGGTTTCAGATGGTGTGTAGCATTGAGATATTGCGATGGGTCGAGTTGCGGTGTTACATTAAGTCACAACGGGTGCTTCGCTGGTCACACGTCTGGGGGCGAGGGTGCGCCAGAATATGGAGGAGCAAAATGTTGAGCCTAAGATAGAAAAATAAATTGTAATCTTGGAAGAAAATGATAAACTTTGCTTAATAGTTTTATTTGTAAAATGAAGATCTGCCACCCTCGTGTATTACTTATCCCCGCTGACGCATCGCTGCCGCGTCTCTTTGAAATGTTGACTTTTGGAGGTAATATTCCTATTAATGGACTGTCCCTCTGTGCAAGTTAATAGATTGTCTGCCTGGTTTGTGTCTGTTGTGAAAGTAAGTTCGGGGCTAAAAGGAAATTAAAAGAGAAGAAATTAAAAATCCAGGTTGCGGGGTTGCCGACCCCCAGTCATCAGTAATGTACATTTTACACCGGTATGCTCTGCCGTTGTACGCGTGTCCGTGAAGGAAGCTGATTTACTTTTGGTTCCTATAAATGGTGTTTGTTTTCCAAATGCAAAGCCCTGTCTGTGTGTGCCGGCGGGAGGTTTCACTGCCTGTTCCCCATAGAGAGTCATGATTTCAGGGGTCTTCAGGAGCCTCGATGGCCTTTGAGCAGATTGGGGGACTGCAACGTGATTTCCGCCCAACGGGGTCACTAACGCACCCGGCAACGCTAGGTGGCGTAGTGGATAGAGCCCCCGCTTTCATTGGACTCTATAGGTTTAAATCCCCGTCCCCGAACGTGCGAGGTTGTTACCCTAAGAAGTGCTCCAGTAGAGAAGAAATACCCTGTTGTGTAAATGGTAAAATCATTCCAAGGAGTTTAACACCAAGTTGTTTTGGAGAGAAGTATCAGTTAAGTGACTAAATGCCAGCATCCTACTCAGTTTGGTCACCAAAGTACCCAGTAATACCTGCGTGTCTCGCTAACAGATTGTCGGCGGCCATGGGTCCACGGTTCGACTGCGCATCCCCTAGCCCGCCCCACGTGCGTTCTATTTCCTGCGCTGAATTCCAAACGGCACTTTGAGCGGTCTCTGCCAGCGTACCGCCCGTTCTTTGGTCCTCGTGTCACGCTCCCGTTGGTAGGTCGGCGCGGTTACGTTGCGTTTCGCTCCGGGTTCGACTCGCCCAGCTCTGCGGACGGGGCGCGGCCTGAGAAACGCGTATTTCTGTAAAGCTCTGTGCGTGCCGCAGCCTGTGCAAAGTTTTGTACGATGGCATGTGGTGATGTGTTCTGTGCGGCTGAGCGAGATACTGGGCAATGGTATCTAATAGGTATATAAAGAGTATCTAAAGGGTATTTAATGGTAAACCCGTTAAATACCCTCGCGGTACTCTGTGTACCTGTTAGACACTCTTTAATTACCCTTTAGATACCCATTAGTTACCACACTCTTCTTTCACAAGCGTTCCTTGCTTTAGGAGGCACTGTGATTTTTGCTTTAGTTAGTTACTTCCTGTCCGGCGGTGTCAAATTCAGGACACCCCCGCCCCTCCCCAGCCCGTCTGTCGCATGGGCTCCGTGCTGCTGGGCTGCCTGTTGATTGGTCGAGTGCTAGACTGCCTCCACCAGTGAGCCAATCAGAATAGAGGCCTACTTAGCACCGCCCCAAATAAATGGCACCACAGGGGGCAGTGTCACAGACCCCCCCCCCAATTAATTGGGCCTCGTAACACACCGATCCAGGGTAAAAGGGCATCGGCACGCCACAGAAATCAGCTTTCAAGGAACGTTCATACGTTTTTACCATATATTACACAGTGACTGCAGGAGATTTATTGCATTTTTAAAAGCCCAAAGCCTCAAAATACAGATTTAAGGGCTTTCGGTCTTTTAAAGGTCAACGTTAAGGGCTGAAAATCGGCTCCCGTTACGCGTCGCACTGAGCCGTGCGGTTTCGTAGCTGCGTGTCACAACTCGTGGGTTCGAGAGTCCAGCGGAGGTCCGTCGTTCTAAATAAGGTGCTCTAATACAGCACTTATTACATTAAACTTGAGAACGCAATTCGACGTGTAAATCCAGACGGTGAAATAAGCATCTTAGTTGTTCACATACTTACCTGCAATGGCTCCAGGCATCAAACTCCTGACAGAGAACTTCCTATTAAAGTAGTAGTGTTTACGCAACGTATTTTTCTATGAAATGTGAGCTTTGTACCCGAACTGGAAACTCCTGCCAGTTATTTCCCAGCAAATATTAATATAAAGTTGCATTTCTTTCTAAACATCAAGACGAAAGATTGAGTGCGGAGATCGTTCGGTATTTCTGTATTACATTTCAACCCAAGAATAATAGGGCTGTCCGGAAGGGCTCTTATGGTTTTCGTTACTTTCCTTAAATTATTGATTTTCTTATGTATTAAAATGGAAATCGTGGGTTTAAAAGGTAAGCCACAGGAATGATTATTTAAAAAAATAAATAAATAAATAAAAAAGTGCTTCTGCACACAGATGATGCCTGGCTTTGGACTCGGTTCCGCAGAATTCTCCACTGAAAGTCCCTTTCAAGCGAAGAATACGCTCGGCCTTTGTCCCGAAAATGGGGCGCAGCTCCAAGAATGTGTGAAATAAGCTTTTGGATGCGGAACGTCTCCCCGTCCTCCCGGAGTCCTGGAGACAAACCGCAGCGTGAATACATTAGAGAGGCTGTCGGATGAATAATTGGACGTGTGTGACGCTTCTAGAAAGCGGGTCCGGCAGCTGGTGCCTTGTTTTGCGTCGGGTTCCTGGACGCGCTTGACACGGGGGACTGGGGCACGTTGCTGTAAGAAAGGACGCTTCTGTCGCTCTGTCCGCGGCCTCTGTCAAACCGATCGGTAATAGTAGGAGCGGCGGGAGTGCGAATGTATCCTCTAATCGCATTTTCTTTAAAAGGCGAAGCAGCGCGCACACATTAAGTTGGCTGCTTAAACCATAATGTAGCTTTATAAAATGTTAATAAAATGTCTTTCATCGATGAGGGACGGCTGCACGGGTGAAGCCGGTGGTGTAGTAGTCAGAGCCGCTACCTTTGGCCCAAAAGGCTGCTGGTTCAATTCCCACTTGTAGCTGTAGTACGCTTGAGCGAGGTGCTTATCCTCGATAACTGTAGTTTCCTTTGGAGAAAAGTGTAAGCTAAGTGAATAATTAAGGGTGCTCTGGTTTCCTTCTGCAGTCCAATGACATGAGGTCCAGGTGGATTGGTGATGCTAAATTGTCTATGGTGTGTGAGTACGTGGGGCTAGCCTGCGATGGACTGGCACCCCAGTCAGGATGTACCCCAAGCCTTGGTGTAGTGATTCCAAGATAAGGTCTGGACCACCATGACCCTGATATGGACTATCTTCCTTATAAGTCACTTTGTAAAGAAGCATCTGTTAAAGGAATTTACATTTATTCATTTAGCTGACGCTTTTCTCCAAAGCGACGTACAATGTTAAGGTTACACTTAGTTACCCATTTATACAGCTGGGTAATTTTTACTGGAGCAATTCAGGGTAAAGACCTTGCTCAAGGGTACTACAGCCGGAGGTGAGGCTCAAACCTGCAACCTTTGGGTCCAAAGGCAGTCGTGCTAACCACTGCGCTACGCTCCAAAAAAAAAAATTTGGAAAATGTTTTTAATATGGGAAATTGTTATGATAAGTGGCTGAAAGGGCTGCAGTAACAGAGCAATGTAGCAGATCAGTGCGTAGGGGGGTTTATCGGTGTATTTACGCCCCACCATGAGATCACTTTGGTTGACTTTACCTCAGCCTTTATTAAGGTGTCAAAAAATATTTACATGTTGCAGTGATTTAGTGAAGTCATTATCTGTGTGATTTCCTCACTGACATATTCATTACTAAATACATACAGTTTGAAATGTTTCTTGCTTCATTTCTCTGGTAGTGAAGAAGAAGCTTTATAAAGATGTTTCTGCTGGGACTGGTGTGTGTCTGTGTTTGTCTGCGTGTCTTTGTCCAGATGTTGTTTTCCCAACACTTGATTGCATAACATTTGGCTCTGGCTGCTCAAGTGACGCTTGCGCTGGGATTATTTTCACATTCATAATGAATGGTTTTCCTCCAAATGTGTAGTACGGTGGCACTTTAAAAAGTAAGTAAAGTGAAAAGAAAAAAGGGAAAATCTTTCGATAACGATGCTCTGAAGTCCTGCTTTTAAAAATGGCATGTTTATGTTTACTTTGGCAGACGGGGACCAGCACCAGTATGGAATACAAGGCAGTTTTAAGGAAAGGAGAGCTTGGGGTATGAGGTCCAGCCCCGTAAAACAGAAACGGGAGGCTCTTAAAGCGCGTCAACGTTACCGTTGTTTCTGAGGAGAGTCGACGCAACGTCTTGCGCACGGGGTGCGAGAAGCACGTTTTTCTTCTTCCTATGAGGAAGAATCCCGCCCCCAGGCACCGGCTTGTAGAACCATGGTTCAGAAGTGCTGCAGGGAAACTCTGCTGTGTCCTGCTGCTTCCCCCCACTAATGTCATCGCAGGTCTGAATGCTCCCCTGTCACACCACTGAGACCCGAAGAAAACTGCAACATACATGTTTCCAGCCACACACACACACACAGACTGAAACCGCTTGTCCCAAGGAAAGTCGTGACAAACCGGAGCCTAAACCAGCAACGCAGGGCATAAGGCTGGAGGGGGAGGGGACACACCCAGGATGGGACACCAGTCCATTGCAAGGCACCCCAAGCAGGACTCAAACCCCAGACCCACCAAGGAGCAAGCACAGGCCAAACCCCCTGTGCCACATACCATAATACACTGAATCTTATACCCATTTATGGCTTCAATTCCAGACCTTAAATGATTAATCCTGCACAGGAAGGAGAGATATGGGAAAGTAACTGACATCACTACAGGGGAAAAGGCTGGCAGGGTGTGAGACTCGCACAGTGTGACCCACACACTTTCCAACCCCATCACTACCAACAGAAAATAACCTACACACTTGTTCATGGTGACTACCCTCCATCAGCTGAGTCAAACTTATAGTTTGATTGCGATATTTCTTGACGTACAATCCACGGTTCGCATATCCTCCCAGTTCACATCACAAATGCACATCCCTTGCCAAAGGGGTGTGTTCTTCCACTGATGGTCCTGGGTTCAAAGGCCCTCTCTTGCTATAACACCCTTGAGGTATTTACCATGAACTTACACACACAATGTCTACAACGACTTCTCTCAAGCAGGGTTGTGGTGAACCGGAGCCTAACCCGGCAACACAGGGCGCAAGGCCGGAGGGGGAGGGGACGCACCCACGACGGGACGCCAGCCCGTCGCAAGGCACTCCAAGCAGGACTCGAACCCCAGACCCACCACAGAGCAGGAGAAAGGCAAAGCCATTGCACTGCCACGCCCCCCTCTTCATCCTGATCTGTTCCATTAAATATTACCCAACTGTATAAATGGGTAAAAGCTGTAATGAGCTCAGTAGACAAAACTGACACTGTGAGACACTTTGGACAAAGGCGTGAGCTCAATATCAATGTCCTCGCAGCATCTCATGATGGACTTATGACATGTTTCAGTCTTTGGCAGGAACACCAGAAGTGCTCCATAAGACTGCGATCCAGCAACGTCTCTCTTGGTACTGCACATTTTTGGGATCTGAAGTGCTGAAACAAAACCCCCACCTCAAAAAAAAAAAGAAAAAAGTCTTCCGACCGTAACACATAATGATTCAGAATTATTTCTTTGTCTTTGGGGGGTTGTGTGCTAATAGCTCACTGATAGTTCTTTTGTTTCCACAACAATTTTTTTTATTCAACTTTTGTCCACGCTTCTCCTCTTGCTCTGCTTGGGTTCTTGGTAGATGTCCTCCTCCAGCTGCCCTGGGCTATGTCACTCGTGTGGGGCCATGTGTACGCTGCTCGTCCTCAGCTCCTCCTGGCCGGACACACACACACACACACACACAACTTTCCTCCACCTCACTGATAGCTCCCAGATGTTGAGCAAAGGGGGAACCAGGTTCTATTCTTTGGACCCCCCAACCCCCAGTCAGTGCTGTTCCCTTGTTTCCATTTTTCACACGTATCTGGAGTTTGAACTGCTTACGCAGCTAACTCGGCGGCTCCGATCCCTATCCGATGACCACGACCCTGGATTTCTGGGACCATGTGAGGGTCAGTCCTCGGTCCCACAGCTGTTTACCATTTATTCCCAGGTTAGGGACGGGAGTGATGCTTCTATTGATGCTTTTAACTACACGGTGAAGCTCGAATAACAGGTTTAGGACGGTTCTTTTCCAGATTCACGCAGAGGGTAGTCGCTGCACTGCTATGGAAACCCAAACGTCTCTGTACTATGGTAAAGGCTTGATAGGAAGCTCGGTGCTGCGCAGTTCAGCTCTCCTGTCACTGAGCAGTGGGTGCGGAACACATCTTTTTTTATTGACATCGGCTCTATGAAGTGGTGTTTCTGCAAGACGTTCAATAACTGCAGCCAGTTATTTGGTTTCTCTCATTTCCTTCAGAAGTTTGGATCTCTATCACAATGAATTTACTATTGTTTTGGGTGCTTTTCCCAAAAATCTCACCATGGAGCAAGGTACTTAGCCTGATCTGTTCCAGTTAAAATTTCCGAGCTGTATAAATGTGTAAAACACCGATAGAAGTTTAGCATACACACCTAACAGTGTAAAAAATGAATAAATAATGCAAGTTCCATCAGTTTTATCAGATGCCTTCAACCCTTTTCAGGGATATGAGTTATGGAAACTATGGCAACTGTGATAAATAAGTCAACTTTTGTCCTCGATTTGTCTGACACATTAGATGTGTTTATATTTACTGGTTATTTTGCGCAGCTGTTAAATACAGACCTGCTTTACCATGAACATGGTTTGAGTTTACACCAGTGGGAAATCTTCCGGACGTCAGTGAGGGTAAGAGAGGGGGCAAAATTCCAGCTGGGCTCTAATGAGAGATGTGGGGCACATCCAGCATGCTTCTCTGATGTCGGTCCAAGTAAAACTTGAACGAGCCGCCTTGTGAGCAGACGGATGTGTTTATCATAAGCTGAGACGAGCTCCAGTGACGCAGGACGCCGCGGAACTGACTCGAAATGTATGTGTGGAGGATAGGTCAAGAAACAGACGCCTTTTTCACGAGGACGCTCTCTCCGGACACGTTGTCCAAGCCATCCGAACGCTGTAAACAAAGTATTGGCAGGAGAAGGGAGCTCAGAACATGCAGGAACCCATCTGGCAAAATTTGTCTTCCACTTGCCCATCCCACACGTTAGCATTTCTTCACAGACACTAAATGTACTGTTTTTGCCCACCTTAGTTATTACTGCAGCCGTACTGTGAGATCCGCCCATCCAGGTTACAAGGATCGGTCTTTACAAGGAGTTTAAATATGTGTACTTTGACTTAAGAGGTATTTCTTACTCCTGATAGTTGAGCAGAAACCAGAGCGACCATGAGCTCGTCTTCTCAGTGATAATTTGTGTTGTGTTGCATTCAGTTCTCACCCCCATCAGTCCTTGTTTGCTGCTTTTACTTGGTATAATCTGCATGGTGGTTCAGTGAGTAGCGCTGCTGTCTCACAGTGCCTGGGTGGTGCGACAGGATGTGCGTTCGATCCGTGCTCAGTCTGTGTGGAGTTTGCACGTTCTCCCCGTGTCTGTGTGGGTTTCTTCTGGGTGCTCCGGTTTCCTCCCGCAGTCCAAAGACATGCTGTTCAGGTTCTCCCATAGTGTGTGAGTGACAGAGAGAGTGTGTTCCACTGATGTATGGACGAGTGACCCATTGTAAGTAGTGTATCTAGCAGTGTACACTCACCAGCAACTTTATTAGGTACACCTGTTCAACTGCTCGTTAACGCAAATATCTAATCAGCCAATCACATGGCAGCATCTCAATGCGTTTAGGCATGTAGACATGGTCAAGACGATCTGCTGAAGTTCAAAAGTGAGCATCGGAATGGGGAAGAAAGGTGATTTAAGTGATTTCGAAGGTGGCATAGTTGTTGGTGCCAGACGGGCTGGTCTGAGTATTTCAGAAACTGCTGATCTACTGGGATTTTCACGCACAACCATCTGTAGGGTTTACAGAGAACGGTCAGAAAAAGAGAAAATATCCAGTGAGCAGCAGTTCTGTGGGCGAAAATGCCTTGTTGATGTTAGAGGTCAGAAGAGAATGGCCAGACTGGTTTGACCTGATAGAAAGGCAACTGTAACTCAAATAACCACTCGTTACAACCGAGGTATGCAGAAGAGCATCTCTGAACGCACAACACGTCGAACCTTGAAGCAGATGGGCTACAGCAGCAGAAGACCACACCGGGTGCCACTCCTGTCAGCTAAGAACAGGAACCTAAGGCTACAATTCGCACGGGCTCACCAAAACTGGACAACAGAAGATTGGAAAAACGTTGTCTGGTCTGATGAGTGTCGATTTCTGCTGCGACATTCAGATGGTAGGGTCAGAATTTGGCATAAACGACATGAAAGCATACATCCATCCTGCCTTGTATCAACAGTTCAGGCTGGTGGTGGTGGTGGTGTAATGGTGTGGGGATATTTTCTTGGCGCACTTTGGGCCCCTTACTACCAATTGAGCATCGTTTAAATGCCACAGCCTACCTGAATATTGTTGCTGACCATGTCCATCCCTTTATGACCACAGTGTACCCATCTTCTGATGGCTATTTCCAGCAGGGTAATGCGCCATGTCACAAAGCTCAAATCATCTCAAACTGGTTTCTTGAACATGACAATGAGTTCACTATACTCAAATGGCCTCCACAGTCACCAAATCTCAATAAAACAGCGCAACTTTGGGATGTGGTGGAACGGGAGATTCGCATCATGGATGTGCAGCCGACACACGCAGCAACTGCATGATGCTGTCATGTCAGTACGGACCAAAATCTCTGAGGAATGTTTCCAGCACCTTGTTGAATCTATGCCATGAAGAATTAAGACAGTTCTGAAGGCAAAAGGGGGTCCAACCTGCTAATAGCAAGGCATACCTAATAAAGTGGCCGGTGAGTCTAAGTCACCTTGGTGAATAAGGTGTGTGGGCTGATAGCACTGCATAAAGTTCATTGGAAGTCGCTTTGGAGAAAAGCATCTGGTAAGTAAGCAAATGTAATCTCGGTGATCATGTCCTTGTTTGGACTGTGCAGTCATGTCCACTGTCACTTAATTTACATTGTTTTCTCTCACTCACACACACACACACACACACACATTGTCTGAAACCGCTTGTCCCATACGGGGTCGCAGGGAACCGGAGCCTATCCCGGCAACACAGAGCATAAGGCTGGAGGGGGAGGGAACACACCCAGGATGCGACGCCAGTCCGTTGTAAGGCACCCCAAGCAGGACTCGAACCCCAGACCCACCGGAGAACAGGACCTGGCCAAACCCACTGCACCCCCCCACACTGTTTTCATTCATTGCTTTTGTTTTCACCATCTGTTCAGTTTTTTCAAATAATACATAAACACCAAGTATCATATGTATGCGTATATTGTCTGCGCGTGTTTAATAAGTGTACAGGTCATAATAGGTACAAAAGAGCTGAACAAGGGGAAGTAGACAGTCATACAGTATTACAGAGTAATTAATGAAGTAAAACTTCATTGCTATGTTATGATAAATCATTTTACCTATTGAAGTTACTGTGTCCATTTTAATGGCATTTGGTGATATGGGGGACCAGATATGTATGGGTCCATACATGTGCAATAACATATAAATGTTGTATATTTTAAGCCTTAACGGCAGTTCCCACCGAGTAACCAGAAGTTCTTCCCATGATCACGGGCATGAGTTCTTCTCCTTCTTCTGCAGTACATGATCATCTGGTTTACAGACAGGTTAAGATATAACTTGTGTCATACTTTAAAGCACACCCAACAATTTTCAAACCCATGTGCTATCAGATTTATGATTTATTTGTTTATTTCTAGTTATTACAGAAGTGACAAATTCAAAGGAACACCTGGGGAGGCAGCCGTCAATCAGTTCCTCTTGGATGCAAAATAACTAGCATGATTTACCACCAGTGTCAGACGGTCTGAATTTGGTAGCTCATAAGTCTCAGCTGGATAACCGATGAGTCCCAAAGTCAGGGATCAAGGGTCAGGCCTTTCGGTCATCCCACCCATGTCCCTAGATGGCTGTGTAGGTTTAATTTATTAGCCTTGCCAAAGTGGTTGCCAGCGTCCATGAGGTCACAGGATGTGCTGCGCTGTCAGTACACGATTAACTGCAGCCATCCTGCTCAGGACGAACAGGGCTACGCTCAAGGACTTCCTCTGTGGCTCTTTTTTCCTTCCCAGGTTCATTTCCAGGAAGCATTGTTTTTGGTATAGTCTAGCCTGTCTTCTACATTCAGATAAGTGATGGGGTTCTGCACCTTGACACTTTCTCTGGATTAGGTTTTTCTCAAAATTCATTTTAAGATGTGGGGTATGTTCATTTGCATGCAGTACAATTCATTTGTGTAAATTAAAATTATACCTAAGATTTTTTTCCAGTTTAGAACCTTAAATGTTCTAAGGGGAAAGTTGGGCAGTGGAGATTGATAAACTCCTGTCCCCTCACTCTCTCGCTTCCAGTCTGCTCACTTGACTTTGACTCTGAAGCTCATTCTTCCTTCTTGATATGAAGGACATAAGATGGTCCTGCCCTCTTGCTCTCCGGATCAGCTGAGCTCTCACACCAGTCCTCTCCTGTAGTGCCCATGCTGATGTTCAACAAGCCCTCGTTGATAAAACCTCTCCTTTTCTCCATGAACCTGTTACCGGTTCACAGTGACACAAGGTCCCCAACATGAGTGGGTTTGAACTTGACAGTACATGAGAAGGCCACTAAAAGGGCTGCTTTCGAACTGAGCTGCTGGCTATGGGGTAGTGATCGTCAACACGGTCTATTTTTGGAGGCAAATAATTTTATTATGTTGTTAGTAAAGGGTACAAATAGTTGTGTCGAATTAGCTTTGAAGAGTCAAAACAGGTCAATGGGGATCTCTGCCAGTAAATCACTATTTCAGTAGTGTGACTTGTTGGGTTTTTGGTCCTTGTGGTAATTTCAGGTAGTTTGTTCTTAAGCTGTTGGCCTCCAGTGTATTCGCAGATGTGATTTTTCTGAATGGAATTCAAAGCTTGAGTTTTCCCTGCCACGTTCTCTGGAGCAGATGCAGCTACCGAAGGAAAGGAAGGTGGAGGAATATGCCAGGTGGGCAGGATGATGAGAGGATGTCTGTCAAGCACCAGAGTCCCTCATCACCTGCTTCCTTTTCTGTGCTCTATGGCTTCAGGAGAGCAGGTGTGCTGTACCTTAGGATCAAGGCTGCTGAAATCCCTCGCTGCTCAACCTTTCGTGGGGTTACTGAACAATGAAATTTCACATCGAAACCTATTAATGTAGCGTAAACACTTGGCTGCCAGGTTGTACAGAACTTTGTTGGCTATGGTGGATGAGCGTTTCTCACAGAAAGTCGTGCCACGCTGCTGAGCTGATTACGATGTTTTCACTGTCTTTTACTGCGGCCCTGAAGGAAATTAGTTTATCAGATAATTTTTTTACCTGTTATTTAGACTCCGACTGTGTCACGTCCATGCCCACAACTCAGTCGACAGCACCTGACTCCGGTCCAGCACCAAACTCCCTACCCTTTAAAAGACACTCCGTAGCTCCCATACCTTTGCGGAATCTCATCAGAGACAACCGCCCTTCCTCGCGACGCTTCGTTCACAAGCATCGCTAACTCTCAGTTAACGTCCTCCGGTTTTTGACCCTTCGCTTCGCTTCCCGACCACGTCCACGTCTCGTCCTCGTTCCTGTCCTGTTCGCAACTTGACCGACCCTTCGCTAAGTCCCCCGACCTCGCTCATGGATCTTCGCCCTGACCCTGACCGCCAATGACCGACCTCCGTCTGTCCCCGACACCGAGAACTTGCCTTATCCCTCCACTCCGGACGGACGACACTGCACTTGGGTCCAGCCGTCCCGGCTCCCTTTATTTCGCGTGACAGACTGCTGTGTGTGAAAAGGTGGCCTTCACTGTTTTTCTGGACTTTGGGACTTCATTCTGTCTTTTTCAGACAATCATGGCTTTAAATTGGGAAAAGAATTAATCACCTACTGGCTTCAGGCTCAGTTTCTCACGTCTATTTAATATTTTGTACATGATACTAAACCTCAGAGGAGGGTGGGTGTTTCACTAAACAAAGTTTGTGTGGTTTTGGCTGTCTGTCAGACTCCCCAGTTGTCCATCAGCCTCTTAGTTGTTTCAAGTAAAACACATTCATTTACTTGCCATTTTTTCCCTCCTTGGACTGAGACCCTCTTGAATATGAATGAAATGAATAAAATGAGCACACCACTCACACGTATACATTGATCGTTGTACACAAAGAAAAAATGAAAGCACCAAGCCTTATTTCATTTCGGTTTTTACTTTTCCCTTTTTATCCTTCTGAAAATACAACATTGTGAATGCAGCCGACAACCTAGCCCAGACATTGTGTGGTGATATGAATGCAGAGACACCACTGCCGAATTCTTCAGCTTCCAACAACGAGGCTCTGAATAAATCGCCTGGATAATGCATCCGGTCATTTCCAGTATTTTTTTTAATCGATAGCTGCTTTCCTTTGAAGTCAGTCATAATTTGCCTTGGAAACGAACAGTGATGTCATGTCTTTCTGTTTTCGAGCTCAAGCACCAAATTCTTCACTGCTTTTTTGCATGTGCTGATACTGCTTGTTGTCAAGTTTCTCTATTCAATCTTTTGAAAGTTTGGAAGGAAATCACTTGGGCTGGTTGTAGTGCACATATTCATGTGGCAAGTGTCATTGTGCCAGCAATGGTCATCGGATAGGATTTCTAGCACATTCCAGCACACCTGATTCCAGTCAATTAATGATTCCATCTACAAGCGTAGGCTTTAGAAACGAAAGTCATGGGTCTTCAGGTTATCGATTCTTACACAGCATGTACTCTTGTGATTGCTTGTTTGCATCGCTGTCTTGCATTAACTACTCCTGAGTTCCTGTTTCCAGTGCCTGATCTCTCTGTGTCCCTAAGTTCTCCACCCACTGCATCTTTCAAGCCTCCAAGTCTCCATGTTCCCCAAGCCCTCCATTCACCATGCTTTCCAAGTTTCTTTCTTCCTTTCTTTCAAGTTTCCTCCGCAACCCAACCCCAAATTTACAACTAGCACCTTCAGCACTTTGCACAAGTAAAATGGATTAGATACTCTGCACTGGCATTCGCAGTCATCCGTGTCTTGAAGTGTTGCTGATGCTGCAAGAACATTGTTATACATTTTTTAACAAAGGTTCACATTTTGGGAGTAACTTTGGAAGTTCAACAGATGTCAACAGGGTCTATGGATCTGAATGTGGCTGCTGGCCAAGTGGTTCATCATTTCGCAATAAGGACCTAACATTGACTGGCCCAAGTGAAGACTCACAGCAGCCAAATAGTTTGGTAGAAGAGACCGAATGCTTAGGATGTACACCACATGGCTGTGCACTATCTGCTACTGGTTTCTGCCTTGACATGGGCCCTTAAGAATCGTAGTTTGAAAAAAGAGGAGACAAAGTATTTGTGTGCACTGATGCTGCTCGCCCAGCTCTGCACCACAGATACCCAACAACTGGGCACCCGGTCCGGCCACCATGACTACTCTGACATTGAATGACTCCCAACAATGCCGCCACTATGCCAACAGTTTGGGGTGCGTGTTGCCTAGGCAACACGACTATTCTGCTTGTTTTATCCCATGCAAGCTGTAACCATGTGATATGAGTAAATTTTTCCATTCTGAGTGATGTGGCATAAAATGGGCAGAATAATGTTTTCTGTACATGAAGTAGCACATTTGTGTTTTTTGATTCAAAGCACGTTTCCCAAAGCCAGGATATGATTATTTTTGATGGAAAATTTTTCTATTCTGAATGAAAAGTCATGCTAGTGTCACATCCAGAAGTGATGAACATGTACAGGAATGTCTGTTTTGTTCTTATGTTTCTGCCTAGTGGAAGCCAAGCAACCCATGCCAAGGCTTCAAAAGCAAAATTGTGCCCAAAGTTTTACTTGAATATGTGTGAAGTGAACTCGTCTGAGATCAGCAGCCCACTTCACTGGCTCAGAACGTGCAACCAGCACATAAACTTGTATTTCTGGTGTTAGGTGGCTTTGCGATTTCCTATGAGAGGAACCATGAGGGCCAAAGCTAAGTGTTTCTCATGAAGATGTGTACCATATTTTTGGCTTCCTGTTAATGCTTTTCTCACTCTGATTTGGTTGTTTGTTGCAGTGATATTGCTAAAAGGGAACAGCAAGTCATAAAAGAGGCTGACCAGTGCTATTGGTCCTCGGATTTAGGCCCATGGGACAGGCGTGGTTACCTGGAATGCATTACAGACCCCGGTTTCACAGGGGTTGGTTCTCTTACTTCAACGGTGCCAACGAGGTCATGGGTTTGTAATGAAGGCTGAATTCTGGAATGAACGATAAACTTCTGTATTTGACATTTATTGCCTGATGACATAATGCAGCTGTGACGTAATGAAGATCTGATGCCTTATCTGTCTACGGTGAATTATTTCTTTGATGGCAACAACAGCACCACAGCAGAAGGAGCCAACAGTTGTATATCACATACCATTTCCATTTATCAGCGGCCTGACACAACAGGAGTAGGATGGGACTGTGCTACAAATCACAAAAGGATTAGTTCAGGAAAAAGGGACACGTGTTATGTAAGCCACGCTAGATTCAAAAGCCATTCCTCATCTTCCTTTACTTTTTCTCCTATTTCATTGCCAGTGGGAAGGCAGAAAAATTTTAGCGTACTCCAAAGCTCTATGTATGGAAGCTCTGATAGGAATGTATACTTTGTAGACTGGTGTCACTGTTTTTTTAATGCAAGCTCACTTACAATTCTTACAATAGAATTCTGGTAGACCCTCATACTGGATCTGGAGTGTGAAGGCTTTTCAGTCGACCCCACTGGGTCAAAAGAGCCTGTCTTGGTCCAAAGAAGCAGGGGAGGCCTGCAATAGATGGAGTGTGAAGGCTTTTCAGTCCAGGATCAAAGGCTGCAGCAGACTGTGAGGAACTGATGTTCCTTCAGCAGGGCTAGAAACCTGGGTGCTCTCATCTGACAGAAACTGCGGACCATCCTCCCTTTCCTTTTTCACGCTCTCTGTCATGGAGAATTTGTGTTTAGTTTCCTCTGATTTTCACTTCTGCCGTCTGTCACAGAAATTTTCCTGACGCGTGCATTGCACTGGCGAAACATGCTGCCTTACATTACATCTAGCTGCTGAAGAACTGGAAAGTTGCTTGAGTGAGCTCTAGAAAGACTTTACGTCTTGTAGCATTATGAGGAGAAATGTGTGTTTTGGGGAAAAAGAAAACAACCAGGAATATTGATTAGTATTTGTACTAACAAATAGAATGAATATTATACTTTTGTGACAGAGCGATTAAAGCCAGACTAAAAACCCATTTCCATTTCTTTAATCTGGTGTTTCAGTACCTGATCCCAACATACTGTCACACCCCTGGGAACGAGCAAAGCAGAGACACCTGCGCCCACTCAAGAAGACCAGGGATAAAAGAGGTTCCGCGTCCACCATCCCGGGCACGGATTCTTGCAATTGCGCTGTGCCTTTGCAGTTTCAGCGTCTCTCCTCAGCATCTGTTCCTTGCCTGCCCTTGTGTCTTGACCCTGACTCGACCACCGAGTTTTGGATTGCCTGTATTGCCACGTTCGTCCCTGGATTGACCCACGCCTGTTCTTGACTCTGACCTTGCCTTGTCCCTTGAACCTGTCTTACGAGATTAAAGTCCAACCCGCAATTGGGTCCACAAACTTACGTGCATCCAGTCCTCGTCCCTGACACATACGTACTCATGAGCAGTTTTCTTTTTTTTTTTTTTTTTTAAATCCCTGAGGAGTCTTGGTGCACGGGGTGCAGTGGCGCAGCAGGCTTGGCTGGGTCCTGCTCTCTGGTAGATATGGGGTTTGAGTCCTGCTTGGGGTGCCTCACGACGGACTGGCATCCCCTCCTGGGCGTGTCCCTTCAACCTTGTGCCCTGTGTTGCCGGGTTAAGCTCCAGTTGGCCGCGACCCCGCCTGGGACAAGCGGTTGTAGACACGTGTGTGTGTGTGTGTGTGTGTGTGTGTGTGTGTGTGAGTCTTGGTGCTACCAGAACACCAGCCCCCACTCAGACCCTCAGTGACACTAGTGTAGTGCTGTCCTCCAGACTGGGGACCTGTTTCGAGCCATCAACAGCTGCCTGCAACAAGCATGTGGTCCTGCACAGAGAAACTGATAGCTGCTTACCTTCACTGCACAGACTCGATCATCTGCCTTCCCTTTTACTGACTATATACAGTAGTCTCTATGGGACTATATCTACAGTGACAGCTGCTAGCATTATAGTTTGAGCTGCTGCCTTTGGACCTGAAAGTTGTAATTTCAAATCCAGCTTACTACTGTAATACCCTTGAGCTAAAGTATTTGCCCTAAAACTGCTCCATAGTATTTCCCAGCTCTAGAAATGGGTACATAATTTTTGGAGCTAGTTTGGAAAAGAGTGTCAGATAGATTAGTAAATGCAAATCTCTCTCTGATAGACTGGTAGATCCTTTGCTCTAGACTTACACACACACACACACACACTTATCCTTGTCCCTGTCACCATAGTAGAATTCCCAAGAGGGGTGGGCTGCCACTGGTGCTTTAACCGCAGAGGTCTTGTTTTCTCCTATTCTTAGCAGTGGATGTTTTTTGTTTTCCTTTCCTCGGCTGCCAGCTGGTTTATCCTATAGTTAGCTCTAACTTCTGGTACTCTGCTCTTTGTTGCCTTGTATCTTTGTATTGTATTTTGTGTTGTATCCTGAACTTTGTTCAGCCTTGTTTCACCTTGGTGAGAAGAGTGATTTATAAAAATAAACATAATTGAATTGAACCGTTACATGGAGTTTCGTATTCCTCTTGGAATGCTTTCAGTAGACAGCAGCGTGAATCGCTGAAAATAGTGAGGGACTGGTGAGTTGCTGCCTAAAGGGAGCGCTGACCTAACGGGACACTGTGAAAACCATAGCGATGCAATCTTCTCATTTTGCGTGTCCTGTTGTCATCAGCTAGCCGTCATGGTATGGGTCAGCGTTCCTGCCCTTTTATTTCATAATGTGATTTGAAGAGAAGAGAAATATTTTGGGTCCAGCTGGTATGCCAGCTCATCTGGAAAATTCAGTGCCCTTTTATATGGTCTTCATTTAGAAATATTTTGCAGGAGCTGTAGGATGTTTACAACTTGAAATTCGTTTTTGAAAGAATGTTATTTGGTGTGGTGGGGGGTCCTATGGATGTTGCTGCGCCAGGGTGAAACATCAGCTCATTTATTTGTTTTTTTCCTTGAGCAGCTGGATGTTTTGAAGTAATTATGGCCACTTGGGTTTTTACTGATTTATGGTCCCATCTTTTGAAGAAGCGGATGAAAACATATGGCTCAGTGGTGTCCTGCGGGAAAGTGAAAGGTATTGGAGGGAACCAGCCATGCTGAAATAAAATAAAAGGTAAAACACTGACTGGGGTTAGCCCAGGACGAAAGCAGCTGGAAACTTGTGCACACTTGGCTTTTCTTAAGACACCACACTACAAGAAGGCTTTTGCTCATCTGGTAAAAAATTAAACTAAAGTTATTCTTTGTTAGGAATTTTTCTATGATTTTCCCAAATTGATACAGCATTTGCATAATGCTCTTCTGTAAAGTGACTTACAATTATTTACCCATTTACTCAGCTAGGTAATTTTACTTGAGCAGTATAGGGTAAATGCCTTCCTCAAAGGTACTAAAGCAGTATGTGAAATTCAAAACGATAACTTTGGACCCAACGGCAACAGCTGTGTTCTTCAACTACCAGTCTTCAACAGCTTTAGATGCTAGTGTCCCTTGATGCAGAATAAGACTTTTGAGACTGGTAGCATTTCACAGAAGGAAGTAATGGTGGCACAATGAAAAAATTCCCAGCTGTCTATGTTAGTAAAAAATTCTAAGTAGCTTACTATAGAAGTAGGGGCAGCCGCTAGCATAGCAGTAAGTGCTACTACCGTGGGGCCCAAAGCTTGCAGGTTCCATTCCCACCTCTGGCTGTAGTACCCTTGAGCAAGGTATTTACTCTAACTTGCTCCTGGGAAAAAGTACCCAGCTGTGTAAATGGGTAAATAACTCAAGTACCTTAACACTGTAAGTTGCTTTGGAGAGAAGTGTCAGCTAAATGCACAAACCTAGCATCAGCTGGTGTGGACAAAGACATGAGGCAAATAAATGTTAAGAATAAAATAATATTTGCATAGGGGGCACAGTGGTGCAGTGGGTTGGGCCGGGTCCTGCTCTCCAGTGGATCTGGGGTTCAAGTCCTGCTTGGGGTGCCTTCCGATGGACTGACGTCCCCTCCCCCTCCAGCCTTTCGCCCTGTGTTGCCGGGTTAGGCTCCGGCTCCCCGCAACCCCGTATGGGACAAGTGGTTTCAGATGATGTGTGTTTGGGTAATATTTGCATTTATATAGCAGACACTTTTCTCCAAAGCAACTTCTCTGTGTAGTGTTACTAACCCACACACCATATTCACCAAGGTGACTTACACTGCTAGATACACTACTTACACTGGGTCATTCATCCATGCATCAGTGGAACTCACTCCCTCTGTGTCACTCACACACTATGGGGAACCTGAACAGCATGTCATTGGACTCTGGGGGGAACATGCAAACTCCACAAAGGCTGAACAGGGATCGAACCCATGTCCGCTCACACAACCCAGGCGCTGTGAGATAGCAACGCTACTTGCTGTGCCACCGTGCCACCCAATAGCTGTATTATTGAGTATATGCCTTAGATAAAAGAAAAAAATCCGTGACATCTGGTGACAGTTACACTTCCTCTGAGTGTGACAAGTTTGTTATAACTTGCTCACCACCCTTTGGTCTTTTGCTGGAAGTCACTGTCGTGTTGAATGTTGCTGTGCTAACAAGTGGCCCAAATAACATTGCTGTTAAATCTCTCTGGAGTTCTGCATGGATTTCTGGAACAAATTATTAATGCACCGCAGCTAATTTCCCTGCCAATCAATTTTACAGCTGCCTTTCGGCTTGTGGTGCGATGAACGGATTAAAGGGCGCAAATTGGGCCCAATTAATTATGTCATTAATTATCTCATGAGCCACTTTGTCTGTCACCTTGGAATCACGGTAATTTATGTGGAATACTAGCATATTATGGTGTCTCCTGATAGTGAGAAAACACTAATCGTTCACTAGTGATGCCCTGAGGAGCTTCTTAGTCATCATGTTGTAAATATCAAGTGCCAGGTCTATAAACATACAGAGGGAGACATTAGTGTGATGAGCATAATGGAGTATTTTGGCTCTTCTCCTGCCATGTTGTTCTTGGGGCAGAGTCAACCCACGTGGAGATTCCAGTCAGAGGAGGAAAACAGCTTTTCTCTGATATACTGCAAGATCAGTGAACTGCTGTTTTATGTCTTTCATTCCGCACGCTGTTCTCCCATGGCACAAGTGGGGATGAGACGATTAAGGCTTGGTGGGCATTATAGTGCCGAGGCAACTTAATCCAGAAGCGCTCCATCCTCCAAGCTGTGCGCTTCAGGTCTGCTTTGCTGGGGTGAGCAGTTTAAAATTCAGCTTCTTCATTCCTTCAGTTGGGAAACGCCATATGGCAGTTTGACAGCAGATGTAAAAAAACAAGCCAGTTGTTAATACTTGTTCTGATCTGTTCGGTTTAACGGACCCCGATGAGACATCACATGTGTTAAGACAAATGAGTGTGACTGCTTCAGGTTACTTGATGTAGTCAGTGTTTCTCCAGCTTTGACATGTTTTTATCCACATGGCCTCAAAGTGACATTGCAATCCGGAATCTGTGGCGCTATGAAAAATTCCTTGACGGGATTTTGTCCTTTATTGAGGATCATGCCAAGTGGTGTCTGCAATTTGTTTTCTAATGGATTTGGCTGCATTTGGTGGAAAATGGCTATCGGCGGAGCAAGCTGATATTGAGTCGTTCTGCTTGAAGACGGGTTGGTGCTTTCAGAGGTCTTGATATACAACATTTCCATTTTTATGATTTTGTCAGCAATAACTTCTCTTAATGACTGATAGTCTTTTAAGGAGGGAAAAAAAAACACCTTTACATTCTTAGTTTTATGGCTTTATAGCAAGAACTTTGTCTTGTTTTGTCTTGGCAGTTTTAATCCTTACTAACCCACTACTTTAATTTTCGGGATATTTTAACTTGTACCCACACTACTATGTGAGCATTCCTGCTCTTGTAAACTAGTGATTTCTAGGGCTTTTCCAAACATGAAGGATCCACGAAGGGAAGATGCTCTGTGTGTATCAAATCAAGTGTTTATCATATGGGTTTGAGGCATTTTTAAACTGAGTGCATTTCAACATCATTGGGAAAAGCACTGTATTGTACAGGATTATTTCTCCCCAGCTGTCAGTATTAAGGTAGCGTAACGGATACTGCAGCAGAGCTGAAATCAGGTTCTGCTCTAAACTATATTTGTTTTTTTTTTTCAGTTTGATTTTTTTTTCTGCATCATGGCTGACATGCTCAACTCTTACAATAATGTTCCCCCATCGTATAATATATAATTCTTCAGTCTCAGTCTCCAGTCTCAACTTTTGTTTTGTAGTATGAACTAGGAATGGCATCAACTGGACACGGCGACACTTACCACTCAGAAGATTACCCCCTGGAGAGAGGTAATTCCAAAACAATGACCCTGTACCTTGATTTTCACTGCTCAAAAACTCATAGCAGCTCTGTGTTCTGAGCTCATAGTACATGATGCTACTGGAACAACTTGCCCCTTGCTTAACAGTAGAGTTAACCAGACAGGCCAGAAATAATGCTTTGGTGGGTGGTAGATAGATAATAAGATCGATAACAGAGTTAAATGCATATCATAGCGTGACCAGTAAAATGAGAAGAAAGAATACTGAGGTAGGGTCAGATGCGGTTGTTGCAACCTTAACAGTTACAGTAAATAGTCAAGAACCAGCCACACTCATGGACGTGTGAAATGCCTGTGTGCTGTTTCATTTGGCTTGCTTGACATCCTTTGAGCTACTGCCAGCGATCGAGAAACAGCTGGGAACTCTGTTGAGTATCACATTACCCATCATTTCTTCCTTACTGTAGTTCAACCCCCTAGTGCTTTCGTCCCCTGATGCTGTGTAACGTGCAGCCATTCATCACAATTATTAGCTCCTTGTAATGTTCTCCTACATCCTGCTCTGCTATGTGCTTCTCTATTTCTCGGGTGCCCCATTAGCAGTGCTCATCAAAGTCTGTTCAGAGGAAATGGCACTTACTGCAAGTCTGCTGTCTCTTATGCATTTTTCAGCGTATGATGTTTCTTATTTGTCGCATCGTTGCACAATGTTTCATCACGCTGTGACTGGGATCGTTTTGCAACTTTGTAGAAATGGAATTTACTGTGCAGTGCGACGTCCATCCATCAGCCTTGTGATTGCGTTCAAACCTGCACTTTTGGTGAAAACGGAGACTAGCCAACCTTTGGAAGTCCTTTTGGAAGTCCTTCATCACCTTTTTCATGTACTGGCTCCTTGAAAGGAACTCTGGTACTCTGGATAGATTTTGTTGTGTGTCATTTATTACCTAAAGCCACTTCGCAGTGGATTATCAAACTACTGCCACTTTGTCTATGAGCTGAAGCTGGAGCTCAGCTGGGTCATGGAGAAAGACAATAATGCCAAACATAACACCAAGTCAATATTAGAACAGCTAAAAAACACAGAAGTTATGGAATGGTCTGGTCAAAGATCTGACCTAAACTTGAATGGGATGTTGTGGCAACATCTGCAAAAAGAAAACCTTCAGATGGTGCAGAGCTAAAACAGTTCCACATGGAAAAGTGAGCCAGAATTCCCCCTCACTGATGTGAGACCCTGGTCAAATGGCTACTAGGAAGAGTTTAGGTGCAGTCATTGCAGGTAAATGTACTACAACCAGCTACTGACCTTGGGAACACCTGAGCTATCTGGAAATCTCTTAGATACACCAGCATTCTGGTGCCCTCAGAATGACCACTTGATGACCAACTGCTCACCACACCCATAACATCAGTCACCTGGACCTGGATCTCAATCACAGGTACAGTCTAGGCTGCATTTTGCTCCTGTATCTTACGTTCAATTTTAAACTTCATATCACGAATTGACATTTTTCTTAGAACTTTTTAAAAAAAACTTGTATGGAATAAATCATTTGTGTTATTCTCGTAAAGATGAGTAAAAATAGGCATGATGTTTTTCAGCTGAAGCCAGAGCCCAGTTAGCAACGCCTTTTGACGTGTTTTGTTTTGATGGCAGTGCAACGTAATTCCAGTTGGCTGTACTGTTTTTCTCCCCTCTGTATTAAGCTGTCTAATCTAAAGTCATCATTTACTAACAACTTCTTTCTTGTTGAGTACTGTTTTCCTATGATAAGACCTTACCGGCACCCGAAGCTGACTGAAGCTGATGACCGCCTGCCATGATGGACGAGACGTGCCTATGTGAACTGGGACATCAGCTTAACCCTCAGCTATTGTTTCTATTAGTTATATATCTCCTCTCTATTAATTGGATATCTCCATCTCTTTCCCTGCCCCAGTCAGTCTAACCCATAATGATGTCAGAATTAGATTTCCTTGCTGAGCTCAGCTTCACTTTGGATAGAAGAAGAGCGTTAACAGGCTTGGACATGCTCTCCCCGTGAGACCAGGGCAGAACTGGCGCTGGACTGATCTGACACTCCAGTAAATCCGTTCGCAAACCTGGGGGCTGCTGTCCCTCACCAGACACGTCCCCCGTGGACAGACCTGCTTGTCCTTGGGGTGAGACGGAGATCCTGCAGCTGTGGAATGCGGTACACTTTGCTGTGGGAGGCATTTCCCTTCTGATATCTCCAGTCTCAGCATGTTTAGTCCCACTGGGGTAGAAACTCTTCCCTTTTCTTTATTATTCCACATTTTGCTGCTCTCGTGCCCAGTGCAGCGTGTTCAGACTTCCTGAAAGCAAAAGCTAGAAGCAGAGGCTGATATTGTGCAAAAAACGTGACCCTGCGAGGGGGTTCTGCATAACTGGCCTGCACTGTTTTTTTTTTTGTCCTATACCTCTCTATGTGTGTAGAACACAGTGGTGGATTTTCCAAAGGGAGCACCTCAGCACTCAATACTGGATCGGTTTGATTTAATTCCTCACGATTCTCCAGTGAACACTGATGGAGCAGCAAGTCCTAAAATCATTTACAGGACCTTGTTCTTCTTCAAAAAAAAAACTTTTATCTG
Organism: Scleropages formosus; assembly: GCF_900964775.1. Taxonomy (NCBI): domain Eukaryota; kingdom Metazoa; phylum Chordata; class Actinopteri; order Osteoglossiformes; family Osteoglossidae; genus Scleropages; species Scleropages formosus. The sequence continues at coordinate 19,968,073 of NC_041807.1, forward strand.
TGCTTTGTATCTTTCTATGCTTATTTTTTTGGGTTTTTTTTCCCCCCCAAAAGCAAAGCAACCTGGATATTTCACCCATTCATACTGTTGTGCATTGTTACCAGACCAATTCAGGTGAAGCACCTCGCTCAAGGATGGTGCCCCACGGCCTTTACTGGTCTTTGCAATGGCTACCAGCTACAAGTGGGTTATCATTAACTGCTGTACTCCCTGTGACTTTTGTCATAGAATTCCAGAAATACAGGTTGGGGTGTCATGTGGTTTACTGTGAAATTTGGAATTTAACCGTTGGATTTGGGGAAATTAAAAAAAAAAACACCTACACTGTCCTGCCCACCGCATGTTAAACAGGTAATTAAATCTGCATAATGTTCAGAGCCACTGTTTATGCAAACGCTGAGTGGAACTCTCCAAGACAAACACCAATGCCTGAGAGCTGAATTCCATTTGTCCCCTTTCCTTTTCATTTCCAGGGTCCACTTATGTCCCTCATTTCGAATTCGCTGCTTAGGGGACGTGAATTAGCGCAACTGCCACCCTCACCTTTCGAATTCGCTGCTTAGGGGACGTGAATTAGCGCAACTGCCAACCGCAGTACAACTTCCATCCTACAGGAGGCGCTACAGACAGTAAGGGTGAAGGTCCGATGTGCGGTACCACATTCAGTCCTGAGTGGAACCGTGTCTGTGTCCTTCTCCTGCAAAAAACGTACACAGCGTGTGTATAGAATTAGTGCAGTGCACTTTAATTTGAGTTTGGACCCAGCTGGTTTACTTTAAATGAGGTCATGTTGTGGTGTTTTTGAGCCCGATTGTGGTCAAGGGAACACATGCTCTCTGCAGAATGTTACTCCATCGCCAATCACAGCGTGTTCTGCTAGAATGCATGCAGCTTAAGTCAGTAGCACTGCAGTTTGTTGAACTGATCTCTAAATCAGTTGTTTATTAGTACAGAATAACCTATACACTATAGTAATGGGGTTTTTCCTTCTCATGCTTGCTGGTGGATGAAGACCAGCGTTTTTTTTGTACTGTACAAAATATAGGTCCTTTGCTTTTAATTTCTTTAAACAAAAAGACTTAAGTTAAATCAAAATACAGCTCATTTGTACAATCAATAAGCTAAACTGACAGGAAGAGAAATGGAATATGAGCAAAATAAAATGCAGTGTAGAACAATCAAACCCAGTACAGTAGGACAGTACAACAGACTAAAATAAAAAGGTACTGATCTGTCTTAAAACTCAAATACCTACCCACAATATGTAATTTATACATATATTATATTCCATACAATAATTTATAATTAATGGGGGGTGCGGTGGCGCAGTGGGCTGGACCGGGTGCTGCTCTCAGGTGGGTCTGGGGTTCGAGTCCCGCTTGGGGTGCCTTGCGATGGACTGGCGTCCCGTCCTGGATGTGTCCCCTCCAGCCCTACGCCCTGAGTTGCCAGGTTAGGCTCTGGTTCCCTGCGACCCCATATGGGACAAGCGGTTCAGAAAGTGAGTGTGTGTGAAATTTATAATTATTTACCATAAAAAACAAATATAACAGGCTTTGTTTATAAAACGAACGACTTACATAAATGACTTACATTAACAGAGCAAAGTACACACGGCATTTCATACCAACAAATGGAGTGTGCCCGTCTTCCAGAACACTGTCTGCATGTGACTGTTTCATAGAGTTGATGTGCGCACTCTTAAAGGGTCAGAGCCCTGAATCAGCCGTAGCAGCACCTCCTTTCAACCAGGAACATTCTTTCTTGCAACATGGACAATTCAGAGCCACCAGTTCACATGAAGCACACATCTTTGAAATGTGAGAGGAAACCAGAGCACCAAGTGGAAAGTCGTGTGAACTCCAACCAGACTGGACAGCGACTGAGGCCATGACCTTTGCACCACGCAGGCACTAAGACACAGCAACACTTCTCACTATACCACCCCAGCTCCTCATACATAGCCCCAAAAACCTGTGTGAGAGACGGGTGGCGTAGCGAATAGCGTTGCTCACTCAGTGGGGCAGTCTGAAAGTTGAACATCCTAGCTCATTTCCTGCATTGAAAGTTCAGTTATTTCTTTCAGGAAAACCCATGATTCAGATTTCTACTCGTGTGTGTTTTTTTCCAGCGTAGACGTCAGCCACCCCAGAGAGGTGCTGAGAGCAGCCTGGTGTCGGTGTACATTAGCTCTCCTGGGTGTCTGAATCAGCATTTAGCCCTTGAGGGGCAAGCCACGGCTACATGTGAACCGCTAAACACGACGTCTCGCACGTAAGTCAACATATTATGCCCTTGCCGTTTGCTGGACTTAATAAGACGCTGTCAGGCTTGATTTATAATCTTACTAAAAGCCACAAGTGCTCCAATTAATCTTGATTAGGCCTCTAATCTAAATGGTACTTAGACCCGACACATTTTGGGTAGCGAACGGCGCAAAGCCAGTTTACCGTGAGTTCCGTGTTCACTTCATCTCTACTTCCCTCCGTCAAATTTCCACAGTCGTATCATTTTATTTTTCCACTGCATGTTCAATAGGCGAGTAGAGTAATAGGTAGTGGAAAGAAAGGATTCCAGTTAAGAACTACTGGCCTGAAAGGCCAAAACGGCGTGTTGCTCATGTTGTGCACGTCGGGTAACGCGAGGTCTGTTTCCTCTTAAACTGTTATCTCTTGCATCACGTGCATACAAAATCTGCAGACGCTATCGATGCTGTAATCTTTCTGAGCTCTATTTCAGTAATATATGGTATATTTGCATTTTTTAAAAAACATTTCCTCTTTGAGACTAGACACCAACTGAACCGAGGCCTAAAAATGGAAATTTTTCAGACAAGTTGAGGCGGTGAACAATGCTCTTCTGCTTGGACTGTGGGCTTATGTTCCAGCTTCACACTCACACAGGCTGGCAGAAGCTGCTCGCCCCAAGCGGGGTCGCGGCGAGTCGGAGCCTAACCCGGCCACGCAGAGCAGAAGGCCGGAGGGGGAGGGGACACACCCAGGACAGGACGCCAGTCCATCGCAAGGCACCCCAAGCGGGACTCAAACCCAGACCCACCAGAGAACGGGATGCAGCCAAACCCACTGTGCTACCGTGCCCTCCTCGGTCCAGCTTCAGCTCATGCAAAATCTTTAGCATTCGCCATCGTTTCACGTGCACTATTCGTTACCATCATCATCACCATCTCCATCATTATCCTCATCATCATCACCACCATGAGCGCCACTTCGTACTAACAGGTCAATAATAAGTTCACAGTAAGCTATCTGCGCAGAGCAGAAATGCTGCTTCGCTCGCACACACACTCGTGTATTGCGACCGCGCCTTGGATCTGTAAAACAAGCGGTGTGTGACACTTAGACGCTTTGCAGATTGCCGAGGACCCGGCTCTGCTCCGATCGCCCTCTCCCACCCGACCGCGGTGCCCGGGACTCGGGAAGCGGCCATAATCGGCTCCTGATAAAAGAGCTTTCAAGCCCGGATTCCTGAAGGGTTAGACACGACCGCTTATCTGTGCGCTGACGCAAGAGAGCGAGTATTTTTCTACGTAGACGCGAGGAATAACACGGTTTTGTTGGATTTCCTGGAGTGCGGATTAGATCGGGGGCCGATGGGAATGCCTGGGACCCGACAAGTCTCTGGCCCGTCGTGGCAGAGCGCGACGAAGCCCGCGCCCTGGGGAGGCCTCCTGCCACCGGGCACGTCGGGAAACGTGTCCCCCGTGCCTAGACGAAGAGGAGCGGGAAGCGACGAGCCGGGCCCTCGGCTCATCTTGCACTTAGGCTGCGCTACTGCAGCAGACAACGCCCCCGGAGCATCTCCTAATTTCCCTGTTCATTTACATAAAGGATTGAAAGATACAACAGCCTTTTAACGTGAAAGTTTGTAATGCAGCGAGTGGGGACAAAGAGACTGCAGATATTTACTTGAAACTAACCGTTTCTCCTTGAACCGACTGGCGGATATACACGTAATTCAAAAAATGATCAAATTGGTAATCATCATAATCCCTATCATCATCAAGTTTTTGCTGCTAAGTACAGTAAAAATCAGAATTTAGAGAGAAAGCTACAACTCTTAATCACGACAAATAACTTACTGTAATAAATAAAACTAATAAATATTCATCAGTATAAGTTAATATAAATAATGAAAAATAAGCGTTGATGTAAATGTAACTTACACATTTTGTAAATAGTTCTGTTTACTTTAGCTTAACCTGCCTAATAATGTTCACCAACAGTATTACAGTCACCGCAGCGCTGGCAGAAGCTCTTATGCTGCTCAGTTCGCTCCTGAAGCTGCCCTGGATTTCAGGCGCCCCAGTGGAAATTTTTAAATTTTGAAGAGTCTGTATTCCAGCGGTTCAATTATTCATGACTCTCGTCAAAGCACGAATAACACTCGCATAATGAAAAGCGCTCGGAAAGGGTGCGGCGCCGCGTATTCCAAGCATTGCTCGGCGGCGATCTTCCGAAAAACTTGCCGCTCCCGCTGAAGAACACCGCAGAGGGTGCGAGACCACTTCTTGGGTCTTGGTCTCACGTGCGATGAAAAGTATGATTTATTGATGACACGTATGGTCTGAAGAAGGTTCATTGTGAAGTAAGGAAGGAAGGAATCTGGCAGGAATTTGAAGTTCTCGTGTGAAAGTGTGACTAGAAGAAGTCAGTAGGTACATCTACATGTACGGAGTGTAGTATAAATACTGCGTAACACGCGGTAAAATGGGAACGGCTTCGGGCGTTTACGCTTTAAATACGCATGGATGCGTTTGTGTGTGTTGCACCCTATAGTGGAGGGGAGAATACGACACACACACACACACAGAGCATCCGTCAACAGTTCATCAGTAATGCAGACCTGTTGTGTTACCAACCGTGCAATTCATGGAATGAAAGACATGGAATTTAGTCCACCAGGAGGTCCTTGCTGCACAACAATAGACGGCAGAAAGGTCCTTCACCATGCAGCCTGTTCTAAGCGCCAACGTCAGTGTTGCTCAACGCTGCGCTCGCACCCCGGAGGGAATATGGTGGCAGTCTGCGTGTGAATGCACGTGTTTTTCATAACGCCTATGTGTTTCGCACATCCCCCGTTAGTGAGCGCGTACATGACTCGATGCATTCGCGCGTAACTCATCCAGCTCCTTCGGTAAGACGTTTCTAAACGCGCGGTACGTGCTCAGTCCATCCGGGCTCATCGCCACGGTCCAAAGTCCCCTCCGAGACTGATATGACCCCGGCGACCCTGTAGCTTCAAGTCATTCGAGGTTGCAGCAAAAAAAAAAACCCAGGAAATAGCAATCTTGCGCTCCACTAAGGCATAAACAAGCCAGGAATCTTATGGAAACAATTAGGAAGAGGCTGACAGTGTGTTAAAGAGCGCTATGAGACAAAGGACTGAGAACAGAACACAGACCCCCCCCCCACCACCACCACCTCCTCCCGTGTGCCTCCCTACTCCCCGAATCAGGCATCTGATACAGCTCGCAGCCCCTCAGGGCAGCTGGCCTGCTGCTGTCGTCCTTGACACGCGTTCAAAGTCCTCGACGTTTCAAAAAAGCTCATATTGAGCTTTTGCACTTCAGGTACATCGTTCCCCCCCGCGAGACGCGTGACGTGCCTCGCACCGCACTGAAGCAGCAGCGTCTGATTTTATTTTATTCCATTTTGTGTTGGTAGAAGTGTCATTTCCTTTTTTCATCTTTTTTTGTAAGATATCTTCTACTTTGGAGGGGGAGGAGTAGTCCTTAGCACTAAGTAGTTTTACAGAAGGAATTTTCACATATTTTTTGGAAGGCAGAATCTGCAACATGTACCACATGCTTCTCAGAAGGGGGGGGGCGCAGTGGGTTAAACGGGGTCCTGCTCTCCGGTGGGTGTGGGGTTCGACTCCCGCTTGGGGTGCCTTGCGGACTGGCATCCCGTCCTGGGTGTCCCCTCCCCCTCCGACCCTACGCCCTGTGTTGCCGGGTGGGCTCCGGTTCCCCGTGACCCCGTATAGGAGAACCGGTTCAGGCAATGTACTACTCAGAAGGGAAACTTGGAAAGTGTTTTAGTTACCAGTTTTCAGAGTTAAATAACACACCGCCCTGTGCTGTTTTTTTTTTTTTTATCTTGTGTCCGTCACCGAAATGATGAACGTGTTTTGAAAGAGCCTAAAGGCCTAAACGCTTCGACTCGCAGGCACGATTTATAGCGGTTTTTCCCTTTACAAATCCATACGATTCCCAAGACGGCCCATGGATTTAATTTTATCCGACTGCAGTTTTATTCGGGGGGAATTTGTCAAAAACAAGGCTAGTATTTTACGATTTCTGGAAACTGAAGTATACAACGTAATTAGCTCGTTAATATGCTGTTATGTTTGCTGCAACAGCGGACACTGTGTTGCGCAACCAGTTACAACTAAAATGAAAGTCTGAATTCACACACTGTGGGCTGTTTGCTAAAAAAGAAAAAAAAAAAAGGAATCCACCCAAAACAGATAATAGATCACCTGAGCAACGTTTAGCAATCAGAAAAAAAGATGAAGCTATTTTGGGCACAAATTGAGCATGATGGAATTTTATTGCTCCATAGAATATTTCCTATCCCGACATTGAGAAATTAAACACACAACACACACACACTTGCACAAGAAGGCAAAAGGAAGCTGTTTGGAGCAAATAGTGGATTGTGCGAGGATTTCTGCAGAGGATGCCAAAGACACACAAATAGGAAAAGGTCATATTCTCGGTCGCTTCTTCAGGTTACCACGCTTACGCTCCCATTGTGAAGTTTGCAAGTGAAGCGCTTGATACGCACCAGTTTGCCATCGTTTTGTAGTCCAGAGCGCTGCTGTTTGCTACGGGAAATAGTGTTAAACTGCCATTCCAGATCGTGACTTGAGCCTCATTCGACAATTCCCCTCGGTTTTTTTCCTTCCGTGTAAACAAATGACTTACAAATTTTGCTGCAGGGGGCAAATATGTGGGCAGCAGGTAAAGTGGTTAAGAACCTGAACAGCTTCCAGTTCAAATCCAACGAGAGAGATAAAGAGCAAATAGTATAGCAACTATGCAGGACCTTTTTACTTATGTATATACGTATATGTATATATATATATATATATATATATTATATAAAAATCTTTGTCTTTTTTTGTTGGTTTCTATTTTTTTCATTACTTCCAGCTGGGTTGGGATGGGCGAAAGGAGTGTTTAAAGAATATAATTACAGCGTATGCTTGTTAATTGAAAACTGCTCATAATACAACTAAATAAAAAAAAAATGTAATGTCAAACCAAGAAGAGGCTTTACTGTGCCCTCTTGACGCACTATAGTTAATCCGGTAATGTCCAACTTCATGGACGGCTGCAGTTCGTGCTGCATTGGCTAAAACATAACAGAAAAATACTTCATAAGCAAGCGCTGATTTGTCATATACTTGCAGCAATCAAAGAAATGATCGCGAAACATGCTGTACGTGCATAACGAATGACTTGGAGCCATTTTGGTGCTTCGCTGCGTTTTCAGTCGGTTGCGTCCTTGAAATATGGAAGGTAAAATGTGTTTTAAACAGACTATTAAAACAAGCAGGACGTCATACATCTGTATGAAACAGCAAGTACGGCGCTGAGAAGCTCCACTTCTGGTTACTTTTATTGTCATGTGTACGCAGCACCGTGAAATTCTTACTGCATGTGTCCCGCAGACTGATAAGCAATAATAAGCGAGTTTACATACTATCAAGCAACATATATGAGAAACAGCCATCAGGTCTCTTCACACAAGCTCAGTTGTGAAATCAGGAATGGATGCTCTCAGTCGAATACAAAGACTTGCTCACAGTAGTAGATACTTTAGGGTTACAGCTGCTGCCTTGAATCTGAAAGTCAGTGGTCTGACCCCCACCTCCAGCTGTAGTACCCTTGAGCAAGGTACTTTACCCTAAATTGCTCCACTAAAATACCCAGCTGTATAAATGGCTAAATAACTGTAGTTTCCTTTGGAGAAAAGCAATAGCACTTGGTTTAACATTGTAAGTGACTTTGGAGAAAGTGTCAGATAAATATGAACTGCTGGACAGGTACAGGTGTAAGGGGAGGTGGGGTAGCTCTTGAGCTGTAGCTGGGAACAAAGTGGTGAAATAACCATGGCCACAGTACTTCCTAGATTTCGATGAGGCTTGATGGAGGATCAGGCTGCCGGGGGTCACCGTCGGGTCTCAAAACACCCTGTGGGGGAAACGAGTTCGGAGCAAGACGTCTTCAGATCACACTCTTCCTCGGACGATGGTTCTCAGCAGGTTAATCCTACATTTGAGACAGAATCCCGGAAAACAACGGCTTGAACGACAGGAGGAGGGGCGGAGAAGAATCCTCTGCGGTCGGTTTTTAAATGCGCAGGACGAGGAGAATGTGCGTGTCACTTCGTAGAAGCACTCCGCCGTCGAAGCTGTGCGCTTGGTGAAAGATGTAATGAATTCCTGGAACCAAATGGGGCGTCACGTTTTCTTTTTCTTAACAGAAGTTGGCACTTTGTGCGTCCATTGATGATCTGGATGTACACTACATCCCCATACTGTGAATGGCTCCGCAAGTGTTTAGTTTACAGCTTTGGGGCTTTTAACACGGACGGCGAGCGTCAGCTGTTTGAGGTTTTAACGGTACCGTTGGTTTACTTAAGCCTCATCTTTTTCCTGTGCGAAGTGACGTCAAGTGGCTTTCGGGAAGACTAAATTAGGCTTTTTGTGTACATCACAGCCTGTCCTGTTTTCACACTGTATTCCCTGGATATATTTAGGAAACTCTGTCTCCAAAGGGAACGTGGGCAGGAGAGTCGTCGTTCTTCTTTATGCAAGAGCGCTTTTTCTTCCCTTAAAAGTCATTGTTTAAAATGTCGCAGCGTAGGTGTTTTCCCATAAAACGTTATTGATAGAACTGCAGGACAAGGAGACAGGGTTCCAGAAGTGTACGCTATAAATGATCCCTTCAGGCTGCCCTTGTGGCCGGAGGCCCCATCATGAACGTCGCTGTCGCCCTGGCAACGGTCCCATGTGACAGCACCGCGTTTGTGGTGGCAACTCGAATAAACGGAGGAGGCGGGGAGGGATATGCCCATCTTAAAGCTTTTCTTCCAAACAAAAGTTACATGACAGAGCCATAGAACGGGATGCGAAAATGGGCCCGTCTCGATTTTAGACAGGCCGACCTGGACCCCGACATTTGGGGGCATGCCACATGAGGTACTTTCAGCCTTTAAGAGCATGACGTGCTAGTGAGGAGGTAACAGGTGAGGTGGAGAGATCCTTTGTTCTCTGCAGATTTAAATCCGAGGTCATATTTTGCAGGATTACTATATTCCTGATGTCCTGAGCAGGATACATCAATGCATTGTCCCAGTGGGGTTGCGGCGAGCCGGAGCCTAACCCAGCAAAACAGGGCATAAGGCTGGAGGGGGAGGGGACACACCCAGGACGGACGCCAGTCCATCACAAGGCACCCGAAGCAGGATTTAACCCCAACCCACCGAAAAGACAAGCACAGGCCAAACCCACTGCGCCCACTGCACCACTGGGTCCCCTCTTGCCCGTAACTGCTTTTCTCTTTTCGGCTCACCATGGTCTGCAGCTTATCCCCAAAACCATGGATGGGATGGTATGAGATGGCAAGTGCACTGTAGGACAGTCACACATACTCATTCAGTCAGACCACGTAACAGGCAATTTAGAGTCAACAGTTCATTCTGAAACAAATGTTCTTGAAGTGTGAGAGGAAACCAGAGCACGCAAAGGGAACACAGGTGAGAACATGGAAGATTGAGCTGGATTTAAAATCAAGGAGAGGAGTCCCCGCCGCCTCACTGTGCACGCGTGTTAAATGGCATAGCTCCAGCAGAACATCTGGCTCTATAATCTTGTATATTTACATTAATTCATTTATCGGACACTTTCTTAAGTAATTAAAAATGTTAAGCAGTTTACAGTTATTTACCCATTGGTAAATCTTACCAAGTTGGTAGATTTGAAAGATTTGGAACATTTCGAGAAAGGTCCACAGTGACCCATGGAGTGCAGGAGGAAGTGCGGACGTTTGCGAACAGGCTGCAAAACCAATGGAAACTAAACCATGTTTTTGAGCTGCAGCTTTCCTTTGGTTGAATTTGCATGTATGATTTAAAAAAAAAAAAAATCCTAACAGTGGCAAAACAAAGCGGGACCTTTATGTAAATTCCCCGGTGCTGTTGATGGTCCCTTGTTCCTGTCCGCCACTGAGCCCCGGGGAGATAAGAGGTCAGAAGAGGTCAAATGATCCAGACCCCGGGCTCATCTCCAGATGCAAAAAAGAGGTAAATCATCTTCTTGGTGAAAACAGCTGGAACAAAGTCATGACGTGTGACACCGTCCTGCTGGCGGATTCCTCCTCCTTGGGCAGAGCGCTCTCTCACAGTGTTCACATTCATTGCCCCCCAACGCCCCTGTGTCATTGGGCGGGACCTCCAGACGGCCGCAGGGTCTTCAGCGCCTCGCCGATCGCCGGCCCCCCTTCCAGAAGCCTCGGACGGGGATCGCAGCGAGACGGCATTTGTTTTCTTTGGCCCAACGAAGAGTCTGTCGCACACCTCCTTGCTCACCCCACAACCGCACGTTCCCTATTTCTACGGTTTTGGGAAAGACAAAGTTGGAGAGGGAGGGCAAGAGAGATAGATTAGACTCTTTGCCTGCCAACCCACTGAATGAGGGAATCTTTACCTGTCTGAGAGAATGAAATTCAGTTTAATTCTAAGTATTTTATAAGCCACTCACCAGACTGACCTAGAGCGCTGAGCAAAGTTAGTGGAGCTGATACAGTGTTACAGAGTGTGATAAACACCAGTTTCATGTATAATTTGGAGACATAACAGATGTAATTAACAACACAGTAAACTAGCTGGTAGCCGGAAGAGAGGAAACAAAAAAACTCCCAACTACAAGGATAAAAATAATCCTCCAATTACCAGTGGGCATTTTAACATGAAAAGCAGGTTGTCTCCAGTGTTTTCCGCATACCGGGCACCTGCACTGCGTGCTGGGATGCGGGTTTGATCTCTAGGTGGAGTTTGCATGTTCTCCCTGTGTTTGTTTCCTCCAAGCGCTCAGCTTTTCTTCCACAATCCAGTATTTATACTATCACCCTTCACACACACACACACCTTCTGAAACCGCTTGTCTCAAGCAGGGTCGCGGCCAAACCAGAGCCTAACCCGGCAACGGAGGGCGCAAGGCTAGAGGAGGAGGGGACACACCCAGGACGGGACACCAGTCCATCGCAGGGCACCCCAAGCGGGACTCGAACCCCAGGCCCACCAGAGAGCAGGACCCAGTCAAACCCACTGCATATTACCCTCATGTTTTAGCAATTACACTTATTTTGAAATAACAGGGCTTTGTTGGAAATCTTCAAGAAGTTAAATGATTTGTCAGGTAGAAAGAGGTTTAAAGGTCCTAAGATGATGTTGGCAACATTTTTTAGTCAATCATTTTGGCTGTGAGCACAAACACTTAGGATTCTCATCGCTGTAACACACGTTTTCTCACCCGGTTCGGATCGAAGCCCGTGGGACGGACCCTAGACGTGCGCCGAATGACTGAATTTGAGGTCCCGCAGAGCCGGTGCTGACCACTGCAGGTGTTTCCACAGTGACCCTAGGAGTTCTGACCCTACATAGATGCACGAATTTCACTAATCCATGTGGTGTTGCAGAGCCCCCCCCCTTCCTCACCCTCTTTCCTTGAGGCTTGGTGGGGGTGTGTTGATGTTAATCCCTTTTGCCCCCCAGGACCAAATGGGCACTGGTGCCGCAGCCGGTCCTTCTACAACACGCCCAGTGTTTCTGATGTCTGAGAGTGGTGGTGCGGTGGCACGGACGGCGAATGTGAGAGCCAGCAGTTGGGCCCCTGGCTCGGCCCTCCTCCGGCCCCCGGTGCCGTGAAAGCAGACTTTTGTGCAAGTCGGACGCCGCGCTGTTTCTCCTGGCCTTCCGTTAGCAAACACAGATGGGTCACTATGTGGTGCCCCCGTGCGCTGGCCTGTGGTACGCAGCTCAGGGCAACGGCCCAACGAGTACGAGTGTGCTCCCTTAAGGGGGGGAGCAAGAGCTTTGCTCCTAAAAGCTGATAATCACGTTAAGCGTTGAGTATCAGGTGGCTGTAAAACCAACAAGCCACGTCCCAGATGTAAAAACCAGGCCTGGTTTCATCTGCACTGCCCTCCAGGTAACTTGTGTTTCCCTAAGTTGTTGGTTTAAACACGAGAAAAAAAAAAAATCCAAATGTGTCTAGTTAAGACTTCATAAAACAAGACCTTGATTCAGGGCAAAAAAGTAATTATAAGGACAAAGAATAATAAATCTGGAAAAAGAAAAGCCTTTAAAAAATCAGACGGTGTTCACTTTTCAAAGAATGGATTTTCGGAAATGCGCTTAAAATCTGCATGAAGCAAAAAGCTACAGTGTGTGTAGTATCTCAAACAGACTCAGTTAAAATAATTCAATGTAACACACAGAAAGTCCTCACCACATACTATTATCACCACCATACCACATAAATGTTATCACAGACATAAATGGAATGGGTATTGATCTGTAAATGGCACCCAGTGACCCCAACGTGTCCGGATGTTCTTTCCAGGAAGTGATCAATAGGTAGTAACCTTCGTAACCTTCCCGAAATGTAACGGTACGGGGATGTTTATGGAACGGAGTGAAGCACGTGTGTATTTCAGGGGCAAAGTTGCATACCTGTCTGAAAGGGCAACAAGCTCAGGATCTGAACTTGCGCCCTTTCCATCACAAACCCAATTAGACCCCCACGCAACAAAGGGTGCTGTACTCATTTGAAAACACCCGCTTTTAAAGGTTGCCAATATTATAAGAGCGTTATTTGGCAGTGGGGGCATGTTGGTGGAGCGGGTTTGGCGGGTCCTGCTCTCCGGGGGGTCTGGGGTTCGAGTCCTGCTTGGGGTGCCTTGTGATGGACTGGCATCCCCTCCTGGGTGTGTCCCCTCCCCTCTAACCTTGTGCCCTGTGTTGCCGGGTGAGGCTCTGGTTTGCCGTGACCCCACTCAGGACAAGTGGTTTCAGCCTGTGTGTGTGTGTGTGTGTGTGTGTGTGTGTGTGTGTGTGTGTGTGTGTGTGTGTGTGTGTGTGTGTGTGTGTTATTTGCCAACACAATGCTCATGGAGGGGACTTACCAGAACAGTGTGGGGCCTCCAGCTGTCACATGTCTGTAGGTCTTGGAGGCCTTATGAATCATGGGAACTTGTGAGTTCATTCGTTAACTGTCATAGGATGAAGAGGCTTTCGAATGTGTGTGATGTTGTAAACAGTGTTACAGTCAGCATAGAAAAATACCCCCCAACTCATTCATTCCTTCAGCACATTCTTTTTCCTAAGTAACTTGTAAATACTTAAATACAGCTGAGTAATTTTTACTAGTGCATTTGAAGGAACGTACCATGCTCACAGTTAGTATAGCATTAGGTGGGATTCAAACCCCTGACCTACAGAACCAACTGCCCACCCCCCAACCTGCCAGCTGTGTAGTGGTTAGAGTTGCTGCCTTTGGACCCAAAAGGTTGCAGGTTTGAATCTCATCTCCAGCTGTAGTACCCTTGAGCAAGGTACTTACACTCAATGGCTTCAGTAAAATTACCCAGCTGTATAGACACAGGTAAATAACTGTAGGTAGATTAATGTTGTAAGTTGCTTTGGAGAAAAGTGTCCTTGCAAACTTCCATGATTCCCTGACATATCATAAAAGGCAGCTCACCTGGTAGCCAGCCATGCTATGTGCTTATTAATTTGTTTGCCATGCGGACACACGTATCCTGGGTAACTGAAGCTTTATTATACATATATACACATATTTGGATAAACTTTTATCCAGCTACTCATGTGATGTACATTGGATTATATGGTGGAAAGTACTAACTGTACTTTAGAATCACGCGTCTGCATCTAAGTCTCTCTTTTTGCTAATGTCTTGCACACATTGTATTTTCTATGAGGTGTAAGTCACATGGGGGCACAAGGGCGTGGTGGTGCAGCAGGCTTGACCGGGTCCTGGTCTCTGGCGGGTCTGGGGTTCGAGTCCCTTTTGGGGTGACTGGCGTCTTTCCCTGGGTGTGTCCCGTGCCCCTCTAGCCTTACACCCTATGTTGCCAAGTTAGGCTCCAGTTTGCTGGGACAAGCAGGTTCGGAGCGTGTGGGTGTGTATGTTGCTTTGAAAAAAAGCATCTGCTAAGTGAATATGTACATTTATTTATTGAGCAGACACTTTACTCCAAAGCAACTTACAACAGATACTATGTAGTGTTATGAGCCCACACACTTTATTCACCGCAGTGACTTACACTGCTAGATACACTACTTACACATCATACATCAGTGGAACACACTCTCTGTGTGTCAGTCACACACTATGGGGAAACCTGAACAGCATGTCTTTGGACTGTGGGAGGAAACCAGAGCACGCAGAGGAAACCCACACAGACACAGGCAGAACATGCAAACTCCACACAGACTGAGCAGGGACTGAACCTATGTCTTCTCGCACCAACCGAGTGCTGTGAGACAGCAGCGCTGCTCGCTGTGCCACCATGCCGCCCCAGCGCATATCCACCGTACTGAATTTATTCAGCTGGGTCTGATTAAAGCATGTTATTTAAAGTACCGCAGATGGGCGCAACAGCAACGCGACTCGTCTCATTTTGGGAATCCGTACGGCCCCTCGCAACCAACATGATGGCAACCGGCGATGGCAGCGGGACTTTGCTGTACATCCCTTGTGGTTTGCAGTCGCTGAAGCTGCGCTCACCATCAGCGCAGGATTGCTGGGTCAGTAGCGAGGGTCCGGTCCAAGCGCGATGGCAACCACTGACCTGTGGTTGAAGTGACTGGGAATCACTGCCGCATGGACAGGCCGAACATCGACCGGTTGTGTTCTGAGAATATGGCTGCGGCGCCACGCGTGACCGCGCGCCCTCGGCAGGGACCGCATCTGGGTGTGTCCCCTCCCCCTCCAGCCTTACGCCCTGAGTTGCCGGGTTAGGCTCCGGTTCCCCGTGACCCCGTATGGGACAAGCGGTTCTGAAAATGTGTGTGTGTGTGTGTGCACTGGGACAACTCAAGCCCTGATGTTCTTTCAACCATGATGCAGCCATGAAACTAAGTTTTATGTCTCTGTTCCATGAGAGATGGTCGGGAGGCGAGCTCACGCAGATGTCAAGTACACCTGGTCCTGGGTGTGATTTTTGGTCTCAAACTCGTATTATAATCATTTTTCTTATTATTCTGACACATTTTTCTTCCTTTCTAAACTGCTTAATGCTCAGTTTTACGAACCTGTGGTAAATGACATCTGTAGTAATTTCGGTTACTTAGCCGTAAACCAGCTGCCAGTTTTCAGCGCTATTTTGAAAAGTATTTACATTACGACCCTTCATGCAAATAAACGTTAATTTTAAAATATATATTTTCGCTACATTTATTTATTTAACAGACACATTTCCAAAGCGACTTTTAATGAACACTATGTAGTATTTAACTGACACCTTGTCACCCAAGATCACTCACGCCAGTAGATACATTAGAGTAAGTCACTCATCTACACACACACACAATGTATACAGAACATATAGAACACCACATAGACTGAATTGAGATCGAACCCACATTCCCTCGCACCACCAGACACTGTGACATCATGTTGCCCCCATTAATGTCACCAATGAAGGAAAACTGCCATGTTATGATAACTAATGTTAACAATTTCCATTAAAAATGTAATTACCGCAGTGCATTAGGTTTCAGCTTTCTACAGCCAGATGGTGACAGTCAATTTTTAAATAACTTTCTACAGCAACCCAAAATTACACTCTCGTTTTGTTAACATTTGTTAAAGTGGTTGTCATAGTTACAAATGAGGTTTAAAGTGTGATTCCTCCATGACGAAGGCTGAAGATGAAGACAAGATGAGTTGATCTTTTATGTTTAATACCTTAAAAATGTCATTGTTTTCTCTGTAACCCCTTTAGCACCATTGGCTCTCATCACTGTAACAGGACCTTACTGGAAATCTTCAGGAAGTTACAATAAAACAGAAAAGTTCTATTTTTATTCTCCCTTAAAGGGCCCAAGATGAACTTTGGCAACACGCTGAATCATCACAACTGGGAGCAGAAACGCTCAGGATTCTCATCGCCGTAACAGATTCTCATCGTCTCACCTGGATGGGTTTGAAGCCCGTGGGACGGACCTGTAATCGGCGATCCGGAGGTTCCTGAACCACAGCATCCTCCAGCCTCTCATTATTTTGAACGGTGATTACT
Organism: Scleropages formosus; assembly: GCF_900964775.1. Classification (NCBI taxonomy): domain Eukaryota; kingdom Metazoa; phylum Chordata; class Actinopteri; order Osteoglossiformes; family Osteoglossidae; genus Scleropages; species Scleropages formosus. The sequence continues at coordinate 19,984,427 of NC_041807.1, forward strand.
CGAGATGTCCCTCAAAGACCGCTCGGCCCATGAGCACGTGCCTCGGCTCACACCTCTCAAACAGAACCTCTCCGAGGTCAAAGGGAGCATACGCCAGCATCCTTCAGGGGTCTGGCAAGGGACAGGGACACAATCTCTCTGTCTCCTCTGGATCATTTCCAGATGGTAAACATGAAGGTAAGGAATTAAAAAAAATCAAACTGCGTGAATCTGTAAGAGACGTACCGTTCACTCTGTTGTGCCTGTTCAAGGCACCTTACGCTCTTTGGTTTGTAGAAAACGCTACAACGTTGTTATTATTTATTGACGTTATTATTAAAAGCCACGCAGCAGAAAGCTGTCATGTGCAACACGACTGCGCTGCGTCCAAAAACCGCCCGTCTGCTCTGCTGCAGGTGAGGGGTGGGCGGCACATCCGCCTTTGAAACATACCAGATGTTTGATGGATTTGACTCCATAAAAAGGCTTTTAGACTCATGCCAAGCAGGGCCACGGAGGGAGAGCGGAGCGCCTCTGTGTTCCACCGCACTCAAAGTTCTCACGGGCCACTTGCGATGACCCCCAGACCCATCGGCAGAGACTTTCCGATCCAAATGCCACATGAATTAGTACGCATCATTAGGCCACGTTCTATTTCTGGTTTTTTAAAAAAGAAAAGATATTCTTAACTTCACTGAAAATATTTCAACTATTTGTACAAGTCTAAATTAAACCTTGTAAATTACCAGTCGATTTGTCATCTGGCGGCAGGTTCATTTCAGATTTTACCGAAAGGGATGAAGCAGAGGTTTTGTTCACAGTCAATGTGGGTGCCCCCCCCCCCCCCCCCCCCAACTGTTCTAGCACGTTCTTTCCCCATTATTTGCATATAACCTCACTGAAAAATACTGATTGAATTTTTTGCCCCTCCCCCCCACCCCAATACAGGTAGACCCTGACTTTAAGTATATGGGACTTATGAGAACCTGTATTTACCACAGTCCTCCCAAAAACCTCATGATTTCCGAGTGCAGTCCACCGCGCGGTTAAGGGCCCCCTTCAAGACAAGGGCCCCTGGCGTGACGGAGATAATCCCGGCATATCATCCGACACCCCCCGCAGCGCGCATTGGGTAGTTAGTGCGCAACGCCGCGCCGCTCCTGTTTGCATAGTCGGTGTGCGCCGGACGAAAGTAGGTTACCCGCGCGCGCACGGGCACTTCCACATCCAAAGCGCGCTCCCGTCTGCTTCGTCGTTTCATCCCCATAACCGGCGGGAGCTCGGGATCCGTCCTCCGCCGCAGGTTGATTCGGGATTGCCTCGTCCCGTTCGGGAAAGAGGGAAAGAAGATGCAGAGGCGCGCGAGGAGAGCGCGCGCGGGGACCGGAGGAGTCCCCGCATCACATGTCCTTCTGGAGGGATAAAGGGAACCGAGATCGGTCGTCGTGAAAATGGCCAAAAGGAGGCGAAGCGCGCGCTGCCCGTGAAACTTTCGTCCTTTCGTTGCTTTTATGGATTTTTTTTCTTTTTTTTTTTTTTTTTTTTTTTTTAATATGCCTATAGCGGCGGATGTTTCGTGCATCCGTGACCGATTATTCTCGCACCCAGGAGGTGCTGTGGAAGAATGAACAGACTTTTGTTAATGCGCGCGCCGCGGCAGCGTTAACCCTTTGCAGGATGGCGACGGCCGGAGCCACTGACGCAGCGACCGCCCCCCGTGAAAAAGGGCCCGGGCTCGCGGAGCGCAACGGGTACGTGAGGACGCCCGTGGATGTGATCGCTGTGTCCGCGCACTCGGGCGCCGGCGGGGGGGCGACGCTGCTGCAGTCGTGCGGAGCGCGGGGCTGCGACCGGCGGCTGTCCTGGGCTGGGTGCGCGCTGTCGCTCTCGGTGCTGCTCGCGCTGCTGGCGCGGTGCGCGGACGGGGACGGGGACGGGGAGGAGGCGCGGGGACGCGCTCCCGCTCCTCTGCTCTCCTCTCTACTCACCTTCCTGAGTGCCTTCTTCTGGGTGGGCCTCTACCTGCTCCGCCGGGGGGTCCACCTGGGCGCCGCGCTCCTCCTGCTCACCGCGAGCCACCTGGCCGAGGCGGCGGCGCTCGCGCTGCTCCGGGGCTCCGACGGCGCGCTCCAGACGCTCCCGGCCGCCCTCCTGCTGCTCGCGTGCCTCGCTGGCGGGACGCGCATGCTGCTGAGGCTGGAGCGCGGCGTGTGCGTGCTCGTCCTCGTCAGCGCGGTGCGCACGGGAGCGCTCCTCTCGCTCGGCCCCGCGGGCTCTTTCTGGGGACCCCACCTGGCGTACCTGGTGGCCGCGCTGGGCTTCGTGCTGGCGCGGCATGCGGAGCGCCTGCTGCCGGAGCCGCGCGCACACCTCCGGGAGGGCTGCAGCGCCGTGAGCGCGCACAGGGACCCGAGCCCCGCGTTTGGGGCGCGCAGGAGGAGGTCCGGCTCCGTGGTGTCCTCGGACATGGCCGAGCGAGCGTCCGGCGGCCGGACGCAGAGGAGGACCTCGCTGCCGTGCCTTCAGCGGGACCATCAGGTGCGTCATCCTCATCATCATCCTCCTCATCATTTTTTTTACATTTACATCATGTATTTATTTAGCTGACGCTTTTCTCCAGCCATTTGCAGTGTTAAACTAAAGTACTTACAACTGTTTACCCATAGGTGCTCCGTTCGAATCTCAAGGCATGATTTACCCTGAACTGATAGGGTCAACAAAGCCATGCTGTGTAAATGGGTAAATCATTATAAGTCTGCCTAATGAATCACTTTGCAAGGTGTAAGACGAATAAAGGTCAATAACAACAGCAATAAAAGGGAATTGAATCATGGTGCGATGTAACAAATTAACTGTGCCTGGATGGAATCACACGTCCGCATCTGATCCTCTTTTCTGCTGATGGATGCGATGCACTCATTGTAGTATTGTTCTGTGAGATCATGTACCTCGCTTTGGAGAAAAGCGTCTGGGAAATGAATAAATGAATAAATGTAATAGTAATAATAAGAAGAAATAGATGCATACTAGCAGTAGTGACGATAGATAGGGTGCATTTTGTTGCCCTGGATCATGTGTGTTCTGGACTCTACTGGCATTTATACAATAATTATGAACACTTCACTTTGCTGGCCCATTGGAGCGCTGTGAAAAAGCCCGGGTATCATTTCTGTTTACTTTTCAAGAGTCGTCTCGATGGAGCTCTTCTCCGCAGCTATTAGTGTGGCGGAAAATCTTTACCTTAAGTTTCTGAATGTGAGATCTGCAGCGATAACCGTGCCCAGGTCAGCGGACGGTAGTTTGATCCAAACCCAGATAATTATACTATGGCAATATTTCCGATGACATGCTTTTCTGGATTCACATATATGTATTCGTAATTGGTACTTGCTTGTTTTCCCAACTCATAAAGCACATAATAGTTACAAACACATATCTGTGAATTTGGAGTACTCTTTTGCATGAAACGAAATTTGTTCTAGTTGTTGGACTTATTGAATGTTGCCCTTATTCCCTTTCACAAGGAATGCTGCGTGTGTAAAGTGGTCATTTTCTACTTTCCTGTGGCTTCCCAAAAAGCCCTCTCTGAAGTCGTATCTGGATGTGGTTAGAGGGCAAACATTACTGCACGTACAAGTTGAACGTATTAGAAATAAATCTGTGCACCGCATGCTCGAAACAAATCCCCACTGCTGGCATCTCGGTGGCAAACAGACTGTGGATCATCAGTGATTTTTATGCAACTGTTTGGTTATTTTTTATTATTTTGTGGGGGATGTGGTGGCGCAGCAGGTTTAGCTGGGGCCTGCTCTGTGGTGGGGCTGGGGTTCGAGCCCTGCTTGGGGTGCCTTGTGGTGGACTGGCGTCTCATCCTGGGTGTGTCCCCTCCCCCTCCAGCCTCGCACCCTGTGTTACTGGGTTAGGCTCCGCTTTTGCCGCAACCCTGCTCGGGACAAGCGGTTGTAGATATTGTGTGTGTGTTTTGGTTTTGCCAGGTCGGCGGTCATGGACGGTCCTCCTGAAGCAACTTATGCAATATCAGATCTGTGCACAACTTTGTGTGCATATATTCTTTACTGGAATCTGTTGGTTGGACTTGTAAGCTGTTCTGCACAAAGACACGGAATGATGAACGTTGTTGTCACAAAGCATTTTAGAGCCGGAGGAGAGACTTACATGTGTGCCATCAGGTGAAGACTCTACTGTAAATTATTGCGTTGTCTTTATATATTAAGGCCTTTGGTGTCTTATATCCAGGCAGATGAGTACATAGCAGCCAACTTTGAATTGTCAGTGATTTCCTTTAAAAAATGCATGGTTCATCATTAAAAAAGGGGGGGGGGGGCCAAACTGTCTTTGCTCTGAACCCTTAATGGATGTTACAGAACAGCGGCCTCTAGTGGTCAAAGGCGCAGTACAGTCATTGACTGAATCTGGGATTCGACCTCATTGTGGATCTTTTCTAAAGCTTGTAGTCTGGCTGAGCTTTGTTGCTCTAAAGGTGGTTAACATGCATATGGGTTCTTTCTAATAATTAATTTCATTACCGTTGTGGGCGATGAGTCATGCTGAGAGGAGTATATAAGAAAATCGCAGTTGAATGTGTCGACAGTCCTCTGCTTCTTTCATGAAATGTGTTTTTGCCCTCCTACGTGGAGTCAAAGACAAAGTAAAAGCGACTGTTTAATTTATTTTTGTGTAAAGGATAGTTAGTATTTGTCGTACTGTAGTACCGTCACGTATTGGTGTGGTGCTTCCCTGTGGGTCGAGTCCATAAGTCACCCTCTCAGCTGTACGAGATGGAGATTTTTTTAACAGTGTGATACAGTACATGTTTGAGTAGATTTAAGAAAGAGAGGAAGCGTTAATTTCTGATCGGTTACTTAGTTAGTGTAATCGGTGGCAGCAGGTGGCATAGTGATTAGTGCTGTAGCCTTTCTCTTGAAAGGTTTGACCCCCCCCGCCCTTGATCAAGATACTTATCCTGAATTGATCCAGTAAAAATTACCCATCTCTATAAATGGGTAAAGCAGTGGAAGTTGCTATGGAGAAAAGTGTAAGGAGAATAAAAATTATTATTATTATTATTATTTCATATCTGTCTCTAGGGGGGTGCTGTGGCGCAGTGGGTTGGTCCACAGTCCTGCCTTCCGGTGGGTCTGGGGTTCGAGTCCTGCTTGGGGTGCCTTGCGACGGACTGGCGTCCCGTCCTGGGTGTGTACCCTCCCCCTCCGGTCTTACGCCCTGTGTTGCCGGGTAGGCTCCGGTTCCCCGTGACCCCGTATGGGATGAGCGGTTCTGAAAATGTGTGTGTGTGTGTGTGTGTATCTGTCTCTAAAGCTCAGGGAATTGTACTTTCTGTAGATGCACTAGAAGGAAGACATCCAACTGAAGTAAGATGTACTTTTTAAAATGGATTTAATGTTTTTATTAGATTTTGTTCAGACCTTTTGAGTTTTAAGATTGGCAGAGACATGATATGTAACCGGTCTGTAAAAATACGTCCTTTGCATGGTTCTCCTTTTAATATGTTTCCGTTGAGCTGGGATATAAAGTGGACCATTTATGGAGGCTTTTTTAGGGAAAACTCATGTAAAATGTGATGATGCTACGGGACGTCAGAGGCACGCTGCGCAGGGTTTTGTGGCTGCCCTGTACATGTGACGGTTTTAACTTCAGCCCAGCTCAGTGCTTCTGCTTCCAGAAAGTAGGTCACTCGGGGTTTTGCTCCAGGCAAAACAATAACAGCGTGCGGATCTGTGGCGACGACCGTCTGCGTTCGCCAGCTCGCCGCGGAGTGTCCGTCTCTCTCCTGGCTGTGCCAAGCGCTTTCTTGCGGTCCCGGGTCGGTGCCACGGCGCATGCTGCCATCAAGATGCGGCCCCGCAGGGCCTGGCCTTTCGAAAGCTCACGTCATGGAAGACTTTGCTGGTTCTCGGGCTCCGGGTCGGGATGAGTGCACGATCTGAGGAGGAGGTTGCCCCAGCTAGCTTTGTGCCCTCAACGCCTCGCTGCCAGGTCCCATCATCCCATAGGATGGCTCTCTGCCTAACCCTCCGGCTCGCTTTCTTTATTTACAAGCACAGCAGGCCTGCTGTGGCGCCCAGGGAGCGGCCCTGGAGTCCAGCCTGACTGTACTGCATCTTGCCGGCTTGGTCTTTGGCCTCTTCCTGCCTGCGAGCGTCACTGCAGGAGGTGTGATGGCCACTGAGGTCCAGGCAGGGCTCAGCATTCATTTCTTGCATTTCGTTGTCCACAGAACAGGTACATGTTACCTGTCCCATCAGTTTTGCACCTCTGCAATTTTGCAACATAATCAAAAGACAAAAATAAGTAAATGTCCGAGTTATCGCTTACCCTGGTTGTTCAGATGGACTCTACATCTGCACAGGATAGGTTGCATTGTGTCAGGAGTGACACGCGCGCACACACACACACACACACACACACACACACATTTTCAGAACCGTTTGTCCCCTACGGGGTTGCGGGGAGCCAGAGCCTAACCCAGCAACACAGGGCATAAGGCCAGAGGGGGAGGGGAGACACCCAGGACGGGACGGCAGTCCGTCGCAAGGCACCCCAAGCGGGACTCGAACCCCAGACCCACCGGAGAGCAGGACTGCGCCACCGTACCCCCGGGAGTGACGCATTCCTCTCCAAATGACAGGCGCCCAACACAGGATCAGTTAGTTGGAGGGTTTGACAAATATATTGACATGTATTCCCACTTTTCTTTTTAATTGACCAGTTCTCTGCAGGATGAGTAATAAATGAAGTAGGGGTCCACTGAGCATGTCGCCTTTATTGTGAACAACTGTCTAAAACTGCACACTGGTACTAAAATGTCTTGAAAAACCATCAGCTAAAGTTTTCCTCCTAATTTCTGTCCTGTCTCTGCAGTTATTCATTTAAATAACACACCCAATATGGCCAAAAGACTCTCCTTCATATACTTCCCATAATGAGAAGACAGTGAGATCTGGATGGAGAGTTCTCGATACAAACATGCCAACCACAGCACCTTACAGCACTTCTGCTTCACTGGTGCAACTGGGGACTTTCACATTTTTTTGGACACGATTAGGATAAATTTAAATATACTTTTAAATTTAGATTTTTCTTCTGTAAATTGAAAATTAAGTACCACAGCCAAGACCCATTACCCCAAAATGTAGGATGAAGAGAGTTTGTAAATCAAGGGAACATTGTATTTGAAATACGTGAATATGTCAGGGAAGCGCGTGGTCACAGAACAGGTCACCAGGCCTGGAGCTCTCAGGTTCGGGCTCTGACGGGGTCTTGATCTTGTGCCCTTGAGCGGACAACTTCACTCGATTCCTCCCCGCTCACAGCTCGAAGCCCCCGACTTCTTGTGCTTGAATCAGCAGGATGGGTATGGCGATGACTGAGTCAATTGTACGACATGCAGCTGGTAGCGTTTTCCCGCAGTTATTAGGCTCCTCGGTTGCGTAATTCTGCTTAAATGCACGTGGGCTAAGCACATAATTGGGCTAATTGTATGAAGGTGTTTGGACCTGGAGCCCCGAGCTCACTGGCCCTTTGTGTTTGGTCAATTGCGTGCGAAGCGGGGGGGCGGTGCGACCCGTCTGAGCGGAGCAGAGTCCGACCTGCTCTGTTCCATGGCTGTGTTCCGCGCCAAAATCACAGCTTTCCAGTTGCTGTGGTTGGAACCCTGTGTGTGTGTGTGTGTGTGTGTGTGTGTGTGTGTGCGCGCGCGCGCACGCGCCATGATGTTTGAGAACGTGGTTTGGAGAATTAGGGTCAGCCGCGAAATCGACCCTCCCCCATGACGTGACGGCTCAGCTTCCCGTCCTCATTTCTGGAGCTGCCTGGAAGGGACCGGTGCTCGCGAGACTCCACATCGACAGCTACGTGACTTTGTGGAACAAGTCATTCGCTTAAATGGTCACAGTTGGACAGGTAGAATCGCCCGATGGAGGCGCGCGGTGAATTGAGGTAAAATATTAGGATATAGGATGCAAAATGAGGATCGCTGACGTAACGAAGAAGCCATGTGACGTCACTCACTGCGTCATCTCCATTTTCGGTTGAAAATCATTTTTCCTGATAGAAAGTGCCCGGATTTGTCAGTGCAGCTGTTTCGCTTCATTTATCTTCTTATTCTGGGAAATATATAAAAATTTTATACTGTTTTTGTAACAGTATGTACACACGCAGCCAACAACTCCTTGTCCCAAGTGTGGTCGTGGTGAGCCAGAGCCTAACCCGGCAACACAGGGTGCAATGCCAGGGGGACACGAGCCAGGATGGGACACCAGTCTATCGCAAGCCAACCCAAACAGGGCTTGAACCCTAGACCCACCACACAGCAGGCACCAGCTGAGCCCACTGCACCACTGCACTCCTCTTAGCTTCATGTTACGTGGTTTATTTGTTCAATGTATGAATTTCTCACACTAATAGTTTGGATGCATACGCAGAGTGGTGAAAGTCAAGACCTGGCCGTGCTGTGTGGACTATTATTGTAAGTCGATATTCGACGTAAGTCGATTCGATATTATTAAACATAGTAATTCCCTTCCCAAGAGTGTACAAACACAGTGTTACATTACATTTACATTTACTTTTATTCATTTAGCGGACGCTTTTGTCCAAAGAGACGTACATCTCATAGAAAATACAATGTATGCATTACATTAGGAGAAAGAGACATAGTTGCAGACATGTGAGTCATAAGAAAGCTTAATTGTTTCTTTCCACTTGATGCACTGATGTCCATTGCATGAGAAGGTGCACAAAACTCAGAATAGACTAATCCTGATCACCTTCCTACAATTTTTTTTTTAAGAATTAAAAAAAGGTACACAAACATTTACGTACAATACAGGAGTAGCGGCTGTATAAAGGCTTATCTGGGGATCATCATGAAGTTGCTGCATGAACATTTACATCATACGTGAACTTAAGAGATCTTGGGCGAAGTGAGTCTGGAAAAGGTGTTTTCTCAGACCCTTCTAGAATGTAGACAGAGTTTCAGCAGTTCTGAGTGGAGGGGGAGGTCATTCCACCACAACGGAGCCGGAACCGAGAACCTTCGCGCTTTGCCTTTTGTGCGCGGGACCACCAAGCGAGCAGAAGTAGATGAGCAAAGGGGCCTGGGTGGGGTGTAGCCGTTGATCAAGTCTTGTAAATATCTAGGACTAGATCTATTGATGCATTTGTTGGCCATAACCAGGCTCTTGAATTTGATCCGGGCAGCTATAGGAAGCCACTGCAGAGAAACGAGTAGAGGATATACATGGGAACGCTTCGGCAAGTCAAACACCACTTGTGCAGCAGCATTCTGTATCAGCTGTAGCGGTTTGATGGCAGTAGCGGGAAGGCCACATGGGAGAGTTGCAGTAGTCCAGATGGGATGTCACCATGGCCTGGACAAGTAGTTGGGCAGAGTCAGTTGTGAGGTAAGGACGGATTCTGCGAATATTATGCAGGATGTATGTACAGGTTCAGATTTCGGCTTCGATGTGCTGAGAGAAAGATAGACTTGAGTCAATCGTCACTCCCAGGCTTTTAGCTGAGGAGACGGGCAAAAAGAGTGAGTTGTCCAGTTTGATCGATAGATCGTGACCGGAGGACAGGCCAGCTGGGAGGTAGAGAATCTCTGTTTTGGAGAGGTTGAGTTGGAGGTGGTGATCAGACATCCGTGCAGAGATGTCCGACAGGCCGGTACAAATGCGTGCGGAAATGTCTGATGCTCCAAGGTGAACCTTGATTTAGTTTGTGATAAGTTTCAGAGTGGGAAGGCTTGTGCTTGTTCTGTGTAAGGGTGTGTGTGAACTCTGTGTGTGTGTGTGTGTGTGTGTGTGTGTGTGTGTGTGTGTGTGTGTGTGTGAGAGAGAGAGAGCTGTGGTGTGTGTGTGGGTACCTGTGTACTGTATGTCAGCATCTCGAGGGCTTCTGCACACAGAACGCCGCAGCGGTTAAGGCACCCGGCTGTGCAGCCACTGCCAGCGGTGAGCTGCTCTCGGCCCCGTTGTCCCATTGACGGGCTGTCCAGGCCGAGTCATTAGGAGGTGAGTAAGCGGATGCCTGGTTTGAGGTGGGCCGCGGATAGCGGCGCCGGATCAATGACGGGGAGCAGACAGACCCGCGTTTCCGGAGGAACGGTGACCCTGCAACGCCTGGCGTCTATCGCAAGCCTCGCTGACGTGGTCGAGCATCGAGAGGCCAGAACACCTTTTAAAATATTTGTCCCAATAGCCTGTTGAGGATTTTCCCCCAAGTTCACTTCCGTCTGCCTGGTAATATGTGCACAGACTATTTAGGGCAGAGACACATTCAATAGCTGCATCGACTGACCTTTCAGCAAGACCACAGGACGATGTGGGAAAGGTTCTTTTATTTCTTCATTTTATTAGCTCTTGTTGTAGTTTTGATATGGTTTTATCACATTTGTACCTGGTATTGAAAGGGGTTAACGGCTCCTGATGATCTGTGATCCCCCCCCCCCCCGTATACTGTACTTGTAAGCAAAGGCCAGCTGTTACATTAATAAAACGTTATAATAATAGACAGATTCTGGAATTGTTTAATGTCACTGAAAGGGCCCGATTGGTGCAGAGAAATGGCAAGAACAGGTGATTTTGGGTTTTGATGCTGTTCTTCCATTTGATGCGTAGCAATGGTGGGTTAGTGAAACTGAATGATCTGCACTATAATGAAAGTACAGTAATAATAGTGTCACTGGCCACTTTATTAGGTACAGCCAGTACAACGTATGCGCATCTAATGATACAAATTTTAGCATGAATGAAACCACAGGTGTGAGAAGATCTTCAGCACCTCTTCCTGGGGTTTCACAATGCTGCTGTCCTCTTGGTCCTGAGAAAACGCCACAAGGCAGATGTCAGCATCCGGAGCAGCAACTAACACAGAGCCGTAAGCCTTGGGTCGGCGGGGAAATAGTCAAACCGTGGCCACGTCTCTTGGAGAGTTTTCTCGATGCGGAGGACTACTCTGAATATTCTCTTTCGGTCTGAAATTCATGAGCAGTTGCAGGTTGTGTTACAACGCTGTGGAGTGAGCCACTTCGTGAAGGTGTGCGAATGGAATATGCGGCACATGGTGCTCGCTTTAGTGTGCGTGTGAGCGTGCGCGTGCGCGCTCAGAGGCAGGCAGCCAGGGGACAAGTGTAAGAATCATTGCTGACGATCCCCTTAACCTTCCAAGCTTCTTCGAGCCCACGGTGCAAGTTGTAGCTTTATTTGGTTAACCGTGAGACTGGTAAACGGTAAAGTGGACGGTACGAGAACAGCAGACCGCAGATAACAGCTCAGCCTTGATAATGGAGCGCGTTGAAAGCGTTTTTTTCATACGCTGCATTATGTCTCTGGAATGGAATACCTTCTGCATTATGTGCCCTAGGTGCTGTGAACATGTGTTAATGTAGTATTTGGTGATCACAAAAAAGGGTGTTTATAAAATACAGACAAGGAAAAAACACTCAGTCCAGCCCTGTCGTCACCTGGCTCACTTTTCCAATGTGTTTTGGGTGTCCTATTATTATTATTATTATTATTGTTGTTGTTGTTGTTGTTGTTTAAATTGGTAGCATTTGGGTTACATAATATTTTTAAAAAATTTATCAAGTTCTGTGTTTTTAGATTTTCTTTGTGGGCACTTTGCATGTAACCAGGTCTCTAGATGAGGTGGGCTAATGAGCACCGATCCGATTCCCTACTGTCGGACGCCGCACCGGACTCCATCTGGAGGGTAGCAGAATTTGTGTCGAACGAGATGCCAACGCCATGGAGTGTCGCACGACTTTGCGGATCCGATAAATATTTAGCGCCCAGAGTGCTCGCTTCTAAACCGCTGCCAAGTGTTTGTCATCCCGCGCCAGCAAAGGCTGAAATACGGAGTGCGAGTCTCAGGAGCGAGCTGACGCGGGCCTGGGTTTTGTTTACACGGGGATCTTGCGGAGCGAGATTTTGGAAGTGTTTCATAAACAATTAGTCATGCACCAAGTTGACCTGGTAGTGGCAATATGTGTTTCTGGCTTCGATAATCGCGTCCCTTTCCAAATTTAGTCATTCAGAAACGGAATATTTGCAGAGGACTGGAAACATGGTTGATCCGTTTCAGGTCGCGTATTTAATTATACTTATGTCTGCAAAGTAGATCTTCCAAAATGTATCATATCGGAGAGCTCTATAATCTAATATCCTGCGTCATTAACCAGCGTATCCGGCGTAACCAGAGTATCCTGATAAGTTCGTTCATACGATGCCGAGATGGTGCTGTGGCCCGTTGTCGTGCAGAGGTGTCCGCACGGGCGGGGTTTATGCTCAGGTCAGCAGGTGTTGCCTCTAAAACAGTTAATTCTTCGACAAAAATCAATACCGCGGCTCCTTGTAGGGAGAAAAGACAGCGATAACTAAAGCAGACAGAAGACACAGCCCATCTCAGGGTCCTTTGCAGGGACCCCTTCTGCTCCTTTACTGCGCTCCTCTTCCCAGTCCTCGGACCAGCTGCTTTGCAGTCCTGGTGAAGACCCCCTACAGTGGCAGCAGCTGGTCCTCATCGTTATATTCAGGCATTAAGACAGGGGTGCGGCTTTGGGACCTGTCCATCCGTCAGTCAGATCCCACCTTCTGCCCTGAGCTGCACTATCCATCATCTCACCATATGAACAATTTAAAAAAAAAAAATCCCTAGCAATATATATATATATAGAATATTAATACACACTTTTAACATTTCGGTTTGGTTGCCAGTTCTCATTGGAAATTTTTATCTCCATTTCTCTGCGTTTGAAACTGTAACGTGAGAAGAAAAATTAGTATAAGTAAAAATTTTCTTGTAAACAGAGAGAGTGGAGAAGTGGCACAGGTGTCAACACCTGCAGTATGGACTATGGATTTCGAAGTATGGATTACGGAGGATGTTTGCTCTTGCAGCTCCTTGAAGTCGTGGTGGAACCCCTCTTGAAGTCACGCAGCACATCACAGGCCCATATTTGTGCAGTTTTAGAAAAGTGTTTATTTAATAAATCCTGACGTGTGCGTCGATTTATCGTGACGCGTAAGAGAGCGGTTCCCGGGAATCTGTGCCGCTGGGTGGTCCGTCGCTGGACCCGTTCTGTGGGTGGTTCTGTTGACACGTGCTGGACGGATGCAGTGCGGTGCCTCTTTCTGCCCATTGCCGTTCCTGACTTCGGTTCCTGCGCTTTGATTTCATAGTTAGTGCTTGTTGTTCATTAATAAAAAGGCTAAATCACAGGGGCTGCAGTGGGGCCTGCGGGTGGAATAGATGTTTGCGTCACAGACCCGAAGGCTGGAGGTTCGAGATCCGAGAAGGACCCAGAAGATCGATCACCAAACGATAGTACTTGAATTGTACCTGAATTTAGCCTGAATTGTTCCACTTGAATGCCCATTTTTCAAAATGGGTCACGTTTTAAGTTGCAAGGTTTGGAAATGGTCACATAATGATAATAATAATAATAATAATAATACACACACACATTGTCTGAACCACTTGTCTCATACAGGGTCACGGGGAGCCTGGGCCCAACCCAGCAACACAGGGGGCAAGGCTGGAGGGGGAGGGGACACACCCAGGACGGGACGCCAGTCCATCACAAGGCACCCCAAGCAGGACTTGAACCCCAGACCCACCAGAGAGCAGGACGAGGTCCAACCCACCGCGCCACTGTGCCCCCCCCCAATAAACAACAACAACAACAACAACAACAACAACAACAGATACATTACATGGACCTGTAACGTAAAGAGACCCAGTGTTTCAGAGGGATCCTTCGCTGCTCCTTGCTGTCGTTAATTGGGAGCAGATGTGCTGAGAATGTGCTGCTTCCAGGGGTTCTGTTTTACAGTTGTACCAGTATGTTTAACAGGAGCACACGAGGGCAGCGTACACGACCACAAGTCGCCCAGCGAAGCCAAATTAAGGCCGTTTTTAAAATATTGTTCGCCGGTGCCGTGGTGCGTCTCTAACCGCATTCGGTTGGCAGCAGTAAATCCGTTCCTTAAACAAGCTGTCAGAAGCTGTGCGGCGGGGAGGAGAAGGAGCTCCTTCAGCCTTTCTTTTCAGCTCCACGCTTGCTCTTTAATGCTGTGTGTGTGGAGTCTGGTGACACACGTGCGGGTGAGGTTATACACCCCCCATCCACGCTTTTTCAGCCTGTCGTTCGTGTCATCGCAGGGCTTTGCTCAGCATCCGTTCTGCAGGCTGGAGCGGCGCTGGGGTTCAGCTCTGCATCCCTCCCTCCGAGATCCAGCCCAAGGGGAAGGGGCCGTCTTCCCGGAACTCGTCCCGTTTTGTTTGTGACGCTCTGGTCCCAACGAGAAACTGTTTTACCCGTTAGGTTCTGACAGCCCACGTGTCCAGCTGGAAATCCCGAAAAACAAAATCCTTCCTCCTGCACTGTACTGACCAGCCAGCTAGGAAGGGTCGGTAGGTCTTATAGTGGTTATAGCTGTCGCCTTGCGCTCGGAGAACCTCAATTCAAACCCTACCTCCTTCTGGGGTGCCCTGGATCAAGCCACTTACCATGAATTGATGTGATGACAAATATCCAGCTGTACAAATGGGTAAATGAGTGTAAGTAGCTTAATGCAGTAAGTGAGTCGGATGAGTGAATGTGGATGTGCTGCGCAACCCCGGTACAGATTTGTCACGGGCCAAAAAAGGTGCGCGAGCGAGCAGCGTGGACGTTCTCGGCCGTCTTTCATTTCCGTTCGTAGTTCGTCGTCTTCCGCGTACCCTGGCGCTCATCTCGCTTGCTCGTCCTCCCTCTGCAGCCTTCGTTTAACGTGGACTCGCGGTGCTGAAAGCGCACGGGCAAATAAATGGCCTTGTTAGCGCTGATCTGGGAGACAGACGAGAGACGGTTCCAGGAACGTGACGTCTGTAGAGGCCATTAAGGAGCGTCTGCGGGGGCGCCGGGGTTGGCGGCCCTGCATGTGGCGCTCAGATGCGGGTGGGGGGGCGGCCCGCAGGCAGAACATGTGGTACCCAGACCCCCTGTGAACCCCTCCAGACCTCCTGGGCGCCGATATCTCTGAATCATGTCATTAGTGGGCGTTCCATGTCCCCGTGCCCATCGGTGCCCATCGGTGCCCAATGCTGCTGCGGTTAATGTTAGGGCACCACCATGTAGACCAAGTCATTCCTATCATCGGTCTGACGACCCCCCCTCCCACCACGCGATGGAAACCGCTGGTCCGGACCCCCCAGGGAAGGTCCTTGACCCCCGCCAATCCACCTGTCAGGCTCCTGCAGCATCGTTCACCCTTTTGCTCTTATTAGATTTTGTGGGATCTGGTAGGGAAGGAGCGTGTTGCCGTAATGGGCTGGAGAACGGGTTCGAAAAGCACTTCCAGGAACAGCCCCTTTAAGCTTATTTAGTCGTATTTACCGCAGAAAACACTGCATTTGCGCTCTTGTTGCGTTCACAGAAGCCCCAAAAATATGAAAAAACGCAAGAAGCACCGGAGAAACGGCACGTGAGCGGGTGGTACCTAAGGTATAAAAGACCGTATCCAGCCACATTGACCAAAGTGGACCCGGTCGGACTGGAGGGAAAGAGCTTCCGTGCTTCTCCTTATTTCTGTTCTTTTGAAGTTACATTAAAATTGTTTTTTTTAATCCCCTTTTATTTTGATTCCAGCATGACTGGAACCCCTGCATTTCAGATTCACCAAAGGTCACCATGTCCTTTAGGATGCACTTTTCTCCACAGTGACTGTGGTGCAATGAACGCTGTGTGGTTCTAAACTGGTAACCTTTCTCGCTCAAGGTGAATCACAATGCTAGATACTCACAGAGTGCAGAAAAGATTTTTCATCGATGTACATTATTTGGGATGCAGTAGCACAGCAATTCTAACTATTGTGCCACAGCTAGTAGGGGGTGTGATAGGATGTTGGTTCATTCCCCATACAGATTATATGGTTTTTGCATATTCTGCTTGTGTTTAGTGGGAGTGCAGTGGGTTGGGGATTCGAGTCCCGCGTGGGGTGGCTTGCGATGGACTGACATCCTGTCCTGTCCTGTCCTGGGTGTGTCTCCTCCCCCTCTAGCCTTTCGCCCTGTGTTGCTGGGTTAGGCTCCAGTTCCCCGTGACCCCATATGGGACAAGTGGTTTCAGATGATGTTTGTGTTTACATTTACCTGTTACTTTTCTCCAAGAAACTTACAATTATTTACCTATTTATACAGCTGGGTAATTTTACTGGGACTATTTAGGGTAAGTACCTTGCTCAAGGGTACTGCAGCTGCAAGTGGGACTTGAACCTGTGACCTTTGGTGCGACGGCAACAGCTCTAATCACTGCAGTACTAATTGTGTTATGATACCTAATGTTACCTATTGAAGTAACTGTGTCTACGTTCATGGTATTTGGTGATATTTTGGCATAAACATGGGGCCACTTTTGGGGGTCAGAAACACATAACAGCGTTTACCGTTAAATTAATAGTAATTCTGTCTTTGAACTGTGAGAGTTTGCGTTACGAAGGGTTTTACTGGAACACATTACCTTAGTAAGGTGGTGGAAGGTTGTAGTTGGAAAGACCTCTAACGTATCAGAATAATTTACCTTTTTTAACCTTTAGTGAAACTGGGGCTGTTCAAAAATACCGCATAAAGATTTAAAATGTGCAAATTGCTTTTCCATGTTCCTTAAGAGTGCTTTGCTGTTGAGAAACGTCTGTATTTAAGGGGAATTCTAGGTGTATCTATTTAGAGGTTTCAGGAAAACTTTGAAGTCAAGGCTTTATGTTGCAGAGGGAAAAAAGATGGAAAATTCTCTGAACCTGCAGCATATTTTTCCTGCCACATTCTGAGCGTTGGCCATGTGGTGTGTTTTGGTCATTTAGTTAATGACTGCAGTAGGGTCGAGGGCGAGGGCCCGTCTTCCTCCGCCGTCGTCTGTTCTTTCCATTGGCGGCACCATCCGAGTGTCCGTCAGAGTTCACCCTGGACATCTCCCCAAAGGTGGGTCTCCTGGGGAGACTTCCAGCATGAGACAGGGCCCTTCCAAGACCTGTGGGGTAGTCCAGCGAATGCCGGCAGTGCGTGTGTGTGTGTGCGCGTGTGTGCGCGTGTGTGCATGGTCACACCGGTGAAAAAAGGACTTTGGAAGGACACCATGCTTTGCGAGTGGGCTCATGTGGAGAATCGCAAACGTCAAGGAAATCCCGTGGCGGTGATTGTGCGAAGGGGAATGGTAAGCGGTGCGTCGCTCTCGATCAGCTGCTCTACCAGCTTCCTCATCAGCTGAGCCCGAACGTCAGAGGTCCTGAGTCATGATCTGCAGTTCCGTTTGGTTTCACCCAAGGGCCAGCTGGAGGGAGCGCGCAACGTTCTGTGAGTTTCACTCCGCACGCACGAGGTGGGCTGCAGCTCCACGGACCTGAAGATACGCGGAAGCGGATTCACCCCCAAACGCCATCTCCACGGGCTCATCGAACCCTCTTCCTGACGCAGCCGGACCACGAGGGGGGCGGCGGTGCGGAAAGCCTCCGCTTACATGGCAAAGGAGAGGCGATCATTAAGCCACGTTGCCGTTTCACCCTGCCCGTTCCGTGTTTGTCGGACGCTGTCGGTAGGGTTGCGTGTGTGGAAGTGGACGCGTGCCGCTGAGCGTGCTGTGCTGAGCACGTCGGGGCAGGAGATTGAGTTTTATAATAAAAAGCCAGGTGGGTTGTCCTTTATGGCAAAGTCCTGCAATAACAAAAAATTAAAAAACAACGATATGGGTAGCATCGAGTAACATTTTCAGACGTTCACGTTCGATTACAACTGTAACCTTCCCCACCTTACAGTGGTAGTTTGTTCCTGAAACCCCTCTGTAAGGTGTGTTCTTGTAAGGTTTACCGTTACTTTCAACGGAAGCATTCTTGGGTTTTTGAGTCTGTCAAAAGGAACATTTTTGGTAGAATATTACCAAATCTCATTAAAATGGACACAGTTACTTTAATAAGTAACATTAGTTATAAGACAATGTAACAGTGCAGTTTTACTTCATGAATTACTCTATAATATTTTTGACTGTGTACCTGGCCTCTTTCTGCATTTTCATACCTATTATGTACTGTACACTTAATAAACACTCACAGACAAAAGACACACATATGTGATATCGTGTTTATATTTTAAATCAACATTTAACGGTGAAAAACAAAAGAGTAAAGAAATCAGTGAAAACAGTGTAAATGAATACTCACACATAGGGGCCACAATTACTGTGATTTTAAGGGTGAGAACTGAACGCAGCACAAGACAGAGCATAACTGTGAAGAAGACCACATGGTGTCTCTGGTCCCGTGCCGCTCGGCTGTCAGGAGGCTCTCGAAATCCAAATTTGGTCCTTTTGAACATGAAGAAAGGCCTCGTAAGCCAAGTAGGGATATTAAATGAAAGACCTTGTAAAGCTCAATTCTCATCTTGGGTTATGACTAATTGGTCTGTTCTTTTTTGTAATCTTGGATGACAAGTGTTTTCCTTCAACTCCATCTGCATGATGGTATGACCCACATCGCTAATGGAGAGATCAGGCCGGGCCACAGATGGAGCGCCGAGGGTAACGTCCCTGTGGGTCGCTCAGGAGGAGCGGGCTTTGCGGATAGCTCTACGTATGCTCTGCATTTTTGCCAGGATGCTTATCTGTCTAATAAGACGTTAAGCTGCTGAAGGTATGTTGGGGGGGGGGGGGGTGTTGCCAACGCTGTGACGTTCATGGAACGAGTGCCTGGGGTCGCGGAATGTGATCTGCTGTGACTTTTCAGTAGCCGCAGATGGTGGGCGTTCGCAACGTGCTCCTCTTCGCTCGCTCCGGAGCTCCTTATGCACCAGCGAGACTAACGTGGTTTCCAGCAACGGCAGGAGAGGCGTTCTGAAACGACGGAGGGCCCTTGTTCTTTGCTTCCTCCCCGCTCTCGCTCTTGCAGACGATAAAGTCAGTTGAGTTCAGCTGCGTTGCCCTCTGAGGATCTGCCGCCAATTTAAAGCTCTCTTTCTTCCAGGGGGTCATTCTGATCATTCTCTTATTTCTCACCTGCATTTCTTGTCGCCTTCCCGTCCATTGGTAACGTCAGCATAGGTGTTGCGATAGAACAATAACAAAATGAAAAAATACTGCAAAAAAAGTGATTGCTGAAAAAGTAACATTCTTCCGCGGGACGGCTGAAGAAAGTTCACGTTAAGTTTGCTTCGATTCTGAGGTCTCTGATTTAATGCCTCTCGTCTCCAGCAAATTGCGAGGTCTTTTGGGAGGTCAACCGGAGTAGCCCAACAAAGTTTTATGCCTGTCTTTGAATATCTGTCTCCCTTTATCCTTGGCTCACAACCACTCACTTGTATTAATGCTCTGTTGATCTTTCATTTTTGAGTTGCGATTTATGTTTATTGCAAAGTCAAGATACATGGGAATTCAGATTACATTACGTCTAACGTCTGCTGTAAATAATAGGGAAGCTTTGCTCAGATAATCCCGTGTTATGAAAAAGAGAATAACTGATGATCACTGCGCGGTACGTAATTACAATTTATATTTCAACTCTGGGCACTGTAACAAGTATTTGGAATGTAATGAGAGAGAAAGTAATGTTTATTAATAGTTTTGAATGACTCCCTGGCTGGTTAGGCCTTGCTGTTATCGAGTATGTAAATTAGCTGTATAGCAATCTGTGCAGTATATTGCACAGACCTTAATAAATAACTTCAGCTTTTTTTTTTTTTGCTCTTCTGCTGTCGAACAAATAGCTCACATCTGAACAAAATGAAGCTCCCGACGCAGCAAAGTTTTACAAGTCGGAATGTGCTGAGCAGACAAGTCTCAAGTATACTCCCTAACGCACTCCGTGGGACGGGATGGTAGGAACTCGGGACGTGTCCGGGCGTGGGGGGCAACGACGTCCTATCTGCAGTTGACAAACTTCCGGGCTCCAAGGTTACAACGCGTTGCCGACAAGCAATGAGTTTCGGATGCATTAAACACATCCCTGCAGTACTGCATCCTCAAAGCACCTCGCATTCTAGCGTGAACGGTTCATAGTCGGTAAGAAGTGATTTAGATCTTCTCTGGCGCTTAGGTGATGTTTTGGAAGGAGCCACAAATATTCCAAATAACTGCCGAGATTTGCGCGTGCTTAAAGGACTTAAAAAACGCAAGATTTTTGTTTCTCTACACGAGGTATGGTTTCTCAGAATGGATCTTAAGCAGCGAAAGGAGTTGTGGCCAACTGTATGGCGGTTTACTTTATGCAGTTGACTGTAGCGTAGATATGAATTCATGTGTTCTTTTCTTTTCTTTGCATTTTACTATGCAGTGGTTGCGGTCGGCTCCCCTCTGGCCACGACCAGGACGGAAGACTGGAAGTTATACATCGGAGCAGATTGTTAATGGGGGTAGCGAGCCCCGTGTGTAGCTAATCACCCATTTGAAGGCCCCAATAAAAACTCAGAGCTGCTGGGAGAGTTTGCTGTTAGCTGTTTTGAACATTGACGGTGGTATATGTTTGATTTTAACGATGATAGAAATGGACTGATAAAATAACAAATGGTAACTGTTTAAATCAGTGGTGGACAAACTGATTGCCCTGTGGCTGGAGGTTCTGCTGTCTTTAGTCCTATCTCACCCACCTGTTGCAGTGATCAAATTCTGTAAGTAACCTCAACTGCAGAGTCAGCTGTCAGTCCTGCGATTGTTTTGACAGGGAAAGTCGACGGCCTAACGCTCCTCACAGAGACATTCCCATAGCCGTTTCCTCCGTCTGCTGCCGTTTTCCCATCACGGAACGAAGCATCTGAGCCGTCCTTCTCCATCAGGTGATTGTGTGTGAAGCAGCTGAGTTGGGTCATAACCCACCGATTTAACACCTTTTTTCAAGTTTTTTCCTTCTTGAAAATGGGGCGGTTTGATGGGTGTCCAAACTAGTAGTGCCCAGACTTGAAACCACCATGGTCCCCTGCTTTTCTCCACCCTCGCGTCCTTATTTTCCACCCAGGTAAATCCCATTTGTTGGAGACTGTGCTATCTGGTTTTTGTGTGTCTCAGTGTTGGTGTGTTTTGTGTGTACTAGAATAGGGCGAGATGGATGACTACCAAAGATATAAAGGTGATTATTGGCCGGTCAGGCTTCTGCTTAACCCATTACACTGATTCAGACCACCATTAGGACATGGGCTCTGGACCTGCTGCAGAGCCTCTTGGGGCCAGGCATTATAGCAGCCTAACAGAATCATGAAGGAGCCAGTGCCCTGTTAGGTGGTGAAGAATGCATCCTCTGTTCATAATGAGGCCCAGCATGAGTACCACCTGCCCAAAGAGGCAAATGCTGACTTTGGGCACATGGAAGGACATGGAACAAGGTGTCACGTGCAGTGAAGGAGGAGTTCCAGACCGTCCATGATCATTCAACAGGCTGGCAACAATGCATCTCTTCAGTCTTTCAAAGTGTTGTGCTCCTTGTACAACATGAACAGCAACAACAAGCAGCACATCACAGCCATGCAGTCCTGACTCATGACTTCAGGGAGTCTTCAAATTATAACCTGCACAACTTCAGATGACTGGCTCTTTGGATGGCTGTCCCGTCAACATTAAGATTATATTATTATATTCCAGCTCTGACATCTACATTATTTCAAAATTAGTATTAACCATTTCAGACTACATCAACATGGACACCAATGGGTTGGACGGGCAACCCGTGCAGGTTGCACCAATCAGAACAATGTATGTTTTGCTGCTGTTGATCATTGTTCATATTTGTCATTTATTCACCAAATCTCAGCCTTTCCCCACATCAGAGTTACTGTGCTCAGCAGGCAGTCCCCAGTGTACTGGACACGGGTTGGACATGAGGTTTGCTGCTGTACCGTCCTGCAGTGTCATGTAACATAGTAGAGGGGCATACGCCACTACAGTACCTGCGGGTGACAGAAAGCTGGAATGTGACGGGATACAAGCTCACTGGAGCAGAGTTCATTCAACCATTCAAAAAATCTTTGGAAAAATTTTAATTTGTCCCCTTCTGTTTTCTCGTTAAACCACAACCCACATTCTTTCTTGATGAAGTTATGGAATGTGGACTTATTTCTCTTCCACACTTGGCAAGGAAATGCATTTTCATGCCATGGTCTACACCTGAAGTTGCCTCTGCATGTCTGTGGATGACCAGAGTGCTGAATTGTTTGTTCTCCTGAAGCTGAAGGAGAACATCTCCGCCCATCTCTAGCAGAACCACTGGACAGGCTCACAGGGAGCGGACAACACAGAGGCTGTGTTCCACCTCCATGAACACAAACACGACATGGTAAACAGATGGACACGGTCTCTGGGCCCAGTGCCTCATTTCTGTGATGATAAAGGTGACTGTTAATTTGCGGCACGTCGGCCGTGCGCTGGGATGCAGCGCAGTGATTCCACCCGTAGATGATGTGTTGCGATTCCCCTCGCTGGCCAAGCTTCCCTGTCTTGATTTCCTCTGAATTCATATTCGATGACCTTGGTTCCTAGAAATGCTAATGAGAAAGTCTCAACCTGGATGGAATAGCGCTGGTGCTCTGTCATGACATCTGGCAAGTCCTACACACCACTTACTCAAAAAATTCCAGATGTGGAGAGTCATCCAGACGGAGCACTCGCTGGGCTGAAACGAAAGTTGAAGTTTGAGTAGGACACAAACAAAACGCCAATCCAGAAAGCTCATATCCCATTGCCTTCCCAGAATAAATGTACAGAAGTGCCCAGAAAGACCTTTCATTTAAAACACGGCTGAGGAGTATCCTCTGAAGACAAAGTGCAATGAGGTGGATTCTGCGAAAGAGCTTGAAGTTTTGTTCCTGGATGATGAGGGAAGCGCATGGAGGGAAGGTAGACTTGAGCACATAGAGATGACCGTTCATAATTACTAGAAGACAAGTCATATCCTGTTCCCAAGTCTCCCTCGGTGCATCTAAGAACCAGTAGTGACACTTGATCAAGCAGTACGGTAGCTGGTGCCATAGCTGTTAGAGCTGCTGCATTTGGACCCACACATTGCAGGTTTGAATCCCTCTTCCAGCTGTTGTACCCTTGAACAAGGTATTTACCCTGACTTATTCCAGTAAAATTGCCCAGCTGTATAAATGGGTAAACAACTCTAAGTGCTCTAAAGTGGCACTGGGAGCCCATTGCTAACAGTCCCAGCTGTGTGACTTGTGTTGTGCTCCCTTTGTCCATTCAGCTAAGCGA
Source organism: Scleropages formosus (assembly GCF_900964775.1). Classification (NCBI taxonomy): domain Eukaryota; kingdom Metazoa; phylum Chordata; class Actinopteri; order Osteoglossiformes; family Osteoglossidae; genus Scleropages; species Scleropages formosus. The sequence goes on from NC_041807.1 coordinate 20,007,654, forward strand.
CACCAGTTGGGTCACTGAGATGCTGTTGTCTCACTAGTAAATAATAGATGGATCTGCAGATTGCACCATTTGTGAGGATGGGTGCAACTGGCGTGTCTGTCTTTCACATGAGTTGGATGGGTGGCTCGGTGTGTTGGAGTGGTACAAAAATGTGTTTGAGTCCTCTTGTGTGCAGCGCTGTGATTGCTGCAGGTGAGAGCTGTCAGTGTGACCCGCAGGTACAGCAAGAACTTCTCATATGTCTTACATGTTGCAGTAAAAATTACTTTTTTTAAGAGTTTACCCTTGTTCTACTCTATTTGTATTTATTCATTAGGTGCTGCTTTTTTCTGAAGCAGCTTATAATGTTACTTTACCTACAATTACTGGCATAATTTAGGGTGTACCTTGCTCAAGGGTACTACAGCTAGATGTGGGATTCAAACATGCAACCTTTAGGTCTGAAGGTAGCAAATCTAGCGACTGCACCACCAACTGCCCAAGGGCTTTTTTTTCTTTAAACCTATGTCTTAGATACCTAATCTTAAATGTCTTAAAAGGAAAAGAACATTATTTTTCTGTATAAGGCAGCAGAATTGATCATATTAAATGCTTTAAAAACACATGATAGATTATCCTTATTAAAAGTCATTTGTCTGACTTATCGAATACTTTTCTTGTGAGACATAATTTTGGTAAAAGTCCAACAAAGAAATTTTTGAGTTCCTTCACTTCAGACACACCACCAATAGTTTTTGTTGTTATCATTATTTTCTCTTGCGCTGTGTGTCTTCACTGTAACTGTTGCTGTATGATTCAACAATTTATGTTCTCTTAATATAGTTATGTTTACTAATATATATTATGGCAACCAAAAGTACTATAAATGCAGTGTGGCCCATGAGAATATGTGTACGCGTTAATTTCCAAAGGTATTCGTGGAGCACATCATGCGAAGTTCCAGGTAACACCTGAGCTCTGTTCTGTTACCACATTGTACTGACACCTGGGGTTGCAAATAATGATTAAGAATTGCGACTTTATAATTCATGTTTCTTTTCTTAAGCAAAGCTAGTTAAGATTCGGAGGGTCACTTAGCGCTCAGTTCCGTTTACTTTCTCGGCCAAGTTTCTGGTGCGGCCCCAGACTTATCTCGCTTAAACATTAAGCTGAAATGCTTTTCGGAGCGTTGAGCTGTCACACTTAAGTCATGTTGACATTTTGTGGAGGACGTTTACGTGGCCGACGTTAGTCATGCAAAGGTCAGAAGGTCGTTCGAGAGTAATGAGCCTCGTCTTAGCAACACTCCGCTGGGTTGTGAGGAGCGAGTGAGCTGGGGGCCACATGCGTGGCTGTACTGGCTTCCCCCTTCCACCCCACCCCCGGTGCTCCCGGGACGGGCGAGCGGCCCCCCGCCTCCCCCAGCCCAAAGCGTCGGCACGTGTCCGCATGGGGCCCGTCTGCACTCATACTGCCAAACCAAATATTGAGTCAGCGCTCAGATGGGTGGCTAACGTGCCACCGGAGGAAATCGCGGTTTAGTGCAGTGGGGAAAGGCAGAAGAAACAAGGCCCTGGTTACATTTATATTCACATTTTTCATGTAGCAGTTTAGTTTTTTCCAAAGCGGCGTACAGCTCGGAGTAAACAAAAGAGCATTTGACCAAAGGATGGTGAGATACAGGTGGGGACTGGAGATTCTCTAAGTGCCGTCACATAACACCGTTTAACCAGCAGACATTTCATGGATAGCTGCATGCGGAATTGGTAGAGCACATTTTTTTTTTCTAAATAACATAATGCAAGTTTGTGGAGCACATAGGGGATCAGGAGGTAAGTGGATCTGGAAGAGATGTGTTTTGAGACCCTTCCTGAATGCGAAGGGGGATGGGCTCAGCAGCTCTGAGGGACAGAGGGAGATCGTTACCGCAGTTCTGCTCTTCGCTGAAAAGGGAATCCGGCGCAGGCCTGTTTTACTGATCTTCCGCCCGGAAATTGTGCACCGAGTCACCTTGGCCGCACATGTCTGCGAAGCAACGGAAATAGAGCGCACGTTTCGGCAGAACCCATTAGAGATTTATTTACGATATTAGATAAGACGTTTGGTCTTTTACGTGCTGGGCCGCGCCGAGGACGCGCGGCGATGCCGGGGAAGGTGGAGGAGGGCGGGGAAGCGGTGCCCTTCAGGTGCCCCACGCGTCCCCCGCATTTCCCAAGCCCCCACCGCTGTGTGGACCGAGGCACGCGAAGGAAAACAGGAGCCGCGCCGAAGGGAGTGTCCTTGCCCTGGGTTCTGTTTGCTCATTCGTGGTTTTCTGCTTCGCTTACGAGAACGAGAACAGCTCTGCGTTGGCACATTTTTATTGTGTCCTGTGGAACGTCTCGCCTCCGGTTCTCGTGTTATTTTCCGAGCAATGCTTAATCCGCTTGTTCTCCGTTATTGACGGTGCGCTCAACGCAACGGGGCACTTTTTTGACCGTCAGAGGGATTAAAAGGCTCGCAAGCCGTTAACGCTGGGTGAAAGCGAGGGTAACCTTCCTCTCTAGGCAGCGCAGCGAATGAGTACCGTGGTAACCCTTGCGGTGACAGGAAGGAGCCCCCAGGCTTGCGTAGGCCGAACGAAAATGGAAAGGCACATTGGGTCCGTTTTGTGAACGTTTGCCTGGGGGGCATCTGTTTGTTAATGTAAAGTGTTTATCTGCCACCTCGGGTGGGGGGGGACCAGCACTGAGCCAAAAAGACACGAGCAACAGGCTGAATGTCTCACGAAAACATATAAACACAAAAATAGAACGAATTTGCTTAGTTGTGTCTCTTCGGGTTATTTTGTACCACCGACGGTTCAATGCTCACCGTGTGGGACAACGTGACCGGAGACAATAAAGAGATTAAAGACACACCGGGTCACATACAGAAGGTGTTTGGAATTGAGGCTGCGGTAAATTAGAGGTGTAATAGTCAGAGCCAGGTGGAAACCCCAGGGCGTCGCTACTCCGCACTCTGTCCATGGCTTTCGAAGCCTGACAATGACTTCTAAAGGTCGAAACCTTTTGGTTTATATATCATAACGTATCCGGTTGTGGTTGTATATCATAAAACTCCAGTTGTGGTTCAGACATGTCATGAATCCTTTTGAGTGCTGCAGCAGGGGATGGGGATGGAGCTGGAGCTATGCCCGATAGAGCACTGACCGTGAGATGGGCGATGGTTAAAGTGCTGGGTTCTTAACCTCTAAAGTATGGGCACAGATTTAAGGGGGGGCGGTCAATGGGATTGTGACTTAGAGCTAAAAAACAAAAATCACACTGGTTGGATTGAAAAGCATTAACAGGACAGATTTGTTGGCAGTGGGATGTGGAGCAGTTGGGGGGGGGGGATTCATGAGCCATTTTGCCAGCTCTAATTTGCATTGTCTCCATATGCAAAGAACAGAAATTCATCCCCAGCTGGAGCGGATGGGTTATTTCCCTACGAACCCCTCCTTCCCCGCATCTCATTGAAACCGATCTTTTTCAGATCAGAATAAAAAAAGTCAATGCTCTTCCCCAGCCTGAGGTCCAATCTCAAGGCCAAGGCCAAAGATGGGGGGGGGGGGGGGGGGGGCGGGGATGGGTGTGACGGTGGCAGCGGTGGCGCTGCGGTGACACTAAATGGGGTTTTAATGAGCCGCAGTTGGTGCTGCACACACACACGGTTTGTCCTGTAAAAACGTTTTCACACAAGCAGCTCGATACTAAAATGTAATTTTTTTTTTATTCTAAGACGGAAATAGTTTTGCCAGGCAGCTCTGAAAGCTGATGTACTTAATACCGTTGCGTTAGAGTCGAGGACGTTCCAAGTCACCTTGGAAAAAAAATAATAATCCATGAATGGCAGACTAACAACCTGTAACTTTCTTGTGCATTGTATGATTGTTGAATGGATAGTTTTTCTTTCTTTTTTCAATAATTTTTTCAAAATTTTTAGCTGCACGTTCCAGCCTGAATTGTTACAGTCATGTTTTGTCGGAGATATAAACATTTTTGGAGTATTTCACCGGCTGCAGTTCAATTCTGTCACAAATAACTGCGAAAATGGCACATTTTGTACTTGCGGTACAGCAGATCCCCACGTTATAAAACTGGCCGCTTGATGTGTTCACCTGCAAAATAGTCTGCACATGGTTGTTTTTGGACCTGTGACGTGAAAACACAGAACAAGCGGTGTGTGTGTTTTCGTAAGGATTCCGTGGATGGTTTTAAGCAGCAGCCTAGCAAAGTGTCTTAACAGTGTTTTCTGGTCTGCACTGGAGGTCTAGACCCTGGTTTGATGAACCCCATACAGTGCGCGCACACACACACACACACACACACACACACACATACATACATACATATCGTGTTCTTCATATCAGGATCGTGCCAGTACATTCCAGCACATAAAAGATGATTTTCGTGGTGTGCTTCCATCCCTGTGATGAGGTGGATATGCGGCGCTGGGTGGTCCCGCTGTGGACGCCATCCAACAGATGGATCTTAGTAACGGACACAGTGGCACCTTGTGCAGATGTTCCTATTCTCGGAAGATCTTTTTTCGGTGAGAGGTAATGCTGAGAGACGAGGTCGGCATCGGTTGATATCCATATTTTAGGCATCTCTGAAACTACAGCATCTGTAACACAGTACAGGACACAAAGACTTCCATGGACAGTCTTCCATCACCTTACAGAGTAGTTTGTTCCTGAAAAATCCTTCATAAATCAGTCTTTCTGATGAATCAAATATGTAATTTCACTGGGTGGGGGGCATGGTGATGCAGCGGGTTTGGCCGGGTCCTGCTCTCTGGTGGGTCTGGGGTTCGAGTCCCGCTTACGGTGCCTTGTGATGGACTGGCCTCCCGCCCTGGGTGTGTCCCCTCCCCCTCCAGCCTCGCGCCCTGTGTTGCTGGATTAGGCTCTGGCTCACCGCGACCCCGCTTGGGACGAGCTGTTTCAGTGTGTGTGTGTGTGTGTGTAATTTCAATGGTAACATTTGTGTCCCTGACCCCCAAAATTGACACTCATTTATGGTAAAATATCACCACCTACCATTAAATTGGACACAGCTACATTAGTTATCATAACACAACGTAACAGTGCAGCTTTACTTCATTAAGTACTCTATAATACTGTATGACTGCCTACCTGCGGTCGTTCTGCTTTTATGCACCTATTATGTACTGTACCCTTAAACACTCACAGACAAAACATACACATATGATTCTCACTGTTTATGTATTAATACAACATATACTGTTAAAGAACAGAAGAGTGAAGAAAAAAGAAATCAATGGAAACAGAGTAAATGAAGTGACACTCAGTGGACAAGTGGACGTGGCTGGACGGTCCAAACAGTCCATGATCACAGATTATAACAGGTGAAACTATAAAACAAGGGCTGATGGGGGTGAGAACTGAACGCGGCGGGACACAAACTTCCACTGAGAAGAAGAGTTTGTGGTCGCTCTGGTTTCTGCTCAGCTGTCGGGAGGTGTTCAATGTATAAATTCAGCCCGTAAATACGATGAAATGATTCATGAACTGAAGTGAGGCTATTAAATGCCACCATTAATAACCTCAAGTTCTTGTAAACTGAATATTTTTAATCCTTAATCCTTTTAACAGTTAGAAACAACAAAGTGGAACAGCTCTGTATTGCTACCTTCTACATGTGTTAATTGTGTACTGCATTATAACCGTGCTATACCGTGTCTTTTGTGGAAACACTCTTTAGGCGTACATGCGGTTAAAGGCGTCTGTTTCATGAGGATTTCGGCTGAGGGTCCAGGTCTCAAAAAAGGGGCTCGTGGTTTTCAGTAATTGCATTCAGCTCCGTGAGTTATTACACACATCCATGTCCAGGGGCCCAGGCTGCCCTAAGTGGGCCAAAAAGTCCTCAACAAAGTTGTCCTTCATAAATTAGTGTTACCATATTACCACAACCACTGTTTATAAAAAATCCAAAATATTGCAGAGGAGCTGTGAAAACACCTTGTTTATCTCCAGTTCTTTCGGTACCGGTACCAGGCTGCCCGATGGGTCTTGACTGGTTTGGTTTTGTCTGAAGTCCCTGTGTGGACCTCCCTGCTTGGACCTTCTCCAGTGACACGTGATTCAGTCGTCACGCACGCCGAGCGATGGTTTACATCAGCACAGCGCTAATGGAAGGTTCTACGCAGTGGGGAGCTGAGATTTGTTTATTTCAGGCTCCAAGACGTGCTCCGCTGCGGAGTGCCTCGGATTTAGGGATTTACCTTTTTTTTGTGGTTCATTCGGCCTTCGCTTTGTAGGATGGCAAAGCAGCTTTTCTTGCATGGTTGGGAGGGGTTATGGTGTAATAAGAGTATTTATTAACACATAATTCATTGTAAGCATTGACAAGCACACACTCCAAAGCTTCTTTAAGGCTGCATGTTTTGTGGAGGTGTTTCTTCAATTGTGTCCTGGGAGATCTTCATCGATGAGCATCTTTAAGTGCAAATGTGAGTAGTTGTGATCACCCCATAAACAAGTGTAAGAAGAAAAACAAACAAACGTGACAGACTGGGTTACCAAGGCTACACCATTATTCTATGGTTTAAATTTAATTACGCCATGAACAGCAGGGGGATTTAAATACACGTCAATATTCTTAACTTTTGTCGCAAACCCATCTGCGCTTCTTGCTTTGCCCATTTTTTGTGAAAAATTTGAAGACGTTGTTTGAAGTGTAAAATACGCCGTGTGTAAATTACGTTGAGTATAAAAAATGTACCACGTCTGCTTCGTGTCCGATGCCAGACAGCCGACCAATCTGAGGCCGGCTTTAATACGAAATGCTGTTTGGAAACTTGAACCTTGGACCCGAGGCCTGCATTTTGGCTTAGAGAGTTGACGCTAGTTGCGACCCCCAGTGAAACCGAATTCGTCATTTGTTTTTCTGGAATTTTCCCCTACCTTACAGACCTAGAGAGAACGAAAATGCTCCTTATTTGTGTAAAACAGTCACTGGTGTTTATTTTTACGTTGTTCTGACACGGTGCCTGAGATGGACGTTTACAGTGAAGTCTTTTGAGTAGAGTGATGAATGTTCCCTAGAGAGGGACACTTGTTTAGATCGACAAATTAGTGTAAACAACGAGAGAAATCACTAGAATCCACTGGGAGCAGTCGAGATGTTTGGTGTTGAAGTGGCGGTTTGGTTGACACGTGATTTTCGCTCTTATTACAGTCTGTGCTGGAACTCTGTGATTCTCTTCTCATCGTCTTGTTCACGTTTATTTCTTTACGTGACGCTTTTCTCCAAAGCTACGCACAGTGATTTACTCCTTTATACAGATGGGTTAATTTTGCTGTATGAGTGCAGGGTTAGTACAGTTGTGGTAAAAGGTGAACCTGTAGAATTATCTGGATTTCTGAATGGCTCCTAAAATGTGATCTGGGCTTAACATGAATCATAATAAATAAAGACTTATTTAACAACAGACAATATTTACTTTGCTGTTATTAATTCAGTTATCTGACAATTTCCTGCGAAGCAACTTACTGTTATTTACCCATTTATACAGCTGGGTGATTTTTCCTGGAACAGTTGAGGGTAAGTACCTTGCTCAAGGTTACTACAGCAGCAGGTGGGATTGGAACCTAGCTCCTTCCTGTGGAAGGTAGTCGTGCGAATCTTCAGGCCACCTGTTGCTCCCATGTGGGGTTGTGATTCTTGGTTCGTCCTTCTGCCCTAGAGTGATGATGCTGGTCACCGTTATCATCACCATCCTGATTCTTTTAGTTTTAGACGATTACACTGTCTTCCAGGGCAACGTACCATGTTTCAAGCTCAGCTTTTTTTCTGTTGCTGTAGTAGCGGAGGCAATCTCCTGCTCTTGAGGAGACCTCCATCTGCAGATAACAGGGAGTATTGCACGCAGGTTCCGGGACGCTGCTGTCTCCACACGGTACAACCACCCGCTGCAGCACAGTTTGCGGGACCTGCTCATGTGCCTTAATCTGAATTAAAGCATTAGTATAAGATCAGTCAAGCACTGGTCGTTGTGGCAAAAAACACTTGGATTGGATTGACTGAAACGACCTGGTTTCGACCTTGGTTTTCCACAGCGTGGGATATTAAGATTATTTTCCCCCTCCTGTATTTTTTTAAATGATGCAAAACAAATCTCTCCCTTGGGGACAATAACACTTTTTTGTTGTACGATATTCCTGGACTCCATCTGAATCCAACTCATGCCGTCCCGAAACAGCTTCCAGAAGGTAACGATTACTGCAAATCCTTCTTCGTGAGGAGGGAGGGCAGGTTTCGGGGCAGCCTGAGCACTCTTTATGTTTGCGTTTCTGTTTTTCGAACATACGCACTCACGGTCTGGACAGAGGCTACGGTGCGAGGGGCCCGCGTGCGCAGAGATCCGGATGACAGATGAAGTCCCTGCGAGCAGAGATGTGGAACAGAACTACATTAGACACCAGCTGTTTCCTCCTCCCATGTAGCCTGGCTTCATTAAAAGTTGATTAAAGGCGTAATGGAGACTATCTGGGTGTGCTGCTGATGGACCCATCCTGCTACACGATGAGGAAAGGGACATCTGGTCTCGGACAAGAGACGTCAGGGAGGGTTCGAGGGCCCCTTCGGAACACCCCCTTCTCTGTACGGTAGACTGAATCATGTAATGCTTTAAAAAGCTTCTTACGGCTGAGAGGGTAGTGGTTAGAGCGGCTGCCTTTGGACCTGAAGGTTGCAGGTTCTAATCCCAGCTGCAGTACACTTGTGCTGGGTAAAGTTACCCAGCTATATAAATTGATAAATAACTTAGTGCTGTAAAGTGGCACTGGGAGCCCATTAATTACAGTAAAATTACCCATCTGTACCAATGGGTAAATAACTAAGTTGCTTTAGTGAAGGTGTCAGATAAATGTATATATTATGGGATTTCCCTTTGGGAGCAGTGAAAAGCCTAACGCGAGTCTGCTGTTTAATAAATACTGAAGTAGAACATAAAACAGATGGGTCTTTCTGTTTTTTCAACGTAAGGTTTGCGGTTCGGCTTCAAAACACCCAAGTGACGGAGGCTTCGGGACCCCAGGATGGTTTCTGTCATGAGCCGAAGCCACAGGTTGAAACGACATCAAGCCATCAAACATATGTCATAACTTTTATCATCGCAACGCTAGAATTGACCATTATGGACAGATCTGGCATCCTGGTGGATGTGTTTTGAAGGGAGCGGTCAGGAGATTTCAGTGCGTTCTTCCATTGAGAAATACTTAGATTGTGTAGTATTTCACACCAGGCTACTAGAGTCCAGGATGAAAAGAAAGAAAACACAGAAAAGGGCACGTTTACTTACCGCTTCACCATAAAGGCCCTCAGCTCGTGCAACGCCACCCTGGCCACACAATGCACTCCATCCTTGAAACAATGGATTAAATTCGGAAGGTAGTGTCCGTAGCTCCGAAAATTCATTGTTCCCAACATTTTGTCTGGTAACTGCACGACTGTTGGACATGCCCCACCATAACCAGGAACATTTATGATAAACAGATGCAAATTGCAATATATGGTTATTTTCAGTGTTAGTAAAAGCTGAATAAATACCACATCGCATGTTAAAAATCTGTGCTGGAGTTCCAAAATGCGGGAAAAAATATATGAAAGTATTGTGCAGGTTTCGACTTAGACTTGAGCATTAACGCATACATACCTATGATTGCGAAGTCCCTGAGGTCCCTAAAGTGAGCGCAAGCAAACGTGGTCAAAAAGTGGCTCGGTCTTTAAGGTGCACCGTTGTTGACAGTCCGTCATCAACCATGCGATGACTAAACTAGCAAACGGTCGTCGCGTTCTTGCCCTGTGCGTGGTGTTTGATCCACTATGCATTTGACATGAAGGAACACAGTACCTTGTTCGTGAAGAGAAAGACGTTTCGAAGTTCGACAGACGGACCCGCTACGACTGCTCGCCGTGACGCGACCGACTCGCAACTACCCATCACCGATGTCCTTCACAAATTAAGAGCGAGTCTCGTCGAGCACCCCGCGGCTGCATTTTCCTAGTGTTTGAACTGCACTTTGCGGCGTGAATACCGGAGTAACTCCTGACATGTGACCGCAGGGTGAGGGGTTGTCAGAACCTCTTTAGGAAATATGTTAACAAAGAGGGTATGCGAATTCCCAGTGTATTTCAGCCACTCCAGCCGAAGGTCCCGTGCGTTAGTGCGGTTAAGAGTTTCTTCGGAAACTTTATACCAAGAACATGCAGCCCTCAAGGGTTTGGGAAGAATTCAGGAATGGTGTCGGTCTTGTGCTACAGAGATGCAACATCGACTGCACATCTGTAACCGTTTGGGCTCCGCTCCCCTGAGCGCAGCAATTGCGGCGGATTTTTTTTTTTTTTTTTTTTTTTCCAGGTCGAGTCGATTTTAATCAGCGGCCGACTCAATCGCTCGACCGCTGGTTGCCTGCCAGCCCCCCGTATCGCTCACTTTGACGCGCACGGTTTTACCAGAAGCGCGGCTGCTACGGCACGCCGAACTCACGGATGGCGAGAGAGAACATTTCAAACGCGGTACTAAATTTGTCCTGCCGCCGCGCTTTTGCGTTCGGCGCCTTCTTTGTTCGCCCTTAGAAAAGGCGCTCAGTTTTCCTGCTGTTAAATGAGGGATCGGTTCAAATTTTGCACGCTCTTTAACACATTCCGCTAAAGTTGTATCCAAGCCAATATCCATGTGGACTTGCGAACTTTAGACATTGGCCACCAAAAGGTTTCGTTGTCTCTGGGCGAAGACGAGGTTCACGGAACCAAGCGTGCTGTTCAACCACAGTGACCTATTGTTTCTGGGAAACAAATTTTTGGACCCTTCGGTTTTTGTTAGGAAGTTCTGGACCAGATCCTGGCGGTCGGCGCCAAATCACAGAGTGCACCAGTTGGAAAGCTGGGCCCCCTCCCCCACCAGCCCATTCCCTCCACTGGAAGCCAGATAGCGGTGATTTATGGTCGTCTGAACCCCGTGTTGTTAAACATGGAGGATGTGCCACTGAAAATACATTTTGCTTTGTTTATTTCCTCCTCGCTGTGGGAAACTACTAAACTTTCCAGACCGGCCCTCCAACTCACCCACCACTGCCGTTTTGCTCCAACGAAATGCACAGATCTGTAAATGTAACGATTAGTGTCGCCACAGTCCACTGCACAGCCAGTCTTTGTCATAGTGACAATTATTATAATAATATTCGTTTGACCTTTGTTTTGTGATCTGGGTACAGTTACGTGAAGAGGCAGCCTGCAGGTCTCCTTAGCTATAGTTGGAAGACGCGGAGTCCGTTAAACTACGAAGGGAACGTGTCAAGCTATAGTCTCTTGTCCAAATTCAGATCTAAAAATGCACTATATTGTGGTTCCGTGCAACGAGAAACTCTTAGAGTGGCTCAAAAAATATATCCATTTTGTCTGTACACCAGGCTTATTATTCAGTGCAATGGCATTTGTTCTGTTCCATAAAATCGCTCGTTTAGGCTAAGCCCCATTGTCAGGGGGTTGACCTGCATTCATTTCTCATGTTAGGAAATATAATTACAGCCCGGACGCAAAATGACAACTACATGAAAAATTAACCGAAAAAAATTGTACTTTTTATTTGGGACAATAATAGGTGAAGGAGGGGGGACTACTTTATTAGCATGGCAAAAAATGTTCAATTTTTATTGCTAAATCAAAGTATCGTCCTGTTTCTCTCGGTATTGCCCTCACCGCATGACGCGGGGTCACTCCTGCACCTCTTCTGTGGGGTGTGCTGATCTGAACTGACGTTAATTCTTAACGTCCCTCTCTTTTCCGCGTGTCTCCGCAGACTGCATCCCAGGCCGATTGGGACCACAAGCGAAGCTTCCGGGGACCACAGGTCAGTTGGCGCGGAGATGCTGAGCCGCGGCGGTGGCGGCGGCCGTGAGGTGGCGGTCCCTCCCGTCACCGAGAGCCACCGTCCGGGTGATTTCGCGCATCCTTCCTGCTGCACCACGTCGCGGCAGAGACGCCCTGTAATTCTGCACGTCCAAATCAAGTGTGGACACCTCTGCTCTTCGGAGTTCTGCTCAAGTGAAATAATAGTGGGGCGGCCGGTAGCGTAGCAGTTAGCGCTCCTGCCTTTGGACACAAAGGTCACAAGTTTGCATCCCACCTTCAGCTGTAGAACCCTTGATCAAGGTACTTACTTAAATTGCTCTGGTAAAATTACCCAGATGTATAAATGGGCAATAACTGTAAGTACATTAACAGGAGTCACTTTGGAGAAAAGCGTCAGATAAATGTAATAGGCCTCCAGTAAACTACGTGAAGGCCGTAGACTCTATATTCCATTAAGAATAAGAGTTTTAATATAGATATTTATATGATTCTAGATAAGAAGTATGCCGCTCTTTCGGTTGATTGACATGGTTTAGGGTACAGCACCCTAACCCTTACACCCTTTAGACTGACTTTGTATCACCGCGCTTCTCTGTGTCACATTTCTTCTATAATGTTCCCTTATCTACAGTTTATTTACGTTGTATTGCGGCACACGTTTATTTGTCATTCTAGTTACACAAGTTACACAAACGCACACCGCGTAGTGTTGGCACCGCCACCCCGTGCGCCGTCGTCCTTTGGCCCGCCGCAGAAGGGCGGCGCGCAAGGTGGCGGCGTCAACACTACGCGGCGCGGCGTATTTGCAGCGATACAAAGTCTTTTCTCTCCAGGAGATTTATTCCCGAAAGCGTTCGAGCCCTGTTATCGTGGTGGGGAAGAAGTACGATATGAGCGAGAGCCGCTGTTCAGGCCATTGTGTCACGGACGGGCAAATGAACCATCTATAATGTGAACGGGGGGCTTTGCTGTACCGCGATACAAAGGACTGGAAATAAAAAACACACACCAGTCAGGAGTTGTGAGTTACGGGGCTGCTGTTTCCTCCTTCAGCGCTACAGTGGATAACATATCGAGCTGTTATAGAACGTGAGGTTCGGCCGGGGGCGCTGGGGACAATGCGACCACGGGCGGCTGGACAATGCGCAGAGAGCACAGTGTTATCAGGAGGAAATCCCTCACTGCCCACTCACTCACTAACTCACACTTTTTTCCCGCGTCTCTTTTTTCACGAGGCCGCAAGCGTCGGACCGTTCGTTCCCTCTACGTTATGGCCTGCGTGCGCTGTACGGGTGATCGGAGCAGTTTACACTCACCTCTGTTGGAGTGAGGCGGGTACGGGGTGGTTTTATGGAGCAGTTTTAGTTAAAATGGAAAGCAAACAGTGCAGAAACACTTAGGATTGAACACAAATGAGGAATACACCCAGGCCAGGCTCCTTTCTCGGTCCGTTGAAATGTTGTGGCTGCACCTGGTCCTCGTCTCCAGCTGCGGACGATAATTCCGGAGTTGTGCACGGGCACGCTTCTGCATTTTACTGCAGCGTACACGTTGGTTCCTTCATACATCTGGAGGGCATAAAGGAGAAACTGACTTTTGTCCCTTGCTCAGCAGTACCGTAGTAAGGCCCCACCGGGGTTTTAAACCAGATTCAAATTCACTATGCTGGCTGCTGCACGAACGCTAAGTAACACCCAGTGTGTGAACGTAGCCTCCGCAGTGTTAATGTCTATCTCTACCAACGCACTCATAGCTACACACTAAGTGTGACCATGTTTTTTGGCCAGTTTAGTCCAGTCTGCTATTTGAGGGGGTAGAACTTTGCTCTTTGTTTGTCCGTCTCCTAGCAACGGGCGCGCTTCACTGCTCCGTACTGTGGAGGCAGCAGGTATCCGAGAGGGAGCGTGATGCAGCGCTGGGCGGGCTGATGCCCTGCTGCAGGACCAGGCGTTTCACGGCCTCACAGCTCCAGCACTTCAGCTAAGGGTTCGAGAAGGACCGTTGATGTGAACATACTTTGCGGCAGGAGTCTGGTAGTTCCACACAGCCTGCGAATGGAGTCTCGGGACACAGACGCTCAAATACCGATCGCTAGTGAAGGGTGCAGCTTCGACGCAGTCCTGTACACGAGTGTTTTATTGTGATTGATAATCTGGCTTCCAGGAGTGGAGGCTCATAAATGTCCAAGCTGAGGAGACTTTTAAACATTTGGGTTTTTTTTTTTTCTTTTTTTTGTAAATTTGGCAGATCTAATGGATGTTTTCCTTCCTTTTATTTCTCCAAAACAGGCACTGTAACTCAGAAATGGCCAATGCCACTGCGTGCCATGGCGGTTTCTTAAATGTCCAAATCAGGCCAACGTAGCGTAGTCGCTGACTGCTGGGATTTATCGATTTCTGCAGCCCTTCCTTTGCCAGCAGGCGCACATTAGCGTGGTCCTTCTCCCGAGCCAAGACATTTCTCTTCCGCAAATATTGCGGCGAGTGCTTTAAGTTGCACATCTAAGGGAAAGTCATGTGTGGAGAAAAGCTGCTTAAATATTTGTACTCAGGTTAGAAATACATTGGTTTCGGAACAGTCCCTTCGGGAGGCTCTTTGAGAGCAGTCGGCACGAAACCTCAGCCCTCGGAGACGCGGCCTGGGGTTAATAGTGGACGTTTGGGACCCAAAGATCCCCGCAGAAGCGCTCCTGTTCGCTCCGCAGGCACGGGCTTTCCATCAAGTGTGTTTGAGTTGGATCGGAACCTGGATTATGCATGTAACTGCAGATCGCTGTGGATAAAAGGGGCAGGCTGAGCAACGACTTTGACGGCAATGCCCAGATCTGAAAAAACTACACTCTCTACTTATTGCTGCCATCTTCGCACGCATTCATAACGGGGAAAAGGTTTTTATCGCCTCGCTGTAATTCATCTTGAAACGCCTCCGCTTCTGGGGTGTTTACAGTCCAGCATCATGCAAAAAAGATTAAAATCAGCAGATGATTGATCACCGCTCACCAAAAAGACATCCGAAGAATCGCAAGGTGGTCGTGCCCCTCACCTTCCGTACTTCTGTGTCTCCCCTCGAGCATTTTTCTTTTTTCCTACTTTTTGGTCCTAGTTCGAAAGTGGAAAAACACATTTCGTTCGACAAATCTGCATACGTAGAGTCTGGATGTCAAACTCATAGTGACTTGGCCCAAAAACACAGCAGCCGCTGCTCTCTTGCTACACGTGACCTCTGACCCTGCATGGGGTTTGGCTCAGGTCCCTCTTTCTGTGTCGGTCACTTCCAGCCCTTCCTAACTCTACAACCCATAAGCTTGAAGAAAAGGCCCACACAATCCGAAGAGGGGGCTCATTTCATTACATCTCCGTCGTTGTACAATTTAAATATGAAATACTAGCCGGGGCTGGACTGTTGACAGGTGGTTCAATAAATACAGAGGGAAAATACATCAAGTTTAAAGCAATTTGTGTAGCTTTTTTTCCTAGCTCAAATAAACACGCTCTGGTGAAAGGTGATTTGTCAGAGATTTTAAAAAATGCGCTCTCTACGTCTGAAGTCTTGCTGGATTTGTTTTAGAGAAGCACGTGATGTATGGAATGTTAATGGGGGTCAGTCGTTCTGCGTTCCCATTCGCCGCTCTATTTTTTGCTGTTTGTTTCATTTCTCCTTTGTTTACTTGAGCGGAGCGGGGGGGGTGTGAGAAGGTCCGGCCTCCGAAGCGCAGCGCTCCCACGCGGCCGATCGAGGACGATAAATGCGCTCCGCTTACCCTTCAGCTCATCGTGTTCTACGCGTAAAGAGGGTATTAATACTTCCCGTTGTCCGCAGGCAGCGCGGAGACATCCTTTCTGAGCTCTCTCCGTCACCAGGTGACCCTCTGCCCACCGCAGCCATATGAAGAGCACATTAGGGCTGAGTACATGCAGCACACGGGCAGCAGGTGGCGTAGTCCTTAGGGCGCTCACCTTCTAATTCATGGACCTGAGCTGAGATCCCGCTTCCTGCTGTAGTGCATTTACATTTATCTGACACTTTTCTCCAAAGTGACTTACGATGTTAAGCTACTTACAATTATTTACCCATTCGTAGAGCTGGGTAATTTAACTGGAGTAATTCAGGGTAAGTATCTTGCTGAAAGGTAGTAAAGGAGGTGGGAGTCAAACGTACAACCTACAACCACTGGGTCCAAAGGTAGCAGCTCCAACCGCTAAAAGAAAGGTACTTATCCTGAACTGACACAGTACTTTGACACTGTAAGTAGCTTTGGATAAAGGTTTTAATGTTTACTAGTTATACAGTATTGCCCCCCCCCCCCCCCCCCCAATAAAAAAAAGCTCTTTGTCAGGTAAATTCTCATAAGGTATAATTATAGTTACTTTCAATGGGAAAAATTTCCTTCTATTCCTGAGAAGAAGAGCTTGCGGTCACTCTGGTTTCCGCTCAGCTGGTGGGAGGAGCCTGAACTCCAAATGTGGTCGTCATACTTACGGAAAAAAGTCTAACAAACTGAAGCGGGGCCGTTTAAAGAAACCGTTGGTAATCTTGAGCTCTCGTGCCCCAAACGCTCGTATCTCAGCTTTGACTGTAGCGAGAATTCAGGAAAGGCAGGCATCTCCACCGAGAGGAGACCCTGTGAAAGTGCCTGTGAATAATGCGAGCGGTGTAATTTACCGCGCTGCCTCCAGCCCGGCGCTCTCCAGCTTCTTTTAGTACTGGTCGGAGATGGACCGCAGCTGGAATGGATGCTCGCGAGGGACAGCGGTTACCTTGAGCGGCACTCCAGAAAGCGACAGGCGGCTCCGTCGGTTCCTTGTTGGGTCGTGCAGAACCTTTCCAGACATTTTCCGCACGACCGAACCGTCGGGAGAGGGATCCGCGCGCTGAAATACCGCCGTGGAAAAATACACAGGGACGTTCCGTGTTTCCGGCGCGGAGCACCTGTTTTGGGACAGGAAACGCTTTGCGGGGTCAGAACATCGTTGGTGCTGTTCCCTTACCACAGTACAGCCCTTATGATCTCTATTCATCTTCAGCAGAAATGCAGGTTTTACCCTGCTTGTTTTCATCATGAGTTTTCTGGAAAGGAACTAGTTTTGGCTCCGTGCAAAACGAAATTAGTCAAAGTGAGCGAGTGGGACGTCTCTCTGCAGATTTGAGCTCTGATACTGTGCTTTGACTCCCTTCTCGCTCAGCTTCCGCTGTTTGCCCTGTACTTCATCTGCAGGCTTTATGAAGGACGCTGTCCTAAGCAGACACTAGGAACAGGCGCGACATTGTAGTAAGCGGAACTTTCTGGCAACCTGGACTTTATATTACTTTAAACGGGGATGTCTTGTAATAAGCAAGACAAAATTTCCCTGTATTAATGTCCGACTTAAATGTGCACACACGCACAGAGTCTGAAACCGCTTATCCCAAGCGGGGTCGCGGTGAACCGGTGCTGACCCAGCAACACAGGGCACAAGGCTGGAGGGGACACACCCAGGATGGGATGCCAGTCCATTGCAAGGCACCCCAAGCAGGACTGGAACCCCAGACCCGCCAAAAAGGAGGTCCGGGCCAAACCCGCTGCGCCACCGCACCCTCCGCCCTGAGTTAAATATTTGATGATAACGCCATTGAACTAAGTGAACCGTCTTAGACAATGAAATTATTACCAATTACTCTCTGTTCATGTTTTTTCAAATTGTTATTTTTTGAAAATGCTGGTGAATACTTGTGTAATATGTTATGAGCAGTGATTTGGTGCATTGGGACTGTGCTATGCTGTGCTGTCGTAATTAAATGCAGCTTTGCCTTGCAAATTGTGTGTGTGTGTGTGTGTGTGTGTGTGTGTGTGTGTGTGTGTGTCAGGCAGCACTGTGTCAGCAGCAGCTGCTCCCCTCTGTAGCCTTGTGCTCTGGGACCTTTTGTGTCCCCAACGGCAACAGGAATGTTCCCCCACTTGTCCACATTAGCCCTTGGAGACTCTGCTTGGCCTGCTTTTCTACACTTTACATGAGCACACCTGGAGGGGGGGGGGGTCGCCATAATCCACCGACCACGGGGGTGGGATGGTCTGCTTGAGGACTCCCCAGAAAACGAGAGTTCTCATTGTGCTGAGAGGTTCCGAATTATGACTGCTGATCATGGAGACTGGACACATGGCCCATCTGCCCCCCCAAGTCCCCATGTGTCTCTGTCTGACCCCATCAGGCAGTATTTGAGGGACAGCAGATTCAGCGAGAGCAGCAGCACTAATAACAGTCATTCCTCACTCAAAGCAACAGACCAAAGGAAGGGTTTTCACCTGGAAATGTACCTTACTTTACCATTTAATGGTCTCAAACAGCCCACTATCTGCACAGCTCAGTGTGAGACATCAACCAGGACGTGGCATTGACTCTGCGTCTGCCTCTCGTACCTCTCATGTGCAGTGCATTCTGGGGGAACTGGCGAGAGAGCTCCGCTCCTCACCAAATGGGTGTTGGTTTCAGTCCCGCTGAAGATCCGTGATGTGGTTCTGTACCTTGCTCAGATCTTCGCCACAAGCTCTGAAGGTTTCAGCTGAGTGTGAACAGGGAAGATTGATTTTGGACCTCGAGCATTTCACCGACAGGTGTCCAAAGGTTCTGGTGGGTGTCCGGTGCCCATGAACATCCCTCGGCTGGAAGACCACACACAGTGCGCACTACAGTGTTTTAGGCCTAGTGAATTAAGTGGAAAGGGGGTGCGGTGGCGCAGTGGGTTGGCCCACAGTCCTGCTCTCCGGTGGGTCTGGGGTTCGCATCCTGCTTGAGGTGCCTTGCGACAGGCTGGCGTCCCGTCCTGGGTGTGTCCCCTCCCCCTCCGGCCTTACGCCCTGTGTTGCCGGTTAGGCTCCGGTTCCCCGCGACCCCGTATGGGACAAGCGGTTCTGAAAATGTGTGTGTGAATTAAGTGGAGCTGGAAAAACCAACCAGGGTGCGTTTGCAGCACGTGTGCTCTCGTGTGCACAGTCCCAAAAGGTCACACTTGGTCATACGGTGATGGGGAGGAGCAGCCTGGATGTCGATGTTCATCGCCATGGCGATGATGGGATTCATCACCCTGCTGCGTCTCGCGCGGGCCGCGATGGCCGCGAACCGAATCCGGACCGTGCTGCAGGACCCTCGGACGTGGGAGGAGAAGGAGAACGCAGCAGGAGAATCAGAGCAAACGTGTCCAGCGTGTACAGAACGCAAGAAAAACGTCCTGCCCCGAACCCGGCCAACGGAGCAGATTGACACGGAAAATTCGCTAAGGAAACGAAAGTGGATTTGCAGCATTTGGGAACAAATGGCATCGTTGTGCAATTTTTGTTAATCGCCGTCATCCGGCCAAGAGGACAGCCATTACGGGGGGGGATTATCCCCAGGGCCAGAATGCAAAATACTGATGTCGGGCCCCGGCGTGTGTGCGAGAGCGTTTGTGCGCCTTGCTGTACAGGGGACACTAGATCTTTCAGCTCAGTTTGACTTTGGGTCATTGCGTGGTGCGAACGGAGCCGCCTTCCCAAGGCGGTCGAACCATCGGCTCAGGCCCAGGACGGCGCGGATTATCCGGCAGGAGACTTAAAAATGGGCTTTTGAATTGATTTGACAGGGAATGTGAGTGTAGAGTCTCTGAAGAAGAGGATCTGCTGGAAGTCAGTATCTACTCCTAGTTGGTTTATTGTAGCCAGTATAAATAGAATTATTCTCTGCTAGTTGCAGGTTCTGTCAAAGTGGGACACACACACACACACACTCTGATAACATTCTCCACAATACAGTCAGAATATTTCCCTCTGTTACTCTTGGCTTTGAGGCAGTAAAACACTTTTCTTAAATTCATTGTACACTTTGGTTGTGAGCCGTTCAGCCACAGCAGGCAAAGTAGCGGAACTTTTAAATGTGACATTTACTCCTTTATCTGACAGGGTTATGGGTTGGGGTTAGGGGTCACGGTTACAGTTATGGGTTGGGTTAGGGTCACGGTTACAGTTATGGGTTGGGGTCACGGTTACAGTTATGGGTAGGGTTGGGGTTGGGGTTAGGGGTTAGGTATTAGGGTTAAGGTACCCACACACACACACACACACACACACACACACACACAGAGTGATCCAGTCCCTTGTTGCGTCAGTCCAGCCTTGCTCTTTGATTGCCCCTAACCAATCTCTCTCTCTCTCTCTCTCTCTCTCTCTCACTACAGTCGTCGGGCACCGGCGTAATGGTGGACATCGCGGTGATGGGCGAGGCCCACGGGCTCATCACCGACTTGCTGGCGGACCCTTCTCTCCCTCCGCACACGTGCAGCTCCCTCCGCGCTGTCAGCAACCTGCTGAGCACTCAGCTAACCCTGCTGCCCCTGCACCGGCCCCGCGCCGCTGCCTCCCCGGGCCCCGCGAGCGATGCCCGCGCTTGCTCCGACTCCGAGGAGGGGCCGGACAAAGGCGAGAGGCTGGCCGCTCAGAAGGTAAACCGCGGAGCATGATGGGAAAAATCCCGCGGTGCCCCTTCGAACGAGGAACGGGTGCAAATGTGTCAGGACGCAGCGGGGCTTTCTCGAACGACAAAAATTATGAGATTACCGGTGGACTAGAATTAAAACAATGTCAACTTCCTGTGAATAAAGTGCCAGCCCTCCTCTGCTTTTCCAACGATCACGTCATTAGTCGACCCCGTTGCTGCTCGGTCAGTCCCCTTATATCGTATCATATGAATCATAAGAATATATGGACAGTTAACGCACACAAGGGCTACATTGTAGAACCATGTTTTCTCAATAATTTCACACATTTTTCACGTTAAAATAATAATAATAATAATAATAATAATAATAATAATAATACATTACACACAAACACATTGGCTGAAGCCTAACCCAGCAGCACAGGGTGCAAGGCTGGAGGGGGAGGGGACACATCCAGGACGGGATGCCAGTCTGTCGCAAGGCACCCCAAGCGGGACTCGAACCCCAGACCCACCGGAGAGCAGGACCCGGTCAAACCCGCTGTGCCTCTGCCCCCCCCAATAACACATTACAGTAAATATAAAATTACCGCATGTCCCGTGCCTGCAAAGCATCTGCGTTTCCGAACCTTACTGGGAGATGCGGGGGCGGGGGGTTGTCTCTGTCACTGCAGCGCCTGCGACGCGCCCCGCCCCCCGGGATGCTGAGGAGGGCCTCTTCCACGTGGACCACCACCACGTCCGCCACGGGACTACCCACTATGGAGCCGGGCCCTGTGCGCCGCGACCGCAGCGCCAGCATCAAGTCTGCTCATGAGGCCCCCGGCTCCAGGTACCTCCCCCCAGGACTAAAAGAGAGTAAAATACAGACTCAAAGGACTATTTTTGAATAGAACATGAGTGGCATGGTGGTGCAGCAGGTAGTGCTGGTGTCTAAGAGCCTGGACGGTGTGATGGGACCTGAGTTTGATTCCTTGCTCAGTCTGTGTGCAGTTTGCATGTTCTCCATGTGGATTTTCTCCAGGTGCTCTGGTTTCCTCCCACAGTCCAAAGATGTGTTTCAGGTGAACTGGTGACACTTTAGCGGCATGTGTGTGTTTGCGCTCATCACTCTGCCCATCTTTTACATGCGTGTGAGTAATTTTGCGTGTGAGTGCGCACTCTGACCCCGTGTCGACCCCGATCTCTTCCAGTTCCGGGTGCGTCGACCTGTGGAACAGCTCTTCCACGCTGAGCAAAGTCAGGTCCGTGTCCAGCTCCTACGCGCTGTCTGGCATCACAAACCACCTGGGCTCCGTCCGGCAGAACAGACCAGGTGATGCCCTGCGTGTTTGTGTGTGTGCGTGTGTGTGTGTGGAACAGTCTCCCCACATTTGGACGTTTGACTTTTAGGTGACGTTTCTCATCCTGGGCGCTGTCATTTATTTACCACGGGAAATAACAGTAAATCAATCCCCTTACGGGAATGTGCATGACGAGCTGATTTCGGGAACCGATCAGGGATGGCTGTAAGGGTTAAGGGTTATTCCACACCTGGCCTTGCGTGTGAGAGCCCCCATGCCCCCCCACCCCTACGTGTGGGTTCCCTGCCGCTCCATGATTTCGAGCTCCAACCATTTCCTGGCCTGCGATCCCAGGTTTTACTACGTTTCTAGCGAGGTATTTCGGCTGGAGACGGGTCAGGGCGAGTCCCTCCAGGAAATGGCCAACGCTTGCTTTTTATTCCACAACAATTAACCTTCAGAGGTTCTCAAGGGGAGGGGCTCCAGAGGAGGGACCATGCAGGAAAACACGGTGTTGTACCAGTTCCAGAGTTCAGGTTTCCATGACCTCCAGCTCCACTTTCTGGAGTTTTTGTCCAAGGAAGGGGGGGGGGGGGGGGACAAAGATTACATTTATATGAAATGTTTCTCCAAAGCAGCTTATACTGTTAATGTACCTACAATCATTTACACATTTGTACAGCTGGATAATTATACTGGAGGGTACAGATCTTGCTCAAGGGTACTACAGCCAGAGGTGGGATTTGAACCTGTCACCTTTGGGTTCAAGGCAGCAGCTCAAACCACTACACTCCCATCTGCTCCAAACAGCACCCCTTGACCTAAAGGGCTGAACACTTTTGTACTCACTTATTTTGTAGTTTATATTTGTAATTCTCTCAGAATGGATTTGTAAAAACAAATCTCTGTTATACAATGTAGCATTCAGTGTGTGTGTGTGTGTGGAGGAAAGTTTTCCTATTCACAGATGAAAGTGGGGACCCTCTGAGACGTGTTTAGCACAGTGTCGGCTTGTAAGTGACGCTACTGGGAAACTGTGACACTCGAGTGTGTGGAAGTGTGTGTGCCAGTGGGTGGTGCAGCGGTTTACGACTCCTCTTTATAGCCTTCGATCAATGTGTCGAACCCGTGTGGCTCCTTTGAAATACTGGGGTGTTTACTGGGGTAAAAGATTGTTTTAGAGAGTCTGTCCCTCCTCCCATAGTCCAAGGACATAAAGTTAAGTTGATCCGTGGTGCCAGATTGTCCACGGTGTGTGTGGTAACCCTGCTCTGGAGCCAGGGTGTACTCGCTCCGCCCCAGCCTTGCGCACAGGCTTTCGGAATAGGCTCCGGACCACCGTGACCCTGGTCCACACGTGGTTTATGATGCCGCGTTTGTAATCCTCCCGAGACTAACGAGGACAAGGCCCTTCGCCCCACAGGTTACCCCCCGTCCGGCATGCTGTCTCTCGTTTCGCCGGGCCAGTCGCCAGTCGCCAGTCCCACCAGCAAAGCGCCATCCGTTGACCTCCCTGACACGGCAGACTGGGCGGAGAGGCGGGGGCCATCGGTGCAGATCCACAGAGCCTTAACCCATACTCAGAGTGCGCCGGCCTCTTCCGAGTCCTGGTCCGCTGCGGGACTGCTCTGCAGCAGGTAACAGCTGTCCCTGCGCCTGTTGCCTGCTGGCCACTAGGGGGCACTCTACTCCCTGCTTTCCATTGGTCCTCCATCCCTCCTACTGTTTTGTCTCCACGCTGTCTTTACGCTGTCTTTACGCTGTCTTCGTAGTGTTTTCACATTGCCTTCATATTGTCTTTACATTTTCTTTACAATGTCTTCCTCTGTCTAAGCTTTGACAACTGTCCTGTCTACAGCTGTGGAAGACCTTACAGCGCATTAAGCCATGGACAGGGTTCGACAGACGGAGGAGACAGGATGTGCAGGACAGGTAAGTGGGTCACGTGACCAGAGTCCCTCCCCTTTCCTCACAGCTCTAGTTTATTCTGTTCACCATGCTGGAAGAGTGAGTGGCGAGTCGAGTTTGACGGGGTATCAGATCCCCGTCCTCTGTCCTCCCCAGGCAAGTACAGTCGTTGCGTGGTTAACGTCACATGCGGACAAGGACGCTTGCCCATGCCCATTTTTGGACCATGTTCGCTCAACGTGCTTTAGGGACTCTGCTCATCAGTACATATTTATAAAAACTCACGTTTCCCTCACCAAACCTGAACACACACACACTTTCTGAACCGCTC
The DNA here is from genome assembly GCF_900964775.1 of Scleropages formosus. Lineage (NCBI taxonomy): Eukaryota > Metazoa > Chordata > Actinopteri > Osteoglossiformes > Osteoglossidae > Scleropages > Scleropages formosus. Next base: position 20,031,502 of record NC_041807.1, read on the forward strand.
GTCCCATACGGGGTCGCAGGGAACCGGAGCCTAACCCGGCAAAACTCAGGGCGTAAGGCCGGAGGGGGAGGGGACACACCCAGGATGGGACACCAGTCCATCGCAAGGCAACCCAAGCAGGACTCGAACCCCAGACCCACCGGAGAACAGGACCCAGTCCAACCCACTGCACCACCACACCCCCCCCCCCCACACCTGAACGTTTTTATATATTATTATTATGGTGTCATATTTTTTAATTTGATAGCTCTGGTGTTTATATTTAATGTGTACAGTGTCATTTCAGCACATTTATATGAACTTGTCTGACACTTTTCTCCAAAGCACCTTTCGATTATTTACCCCTTTATACAGCTGGGTACTTCTTCCGGAGCAGTTTAGAGTAAGTACCTTGTTAAGGGTACTATACCTAGAAATGGGATTTGAACCTGTGCCTTTGGGTCCAAAGACAGCAGCGCTACCTACTACACTACCAGCTGTGCGTTTCTTACCGTGGTAGTTATGTGTTACTGTTTCCTAACGAAAACCATACCGGTTATGTCCCCAACCGAGACATTAATGAGGCTGTGACTGTACCGCTGGGGCAGCCTACCCATTGGTGGTTTATGGGTGATGGGTGATCGGTGATCGATGACCCCCCCCATCCCCCTCGCGGCTCAGATGATCCGGCCATGACGTCGTCGGATTACGACAGCACCCACGAGACCAACAACAGCAACGGCAGCGACTTTGCACAGAGCGAAGAGGACCGAGGGGGCGGCCAAAAAGATGACGGGTCGAGAGAAGGCTGTTTGGAGTTCCGGTCCGAAGGCATCCTGCTGCACCCCCTGATGACCCCAGAGGTACGAACCATGCTCTATAGCACGTTCCACGGGGGCGCTGCACCTGCGACAGGGGTCTTCATCTGTGGCCCTGGGGTTTGCTAGATGTCCTCACACCACTAGGACGTCACGAAGGGAGTCAAAGAGGTTCGGCGAGGACGGCTGAGTCAGGGGGTTCGGTGCCCGGCTGGAGCTAAACGGCGCTGGACTTGGCTCTTTCGGGACCGTGGTTCGACCGCACCGACCTACGAAAGCACATCAGCCCAGGGCAGCGAACTCAACGCTTGTTCATTGTCCCCGAGCACCGGAAATTGAAATATTGAGTAACCTCTTTCCGGACTGCACAGCATATGTATTTTCCCAGAATGCCATAGTGGCGTAGTAGCGTGAAGCACTTTTATTGACGGTGTTAAACAAACATGTCGACGCTGTTGCCGGAAACTTGCATAGATCCTTTTTCAAATACATTCAGACTCCATTGCGCAAGAGTTTGACTTTTAAGGGAGTTTCATTTAATACCTCTACATGGCAGGCAGCTGAGAGGAAACCAGAGCTCTTCTTCTCAGTGACAGTTTGTGTCCCGCTGCATTCAGTTCTCATCCCCATCAGCCCTTGTTTTATAGTTTCACCTGTTATAATCTGTGATCATGGACTGTTTGGACCGTCCGGCCACGTCCACTTGTCCACTGAGTGTCACTTCATTTACTCTGTTTCCATTGATTTCTTTCGTCTTAACTCTTCTGTTTTGGTTCTTTCAAATAACATGCACACATTGATCATCGTGTGTGTGTGTGTGTGTGTGTGTGTGTGTGTGTGTGTGTGTGTGTGTGTGTTTATTAAGTGTACAGTACATAATAGGTACGAAAGAGGTGAACGAGTGTAGGCACACAGTCTTACAGTATTACAGAGTAATTAATGAAGTAAAACTGCACTGTTACTTATTGTCTAATGTTCACTATTGCGGTAACTCCATCCATTTTAATGGAATTTGGTGATATTTTAGCATAAATAAGTCTCAATTTTTGGGGCTCGGTAACACAAAAAATTGAGACTAACAATAATTACATCTTCGGTTTATGAGAATTCACCTGACGAAGGGTTTTCGGGAAAGAATTACCTTCATAGTGGGGAGACGACTTGCACCGTACAGTATGTAGGTCTGCTGCCCTGAGTGTGACCTTGACTGTTTTCCCTATCTGTGGCCCCCAGGACAAGGCCATCCTGGCCCCTGAGCCCCTGGTGATGGACACGCTGGACCCCCTCATGAGCCAGCTGAGCAATTGGAACTTCCCCATCTTCAGCCTGGTGGAGAAGACTCAGGGCAAGTGCGGCCGCATCCTCAGCCAGGTGAGCCGGGTCTCGGTGTCTCGTCTCCAAATGGAATTCCGTGAGCTCTGACCCAAGAGCCTGAGCCTAACCCTTTATTTGTCCGTCCGGCACTTTCGACACGTGAATTCTGATGACCTGGACTTACGAGGGTTCTCCCATCAACCTTTTCACATGACTTTTAAGTTCAGTCATAACCCCTAACAGCGAGCGCTCCATCTGCTCCATCTGCTCCATCTCCCATCCCTACGTCCACTTGCACCGTCCAGGAGCCGCGAGGCACCGGTGCTACTCGCTGTGTCAGTGCAGTCTCGTAATAGAACGTGTTCTTCTCTTGATTTCTGACCACATCATGTGTCTCAGGTCTCGTACAGGCTCTTTGAAGACGCAGGACTCTTTAAGATCTTCAGGATTCCCGTGCAGGAGTTCATGAACTATTTCCACGCCTTGGAGAGCGGCTACAGGGACATACCATGTGAGTGTGACAGTAGGGCGAACTCACGCTCCTGATCTCCACACAGGCTGTTTCTTGTTGCACTGCATTTAAATTTAAAAAGCTGTCTTTAAATGTAAAGAAATGAGCACTGTAGTCGAATACAGTGACTTCCAGCGTTGACACAGCGTGTTACCACAGTACGTTCTCGCTGTGCTGCATTACTAGTGATGACCACTAGAGGGAGCCAATGGCACCCAGGTGGCTCCATCAGGTATTACCGCCACGCGTGTCCCTTCCTCCAGATCACAACCGGATCCACGCCACAGACGTGCTGCACGCGGTCTGGTACCTGACTACCCAGCCTGTGCCCGGCCTGCCCGGCCTTGGCGATCACGGCTCCGCCAGCGACTTCGGTACACATTGCCTGACTTGTTTCAATGAACTGGTCCGAAGCGGCTCCTCCCCCCAGTCAGTTGTGCATTTTGCGCTAGATGATTAGGCCACTTTGGTGTGGAGTGGAATGGGCTATAAATCCCCCACCGCTGGGCAATGACCAGCACTTGTTTTAACCACCTTCTGTGGCTCACAAATGCTAGTGTGCTCTTTCAGAGTGTTGTGACCTGCTCCCACATCCCTGCACCCATGCAGACTCGGACAACGCTCTCACCCAAGGCCGCACGGGCTACCTGGTCTCGAAGGTGTGCGCAGCGTTCCAGGACGGCTACGGCTGCCTGTCGAACCTCATCCCGGCGCTGGAGCTCATGGCGCTCTATGTAGCAGCCGCGATGCACGACTACGACCACCCCGGGAGAACCAATGCCTTCCTGGTGGCCACCAACGCCCCCCAGGTGACCGAACCGCTCACCAAGCACAGCCAGGCATCTCTGGGGTGAATTCCGCGAAGTCACAACTCACACTGTTTTTGGGCCAAAATGCTGTGGTCGCACCCTAGACCGTCATGGTCGTCTAAAGGTAGTGTCGTTATGGAATAATGCAGACAAAAGGTTAAGGAAGGAAACACAGTGTCGTCGTGTTATTGTCCTCTTCATTTCTCTGTGTCTTTTGTCTAGTTTAAACATTTAGTTTTTAGTGTGAGACTTCTGCCAGGACTTCTTTGCAAAATAATTTTTTTAAATCCCTACAGGATCAGTCTTGGTAAAGCAAAGGTGAAATAAATTAAAAACACACCAGCAGCAGATGAAGTACGTGCAATAGATGAATACACATTCAACTGCGTGTTTGGTAGAGGTAGCATGGTGTATGTGTTAGGTTGGCATGGTTACCAGGATGGTTGGGGTGTGTGTGATTTTACATGTGTGTTGACGGTAGTGTGTCATGTTCCATTCTGTATGCAAAGGTGTTCTGTGCATGAGTGAGGGGTCCCCCTTGAGGCCATGTAAGGTATTGCCATGGAGGTTCGGTGTGACCAGTGGACTGGGGTTTGAACCTACAGAACAGGACACTGTTCACTTACCAGTCAGTCTGCTGTTTGACTTCCTGTGTCGGGAAGGGAACTTGTTTTTACTCTGAATGTCCACCATCCCTGTAGGCGGTGCTCTACAACGACCGTTCGGTCCTGGAGAACCATCACGCTGCCTCTGCATGGAGCCTCTTCATGTCGCGGCCTGAGTACAACTTCCTGGCCAACTTGAACCACGTGGAGTTTAAGCGCTTTCGCTTCCTGGTCATCGAGGCCATCCTCGCAACTGACCTGAAGAAGCACTTTGACTTCCTGGCCATGTTCAATGCAAAGGTAAAGGTTCTCCACAGAGACGAGCTCTCGGTGCTGGGCTGCAGATCGGATTTATGCGGACCACAATGTGAGGGTCGACCGCAGTGCTGTTGTACTGAATTTAAAGTCGTAGTTGTTTTTTTTCAGTACAGTTCAATCAATTTTTTCTTGACCAGGTTTCACCGGGCTGGTTATCATGTCGCGGTTACCTTGCTTCATAAAAATTTTCTGGTCTTTCGGAAGCGCTGCTCCACAGACTGAATGCACAAAGCTGAGGATCACTTCCAGGTGAGCACCCTGTGACAGTGTCCCTGTGCCAGGTGGGTGACGACGTGGGCTCGGGGATCGACTGGTCCAACGAGAATGACCGGCTGCTGGTGTGCCAGATGTGCATCAAACTGGCCGATGTCAACGGACCCCTCAAATGCAAGGAGCTCCACCTGCAGTGGACAGAGGGCATCGTCAACGAGTTCTATGAGCAGGTGCCACCCCTGGGACGCCGCATGACCTTCCGTTGACATATCGTAGACCCGCTTGCACAACACTGACTTACCGGGGTCGCTGCAGCACAAGACTTAATGAAGGCGGCAAAGCCATTTACACCCGTCAGACGTTGAAACAACCGTCCATCACAGTGACTGTTGCCAGGTCCAGCCCGCAAACAGATGACACTGCAGCTTTCATGGTCCTCAGTGAACCTATGAGAGCTGGTCCATCAGGTGACTAAAGAACAAACCACCACTGGTCAACATGTGAAGACCAGCTGTTTTAGGGATGTGTTCAACCCCGGTGAGAAACAGCTGTTTTAGGGAGGTGTTCTGTTGCCTAGCAACAGTGGTGGGAACAGAGTTACTCTGGCTGTTGAGTGGAACACAGTAAGAGTAGTCCGTAATTTACATTTTTTCCTTTTGTTGCACTTTGCGTGCACATCATGTCACAAATTACTCTGTAAAGGATTGATCTGAGCATGATCATGAACATGTATATCTTACGGGCATGAACATTTACACCTTACATGAAATTAAGAGATCATGGGTGAAGTGAGTCTGGTAAAAGTGAGTTTTAAGACCCTTGTTAAATGTGGACAAAGAATCAGCAGTTCTGTTTGGGAGGGTGAGGTCTTTCCACCACAACAGAGACAGAACTGAGAACCTTTGTGGCTTATCTTTCGGGCATGGGACCACCAAGTGGGCAGGTGCGGAAGAGAGAAGCAGTCTGGTTGGGGTGTAGCGGTTTATCAAGTCTTGTAAATAGTTGAGAGTTCTACTGATGCATTTGTAGGCAATAACCAGGGTCTTAAATTGGATCCGGGCAGCTATAGGAAGCCACTGCAGCGAAACGAGTAGAGGAGATATATGGGAATGCTTCGGCAAATCAAACACGATGTGGGCAGCAACATTCTGTATCAGCTGTAGAGGTTTAATGGCACTAGCAGGAAGGGATGTCACCATGGCCTTGACAAGTAGTTGCGCAGAATATGTTGTGAGGTAAGGACAGACCATGCGGATGTTATGCAAGATGTATCTGCAGGTCCAGGTTGTGGCTTTGATGTGCTGAGAGAAAAATGGACTTGAGTCAATCATCACTCCCAGACTCTTAACCGAGGAGGTAGGTAAAATGAGTGAGTTGTCCAGTTTGATCAAGAGATCCTGACAGGAAGACAGCCAGCTGGGAGGTGAAGGATCTCTGTTATGGAGACATTGAGCTGTAAGTGGTGATCAAACATCCAGGCAGAGATGTCCGACAAGCAGGCAGTGATGTGTGCAGAAATGTCTGATATTCCAGGTGGAACTGAGAGGAAGAGCTAGGTATCATCAGCGTAACAGTGATAGTTGAATCCATGGGAGGCGATGACAGGGCTGAGGGAGCAGGTATAGATTGAGAAGAGCAGAGGACCCAGTACCGAGCCCTGTGGGACACCAGTTGAGAGAGACAGGGGAAAAGAACCGGAGCCCCGCCAGACCACTTGAGAGCAGAGATTTCAGTTTCTGACAGTGGCTTAAATTCGGAGAGCCTGACTTTGCAGGGAGGTCCAGCATGATCGAGGCAGGCAGATGCCGAGAATTTGTCCATGATTGCATTGACTTTGTCTCTGAAAAACAAAGCTAAGTCATCAGCAGTGAGAGAAGAAGGAGGAGGGAGCGATGGAGGACACAGTAGGGATAAGAAGGTGGCAAAGAGAGTGTGTGGTTTTTTTAGTTGCAGACTGTATTTTGCTGTAGAAGATGGTGGTTTTAGCTGAGGAGACAGCAGAGTGAAAAGTAGCTAAGAGTTGTTTGTAGACATCCAGGTCCAGGCGAGTCTTGGATTTTCACCATCGTCTCTCTGCAGCCCGAAGTTTGTTCCTGTTACGGCATAATGTATCAGTCAGCCATGGGGTGGCACTGGTCTGGAAGATAGTGGGCAAAGAGAGTCAAGGGAGGAAGATAGGGCAGAGAGGAAAGTATTAGTGGCATCGTCTGTGGATAGATCTGAGAATTGTGCAGCAGAAGGGAAAGCGGACAGCATGGCAGAGGCAAGGCAGGAAGGCGAGAGAGATTTTAAGTTGCGGCGGAAGGTGACAATGGGTGCAGAAAAAAGAGAGGGATTAGTGGCGAGGCAGGGTTGGAAGGAAATGAAGAAGTGATCAGAGACATGCGGCGGAGTGACAGAGAGGACAGGACACAGGCCACAGTTGCGGGAAAATACAAAATACAGACTGGCAGTTCCAGAGTCCCATGGAGAAATTAAAGCAGGGTGGAGGGTTTGACAGACGAGGATAAACCAGGTTACTGTAGCACCGGGAGCGTATGAGTCTCTGATGGTGGTGGTGTCGTCACACAGCTCGGTTGCTGTAGATAACTTTGATGTTCGACGTGTTTGATGCATGATCCTTCGCGAAACATGATGGTGATTGCAGAACTCATGTAGTAGCGGAGGCCTCCCTCAGTGGACTCCTGCAGGTAGACTCCCTTGTCTTTGCACACGGAGTCTTGGCACCAAAAGGTTGCCGCTATGGGTCACCAGCTGGACAGGTGACTATGCCTTGTAGCTACTTTACCCTAGTGTTGTTTCCCTTTCAAAGCAAATGCTGTGATGTGATGCTTCTGCAGGGTGATGAGGAGGCCAGCCTGGGACTTCCCATCAGCCCCTTCATGGACCGCTCAGCACCCCAGCTGGCCAAGCTCCAGGAGTCCTTCATCACACACATTGTGGGGCCACTGTGCAGATCCTATGACTCGGCCGCCCTTATACCGGGCCGCTGGGTGGAAGAGGGTGACAACACGGACGACAATGACGAGGAGGACGTGAATACTTCCGAAGAGGACTCATCTACTGGCTCTGAAGCTTCCCGTAAGAGAAAGGTTTTTTGCAGTGATTTACAGTACCGTGCAAAAGTTTTAGGCACTCGGTTGGGGAAAAAAGCTGTAAAGTGAGAATGCTTCCAAAAATAATGTTCTTAATTAATAAGCTTCCAACAAAGCTTAGTAACCATCCATCGTCAAAAACCGCTTGTCCTGAGTGGGTTCTGGGGTTCGAGTCCTCCTTGCTGTGACTTGTGATGGACTGGCGTCCCGTCCTGGGTGTGTCTCCTCCCACTCCAGCCTTATGCCCTGTGTTGCTGGGTTAGGCTCCGGTTCTCCGCGACCCCGCTCGGGACAAGTGGTTTCAGACTGTGCGCGTGTGTGTGTGTGTGTGTGTGTGTGTGTGTGTGTGTGTGTGTGTGTGTGTACTTTCTTTAACAACATACAAAACCCTTACTGAAATACTGTAACTTTCTGCAAAAGGAATTCTTGGAAATCTAAAATATGCTCTTTCCCATCCATCCATCCATCTTCCTCCGCTTTTATCCGGGGCCGGGTCGCGGGGGCAGCAGTCCGAGCAGAGTACTCCAGACCTCCCTCTCCCCGCACACCTCCTCCAGTTCCTCTGAGGGAACCCCAAGGCGTTCCCAGGCCAGCCGGGAGACATAGTCTCTCCAACGTGTCCTGGGTCTGCCCCGAGGCCTCCTCCCAGTGGGACAAGCCCGGAGCACCTCCCCAGGGAGGCGTCCAGGAGGCATCCGGAACAGATGCCCGAGCCACCTCAACTGGCTCCTCTCGATGCGGAGGAGCAGCGGCTCTACTCCGAGCTCCTCCCGGGTGACTGAGCTCCTCACCCTACCCTAAGGGTGCGCCCAGCCACTCTGCGGAGGAAACTCATTTCTGCCGCTTGTATCCGCGGATCTCATTCTTTCGGTCATGATCCAGAGTTCATGACCATAGGTGAGGGTAGGAACGTAGATCGACCGGTAAATTGAGAGCTTCGCCTTACGACTCAGCTCCCTCTTCACCACAACAGACCGGTACAATGACCGCATTACTGCGGACGCCGCACCGATCCGTCTGTCGACCTGCCGCTCCATTTTTCCCTCACTCGTGAACAAGACCCCAAGATACTTAAACTCCTCCACTTGAGGGAGCAACTCCCCCCTAACCCGGAGGGAGCAATCCACCTTTTTCCGACTGAGAACCATGGCCTCGGATTTGGAGGTGCTGATTCTCATCCCCGCCGCTTCGCACTCGGCTGCAAACCTCCCCAGTGCACGCTGCAAGTCTTGACTTGATGAAGCCAACAGGACCACATCGTCCGCAAAAAGCAGAGACGAGATCTCGCGGCCACCAAAACAGACACCCTCCGTTCCCTGACTGCGCCTAGAAATTCTGTCCATAAAAATAATGAACAGAATCGGTGACAAAGGGCAGCCCTGGCGGAGTCCAACATGCACCGGGAACAGGTCTGCAATGCGAACCAAGCTCCTGCTCCGGTCATACAGGGAACGAACAGCCCGTAGCAACGAGCCCCAAACCCCATAATCCCGAAGCACCCCCCACAGGATGCCACGAGGGACACGGTCGAATGCCTTCTCCAGGTCCACAAAACACATATGGACTGGTTGGGCAAACTCCCACGAACCCTCCAACACCCTAGTGAGGGTATAGAGCTGGTCCAGTGTTCCACGGCCAGGGCAAAAACCGCATTGCTCCTCCTGAATCCGAGGTTCGACTATCGGTCGGATTCTCCTTTCCAGTACCCTGGCATAGACTTTCCCAGGGAGGCTAAGGAGTGTGATCCCCCTGTAGTTGGAACACAATCTCCGGTCCCCCTTCTTAAAAAGAGGGACCACCACCCCGGTCTGCCAGTCCAGAGGCACCGTTCCCGAACTCCACGCGATGCTGCAGAGGCGGGTCAGCCAACACAGCCCCACAACATCCAGAGACTTGAGAAACTCGGGGCGGATCTCATCCACCCCCGGAGCCTTGCCACCGAGGAGTTTTTTGACTACCTCAGCAACTTCAGCCAGGGTAATGGACGAGTCCCCCTCCGAGTCCCCAGCCTCAGCTTCCTCTACGGAAGGCGTGTCGGAGGGATTGAGGAGATCCTCAAAGTACTCCTTCCACCGCCCGAGAACATCCTCAGCTGAGGTCAGCAGCGCACCACTTCCACTGTAAACAGTGTTCGTGGAACACCGCTTCCCCCCTCTGAGTCGCCGGACGGTTTGCCAGAATCTCTTTGAGGCCGACCGAAAGTCTTCCTCCATGGCCTCACCGAACTCCTCCCAAGCCCGAGTTTTTGCCGCGGCGACTGCCAGAGCCGCGCTCCGTTTGGCCCGTCGGTACCTGTCAGCTGCTTCAGGAGTCCCATGAGCCAGCCAGGCCCGATAGAACTCCTTCTTCAGCTTGACGGCATCCCTTACTTCCGGTGTCCACCACCGTGTTCGGGGATTGCCGCCGCGACAGGCACCGGAGACCTTATGGCCGCAGCTCCGAACCGCCGCACCGACAATGGAGGAGCGGAACATAGTCCATTCAGACTCAATGTCCCCCACCTCCCTCGGGACCTGGTTGAAACTCTGTCGGAGGTGGGAGTTGAAGACCTCTCTGACAGGGGCCTCCGCCAAACGTTCCCAACAGACCCTCACTATGCGTTTGGGCCTGCCAGGTCTGTCCAGCTTTTTCCCCCGCCATCGAATCCAACTCACCACCAGGTGGTGATCAGTTGACAGCTCAGCCCCTCTCTTCACCCGAGTGTCCAAGACATATGGCCGAAGGTCAGAAGAAACGACTACAAAGTCGATCATCGACCTCCGACCTAGGGTGTCCTGGTGCCAAGTGCACTGGTGGACACCCTTATGCATGAACATGGTATTCGTTATGTGGATAAACCGCGACTAGCACAGAAATCCAATAACAACTCACCGCTCGGGTTCAGATCAGGGAGGCCGTTCCTCCCAATCACGCCCCTCCAGGTATCACTGTCGCTGCCCACGTGGGCGTTAAAGTCCCCCAGTAGAACGACAGAGTCCCCAGTGGGAGCGCTTTCCAGCACGCCCCCCAGGGACTCTAAAAAGGCCGGGTACTCTACACTGCCGCTAGGCGCATAAGCACAAACGACAGTGAGAGACCGTTCCCTGACCCGAAGGCGTAGGGAGATGACCCTCTCATTCACCGGGGTAGACTCCAACACATGGCGGCTGAACTGGGGGGCTATTAATAAGCCCACACCAGCCCGCCGCCTCTCACCTTGGGCAACGCCAGAATAGTGGAGAGTCCACCCTCGATCGAGTAGCGTGGTTCCAGAACCCAAGCTGTGAGTGGAAGTGAGCCCGACTATATCTAGACGGTATCTCTCAACTTCCCGCACCAGCTCAGGCTCCTTCCCCGCCAGTGAGGTGACATTCCAAGTCCCAAAAACCAGAGTTGGCGCCCGAGGTTTGGGTCGGCCGGGCACTCGGCCCCGACCACCGCCCAAATCACAATGCACCGGCCCCTTACGGTTTCTCCGGCAGGTGGTGAGCCCACCGAAGAGCGGCTCCACGTTGTGGCTTCGGGCTGAGCCCGGCCAGGCCCCGTGGGCATAGACCTGGCCACCAGGCGCTCGCATGCGAGCCCCCCCCCCAGGCCTGGCTCCAGGGTGGGGCCCCGGTGACCCCATACCGGGTGGGGTAAACGGACGCCTTGATTTTTTCGTCATAAGGGGTTTTTGAACCGCGCTTTGTCTCGTCTGTCATCCAGGACCTGTCTGCCATGGGAGACCCTACCAGGGGCATGTAGCCCCAGACAACATAGCTCCTGGACTCATTCAGGCACTCAAACCCCTCCACCACGATAAGGTGGCGGTTCACGGAGGAGATGTTCTTTCCCATTAATCCTAATACAGAAGACATTAAATAACTGTCTAAAAGTAGTATTTTTGTGAAACATCTAAGTGCCTAAGACTTTTGCACAGTGCTGTATATTTATAAAATTAAATGTCAATTAAAGGCTTAATTAGATTGTGATGCCACACAGCCACCACTTACTATTAATGATAAATGTTTCATCGGGAGTTACCACGGTGATCACTCTGTCACTTTTCAGTACATCAGTGTTAACCGCTTTTCATATACAGCAATCCCTCGGAGTATGAAATTAATTTGTTCCTGAAAACAGTACAGATGCTTACATTTTGGATGCCGAAAGCCAATTTCCCATTATTTTAAAAGACAGAAATAATGTGTTCCCAGTCCATCTGAAAACCCCAAACCAATTTTTCCAACTGAAAAACTTACACAACTGTCAACCCATGATTTCATCATGATACAAAGCACTTAATAATTATCAAACCCTTAATGAGGTCATTGATGGGTGTGTTTCTTGGCAGTACGTTTCTGAAACTGTTTTTTCATTATATTCAGCAGACAGACGTGAATATTCAATAACGAAATTTGCTTGAAAGGGTGCGGAACACAGTTTAAAATAAAAAGGCTATTTGGTGTAATGAACTGGTACTGTACTCAGTGAGTGAAGAGAAGGACAGCTGATTGTGAGTTATGGTCGGTGGAGGAGGCTTGGCAGTCATTCTTGCACTGAAACTGCACAAATGCGTTGAAACAAAGCGAACAGGAAACAGTGGTTACTGTACAACTACAGTACATTACTTCCGATTCACTCATGCGATGAGCGACGTTCAGTTTTGTTTTCGACATGCTCTAGAGAACTAAGAAACTGAGCATCAAAAGCCCATTGTTTTTGGTTGGTCATTTATATTTTCTGTAATCTGTCAAAGTGCTCTGAGTGTCTTCAGAATAAAGCTCCATGTATGTAAGAATGCATTTTATTTTATCGTATTTGATTGTTTTCTCTGCGTGCTCTCACCTTTAGAGAAACCAGGTTCGAAGAAGCAGCAGAAAGTGTTCTGCCAGATCACCCAGCACCTGCTAGAGAACCACGAGATGTGGAAGAAGGTGATTGCGGAGGAAGAAGGCAAGCAAGGGCCGGCAGAGCTGGACGGGAAGGAGTCGCCGCACCTTGGCGTCCCGAGCGAGCCGATCCTGTCCATCCGAGAGGAGGAGGAACTGGGGGCCAAGGAGGAACTGGGAGAGGATGGCCAGGAGCAGGCCAAGGGCACCAAGCAAGAGGCTCGGCAGCTACTGCCCCAGCCTGCAGCCCAGAGAGAGGGTGGTTTCTGAGGAAGAGGGCAGGTGCAAACAAGTCAGAACAATCGTGTTGCTTTTTTATAAAAAGAAGTGTGATATTTTTCTGCCAGCACATCATACAGACACAACACTGTAGAAATTAAGGGGAACGTGTGCCTACGAAAAGTGAAAGATGGAGTCAATGGGGAATCAATGGGTTACAGCGGAATGGGATGGGTTTGACACGGGTGGGCAGAGATTTACATTGGATGGGCGGGGTCAGGTAGTCTACTGGTCCAGATTTCATCAGAGCGATCAGGTCCAGGCTCAGAGAACTCCACCTTGCATCCAAGGGAGCTTCCACACTGCAATATGAGATCCCACTGCCTTGCCCTGGGATAGGGGGCAGATCGACCCAAACCCAGAACCCAGCCGGACACAGGAGAGTTTTACAAACTGGTAAATTTTCTAAGAGAAAGACTTTTTTTTTTTAATTATCAGAAGAAGAGCAGCAGGAAATAAAGCAGGACTTGTATTTTCCCTTGTCCAACACCTTCCCGAGTGTGGAGACGCAGGGGCGCGGCCTTGGTGGGCTGCTCCAGTGTGTCCTTATGTAGCTTCACCTGTGTTGTAGGAGCTGTGAGTCCAGCCACACACCGAAGGTCTCAGAAGCTTTACGAGAATTTAAGAAGAGCCAGAGTTTTGTTCTGGTTTCTTCGTACAGTGTTTCCACACCGTGTCACACTGCCAGTGTCTCCTGTTCAATCTTGCCGTTTTTACCTTCCTCTCATTGCTGTGAACCAAACTCTTTACACTCATTTTTTTTTTTTTTTTTTCACTCTGTCAGATGGTTTTAGTAACTGTGCAGGATTTTCCTTCCAGAGGAGTACTGGAATTCTGCAGGTCATCTCCCAGCTGCGCTCTTGCAGTTTAAACCCTTGGGTTGTGTTCTAGTCACATTTGAACTATTGACAACTATTACTCTGTCATAAATATGGTTTCTTTCCTCTGGTTGCCATAAGACTTTGGGACATCCTCCACGCCAGGTGTCTGAACAAATGAACGATGACCGGTTTCACTGAATTTTACGTCTTACTATTGTACATCTGTGGTGTGTATGTGGTCGACCGTAGGAAATTAATGGACAAGACTATAATAAGGAGCAAAGAGTTCTCTCTCTCAAAATGTTGGACTTGTGATAATGACTAGGAATGGAGATAAAGGGTGTGACACAGCACTAGGTGATCATTTCTGCTTTATAAACGATCGTAATGTACCACGCAATATTCTATGGGAACACCAGAAATAGAACCATGTCTCAAATGCAACCCAAGGGTTAAATAAGAGTTTCCAGGGAAGCAGGTTACTATGCACATGGTAACTCTGTCCTTGTCATTTCCTGCGGTCCCAAATGTAAATTTTGTTGTCCGAATCTGAAAAAAGTTGAGGGTTCATGTGGCTGTGGAGCCCAAGTATTTTTTAAAATGGTACACAAATATTTCCCAAACAGCAAATGATCAAAGACTGTCTCGGTGTTGTCCAATATTTGGCCAGAACCTGATTGGACACCCTAGATGTAAATAAGGTTCAAAGGCTTTTTTCCTTGAAAAGATGTCGGCGATGGTGGCTCTAGAGCTTTAAGTCAGAGGGACATTTTCCAAATCACCAAGTCCTGGTCAGAGATACCTGGAGAGCATGTTCTCAGCACAGTCAGTGTGGACCCAGCTTCGCACTACTTTGTGGTGTTTCCCAAAGAGGGTTGTGCTGAGACATGGATCGGAAGGGTCCCAGTGGCCCTCAAGGAGGCTCAGATGGTTTTGTGGGAGATGCTCGTCAACTTTGAAACCCTCGATCTGCTTTGACGAACAATGATTCTGTTGAATTTCACTGGTGTTCCCTTTAGTAGGCTGTACCTGAAGGAAGTAACAGTGGGCTTTGGGCAGTCTGCTTGCGCCTTGAGTGGTTTCTATGAAGGGTTTGGTTGGGCCTGCGGTTCTGTTCTGGAACTTCTCATCTTCCTTTAGAATGAACATGGAAATGAAACATTGACTCCAAAAGCAATATCATGACATCTGTACTCAACATGTTTGACGTTCTCTCAGGTTCTAAGCATGAAGGGAAAATCAAGATAATTCTCATGATGTATGATGCAGCTCATGTTCTGAGCAAAACTGCTCACGTACAAGTGCCAAAAATGACTTTGTACATGTAGCTCATGGTTACTTAAGAGTTCTCAGTTCTGGTGTTTACCGGCTGGTGTTGAAGTATACATTGCATTTCAGCGTTTTAGCTGACATCCTGAGAGCAGTGTTGACTCCCCTGAAGATGTGCGATCGGCTGGAGCTGCTTCAACGCATGGAGAGTGAAAGTAGTTGTAGCGAAATTGGTACGTCGTAGGTCAGCCTTTCTGGTGTTGCCAGCGGGTGGCCTTGTGGTTAGGGCTGCAACCTCTGCACTTAAGGGTTGTAAGTTTGAACACCGTCCCTTGCTGCACCACCCTTGAGCAACATACTCACCCAGAACCGGAACCGATGCAGTAAAAATTACCCATCAGTGTAATGAGTGAACCATTGTAAACTGCTGTGGAGAATAGCATCTGCATGTAACCAGGTGCTCTCCATCGACGCCCCTGGTAAGTGCGGCTGTGAACTTCTCATGGTTCCCAACTGCAGCGGGCCGTTAGTCTAGGTTACTCTCCGTATCCGTCCATCGTCCACTTCTAGGTGGCCAGATGGGACTCTGGCTTTGACGGGTAACTTCTCAAGCTCAACACACCCTTTAAAAAACATCTGCCACTGGAGTTTTACCAGCAGTGTAAGTAGGGAACGTGAACATGGACCTGTTTGTTGCCCCAGTGGTCATACCTTTGGTTTCCTCTTACAACAGTTTAATTTCAGATCACACAGCAGGAAGTTATTGCTCCTCTCGTATGGCAGTTTAAGGATGGATGGACAAGCTGTACCGGCATCCACCTTGACACCTCCTCCTCACACATGCTCCTCTGTCATAAGGACCAGATGGAACGTTGTGCTTCGAGATGCCTTCTCGCCCTATTATGGTGCGTTGATATGCAGTTTCTAGAAAAACTGATCAGGTATTCTGCACAACGTACCCCAAAGCCTGGCCAGGAAGAGTCTGGACTCGACACTCGATCCCAAGACACTCCTTCAAGTACTGTTATTATTCTGCACATCACGTGTAATGACTGAGATGTTAGATCCAGCCTCTCTCCAGCTGTAGTTTCAACTCAGGCCACAAGCCATTCAAGTTCATGCAAATAATTTTTGACTGAGAGATGACCTTGAAGGGAAAGAAGATGCTTGTTATTAATAATCGCTTTAATCTGTCTTAATGTCCATCCTTCCCAAGTAGCAGATTTCAAACAGCAAAGTTTCTTCTGTCATTTTGGTTCACCGTGTGCAGTTTCCCCCACCTTTTTAATAGTTTTCACACTTTCAGGACTGTATGTTCATAAGAAGTGTTATGTACATAACATTCTGTACAGGTTTTATACATTCTAAATTGTCAAGATTTTCCAGTTGCTTAGGTCTAGTGTTTCAGTGATTTCTGCGACGCCCCCAGTCCTGTCCATTTATAGCAGAGACCTAATAGCAACAGTATAAACTTGTACCTCAGATAATTTTGAAATGGCTTTAGCAGTCATTCTATAAGTTCATGTGTTTGTTACCATGAGAACTTTGCTCCTTTTGTTGTCTCCAGTGCCTAAAATAGGAATTTGTCCATCGGATAATTCCCCTTTTATACAGCACTGCTTGAAAGTATGTGAACCTCTTGTGTCCGTCAGTTTTACCACAAAATGCTTATATAATTAGAATGTCTTTCTCATCTGACATAATGGTGAGCAATCATAAAAATAATTAATAGGAGTTTCTGCTGTAGGGGGGCGTGGTGACGCAGCAGGTTTGGGCAGGTCTGGGGTTCGAGTCCCGCTTGGGGTGCCCTCCGACAGACTGGCGTCCTGTCTTGGGTGCGTCCCCTCCCCCTCCAGCCTTACACCCTGTGTTGCCGGGTTAGGCTCCAGCTTGCCGCGACCCACTTAGGACAAGCGGTTTCAGTCAATGTGTGTGTGTGAGTTTCTGATGTAGTAAGTAGGTAATGACCAATTCTGTATGTAGCTTTAGAGGAAATCGTGTGTAGTAGAAACACAGAAGTAGTGCAGGTACAAAAATAACTGAAATCCAAGTTGCATTGGTAAACTAAGTAGGTAAGTAGAATCAGTGGTGTAAATATAATTTATTCATTTTATAAGTTTAATAGTTTACACATGAATAATGACCATCCCTAGAGGTTCACATACTTTCAAGCAGGACTATTTGTGCTCACTCACAGTGCTCAGGTGCACAGTTTCTTCACAGATCACAACCTCCTTTCTTTTTTCTCTACATGGCATCCATTATATCTTCCTGAATACACATTCCAAGAAGTGGTTTTCTGACTTTTGAAATTCTCAGTTTTCTTAAAGTTACTTTTGCTCTGCTATGTATTATTCTTGTGTTCTGTGGAGTCTTTATTGCAACACATACTTTTGATGAATGGGACCAGGGTTTCTTTCTTTTAAAAAAAAAAATAAATAAAAACAGACTCCCCCACCAAGTTAATGTAAAGCTAAAGTAATTAATTGATCTCGTCTTTCAGCACCATAATTGTTGCACATGCCATTAACAAGGAGAACGGAGCAAACCCTAAAGCTGTGTAAATGAGAAAAACTGTCTTGTATTTTTCTATATAGCTGGCACTTCACAGATTAAATAACTATTTTCTTCTCACTAGTATCTTGCACTTAATACATGTAGCAATACTTACAGAAAAAAAAAATGTAATTCACAAATACTCGTTAAGTGAAATACTCATTTTATTGCTGTTTATGTTCCATTTTGTACAAAAATATATACTGTACAGTTAAAAAAAATTAAAATGACAACAAAAAGTCTTTTAAACTATTTATTTTTACCATTCTTTTGTAATTTAGACACTATACTGTAGCTCCTTTATTGCCAGAATTACTGGAAGTGCCTCTTGGTATATTGTATCATACAGTAAATATGTATTGAGGTTATTAGAACTTATTTGTCACAAACTGAAGAAGGTGGATGCTGTAATGTGAATACAGATGCGTAACATGAACTTAATTCTGTGGTAGTGTGGACGTCTCTGTATTTACTGCGTGACCTTTCTTTACTCTGCTTGCGACTTCACTGTGTGCTGGCGGTTCTCTGGCAGGGTTCGAAACATGGAAGATGCCTTTTCCAAATTCTGCAAGAGCATCAGCTCAACAGGGGGTCTGAACCTCTGCACAACAAACTCATTTGTCAGAGGATCAGAGCTGTGAGTCCAGACCCAACAGGTGGGGGGAACACTGGGATTTCACAGTGAGTTTGATGTCTGGGCTGCAGCTAAAGATTTGTGAAAATAATGACCAATAGATAAAACATGGATAACAGTAACCTACAGTGCAAATGCAAAAGGAATTTGAATAAAAACATTAAAATAACCAAATTAAAATAAACTAATTAACACTAAGAGAAAACAAAAGGCCCTAACCCTAAGGAAATTACCTGCATTTTACTACCAAGAAGTGAAGCAATAAATGGAGTTTCCTTTCATTATGTCAGCAATTTTAAGACGCCATTGATTGTAACGCACATCCTAACTTTAAATTCAATTTGAAGAAAAAAAAAAAAAAATGTGCGTCTTGAGATTGAGGAAATGCGGTACTTTCCATTTTAATGTCGTTCAAAGAATAAAATATTAAGTACTGAAGATGTATTTCTCTGTGACTAGATCCACACCAGGAAATAATCCCAAGACTTAAGTTAAAAATTAACCTTAATCTTATTTAGTAGTCTTTGGAAGCTACAAACAAAATAAATTATGAACGACTACAACCAGAACTGTGATTGTATGTTGATAAGCTGCTATATTTTGGTTATATCTGTATACACATGAAGAGTTCTTTAACGTAATGAAGACTTTTTAGGCTGAAGAGGTCATGCTGCCTCTTCTCTGTACAGTGTGTAACCGCAACAAACAGCACATTTCAACACCTACTGATCCTTCTTGTCCTCACCACTTCTTTCTTGGAGGTTCTGTAAGGGGAAAAAAAAAAAAAAAAAAAAAAAAAAAGTACATAACTAAGAAAACAACCTACACAATAATAGAAAACTTATTCAATAAAACCTTTTGCAAAGTACATTTCCTTTTCAAAAAGCCTCAACAGAAATTCAATTTTGCTGCAAACACCGAACACTAAACAATAATTCTTAATTCAAATAATTCAGTTGTTGAACAAAAATCAACAACAAAAATTCTAAAATAAAGAACATGTACAACTGGAGTCATTTATTTATTTATTTTGCATTTTTTGGTATCATTTTCAAGAAGAGCTCATGACTGAGGTGGAACAGCGCCACATGGGGCTGAACACCATGTATCTGCAAGGTACCTGGAACTCCTGCAGCAGACGGTCGTACTCCAGGGTGAGGTTCTCCTTCTGTCGCCGCATGGCCTCCAACTCTGCCTGAGACTTCTTCAGACCTGCAGCGTAACACACATTCCGCCCACTATTAACACATAGGGCGTGTATTCTCTTTAGTGAATACTGTGAGTTTTATCTGATTCAACTTCACAGATTATGAATGACACATAAAAATAAAAAAATTTTAATAAAGATCTCTTAAAAATACCATATTAGAATGGGGGGGGGAGGGGGGGGGAGTGCCAAGCCTTGATTATTACTGTGTTTTGCTAATAATTGGATCCATCCTGTCAGCAACCGTTTGTCATGCTGGTCTGACACTTAGACTGGAAACACGGGATGTAACGCAAACAATCTCAGGGCAAATATACACAGGCTCGCTCGCTCGCACACGCGCGCGCGCACACACACACACACACACACACACACACACACACACAAAATTTAGAGTCACCAATTCACCTGACACACACATCTCTGGACTGTGGAAGGAAATTGGGCCAGGTAACCCCTTAAAACACAGGGAGAACACGCAAACCACACACAGACAGAGCTAGATTCAAACATTAAGTATATTATACTGAATGTGAACCACAAATTCAGGTTGGTTCCGTTTATTTTTACAGAGCAAAGGCTACGGCGCACTGAACACAAGGCGAGGAAAAATAATTTTAAATTATTACCAAACATCCAGTGTAAGTCAACACCTCAAGTGCCAAGAGCGTGTGAGGAGAAGCAAAGACGCAAAGGTGACCCACCATCCTCTGAAAGCCTCAGCTGCTCTGTCAGCTCCTCAGCTTCCTTCCGCAGCCCCTCGTTGCCCCCTGCGGGGTCTTTCCCAGTACCGCCTTCATGCAGAGCCTGGGGAAGAGATGATGCTGGACATCACACTCGGAAACAAAAGCACACTTCAGCTATCCAGGCACCAAATATCCATCCATCCATTATCAATAACTGCTAGTCCCGAGCGGGGTCATGGCGAGCGAGAGTCTTCCCGGCAACATTAAGCGCAAGGCTGAAGGGATGGGGGGGGTACACCCTGGATCATATAACAACCAGAATTCCTCTTTAGTCCTGTACGCACAGCCTGAGGGGAGATGGTGTCGAATGTACAGAACAAGGCTTCAGGGTCAAAGGTTATTTACATTCAGACACAACATTAAGGGAACCTGAATGGAAACAGAATTGCAAGTGAGTTGCAGCAAGCTGAGCAGTTGTGGAGAAGTTCTCCACTAAAGCCAATACTTCATACATACATATTAATTAATTAGATTGTTTTTTTTGATGGATTGGCATCCTGTCCAGGGTGCACCCCTCCTAGCCTTGCGCCCAATGATTCCACGACAGGGTGAGGATATCCGCAACCCTAATAAACAGTTAACAAGTGTGAGTGAGTGAGTGAGTTTGAGCCGATATTATTTTCCAACTGGACACGAGGAGAAGAAAAAAAAAAAAAAAAAAAAAAAAAAAAAAAAAAAACTAAAAAAGTCTATTTCATATTTAATGCATTTGGGGTCCCGCTTTCTGGCAGGTCTGGGGTTCGAGTCCTGTTTGGGGTGCTTTATGACGGACTAGAGTCCCGTCCTGGGTGTCTCCCCTCCCCCTCCAGCCTTGCACCCTATGTTGCCGGGTTAGGGTCCAGTTCTCCGTGACCCCATTTGGGACAAGCGGTTTGAGACTGTCTGTGTGTGTACCAATGACACAAAGCCATGTACAAGTAGCCATCCATAAAACAGAGCAATGCACCTCTACACTTTCACACACTAAGGCCTATTTACACTCACCTGAAACACATGTATTTGGAATGTGTGAAGAAACCTGAGCACCCAAAGGAAACCCACACAAACCCTAAAAGAAAAAAAATTTGGCAAAGACCTGGATTCGAAAGTGCATTCAAAGACACGGCGCTGGACCTGTGAGGCACCAGCACTTTCTGCTGTGTCACATTTATAGGTTAACCATGTACATGAGATCTCCAGTAGCAGGATTCCTGCAGGGAAGAGACGGTCAGTACAGAAAACACTCACTGCCTCACCTTCTTCAGATGCTCATTGTCTTCCATGTACTTCATGGCTGCCTGGTTGGTGCTCTCAACTTGATTTTGTAACACCGCCACTGCTGCTGTGGCTGTTGCCAACTGGTTTATCAAAGTAATGATGCGCCGCATGACCCTGCAGTTAAAGATGAAACAGGACATCCGATGTACAAAAAAGGAAAAACACCAACCAATTTCAGTCATGTTTTTATATTATTCCATATATTAACATGAATATTGTGCAAAATTAGTAAAAAATTTTATAAAGCCCTATAACGCAACATAGAGCGCATGCATGTTTAGTGTTTATACATTGCTATCGTTTACATAATACAGTATAAGTGGATTTCCCACTGAGAAAGTTGACGAATGCTGTATACCACCTATATACCTAAATATGCTCATCTTTTTTACAATGTAAATCCCACCAAAAAAACCATAGTAATTACGGATATAAAAATGCGTAATCAACTTGCTTTTTCCAGAAGTGATGGAAATGCCTAATTTTATCCAGTGAGGCAGAAGTCCGACTGAACACAACACACATTGTCAAGAGACTGACAACTTGTCAGCGAAGCGTACGTACAACTCGACACACTCACAACCAGAGGAAGAGCGAGAAGCCCGATATGTAGAGGTTCCTCTGGGCTCGGAAGAGCTTCATGTGCATGTGGTCGAATATGTTAGGGTGCAGCTTGGGGTCTTTGCTCTGCTGTGCCCCGGTGTACTTCCTCACTTCTCTCACAGCATCTGCAGAGGAAGAGCGAGAGGCCGCAGGGAGCCGAGACCCGCGATAACATCATCCGAGCAAGCGCTGCGCGGCCGGCCATCGTAAAACACAAAAAACAGCAGAGCATACGCGATACAGGGAAACAGCAGAACTGCGTTCCTCCTCTCAGCACCAGGCAACACCATCTTGACAAGTTTTACATACACAACTTTTGACACGACTTACCAAGGAAGAGAACAATAAGGACTATAATCATCGTTAGGAATCCTTTGTTCCAGAACGGGGCCATTTTGTTCCAAATGCCCAGCTTGAAAATAGTCTGCCATCTGCACAAAGACACACAGGAAACGATACGAATGCATGCTCTTTTAAATAACTACGTCTCAAACTCAGACACAACCTTTGTGTACACCTCTAAAGTGATTATATTGTTACACTAGAAGGAAATGGGGCTGCCGTGGTACCTTCTGGCCGATATAAACGGTAAACAGAGGATGACAAGAACTCCAATTTCCACATAGAGGAAGACCGCAACTGCTGTCCATTGCAGAGTCATCCTGGCTGAAGAACAGGCCTGAAGAAGAAAAAAAAAAAAAAAAAAAAAAAAGTGAGGCTGTAAGTCTACTGATAATTTGCTTTGTCTGAAACTCCTTTTACTACTAACAAAATGAATAAAAGCTCAGTAATGCAGATGCAAACTGATCTATTATCAGCTTAGGTTCTTTAAATGTCTTCAATATAGTTATAATAACTATAAACCAATAAACTAATTTTGAATGACTGAAAAAAACACTGTGTCTCTCCAAAGTGATATTTGCGCTGTAAAAAAAAGTCCAGTGTACATTTATATAAAATTTACTAGTCAAGGAGTCAATTAAGATTCCATTCACTCTACCGACAAATTTTCATTGCCCACGACACCGAGAGGTCGAGAGTGTATACAAACACACGCCTTTCATTGCTCTCATAGTCATATAGGAGTAACTAAGTGGCTAAGCATTCTTTTGTATTCTATATTTAGTCATGTAACCCTGCCTCAACCCCCCTCCGCTAGCGTCTTGTAGCCACCGCCATCAAATTCATACAGACACTCATACACCTGACAGTCACCACTGTTTTAACTTGCAAATATGTCTGGGCTTCAACAAAGGGTCCATTTTAGAAACACGCTCTGCCTTCACACAAAGAAAACCCACTAGAGCAGCGTATGAAAACACACAATTTTTCATTCGGTATAAGGCGTTTTTCTCGTCACAAAGTCATCCGGCTTGCATTCGTGTCATTTTGCGTAACCTGTAACAAAGACACAACACACACACCACACAGCTCCCGTCCCGTATTTCTGAGAGACTTTATAAGCCCATAGGAACATTTATGAAAATAATAAATCACAGCAATATTATTTAGCGCTGTTAAATGAGCAATGTTACAAAATAGAGCAAAGTACACTAAGGTATACTACACAGAAAAGTATACTTAGAAGGAAACACAGCCTCAACCAATGAGAGCCATGGATTTATATAAACCTGGTGTCACTGTACAATGACACATTTAGCACTATTACTAGTAATACTAGTAATGCAGCTGACACCTCTCTCCAAAGCAACTTAGTTAGGTAGCCATTTATACAGCAGGGTAATTTTTACTGGAGTAGTTTAGAGTAGGTACCTTGAGCAAGGGTTCGACAACTGGGGATCAAACATTTGTTGGCGTTAAATATTTAGCTGATGCCGTTTTCCAAAGCCTCTTACAAGGTTAAGCTACTTAGAACAGTTTAACAGCTGGGCATCTTTTATTGTACCCTTCTGCTGTACCTTGTTCAATGGTACCATAGGAAGAGATGGGATTCGAACCCTTGGTCCTTCCAGTGCAGGGCAGCTACTCCAGCCACTGCACAATGCGCCACCTCAGCACAGAACTGCTGTAACAGCACCGTGTCTGCGTCCTTTGAAGAGTAAAAAAAACATCATCAGCGATCCTCCGTATGACAAAGATGCGCGTCCGGGGTGTACCCTGTCTCACATGGTAAATTCTGGACCTCTGTGACCCTGTATTGGACAAGCAGTTATTGCTAATTAATTAAAGGATGAAGAAAAATATGCCATTAAAAGACAGACTGGAACAATCATTTTGTTGCAAATATGATAAAACATGTTGAAGATGTCACCGTCAGGAGTAAAAACACCATTTACTAAATGAATTAATTTTAGATGAAATTTTTGTAACATTCCACGTACCAAGAGCCAGTTTCTGTCGCGAGGGGCCGCAACGCCATGCGCCGCCCCGTCCCCTCCCGCCGCCTGGTAGACATTGCACCCGACCCCCGTATTGACCCCCAGGTAAGGGGAGAGAATTTGCCCCAGGTAGAGGAGTTCAAGTATCTTGGGGTCTTGTTCGCGAGTGAGGGGACAAGGGAGCGCGAGATCGGCCGCGGACCGAGAGCAGCGGCAGCAGCAATGCGGTCGCTGTACCGAACTGTGGTGGTGAAGGGGGAGCTGAGCCATAAGGCAAAGCTCTCCATTTACCGGTCGATCTACGTCCCTACCCTCACCTATGGTCATGAACTTTGGGTAATGACCGAAAGAATAAGATCGTGGATACAAGCGGCCAAAATGAGTTTTCTCCGCAGGGTGTCGGGACTCGCTCTCCGCGATAGGGTGAGGAGTTCGGACATCCGGGAGGTACTCGGAGTAGAGCCGCTACTCCTCCACATTGAGAGGAGCCAGTTGAGGTGGTTAGGGCATCTTCACCCTGGGCGCCACCCTTTGTAGGTATATCGGGCACGGCCAACCGGGACGAGGCCCCGAGGTCGGCCCGGGACCCGCCGGAGGGATTATATCTCACAGTTGGCCTGGGAACGGCTGGGGATCCCCCGGACTGAGCTGGAGGAAGCTGTGAGGGAAAGGGGCAGCTGGGCCTCTCTGCTCTCCCTGTTGCCACCGTGACCTTAGAAGGACAAGCAGGCAAAAAAATGGATGGATGGATTAAATTTTTGCCTGGGAACTGCAGTGTGAGGAATGGATGTATTCACCTCCTTTTTGGTGTATTTCCTATTTATGTGGCCTTAACATTTCTATTACTGTCTGACTGTTCTACTGTACAGCCTCAAATGTCATTTCTGTCTTTCTATCACTTACGACTAAATACTTGTGTTCACTGCAACATTAACAGCCTAATTCATGCAATTTTTGACTACTTTTGAGTGGAAGTTTCTGTCAGAGGACATGTGCATAAAAAAACTAAACTTAACCGGTAAAGGGCGTGATGAGAACAACAGTCAACACGTAAGTCGTAACTGCACCCGTTTTGAAGGAGCTCTGTTTATAAATAAGCTGTCAAGATTAAGCCACAGAAATGGACTCTCCTCGGAATAGGATGAAGAATTTCATAAGAACAGCCCCCCTTCACACACACATCACGGCCGGACACGTTTCGCTTCGTTCGGTCCAACGACCGCGACGGCAGCAACGTTACAGGTCACGTCGGGTCACGAGCATCGCTTGTCGCGAGCTGCGGCCCTGCAACGTGCGTCGTCGCGTGCGTGCGTGCGTGGTTGCCGCGCGAGGCTGTCACTGCAATCCCCGCTCTGCCTCTTCTTCCTCAGTGATTTGAACGTGCGGATTAAAAACGCGGACGAGTTTTCGCGAGTCAGTCAGCAACCCGAAATGCAGAAACTAGTAGTAGTCGCGTGTCAGTTTCACAGAAACACTCTGCGAACGTCGCGGCCGAGGTGACTACTACTCACCTGCTCAGTTCTGTTTTGTTTTCGTTTCGTTCATCCAGCAGCGTCAACGAAGGTGGAGACAGAGGAGAGGGAACCGAAGCGGAGCAGTAGCAGTACTAGCAGCCTACCGGCTACGCCTTTTCCTCTTCGAGAAGCGAGGCGCGTTACGTCCTCGTGACGTCACGCGTTCGTTTTCCTTCACTTTTCGCGCGCGTCATACGTTTCGTGTCGCTGTCAAACACGTTATATATATATGCGCACGGAGCGATACCAATATGAAACCACACCGGAGTTCCTCTCCCGTTCACTTGTACTTACAACTGTAAGCCTATTTCCTGTTTTCAGTTTAAATGAATTACCCGAGCTATTTGAATCGCCGAAGATAAATTGATTTAATCAGATTACATGAAGACATTACACTTTTTACCATTGCACCAGCAGGGGGCGCGCTTGTACAAGGCGTGTTCTTTCCGAGCGGGGTTTCGGTCCGCTATGTATAGTATATAAAAAGTATTTAAATACTACAGGCTTTCCAGTTTGATGATTTTTTTTTTTCTCTCTCTAATTTCATAAGCTTTGGGCGATTAAAGTGAAAATAATAAAAGATAACCAAGAAAGAACTTGTCATTAATTACAATGTGGCTAAATTAAACTTTGAAACCAGTTTTAATTATTTAATATTATAGCAGGTTCTTGAGACTTTTTAGACACCCCCCCAGGCACTGGCATCATTAATTAATGTGCTCTTGTAGTTGACAGACACATTGTTTGACTTCCCTAGTAATAAGAATAGCAGTTAAATTAATCTGATATTGGGAAGTAAAAAAAGGGACCAACTGTCCTCTAAGACCATGATATAAGTGTAAATAACACCGTTCTGCCATGGAATATTATTTTGATCAGTCATGTTGAGTCACACACAATGTGCTTTGACACAGAGGTATGACCAGCAATGTTTATGGGTGAATTGTTCTCAAACAACGTGTATTTTTATGCTCGGCTCTGGCCTTGGCATTTTAGGGTTAAAAAGAGTGTCTGGAAAACTGGATGGGTCTCGATTTGATCTGTTAGCTCACTTTGTGGGTAACATGCTGGGAAAGTAATGTCACTTTAGCGCTGTTTCAGTTATACACATGGCCTGGTATCGCATTGTGGTATCAGGCAGTACATCTGGACTATTCCACAGGTCTATTAGTTCCTTAGTTGCGAAAGGAGAAAAAAAAAACACTAAACACAGCCATTTTAACTATTATTTATTTAGTCGGTGCCTTTCTCCAAGGTTTCTTACTATGATAAGTTTGTGCACTAAGCTACATGCAGGGTCACGGAGCCTACCCGGCAACATGGGGCGTAAGGCCGGAGGGGGAGGGGACACACCCGGGACGGGACGCCAGTCGGTCGCAAGGCACCCCAAGCGGGACTCGAACCCCAGACCCACCCGAGAGCAGGACCTGGTCCAACCCGCTGCGCCCCTGCGCCTCTATCTCTAAGCTACATACAGCTATTTGCCAATTTAGATAGCTTGGTATTTTTTACTGGGGCCGTTCAAGGTAAGTATCTCACTGAAAGGAACTACAGCAAGAGCTGGGATTCCGAATTCCAAACCTTTAGTTGTTCAAGAACAAGGCTCTAACCCTCTGTGTTACTGTGTGCCCCATTAATGTTACACCAAAAATGTTATTGCAGGTTGCCTACTGTACAGGCGTGTGTGCTCCGGCAGCTCAGGATCTGTCCCTGACCCATCAAGGTTCATTGTACATTCAGTGGCACGACAGGACAGCCAGGGTGAGGGAGGTCTCGGCCGCGCTCTCGGTAATATGCGGGCCATCTGGGGAAGGGAATGAGATCCAGAGCGGGGGCTTGGCTGCAATGACACACAACACACCTTCATCCTCATTGTTGACTGGGGTCTTTCCAGGAGATGCCCCGCTAACAATTGCAGGGCTCTGGAGATTATGATGTTATTCGATGATGTCCGCGTGAACCGTGGACCGGTCAGACATATGGTTCCACCTTTCTGTCCACCACTGAAAAAAGCCATTAGTTTGATACACATGCACTGTGGAGAAACCTCCGACCCCATGTGTACCCTCTTCACCAAAGTAAAATACCGCTGATCTTTCCGTGCCCTTCGGAAAACACAAAAATTGGTCTTTTCACACAGTTTCAGGTGTATTATTTACCTTGCAGTTATCATTTCTAGGCTACCTGCAGACTTTATTTGATAAATAATAATACTAAAATGTAGGGGGTGCGGTGGCGCAGTGGCGCAGTGGGTTGGACTGGGTCCTGCTTTCCAGTGGGTCTGGGGTTCGAGTCTCGCTTGGGATGCCTTGCGACGGACTGGCATCCCGTCCTGGGTGTGTCCCCTCCCCCTCCGGCCTTATGCCCTGAGTTGCCGGGTTAGGCTCCGGCTCCCCGTGACCCCGTCTGGGACAGGCGGTTCAGAAAATGTGCGTGTAATACTAAAATAAGCGCATGAGACATAAAAGCTGCTTCATACCTCTGCAAAGGTTTTGCCCTAGATTATGAAATTCTGTTTGGGTTCATTATATTCAGATGCTGTGCAAAGTGCCATGAGATCTTGTTTCTTTCTTGTTTTTCATCCTAATGTGAGTCCATCGTCCACTCTCACATGTCTCACCCGGGTCTGGAAATACTCTGTGCAATCAGGCACTGAATATCAATAAGTATGTAATACTGGGATTTTAAACAATCAGCAGCCACTCCCTGAACAGTAACCCAAGTTTCCATAACAAATATGACACCATCTCATCAAATTCTCTTTGGTCCTGATAAAAAGATCAGCTTCTACAAGAGACTGACTTAGAAAGACAGAATTTTCTTTGCATAGGATGTTTGTACTGAACAAAACCAGCAGGTTCTATTATTATTATTATTATTATTATTATTATTATTATTATTATTATTATTATTGCATGGAGAACCTGCTTCTTTTACATAAAACAACTTACAGTTTTATTCCTTAATAGCAATTTGTATAATTTCCAAGAGTAAAATTACTCATTTCTAACAGGTAGCTTAGAACATAGCAACATTTCCTTGCAATTAAAGGATCTGGCATTGGCTCCGTGCTCCTGCTGTAATACCCCTGGTCTAGGTACTGTCCCTGAACTGATACAGTAAAAATTACCTCGCTGTGTGAATGGAAACCTAGTGTCATTTGTTTAGTATGCATACCTAACACTGTAAGTGACTTTGGAGGGGTGCATCAGCTAAATAAATAAGTATCTTGCTGAGTGGTGCTACCGCAGCTCTCTGGGGACTTGAGCTGACAACCCTCCGGCAAAGCCAAGATGCATTGGTACCTTGCACACTTGTCTACGAAACAACTGAAAGAGGTGTCGCATCCCTGCCCCGGGTTTCCTTGCAGGGGAGGAATCCAGTCGCTGGTTAGGTGGGCTGTTGGACACGAAAGCAGCGAGACCCACTTTACGAGAACGTGGTGGTCTGGAACCAAACAGTACAGTGGCTGGAGAGCTCCTCAGTGGGATTGTTATCACCTCCACGCCGGTACTGGTGTTCTTTAGAAGGCCTTTGTTTTCACTCTATTTCCTTATGATTAATTACAATGTCAGTCACCTTCATATTCTTCTATATCGTTGTTGTCACGTACAGTAACTACGCACATCGCTGATGGCTGTGGAGGTAAAATCTAGGCCTATTGTAAAAATAGTCCCCCGGAGCTAAGAATAAACAGTTTTGCCCAGATTTTTAACTTTGTTTGGAACAACTAGTGATAATGGGCTCAATATGTCTTTGTCTCACAGGCTTCAAATTACTCCGCTATTTTCACATGCTGATCTGGCTCAGTTTTTAATGCCGTGAGACAGCACCCAGAATTCAAGCATGGCCTCTTTCTTCTGGGCACACGTGCAAACTATTGTCCGAATACCTTTTCATGTCTTTCGATCGTAGCAGATCATTTATTATACACGTGAAGGATTCTCTGTTAAATCCTAGGAAAATGCTTTTCAGCTTTTGACAAACAAGTGTGAGCCACTGCCTGTGTTTCAATATTGATCATTACCTTTATTCATTTAGCCGGTGCTTTACTCCAAACCAGCGTACAGGGTTTAGGTACCTACGGTGACTGCCCTGATAGACCCACGAGCATCCTACTGTGACAAGGTGACCTGCGTGACATATGGATCATTATCGCAGTTATCCAAATTGTTATTATTTGGTTGGAAACTGAGGTTCTGATATTTTTACCCTATAGCTAGAACTAAAACTCTGAGTGGATTTTAGACAACTAAAAATACATTTTGTGCCAACAAAATGTGATAAATACAGATTTAAATGAGGCCCATAAATCTTTATTGATTTGTGTTTGGTAGGATAATTTAGCATCCGCATTGGGGAGGGTTACTCTTAATGGGGGGAAAAGTGTCATAAAAGCAGAGGGTTAGCAAGAGGATGAATGGCTCCAACCTTTGATTTCTGATGTTAATCAAAACCTAAAAAAATTATTTACAGCCCATTTTCAGTTTTTTTTTTTTTGGCCAGATATGGGGAAAGGCTTTCGTTTTTCATGTTCGCAAAGGGCTATTTGTCCTCCGGGGTATGTTATTTTCTCTCCCCGCTGTTATCCGCAGTCACATCTCCGTGTTTTCATATCTAGACCGTTCTCAGGCCTGTTTTATTTTAAGGGCGATGTTTGGAAATTGACCGTGACCAACAATTTGTCAAACCGCACAGGTCGCCACATTCAATTCCCTTTTCCCCTCCTGTGCGATAGCAGAATTGCGCCGAATTACGGCGAACCGCACGCTACCCTAACACAATAGAAACACCACACAGGCACCGTAATGCAATTTTCTCTCCTTTTTCTTCTTCTTAGGGCCTGCCAGGTGGCATGGGCTGGGCTCGGGGGTGATGGAGACTGCGGCGAATGTCAGCGGACGGGTGGTGAAGCACAGGGCAGCGGGGAGAGGAGGAGGGCATGGATGAGGGCTTGAGAGGGGAGGCAGGGATGCGGCGGGGATGCGAGCAAAGACGTACCCGGTGAGATAACGGCAGAAGAGCTCGTGCGCGAACTGGACTCGGGATTATAGGTTCCCCCGATGCCCGGGGAGAGACCGAGTGTCTGCATGTGTGTGTTTGTGTCTGCCTGCTTTTATCGTTTCAGAGCGCACTCTCCTCGCTGAAAGCAGCAACTCCTAGAAAACCCTTCTTTCCGACTCCTCTACCAATAATGTATAGCGTAGTATCAGCTCATTCCCAAAGAGTCGTGGGAGATGCAGGGAGACGGGGCGCCCTCCACCCTCTGCCCTCTCCGCCCCAGGCTCCTGGGAATGCGCCACAGATCGTCTCGATGTGTTACCGCGGTCGGCCAGCCTGCTAATGCGTCAATTAGGAACGCCGCTTATCCTGGGGTCTCTCCAGTATCCTCGGGCGAGAAAGACAGCGCTCGGAGCTCTCAGAAGACGAAGCCCTTGACCATACATCTCAGCAGCAGCTTATGAATATTTACACGAGGACCGGGTTTGGACACCAACCTCCAGCGGCACAGCTTGCCAGGGAGAGCCTTCGGGGACGCCCGGTTTTTCCTCCTCTGCTCTTGCCTGACTGAACGTTGAACGCAAGACCGAAAGGCTGCCAGTGAATCGCAGGGATAGGTTATTGCCTGCGAGAACTTGCTTTAAACGACCGCTGCTGTCATACAGGCTGGCAAACAGAAATATGTAAAACAAAGTGGAAAGGTCTTAATTTATGCAGTTAAAAACGCATTTTCCGTCAGTTAGTTTGCGCCTGTACTCTGTATTTATTAGCTGCCATCCCAGATGTGCTTAGACGAATGATCATTCTGTGATGTAATGCAGTGCTTTATCGTTACTGCACTGCTTTTACTCTATTTCTCATACACTGCAAGTAAAGTTTGCTATACTTGTAAACCGATAGATAGATAGATAGATAGATAGATAGATAGATAGATATTGGTAAAAGGTAGAGGGAGAGTTTGATGCCAAAGAAAAGATTTTCCAGTATAAACATCAGACCTACTTCTTTCACCACGTGGACCTCGCTTCCAAAAATGTTCCACTTCTAACTTTGTTCCACAGCGCTAATTAGAGTTGCTCCACACATCTCCCCGGGGGGTCTCTGACATGATTCTCCTGCGTGGCGAGATATGCTGACCCAGTCCGCTGAGACACATCCATTATATACTGTAACTTCTTGTTGCGGTGCTGTAAAGAGGGAGGTAAGAGGCAGGGGGTCACAGGGGTAAGAGGGACAGTCGACGTGTCCTCGTGCAGCGCCATACTCTCCACGTTGGGTTACACTGACGTGGGACTTGTTAAAGCGACCGCCTTAAAGGTGGTCATTTTACTGTGTTTTGTGACAGAGACGAGTTAATCACGCCGATCATTCTCCTGAACTCGCTCGACATCTCCATCTGATCAATACATGTGACGTTCGATGTCGGTGAAGAACTGATTCTGAAGCCAGCGTGCTCTGAGAGGAGCAGCCTGCGGCATTTTGGACTCGGGCCCGAGATTCCAATCTTGCATCAGTTTCATCTCCAGCTCCTGCTCCCGAACCCCGACCCCACCCCCCCCCCAGGTCCCTGCCGGGGAACCTGACTTAGCGTTTAATCATCTTTATATCCCCGGGCTTCAGAAGCTCCCCTGCTGCCTTTTCCAAAAGGGCAGGTTCAAACAGGACGGCATCATCAAAATTCTCGTACCCGGCCCCTGCGGAACAGTAGCCGCGGTCGGCGAGGCAGCGTTGCATAATGTTACAGGCGTCCAAGTGCTGGGAGCGCACACAATCAAATGTTATCTTTCCATTCGGCACAGAGAGTACAAGAGCCAGAAAGCACCATCTGGGGCCCGAACGCATGGAGAGTGTGTGGGACTACGTGAGCACGCGGGACGAGCGCCGCTCTTCGTCCGAGCATTTCCAGCGGGCAGAGCTGCTTTCGTGCGGCCGCAACGTTTCCCGCGAAGTTCGTTCCGGAGTTAAAGGCCGGAGAACTTTGTCAGAGGCGCGCCTCTTCTTAAATTGCCCAGCTGCCTGTCACGACCCCTGGGTCACCCCCACATCTCACACGCCTTCCTGTAGCTCTGCTTTTCTGCTCCTTGACCCATCTATTATTTCCTGTGTATACACTACAGTAAACGCCGTAGACCTGAAAGCTGGAAAAAGCCCATTATTAGTCCTCCTTTGTCGTGAAGTTCAGAATTTTTTCCCTCCATGGTTGAAAGCTTCTCAAACTGTACGCATGTACTGTATATTTTTTTCCCATTGATTGATGGACACTGAGAACCGGGTGCCAAATTAAAGCACAGCTGTGCGCCAGGTGTATTTTGCTCGGACTTGGCTCAAATGAGGTCGAAGAAGGCGTTTGTGCTCACCCCCCCCCGACTACACCCTTACCGCTGTATCAACACAGCCAATGAGAAAATGCCAAAGGTACAACCGCACTGGCGAAGATTGGAGAGTACACATGAATTTTACATGAATTTGCTGAATAAAACATGGTAACGCTACAATGGCACAAAGCCGGACGGGGGGGTTCCTCTATCCCTGCATTTTCTTCACTCAGATTCATAGCGAGTTCTGCTTGGCCATGACCGACACAGTGAGCCCTCTCGTCCTCGCACCCCTACCCCCCATCTCGGATGACCATGCATTGGTATTCTGCGAGCGCTGCTATGACACTTCATTCCTTTCCACGCTGTCTTCACCTTCCAGTGCCGACACTATCGAGGCACGGGACACAGCGCTCCTGAGGGGTTACATAGCCCTTTATTGCGCAGCGAAGAAACCCACTGCGTCATCTGCCGTGAGTTCAGAAAGACACACGTCGAGCCCCCCCCCCCCGTGACCACTTGATGTTTTTTGCGAGAGCGACAGCCCCTTCCAGCAGAAAGCTGCAGCATAGCTGAGGGCCCTATTTAAAGAACCCGTGTTTCCTGCCAATGGGACTGGAGTGACGCTGAAATAAAACAGACCTTGTTTTCAGTGCATATCGCAGCTGTCGGCATGAGACCTCAGGTTCACGACAGAACGTGGATCATCTCTCTTTTTAGGCTATTTATTATAAAGGGACAGATCTGCAGTGCTTGGGTGTCTATGTTATGCACATATACATTATATACACGTCAGCTGTACGTACACCATGTATGTCAGCAGCGTTACAAAAGCCGTGCCGCATGTACAGCGTAGCGTGTATTGTCCAATGAAAACTGCAGTCTTTTATTTCCACAATAAATAGTAATAAATTAACCATTTGGGATAACATCTGATCGATCGACTGATTGCAGCCCTTGGAGTTCAGCTTTGGACGCCTGGTCCCCTGGCGCCCGATAAGCGTTCTGGGAGGTTATTCCACCTCTTGCGATGACAGACATTTCTGCCGGGCTTCGTTCTCCTCAAAGGTCACCTTTTTGTTCCTTTTGGGGTCGATCCACGAGTTGTGGATGACCACATTGTTGGGCAGTGGGTCCGCCTCTACGATGGACACCACCCTCTTCTTCATCTTGCTCTTTAGCACCTTCTGGAACTTCTGCCTCGTGAAGGCGTACAGCAGTGGGTGGAAGATGGTGGTCCCGTAGGCCATGACCAGGAAGCCCAGCCGGAGCTTAACCGTGAGGTCACTGGGGCCTGCGCTCAGGATGACCGTGTTGAGGACAGTGATGGGGGTCCAGCACAGCAGGAATGTGGAGATGATGAGCAGGGACATTCGAAAGACCCTCTTTTGCCTCTCGCGCCGCTCGCGGTGTCGCTTAACCGCTCGACGCAGGGCGATGATGACAGACACAGACGTGCGCATGCCCAGCATGGTGTTGCGGCCCGTGCTGCTCTGCGAAGCGTCTGTGCCGTCCGGCTGCGTTGTCATGGAGATGGTTTTCTTCTTACGGACCTTCTTCTTCGGCACCACGTGGAAGCGCGTACCGATGCGGATGTTGAGCGCCTGCAGGATCTTGGAGTAGGTGATGAGCATCACCACAGCAGTGAAGAAGAAGATGGGGATTTGGGCAAGAAGGTGGTAGTACAGTTCCAGCTCGGTGTAGTACTGGTTGGTCTGGGCCACTGCCGGCACCGTGAGGTTCTGCTCCAAGCCGGCCTGGCTGAAGAAGCCCACTTCCATGAAGGGCACCAGGAAGCTAACAAGGGAGAGAGCCCAGATGGCCGAGAGCAGCGCCATGGCCCGGCTCATAGTCAGCACCCGGTTGGCGGGCTTGACCGAGATGTCGTATCGGTCCAGCGTGATGGCCAGCACATTGGAGGCAGTGGCCACGCTGGCAAAGGAGACGCAGGCCTCGTGGAAGCAGCAGACGAGCGCCGTGTTGCCCTCCAGCGGGAGCAGGATGAGGACGATGGTGAGAGGGATGCAGCCCACGCAGATGAGCACGTCCAGCACGTGCAGGTTCACCGTGACCACGTTGCTCACCGAGTTGATGAGGTTGGACTTCATGCAGTAGAGCACCAGCACGGTCAGGTTGCTGCTGAGGCCCAGAGCGATCTCCAGCATGAGGAAGCCGGTCAGCGTCACCTGGAAGCTCACGGGGTAGGGAGCGGCTGCGTTCATGTTGCGGTGCGCAGACTCCGCACTGTCACGGACAGTAACGTTGCTCATGGTGGCGTGTTCCTCCGCAGTGGGGGGGATATGCATCGTTCTGGAGTGGGGGGGAAACACAAGGGGGGGATTTCACAAATGTGCAAATGCGATCACACACATCAAACGCGCGCTCCAGGCGTCTCGAGTGCTGCCTGTCTTTAACTGGGACACCGTTTCATTCTTTACCGCGCCAAGTAAAAAAAAATCCTTTCATGTGTGAAGTCTTTTCATAATAAGCCTGCCAGAATTTTACCGCGGTATGACTAAACCAGCTCCTATTGTAAAAACCCACCTTGGACTTTCAGAAGTGTTTCTGACAACACGTGATTTAGGCGCCTGAATTTTAGCATCTTATTCTTTCGTTTTGGTGATTCCCACGCCACCCCGGAGTTCTTCTATCAAGAGAGATGTTCTTTTGTCTTTATGATAATACCAGAGAGGAGATTTGGAGATACTCGTCTCTTTCTGTTTGCACGTTCCCGGAAGGGCAGTTCGCCTCCGTGCGTTAATCGAACTGAATCACGGAGCTCGGCCACACGTGGCGGGAATTTGGAGCGTAAAAAAAGTTCAGCTGCGCGGTGTGTCGTTACTGACACGTCTCACCTGTTGGATCTTTTACTGTTACTCTGTTACCCTTGGAGACACTCGTATTTGAACAGTTAAACCTCTATTTTGTCAGATTTTAAATGGACTCTACAGGATATAAAAATACCAGCGTAAAAACATGAGTTTCAAGAGATCTTGGTTTTAACAGGCTAAATAAAAACGGATATGTATGTCATATAACACACACACACACACACACACACACACACTTTCCAAAACTGCTCGTCCCGGGCGGGGTCGCAGCGAACCGGAGCCTAACC
Organism: Scleropages formosus; assembly: GCF_900964775.1. Lineage (NCBI taxonomy): Eukaryota > Metazoa > Chordata > Actinopteri > Osteoglossiformes > Osteoglossidae > Scleropages > Scleropages formosus. Next base: position 20,067,676 of record NC_041807.1, read on the forward strand.
CGGTAGTACAGGGCGCAAGGCTGGAGGGGGAGGGGACACACCCAGGATGGGACGCCAGTCCACCATAAGGCATCGTAGGACCCAGCCAAGCCCACTGCACCACCGCGTCCCCGTGCCCCCCGTCATATAACAATGTAAAGCTATATGGATTAATATTATACATGTTTAATGCAGAGCGTATAATAATAAATTTAGTTACTGATTATTCTTATTTATAAGTAGTATAATAAACTTTTTATAATAAAAATGTGTTGTGTCACAGTGGCCTGGGATTTAAGTCTCGGTGTCCTCAGAGAGCAGTGCTTTGGGGGGGGGGGGGGGGGGCGCGCTGGAGGGCGGAGCTACAGCAGAAGGCATTAGGTCATGGATACAGAGGAGGAGTGTTGAGTGAAGGTCACACGGAAGGAGATGCTGGGAAAAGACAGCAGACCTGGCCAGTTCTGTGTGTGTGTGTGTGTGTGTGTGTGTACGTGTGTGTGTAACCTCCCATTGTTGTGTCATCTGGATGTATTTACTGCATTTTACCAGCCTGTGCAGATAATTTAATAATGAGAGGATCTATTTGCAGTTACCCTATTCGGACCCTTGTTACTGATATGTTCACTGACCCTGCAAGTGCGGAGTGATCAAGAGAAAGTAATAGGTGGTAATGGTTAATCAGGCAGTGACGCCAGGGTGCTGCTCCAAGCACGCGCACACACACACACACTCTCAGTAACTTACCCTATCTCCACCTGCAGTGCACAAGCATGCCAGAGCCAGTTTTCCGAATCCCACAAAGGGTTTCATGAGGTCCTACGAAGCGTCACGAAGCAGCGTCCTCCTCCTCCTCCTCCTCCTCCTCCTCCGCAGCGCCCAGGCCCCCGCTGCGCCCTGCCCTCCCACTGTCCGTCCCACCGTCCCGGGACAGTTACTTGGCTAAAGTGCACCTGTGAGCTGAGCCTCTGCCATGCTCATACCCAACACACGGCGCTCCAGGGGGCACGTAAGTGTCGCTTCAATGGTCCGGGCTGCACCTCCACCGACAGATGGGTGGTCCCTGGACGATTTGTCCAAGCAACTTCCAGCTCATGGGCAAACCAGCAGGTCCACAGCAGAAGCCTGAGAGGAGATGTTCGATGTAGGATCCACGCCGCAGCAGCAGGGATCCAGCCTCCCTTCGCAGCCTCTCTTCTCGGTCATGCGGTTTTTTGTTCAGCTGCGGTGGACTCATTTAATACCTTCCTGCGCTTCCTCCATCAGTCACAGCATGTTCACATGGACGAAATTGGGGTTCTCCTGCCTCCTCAACGGAGCCCTTGTACCTGTTCTCAGTGGCCCGGGAGCCCCTGCTCCAGCTCGGCTGGCTATCTGAAGCCGTCTTCACCTTCTCATTCCAGCACCTTCCATAATCGTGAAAAGGCCGTTGCTGAAAGGATGGGAGGCGGGTAGAGCTGGAGGTAGTGAGACTGTCAGCGGCGTGACCCACAGATCCTCCTCGCAAGGCCCAAGCTGGAGATGTGGACGTCCAGCTTCAGCACACCCCTTCAGCCACTTCCCCTGTGGTGACCTAGGAGGAAGGTGTGGAGATATAGCACTGCATCAGAGAAGAACACTGGCCAGGAACTGGGAACCCATACTTCTAAAGATGTCCTCCCCGTGTTGGCATGGGTTTCCTCCAGATGCTCTGGTTTCTTCCCACAGTCCGAAGCCATGTGTTTCAGATGAACTGGTGACACTGGAATCACCCAGAGTATCTCCACATGTGTGAGTTACATTACTCTGCTGTATAGATGGCTGCTCAGTGCAATGTATCTAGCACTGTAAGTCACCTTGGATAAAGGTGTAGTAAATACTAGTAACAATCACTGTATGCTGCCCTGGAGAAATGCATCTGTTAAATGAATAAATGCAAATATAATGAGGTGTCATCGTTCAGCCAGGCGCATCTCGAATTTGTGCTGCCGGTGTCTTTAGCTGTAGTCTCAATGGCTTCGTCTAGAGGTGCCGCTCACCCACCAAAAGAGGCAAAAGGCTAATTTATTATCAGCAAATGAGGTTGCGGTTCGGAATTTTGCATTTGGAACAAATATGTGCTTTTTTCTGGAAAAGAGGCCTGTGGTGTGTTCGCTTGGCGAGATCCTGGGAAGAGCCTTCACCTTTGCTGTTTTGCATTCACGCGGTTCTTGTTACCCTTGGAGATCACGCATGTCTGGCTGTGCCGCTGCCCCGAGCCCTGGAGGTGGCAGAACGAACTTCTCAGGGGGGCGACTGAGCAACGGGATTCACGGCCGAGCCAAGCGCGTGACGCCTGACGGCTCAACCGCAACCAGGGTCAATCATCACTGAGCAGCACTTTCTCTAACAGAGATTCCCCTCCACCCCCACACACACTTTCACAAGGTGCCCAGCAGAGAGTGCCGGCCTCACGCACTGGCAGGCTGGAGAAGATCTCACTGCTGCTTCATTCCTGCCAGCATACCCCGCGCATAAAGAGAACTTCTATGGATCAGCCTCACTCACACACCCCCGCTTTGGTTGAGGAAGGATGCTGGCGGGTCCAACAGCGGTACACTCACGCTGTACATTTGACCCCTTTAACACATCATACATTTATTCAATTAGCGAACCCTTACACCTGTAAGCGCTGTACCATTTACACAGCTGGGGAACTCAGGGTGAGACCCATGGTTAAGGGTTCCCTTACAGGGCGTGGAATTCAAACCTGCAACCTGAGAGTCCAGCAGCATCCCCTCCTTCCATTACTTGTATACCATAAACGTCGTTAATAAGTAGAGGGTCCAGCAGGAATTGAGGCGTGCAAAGAATCCAGATCTGGTTCTGGAAAGGAAAGTGGACCGAGACCAGAACTTTGGCCGAATTCCATCCAGTGGAATTCTAAATCCCTGCATCTGGAGGCTCGTGCAAGGTGAAAACTGAGCTGCTGACTGCGTGTCTCAAACACTCGTGTGTGTGTGTGTCTGTGTGTGTGTGTCTCTGAGGTCGCGTTTGTGAGTGTGAGCCTGAGGACCGGCAGCCCAAAGGACACACTTACCTTCACAGAGGGACCTGCCCTGCTTCTTGGGGTGACCCGCTCCTCGTGCTCTCACCATGCCGAAGACGGCTGAGGCTTCCTGAGGGACGGAGGGGATGCTTGAGGATCCAGAGGCTCCTCGGTCCTCCAGGAGACTCAAAGGTGTCAGCAGACACATAAGCTCAGTGCTCCAACACCTGACATTCTGGGTGCAAGGATGAGCAGGGAAGGAGCAGTCGTACGTCCCGCCTCTCTCTTTCTCTCTCTCTCTCTCTCTCTCTCTCTCTCTCTCTCTCTCTCGCTCCGTCTGCGTTTCTCACTCTCTTTCTCTCTTCAACGCGCTGTGACTGAACAGTCCCTGGATCTGTTAGTCAGCCTTGCTCGCACTTTCTCCCTCGCCTGGTGTGCACCAGCAGCTTCCTCCCTCCCTCTCTCGCTCTCGCTGTTTCTCTCTCTCTCTCACTCACTCTCTCTCTCTCTCTCTCTCTCTCTCTCTCTCTCTCTCTCTCCCTCTATCTCTCTGCCCCCCCACCCTACATCTCATTCACTGTGGTGGTTTGCGGTGGTCTCTCAGGCCCCCAGTGGTCCCTGATAATCAAGTTAACCCCTTTCTCTCCTTCCCCAGGTTGCTCGGCGACGCTCTTCCTCCCAGCTCTGCTTCCTCTCCATCAGTGGAGCTCAGAGCGACGTGGAAAGACAAAGCCAAGGGAGCAGACAGATGCAATTCCGAGGATGGAAGGTGCAAACAACAAGTACTGTTTGAGTATTAAATTTTCATAAGGGAAAGGCTTTAGGGGTAAAAGGTCCCAGTGGGGAGGAAGAGCATCACCAGGTAGAGAGAGGCTTTGCAGGGGACCGTGTTCTGTAGGAGTGTCAGGGAGGGAAAGGATGAGGACCCTCACTGTAAGCCTTGGATGTGCCCCCCCCCCCCCCCAGTAAAATAGCACGAAACACATGTGCCCCCCATTAATCTGCGGGTGTGTCGCACTGTGAGACGTACACCACCACCACCACCCCAGTCGCTGCGAACCCTGTTAAGCACCAAGTCCACCACAACTTCTCGCCTTCCACCATTGGCCCCTTGATCCTCCTTGGCCGTGAGCCACTTGCGTGCGTGTGTTCCCTCTGAGCCAGAATCCAGGGAGACACACACTCCCATCCAAAGATTTGTTAACATAAAGTGTGGAAACAACTGAAACTAAAGCATGAAAGTGAATTTTTACGAAATTTTTCAAAATTTTCCCCATAGGTTCCACGCGTTCATTTTGGCTGCAGGGAACATGAGACCGTAAAGATGATGCATTTGGCCAACGAGATACAGGTGTGTTTTGGCTGCACTATACAGGGCTGAGATTTTTCTGTGATATTTTGATACGGGGCTCGAAATGAGAAATCCCCTGAGGTTCTGAATTAGCCTGGGTTCTGCTCTTTGTCCGGTCAGTGCAGTGTCTGTTATACACAGTCCTGATCTGTGGGTAACTGTGTAAACCCACATGGTAAATGCAGTACAGCACCCAACCCAATGCCATGACTCCAATGGGGTCCACACCAAGTCCATTATTTACAATAATTTATTACTTCATACAGCTGAGTATTCTTTTACTACAGCCATTCAGGGCAGAAGAAACAGAAGGGAAGGACACTACCAGTTTCCCTTATTATTATTATTATTATTATTATTATTATTATTATTATCAGTAGTAGTAGTTTTTGTTGATGTCCCTGCGATGCACTTTACCACACTAACTGAGCACCAGTGGAGGTTTTGCAAGGAGACGTGTTGCTACACCTTACAGCCCGAAAACACAAAGAAGACGAGAGGCCCTGGGAGGAGAGACGAACAACCTCAGTTGCCGTGCGGTTCCGAACGTGATGTTTAGCAGCGCTTGTTAGCGTTGCTTTGACAGAACGTGGCTTTTTGAGTCACTCAACCTGACGGCAAGGACCCCGTAGAGAAGTCCCCGTGGGGGAGGGGGGGTGTAAACACAGACATACTCAGTCCCAGGTCATCGTGCGGTCAATCCCGTCTCCTTGCTCCTGCACATATTCTCATCTCTCACTTTCTGCACATTTTTTCACTACTCCATTTTAACCTTTACAATTATTTACCCATTTACAAAGTTACAGCTTACAGCTGGTAACTTTACTAGAGCAATTTAGGGTAAGTACCTTGCTCAAGGATACTACAGCTGGAGGTGGGATTTAAACCTGCCACCACTGGGTCCAGAGAACAGCTATAACAACTACCCCACCAGTTGCCCCGCTGCTGAGGTTCTGCACCACTATCTTGCCGAAATGCCCAGGGACACCATGGAGGATGGAACCGGATGCTGCTTGTTCATGTGTCCCTGTTCTTCAGTAAAACACAAGTGAACACGCAAACACAAACATATGTTTTACAGACCACTTTGATGTAACGTACCACGGCTGGACTGCATTTTACTCTCCATATCTGCTGTCTGCTGTCTGCTGGCACCTGGATCATGAGCTCGAGTTTTGTCACATGCAGTTGCGGTAATTTTGGGAATAAATCTATGTTTGCTAAGCAAATAAATGTAAAACCCAAAGTAAATCAGAATCAGAATCCGATTTTATTGGCAAAGTATGCACACACATAGAAGGAATTGGGCAATATAAACATACATACGTACAACATCTGCAAAGATGCATTGACAGTGCCGGAGAATAAGAGAAAGTAATGAGGGATGGAATGTATAACGAGGGATGGAATAAATAATGAAGGAGGGAATAAGTATTGCACAGACTAACAGACAATCAGCCCAATGATTCTGGGATAAGCTTCAGTTCACCATGATCCTGATCAAAAAAAGAGATTATTGAAATTGGAAGGATGGATTATATAACTGTCTGTGTGTATGTATATATTATATATATTACACATGGAGATGTTCCGTCGGACCAATTAAACCATTGACGGTTCCTCTGTGAGAGTCTCACATGGTATCACCATTGTTTCTTTGCAATATGTGTTTATTTTTACTTTTCCTTTCACTCTGTTCCGGTGAATCCGTTCTGCGCGATTACGTTTCACAATGATGTGAATGTATTGTGTCTGACCGCTGGCATGGCAGGGACATGGGGGGTTGCATCTGCCGGCCTCCCCACGGGGTTCTGTGGATGTTGTTTGACACTGGAGGAGCTGCTCTTGGTCACGTTCCCAGGGTCCCCCGGGGAGAGGGGTCGGCTTTGCGTGTGGATGGGGGACGGTCCAAACTCAGCCAAGCGGGACTTGGACTGGGACCACAGGGTGTGACACTGCAGCACAGCCTTAGCACAGCCTCAGCCCGGTGCTCTTAGGGTCTGGTGTTCCCACACATGCATGGGCACCACCATGTTTACTTGACATGATCTTCATCAATGGCTGAGCGACTCCGGAGCTGATTCTGCAAGATGTCATGCAGATGGATAATGTGACTGATACTGCAGATACTGATCGCGAGGTGCAGATGGAAATGACTGCATGGACCCTGTAAAGGAATCCGCTTGGTAGGAGGCTGCGTAAACACAGAGACGTTGCATCCCGGTTCATCCCCTGGTCGGTCCCGTCTCCCTGGTCCTGGACCGCAGCATCGCTCGACTGCACATCCTGTTATCCCTCCAGTTGTGGCTCCTCCACTTTCTGCACATGGTTGTGTTACTGCATTACTGTCCTTTCATCTGACTGCTTAATATCATCCTCATGATTAAAGGTGTACTGGAAGCTCCCTAAATGTTCGTCTACTGACACATTTGTTATAGCAAGCTGATTTTATTGGATAATTGGAAAACTGTCAGCTTCTTTAGGAAATATTGTATATGACGTACTGTAACAAAAATGCGCTGCATAATAGGTTGTATAGAGATTGCATCAGAGGCGTAAGGAACAGAGAGGTATTCAATATGTCAAATAAAAATCACAGGTTAAAGGTTAAACACAGAGTGGATGACCATTCCATTTTGGTTGTGGATGCCCATGCGGTCCTGACCATACACATGGTTATCACTACTATATTCTTCTAAGGAAAAGGGGGAGGGGGTGGCACAGGGGCATGACCATGTTCACAACAACATAACCAAAACTTCCTCCTGAAAGGGGGTCCACACCGTGGTGGCCTACCATGAACACATGGACGCTGAGCCGAGTCCTACGCTGACGTGCACTGCGGAGCCATTCCCGTGAACCCGTGGGGCATCCGGCGACTTCCTGTCCGGACAGAACATCTGTTTATATGAGTGGTGTCAAAGAGCGGGGCGGTGGACGTGGGAAAGAGGAGCCCCTCCCCCACCCCCACCTACAAGCTGTGTCGTTCTCTCAGATCCGGGGTCATGGCTTCCCAGCCGATGCAGAACCCATGTTGCGCCACAGAATGACCACAGCTAAACAATTCTTTACATGCTACTCTGATAAATACACGCGTGCAGCTCAGCGCTCCTGGGCTCTGGTATCTGTTCGCTTTTCCGTGTTGCTTACAGCACGGTGTCTGGAACGGCCTTCGTACCCATAGTCCCTCTACTTGTATTTCTAACAATCTGCTTTGAAAGAAATAAACAAGTGACTTTTATAAGGCGATCCCTCTTGACGCTGTACTTTCACACTATGGACCACCACCCCGTCTAGTCTCTTCTTCGGTGTCCACTGTCCTCCTGCATTCCGGCCCGCTGGCTTGTGAAATTAATGACCATCCGCTGATCCAGCAACAATGGCGAAGTCGCTCTCGCGAAGGACAGGAACTCGGCCAAAGCCTACACGGGCGGTTATGTCCGGACCAGCTGGGCCGAAACAAAAGGGCCTCGATGCAGATTCTTCGCCAGCTGCTACATGGTGGAAGTGAAAAGAAGCTGTTCTGCGTTCCCATACTTTTCCCAACATTGAATCTGGGGTCAAAAAAGGCCACCATTGAGTTGAGGTTGAGCTGACAGTAGGTATATGTTCATGCACATGGAAGGTACAGCTACATTTGGGGGAAAAGTGGTTGGACAGCTTTGCTTTCTAAGACTGTTTCTTGCACCAAGGCCTCTTGCTAAAGAATTCTTTGTGTCTGAATGGAGTAAAAAATTGTAAACATCTAAGCAGAACCCAACCTGAACAGTGCTCTTCAGAATCACAATGAGGTCATGCTCCTGAGGACTTAAAGCAGTGTCTCTGGGTCCTGCATCCTCAGCACCTCTTGTCTTTTCTTGCTGCTGATAAATTGTCATTCACTGCATTAATTGAGATTCTTCAGGCCTGAAGGTTTCTTTGACTCGGAAGCCAGAACAGACGGTCAGGAGACCTTCGCATCGAGTTGGATGGTTCCCTTACGTATCCATTTATATATTCAGCAGACAATACATCTCTAAGAACAATACAACGGTGCAACACACCAACAGAAGGACAGCTCTGGATGCAGATACGTGATTCTTGAGTACAGTCTATTTGTCTCACAGCACCACATAAATCAATGAACATTACACAAGTATCTGAGAGCACTGAGCGCAAAGCACACACAGATCCGGGGAGAAGGGAGTCTGAAAGAGGTGTGTTTTGAGACCCTTCTCAAATGTTGAGAGAGAATTAGCAGCTCTGAGTGAGGAGGGTTCTCTTTTCACAATATTGGAGCCAGAACCGAAAACCTTTGTGCTTTCTGTTTTGGGACCACCGAGCAGGCAGAGGTGGTTCATGTCAGCGACGGAGAGGTCAAGGGATGCACACCCTGAAGGAGCGCGATGTAGGGCTTCCAATCTGTACTCTGTGCCTGAGAAGTCCTTTGGCGGATGGACTCCACTGTGGACCCCACACGCACTGTCATGTGAAACATTTCTATCGTTTTCATGTTTTCCTTCTAATGGATCCTTCTCAGACACAAGTGGAAGTAGATACCAGGATCAAGGCACAGGATTTTGGTTGCTGAGGATGACATTCTCATACTTCTGAACAAGCTATTGGCAAAACCTTGGTTTACCCATTATATGTGTGTGTGTGTGTGTGTGTGTGTATATATAATCCTACCATTTCAGTATAAATTGACTCTTACACACATTAAAATTCAACACAAGTAGACACACTGAAAATAGCTTAATTATGTACAGACCGAGATAAATATTTTACTAAAAATTAACAAACTTAAAATGCACCATTTTGAACTCACCTCCTGAGGCACCCCCCCGGGGTTCATGTATCACTGGTACAATGGATCTTCATCGGAATGCATTTTTGTTACAGATGTAACAAATTTTATAGCATTGGTCATGGCTGTAACTTGCAAGAGTTAGTTTCCAGTTATTTATACTGTTGTTCTGCTGCTGCTTTCATTGAGTGAAAGAACTGAGTTTGCACATCACGTTTCAGTGCAAGAGGAACTGTTGGAGGTTGGAGTTGGAGGTCTTACCTTTCAACTCCCATTGCTAATGTAAAACCTTTGGTCAAGGCACTTACCCTAAATTGCTCAATTATAAATTACCCAGCTATATAAATTAATATAATTGTGAGAAGCTTAATATGAAACCCTAATTGATAATTGCTGTAAAAAATTCGTAAAAAATAATATTTTAGCAACCCTAAAACGCATCTCCTTTACTATTTATTGTTTCAAATGGAGCTTCATCCAAGAATAAACCGCCACTTCTGTTTACTTTACCCTTCTTTCTACCCAGAGGTGAGTAGTGTTCCATACACATCCTCTATGAAATAGTTTCAATACTAATTTTGTGCTGGAATTTATTATTATTTCAAGGATCGCTGGGGTGACAGAGTTACGCTGAAATAGATGAGCGGAAGGATTTTTACAGATGGGGTTTCACAGAAGTGCGGTATTCCCTCTTTCCCTATGACTGCTGCATTATTACCCCCATGCAACTGTATGCGTGTGTGCATAATTAGAGTCTCCGAATCAATAGGGTCAATAATGCTGGATGTCATTTCGATTTCATTGCACCTCAGCTCACACGGGTGTGATTGTTCGAATGAGCTGTGCCAAAGCAAACCAAGCTGTTACCGCAACACAAACACACCGCCCTTTGTTGTGTTTCAAATCGGAAACCCGGATAGCGATGACCGCTGGGAGCCAGGGGTCTCGCCTGAGAAATTTTTCATTGATAATGTGGGGGGGTTAGGTGCGTGCATTCATTTTGGCCTCTAATGGTCTGTTTTTAAACAGACTTTCAGAGATATGAAAACATGTGAGCGTGTTGTATAGACACGACGCTTGTGGTTTGACGTCAACTCGCGATGTTTGTACGGGCGACAGAGCGTAACAGCTATTTGGGCATCTCAAGCCACAATGAACGAGAGAGATCTAGTTTTTCTCACTCTTGTCAAGAAAACATGTGTACTGTTCCTGTAACAGCGGTGAGTAATTACTGCAAAGAATGTTTTGTCCCCTCGGTTGCTACTTCATTAAACACGGTCACACCGCATGACTTATTCAGCCACGTTTGCTGACCTTCCTTAGAAGACCGTGGAGTCAAAGACCGACAGGCTGCTGTCAACAACGGCCTTTCGCATTCAAAGGAGCAGGAGACCACCTTCTGGACAAAGACGTCACAGTTTTTTTCTCAGCCAGGACTATTTTCGTCTCCTGTTACGAGGGGGACATTTCTAAGTGTTGGTAAGCAGGGGTAGACTCATCCCTCAGCTAATCTAAAGTGGATAATTTTTTCCTGGCACATTCCCGTCATTATGTTGTCGCCTTATCATTGTTTCTTATGGAAAAAAAAAATGCAATCGGCTCACATTTGAAGAATATGTGAACTATAATAAAAAGCTACATTTACATATTTAGCAGACACTTTTCTCCAAAGCAGCTTCCAATGAACTCTATGTAGTGTTACCAGCCCACACACTTTATTCACCAAGGTGACTTTCACTGCTGGATACACTACTTACAAGGGGTCACTCTTCCATACATCAGTAGAACACACTCTCTCTGTCACTCACACACTATGGGGGAACCTGAACAGCATGTCTTTGGACTGTGGGAGGAAACCCACACAGACCCAGAGAGAACATGCAAACTCCACACAGACTGAGTAGAGATTGAACCCCCAGCCTCACGCACCCCCCAGCCACCGTTACACAGCAGCGCTACTCGCTGTGCCACTGTGCCGCCCAGGAAGGAAGTATAATTTTACTAAAGGAAATGTAGTTTTAGGTAGGAAAGGATCGGACAGGACAGAACAGGATGATGCTTATTAATCCCTACAGGGAAATTCTTAGCCAGCAGTGCAACATGGCACTTAGTAACAGTTATACCAACAAAATACAGTATATACATAATGAAACATCATAAATAAAGAGTACTAAAGAATATATAGCAAAATAAATTACAAACTGAACATTTTCAAGTGAATTTGTAGAACGTAAGTAGATGAATCCAGTGCAGGGTAGTCAATGTACTTCCTGCTTCACATGTTGAGGAGCTAACAGGCCCTTGACTGGTATTATGAAGCCAGATGGCTTTTGGTAAGAAGAACCCCAAAAATACCTCTTTGTGCACTCTAAATGAATGATACAGTGGCTAAAGCGGTTCATGGTTCTGGCCAGAATGAATAGTTAATGAAAGTGAGTGAGATAACACCAACGTATTTTGTAATATTTCTAACAAAAAAATTAAATTCTGTCTCCGTCATCTTTGGACTCTGAGTCTAAACCACAAAAATAACACTTCATAGAGGAGCAGCATGCCTAAATAGCCAAAAGGGTATTCATGATATAAAAGTTCTTTATATGATGTAAATAGTCAAGTTCGTACTTATATGTTTATACACTTCTGGACACTTCTCTATATTATAATAATTTCCAATAATTAGTATCATTAAATGTGTTATTAGTGTATTTAAATTTACAGTTTGATTCAACTTAAAGTCAGGGGTGCAGTGGCACAGCAGGTTTGGGCGGGGCCTGCTCTTTGGTGGGTATGGGGTTCGAGTCCTGCTTCGGGTGCCCTGCAACGAACTGGCATCCCCTCTGAGGTGTGTCCCCTCCAGCCTTGCGCCCTGTGTTGCCGGGTTAGGCCGCGGTTCGCCACGACCCTGCTTGGGCCAAGCAGTTTCAGTCAATGTGTGTGATTCAATTTAAATTTATTTCATTATTAGTATTATTATTGTATAATGTGAGGTTTTACTTCTGAAGCAGGATTAATGCTGTGATTGGACGAGACTGTCAAAGTGACAGGAAACAGGAAGCAGGAAGTAAGAAGTTTTTTTTTGCTAGTATAGTATAAGCTATGCAGTAGATGATTTTATCATCGAAGACAAATAGTGTCCTCGTGTTTTGCGCTGTAAAACACAAACTAGGCAGTGAAGAAAACACATGTTGTGGGGATAAAATGACCATGTTACTGGGGAAGAAAAACGACATGCTGAATAGTATGTCCATGTTACGAAGCGAAGGTAGAACGTCCTGGCTCAGGCTCGCAGCTGGGCCAAGGACAGAACTTCTTTGCGGTATAAGATCGGGTCACGGAAATAACGTACTCACGGAGCTGCACAGGAAAGATGTGGTGCGGTACTCCCCCTCTCCAGCTGGACACTGAATGACTCATCCCCAACCCCCTCCCCCGACACAGCACCCAAGGCTTTATTAATTTATTTTTTTATTCATGAAGCTGACTTCATTAAACAATTAATTAGTCACAGATCCTTTCAAAGAGGCGTGCTGCTCCTCTCACCGGCCGTGTGGCTTTGCGAAAGACGGTGCGCTGCTGCAGTGAGCCACACAGAAGCTAGCCTTCTTTCCTGAGTTAGCCTGCACTTTTACCCACTTTTACCCACTGCGCTTTGAAAACTGGACATTTCAATTGAGCATTTCAGGTTAAGTGCTGCGCTCAAGAGTGCCACAGCAGGGCGTCAGCATTGTGGGCCTTGCTAATGCAACTTACATCGTGGACTCCTCTTTGTTTCGACGTGTCCGGTTCCAGGGTCGTGTTCCTCGAGAGCCAAGGCTCTTGGGCATTGCATAATGCTAGAGGGGATTTCGCTTCTGTTTGTGATTCCAGATTTCTCCTGCTTATAACAAACAAGAACAACAACGCAACACCAAGTCTTAACTCTTTTAAAATGCAAGCAAGACACCACTTTAGTCATGAATCTCCGTAATTGTTTCCGTTTTGGCCATTCAGCACTTTCTCCAAACCCCATTTACTCTATCTTAAACTCCCTGGTCAGATTTTGTCATTTTTCCAAGTGTTCCACCGTTATCGGGAAGTTAACCTCCATTCTTGAACTCTCAGTTTAAGTTTTTTCCTTTGATTGTTCTGAATTCCCCTTTTCCATTTTCCACCTTCTGTTATACCCACTTATTTTCTCTCAGCATTTCACATTTCTTTTTTCCTTTTCTGCTGCAGTTGTTTCTTTTGTCCACATTTTCTGTTCAGAATGAATTGTTCCTCATGACTTCTTGGGTGGGGTAAAGGGTTGAGTTTTAAATCACAATGGCCAGAACCTTGCAGCAGCTTTAATTAAGGTTGAACAAGGCAAGGTAAATTAACCCTTGAGTTACCCTGTGAGTGTTGCATTAGTCTTAGGGAGCTACAGTGCACAAAATACGTGCAGAGAGACACTCCATCACATCCGTATTTGTTCTGTGCATCATTTGTATTCCACAGAGCAGCCTCAATAAATGTACACACTCAAGGGTTTGGAATGCAATGCTTTGTAAATTGGCTAATATTGCATTGGATGAGTGCGCTGCTGTGTGTGGCACAGGGAGTGGGGACAGTGTTAAAGGCTGAGAGTGTGCCAAGCTCTTGACCTTATCATCTGGGCTATTGGAGAAGATTGCAGAGCCTGCTGGCTTGTCCACTCTTCTGGGCCCCACTGCAGATGTCTGAATTAATGAGGCCGCTGCCTAGAAGGGACCGAATGGTATATCCCCAAGTTTTTCTCGCTTCCTCTCTTGTAAATTCTTCCATGTCTGCAGTTGTTCTTGAAAGATTCCCATTTTTGAGGTGGTTTTCTAAAGTCTCTTTTTTTTTACATTTATTTTAGCAGACGCTTTTTCCCAAAGCGACTTCCAATGAACTCTATGTAGTGTTATTAGCGCACACACCTTATTCACCGCGGTGACTTACACTGCTAGATACACTATTTACACTGGCTCACTCATCCATAAATCAGTGGAACACACTCTCTCTGTCACTCACACGCTGGGGGAACCTGAACAGCATGTCTTCGGACTGTGGGAGGAAACCGGAGCACCTGCGCAGACACGGGGAGAACATGCAAACTCCACACAGACTGAGCAGACATCAAACCCCCATCCTCGCGCAACCCCCAGGCAGTGTGAGACAGCAGCGCTGCTCACTGTGCCACTGTGCTACTGTGCTGCCCAGGAAGGAAGTATAATTTTACTAAAGGAAATGTAATTTTAGGTAGGATAGGATCGGACAGGATAACGCTTCTTACTCTTAATACTCTGTCACTCACACACTGTGGGTGAACCTGAACAGCATGTCTTTGGACAGTGGGAGGAAACCAGAGCACCCGCAGGAAACCCACGCAGACACAGGAAGAATATACAAACTCCACACAGACAGAGTGGGGATTAAAACCACATCCTCTCGCACCACCCATATGCTGTGAGACAGCAGCACTACTCGCTGTGCCACCCCCAACTTTGAACTGAACTGTTCTCAGGAATATATTTCAAAAAGACCCATCAGCTTTACCTAAAACTAACCTCTGGATTTGGTCCAAACAAGGAACAATCACAGATGTCACTCAGCATCACCAAGAGCACATGTAACAGAGTAAGGGGAATACGTGACTATATAGTGGATCATTGAGCCATTCACCACTATTTTATGGTCCTTCCACAGTTCCACTTCCACACACTTGGGTCACTAAGGGAGAACACTAAAAGTAACGTGTCCTGAGGACTTGAAGTTCTCCTCAAAATGTCTTTGATTTACACAAACAAAGGTCCGGCCAAACCCCAGCATGCCCCACAAGTTCTTTAAAGTAAATAAACACTTATGTGTGCATGTCTTATTTCGAGAGCTTTCACTCTGAAGTGGGAATAGTTCCATGATCGATGGGTCTATTTTCATCTCTCAAGCCAGGACACATCACCCAGCATTTCCAGGAAAGTTACAGTTAGCATGGGTATTTGTTGGGGAAAATCAATGCTTCTCGCTGAATAATTCAGTCGCTGATCTAAAATATTGGTCTTTTCCTCCACCAGCTAATGCAGCTGGACCATTTTCGTAGGCATTGTCCTTGCATCTTATTTGTAGCTTTTAGTTTATTATTTCTTTCACCTCACACATAAACGATTCTACTTCGCATTACTTTGATGCAAGTCCTTATGTTGAAAAGAGCTGCTATTTTCGTACTCTGAAAGCTCAAACTTTTTTGCTGCAGGTTGTTGTTTTGTTGTAATCATAATTTGTGAGACTGCATTCATGTAATATTCAAGACACTTCCACAGATCTCAGCAGTTAGCTATTAATTAATTTGCAATTATTAAAATGCAAATGCCTGGTACACACACACACACACACACACACACACACACACACACACACATACACACACACACACACACACACACACACACACAGAGTGTGTTCCACTGATGTATGGATGAGTGGCCCATTGGAAACAGTGTATCTAGCAGTGTAAGTCACCTTGGTGAATAAGGTTTGTGGGCTGATAACACTACATAAGGTTCATTGGAAGTCGCTTTGGAGAAAAGTGTCTGCTAAGTGAATAAATGTAAATGTAAATGTAAACCGCTTGTCCCGTGGCATACCGGATCATAACCTGGTAACACAGGGCCCAAGGCTGGAGGGGGAGGGGACACACTCAGGACAGGATGCCGGTCCATCTGAAAACACCCCAAGCACGACTCGAATCCCAGACCCGCCAGAAAGCGGGCACGGGTCAAACCCACCACAGCACCGTGCCCTCCCTTATACCTGCTATATGTATGTTTAAAGAGCCTTTGTACTGACTTGGTCCTCTTTTATAATGTTTTGCTGGGTGGACTCCTTTTGACTTATGTGCCTTCTAGGGCGTGGAGTTTCATCTGTACTGCATCACAGCAGAGGGTCATGTTTTCTGCACTGGGTCTAAAAACTCTGGGCTCACTGTCTTCTACATGGGGGTTTTCTGAACTGTGAGGATCCACATTCTCCTTGTGCATTAGCCATGGCCACAGCCAGCACACTGTGTGCATGTTTTGCCAGCCAAGCGACAATGATGTATCGACCCCCACGTCACAACATTGAGATGTACATTTCAGGGTTTCACCGAAAATTGCTAATGGAATTAAAAACTCTGCCTTTTCTTATTATACAAGTTATAGATTGAGCTGATAAACAAGTGTCTTTGAACTCTCCTGTGCTCTTCATCAGCGGAGTCTGTCCTCTGTGTTTATTGTATTAACCTCTGCAAAATCTGAGCTTATTTTTTAATTAATGCAACACGAGTCAGGAGTGGGCAGCTCCACACTGGACTTTGTAGGGCTAAATCAAGTGATAAATTATTAAAATATATTTTTGTCTTATTATTATATTTAGTTTGAAGCTTAGGTCATAGATTTATAGAAAATGGGGTGACTAGTGTAGGGTTTTTTTAACCCAAATGGGAGCATAAAGACTGTTTTTCAGTAGCGGTGATTGTCGCAAAGGCTGCCAGTTGAAAGGTGCCAGACGAGACTCTGGATGTCCACCCAATGGCAGTTATTGAATACAGGCACAGCGAAGGACTGAGGACCTTGTGAAGCCTGCAGCACTCTTAATCTTTCACAAAGTAGTGTTTGGTGCTGTAACTTGAGCAATGGGGACTTCAGTGTAAACGGGGAAAAGAACTCATGACCGTGACCCAGAAAAGCAAAGGACTCAGGAGGGATGTGCTCAGATTCAGTATAGAGACTGGGGGGCAGGGTCTTTTGGAGATACGAGTGGAAATTGTCACCTACCCAGTGCTCAGATCCTCTGAAACCTTTGATCAAGATGACCGTGTGCTGCAGGACTGCACATCTCAGGGAAGACGCAAAGACGCATCAGAGTTTGACATGATATGACAACTTGTGCAGTTCTGCAGACCTCAGAGGGGGAGAACCACAGGCCTTCTTCATTCTCTCCGACCTCTTTTTGATCAGAAAGAAAGTGTGTTCGTGGGCTGACTAAATGATCCCAAAAAATTTCAGCCTAACTTTGCCTGTAATTTTTGCTGTTTATACCCTACTCATATAGCATCTACTTCTTTCATTTTACAAAGGTGTATGTTTCCAGGAAGACCCTTTCTAATGTGAACTGCCATTCATGAAGGATGTAATTACCATTAGTTTTAACGGTAAAACATTTTGTGTTTCTGAGCACCAATAATAACACCCATTTATATTAAAATATCACCAGATTCTATTAAAATGGATGCAGTTACTTCAATAGTGAACATTAGTTATCGGAACACAACATAACGGTGCAGTTTTATTTCATTAATTTCTCAATAATACTGTATGACTGTCTACTTGCACTTGTTCAGGATTTTTGCACATGATGCCTTACCTGAAATCCAAAATCAGGCCTTGTAAATGTAAAGAAATGCCTCGTTGTCACGGTCAGGGACGGGAGACAGAAGGTAGGTGTTTTGGACCCAAGTGTGGGTGTGTTTATTCTGGAAGCAAAAACACAGAGTCAGACAAAATCGATAGTCAGGGACAGGCGTCGGTCGTTCGGGGTGCAAACGTCGTTTCTGGGGCAAGACAATACTCAGTATACGAGAAAGCAAGCAGAGATCGAAAGCCAGGTGAACACAAGAACTAGGAACAGGATGTAAGGGCCGAATCGCTGAATCAGCAAGCCTGGGCGTTGCAAGATTCCACAACCATGTGCCGGGACGGCGCTGCCTTTATCCACGGTCTTAATTATCATCAGGTGGGGTTGCTTGGCTTGTGAGCCTGACACTCGTAAGCCAAAGTAGAGGTGTCAAATGAAATTCTTTGTAAAGCTGAATTCTCATGACCTGAATGGGTATATCTCTGGATTTGACTGTATTCAGAATTGGTGAGTGTTCTTTCTCTGTATTTTCATTACAGAAGCATCTCAAAAAAAAATTTCTTCATCCCAGAGAGGCAGAACAGTGTTTTGAAACAGTTGAAAAAAAACCAATTCGGTTACCAAAGTCAAGGGCTACCTTTATGTAACAGATTCTTGCATAAACATCTGGGCCGAACTACTGCCTTAATGAATTAAGTTATTCATATTGAGTCTTGAATGTGAATTGAATATGAGGTCTGAGGTCAGACACAGTTCAGCGAGGATCTAGTGAAGACGATGGGAAGGTACAGTCAAGTCGGCTAAAACAAAAACAACCATAAGGTGAGTCATGGTTCATTTATAAGAATGGAAAAGACAAGGCTGAGGTACACCTGAGTGAGGGGAGGTAACGCTGACTGAAGATGAGGGCATGAGCGAAGACGGTTGAGTGAGCATGAAGCTGAAATATATCTCACTGCCACAGAATGAGCTTCACGGGCCTTCAACAGATCGAGTGTTCATAGCGTCTTCATGACAGAGCAAAGGAACAATTTCCATTTTGTCTCAAGGCTGAAGAAACCTGGGATGAGCGGGCAAGGCAGATGTTCTTGTAAAAAGCCTGATTTTGAAAATCTGCTCAATTATTGTACATGAATAATTTGTCCAGACTGTCTTAAAGCATGTTTATCAAATCGACATGATAAGAAGCACCAGAGAGAACTCTTCTATCCCTGTTTGCGCCGGGCAATGTGTTGACTATTGTGCTGTTTATTTACATCCTAGAAGTGCATAGCCTTTCTCCTTGGTGAATGAATGCCATTTACAGTCGACTCGACCGCGTTTTGAGGATGACAGCAGACGAGGGACAGCATGCTGTGTGTCCAGCTTTGAGCTCGAACCCACTTGGTGCTCTATCTCCCCAATGAACCTGCTCCCTTGGTCTATGCAGATTAAGAGTGAAGGCCCACAGTGTGATCAGGAAGCATCACAGGAGCAGATGGGCCCTCGGGTGGGGGGGAGCCGTATCATCATAAGAGCCCCATGACACAACCAGCAGTGCCCAAGAAGAAGATGGAGCTACATGAGCAGGTTGGGGCAAGAGTAGGGTGCAGAGAGGAAGAGAAGACAGACAAAGAGGCCCAGCTCTTGTTCCACTCCTCTACCAGCTTCACACACTGATTTTAAATATCATACATTTCTAACAGCCGAGGACAAATAAGTCACCCTTGCTAATAAAGGATGAAGACAGATTTAAGCATGCTGCCCACCAACCACAAGAAACAAATCACTCATTTAGACTGTAGGGGAGCAAAGGTGAAATTGGATTTTTCTAGCCCCAAAGAAGAAAGCTTTTAGCGCCCGTCTGTGGGATTACATTGGTACTAAGCACACTGGAGAGCACTGGAGCATAAGGTGCTTGTCGGTCAGAGTGTGCTGTCAGAACTGGGAAATGGAAGCATGTAATCACACTACTTGAGAGGGCAGTGGATTTTGTAGGAGCAGTTCTCTGATTCTCCTTGGATGCATAAAAACTCCCCAAATTTTCTTGTGCTGACATAAGAATGGAAGCTTACTCAACACAAAGTGACCTTTTGTGCATCATTTTACAAGTCTTTGACAGCTGTTTGTAGTACATCTGTATTAAATAAAATGCATCTGCTGTAATAAAAATGCACTTTTTCCCATGTTTTTTTCACGGGAATTAAATTCACAAGAACACATTGTGGTTGAATTTTTCTTTCGTGTCTGTGTTTTAGTTCCGAACTGTCCATTATCACTTGTGTGCAGAACAGATGAAGTACCAAATTTCAGATGCAATCTTTCGGATCTTGACTCAGCAATGAAGAGAGAAAAGGCTCCTTCCACAGTGGGAAACATTTTTCTCACCTGTCAGCACTTTCCTGCTTCCCTTTGTCCTTTAAGGCTCTTATTGTCGTACTTTAACAGTCATTTAAAAGGTCATTGTCTCTGATTTCTCTTCCGGTCTATCGGCTTTCAAGCCCTACAATAGAATAACCTTTACAGCACAGTACTAAGTGCAGGGGCACTAGGGGTCCAGGGCTGAGGGCTAGTGGAATGGGGTTGGTGGTCCAGAGCCGCTGCCCTTTGCATGGGAGATGATCGCACCGCGAGCAAGTGCCACAGTGCCTCTCGTCGGCTCCAAAGGATGGAGATTCCAGCGGGAGTTCCAATCCCCAGTCCCCTGTCCACATCCGCTAACGCCGCTGTGCCTCCTTTAATTGGATTAGGGTTGTAATTGGGTTGTGGAGCCACCACTGAATGTCTCTCTCCGTCATAAGACTTAATTTTGGCCTGGAAACAATTAGTGCTGTGGAGCCTCCTAAGTGTGCCTTGTCTCTGAAAAAAGTTCATTATGGAACGGTAATTTGGTCCCTCGACTTTCAGTGCTCCAGTGGGATATTAAATCAATGCAGCATGAGTTAGTATTGCACTTTCCAGTGCCGACAAGACCATGTTCTCAGCAATGTGTGGTGTACCGTAGTGTTATGTTCATTGATTTGCAGTTTGCCTGACAGTCTACTGTGTTGGTCTCCAAGCTTGGGTCTAGATGAGGAAATATGTACAAATAAACAAGTGAACTTAATTCTGAGACCCCTCAGTCTATGTCCCTCCATCCAGCACCCACCCACCTATATGATGCTGCCTTCTGAATTGCTGATCATTTGAAGCAACATGGCAAAACCTGGCAGCAAACTGACAAATAGCTGTTTCCATGGCTACCACACATGTGCGCAGAGATTCACGAAAAATTCACGAGACAACCCAAATGTCTAGTATGTGACACTTTCAGGCTCAGTGCTCAGAATCCATCGAATGAGAGGAGAATGGGTGTCCTATGACCCCTCGCCTGGTGTCCTTGGAGGACAAATCCACTGATACCTTAGTTCCAACCCAAAAAATTAACACCGTCATTGATCCTTCAAGGTGAGAGTCACACTGGATCACATTTAGAGACGGTCGTTGCCTTGTGAAAACATCTGCTTTACTCTGTAGTGACTTGACTGGGCTTTTGTGTTTTCAAAAGCTGTCTCGACCTACACTCGTAGCCAATCCTGGATTTTCAGACTGGACCTTTTCTGCGCTGTTTTTTTCTGCTGCTCATTGTGGTGTTTTGGTCAATTTGTCCACAGATGGAAATGATTCTGTTGTGCATCCTGTTGGTAATGGGAGAAAAATTTTGACCTTTGTAAATGAGATAATAAACATGTGTTCCATGCTCTGTGCCAGTAATTTTGGCATTTTGTGTGGTTCTACCAATGCAACAGTAAGGCTCAAATACTTAGCGCTATCACTAGAACCACAATAGCACACCTAGCAGTGACGAAACTAATGTTAGCGACGAAAGTAAAATTTAAATCCGTTTCTGCACTTTTTAAAATGTGAAATGCAGGCACGTTCTTTCTCTAGGTTATAAACATTTAAATTCTTTTATCTATTTATGATTTTTTTTTTAATTGTGGTAACATTGTGCTGTCTATTGTGGTAACATGAAGAGCCTTTAGATTTTTTTTGCACAGTGAATATATCAGAAAGGCAGAAGTGCCAAGAGCCAACCACTCATTTGTTACGTTGTCTGCTTTAAATCGTTTCTGCCGCATGTCAAATGGCACAGGCATGGAGCTCCTGGTTGTGTCACTCGGTGTCTATCGTCAACATTTATAGAGGCAACCCTGGAAGCCTAAAATACTTGTTAATTATGTCTGTTGTTGAGCGGTCATGGCTGTGTGTGGAAGGACTTAGTGCTCACATGGTTACCGTCTCCAGAAGCAAAATCACCTTTCCCGCATGCTTCACTTTCAGCATCACAGAACACCAACGTGAATTAAAGATCAGCGTAGACTCTGTCAGATTGTTAAAGGCCCCTGTTTTAGATGGTACGATGAAAAAAGACTATCATTTTTTTAAACATTTCCACAGCATTTATGTAACGTTTTGGAGCCCACAAGCGGCTCTGTCTTCTCTGGATTGATTGCTTTTGGATTGAATGGATATGAATAATGCATGGTCACTTTCGACAGGTCCCCCCTCGCACGAAGGGTGTGATATTCAGCACGACCTTGAATATGCACATCAAATCTGGGCCTGATAACAGAACTGATTCCATCAGCTCCCCATGTGGAACCGTTCATCACTGTGAAGCAGGGCAAATGTGGCAAGTGGCAAATGAGAAGAGCACCAAGGAATTATGGGCTTTTTCTGCTTCTTGTCTGATGGTACATTCAACAGTTTCTAGAGCAGCATTTTAGAATTATGACGTCCAGTTTTTCTCCTGGGGCATCAGCAATGCAAAACAATTTTGGAGAATACAGTAAATGTCAGCAGTCAACAACCTGGCCACCTTTCCCTTCACAGCTAAGTTAAAACCTTGGATCCTACCACAACAGATGTTGGTCTTGAACTCCCAGGTCCATGTTATAGTGATGAAAGTGTCTCCACATGGACAACGTCTGCTGTGATGCATTTCTGCTGGAGCCCATAGCTGGATTTTGGAATTCTGTGACCGAGGCCAGTGAGCCAGAGCAGGTGTTGCACTTGTGAAGAGATCCTTCATATGTGTTGACCAGCTCCGGTACCCCAAGTACTCCTGTTGTTCCATGTGTACCCTTAACACATATGCCATCAACACTGTTGAACATGGTTGCCCCAGTGAGTCCTGGCCATCAGTGGAGTTTTCATCTGTTCGAAACTCATCTGTTTGATTTACACTGCCTGACCAACTTTTTCTCCAATTCTGCAGCTTCATTAGATGGGTGACGTCATGAAGTCTTCTAGATAAGTCAGCGAGTAATTCTGAGAACAAATATGAAAATTGCTCTTTTATTAAATATGCTTGGCAGCTATTCAGGCAGATCATTACACACTTGGCTGTCAAATCCACGTGTACAATTCTGTAAACCCGCGTGGCTGAAGTTCGAAAGGTAAAAGAAACCATTTGGTTTTTGCTTTGCTTGTTTAGCATTGTCCAAGTCCCCCATTTATTCTCGCAACAGCGCAAAATGATCTTGGCTTCCAGAATACACATGCAGGCTATAGTAATCGGTGTAATTATGCACATAATCACAGGTCTGACGTGGAAAGTCTTTCTGGTGTATTCATAAAAATTGCACCTTTTAGAGTAATTGCCATGTCTGTGTACGAAAATGCTGCCACATCAGGATACTTTCAAAGTGTATTTACATTACAGCGTTATATGTCCATAAGCAAAGTTCTTATAAGAGCAGAACCAAGTGGTCAGAACAATTTTCTTACATTTGGTCATTTTTTTTTCTTACATTTGGCATTACCTGGGTCTTCAATGAAGGCCGAAAGAGTGAATCTGAAATGCCTAGCAGTTGAACGAGGTGTGTAAGGTCAACTGTGGCAACAGAGGCACAAAGTAACCACAAGAACTGAGAGATGCCTTTAGAGTTAGAGAGTGATACCTGGGCTACTAATACCTTCTTATGTAGACAGGCCCAGGGATACCTGTATGGAGCTTCACAGGAGAACCTTCCAGAAACACCTGAGTCAAAAAAAGCCATGAGGTTTTTTATAATTTTGAGGACAGAAACAAGAATACTGTTTGCCTGGGCTACCTAGAGTTCCTTTAAGATACATCTAAACTACTTACCTATCAGTCTGACGTACCCTAAGAGTTGTGCCAAAGAAACCCCGCCATCATCACACCTGTGAAGCCCGACAGACCTGAGATTACCAACAGCTGCATGGGTGTCTCCGATGACAATGACACCAATGACACAAGGGGCATCCTGCATTTGTACTGAATGCCATCACTAAACCCCACAGATTCACAGATGTAACTTAAATGCATTCACTGCTGGGTAATTTTAGTAACACTTTCCCCATTTTCCAAGAGCCCCGAGCGTCTTTCTCCAGAGCGCTCAGTCTACACAGTGCTCACCAACCCCCTTAAGCGAATTTTCATTTGCCAGTAAGGAAAGGGATCGTTCAACACCTGTGACGACAAGGCGCTAATTGCCCATACGAGTCGGTGTGTCGCCTTGGCCTCAGCGATGAGAGAGACAGAGAGTGATTTGGTGTGAATATAAGCCCATCCATCAAGACTGGCTGGGCACACAGCTCAGCTGTCAGCTACACACGAAGCTCACTGGATTCCCTTCCATGACCCCTTTTTCGGCAACCTGAAACCATTGTGAAATAAACAAGGTGTCACCATGGACTGTTGGATCTCTGGGCAGTGCAGCACCGTTCAGCAGCAGATCTGCTCCACATGCATGTGAATGTGCTCTCTTGGTTCAACAGGTGGTATCCAGGTCCCTTGCTCAAGAGTCCTACAGGAGGAGCAGCTATTTGAACCGGGGACCTTTAGATTGTAAGGCATTAGCTGCAACTAATGCACTACTCTCTTGTGTGATTCAAAATATGCCAAACATTATAACACACATTACAACCTTGAAAATCACTCCAAGAAATGTCTATATAAAATGCCCACATCAGAGAGGAGAAGGACTCTCAATCTTTTTTTTTTTTTTGTGGATTCAAAAGACCTGACAGAGTGCTGATGATATACGTTGTTGGTCATATTGTAATATTGTGATATCTGCCTCTTATTCAGTTTATGCCAATTTGCTTTTTAACTACGGGATTTTAAGGTCTTGAAACATTGTTAAATGAAAGAACGTTTCATTTGTACTCGTACTCCTGGAAATGGAGCTGTTCCATCCATGAGGCCCTAGATATTTCAAATAAGTAAATTCCTCAATGGTTATCAGTGTAAGAGAGAAGCCACCCTTTACTTCCCGTCCACCTCTAAGACACAACACTTTAGGTCTGACATTTAAATCCAGGTTTGACATTTATTTTTGACATTTAAATCCAGAGGTGGACAGGAACTGTATGCATGTGGTGCCATGAGAGCAATTTTTCTTTTTATACCTCCAAACACCAGCAACACTCAAAAGACACCCACTGAGAACATTTACATTTTCTCACTTAGCTGATGCTTCTCCAAAGCATCTTACAATGATTTCAGCCATTTCTGGCTTTTTTTCTGCTGTATAATTTCAGGTTAAGCATCTTGATCAAGCGTGGTGAAGTTGGAGATGGGATTCGAACATGGATCCTTCGAGTTCAAAGTGACAGCTTTAAACACTGCTCTTCCTGCTACCTCCACAATATTGGTTGGGTCTCAAGAAAAAGGGAGGTGGAGCAGGGAGGCAGGTGGAGATGTTGGAGAAGAACGGCTGCTCTGACCTCCATGCTTACATCCCAAGTGACTCACTGGAGAGCGAACGTCCCAGGAACCCTTTCGACAAGAACGACGTGCTGATTGTCTGCTAATGAGCGACTTAATCAGCCTGATTCCTCCTATTTGCGTCACATCACAGGATCATTAGTGTAGCAATAGTTTGTGATACTTAGCCATTTTAACTTTCTTTTTAAAGCAATGTCGAAAACCATTCTTCTGATGATATTTGTAAAAACTGGTTTGTAATGCCAGTGTATCTGCTTCTTTCGTTTTCTGCACATTCCTTGACCACATTTCCCACTGAACTTCATTTCTCACCTGGGCCGGTTTTTATTCCCGGGTGTGACTCCTAATGAGGCGTAACTTAGGTTGCACTCCGCTTTCAGAAATCCCTGAGCTCTGTGGTGGTAACCTTTGTTTGAGAGTCACCAAGGAAGGGGGTGAACCACAAGAGACCCATGTACACCCGTGTCATTAATGACATGGTCTCGATGACAGCAAAGTCTCATTTGGGGACAACTGAGGAGACTCCAGTTGCCTCTTCCCTTGTCAGACAAAGGAATTAGGAACTGCAGTGCAGTCCAGATGGACGAACCTGTGCATCTTGGGAAAAATCATGTGAAGAAGTACGTTGAGATGTTGACTGCGTCAGGGATGCAAACATTTGGTGAGGCTTTGGCTGCTGCTTTGACATCAAGCAGTTTTCACACACAAATGGCGACCGATCGCGAGCGACATACTCAGACAAATCACGGCAAGAGAAGACAACCGAGAGTGACTCCAACCGGATTAAGAATGTTGGGAATTCAGTGGAGCCAATGTGTCCCCTCGGGCATTTTGTGCTGGAGTAGGAGTTGTGGTGTATGTGCTCTGTGTCTCGTTTCGCCTGGAGTGGGTGTGCTTGTGTTGGAGTTATCGCAACAATGTTCTGTTGTGATGCTCACAGGTTCTCAGGGCGATGTTGTGGTCGCTGTTCTTCTTGCAGACATTTCTGAGATGGTTCTGAAGAGGAGGCTTGAGATCTTTTGAAAGTGTGCAAGGCTTTGCGGTGGTCCTTTAACCCTGGAATCCGAATGTTCAGCATGGGGGAAATAATGTGCCTCCTACACTTCCCTCTCAAAAAAAAGACGGTTGTCTTTTTCTCTCTGTCTTTTTCTTTTTCTTTTTCTTTTTCTGGGCAGGACTTTGGGTTAAGAGGTATGAGCCTCCAGGTCTTTTTCACCCTGTGCCCATGGCTGAATCTGTGCCTCAAGGAAGATGAAAGACTCTTCCTTAAAATCATATTTTGGATCTTAAGGGTTCAAGACGTTTCCCAGGATCTCAATACTTTGAATTAGCCCTGTGAGTCAAAGGTGAGGTCTATGGAAAGGAGGGCTTATGAAAGTTACACTCTTGGTCATTTTTTGCACAATATATACGATTAATTTCTTTTTTGAATCGACACTGAAGTTAAATATTTTATGTGGAATGCTGTCTTTTTCATAATGCTTGTATTTATTGTCTCCTTTGCAGCCCTCCTGGGCCACAGACATTACATCACCACTTTGTTATATTCAAATTGGCTAGGGTTTCAAATAACACTAAAATAATTATTCACATTAAATTTTATCATTTATTTCCATTTACATATGCATGATTTTTTTCTTTTGTCCAGATCTTTTGTCATCAGAAGGAGCAATTGTAACATCATTGTTGTTTGTGGAGCACTTAGAGGTGTGTGAGGCACTGATGTTCCCTTTGTGCGATTACATGAAGGTCAACCAGGCTACACTGGACCGCTGTACCCGAATATCTCTGATGTTATTGTCCCCATTACAGCACAGATCAATAGGCGAGAACGGTTTTGGGTGGGGGGGCAGCGCATCCAGTCCACAGGGTGGGGGGCTGTGGGATGACGGAGGGGGGTGGGCAGTTAATGCAGCATTGCCCTTGACTGCGTCTGCGGGAGATGTAGGTGAGATTATGCTGGCATTCCAGAGGTGGAATGCGATAACACACACCCCAAAGTCCTTCCGGCACAAAAAACAGGGTACATGTGATGCTTCCACTCATGATACCAGGATACAACCCAACCCTACCTAAGGTGATTCATCGGTCAGCTTCCCAGCAAATACAAGTTCACACTCTGCGTGTGGGACAATCGATGGGTTGTGATTCACACACTACTGCTGTACACTGGACATAGGCAGACAATGTGGAGCTCTATACACACAGACCCGCGTGTGTGCCTCAGTATTCATCCATAAATACATTCTTTTAAATGTACAATGGATACACACATTTTTTTATACACTGCCAGTTATGATTGTCAAGTGAGTCCAACACGGACGCGGGTCACTGTAATGCCTGAACATGGGGGAAAAGTATGATGACCGTGCGTGCAGAGTGCGTTTATGAGTGCACGGTGCAAAATGTAAAGTATAGTGTACATTTATATTTATTCATTTAGCAGATGCTTTTCTCCAAAGCGAGGTACATCTCATTGAAAATTCAATTTGTGCATTACATTAGGAGCATAACCGCAGATATGCGACTCTTAAGTACAGTTAGTTTAGTTCCTTCGCCATATGCACCGACGTTCATCACACAAGTGCCATGTAGAGGCGAAATGATGAATGCGGGACAAAGAGACACACGGTGTATTCTCACAAAGATGATAAGTGAACTACGAATCTGTGAGTAGGACTTGAACACGGCGGTGTGACAAGATACCGGACTGAAACACTGGACCTGAACAGGAGAGCAACAGGTAGGAGGAGACAGGACAGGCACTCAGGACTGGAACATAAACACCAGTGGAACAAGACTTAAGAAACAGGTACCTAAAGTTCACTAGCAAATCCTAGTACAATGCTGATGGAGAATCTACAATTTGGCCTCAGTTGTTTGTTTCTTTTGTATTTGACTGATTATCAAACTGTGAGCAGGTACACAGGGCTGGGCTATTGGCACTGTGTGGCACCTCCTCTGGTCACTACAGTGATGTCTTACAAAGAATCATTGATTTCATTTTTCCTTGTAAAGGTTTATTGTTCAATGAATTTCTTCCTTCTTCGTGGATTCACAAAACATATTTTTTTATTTTTTTATTTATTCGGTTTAAGCTGGGGGGGTTGGGACAGTGGTGTGGTGGCACGGTGGCGCAGTGGGTTTGACTTGGTCCTGCTCTCCAGTGGGTCTAGGGTTTGAGTCCTGCTTGGGGTACCTTGCGAGGGACTGGTGTGTGTCCCCTCCCTCTCCGGCCTTATGCCCTGAGTTGCCGGGTTAGGTTCTAGTTCCCCATGACCCTGTACGGGTTAAGTGGTTTTAGTCAATGTGTGTGTGGTTTAAGTTGATATAGTTTCTGCACAACAAACGTTCTCTACAGCGACTAGTAAAACACTGACGCTCTTTTATTCCTGTCTGTCCTTTACCTCGAATTCTGAATTGTTTACATTTACGTTTTACATTTATTCATTTAGCAGACGCTTTTCTCCAAAGCGACGTACATCTCATAGAAAATACAATGTGTGCATTACATTAGGAGAAAGAAAGACAAAGATGCAGCAGCATGATTCTTAAGCACAGCTCGTTTGTTTCCTTCACCATATGTACCAACATTCATGACACGAGTAGCTGCATAAAACTTAACCAGAATATTGCCGATTTCTAATCATTGTTTTGTTTGGACTGGATTGCTTTAACTAGCTTCAGCTAAAAACACTTGTCGCATTACAAAATTGAGAAGACAAGAACATGCAATAATGCATCCATAATACAGCACTTTGGATAAAAAGCCGTGTGCTGTTTTGAATGCGTTACCTTGTGAGTTTGAATGTTACAGCATGAATAATGTGTGTTCACATAATGCGTCTATGGACCGAAAATGTTAAACAAAGCTCAACACTGTCAGCAGTTTCCAGAAAGGTCTACATTTATGAAGGACATTTCTTCAGACATCCTGAATGAGCAGGTGTGCACAGTGGGAGCTTCATTTTAATAACAATCACTGAAACTCATTGGGAACCATTTATTCCCATTATTTATTTATTAAAAATGTGCCCTTTTGCCGGAAAGGGCTACGTACTTCCCAGGCTGAAAAACAATTGAACAATTCAAAGTATTCGTATCTGTGTGAAAACATGTATGTCACACAAAGCCCGCATATTTAGGCCCATCAAGCACATTTTTGCCTTCGACTGTAGACAAAACGATAATGAAATCAGCAGGAGTCCTTGTTACAGTATTAGATAAAATCTCTCTTTCTCTCCTCCACATGAAAAATTGCTCTTTGTTTCTGTGTGTGTGTGTGTGTGTGTGTGTGTGAGAGAGAGAGAGAGAGAGAGCGGGGCATTGAGAGAAGTGAATAACAGAAGTGGGAGGTGTTAAAATACTTTCTGTGCCACATGAACGCGAAGGAGGCCTTCAACATGGGATGCGTACAGCCTGAACGGCACCACAATGCACTTACTGCCCCTGGTCAATGACTCCAAAAAGCAGGTGAGAAGAGGGATGAAGGCTGAGGGTTGCAGGTTAACACAAGGCATCTCCTCACTGCTTCGCTGCAGACTCAGAGAGTTCTCTAAAGCTCACCTTTAGCGTCCACATGGAGCGTCGGCGCAGTGACTACTGTTCAGACATATAGCTGGGAAGTGAAGTATCTTTCCCATGGTTATTATGGGCGTCATAAAAATAGAAATCCTCCTTTGGAGGACTGCAGCCCGACTGAGAGGGACTGTTAATGTTTCTATGGAAACGACACCTTATTCCCCTCCAACTGTGACATCTGTGGGTTTCAACACAACAGCTATATTTGCAAATAAGTCAGCACGCCTCTCTAGCTGGAGACACTGACGGCTTTGTCAAGCTTTGTGAGTCCGTTTATAAGAGAAATATCACAACACACAGTGCAGGAGGAAGGATGAATTGTTCGGAAGATGAGCATACAATGGACCTACACGGTGACTGCTTTGTATGGATGGATCCTTCTGTTTTAAAAACAATACATGACATTAATTTTGAGTGTTGTGACATTTCTCCAACCTCGTTCACTGTACAAAAGCAGAGGCCTCTCCGTGACAAGCATTGCTTCCCACTTTACCGTTGTCTTTTCTTCTTGGTCAAAAACTCTTCAAGTTGAAATTAAGGAACATACAGGGGGGTGGGCAAAATAACAGAAACACTGGCACCTAACCACTGGGACCTAATAAGGAGTAGGGCCACCTTTTGCCTTTGGAACAGCTTCAGGCCTTCTTGGGATGCTCTCATACAAGTCCTGAACTGTGTGCTTCACCATATTCCACCTTTCTTCCAGAAAAAAAAAAAAAAAAACCTCCAGTTCTTTGAGGGAAGAAGGAGGCGGAAAAGTCGCTTCACATTCTGCACTTCAGAGCTGGACTGAAAGTGAGTCCCACCTTGGACCCAGTTCAGAACGTGCGTCACCGCAGCCTGGTCAAGAACGTTCCAGCACAACGTCGGAGGCAGCCCGGCCTAAGGTATGCCGTCACAGGGATGGCGAAAGGCCCCCGTACAAAGGGGTCAGCTCTCTGCGGGAAGCACTTGAGCACCTGCTACACGCAACCTGCTTCACAAGGTGATTGTAAACTGAAAGGGGTTTCATCCCGGCGACGCGCAGCATTCAGCGCAGCCCGCAGATGTAAAACCCAGCGTGAAAACAATCCTCCTTCCTGCGCCAGCATGCTGCTGAGGTAGAGCCCCATGGCTCTGGTGATGCACGTGTTTGCTGGAGAGGACACTAGGGTGTTCTGTCAAAATGCAGATTACACTCTGTAGATGTTTAAGGAGAGTCAACGACCCCCCATGTCCTCCTCCACCATAACTCACATTCCTGCTCTTGTTGTATTGTTCCCAGAGATGTACGCACATCGCTTTGGAGAAAAACGTCTGCTGAATAATTAAGCGTAAATGTAAATGTAAATGCAACGGGTGACGTTGTAGAGGAATAATAGAATACTGTCACCCCAAGTAAATGCGATATTTTGCCCACATTTTCAGAGAAGAGAATCTCGGGATAGGAGGGTCTGTGACTGATGGGTTCTTTGTGTTTCCTTGTCTATCTTCTTCTTCTTCTCTCCTACTGTCTCAGATGAGTTGCCGTCCAGAGAACCACTGACGCCCCCCACTGCACTTTTTTTCAATTCACTGTTTCATTACGGTTCACTCCTAGAGAAGCGGTTTTTTTATGGTCAGGTTAATACGATTCATACTTCTATGCAATTCGTCTCGAAATGTTTTGTGACTCCGTCCTCCCCGTTGCTTATAACGTTATAATACATGTTTTAAAAGGATATAAAATCAAACAGGGCTGTTTTAATTGTCAATGGCGCCATCACTTTTGTGATTTCTCACTTTTCTGGTGGAGCAAATCAAGAGGTCAATATCATTAACATCCCTCAACCTTAAACAGGAGTATAAGTGCAGTTTTTCAAAATATTGCTAAAAGAAGCAGACCCATGTCCTTCTATTCTTGGGCTGGAGATCAGGTGCAGAAGCTGGAGAAGGATACAGCTCGCAGAGCCTGGAGAACCTGGAATCCTTTCTTTTCACGTTGAGAATTCCAATTTTGAGACACGGATTATTTTGTGGTTTGCTTCGACTGTTTTTGTCCCTGTTTGATCACATCTCTTTGACTCCACGTGCAATAAAGCACAAGAGGTGATGATGAGTGTAATAAAGAGATTCTTGTCTCTGATGAAAGTCCTGCTCCGTGAAAATAACTATAAAAATCTCCCCAGGTATAACAAGCCAAATATGAGCTCTATCTCCTTGCTGTACGGCAGTGGCACTGTCCTGGACTATAGAGCGTCTTGCACAAATAACTGTGTGTCTGCTGTTTTTTCCATGCCGCTAATGATCTCCTCGCTCAAGCTGTCCCTGGTTCGACTGCTCTCTCACAGCAATAGACCTTTCCATTTCCTCGCTCAACGTCTCATAAAACTAAATGCTCACCCCCCACGGTGCAGTACACTGTGTGAGGCAATTATAAGTCACCAGCAGGTCCCCCTCAGCAGACTTGGACAGGACAGGTTAAAGAATGGCTCCTCAGAGGCAGGTCCAGAATCAATCATAAAGTATGTGTTCATATTTCCAGCTCCACTGCAAATAGTTGCTTATGGGGTACCTGGAAAGGACCAGGAGAAAAATAGGGCCTGTTCATCATTTTTTCTGAAATGTTTTTGCAAGAGCAGAATGACATGTCACATGTCATCTACAGAGCATTTTTTTGCATTGACCAGAAAAAAAGGTTATCATGTTTTGGTTTGCTTTTTACGTGTTCAGTCTCACTGGTACTGTGTAAAAATCCAGGTGTTTGTGCACAGCTGTTAAGACCACCTTATTCAGATTTGACAGTGGAAGTGACATGATGTACCATGCAATAAGAGGCAACAGCAAGGGATCTTTGGGTTGAAATTCTCCCGTTTTTCCAATCCGTTGTCTTTGGTGGGAAAGAGGGAGAACTAATGAGTAATACTAGTGCGTTCACTGCGCACGCTGCTGTTTAACCATGTAACTGCTAAAAAATACCTTACTCAGCCAGCATATTCAGACAAATGTGGATATTTTATTATGTTCTTATAAAAATTAAGTGGTTTCTGAAAAATTGGTCCAGAAAATGCCCAGACAAAAGATGTTTCTGCCTTAGACCTTGTGTGTGTCTTTTGTACCTCTTGCTGGTTAATGGTGTCATGTGGAGGTAGGGGGTCATAAGGTCTTCGATATGGAAAAGGAGCTCAGCAGCAGTCGGGTGTCAGCGATGCAAGAGTCTTACGAAAGTAATTTGTTCCTAAAAAACCGTTTTAATGTGAACTCTCATAATTCGAAGACAATTACCACTAGTTTCAATAGTACAAAATTTTAATGTGTTCCTGAACCCCTAAATTTACACCTGTTTATGCAAAAATATGACCAAAATCCCACTAAAATGGTCAAAATTACTTGACAGTTAACGTTACACAACATAACCAGGCAGTTTCCCCTCAGAAATTTGTGGACACAGTGTTAAAGAACATGGAGTGCAGAGATTCTTCACGTGTTCTAGGCTGTGGAGCACTTCAGGAATCCAGTGAAAACTAAGGACCCCCTCCCAGAAAAATGTCCCCAAATAAATTTAGAGAAAAGATTGCACTCCGTTTACTGCACTGAAGTGCAGTATTCTGCACTTAACTCATTGAGTTAGACACTATTGTTATCAAATTGATCCTGTGCTTCACAGACCCCTTGAAACTCATCAAGGGACCCCCAAGGGGTTCACAGACCCCAGGTTCAGAACCTTCCTCTACAATTTATTGTGTGAAACCCTTTTTTTAAGGAAACGTTCATAGCGACTGAGTTAGAAGAACTCCCGAGACCAACAGCCAGCCCAACTTCTCCGCTCTGGCACTTTGGAGAGATTTTGGCTGGAAATCTGTCTTCTGCAAGAAGGTGAGCAGAAAAGTATGAAGGATGTGTTTATGAACCATCTGCTCCTGCACAGCCTCGGTCCTGGACTTTTACTCCTGATATACCGCTGCTTTGTGTACCTGTCACCTCAGCTTTAAACACAATATTAAAGGCACTCTGTCCTTCGTCAGAAAGTGCATTAACAACATAGTAATGGTACTTCCTGAGAGAGCACAAAATAAGCCTGAGAGTTAAGATGTCGGCAGTTAAACATTGACGTTGCCTGGTGATCGCCAGTTGTTTGGTCCATTCACGGTTTGTGATTCCTGGGTTCGTACCGCTATTCATGCTGTGTTAGTGTGTGTCCACGTTTCTTCAAGGTGCTCTTCCTCCATGGTGCACAGAGCCTCGAGTTCCGGTCCTACAATGCAGACTGAGGCTCCTCTGAGCCTCTGGTCCCCTCAACTATGGAGCTCTGAGAGCTCCAGTTTCACTCGTTCTGCAGTTATAGCCTCGACCTACAAAGTGATGGCAAAGGAAGTCATTATAACTCTTAAATCTCCCAAACATCACAAAAATTAAAAGTCATTTTCTGCCCCCATTGACCTGTTCCAGCACGGTTCCCCAGAACTTCCAAGAGATTAATTAAAGTGGAAAACATATTTCAGAAACGCTCTCCACACGATTGTCATTTATGGCGCCATGACGACTGTTTGTTGCATTAGACGCAATTTGCTGTAAAGGTGCAGCCCGATGTCTTCTACTTGACAGCTTGTTCCCACATCTCATATCACTCATTGTGGTCACGTTACGGAGGAGTAATTGAGATCGGTCTTATTTGTGGGTATCACTCTTGGGATCTGAGACTACAGTTGTGATTTTCGGGCTCACTGAAGCACATTAATTCTCACACAAACATGCACGCACGCACACACTCACACACACACACAAACAGATACATAGATGGTAAAGATGCTGATCACGACAGGTATTTATCCTTTAATAAGTACCACAAAAACAGTTTATCATGATTGTACAAATATGTCAAGCAAGACTTTCATACAATATATTGACTTTATTACCGTCGAGCTGTTAAAAACTGGCAGCTGAATTGTAAACAGTTCTGGGAAACAAAGCATCTGCATTTAAACCCTGGACATGGTGAAATAGAGTTTCAACACTTTTTAACAAGGAGACTTTTGAAGGTCATGTCAAACATACATTTTAACATACAAACACTCAGAAAATACATTGTATGGATACATTGTACACATTTCTTGACTAGACTTAGGAGACAAGGGCAAAAATGACCCCTGAAAAATATGAAACTGTACATGAGATATATTACAAATTACACACAGTTGCTTCCATTCTGCTGAGATCTTCTCCAGTGAAAACTTGCAGATCACCCTCAAGACCCTCCATGCCAATGTATCAATCTGCTAGGGGCTTCACTCTGAACAGGTTCTACTGAAGATCTGACTGCCAGTTGTGCTGCACAAACCTATCAGTCCCAGTTGACTAGTGTTGAGGCCAGCAGTACTCCAGGAATTTGAATTGGGTCTCAAAGGTTAGGTTAGAGTTAATCTATGGTAATGACTTGAGTTAGTCAATAGTCTTCTATGTTTATGACAACTGGTTCAAAGAGCCAGATGAAATGGTCTTCTCATTGGTGTGATGATAAAACTGCTGTGAGTTCATAATGGGAATCAGGGTTCAAGCCTGACCTTGATCCCTCTAGTGAGGAGGTTAAGGCAAGTTTTGGGTGGATGAGATGGCTGATTTCCTCCAAAGTCTTTCACATTCTGAGGATACCAGCTGAGTCTGTTCTTCTTTAACTGAAGGATGAGCCAGAGGTGAAAGTGTAAGAATGACATTCTTACCACATGGACCTTGTGTTTGAAGATCAGATATAAGAACGAGGTAACTGGATATGTCTATATTTGTGGAAAAGGAGATAAAATGCCCAGAAATGCTGGCAGTGCCTGAAGTCTCTCTTGGGGTCTTTCAGTGTAAATGATTCTTATACTTTACACTTCAATTGAAGTTACACAGCCTGAAGGAATCAAAGGATGTTTTTAAAAACGTTTAAGTTCTATACCTTCTCTTGAAGACTCTTAAAAGCACAGATCAGATGAGAATGCAAGCAATTCACATTTGGACTTTTACAGTCAAGAATAGAGTGATTCTCTTTACTGGTTCATTGTGCACTTTGCAGGCACTGTTAAAACGATTATATGGTCCCTCTGCTGAATCTTGTAACACTGACATATTTACTAAAAATCCCATGGTAAAACAGTCATTTATGGCAAGGTCTCTCCAAGTCTAGCATTTAAATAATTTAAACTTCTGACAGAGCTGTCACCAGATGTGGGGAAAAGGGCATGTTTCCATGTACAGCTTCAACCTCCTGCTGAAATTAAACACATCTACATGCTACATACAAATGAAAATATAGATTTTGTTGGCCTTGAGTCTATTTAAAATTCTTTTCCCACTCCCAAAAACAGTAGTTGTTTATAAATATGAAAGCTTTTGCTGAAAAGCAAGAATCTGTTTTGATTATCTCTCTTGATGCAGAAAAGGCATTTGTCAGGGCAGAGTGGGGCTTCTGGTTCGGTGCTTTGGATACACTTAAGACTGTAATAACTCCATTACAACATCAAACCCCTTGGCACATAAATGACTTTCTGTCGGGCAGGTTCTCCGTTGGAAGACGGTGCTGGAAAGGCTGCCCCCCCCGTTACTGTTCAGACATATGATTGAACCTCTGGCAGAAGCTATTAGGAGCAACTGGGACACATCTGGCATAAGACCAGGAGAAGAGGGCATCACATCTCTCTGTGTACCAGATGATGTGCTCTTGAACCTGAGTTACCCTGAAACATCAGCTCCAGCAGTTTTAAAGGTGATACCCTATTATAGTGAACTTCACGGTTATACAATATTTTACTCCATGGCTATGCAACTGAATGCTCCTCCAAATCCTAAAGGGTGACATCTCTTTCAGCCTTTGGTTTTAGATACTTAGGAGTCTTTCTTTCAACTGATTTAAACTACCTTCTAGACACAAAGAGCCAACTGCTAATGAAGGAGATTAAAGAGGACCTGGCCACATGGATCTCTTTACCTGTACGACCTATTTTTTCACGGATTTCACCTGTAGTACCCTTGAGCAAGGTACTTACCTTATATTGCTGCTGTAAAACTACTCAGCTGTATAAACGGGTAAATGATTGTAAGGAGCTTAATATTGTAAGAAGCCCTGCTGTGTTCCCTTCCATCCCACCTAAGGATTTGTACAGCCAGTTGTCTTGATCACCAGCCCCATTTCTACACTCCCTGCTGCCCTGAGAACTTCTTTGCACTGGGGCCTGAATCCTGCAGAATGGATTACGTTCTGCTTTCATGGAAGTCACAGACAGAGGGAATAAGAGGTGGGAAAGTAACTGATCTCCACCGAAGCCATCACTTCAGTGATTACAGGAAACACATGCAGACTTCCTTCCCAGAATCCTACAGTGCAACAAGAACCTGTTCAGGAGGAAGCATGCATACATGAGCAATTGCTCTGCAGTAGCTGCCCTAATGAGGGACGACTGACCAGGGGTTCGCTGTACCTTCTTCTGTAACACCGTCTTCCAGGAAATGGGCTCCTGCATCCATGGATGTAATTTGGTGCTCAGTCAACTCTCACACCCGCCACCTGCAGACACTCCAGGGGTGACCAGCTGGCATTGGCAAGCCGAGGCTGGGTGGGGCGGAAGCTGTGCGGGAATGGCAAAGTAGGGGGTATGACATTGTTCATCTCTTCCTCCTGACAATCTGGGCAACAGCTGAACATCCGACGAGAGAGAAGAAGAAGGACAATACTGACATTTTCTGGGCTCTGATTTTCTCCCATCTCTAGTACTATCTCAGTATGAGGATTTTCTCACCTGCTTGGACATAACCAGATTACACTTATTCATTGATCTGACACTTTTCACCAAAGCTACTTACAATGTTAATCTATCTACAGTTATTTACCCATTTATGCAGCTGGGTAAAGTTACCAGAGCAATTTAAGTACCTTGCTTGATGGTACTACAGCTGCAGGTGGGATTCAAGCTCATTATCATTCGGTCCAAAGGTAGTAGGTCTAGCCACTGTGCTCTCAGCTGTCCCTTGGTCAGGACTAGTATTTCAACCCAGGCCATAGAAACTCTCCAATTGCTCTCTGCTTTCAGCTAAGATTTTCAGGCCCGAATTAATGTGGGACCAACCCAACAAGCCCATAGTCCAGGGCAAATCAAAATATCTTTTCCCATTGTTCTTAGACCAAGATCATTCCACTTCATTCACGTTCACCAAGATCACTCTATCATTCCTTTGCTCTTCTCTGACTATGAAGCTAAAAATGATGGCTGTTATTTGCTGCTTTGAAATTCACGTTAAAACACACTTCGGCAGTAAACAGAGGCAAACTGCTAAATGTTGGCATGCACATTGAATGAACTCCGAAGGAGTTTGCTGTTGCCGTGGCAGTGACAGTGATGGTGACAGCTTCAGCATCAGTGAGAGAGTCAGTAAAAGCGCAGGTGTCACACAGGCAGGGGGTGGGTTTGCAGAGCATGAGCAGCGCTTGTAGTCACGCGGTCAAGTTTCCCTCAGTTTCCAGTAATGGCCCACAGGGAAGGTTTTTTGACCTGGAAAATTTTTTTGGTCAGTCTTCATCTCCCAGACCTGGAGAGTGGGGTAGGACGGATGGATGGATGGATGGATGGATGAATGGATGGATGGATGGAGCCAGGGATCACTCACATAAGCCATTGATGCATAGCTCCATGCCATGTGTTGGAAACTATGGCAGTGGATGTCAATGTGGAGCTCAAGGTGTGACTGCTCACATTCACCACCCAGTGACAGTGCACAGCAGGCATCCTCTGCATTCATAAGTACTGCCACCGTTATTCAAGCAGTGCCGCACTGTGCTATCAAAAGCCAAAAGTAACACGTCAGAAGAACAAAAAGGAGAGGAAACATTTTTTTTTTTAAATCAGGCTGTCCTCGGAAACAGTTATGCTGAAGGACGGAGACAGATCGGCTGTCAGATGGCGGCTGAATGGCCTCTCTCGGGTTTTCCTCATGAACAAGCACCACAAATGCTGTTGTGGAGCCCACCAGCTGGCCAGAATTCACAGGGAAGAGCTCCGCTGTCAGGGCTGCGTCACTGGGCTGGAGTATGCAGGGGATGTGACTCAGTGCCCCTTCAGAGGTTTCAAAGGGAAAGAAAATACCTTTTGCACAACTGGCTTCCATCAGGATCTGAATGGGCATCGGACATACGGACACTGGAACTTTTATTTATTTATTTAGTATCTATGTATGTGTCTATGGACGTTTGGTTGTTTTCTACATAACGGTGTCGTTGAGCAGCTACTAAATAACAAGAAGATGGGCA
Source organism: Scleropages formosus (assembly GCF_900964775.1). Lineage (NCBI taxonomy): Eukaryota > Metazoa > Chordata > Actinopteri > Osteoglossiformes > Osteoglossidae > Scleropages > Scleropages formosus. The sequence continues at coordinate 20,106,702 of NC_041807.1, forward strand.
CACCTCAGATGTGGCCAAGCTCAATATGAAAAATGCAGATTCCATCCCGGAGGACAAGACATCTGTACACTTACATATAACACTGGCTGTGGTAATAAGATCATAAGAAGATGCAGGAAATTAATAGGAAATGCCAACAGCAAGTGAGGTCCGGGTATAAAGCACCGCACGGTTCCTAGTAAAGTCTTCATTTGTAACCGGCACTCTGAGAGCATCACGATTAATTGAAACAAAAAAGTGCAATTACTGGTACCGTGAAATATTTAGCAGGTAAGTTTGTGAGACGGACTGTTTAAATGGGAAGCGGAGATTTAGAACAGGACAGCGGCGACCGTGGTGATATGAGCACCTGGAGAACCTGTCCAGAGCATCAACAACTCCACTACATGCTGTCAACTGCAAGTCATTAATGCTTCGTGATGGACTGAAAATTGCACATGAGTTTAAAAAAGAATTGCATGCACATCTGAGAGCTGTCATGTTCACGCCTGCTCTCTCACCGCAGTGACCCTACTTCACAATTCACTCGCATGTTGCCGTGCATCATATTGTTGCACTTCTTAATAATGAGGCTCCCTGTGAGCAGGAGACAATGGGTTAAGAGGTTAATCATACCATCCAGCCTCTGCTGTCCCACTCCCCACACCCACACCCACACATTTCAGGGTGAGAGCAAATTTAGTAATGGGCCCATTTGGGTGCAAGTGTTCCAACAGGAGGAAGCAGAATCATGTCCTCCATCACTCTGGTTGTCTGTCTGGATTAGGGTTAGAGTTAACCCCAACCCTAACCCGATTCTGAGGAACACAGTACACTGCTTTGGGAGTTACTAACCCCAACCCTACACTAACACTAACTCTAAACCCTAACCCTAAGCTGGTGCCAGTGCTCTTTCAGCTGTCCTGCTGCATGAAGCAGCATCGCCATGTTAACCCTCAGCTACGAAGGAAGGCAAGAAGACGTGGTGTCCACTTGATTACAGAGGAGAAGCGGGGGAGGAGACGTAAAAGGACGGTGTCCTTATCGCCGAGTGGCAGAAGGGCCTTGCTGCCGAGGGAACAGGGGCTCACAGGAAGCCTGGAGAGCTCAGGCTGATGTTACACATGAGGTGGACAACTGTGTCCCAAGCGAGTCTCTGATTGTTCCCCTCAGATCCGGCAGATTAAAACACACAAGCAGCTGTGTGCTTGTTGGAGTACGACGCGGCGACAGTAGGCAAACCAAACATGAGCCTCTTCTCCGGTGCAGTTAGGCTGGAAGCAAACGTCATCGAGTCGGGGGTGGCAAACGTCTTCTCATCGCACTCACGCACGCGGTCCGTGTTCCCTTTTTCCAACCGGGAATTAGGAAATTGCTTGGACCTCATTAATTCAGCCTTTAATTTCCTGATTAAGGCAGTGAAACTGCAAAGCGTAATAGGTTTTTAGTTTGAGCCTTTCCCCTTGTGTGTTCCTGGGAGTTGCTACCCATAATGCAGTTGGTCTTCAGGCCTGTGGGCAGGCAGACCCACACTGATATATAGTGTGGTTCATGACCAGCTTTTCTTCTCGAAACATTCATATCTCACATACGCCTCTGAGTGTGTGTGAATCTTTGGGAGCCGGCGTTCACAGCTCTGGGAAAACATAACTTATTATTAAATTCACCTGTGAAACATCTCTGATCCACCTATATTATTAAAATGAATGAACATTAACTGTCAGTGCCGATACACCTGTTTGGAGGGTGTTACTCTGAAGGTCCCTGGTTCAGTTTCTGGTGGCTCCTCCCATCTTCCAGTGCTCATTTATTATTACATTATCTATTTATTCACCTGCTTATTTACCCCTTCATCCTTGTTCCTCACATCCTTGTGCGTTTGCCCTTGAAGGACGTAGCTGCTACGATGCAAAAATAATTTCCGAGGAATCGGACAATAAAGTTCGGTCGCACTGTGGTGTGTCGCCAAAGGCAGGTAAACAGGGACAGCTGGTAGTGTAGTGGTTAGCGCTACTGCCTTTGGACCCAATGGTTGCAGGTTTGATTCCCACCTTTGACTACAGTACCATTGAGCAAGGTACTTACCCTATTACCTAGCTGTATAAATGGGTAGACAATTGCAAGCTTGTGGTAATTGTAACATGGGGAGTTGCTTTGGAGAAAAACACCAGATAAATGAAATAATGTGATGTGTGCAGGTGTAACTTTTCAAACACCACAAGTATGGGGCTGTGAGTGGAGCCAGAAACATGGAGAGAAAGACAAGGCACCAAACATGAGTCTCTCAGTATGAAATCACACACATGGTTGAGAATTCCATCTGCCTGTGATGTAGTTCCTCAAACTCAGAACACCTTGTAGCGTAGCGGTTAATGCTCCAAACCTTGGGAGCAGAAGATTGTTGGCTTGAATCCTGGTTACTGCTATAGTATCTTCCATGAGGGTCCTTGCCCTGAAATTGCTGGAGTGTCCCAGCTTTATAAATGGATAAACAAGTGTAACAGTATTAACACTGTAAAGGCAGCAGTAAGTACAACCTTTAGAGTAAAGTATCAGCCTAATAAATAAGTAGGAACAGGACAAAGCTGTTACTGTGTGTCTGGGAACAGATGCTGGTTTTACACTGTCCTTCAATGTGGAGATGAGACACGTCCTGTAAATAAGCCCATAATTTCCAGAAAAGTGCCTCATGTTTTCTGATACTGAGACAGGCATGTTATTATGTAAAACAAATACTTGCATGTTATGTTACACAGACACTGCAGCTACGATTAGTAGAAAATTAATATTCGGTTTAAAAAATCATTATTTCTGCATGTTTAAATTATGCATTACTTATCCAATCATATATCTGGCATAAAATGTATTTTAATGTTGTGGTCGACCCCAGAACTTCCTTCTGTAAATTACGCAGATGACCGAAGTGCTTAAATTTCTCTGAATTCTGGAATACATGGACACCCTTCTGGAAGTTACTAGAAAGTGCCGGAAGATCATACCTATGATAAATTGTATCCCTTTGAACTTGAGCCTTCGCTCCTTAAACGTGTACAATTTTATGTATTCTGTCAATCTGTATGTTGTTGTCACCCTGTGCTATTCATAAAACCAGTTTAAAAATATGTGTGTGTGTGTGCGCGTGCGTGCGTGCGTGCATTTTGGTTCTTCCACAATCTGAGTCTCTCCTGTGCTGATTTTTCTGTTTCCCAGAATGCCACTCAGCTCAGACGTTTTGTCTCGTGTCCCTCTGAGAAGAAGACGTTGTCATTTCTCGTTTAAAGGGCCTTTTGCAGATGAATGGCTACAGCGCTGTACCCCCCGCCAGTGGAAAGTAGTCCCGCAGGTGACCGAAACGCGCCTTTCACACAGCTTTCCGGATGGCGCTCCCCTGGTGTTTTGGGACGGGACACGCTGTCACAGGCCATTAGTGTCGAGTGGCTCCGCCCCATAGATGCGCTTTCGCGGTTTGCCTGCGACATTGTTCTCTGTGTTGCGAACCTGTAAAAGGCCCTTTGTCCTGAAACAAAAGTTCTGCCCGTTCGCAAACCACAGATAACGTTAGTCTCGGCGCTTTAAAGATCTCACCGTTCTCATTTTAATCACTTGCCGGATTTTTCACCAAAATTTAGCCTCCTGTGGGTTACTGGTCTTTTCGAGGAGATACCAGGACAACTCTTCGTATCCGACTTGGGAACCGGCTCATGCAGAGTCCGGCTCCTCCTTGATTTTCTCCAAAGAGAACACCGTTATCCAAGATACGCTGAACTTTGAACAGCCGTTACACAGCAGAGCAGTGTAACACACACACACACACACACACACACACACACACACACACACACACACACACGCACGCATACACACACAATATGGGAAATTTAACGTCACCCACTCAGCTGAACTCCATGTCTTGGACCGTGGGAGGAAACCAGAGCACCCAGAGGACACCCACGCAGACAAAGAGAACTCCACACAGCGTTGGCACCGTGATGGGTGATGCACCAAAAACCCACCTGTATCGCAGCGCCCTCACATGGAATCATAAATACACTGGAAGTCCAAAGAACAGGTTCCCGCGGCGCTCTGCCCTACGCATCGGAAGAGCCGTGTGTTCGTGTTTCATTGGTTTGCGTGCTCATGTCAGGGAGTGTGTGCTTACGTGGTATGCGGGTCGGCTCGCCTCTCCGAGCACAAGGCGAACCATTTCATTTACCGCTTTGTCGGAGGCTGCCGACCCATCGGTGCCAAGTGAACAGGCTGCTGTGAAAAATACCCCTGGAGCATTTATTACATCAACGGAAATAATACGTTACAGCACACACACACACACACACACACACACACACACACCTGTGAGTGACCGTTCCTGAATTGCTACATCTATGTGAGTCAGGACAGGAATGATGAGCTAACCCTTGTCACAGTGGTGCAGAGATGCAATGCTAGTTGCCATAGAGACCTGTCCTCAAAAACTGTGCAGAGGTCATATGAGGGCACCGGCTACACGCTGCGAGTCCACCTTGATGGGACCCATCTGTTTGTCCACACGCCAAGGAAAAAGCACTTCTGTTTAATTTCGGATTGCTGTCCGCGGAGCTGTGTGTCCGCTCTCTTTTCGCATTACGCCGCCCGGCCTGTCCAGACTGAATGACCTCGGGTGTTTTACGTCGGACACTCGTATGTGTTCCTCTGCCTGGTGTCCAGTTGGTCGGAATACGTTTCAGATGTAGGGAAGAAAAAATTATTTGGAACGTATTGCAAAAAAAAGATGTTGGAGGTTTAGAAATAATGGAATTTTTTTCCTGTTTAATGTTCCTGCAGGTCAACTACGCCTATTGGTCAATTATCACTACTGTACGTCTCACAAGCATTATATTACCATTAACACCAGTTTGTTCCTTTACCTAAGTATGGCACTTCCTCTAAGTGCGTGTCGGGGTAAATCCCCTTCAATGGCAAAAGATGTCCTCTGAAACACAGTAAGAGTGGTGTCTTTGTAGGCTGCTGTGTGTCTCAGCCTACTGGGGTGTGTATGAGCACCTGAGGCTTTCTCCTTCTTTATCGTTTGTGAAAATATCATTTCATATCATATCAATATCATTTGCGAAAATGGTTCTGAGTGACTGCATGCAACAGTCTCCTGTGTACAGGTTATCTGAAAAATGCATACACTGCACACTTTAATGGACGAAAAAATCTCTGCGCGTAATTTTTACTATGTTACAACCCCGTACGGTAACATTGGTGTTCACCTTTTGAGCGAAAGTCAGACCGTACAAAACGCATTACATTCTGATTCCACGATGGAAACTTCTATAGATATCTTCTATTAAAATAAATACAACACTTGTTTTTGAGACTCTCCACATTTGTGCGTTCACGCGTGTGACTGGAACTGGATTCAGGTCTATAGCGCCGTGTTATTGGCAAAACATTATTGCTCTGTGCTGAAGGTTATTGACCTGAAAGGGACAGTTAATCATGTTGTTAGAACATTTGCAGACAGTCTCCCCTCAGTGTAGTGACATTAGTATTCAAAGCAGAATGTGTCCCTGTTTGACACACAGCGCACATGTAAACTCTATTAACTTTACATGTAGACATACATGTATATTCACTTTACATATTACCCATACATATTATCTCTACATTGCGATCCTCAACAGGACAAGTGGAACGGAAACTGAACATACGTACATAATTGCTATAGTGTACATGTGAAATGCACTGGAGCCATGTTCTGGATTCTGACTGGTACCACTGGGTCATATCAGCTCCAGGTGAGGAATTCCCTCTGCTCTGCCTGCTGTCCTGCAAAGAGCATGAGGCTGGAGGCCTGGCCTTAACCTTCATCGCCTTCATCATCATCTCAACATCTCTGTTGTAGAGCAACTGGTCGACTTTCAATCCCAAGCTTTTATGAACAGTTGGAGATGGTTTGCCCTTCCTGGATTGGGGCCATGTCATGGAGGAAGGGCCTGGTTGATCTACCGATCTCCAGAGCTATATCGTCGGGAGCAGTATGCTCCTGGTAGGGTGTCCCATGGCGACCAGGTTTGGAGTGAAGAGCCAGACAAACACGATCCGAAAAACCCCTATGGCAATTGGGAACAAGAAAACGTTTACCCTGCCCAGAATAAGGTCACCGGGACAAACTCCTACAGCCAGGCCTGAGGTTAGCGTTCCTTGGCGAGCGCTTGGTGGCCAGGCAGCCCACGTAACCCGGCTGGGCTCAGCCCAAAAAGGCAACATGAGGGGGCCATGTGTGCCCACCACCCGCAAGATCCAACAAAGGGGTCGGGTACGATGCCTTTCAGATAGCAGGTGGGGGCGGGACCTTTGCATTGACAAACTGGGGTGGTAGTCCCTGTCTTTAAGAAAGGAGACTGGAGAGCGTGTGCCAACTATCGGGGTATCACGCTTCTCAGCCTCCCTAGGAAAGTCTATGTCAGGGACCTGGAAATGAGGCTCGGCCGATAGTTGAACCTCAGATTGAAGAGGAATAATGCGGATTCCGCCCTGGCTGTGGAACAGTGGACCAGCTTTTTACCATCTCACAGATAATTGAAGAGGCATGAGAGTTCGCTAATCCAGTCTACATGTGTTTTGTGGACTTGGAGAAGGCCTATGACCGTGTTCCCTGAGAAATTCTGTGCGAGGTGCTTCGGGAGTATGGGGTGCCAGGGGTACTACTGCGGGCCATTCGGTCTCTGTACATACAGAGTGAAAGCTGTGTCCGCATACTTGGCATTAAGTCAAGCTTGTTCAATATGGCTGTTGGACTCTGCCAAGGTTGTGCCTTGTCTCCACTCCTGTTTGTAGTTTTCTTGGAGACGATATCAAGGTGCAGCCAGGGTGAGGAGGGTATTCTGTGTGGGGGTTGGAAAGTGATGTCTCTACTTTTTGCGGATGATGTTGTCCTTTTGGCACCGTCACACGGATGCCTCCAGCACACACTAGAAGAGTTCGCAGCCCAGTGTGAAGTGGTTGGTTTGACAATCGGCACCTCCAAGTCTGAGTCCGTATTTTCTTGCAGAAAAGAAGGGCATGCCCCCTCCAGGTAAGGGGAGAGAATTTGCCCCAGGTGGAGGAGTTTAGGTATCTTTGGGTCTTAGTGAGGGGTGAAGGGCGCGTGAGATCAGCCGCAGACTGGGAGCAACGGCAGCAGTAATGCGGTTGCTGTACAGGACTGTAGTGCTGAAGAGGGATCTGAGCCATAAGGCAAAGCTCTCTATTTGCCGGTCGGTCTAAGTCCCTGCTCTCACCTATGATCACGAACTCTGGGTGTTGACCAAAAGAATAAGAGCGGCTGAAATGAGTTTTCTCTGCAGAGTGATGGGACTCTCTCTCCGTGACAGGGTGAGGAGTTTGGACATCCGGGAGGAACTCAGAGTAGAGCCGCTACTCCTCCACATTGAGAGGAGCCAGTTGAGGTGGTTCGGGCATCTGATAAGGATACCCCCTGGGCGCCTCCCTTTGGAGGTATACCGGGCACGGCCAACCGGGACGAGGCCCCAAGGTCGGCCCAGGACCCGCTGGAGGGATTATATCTCACAGTTGGCCTGGGAACGGCTGGGGATCCCCCAGGCTGAGCTGGAGGAAGTTGCAGGGGACAGGGGCGTCTGGGCTTCTCTGCTCTCCCTATTGCCACCGTGACCTTAGAAGGACAAGCAGGCAAGAAAATGGATGGATGGATGGACGTGGTTTGCATTACAGCATCAATGCGACATTTTCAGTGAACCACCTTTCATCACACATCTGGGTTCCAAACTGCAGCCTTAAATAAGACTTGGCAGAACCAGCTTTGACACCATCAACTTGACAATATGGTGCTGTATAATATGGCACTGGTTACAATTCAGGTGTCATCTCACTGTGCTCAGGGTGACACCACTCAAGAGCTCTGTTTGGCCCTATTTCACATTCTCTCTCTCTGCCTCGGAGAGCATTGACCACACAGCAGCCGCTCCATCAGCAGGGGGTTCGTTCAGTGCGGCTCCACGCATCCCCACATCTGCAGACATGCTCTGAAGATGGAAACATGCCTTTTGCCCTTTGGCCCCCCATAGTATCCAATTAGGCCTGGAGACCAACAGGGGAGGGGGTGAAATGAGGAAGGATGGAAAGATGAATAAGGGAGGAGGACAAAGAGAGACTGGCATGAAGAGAGGGAGGCAATATTCCTCTCCGGACGGCGAACTGCCCTCCTTTAGCCTTCGGTGACCCTTGACCCCTGAGCTCTTCAGGAGAATCACTGGCATAGATCTTCCTTTGAAACATCATCGAGAGGCAGAGCTCCAAACACAGCACTGGGCAGCACTGCGGCCCGTCCTCAGGGTCTCACATAATCGTGTTCCTGCTCTGGAGTGTGTCGCTCGCCCACGAATTCCCGAGGCTCCGTCTGAAGTGGTCCGTTCCAGCGCGTCTGCCAGGGAACGCAGATCGTGCCAAACTTGGGCTGGCGTGGAGGGAGGATGATTCTAATTAAGCCAGAAAGAGAGCAGATGACAAAAAAAGGTAGCGCAAAGCCGGGTGCGCTTAGAAGCCTCTGCACTTGACACCGTCTCCATTGACATTGTCGTCCAGCTCCATTAATTGGGAGAAAAGAGTGTCACTGCCCAAGAAATAAATTAATTCATTAACTGAGCTGGGTGCGCTTCGAAAGCCCGCGATCAAAGACGTGCCTTTTCCGAGTCATCACTCTGAGTTAAACAGGACGTTGATGGGCAGCCAATCAGGGACGGACTACAAAACGCTCCTCATCCGGCGTGATATAATCTAATAGGTTTTACTAATGAAAGGATGACTGATGTGTATTGTCTTTGGGTGCCCACATGAATTCTTAAGTATGTGATATTGTGCCTCTGCGGCGTATAAACAACAGGGAGAATCTGCATGTATTTGACAGAACTAATGAGTGTGTGGATGTGTGTGTGGACAAGTTATTAGGTGTTAATGGGCTGGGCTGTTTCAGAGGACCCAGGCATCATTCTCCTTGGTCATTCCCCCCACGGTGCTTTCCAAAAAGCACTGGAGGCACTTGATCTCTCCTACTGCCGCTCTCCCACTTCCTCTGCGCCCTGTGGACCTCCTCAGTCCACCGCCCTCACCATACACTCCCCCCTATACGCCACCCAGTATGATTTCCGTGCTTCGCTACATTTTTCCACAATTGCTGTCATTTAAACAGGGCCCCACCTTTCAGTCGCATTTTTGAGTGAAACAATGGAAATGATCAATGTAAGACTGCTGAAAATACAGGAGGGCTGCGGCCTCATACTAATCCCTTTTGGTCATCCCTGTGGCTCTTAGCTGACATTTACGCTGCCGATCCATTTAAAAACACGTGTCTCGATCACCCATCATTATCGAAGCCCATTATACAAATCTGCTGCATTACAGCGTTTTTTGCTTTTTTCCACAGTAGGGAGGCTCGCATCACAGACCTCCCATCAGCCATTTCTCTCAGTGCTCGGTATGTTAATGGGACAGGAAAACAGCCCATCTTGTTCCGTTCGCATCGCTGTCCCCCGGAGACACCAGGGCTCCACATGTCACTCTGATGAGCAGGAATCACAGCGGCTGCTGTCTTGGCGCTCATTATTGACTCTGACTGCTCCTCACTGAGGACCCGTGGTGAAGATTGAGCTTTGACAAGCTGTCACATATATCATAAAATAAGCAATCTTCTGTCGTCCTTCGTTTGGGCGCTTTTTGGGTTTGAGCAGCTCGTCGTAAATCAATGATTATTTTGTAAGACCGTGGTTCGCTCCGTTCGACCCCGGTGTAAGATGAAAAAAATTCTTGTATACATGCAAACGGTTAGACACAAGCACCGCGTCCGAAACAAAACGACACACATGCTGTGTCGCGCTGATTTTTCTGTGTTTTTCAAAAAGGGCTGATGTCAATTTCTGTATGTTGGTTCCTCAACAAATGCTCATGAGGGATTCAGCTCAGTCCGCTTGGAAATGGACAGCTTGTTGGCAGCCATCCCGAATCAATTAAAACGCTCCCTCCCGTATCTAATAGGGATGTTGGAGAAACCACATTTATGCAAAGCGCTGCAAATGTTCTGATGATGTGTCCTGGCCATCGACAGCACGCGACCGCTGTGGAGAAAAAGCCATAATTGAGCTTTAATTTTGTTTGATGGTGGAATTTGTTTATGCCAGCAGCCCTCGACCTACATTATATACAGCTCTGTCGAATCGCGACCAGGGAATATTTTGCACTAGCGCATGGGAACTAAGCAATGTCAAAGCACGAGGACTGGCTTTGTTACCGCAGTAAACAATGTGGTTTTAAAAAAAAAAATCGTCTCAGCTTCAGTGCTGGACAGGGACAACCTGTGGGCTTTCAGCTTCTCCATAAACCCCTAAAAGCTCTATTATGAAGTTAAATGGGTTCAGCGAAGACAGCAGATTAGGCACCAGAACGCTGGTGGTGCCCACTCTTGAAGGCAAACTGGGGGACATGGCAGGAAAAAATATTTTGAAATAACATGCAATAATTCTTACCTTTGTTCATGATCTCATATACAAACACATTTTAGCATAAAGTAAATGCTATATGTGTATGCATAATACATGTTACATACAGTATGCATGTATATAATTATTTTCCACTTAATTTCAATGCATTTTTATGTCCACCCACCAACAATACAGGAAACTGGGAAACTCTTACCTTTGTCATTTACAGCTGTTTATACGTTACAGTGTATGTCTCAGGTCTTTTTTGCAAATAACGAATGAATATCAACATTTATTTATTGCACACCTGTAGGCAATGCAGATGCATGAGCTGCACCTCCCGCACGGAGGCCAGGATTTTTGGTAGTGGCTCAGCTTTGGTCAAAGATGTGAGCATTAATGAAAATACATTTGTAAGCAGTCGTTAAAGTGAATATGGTCCAAAAACGGATCAGTCATAAATGTGCTCTGTCACTGGTAGTATAGTTGTTCAAGCTGCTGCCTGTGGACCTAAGGGTTGCAGGTCTGCATCCTACCTCCAGCTGTGGTACCCTTGAGTAAGGTGTTTTCCTTGAATTGCTCTAGTAAAATTACCCAGCTATATAAATGGGTAAATAATTAAATAGATTACATATTAAGTCACTCTGGAGAAGTGTCAGATAAATAACTAAATGTAACCAGATAATAGCTTTAAGTTTACTTGGGTCACCGTCCAGTTGGACAAAAGCCTCCTGGACTTGATCATTATGGATCCTGCATTTAAACCAAGTGCACATAAAGGACCAGACAGATTAAAAAAAATCCTGGTTTGTATTTTGTTGAAGATTTTCATATGTGCACACTGTACCTCCAGCGTGGAGAATGTCCCACTAACAGCTGGAGAAACCGCACTATGTCACATGGAGCATCTATGAGGCAGAGTCACCAACTGCCAAAATGATGCTGATGTCAATACCAATGAGATTATGTTAGTCTGCACACTGCAGATTCATGTTTACTGGTGGGTCACATGTGGGGAGTCAATGAATGTAATACTCCACCAGCGGCCTCCTGGCACTGACAGGATGGGTAATTATGGAACCAGCTAACACTGGATTCCCTGTCACTGCATGTCTACAGCACCAGCTTCCACGTTTGTGGACATCAGAATAGACCTCGAACCCTACTCTGAAGGAAGGGAGCTACAGTGCATCGAGCTCGTCTGCCACTTTGTCCAAAAAGACACAATTATGTCTGACTTCTACTGCGGTCGTTAAATCGCATCTCAGTGCAAGAATGATTCTGCTAGGAATCAGTCCTAACTATGACAAATTATTGGATGCAATTGTCGTTTTGTCTGCCAGGGTATCGTCATTTACATTTATTCACTGAGCTCACGCTTTTCTCCAAAGTGACTTACAAGTTAATCTTCTTACTTGTGATTTACCCAGTTACACAGCTGGGTAATTTTCACTTCAGCAGTTAAGGGTAAGTACTTTGTTCAAGGGCACCACAGCAGGAGGTGGGGTTCAAACCTGCCTCCTTGGGGATGAAAGGCAGCTGCTGTAATCACCACACCGCCTGCTACACATAAGGTAAAACTGAGACCATAGTGACCAATCACATGACTTTCACGGTAAAGGTGGGTATGGAAGCGGTCTGGTATTCCCTTCTTCCATAAATGTCTTTGATTCGTAAATACAGGGAGAACATGCAAACTACAGCCCTAGCTTAGAACCTACATCAGAAATCAAACATCAGTATGGTATACCACTGTACAGGTACAAAGGCATTGATGCGTAGGCTGTGTGTGAGAAGCACTGTCAGTACAGTCAGTGAACTATGCACACTTACTGTTTACCTACATACTGTAAGTGCTAAGTAGGTGGTCTGTGTGCGCCCCCTAGAGGCAATGAAGGGAACTGTCTCCAGTGTACAGAAAATCTATTTCCTACTTTCATTTTCATTCAGTCGTTTCACACTCAAAATTTTAACATGCAGGACTTACAGTTCTTATTTGTAAGCCACGTAACTAGGTGCACGTTGGTAAATGCAAAACTGAAAATTTACGCTGCCACGTCTTTTCGTTTCCCAGTTATTTTCCAGTTACTTCATTATTTTCGTCCTCTTCCCAGAGGAACACTTGAAACCTTCAAAGAAGCTCCTTGGTAACAAGAACATCTTACCCTGCAGCAGGTGGCTCTGAAAAGGCGAGACCTGATGCGCATCAGGTTTGATGTGTTAAAACGAAAGCCAGGTCTGTGGAGTTAGGTGGAAATGGCTTTGGGCTCCGGGCCCAGGGTTGCCATAGAGACAGACCATGCAGAAGACTTGTTTGGGCAAACGTAGAGCTGTGAACCTCTGCAGAAATGAACTCCAGCTGACTAGGAGATAATGGAGGCACACAACATGTAGGAGACATGTTCTCGTCCCCTTAAGGTTGCTCCATGCTGCAACATCCAAAAACATGCGAAAAAAAATGGGACAGCTATGAATGCACTCATCTGTTTTCCAAAAATAAAAATCACATAGGCAGCTGAATAGATTATATATGCTCAAACTTTTATTTATAATATAATACAGGATCATTTTGTGCAAGAGTTCTGTTGGGTAAGGACCTGTACATTATGGACACAGAATTAAACTGCAGCGACACACACTGCTGGAGCATAAAGTAGCTACACAGCTGAAGAATGATTGCATCTGAAGTCTTCTGAAAAAGTATTTCCAAACAAAGTCTCTGCTGGTATGCTCTTATCATACGAATGTATGTACGTGTATCCACGTTTGTGTATAAAGTGCAAAAAAATGTATAGGGCTGTGTAATAGAACCCGAGTACTGTGTGTATGTGTGTGAGTTCGTGTGTCTCTATATATCCGCGTATGGCCTCTTTTGTCGCACACTCGAGTATATGGCAGAAGCCTCGGCTAGACCGATTTTGCTACATTATAACCCCCAAGCTCTTTTGCAAATACAGCGTTAAATGGATTACCATATTCTGCAATAATATTTTGAGTAATACAAATATAATTATATGAACAGCTGAAATAAAGCATTTAAAAATTCCCCTTTTTACATTTAAAAATAGACATTTGTATACAGCTCCGTTTCTCCTTACTTTAGCACCACAGGGTCTCGTGTTTCAAGCCTAGAATATGAAATTACCTGAAAAAAAAACTCAACGATTTCTTACTTTGGAAGAATAAGGCATTTCGGTAAAAATATAAGAAAATATTTCAAGCAGTTATTTACTGGATTATATGCTATTTTCATAAATGTCTGCACTTTAATTCCTCCTCTTTGCTGGTTTACCCACACAATGTCTCTGTTAAGCTAACATCTTCGCTGTCACAGTAAAATCTCGTCACCCTTACAGGAGACACAAGGGCCAGGCGGTCCTGTCCTGTCCAACTGCGGCTCTGTCCAGTTCACATTTTCAGCCATCAGTTCTGCTGCGATCCCTGCAAGCAGGAAAGACGGAGGGTAAATCCCACACAGATAACACTCAAGAGAGCGACGGCCCCTATTCATCTGACAGGCAAAACACCATGAGTCGCTCCATGTGGCGATGAGCTCCTCCAGGGCTCCCCGACAGAGCAGCTCAACTCACTCACAGGCCCAGGGTGCTTTGCACCCCACAGTGAAGCTCTGCTCCTCACCGAGTTAGTTCTTTTGCGCTTCCAGCAATCAGGATTAAGGCGCTTCTGCTCCTCAGCCAGGGCTTTGGCCTCCAGGGTGTACAGCCTCCTCTCCTCATTCTTCATCTTCTTCCACTTATCGCCCAGGATCACACTGATGGCTCTGCACACAGGGGCACAGGAGACAGAGTGCGTTGCGCACACGGTAAACCGCAGACTCCCTCAGCGCTCGGTTTCTTCAACAGCGGAGTTCATTCTGAACTATTTAACCTTTATTCAGCACTAATTCATCTCTGCTGATCACAACAAAGTTTAAATGCCTCCTCCTCCTCTCTGTCAAAACAGCACTGTCCTGCTAACAGTGGGCACATTATCAATACGGCTTGATGATGTTACTCTGATAGCAAGTCTAACACCAGAGAAGCCATGAGGCCAGTTTTCACTGAAGTATTATTATTACATCATCTTTATGTAGGTGGCACCTTTCTTCGAGGCACTTTCTGATATTACAGCACAGAACTTCCTAAACATCCTACAGTTTGACCTGTGTCTCCAGGGAAAAGGTCAAAACTACTTTCTGCAGAGCACCAGTCTCTCTCAAGAGGGCCACTGTGCTTTTGTCAGAACATCCTGCTTCAACACAAACACACCTGTTGTCCTTCCCTGGGTACATCTGGGTGTATTCCACCCTGTATTTCTTGGCAAACAGCATGAAGGCATTCATTGGCCGCTTGCACTTGGTAGGCGTGGCGCTGTTGGTTGTCCCTGAGCTGTGGCTTTTGCCCGTCTTGCCATGGGAATTGTGGGAGGTACCCGAGGTCTCCAGGTCCCGGCCCTGTTTCTCACAGTCCGGGCTGACCGCGCCGCCACTGGACAGAGAGGCGCGCCGCTGACGGGCCATGCTGCTCAGCACATACACTGCCGACGAGTCCAGGGGGGTGAAGTCGTAGCTGGCGGGGGAGAGTGGGGGCAAAGCTTTTACCCAACACACACGTTGCACTTGGGCCACGAGACACCTGGACAATCCAAGAAACGCCCACATCAAGCCTCCTACCTCCTGAAGGTGTCAAAGACGACAGAATCGTCACAGTTAATGGCATCAGGGTGTCCTGGAGGTAGACAGAGGTCTCCCACCTGTATCTCGTAGCAGGGTATCCCATGCTGCACCACAGTCAGGCTCGGATAGAAAGAAGACCACCCTGATAGGAGACAGGAGGGCAGAATGGGGAAGAACACACAACCCAGTGAAAGCAATGTTAGTACCAATCAACTGGCCAGCTTCATCAGTACGTTCATTCAGTCAGGTGACATCAGCACAGTGGAGCACATAACACCCAGAAGACCTCCAGTGTTTCTTTTTCCACAACAAACATCAGCCTGTCCTAAAAAGCTGCCTCTGCTTTATGTCTGCAGTGAATCCTACAAACTATTTCTTGAACATCCACCGCTTCTTGAACCATCGAGCCTCAAGATGTCATACAAAACCTGCAGTTTTTACCTTTATTTTTCACATAAAAGGGATGATCCAAACTGCACTCGGCAGTTAAAAGGCCATCTTCCGGAGAGCCAGGGTCAAAGGTCAATTTGAGCACCGACTGGCCAAAAGACACAGTTTCCTCATGGGCCACAAGCTTCAGGCCTCCAGAACCACAGTTCTGCAAAAGGACACCCCAGAGAGGCGGCCGTTACACCTGGGCCACTGCAAAGTGCCGCAGGCCCACACACAATGCATAATAGCCCAAAAGAGAGGGCACCTTCAGGGAACGGCAAGCCAGCTCTGCCTCATCGCCGGACTCCTCATCCGAGTCAGCCAGGTCCTCAGCATCCTGCCATTCCACGTTGGGGCCCTTGTGAAAGCGCAGACGCGTTCCTAAAGGGACAGGATAGACACACACAGTGACCCAACCCCACAACCTATATCGCCACGACAATAAACATTTTTGATTTCAATTAAACTTTCTACATTGCCATTTACTGGCATCCCTGCGTTCCATGTTCTGTTTCCGTAATAAATTTGAAATTAATTCTATCGTCTAGTTTCATACATAGGCTGTACCTTCAATAGTACAGTGCTTTTTACAATAAACTCTAAAATGTCAGATAAATATGAAGCTGACCACACATGAACTGAATTAATAGATAATCATAACAGAAACATTAGTGTTTGCTGATATCAGACCTGGTTACTCAAACACACACAGCTGTGCTGTAACACCATAGCTGTGTTTGTAGGAAAAATCCCATCATGACAACTTACAAAGCAAAATCAACACTCTGAGCGTCAAAAAAGGGGGATAAGTGCAGAGCACTTCAAACACAGCAATCATCACTAAGGAAAACTCGCCTCACATCTAGCTCTAAATTAGAACATCATTAACCACAAAGAAATGATAAAGCATGTGAAAAGGCCATGTGGTTTGAACACTGTTCTTTCCTTTTTTTACATTCTAATTTTACAACTGAACTTACAGCAAAACTGACTCTTCTCAACTGTCAAAATCTGTAAAAATCTACCCTGCACAGTAGGGGGCGCCCTAACTCTTCAAACACTTTCACAGAAAGGCTGGGAACTACAGGAAATTCATTCCTTTGGCTGACACTTTTCTCCAGCTCTGGGAAGCCGCCCTCCTACGTACAGCACAAACAAAAAAAATCCTTGTGTTTTGTTTCTCCCGTTTAAAGTATCATCACAGCTCTACTAATTTACTTTTCATGGTTATCCAATCTTCATTTTCATTTCCAACTGACTCAGGAATGAAGACAGATCAGCTGTCAGATGGCATTCATGTGAACTGGTGACTCAGCATTGCCTAAAGGGTGTCTGAGTGAGTGAACGGCTGTAGCTAACTTACTCTGGACTGATGTACCATCCAAGGTGGTCCCCACCTAGCTTAGTGCCCTAAACTTCTAGATTAGGTTTTAGACCACTGCGACCCATTATTGGACAAGCAGCTATACTGATAACAAATGAATGAACGAATGAATGAAAGACTGGTTACTCTGGGTTTACTATAGCAACACTGGATTTGACTGAGGCATCACTGCTGAAATCAGAGAGCTTGTGTACAGAGCTGCCTAGTTTGTCGAGATTCTCCAGAGGAACTGAGACCTGGTGGGCTTGGTGCGTTCCTCTCCCAGTGGACCATACCTTTCAGAAAGCAGTGCCAGGCAGTTGGGGGCCAGGAGTGGGACCAGCCCAAGTCATCATCATCAGACAGGGAGGACATGCAGAAAATACCCGACTCTGACTCACTGCTTGCCTGAAGCCAGGAAGGGTAAACAAATCAGACTGGTGGTCCGTACATCATGTTCCATTCCAAGTTTATTGTGTTTATGTATTATGTTTACGTGATTCCTCAAAATCAGCACAGGAGCTAGGAAGAGGGTTCCAAAATGGTTCATACCCGGACTCGCCGGCGCTCCCGTCCGTAGCCACACGAGGGGCTTGGGCCACTACTGGGGGCACTGCTGGACGCCTGGGGCGGACGTGCATAGGAATGTAAACTGTTGCTAGTGGCAAAGATGTGGACAGGGGAAGATCTATGGAAAAGACAGGTCCACAGTAAGGGTACTGAAATCTCATTAAAAAATGTGTCAATTGCACTCATGTCCAGGGAGTTGTGTGCGTGTGTTTTTTGCTGCTGTGGAAGATATCGTATGGCAGGGTAAGGTGTGCATCGAACTTGCTCTGTTTGCCTGAAACAAAGGCTGGCATGCTGGAAAACTAGGGGCCAACCTGTTGTATGGGGTCTGGAGCAAGGGACTCTGGGGGCTAGTGGCAATATTGGCCAGTTCCGTGAGCCAGGTGGTATCGGCCGAGCCGCTGTCAGCTCCAGGGCTCCAGGCTCCGCCACGAAGCTCCTGGTGGGATACACCTGCTTCCACCTGGTACACGGCTGGGGATGTCAGGCCTTCCTGGACTTCCTGTAGCTCCGGAAGATCATCTGGTAGCAGAAAGACAGAACAGTCACCTTTTTTAAAACCATTTTCTGGCATAAAAATCTACTGCGGTATGATCTAGGATTGTGTTCAGCTTCCATAAAGTATGTCTGAGATTTGATATTGGCATTTACTCTGACATCACAGTGTTAAACATCTACAGCCATTACTATGTGGAGTTTTTAAACATTTTCCAGTTTCAGTACGTTAATTTCAATTTCATTTTTTCAATATCGTTTGCAACTCAGACATCCGTCCAAAATGAAGTGTATGTAATGCTCGAGGCGGGTTGCCTGAGGAACACGCATGAGCGCCTGTCTGTGATTACCATACTCCATGTGAGTCTCACTGGATGGGTATCCGGGTGAGGATGGCAGGTTCTCGTTGCACTTGAGCATGTCAAATGTGTCGTCCATTCCTGGGGCGTCCTGCAGCTCAACCTGGCGGGTTCTGTCGACTCTGTTGGGCACCACTTGCGTCTTCACTTCCCACACCATATTACGCCATGTCAGCTTTCCTGACTGCAGTCACAGGGTAGCAATGAATCACAAGTTACTCCTGCAATGGTACCATTCAGGCCTTGGTAGTGTGATTGCACAATCACACAATAAACAGCTTGAATATGTTTAATAAATGAAAGAAAAAACAAAAATAAGAGCAGGGGCTATATTGTCCTGTAACCTGAAGGTTGCTGGTTTGAACCCCACTCCTGCTACAGCACCCTTGATCACAGTTCTTAACACTGTAATAATACTCTACTGTACTGAAAGCCGTGTAAAATCATCATCCAACATTTTAATTCTCCTTGGCCACAGGTAAAGGTCAATGATTTTTATAGTTATTAAAAATATAAGAAGAAGGTACCAGACTGACGTCACTCAGTTTGCACAGTGGCGGGGCTCCCTAGGACTGGGCTCTTTTGTCTCTTTCCGTTTCGTAAGAGGCACCACGTGACCTTTTGCACGCGAGCCTTGTTTATAAACTTCGGGGGAACTGCGCGCATGCGCTCCAGAGTCCATTCATTCACAACTGCGTAACTGCGACTGATCAATAACACGACGTCCCCGCACCGAAAAGACTGCTTATCGATACCAGTCTCCCGAAAGACAGTCGTGGGCCATTTTTTGTTTTGCCATTTTCGTTTCATTTTACTGGATGTCGACAAAAATACAACTGTCGTTCAACGGGTGCGTGTACAAAAAGTACATAAACGCAGCCGATCTCGAAACCCACTTCTTGCAAGCAAAAAGTAGAATTAGTGCAACTACACACAATATGGAATTACAATTTTCACATGTACCGCTTTTTCAATTATCAGTGTTTATAATCAGGGTTCGCCTTCAGCGGATGTAAGACCCCTGAGGCATAAAAAATAAGCCTTGGCGAAGACACACAGACGAATGTCGAACAAAACAAAAAAGGAGAAATAAAAATATCTTACCGAGGTGAAGGAAAGAGAAAGGGCCCCGGGAAAGGGCCCGAGTTTACAGAGAAAGAGCAGAAAATGGAGCTCTTTTGTTGGTTGGCTGGTGCCCAGTCATTGTAACATGTCGATAAAGAAGTCGAGCGAAGCTCCGCAACTTTTTTAACTCTAACTGACCGAATCGATGAGCGCACCTCATCGAGCGGTCACCGAGGAGGGATCTATGAGAAATGTCAACGTCGGCGAAGAGCCGTGTGTTCGGGCACCGAGAGGCTGCGATGGAGACCAAAACAAGCGCTGTGTGTTAGTAGCTCTGGCGGACGAGCTGCCAAAACAACGGGCGTCGAAACCAAATGTTCGCTCCTCCGGGACGTGTCACTCGCTGCCGACCTGCTCCACCGTGTCCTTTCGCCCTTTCTCGCCCGCGTCCGCTCGAATGTGCGAAGTCACCTTATCGTTTCATTGTGCATTTCGGTCTTTTGTTTCGATCTCGATCGAGACGGCTAACTTTCCCACTTACCAAATCCGTCGCCATTACCGAGTTTCTCTGGCATTCACTGAATGGGGCGGGAGTGGGTGCTTTTAGATACGGCAGTCTATTGGTTATTGGAAATGTCAATCCTCTAAGTCCTTGTCGCGATTGGTTAACTACATCTGCCATGGAAAGTCCGATTGTGTATGTTTTGCTCTCTAGCTATTGGCTGAGCCGCACGTTCGTAATCGACAGTCTGCTGTTGATTGGTCAGATTTTCCCCTCGAACACCAGTTCTCTTGTTGAAAACAATTGTACATTTTAGCCATGGGCACAGAAGATGGAGTTTAAAAAAGTCGTCGTCAGGCCGCTCTCGGAATACAATAAAAAATAATTACTATTGTGCGAAAGATAATGTTTAGTTTAGCATATGATGCAGCCATGCTGTATAAATTTACACTGCATGGGAACTTTATAATTACAAAGCTCATATAATACTGAATTAGCAGTGTTCTGCTGAAATATTTTTTTTGGGTGAGATTGTGGAACATGAACTTATCCTCCCTTCATCATGCTTATATATCATATACATCTTGTCATATCTGTAACTTAGTACACATTCAGTGCATTGTTTACAAAGGAGAATATTTACCATAAATGTGCAACGATTATATAAGGACCACGTGTAAGTTAAACAAAAATGCCATGTACAGGTTATTTAATCAGAATTTAAAACAGTATATAGTGTAAAATAATAATAAATGATGCTACAAAGCAACTGGACATGAAGGCGAGAAGGAGATGGAGAAGAATCTAGACAGGAGAGGAAGAAGAGAAATAATGGGTGGAAAGAGAGATAGACACATATGAAAGAAAACTTTTTTAAAAACAAAAATGGTTTATTGGATAAAAGTTACATATATGGAAGAAAGTAAATCAATTGGATAGACAGGCAAGAGTAAGGGTCGAACGGGGTGAAAAGGGGGTGGAAAAGTTTGAATTCCGCTCAGTCTGAATTCCACAGGGTAGCAACAAGTTATACGAGTAAAATACATATTTGGTTTTGCTTTGTTTTGAAATAAAAAGTAGTCATCCTGTGGTTCAGTCACAACTTAGCCCACATTCTGTACTAAATGTAACCACCCAAACAAGTGTGAAGCTTCTGCAGGAATACATTTGAAACAGTTATGTCACACTGTGTTCGCAATACCAAACAAAAAAAGATTTGCCTTTGTTGATATTTACGCAACAACAATAATAATGTAACAATAGTTATGTTCCATAAGGGAGGTCTTCACAACGTGTTAAAGTGTACTGTTGCATTTTCCATCCATCCATCCATCCATCCATCCAATTTCAATAACCGCTTGTCCTGAGCAGGGTCGCGGTGAACCGGAGCCTATCCTGGAAGCACCGGACACGAGGCTGAAAGTGGTTCACACTGGAAAGGACATTAGTTCATTGCAGTACTATTTCATTTTGCCAGTCAAGTCCAGGAATTAATCTATTTGCTATATACTATAAACAAAAGTATGTTTTCAGTAAGTAAGTTTGTAAGTAACTGAAATGATATCTGAAGATATATGGAGTTTACAGTCTGGGGTCTAAGGAATTTTTAAAAGACACAACTTGACACATTTTTACAATAAGATTATTTGCACTTTTTTAATAGAAAATTGTACTTTATTGTAATGAAAATTCAAATATAATCAACAATATCATACTGAAAATACTCTGGCATTGAGTCTGTAGACCTTTGAACTGCATTACAGGAACATATAGCACTGCTGACACTGCGTCCGTGTCAAGGAATTGTAACTGGATTACATAGAGAAAAAAAATGGACACACTAAAAAAAATGCTACTTGCCATTAACCATATAAAGGTAATTTTTGTGACAGGTTTACACGATGAAGTTTAAAATTAAATTGAAACACAGAAATACCATTAAACAATATTCCTTATCTGTCGAGAGAGAGGAAGATGTGGATGTACACCACAAAATGTAATAATTGTCATTATCAGTGTACCGAGGTAGACAAATAATAACTCAATGGACTGTCCATGACAGTAATGACAAAAATGATAATGAATCTAATAACGTTGAGCATCTTCTCGAAAGTTTACATACACTACAAAAGCTGAATAAAAACAAAAAAACTAGGCTAGACTAAAAAAAAGACTGGATATAAACTTGCTAAGCTTATTTAAAGGCAAACCGAACACCAAGTAATTAAGACTGTTGCCTTTTTAAATTCTGAAGCAACGTTTTCACTCTTCTGCAGCAGGAATTCATACTTCCGTCACGTATCACTTGTCATCAACACTTGAGGACCGCTTTAGAGAAAAGCGGCTCTTTTTTCATGTATAGAAAACATTAATACTGTACTATGCCCTTGTACATGTAAAAAGTTGGACTAAGTAAACTTGGAAGCAAAAGCGCCTACTGGTTTTTGGCTAGAATCTGAGGTATGAAACTGTATATAAGGGATAAAAAAACATGTCATGCTCCTAAATAAATATATCATTTTCTTTTTTCAACCAGGTATTAGTGTGACACTTTACAGCTTGACATCAAGTGTTGAAATGTTTTGTTTATTTTTGACCAAATGCATTGTCCCACTCAGCACCAAGTAACTCTGCTTGACTATGGGTGTGAACTTTAAAACACCGTGGGCTATGTATGGTACATACAACCTCAATAAGTAATTGCGATCTGAATTTTGTTCAACTAAATTCAAGTATTATTAGTTATATAATCTGTGAATAACTCATCAACCAAACACCACGAAGCAGCCAAAAAGCAAGAATATAATGTAGTCATTAGGAGAAAATGTAAACGTTTCTGTGCAGTTGAATTGTACTGTCTGTTAACTCAGATATCGAACAAACGTGAAAATAAGTATTGAACACATAATACAGATAAACTTACCAAGAAAAACCAGGGGGGATAGTCTTTTAAGCCAGGCATAAGTACATGGTCATAGTGTTTGCCTGAGAAGTCCTGCACACAAATAGGATGCTAGCCTACAGCGTCTCCACAAAACTGTGTCCAGGTCAGTGACAAAATTTTAAAATGCAAGACAGCACTTTTTTAACCCCTTTGCAGAGCAGACACAGCTGAGCACGTTAAACAGGATGTGAAACTGTAATGAAAAATTTGAATCTATAAAGATATACTGAATGCTCTTTCAAAACTGTAATATTAAAGAGAGTGTTCGTGTTATTCAAAGAGACATTAACAGCATGAATATATGAATTTATTCACAGACTACCTGTTGACTAATATTATAAACTTCTCGACAAAACCAAAGAAGCAATGAAAATAAGCAAGAAAACCGGACATGTGTGCAAATAAATAAATAGTGTATCGTTGTAAAAAATACCAAATACTGGCACTCCAAAACTCCCAAGTGATTCTAAGTCATTCTCACATAAACTGTTGAAGCAGACAGTTTGTGTGCGGATGCCTCTTTCTAGAAGATCCGAATGGCTGTAATCTACATGTTGCTTAACGTTTCCGAAAGCCCAGAAATAAAAACAGCAGTTATGTAAACGCCTGGCATTGGGACAAAAGTTAATAGCTTCCTATAGCCACCTTGGCTTCTTCTCAGCAGATGCGTCTGAGTTTTTTTGTTCTTTGCGTTTTCACGCGTTCTGATCCTCGATGTCGACGTGACTTCCAAAGAGGGCCACGAGCTGCTCTTCATAGTTTGCGATGTTCCTCTTCATGATGTCCATACAGGGGCCCAGCAACCTCTCAAAGGCCTGAACATCCATGACTGTCCAAAATAAAATAAAGTGCAGCCAGTGAAATGAATCAAGAGAACTACCGTACATGTATCACATTATAATTGAATTCGTGACAATTAATAACATTATTCAAAAAATATATTTTGAAAAATAATTATTTTGAAGTATACTTTTTGTGATTTCTGTGCGTGGACTGGCTTGGAAACATTTGAAGGGTATATGCTATATTTAAATAAATTAATAATTAAAAAAATGAAACCCACAAGTACACAAGCGAGACCATAGAGTGCTGGAATGCAACTGAGAGCGTGGGTACGCAGTTCCCACAATGCAGTGCATCTCAAAGTCTCCCTCACACAGCTGCTCAGTGCAGTTTTCAAATGCAGTCTCAGTTTATCGTTCCGCACTGGATGCTGTGGGCCCGGGCTGGATGTGGCACACTGGATATATGAAAACTGGGTCCAAATAACGATGATCAAGAACGAAATAAGTGTAAAAGTAGTATCAGCAGACCAAACAGCAGGGGATGAGTGACCATGACAGCAGACAGAAGAATTAATTTAATTTTAATTATTCGGCAGAGAGATTTTTTCCAAATCAGCCGTATAATTGAGGCATTGTAGAACTGCTGGATGCAACAAAGAAAGCGGCAGTACCTAAACACTTGACGCTGCCCACAGCATAGGCCGAGGCAGCCCTTGGCTTGTTGGTGACCAATGCCAGCTCCCCAAAGTACTGGCCCCTGGAACACACGGCGATTTCCACCTCACCATTCTCCAGGTCCTTCTTCGACTGCGGAGGGGAGGGGGACACGGAGCACACAGCGACGCATATTTGTCCATTTATTAAGGTTGGGCGAGCGGAGTCATCCACAGAACGAAGCACAACTTACAGCAGAATATTATAAGCCTTCTAGAGTTTCAAAAGGGGGCGGTGCACTAAAGTGCCCGTTACCTTTCCAGGAAAAACATATCCACAGGCACAGATCTAGTTCTACTACAACAGAGTCTCAGAACAGCTTTCACCCTTCGCACCTGTTCGGTTTTGAACAGGTGGGGAGAGCCATGTGAACTCCAAGTCCCCACTATGCTCCTGCAAGTGCACGAAAGGGATTCACCTGTGTTTACCACATACTGTACGCCTCTGACAGCCGAGGATGAGGTGCTCAAACTCACCCTGCTCCGTTTCATGGTAATCCTAACTTGTCCGGATTCCACGATGTAGAAACAATCTGCCATATCCCCCTGTAACGGACGCAAAAAGCTGTAAATATTCAGCTGACATAAACAGAGTCAGCCGAATAAACTCTGTGTATAACACAACATAGAGCTTATTAAAGTGCGTAAAATACCTGAATATCGGGATCATTTAAAAGTGCAAAGATGTCCTGTGATACAAGTATATCTAGGACAGCACTCACAGCTGAAACTGCATTTAGACATAAATGTGAAATTGAGACACAGAAGCGTTTCGGTGTACATTAAAATAACTGGTCAAAGGGCACCCTCTACCCACCCCACTGGAGTACACTGATTTTTCCCCAGTGACCAATCAGTTGTCCAATCAGTTTTTTCAGAAAATTAGGCACCCGTCAGACTAATTTTTCCACGACGCTTGTGGTGAGCATGAATTATATTATCAAAAGGTTACCTGTGCAATAATCTGCTCTCCATCGCTGTAAACTTTAGAGGACAATACATCCACAACCTTCATTCTCTCTGAAGCCTGTAGCAGAAGGACAGAATGCGATTCATTAAATGTTTCCCTCTTCAAAAATTTGAAAATTAGAAACTGCAAGAGAATGGGGAGGGGGGGTGGGTGGTAATACTAACTTCAAGTGACTTTAACAGTGGAAGTGTCTCGATGAAAGCCTCGTACATTTTCCTCTTCTTGGCATTGTTCTTGACAATGATTCTCCTGAACGTTAGTCGGTCCTGTAATGTAGAATAAAGGAGTCTTTGAGAGAAATGAATGCCTTCGGGCCAAAGAAAATGACGCACTCTAACCGACCACAATTTTGGACGTCATTCAGCAGCAGTCACACTCTCTCTGTACCGCCTATCAGGATTCAAAGGTGGGCTGTCTTCAGCACATCTCCACCAGAGGGAACTGTATCTCAACCATAGATTTTTTTCATCAGCCTACTTTCCGAAAATGGCCATCTTGAAATTTCCCGAAAGCCCAAGTTTAAGACGTCTCCATGCTTCACCATAACAACCGCGACAAGATGCTCCGAGTCGGGGGCGTCGGCGCACTAACCAGGCACCACAGCGCTCCGACGGACGTGGCTATGATGGTTGCCGCCCTGGGCGTGTTGTACATGAGCGCCAGCTCCCCAAAACTCCCACGGTTGTTGTATGAGCCCACCGGCCGCTCTGTGCCGTCAGTCTTCACAAAGATGTCAAACGTCCCGCTGAAGGCGCCAATCAGCGATAGAAGGGAAAGATAAAAAACCATCGTTTTTCCAAAGGAAATGGAACACAAGGCTGAATTACTATAAACAAGCACATTTTGCCTATAAAAGTAATATATCGCTGGCCAATTATGAAAGGAAATTTATACGGATAGCTTTTAAAGTATCTTCTTAAAGCTAATATAGACAAACACGCAAACACACACATGCAGGAAGGTCACACCTTTCGATAACATAGAAGTTATCCCCATCGTCATCTTGATCAATGATATGATCACCAGACTCCACTAGCTTCTCAAACATGGCATCCAGCACTTGAGACATCTGCTCCTGTGGACACAGCGGCACAGCGGTAACTAGGGAGCTCATACACGGCCACGGCTTGGAGGACTCGAGAAAGAATCCGGCTTTTCCTCTTTCATTTTCAGATCATGACGTGTTCACCGAAAACACGCTGCTTATATTTATGGTTTCACTCTTGTGAACAAAAAAGTTCAGCAAAAAATTATAACATTGCAGTCTTCATTAAAATATATGTTCTGGACTCATCCAAGTGCAACAAATACAGGCAAAGAAAGCAGGAAGTGTCTTGAGACAATCTGCATTTTGGTGTTCCGTTGATCTGAGCACTTTGTGATAACACGCCGGGAAGATCGGGCATTAGGGTCAGAATTATAAACCATAGTCATTACTTATGATCTGAACCTTCTGTGTGACGATCTGTGGCATTTGGTCCATAAAGCACATCACATCATACTGTATATCATATCTTCAGGAATGCTGCTCCTTCTAAAAATGCTTGTTATTCCACGCAATCGTTTAACCCTAATGATCTCATTAAAAATTAATCTGCTTATTTACCTTAATTCATTTAGCATTTGACAGGAAATACAAGATTTACTGTGACAAATTATGTAATGGGAATTTATGGAGTAGACAGGAGATCGGCAGAGATATGAGTCTGAAAGAGATGTTCTGAGATCCTTCTTGAATGCTGAGAGGGATTCAACAGCTCTGAGTGACAGAGGGAAGCCATTCCACCACACTGGAACCAGAAAGGAGAACCTTTGTGCTATTGATTTTGAACTTCTTCACACAAGGCAAGCACCCGCAAGGAACCAGACCTTCATATGTGCCTCGGACTGTGTGCGAATGCAAGGTGCATGATATCAAGGATGAGCAGCAACAGAAGGAGACAGATGCCGCACCGCAGCTGCATGTAAGAAACACTCATCTTACTGGGTCCAGGTTCTTGAAGAGAAGAATATCTTTGCATGCTTCCTGCAGTCTTTGTCTCTGCTCATCTGTTTTGGGATAGGTGATCTGGAAGTAAACAGAATTAAGCATCAAGATTCGGAATTATGATGGGTGTTACTTTGGACACATTAACGTGCTGGTTATAATGTACAAGGTGGGCAGCGTCACCTTGGCTGCAGGTCTGAAATCATTGTATGGCTCATTACCTCACTCTGGTACCAGTATAATTCAGCACGCATGATCATCATCATCATCATCATCATCATCATCACGTTACCACAACACTGATCTCTTACCCTAGGTTCTTTGTCTTCCTCGTCATCATCAGGGTTGAACGCTTCAGCACATACTGCAAAATAAGCACATTCATCCATTGCTCAGTTCTGAACTGACAGGTTTCGTAAACAAATACTCTAATATTATTCTGTTAGCGTTGAATGGAGTAAGTTTTCTTTGCTGCTGAGGATTAATGATGATAAACAGGCCTCAGAAACGTGATCAGTGTCAGCCGTAAGCTGAGTTGTGTGACGTTGAATATATCTGCTGTTCATTTTAATATGCACATCTTGCAATGTACCTGGATGCCTCATCAATGATGTAAGATGGGGTCGCAGGGTGTTCCCTCAGCAATGCAATCCAAACAGGGTTGATCAGACCCCAGTGCCTCCTTGAACCCACAGCTCACCTCTCCTGATCCACAGTCACCTAGATGCCCTCGCCACAACCTCAGTAACAGTTCTGGTGGCCTTCCTCCTCCGACTGCTTGTGATTCCCTGTGATATACACTGTCGGCCCTATTCGGTGATCTTGCGGCAGACCTTCCAAAGCCTCTGCGGTGTATTACGATGGGCATGCACCCTGCCCTCCAGCCTTTTGAGCTACACTGCTCCAATAGTTCCTCACACTTCATCTTCTTCCTCTCACTCGGTTCCTCCATAAAGCCGCGAGCTCCAGCAAGAACTGTTAAAATACCATCAGAAACATCTTAACTGATGTGACAACTGCTGGGCTGTGGGTCAAATATGGGTTCAGATCTGACTCAGTCTGTGTGGAGGCTATATGTTCTCACTGTGCTTGCGTGGGTTTCCTCTAGGTGCTCTGGTTTCCTCCCACAGTCGAAACACATGTGTTTCAAGCACTGGTGATTCTAAACCGATCTGAATGTGCATAAGTGTAAGTGATTGTCCTGTACTGGACTGAAGTTCACGGTTGTGATTTCAGCTGACAGGTCACTGCAAGCAGGGTTTCTTGTTTCATGTGAAGAATAAATATTTGTTTATTAAACGCTACCTCTACACCTGACTCATTTGATTCATCTTTTGTTCCAGTCAGATTGTTAACAATCAGGTTTCCTCTAGGTGCTCTGGTTTCCATAATCCAAACACATGCTGGTCAGGCAGATTGGTGACTCTACAAGTCACCCATAGTGTGTGTGTGTTAGGGAGAAAGTGTATTTCACTGGTGTATTGATAAGACTGTAAGTAGTGTATCTAGCATGGTAAGTTACCTTGATGAATAAGGTATGTGGGCTGATAACACTACATTGTGTTCATTAGAAGTCGCTTTGGAGAAAAGTGTCTGCTAAATGAATGAACGTAAACGCAAACAGGCCTTTCATGGTCAACGCTGCTTTTTCATTAACAGGAATGTTCTGATGATCAGAACCTAGAGAACATCCTGCTCCACAAAGCCAGGATCTGGCAGCTGGTATTGCAGTGGCGAAGGACACAAACTTGAAACCTGAAGGATGGCAGTTCAAGTCCCGGGAGGAGCCCTGCTGTTGTACCCATCACTTTACTGCATTGCTCCAGTATAATGACAAGTGTCACACATAGGTGACACTAAGTGTGACATCTCTGTCCTGCCGACTTGCTGTTCCACACTTCATTTTTTAACTCTTCCTTTAGACCACGCCGTAGACTCATAAATAAATATAAACCTCACTCACCTGAAGCTCTTCTATTGAATCGGTTGATTACTGGAGCTGCAATGGAAAATTAAAAGTGGTTTCAGTCATATACAGTCCCACTCAAGTTAAACACATTGACTGATGATGAGCTGGAAGTTCTTTTCACTTAGATTAGTACATTCTGAATCTATGTAAGCTTATACTTAATAAATCCAGCTTCCAAAGTGACAAAAGAGAAGATAAGACCTGAGACACGAGAGTTCAGTTAAAGAGCACCATCCTTAACTTTTATAACTGGTTCCACAATCTTGCTGCTGCTCAGCAAGTCGTCACAGGCTTCAGCACAGATAATTTAAGTGCCCGATTTAAAATAAAATCATGATATGATACGTTAAGGTTCTTTCAGCAGTCAGTCTGGTTCTCCTCCACGTGACATGTGGCTATTTAAAGCAGCAAAGAGGTATATTCCGTGTGGCAATTATTTCTTCCACCCTTTCTGAGGACATGGGCCCTACTTTGTTGATATTCGTTGTGTCAGAATATGAGCACAGCATCAAAAAGTTGTCCTATATAAAGATATTCCTCATTTTTCATTCACTATGCAACTAGCAGGTAGCTTGAGCTCACTAAGCAAGCCAAGGCCAGGAAAGTAACTCTGTTGGAGGTGTTTTCATAGAGTGCAAAATATATCATGCTTGCTCAAACTCTAAAAATACATTCGGAACCTAACAGATATGAACAGTACAATAGATAACTAGATGACTACAACATAAGGTACTTAGTCAAACATCTGGGCAAACTGCAAGGTGGATAGATAGATAGATAGATAGATAGATAGATAGATAGATAGATAGATAGATAGATAGATAGATAGATAGATAAAGTGCCTTGCAGGAAACTTGTGAGTTGCTTTGATTTAACTCTCCTGTCCAGTCCATCCATTAAAAGTACTGTCCAGGCCCTTGTGTACTCAAATTTTTGACTGTTATTTTAGATTATTTCTGCATCCGCTGAAGCCCAGTTAAATGTAGGTCCTGTAAGAGTACATGTCAGCAGGACTGCGCTGTACCTGAGCTCTGAGCTGGGATGTGTTTTCCTGGCTACACTCTGAACACACGACAAAGGCTACCGAGTCCTTGAAAGCTTGTACTGCTTCTTGATTAAATCTAAAAAAAAAGAAAAAAATCATAAAGGTCTCGTTCTGAGTAACGAAGGCACTTAGCTGTGAAACAATAGCATCTCGTGAAAAACATATCCATTGCAGTGCCTGTGGGAGCAGTTTCTGCAGCTCATATTACTCCTGTAGCCGCTCTGCTCCGCTTGACGACAGCTCCGCGTGTTCGCCTTTCTGAACACGGCAAAAAACACTCATCGTTTCCACTTGGTTTTTAAAATAGTGACTTTTCTCTAGGAAAAACTACAAGCAAGGATTGTACGGTCTTGCACAAAATATCTATTAGCGCGTGCAGGTACGACTGATGCGGGTACAACCAGTGTATGTTACCCAAATGCAATGCAAGCATACAGTTTCCATGTGGGAATTCTGTGGGTGTGTGAAGTACTGCATAGTGAAGGATTAATCTCGTCCTGCCTCACTGGCTATTGATCCTGTACATCCGCATGTGGTCCTGTGCCATGCTCACCGTGGTAAGGAATAAGAAGGCTTAATCGAATAACATTTCTGGTAATTGATGCCGAGTATCGGATAAGGATTTTCTTTAATAGCTCTCTCCACAATCACATGGTTCGCTCCTTCTGCATTATTTCTGATTCAGCATGTGGAGCTCCCTCTGAAAAGCAACTGTGAACGAAACTGTGTTAGATTTAAGTAAAACATTTCACATGGTTCTGTTTGTGCAAAGCCTGGTGCTCTGCTACGAGCCGCAGAAAAATAAAATGTTAAAAAGCTCATGGCTACATCCAAGGATTGCCGGGTTTTTGATGTCACACCTTTTCCGGTTCAGACGCTCACATAGGTGTGAATGCAGGTGGAACTACTTGATGGGAAGGATATTCTTACACTATATCATTATGGAAACAGATGCCGAAGTTTTCGTTTTGCACTTATATTCTTCCTCAATGTGATCCTCAATCCAATAAGCCAATTGGAAAATGAATGACAAATGAATATTTAAGTGCTTCATATCCTCTTCCTGAATTACGGGACAGATCACTAAAACATGTATGTTTCTCATCCCCCTGAGTATCACTAATCATGCCTTCACAGTGTTTTTCAGACTAAAAGGATTCCAAAGCAAAATCCCGTATCGGTGAATTGGAGCCTGTCTGAGGACAGTTATCTGTCAAAGTTCGCGAACAGTAAACACCGGTGAGCCTTACCCCTTTTACACCTGGTCAGTCTTGTACAGCGCAACTTCTCTCATACATGCGGCACAAGAAAATTCACCGCCTAACTCAGCAGATGCGCTGCATTGTTCAGAAGATGACGGCAACATTCTTGCCTTAAGGTCCTCGAACCAGAGCTCACTCTGTCGGCACCTCCACCACCGTGGAAAAACATATAGGTTTACAGGGTTTTCAAATTGTACCCCGTCGAGGGGTGTATCTAGAGTCCTCGTATGTTTGTATCCCATGACCAGAAGAGAGGGTGGAACAGCTCATAGAATACCGGGGTAACTGACAGTGTAATGGTTGGAGTTGTTGCCTTCAGATCCGAAGGTCGCAGGTTTAAATCTCACCTGTTGCGGCAGTACCCTTGAGCACGGTACTTACTCTAAATCGCTCCAAGAAAGTTACCATCCTGTACAGACAGCCAAATAGTTGTATGTAGCTTAACATTGTGAGTCGCTTTGGAGAAAAGTGTCAGCACACAGGACACACACGGCTTCTGGCAGGCTGCTGCAAAATCCTCTGCCTGACATTATAAATGAGTCTTTTTTTACGTCACATTTGTGACAGCTAAAGTGTTTATAATCATTATCTTTTAGCAGTTAGCGCCGTAAGGCCCGTCATGGCTTTGAATGTACGCTGCCCGTGCCTCACGTGTGTTTAAAGCACCGCCGCCTTCACAGGCAGTACCTGTTCTGCACCCATCCCAAGTGTGGTTGCGTTCTCATCCTATCTCATCCCATCTCTTCGCTGCCCTGCCCTTCCTTTCCCTCTCCTGCCCTCCCTTCCCATCCCATCCCTGCCCTGCCCTGTCCTGGCTTCTCCTGTCCTGCCCTGCCCTTCCCTGCCCAGTCCTGCCTTCCCCCTGCCCTACCCTCCCTTCCCATCCCTGCCCTGTCCTGCCTTCCCCTCCCCTGCCCTCCCTTCCCATCGCTTCCCTGCCCTGCCCCGTCCTGCCTTCCTCTGTCCTGCCCTGCCCTTTCCTTCCCATGCCTTTGTTGCCCTACCCTGTCCTGCCCTGCCCTTCCCATCCTTTCCCTGCTCTGCCCTTCCCTTCCCATCCCTTCTCTGCCCTGTCCTGCCTTCCGCTGCCCTGCCCTCCCTTCCCATCCTTTCCCTGCCCTGTCTTGCCTTCCCCTGTCCTGCCCTTCCCTTCCCATCCTTTCCCTGTCCTGCTCTGCCCTCCCTTCCCCTGCCCTTCCCATCCCTTCCCTGTCCTGTCATCCCCTTCCCTTCCCATCCCTTCCCTGCCCTGTCCTACCCTTCCACACTGCTCCCTGCAGGCCTGTGCCGCTGAGCCTCATTGAAGCAAACGCACAGACGAGGCGGTGCAGCAGCAGCAGCAGCCTTGGGGGTCTGAGCTCTGGAAGCGAGCAGTTATCATAGGAGGATATAATTAACAACGCCTTTCATCTCCCCATCTTCCGCGCGGCCTCTTGAATCCACGCTGTGCAACGGACCGTTCCGGACAAAACGAGACGTCTCTCCGTCCTGCCACTCGAGGCCTTTGAAGTGCGGCGCGAGGACGCGCAGCGCGAGGCGCCGCTTCATTACGCACAGCCTGGGCACAGCTCGCGTCCCGCGCCGATGCTGGAGCGCGATAACGACGCGACGACGGAGCACCCGCGCGGGCCGCGCGCGATCGATCGGCGACGGCACGCAGCTCATGTCATGGGTTACCTACGAATTCCTCCTCGTCGTCGTCTTCTTCCTCATCCTCCCCGTTTTCCGAGTCGATCTGCATGGCCTCCTCGATGAAGTTGACCGCCTTGGCGGGTCGGAGCGCCGAGTGGTGCAGCTCATCATTGCTCTGGCTCTCCTTGAGCGCCGTGAAGTACTGCAGCGCGAACTCGAGCAGGTCCGCCGGCTGGTTCCTCAGCACTTCCACGGTAAAGCTCTGCAACAGCTCCGTCAGCCCTTCGGGGATTTCTATACTCATTCCTGTTGTCAGGCTCTGCGGGAAAATTAATCGGGACAAATGCAGCGAGCGACTCGAGCCTGCCTCGGCAGCGGAACGTACTGTACAATATCGACGATATATATATTACATATGTCTTCCTTTTATTTGTTTTTACGTGTAACACCTTCTAATAAATGCGATGTGGACGGGGGGGTGTTGGGGGGGCGGCGGCGACGACGACGGAATGATGCTCCGTTTGTTAGGCGCTGCGGATCTCCGTCCTCATTCCCGTGAGCTTCGTCCGCAGAAGCGAAGCATCCAGCATCCCGCTGTCTCGCGGCTCAATGAAAATGGCAGCGCGAGCCTGTAGCATCCTCCGCTGCCGGCGCTAGGCAACCCACGCATGTGACCTGAGTAACCATGGCGACCGCCCATTCAGGGATTGCGTGCGCGAGCCGCCGCAAACCAGCCGCAGTGGCGAATCGGACAATCGATGTGACGGCGCTCGGGTCCTTGTAGGAAGCGAAGGGTTTTTGTGTTCGGTTAAGCGCTCCTGTCCGACTCCAGCCCGTTGTTGTTGCTGCTCTTTTAAAATCAATTTTTTGGCATACGAAATGTGCCTCTTCTTTGGCTAAATCGCTCACGTGCCACCCGCCCCTGAATGAAGTCACTATCAATGAATCCGCCCCGTTATGCGCTGAAAATGAAAATAAGTGAAAGTGACTCGACGCGACCAATCATCTCCATCTTGTCAGTAGAATTCGGTGTTCGGTAAGTGCAATTATTAATACACACATAACTATCATCACATCAGAGACCTGGGGGGGGGGGGTTGGTGAATGACGTGTCCCCAGTGTTGAGCAAGAGCCTAATGGTCCCCATCACTACATAACTGCACTGAGCACCATTTCTGAAACTGTTTGCCCCCCCAACCTGACCAGTTCTTACATGACTATTATTAATATTAAATGTTACCATTACAGGGGGCGTGGTGGTGCTGTGGGTTGGACTGGGTCTTGCTCTCCGGTGGGTCTGGGGTTCAAGTCCTGCTTGGGGTGACTTGCGACGGACTGGCATCCCGTCCTGGGTGTGTCCCCTCCTCCTTCGGCCTTACGGCCTGAGTTGCCAGGTTAGGCTCCGGCTCCCCGCGACCCCTTATGGGACGAGGAGTTCAGAAAGTGTGTGTGTGTGTGTTACCATTACCTGTACAATGGGTGTTATTAATATTGGATGTTTCCTGTATCTCGAAATTGGTGATACAACATTTCATCTTACTCCCTTGCAAACTTGGTTTCTGCTGCTTTACTAGTCTGTACATTTTTCAACCTTTCTCTCATCTTCGGTCCAGCGCAGAAAACACACAGTGACCCAAGTGCTTTAGCCAGAGTGTTTTGTGTTAGTTGTCCTTTATGCACATTGAATTAGCAGTGAGTAGCCTGCCCTATTTCCTTAGGAAATCTGCTTTAATGGAAAACTAAATACAGTAATTGACCCTCATGAAACTAAATTAAGATTAAAACTAGGTTGAATCATGAACATCAGTGCTTAGAGAGGGAAAAGGCTGTTGAAATAACTGGTGAAAGGCACACTGAATGTGTTTAGACCAATTTCCACTATCAAAGTAATCAATTTAAGATTTTTCTAGGCAGAATTAATGTAAAAATCTGAAAATCATACTATTAAGAGTTGAATTGCAAAGTTTTACATGATTGCATTCTGCTAGTAAATATGTTCAGATACTTCAATTGTTTTATGCAGATGGGCACATTTGCTTGTTAACTCCTGTCAAACAGGATAGAAGAAATGCAATAATCTACTTATATTATACACCATTCTGTGTCACGTGGGATACTGAATACTGCAGGTCCTCACACTTTGCCAGGGCCCTCATTTACACAGGACATTATTCATTTTACACATACTGAACACACAAAAATATATGCATAATAAATTTTGTGCTCGCCTGCTAAAAATGACTGATTAAATTGCATAATTTTTCATCAAAGCACATTTTGTCTGTTTCAAAAGAAGCATGTCTTGTTTTATTTTACAGTGCGGTAAAATGAAGCCTTTCTTTAAAACTAAATGCTCACTGCAATCTGAAACACACATGAACAGTGTGTGTTATTTCAATCTGTAAACGGCCCCATTTGGAGTGTGAGAGGTGTTCGCGCCCCACTCAGAGCTAATCATCGAATCATAGTCATCCAGCCTGTCATGTTATAGTAGTTTCTGTAGAACAGCATTTTGGATCTGTGCGTGCACACAGTAAAAATGCCAAAAACAGTGCTGCACTCAATAATGTAAAAGAAAAATTCATAGTAAGAACTTTAAATCCATGTAACAGTGATGTTTCCTTGTGGATTAATTAAGTACAACTGAAAGATATACTTAAAATCACAGTCAGATACAGAATAAGACATGTAAATTATTCACCCCTTTATTAAAACTCAGCTTCCAGATGTACTTGGAATACATTTAAGTTTTGAGAAAAAAGAAGAAGCTGCCTTTGGAACCATGTCTGGGGAGGATTTTGCTGGTTGTGAGCAACACATAAATGTACAAAATAACACTACTGTACACACACACACACACACACACACACACACACACACACACACACACACACACGGAGCATTTCACCAATTCCCCAAAACACTCGACTTTGAACTGCAGGAGGAAACCAAAGCACCTGAAGGAAACCCATGCAAATACGAGGAGCACATGCACCCTCCACACAGACTGAGCAGGAATCGAACCCATGTCCAACCACTGTCCAGATGCTGTGAAGCATCGGCACTACCATAATACCCCCCCCCCCCCCCCAAATAATAACCCACCAATCATCAATCTGTGTCGCAAATCTAGAAATCTATAAAACATAAGTGATTTTACATGTATCTGATACTCCTGCTGATTTCTGCAGTGTTTCCCGCAAAGCTTTTCATCCAAGTTCAGTTAATAGCAGCAGATCATAATGTGAGAAATTCTATTTGGTCGTCAATGACATATTCGTGTCTCAAATGCATTTGTTCACAGCGCATCACATTGCAGAAATCAGCATGAGACAATTAAGAGCTGCGAAGGAACAAAATCGTGATATAAAATAGGTTCCCGGGACCACTAATGTGGGGGGGATCGGGGGCATCGGGGGCGGGGGGGGGGGGGTGAGCCAGCATAGTGTTTCTGGTAAAATACTGCCGCCTTGTGGTGGAACGGGTCGTAGGCCGAGAGGAAAGGGGAAGTAACACTCATTTTACTCCTAGTAAGCACTGGACACCGTTATTTACACATTTAAATGGGTTAAAAAAAAGACAAATATAACAAAGCCATGCTGTGTGTAAATGAGAAATACACCGCCAGTTGCGCTTAAACGAAAAAAAACAAACTGTTTAAGCGAGCGATTAAGCACCGATTGTGACCTTCCTCATCCTCCCTGTCGGTGCTACCCGTCCGTCGGTTCCAAAGGGGTTGACCGGCGCGCGGACGGACCCGTCTTCCCGCAAAGTCGTGGCTGCGTCATGGCTCCGCCCTCGTCGTCTATTGGACGGGAGAGATGCCAAAGGCCCCGCCTCCGAGCGACTCGTACAGAGCGCAGCCCGGGACTAACAATACTAGCCGACGGTGCGCGCGCCGCGGTTCAGAACCATAGGGCAAGATGGAGCATAGGCACGCGGACTTCAACATCTTGCTCGCGACGGATTCCTACAAGGTGAAGGGGGCGCGTGCACACCCGAGGGGGATTTCCGCTTTTGGGAGATCGTGACACGAAAAGGGCCGGATGGACAGACTGTCACAGAGCAGCCGCGGCGCTCTCGTCTCGCTCCTCAGGCCGTCAGACACACTGTGTCGCAAGGTCGGCTCGGGATCCACTCGGGGGACTCGTCCGTCCGGTTCTCCCGCGTTGTGGGACCGCGATCACCGGGGTGACACCGCTGCTCTGCTCTGGAGACACGCGTCCCTCCCTCGCTCGCTGTCCTCGACGCAGGCAGGGGGCTCATCGCAGTGACGGCCACAGGGTGACCCTCCCTTGCTGTCAGAGATGGCCGGCGCGACTTCGCGAGGCACTGAACCGAAAGCGGAGTGGACGGCCGGGTCTGTGTCAGTTCGGGAAACGAAACGAAACGAAACGAAACCGAAAACAGTTCACGGGCACGCGTGGGTGTGTCGTGCGTTCTTCTCCGTGTTCTGCGCACTTAACATTGCTATATTTCCCATGATCGCGATCTGTGGCTCTCTATGGATATTATTTATCGTCATTACCTGCTGTTTAGCTAATCTTTGATTTACACTGTTAGATAGGCAACTTTCACTGATTTACCCACTTCCACAGCAGGCTATTCTCATGCGTCATGGTGTTCGTTCAGGATAAGCCTAATAAGCTAAGTGCAGCGGGAGTGGACAAAAGTGTCAGGAAAATAAGGTTACATGACTTTCTTCTTTGCAACAAGTCAAGTGCACAGTGAGATAAGGCGGGTAGTGCCAGAATTAATACCGTAATCTGCGATCGTAATGTCTAAGAGGCCGTTTAAATATTAGGACCGAGATTCCAACAGGTGAAATACGCGGAATTCGGTCTGAGTGCGATGGACCTTCACTTTGTAAGGCGACACCTCTAACCACTACGCCGCCTGTTGCCCCGACATGCCTCTTTGGTCAGCTTCCGGTTATCTCCCGGGCAGCCAATGAGAGAGGGGCCCGGCGGTCACGTGATCTAAAGAAGGAACCCGGAAGCTTGCGTTGTTCCTGAGGAGCGCTTCTGGTACCTGTTGTGCAACGACAGAGAAAGGGCTGAAGAGCAAGGTGACGCCTGCCTGCCACCCGCTGTAAAACGTAGCGCGAATAATAACTGCAGTGAACTTGAACACACTGTGCAAAGAACTTTCCATCAGTTACATTACTTTGGAGCAACAGGTTAGAGCTGCTTGTACTGAAGGATTCTGGTCCAGTTCAAATCCCACCTGCTCCTATAGAGCCCTGAATTGATAGAGTAAAAATTACCCCGCTGTATAAATGGATGAATCATGTTGGGCACAAACACAAAAGAAAGTGTCACCAAATAATAATAAAAATGAGACTGAGCTGACTGAATGATAGAGGAGTTCGTGATGCATCTTGGGGGTCTTGCCCTCCAGCCGTTAAACGGAATATTCAATGATGTTAAATCGCTTGGCACCACCATGCTTTGCATCACAGCACATTTGGAAATTTTGCTTTGAGTATTGTTGCATTTTTTTTTTTTTTTTTTTTTTTTTTTTTTTTGTGGTGCTGCGATAATGGTGTCCTTGTGCATCCCAGGTAGTGTTTTACAAGTGAAGTTTGGTGGTGTCCTCCACCCTGCGTTTACCGGGTCCCATGTTCCAGTTGAGGACAGACTTTACAGCATGAGAATTTACTACGAAGGTTTACAGGTGATGTGTGGTGGGGTGAGGGGCACATCTGGACATCTAGACAGCATCATGACCCCATCATGGGGTGAGTGGAGAAACGTCTGTATGGTTAGAGCTCCACTACAAAAAGTGAGAAAGGTGCAGGTTGTTTTTGTGCTTTTTCTGTTCACACACTCTGCTGTCACCGTTTTGCTGCATTGAAGTGTTTTACCGTGCCAGTACTGTGCACATGGTTGTAAAGCAGGGTACATTGAAATGTTGCGCACTGCTTGCGGCTCTGGACTCCTCTTAAAATGTACTGGTGTTTGGTTGTGTTTTCATGCAGTAGGACCTTTTAGCTGTGTCGTAACGGTACTCAGGGCTGGACTGCAGGGGGGGTCCGGGGGGGTACTGAAACTGGAACTGACTGACCTTTAGGATCGGCAGAGCAGAATGCAGGCGGCTAAAGGTCAGAATGTCCCCTAGAGGTCGAGAATCGAATGCATAAGTGCAGTGGACTTTAACTGTGATATTTAGGTGCAAATCAGCAACCATTTAAGAAAGTTCTTGACTTATAGTTGCGGATACGTCCATTCAGGTAACAAGAGTCCAGCTTTATGAGGAGTTTCATCTTATAACCTTCCTTCAGTTTATGTGGCATTTGTTTAGATTACAAGCGCGTGGGTTCGATCCCCGCTTAGTCTGTGTGGAGTTTGCATGTTCTCCCTGTGTCTGTGTGGGTTTTCTGCGAGTGCTCCGGTTTCCTCCCACAGTCCAAAGACATGCTGTTCAGGTTCCCCCATAGTGTGTGAGTGACAGAGAGAGAGCGTGTGTGTTCCACTGATGTGTGGAAGAGTGACCCATAGTAAGTAGTGTATCTAGCAGTTTAAGTCATCTTGGTGAATAAGGTGTGTGGGCTGATAACACGACATAGAGTTCATTGGAAGTCACTTTGGAGAAAAGTGTCTGCTAAGTGAATAAATGTAAACGTACAAGGCCCGAACTTGGACTTCGTACACCTTTCTAGAGCTGAGAAGAAACCAGAGCAACCATGAGCTCCTCTTCTCAGTGATAGTTTGTGTCGTGTTGCGTTCAGTTCTCACCCCCCATCAGCCTTTGCTATGATAATGTTCATGTTGGAGTAACAGTTTATTGTAATGGGATTTGCTGATACTGGTTTTAGTAATCTGGAACAGATACTTTCAACAACAAAAAAAAAAAAAAGTAGTTATAAATTTGATTCATGAGAATTCATGTTACAAAAACTTTTCCAGGAGAGAATTACTTTCAAAATGCAGGGAAGACAGTACTTGATGGAGAAAGTTTGTGTTCTTCACTTAATGCTAGAAGAGAGCTGGAAATCATGGGGTTAGTGTTGGGTTAGGGTTTGGTTAGGGTTCTTGGAAATACTTGGCATTGCATTGGCACTGTAAGTCCCAGAAGTCATTGGTGCAAATCATTTACTGTTGAATGGGAGGGTTTTTACTCTTCAGCACATTCTCAACCAACAGCGTTGGCAGCAGTGCCGTCCGACAGCCGGGAGCAGGTGACACAGGAGGAAAAGGGCTTTCCAGCAGCGGGAGCCGTGCCAGCGAATGCCAGGGGTGCGAGTCAGAGCTCTACTAGTAGGAAAAGGCCCACAGACACCATCTGATCATGAGATCCCCGCTGCACCTGGCCAGGGATACCAGGGGCATTTCCTTGTGACTTCCAATTCTAAAAGAATAAGTAAAGAACACACACTTTTTCACTCAAGTTCTGTCTTTGCCTGTCTTATAAAAGTAATTTGTTTTTTTAAAAAAAAAAAACCTTAATAAGGTAACTTATAAAAAATTTCCACTCTTACCTTTAGTTTAAATAGGAAAAATATTTGTCACTGAGCCTCCACAATACACAAAATCACATTAAAATGGACAAAGCTAGTTCAACAGGTAGCATTAGTTATCATAGTGACATAACAGTGGATGAGTGGCGACATTTAC
Organism: Scleropages formosus; assembly: GCF_900964775.1. Lineage (NCBI taxonomy): Eukaryota > Metazoa > Chordata > Actinopteri > Osteoglossiformes > Osteoglossidae > Scleropages > Scleropages formosus. The sequence goes on from NC_041807.1 coordinate 20,147,540, forward strand.
TTCATTGATTTATTTATTTATTTTCATCTTCAGTGAAAAGAACAACACACACACACATTGACTGAAACCACTTGTCCCCAGCAGGGGCGCGGCGAACTGGAGCCTAACCCGGCAACACAGGGCGCAAGGCTGGATGGGGAGGGGACACACCCAGGACAGGATGCCAGTTTGTCACAAGGCATCCCAAGAGGGACTCAAACCCTAGACCCACCAGAGAGCAGGCACAGGCTAAACTGGCTGTGCCTCTATGCCCCCCTCTGAAAAGAACAAGGAAAAAAGAAATCAATAAAAGAGCATACAAATAAACTGACACTCAGTGGACATGTTTGAACAGTCCATGATCACTAAGATTATAACAGGTAAATCTTTAAAACAAGGGCTGATGGGGGGGTGAAAACTGAGCGCAGCACAACACAAACTGTCACTGAAAAGAAGAGCTGATGGTTGCTCTGGTTTCTGCTCAGCTGTCAGGAGGCAAAGAATCCAAATTCATTCCTCGTAAATGCGGAGAAATCCTTCGTAACCCCGCATGGGGGAATTAATTAAAACACTTTGTCAAGTCAAAGTGTCGTAACCCAAATGAACGTATCTCGGCAGGGGACCGAATGTCCCTTTCATGGGGACACAGTGCTTGGAAACATGATGACCGCAGCCATAAGTAAGAAGCTTTATTAAAAGGTTGCTGACGTGTGGCTCTTTGCCCCTGTAGGTCACTCATTACAAGCAGTACCCCCCCAACACAAGCAAGGTCTACTCCTACTTTGAGTGTCGTGAGAAGAAGACCGATTCCACCAAGGACAAGAAAGTCAAGTATGACAAAACGGTCTTTTACGGCCTGCAATACATCCTCCACAAATACTTAAAAGGTATGTTTTTTTTGGGCATTGGCAGCTCTTTGTTTGCGTTTCTTGTTCAGAATAAGAAAAGGTGATCATATGTATATTTGTTAGTTATTCAGACAGACACTGAGTAATTTAGAACAGCTTTCGAAAGACTTGTCGTGAAGACAACATGTAAAGATGGAGGCAGCAGGTGGTCTAGTGGTAATTGCCAGCTCTGGACTCAGACCCCACGGGCTCCATTTCCACCACTAGCCACAGTACCTTCGAGTGAGGGATCTACCCTGAAATAATACTGTCAACATTACTCATTTTTTATAAATGGGTAAATCAGTGTAAAGCAGCTTAACTAAAGAAAAGCATCTGCAGAATTAATAAGCGCATTTTTTTCATTTCAGTTTCTGATGTAGAGAAATGAGTTTCTGATTCCTTTTAAAAATGCTTGTTGTGCCGAGGGTGGAAATGCAGTAAAGTGTTGAAATTGCAGGGCAGTGTTCAGGGTGGCATTCAGTTGGGGGCCAAGAGCCCGTCCGCTACCATGCCCCACCCTTACTGTCATGGCAGGAAAGAGTGGCGGGCTCTCGAACCTCCAACTCTGAGAGACTGGCCTCTGCGAGCTGAATGCAGATTTAATTTCGCGGTGGAGGAGTAGCGCATTGAGTTCTGAAGCGTGACGTTGAGGAGGACACAAAGGAACATCTGCCTCCTTGCTAAGCAACACCACAAAGAACACCATACGCTGGGGACCTGCTGGGACGTGGGTGTTACCGTGGTTCCGAGGATTTAACGGTGCACACACCTCCTGATCTTGCTCTGAGTGCCACTGGTGCGCCCGTTGCCCTAACAAGGAGGCCCATGGGAGCGAGAGGTTCCAGTTTTCACTCTCCTTCGCTTACCACGCGAGACCCACATCCACCTCCCTTTTCAGAAACCTTCCTCTGTGTTTCTAGGAAAGGTGGTCACTCCAGAGAAGATCCAGGAGGCGAAGAAGGTCTACCGGGAGCATTTCCAGGATGACGTCTTTAATGAAAGTGGTTGGAACTACATCCTCCAGGTATGAAGGAGTAGCAAAGCAGGGCTGGTGAGACTCCAGGTTGGGAGTGATGGTGAAAATTGTAACAGCTCTTAAGAAGAAGTTAAAGGAGAGCAGCAGGGTGCTGTTTTTGTGGTCAGTGTGACCACAGTGTCTGGTAGTTAATCCATTTGTTGGTCTATCCATCAATGCATCTATCCTTAAGCAGTAATTACTTGTACAAGGCTGGGTTGCAGTGGTCCAGAGCCTAACTAAGAGGCACTGGACATTAGTCCATTACTGGGGAATCTCCCTCTCTCTCTCACACACACACACACACACACACTACAGGCAATCTGGAGTTGCCATGTGTTTGGACTGTAGGAGAAAACCTGGTTTGTGGTGCATTGTGGGCAGTGTGGCCATCTGGGAGGGTCTGTTGTTGGACATTGTCCACCTCTTCTCTTGTACCACTTCCAGCCCTCCCTCCATCGCTGGAGCTCAGTGGGGTTCCTGTTCCAGCTCCTCTGTGTTTACGAGCCGCTGACCTGTGTCCGTCGTTGTGCTGCAACGTTAAATTTTCGCTCGCATTGAGTTGAGAGGCTGAGCGGGCGATGAGATGTGTCAGTTGAGAGATGATGTGCGATGCCGTCGTCAGCCGCCAAAAGCCAACAGCTTGTGGACTAGACGTCTGGAGACGTGCTCTCTTTGTTCTCCAGGAGTACGATGGCCACCTCCCCATCGAGATCAAGGCAGTGCCTGAGGGCAGTGTGATCCCCCGCGGGAATGTGCTCTTCACGGTGGAGAGCACCGACCCCAAGTGCTACTGGCTCACCAACTGGGTGGAGGTGAGGAACAGGCCAGGTATGAGATAGGAGAGTCCAACTGGGCTGCTGTCCGATGCTGCCAGCCTCTAGGAATGGGTGGGCGAGACTGACTAATCGACTGCTTGAGGACGAAAGCCTTCTGGTTCACTGGTCCAGTTCTGCTGAGGACTTTGGGGTTGAGGTGGGACAGATCTGTCTGACTGACGCCTTAGGGTGACACAAGCCTGAACCTCTGGAAGCAGCGTCACAACCTCCTGCTTGTGTCCCCTGTCTGCAGACGATCCTGGTTCAGATCTGGTACCCCATCACTGTTGCCACCAACTCCAGGGAGCAGAAGAAGATCCTGGCAAAGTACCTCATGGAGACCGCGGGCAACCTGGACGGTCTGGAGTACAAGCTTCATGACTTTGGCTACAGAGGAGTCTCTTCGCAGGAGGTAACGGACGTCCTGCTTTGACCCCATCAACCATGTATCATTTCAGACAAACATGCAAATTATTAATATTATTTTCATTGTTAAAATAGTAGATGCATTTATAATAAACATCTTCTTTATGCCCATTTAAGCATATGGATATTTTTCCTGTTTAAGGGCACCACAGCAGGGCCCCTCAATGGAAATGAGTCATAAGCAATTAGGATACACTCCAGTCAAAAGTTTGAGTACACCCAGGCAATATTGTTTTCTGGGTCATCTAATATGTAACTTCCATAAACTCAGACTTGCATTCATAAAATAATACTGATGGGTCAAGGGCAGAAATTCTGAACCATTGAAAAATTTGCCTCACTGTTTACATTAGCGGGGGCCCGGTGGGTTGGACCGGTTCCTGCTCTCCAGTGGGTCTGGGGTTCGAATCCCGCTTGGGGTGCCTTGCGACGGACTGGCGTCCCGTCCTGGGTGTGTCCCCTCCCCCTCCGGCCTTACGCCCTGTGTTACCGGGTAGGCTCCGGTTCCCCGCAACCCCGTATGGGACAAGCGGTTCAGAAAATGTGTGTGTTCACATTAGCACTACAGCCACATTGCAGTGGAGTGGCTGAAATACGAAATGATCACATAAATAAGTAAATATTTTTTTCAATTGTATTTTTTGCAGCATTTTCCCCCCCCCGAAATATACATTGCTTTGGAGAAAAGCACTTCCTAAATGAATAAAGGTAAATGTGTGTATTTGTGGTGTAGTATTTATTTATCACGTATTACCGTGCATTCATTTTAAAAATATTAGCACTACATAATATACAGTGCAGTCCTGCGTATCGTACTATAATTGTTAAATGTAAGTTTCTCTGTTTCATATGAAACAAAGTGATAGAAATAATTTGAACATGGACATTATGAGAATGTGTACATATTAAGGTGTGATTGGTGGGTGAGGCAGGCTGATTTCCACCTGCATAAATTTAAACTTGAGTTTGAGTTTCCGGAAAGGAATGGGAGAGGACCCTAACCTATATCACAAACTAACAGACTGAAGAGTTAAAGCAAAGCTTCTCGTAACTGGTCTTCTGAACATCTTGGAATTCCTGCACAAATTGACATTTTCCTGACACTTTATCCAGAACAACTTACAATGTTAAGCAACTTACAACTATTTATGCATTTGTACAACTGGGTCATTTGACTGGAATTTGATTGTGGTAAGTACTTTGCTCAAGGGTACTGCTGCTGGAGGTAGGCTTCAAGCCTGCAACTTTTGGGTCCAAAGGTAGCAGCTCTAACCACTGTACTATGAGCCGCCCCTTGTCATGTGTGCTCATTTCCTGGTCAGCTTTGCTACCCAAATGCCTCATAAAAATTATATTTTTTCCATCAGTGGATGCAAACGTTTGACTGTACTATGACTGTGCCTCCGGCCACTGCAGACCATGTCGTGTGCCATCCGGAGCCTCGCAGCCCCATGAGACCAGTAACAGTGATCAGTGGTGGGACACTTTGAACACAGCCCTAGTTGGGTTTGAACTGCCTTTTAAAAGCTTGGCTCATGCTTTCAGACCGCTGGCATCGGGGCCTCGGCTCACCTGGTGAACTTCAAGGGCACGGACACGGTGGCCGGCATCGGCGTCATTAAGAAGTTCTATGGAACCAAGGACCCTGTGCCTGGGTTCTCTGTACCTGCAGCAGAACACAGGTGAGGTATCGCCACCTTTTCAACATTAGTCACCCCAGTTTCATTCTCTCTGATGAGTGAAAACATAAGTTATACAGCCGAAACTGAACGTTAATGAGCTGGACTTTATCTCAGAATAAAGTCTCTTGTCTTCATTTTCTCTGCTAAATTAATATATCACATCATTCAGGTCATTTCTTACCTGAATAGTCTCAGTTTGTATATTAAATTCCTCAAAATCCCTTATGCAGCAGTTCCTCATGGCTTATTTATTCAGGTTTGGGTTGTCTTGCAGGGACCATATGTATCCCCTAACCCTAACCCTCTACTGGCCACAGTGCGTTATTGCATTGACACTGCTGTTATTTGCTATGTTTAAAATGTACAGTATCTTTGTTCGCATATTAGTGTTTACTCTCTAGTGCTCTGTGCATATACTGTGTGTTAGGGTAGGGTTAGAATAGCTGTCACCTGAAATAGGCAAAAAATCAGTGCCTTTACTGTACTATTTACTGACCCATTTGTTGGTAACTAATGTTGATGAGCGCTGCACTGTACATACTGCCCTATTCATGAATTTAATGCAGCCACTGTCTGATTTATGAGTCTCCTACAAATACCTACTGTTATTCCAGCACAATCACAGCCTGGGGGAAGGACCATGAGAAAGATGCTTTTGAACACATAGTGAAGCAGTTTCCCTCCGTGCCCGTGTCCATCGTCAGCGACAGCTACGACATCTATAACGCCTGCGAGAAGATCTGGGGAGAAGATCTTAGGAGCCTCATCGAGTCCCGGAGTGCCGATGCCCCCTTGGTGGTCCGCCCAGACTCAGGAAACCCTCTGGATACTGTGCTGAAGGTGGGCTTCACCCAGTCTGGACATTAACCTTCAGCTGAGTGGCGCTCAGCCATGGTGACGCAGTATTAACGAAAGTCTGCTCCAAGTGTGGGCCCTCTTCCCACAGCATCTGCAGCTGGGTCTCCTGTCACTGCGCTGCACTTTTTGTTTATCGTGTGCTGAATGAGTAAATGAAGTGTTTCCTGAATTTTGGTTCCCTCTCTTCTCAGGTTCTTGACATTTTGGGCAAGAAGTTCCCTCCAAAGGAGAACAGCAGGGGCTACAAGGTCTTGCCCCCCTACATCAGGGTGATCCAGGGAGACGGAGTGGACATCAACACCCTGCAAGAGGTAGCAGCCCTCGTTCGCCCAGGCTGGCGTCCTGCGGGAGGGTGCTGTCTCATGGTGGGTGTAACCCACTCTTCCTGTGCTCACGGTGCAGATCGTGGAGGGGCTGAAGCAGCACCGATGGAGCATCGAGAACATCTCGTTTGGGTCGGGCGGCGCGCTGCTGCAAAAGCTCACCCGGGACCTGCTCAACTGCTCCTTCAAATGCAGCTACGTTGTGACCAACGGACAGGGGGTGAGTCTGGGGTGGCACTTGCAAAACATCCCGGTGAGAGTTTTCAACGCCTTCTGTCCTCCATCATTGTGATGCTCGAATTTCACAGACTGTATCTCTGTCCAGCCAGTGTTCGTTTATGAAAACTGTATTGGTGCTGAAAACTGAGTGTGTGTGCGCGCGTGTCTGTGTATACACGTCCTTGCTTACCAGTATAAAAAAAAAAGGTTCACCATAGTTTTCACATTTATCCATCTAGCTGACATGTTTGCCAAACATGATTTGCAGTGCTTTGTGTGCTGTATGTATGCACACACACGCCACTTAAAGAAGAACCTGCCAGATGGTACTAATGTCGCTTCTGTGTGACACTAAACATCATTATCAGTAGTAACTGAGAAGCCATAGAGATAGAAAAAGCATCCAGACAACTTTAACAAAGAAGATGGTTTCAAGTTGTCGCAAAACATGGACTCCACTAATCTCATCTATCTCCACCAGATACTCCACGGACCAATCATTAAACCACCTCAGAGCTGAACAGCCAATAGGCAAACTGCCCCCGGCTGGTACAGCCCCTGAGGGGAGTCTACACACTGACAATAGGACCCCTTACTACTTACGACCCCGCCCTCCGGCAGATACACGATCCAATCGTACCCCACGCTGACTATAGCCCCGCCCACCAACCACTATAAATACCCAAATTCCTCAATCAACCTAACGGACTACATCGATGATCCGTGAAGACAGGGGCTAGCGGTTTACGATGCAGAACTCTGAGGATGTTTCCAACATACGAAACGAAACGTTGGGATTAGTCTCTATGACAACGCGGTCTACTCCGGAAGATGCTAAATTCCAGTCTAAAAATAATGTTTTTAAAATGTTTTAATTTATTCAATGAAAATATATGTATATTTTTCTAGTTATTACTGTATTAACCTGTCCATCCTTATTCTAAGTCGGTTTCATAAAAAATAAGTCACTGCATCTGGGTTTTCCTTTTCTGGGATGCAGTATGAACTTTACTGTCATACAGTAGCAGCAAGAGGCAACAACAAATGGCTCTTCCCAATGCTGTAGAAAAAATATACAGTACTGTAAAAGATATGACCTGTAAGTCCCTCCCAACTAAATTTCTCTTTTTTTTGGAGAATGGGTTCTGTGTACAGTATTTTGAGGGGTTCTTTTTCATTATATGTGAAGTTTGTACTGTCCCTTTACATTTATCCATTCAGCAGATGCTTTTCTCCAAAGTGACGAACATCTCATAGAAAATACAATGTGTGCATTACATTAGGAGAAGGAAACATAGATGCAGACGCGTGATTCTTAAGTGCAGTTAGTTTTTCTTTCCACCATACAAACCGATGTTCAGCACACAAGTAGCTGCATAAAACTTTATTAGAATATTCACGATTCCTGGATCTCTGTCCTAATAATTTTTTTTTTTTTCGAGATGCATATAAACATTTGTTACATTACGTGTAACTGGGATGTATGTTTGTGAGTACGTGGCTCTCACTTGGTGCACAGGAATCACGTCTGCTAGTTGTATCGTGTAGCATCTTCAAAACCACCTTTTTCGGTTAAAAGACATTTTAAAATACAAATATAAAAACTACGCTTATTTTTTCCTCACTTTGATTTCGAACCTATCGCTGTTGATGCAGTGCTGTATCTGCTGGGTACAAAATGTTGTACAGTGGCATGTTTTTGGATAAAGATTCTGCGGAACAGGGTATAGAAAGGGTGATGTTTACACCAAAATTTGTGAAAGGCTAGCGTCCTACTGCAAGTATCCAGAGGTGCCCGGCTGAGAGAATGTTTCAACCCTGCAGGTGAACGTGTTCAAGGACCCCGTGGCAGATCCCAATAAACGATCCAAAAAAGGCCGTTTGTCACTGCACAGAAAACCCAACGGGCACTTTGTCACCCTGGAGGAGGGCAAAGGGGAACTGGAGGAGTATGGAGAGGTATGCATCGCCGAATACTGTATGTTGTTCAGGAATCTGTGTTTGTGTGTTCGCTCATTTTGTACTTTATTATATTTCCTTTTAAGGGATTGGGTGTGGTGGGACTTAAATAGAAAACACATATATAAACTGATTGCGTGTGTATGTGTGTATATATGTGTGTGTGTATATATACATATATACATGCATGTATTGGGGGTTGCACAACTTCAGATTTTTTGAAGTCGACAGTTATGTGGTGAAAGTCGAGTCGACGTCGACTAATCGCTGATGACGTCATGAATTAAAAACACAGGAGAAGGGAATGCTTTGCAACAACCGACAGTCTGTATTCTCAAACTGAATGCATATGCTCACAACAGACAGCTCATACATACGGCGGTATGGTGACACAGCGAATAGTGCTGCGTCTCACAGCACCTGGGTGGTGCGCGAGGACGTGGGTTTAATCCCCGCTCGGTCTGCGTGGAGTTTGCATCTTCTCCCCGTGTATAGCAGACACTTTTCTCCAAAGCAACTTCTCTGTGTAGTGTTACTAACCCACACACCATATTCACGAAGGTGACTTACACTGCTAGATACACTACTTACACTGGGTCATTCATTCATACATCAGTGGAACACACTCTCTCTGTCACACACACACCATCGGGGAACCTGAACAGCTTGTCTTTGGACTGTGGGAGGAAACCAGAGCACCCAGAGGAAACCCATGCAGACTCGTGGAGAACATGCAAGCTCCGCACAGCCTGAGCGGGGATTGAACCCACGTCCTCTCGCACCAACCAGGTGCTGTGAAATATTGCACACTTTAGGGAGTTCATCGTATTTGATATTGTGAGATTTTGATTTCTACACTTTGTACGATTAAACGAAAAAAGAAAATTAATAAACAAGACCTTTTCTTTTTCGTCTGTGTGCTCAGAAACAATAAAAACCATTGTTTTCTCATTTTCCTGCTAGTTAATTCAGCATTTGCTTTTCATTCTTAAAACAAAAAAACGACCGAAGGCATCGTAATTCGTGTTTTCTTTTTCAATTTCCAATAAAAAAAAAAAAAAAAGCCAATGAACGCAATGTACACGGACCAATTTGGGTCATTCGTCTGCTAGTGTTAGCAGAAACCTTTTCTTTCAGACGAGTGTGCGTTGCACTTGTACTTTCGTTGTACTTCAGGACGGACTTGCATCGTTTGCAAGTGGCAGTTGCACAGGCTTCATCTTTAATGAAGTATTTCCACACACTTGATGAACCACTGCTGGTTTGCTGCAATGAGCCACCAGGCTCCACCCGTTGTCTTTTCGGAGGCGTCCGTGTTATTAGTGTCATAATTACTCGACCAGGGACTAGTCGACGTCAAGCTTAAAGTCATCGCGGAGCAGTAAAGTCGGCAAATCGACTAGTCTGTGTAACCCCTAGTATGTATACGTGTATATATATACACACACACACACACACACACACACAGTTGTACCTTTCCAACAGGAGATGTAAGGACCCCCCCGGACTGACATACAGTACATGCAGTATGAGTTTCAGACACATGTCACCTGCACTCTAGGGGCTTTTCCTGCCTCTCTTTGTAACTTTCCAGTGTTTTCCTAGTAATACGTTCTCAGCAAATACCAGAACAGCTCACATGACTGTGAGTGCCTCTGCCTCGCTGTGTGACTGACCCCAGTTTTTGTTCAGTCATGGCTCCAGTGTGAGCTCCACATATCACGTGAGACCCAGAATTCCGGAGGAATCCTGGGAATTTCCTGGGAATTCTCTCGGATGATGTGTCTGAAGGCTGTTTCTCCATCTGCCGCCGCTACAGTCTGAGTTGGTGGCGCCGTACCGCAGCCACCGTGTTCTCCTCCGTGGGTTTCTGTAGCGTCCTCAGGTGCAGGAGGAATCATTTCTCTCGGTGTTTCCTCATGTTGGCATTTTTATTAAGCAGAAAATATGAAAACACCTGCATCTGAACATTAAATTCCACTGATTTTTCTTTTCTTCTGCACACAGTAGATGCCTGTAAATATGGGTTTGTACATGTTTCACGGGGGATACCATATTGAAATAATTGCATAAATAATCAGAAACCATTAAAATTACAGAGCAGATCGCTGTTCCTTGTTTCTGCATTTTTCCAAGTCACCCTTTAGATAGGTGTCCATACCAGAGGTGTGTCGCGTTTCGGTGAAAAGCTGATGGTCGCTCGTACCTCTCTTCCCCTCCCGCCAGGACTTGTTACACACCGTCTTCAGGAATGGGAGGATAGTGAAGACTTACACCTTTGATGAGGTCAGAGACAATGCCAAGCTGAAGGAGTACGAGTTGGAGAAGCTGCTCAACTGAACAACCCCACCCCCCAGGCGACCCAAATATTCCACCGGAGTGGAGCTATGAAGCCAAAACCCGTCCGACTTCGTAGGACCACGAACACCCAACTCATCCGTATTCTAAGCGTGGAACTGTTTTTTACCTCTGACCCCAGAATATTCTAGATTTCGTGCTTAACGGAAGAAGGCCGACTGTACAAGAGAGCACTGCAGTTAAGAGTATTATTACTCTGCACATAAAAAATCATGAGTTGAGCTGCACGCAGCTTTTGAATGGAAAATGGGGAATGTGAGCGGTAACAAGAATCTCTAAGGACTATTTTGCTGTAGTACCTTAAGATAGATGTTAATTGTTGCTTAATGTGAGCATTGTTTTTGATGACAAACTACTTGTTGAAGGTTATTATATTTCTTTATGCAAATGTTGGTAATAAGGGGGAAAAAGCATTTTTGCCTTTTTTTTTTTTGCAAACATTTTCTTTTATTGCTAAAATTGGGTCTTTGCCACACACATGACATGCCACATGAAGATCTTAACATGTCCTTTTCTGTACAGAGTCCCTGCTTCCATGGAAACGAAAACATTAAATGGTCTTTCTTTTTGTACAATTTAAATACTTGTTTAGTACATCAGTAAATCCTTTATGGCTATTTTATTAAATTATTGAAACTGATAATTTTACTGAAGCTTGATTTTACAGTTTTGATACTTAACATTATTTCACACTTAACAGAATCATTTTTAACAAAAGGTCATTATTGCTGTAAAGTTATCACATGAACTGTTTCTGACAGTGCAGCAGAACTGCCTTTTCTCTGTTTAAGTCGACTTAGTGGAAGGAACTGGCAAGGATGGAGTGATGGGCATGTATATGTATATATGTATAAAATTTTGTGTGCGTGTGTGTATATACACACACACACACACACACAAAAATTCTAAAGTCCATGTCATAGAAAATAACTTGTTCACCAAGTTGTTCTATGACCAGCCCCTGCGCGTAGGATATCGTGTGACTTGACCGAAAATGCTTATAATGAATTTCATGTTTTGTGTACCTGTCTTTTATTTTCGTAGTTTTTCTTTCCTTTCTTCATGTTTTTGAAATTTTTGAATAACATTGTGATGATACAGTTTTCAAGTGACCACCAGATCTATTTAAAATATTTCCTTTGTTGCCATTTCAAAAGGTGACTGCATTCCTTTTTCTATGTACTGAAAAAATATCTTGGAAAAACAGTAAACTAAATGCACTACCATCTAATCTAAACCCAAATCACAAACTTGAGAGAAAAATGTGTGAAAAATTTAAATAAAAAGCAATATGGAAGAGACCAGTTTGACTTTTTGTGACGAGTCGCACAGCTGTCCGAACTCGTACAGATTATGTGAGCAATTAATTTTTCACATACTTGTAACTCATTTGCACTCATGTTGGCTGTAACTTACAAAGCTACAGTTTTGAGAATCATAATGCAGATTTGGGAGACAAATCGCCCTTTTATTCACCAGCCTGGCTTCCATCATGTGTAGAATCCCTGTCCTGGAAAGATGACTTTCTCTTCACTGGCTGAAGCAGGCTACTTTTCAGTAAATACTTCACAGTACTGTGTTTTTACCCATTCTCAACTCCAGTTGCTGCTAATGAGAAGCATTCTCACACCACCAGTGTTTCCTGGTTCATGTGTTTAGTTCTTTCGGGTGTGCAGATCTGAGATCACCACACATAGATGGACATCTGCGCTTCTGTCTCGTTTGACAGGAAAACGTAGAATTACGCACCAGTACAAGTGACTTGATTGGTTTCAAAATGAATTAAACCTTTAACCAGGTTTTAAAAAAAAAAAAAACAAAACTTGTAGCTCAGTGAAATACTTTGTACACAATTTCTCATCTAATTTCTCAGACTCACAAGTTCAGTTCGTTTTGATTTTATTCCGTTTCTGTTTTGACTTCCTCCCACGCCAACTATTTATCGATTTCCCGTGTTATCTGTATAATTTTTATATTTAAGTGTCGTGTTTTATACTGTTGTCTAAAGAACTCAGGCAGTACCACTGTAATTTTGTCATATTGCACTGCACTACAATGACAATAAAGTCTTCAATCCAATTCACACACACATTGACTCATTGGGGTAATGGCGAACCGGAGCCTAACCCAGCAACACGGGGCATAGGGCTGGAAGGGGAGGGGACACACCCAGGATGGGACGCCAGTCCATCACAAGGCACCCCAAGCGGGACTCGAACTCAAGACCCACCAGAGAGTAGGTACAGGCCAAACCCTCTGCACCACCGTGCCCCCTACAGAAAGAACGGCGATAATAAAAATTCCCAAAGCAGCACTTGTCATCGAGCAACATTTGAAACGATTTCAAGGCACCAACACTCAGCATTCCTGCTTCGCCAAGCGCTGCACGTGGTGCATGAGTCTCACCCGTTGTTCCCGCGGTGAGCGCGCGGCAAGGATCGCTTCGGCCCTGCTCTGACTTAAGGACAGACAGACTGAAGGACAGAGAGACTGATGGACAGACCGGCAGCTCTTTGGCTTCATTCAGTTTCAGCGTTCAGTCTGCATCACATCACACTTTTTATGAACAACTCTGCGTTGGACTTTTACACTGGCGTTAACGGTAATCATGATAACAATAGTAATTATGGTAATTATGGTAACGACAGTAATAGTAATTATGGCCAGGACGGTAACGATGGTAACGGCTCTTTCCCACACGTGCTCTGCCGAAGGTCCAGGAACACGAAGGGGTCGCAGTCCGGCTGTCGCGTGTTTGGCCAACGGGGGGTGGGGGGGTGTGTCTCGGGTGGAGTCGTGTGGTGAGCGACTGTTCGAGTGAGTGACTGTGAGGTCGCTCTCTCCGTTCCTTCCATCGACTTCCTCCCACACGTTGAGCACACTGATGGCTGGATTCCGCCACAAGGGAACCGTTGGGTTTCATTAAGCTCTTGGAGTAGGTGGGTGGTCCAGCGGTCACTCTGGTCATTCTCTGTCCTTCTAGTCACTTTCTTTCCTTCTGGTCACTCTAGTCATTTTGTTTCCCTGCCACCCCTGGCCAAGCAGCCGTGCTCCCAACCGTTAATTTTCCTCTTTTGTTCTAGAAGACACTTGGACTGTCCCACTATGCGAGGTGTAATGTTAATGTAAAGTACCACATGTGATTATTAATATTCCTACAAGGAAAAGCATATCTTTGCTTTGTACTCCGACGCACCGAAATTTCCTGGTCTGGTGGCTTAAATAACAGATGAAGAGATTCTTCACACAGCTGTCAGCATCCTTTCATATTCCATGTTTCCTTCTGCGACATCAGCTTTATTTATCGTACTCAGCAGAATGTAGTAATTCACAGTAAATTCGAGGCTGCCGCTGTCCGTACAGCAGGACGCCCAGCTCGCACAGGTGCTCTTTGGACACTTGGGAAATGCTGCTGAGCTTTTCAGCAACAGCTCTCTCCTTCTGTGTAACTAACAGCCATTTTTACGTTTGGAAGCCGTGGTGGATCCAGCGGGACAAGTGTCATCTCGCCGTCCTGCGGCGGAGCTCAGAACGAGACCCTGTCCGCGACCTTCACCTTCCACTTCAGGCGGGTTCCAGCTCACAGCACATCTTCTGCCGCTGTTTGGGGCACAGCTCTTGAGATGGATGGACTGGCTACATCTGTCAGCCCTTTTAGAGGCAGTGTAGTAGTTAGTGTGATCACCTTCCTCTCGAAGGAGCCAGGTTCGAATCCCACCTCCTGCTGCAGTACTAACCCTGAACTGTAACAGTAAAAATGAGCCTCCTGTGTAAATGGGTGTAAGTTGTTTAACATTGTGTGTCTGTGTGGAGAAAACCCTCAGCTGAATACACACACACACACACACACATTGACTGAAACCACTTGTCCCAAGTGGGGTCACAGTGAGCCAGAGGGGACACACCCAGGATGGGACGCCAGTCCACCGCAAGGCACCCCAAGCGGGACTCGAACCCCAGACCCACCAGAGAGCAGGACCCGGCCAAACTCGCTGTACCACCGCACCCCCTTTCAGCTGGCAATAGCCATTTCTCTACGAGTGGAGGAGAAGGTGTAACATGGTATTTCGTAACAAACACACCATTCCGTGGAGCACGGCTGGTTCTTCATCTCTAGGGGCTGTGCGAGCTATTATGAGCTTTATAGACCAGCAGGTTATGAACGAATACAGCGGGAATGAAAAGAATACATATACATACATGCATTTTTTTTCTGCGTAGCATGCCCAGCTCTTGTAGAGGGTATGTGGACATCTGTGTAAAAACATTAAAGACCCTTAAGCGCTTTCAGATCTGTAGTTCATCCTGGGGTCAGAATGTCTGTAAAGAGAGTTTTTCTTTTTTGTTTGTTTGTTTTTTTCTTTTTTTTTTTTTTGCTGTCGCCAAATTGGAAAAATCCCCCCCAAAAATCCAGAGTTATGTTCTACCACAGTCAGTGATGGATGGTACGGATAACATATTTTAACTGTATATGGAATAGCACTCGGTCCACTGTCATCCATCACGTACCGTACGGAATACATTCTAAATTTACATGGTGGTCTGAACTGTGACCTTGATTTTGTGCAGCTGATTTTATCGTAACCAAATATGAACGTGCTCCATATTTGACTAAAGGCGCGGTGCAAACACTTCCTCGTTGGAGAAGTTACTGACGGCAACAAACAGGCCCATTTTTGGCCACTTTGTCTGGAATTTAACCGCATCCCGCAGATATAAAGCTGTTTCTGTTCCAACGTTTATCTTGTGACTCTGGCGGTCGTGACGGGGAACAGCGAGGATGCTCTGTGAGTTCAGAGCGAGGAGACACGCTGCCTCCCGACGGGGGGCAACAGAACACTCTTCGGTGTCGCCTTCCTGTAAATCAGAGCACGGCCGCTGTACTGGAGGTGGCATCGCCGCATCGACACCAGAGGGAGGCGAAATTCACCAAATCTCTGTTTCAATTTCTGTACTTGCCTTTCAAATGCAATGGCTCTTCGGGGCTCCAAAGCACAGCTGTCATGTGCAAAACGACTAAAGTTCCTTTTGCTTGGCACCGCATTCCAAGACCAGCGCACCATGTATCGAATTCAATAAGAGTTGACAGAAAGACTGAATAATCGTTCAGAACGGAAACTCTTAACTGGTCAAACATGTTCTCCATTGGGTAAGAAATGTAAACTCTTTGCACCCACAACAGCTGATACATATACATACACTATATTACATGGTAAAGTACTTGCAAATTACTCCAGTCTGTGAAGGCCTCCAGCAGCATTTGTCATGGTATGGTGTATATAGTATACTCATTTATGCGATATAACATCTGCAGGATCCGCCCTAATCTAACAGGTGAAATTGAGGTAAATCTCAGCGCAGGAAGCTATCATTTTTCAGACAGAAATGATGGGTTTGAAATTGGCCTTTAATCTATTTGGAGCATTTTGATCTAGATGCCATTTTTTCTGCAATTTTAAGAGCTGAACTTTTGACAATCGCTCTGTGTTGTGTGTGTGTGAAAATTTTGAGTGTGTAGGGAATACTACACACAAAACCTGAGAGCAATTTCAGGATATATCTAAATGGAATACGTGTGTTTCAGTGTGTATATATGTATATATATATGTACATATGTATATATGTATATATACACTGCTCAAAAAAATTAAAGGAACACATTAGCCAGTCCATATCAGTATAGATATCCAGCATGATTTTTTTCCCTATTGAGATCTGATGTGTTTTCAAAGTGTTCCTTTAATTTTTTTGAGCAGTGTATATATATACACACATGCTTTGTAACTTTTCAACCTTCCCCTCAGATAGTTAGACGGACAACAGAAGGCAAACTAACCTCCGAGGGTCGATTTCATGTTTGAGACAAATTTGAGACAAATTGTCCCGTTGACACAAATCTGAATAACGTTTAAAGGAGTCAACAGAGTAAAAACACATTAATGTAAAACTACTGACTTTCTTAGAGCGATTTTATCTTTTTCATGTGGTACATAGTTGACACATCTTCACTTTACCAGAGCAATTAAGGTGAAGCACATTCCTCAAGGGTTCGGCCACGTGATCGTTCCCCAGCCTTAAAATAGCAACCTTCAGGTTATAAGTGTTTCTGCAACCGTTTCTTCATCGTGTTTTCATAACCTGCAACAGAGAAGAATTTCCCTCTGGGATTAATAAATAAAAGTTTAATCAATGTGTTTAATTCATGATGCTGTATGGTGCTAGCTCAGTGACTGTACAGTAATGCAGGGTTTAAAAAAGGCTTTAAAGAAAAAGGAAATGTTTTAAGGCAAGTGCAAAGACATTATTTTTAGACATGTTGTCATGGTCAGGCATGCTTGATGGAGACTTCTCCAAGCATGCCGTCCGCAGTGGAGGACACTGAAAGTGTAACATGAGAACTACAGCACTTACTGCAGAGTCCAAGTGTCTCCTATCGTGATAAATCAGTTTATTTCAGTCAAACAGTGAATAATATTCAGTATCTTCGGAAGGGAAACACATCTCAGCTCCTTCTGTGGTCACCTTTCTCCAAGAAAATGGCCAGTTCATCCATGTGCATGTAGAGGTCCTGGAATCCATCGCTGCATCAACAGTGATTCACAGCTGCAGTGAGATGTGAGATTTGCGCTGATGGAGGAGGTCAGGTAAATTTTTATTAATGATCCCATGGAAACGATGTACGCAATGTCTGTATGTCTACGTAAATAAGATATATAAAAAATATTAAATATATAAATGTGTCCTTATTGGGGGTATGGTGGCGCAGCAGGCTTGGCCGGGTCCTGCTCTCTGGCGGGTCAGGGGTTCGAGTCCCGCTTGGGGTGCCTTGTGACGGACTGGCGTCCCGTCCTGGGTGTGTCCCCCTCCGGCCTTACACTCTGTGTTGCTGGGTTAGACTCCAGGTCGCAGCAACCCTGCTTGGGATAAGCAGTGTTAGCCTGTGTGTGCATGTAAATGTGTCTTTATGGGAACAGCCTTGATTACCCAGAGCAGGGGTGTCCAACTTTATTTTGGCCACAATCACTGCCATTCACTTGCTGCATCTGTAAAGCAAATCAGTCAGTGACAAACTGTTATACGTTTCTTAAATTGAGAAAATATTATTTATTGTGAAGTATTAAATACACACACACACACACACACACACACACACACATTTTCAGAACCGCTTGTCCCATACGGGGTCACGGGGAACCGGAGCCTACCCGGCAACACAGGGCGTAAGGCTGGAGAGAGGGAGGAGACACACCCAGGACGGGACGCCAGTCCGTCACAAGGCACCCCAAGCGGGACATGAACCCCAAACCCACCGGAGAGCAGGACTGCGGTCCAACCCACTGCGCCACCGCGCCCCTCAGTATTAAATACATTACCTGCTTTAACAAAACATAATTAAGTCATTTATTTGACATACAGATAGATGGATATACCAGGATATACCATACTTCTCTTGATAGACATAATTATTGTAAAAGTCGAAGGAGAAATGAACTTCTCCTTCACACATTGCAATAATAATAATAATAGTGTTGTAATGGACTGGCGTCCTATCCAGGGTGCACCCCATTCTTCAATAGGCTCCAGACCACTATGAGAAAACTAACAATAAATGTGAAATGAAATGTGAAATGTTGCTTTTGTAGTAATGGTGCTCTTGCAAATAGAAAGATAAATATACACTCATAAAAAGTGAAAAGAGGGGCTTCTGTTTAAACTTAAAACTAAGTTTCTAGATCAGGATGGAAGATGGCATGAAGGTCATCTCAGGTTAAATGGGGCTGAGACAATATGTACCTGTAGTATGTCTGTTAAATATTTCCACATGATTCAATAGAATTTATTGTATTTATGGCAGATATAGTATGTATTAATAATATACAAATATTCTCATGGGCTGCATGATGTGAGATGGTGGGACACTTGCAGGCTCTGCGTTGGAAATGTCTATAAAATCTGCTTTATATGATTTCATTATAATGTTATTCATTTCAAACAGCTTCTGGTTGCAAACACTGGAAGCAAGTTGAGTAAAGGTGGTCCTTCCCCTCTGCTGTGCTGTTTCTATTCCTGTTTATAATTTTCAGTCCCTCTAAAGCCTGTTAAGTTGCTGCACCCCTGATTTAATTGGTTACTTTTACTGTAATTACGCTGGTTCACTTTTCAGACAAATCATCATCAACCCCTTCCACCCCTCCCGGGGCATAGGCCGCCAACAAGGGCTCTCCAGGCTCATCCAGAGATCATCTCATAAGGCCACATTTGAAGGCACCCTGTCTAGTTGTGTAGACATTTAAAAAGAGATTTAAACACAGACACTAGTCTCACGGTAATAAAAACTTCAGAATCAGAATCAGAATGAGGTTTTATTTGCCAAGTGTGCTGATGCACACAAGGAATTTGCTTTGGTGCTTAGTGCTTTGAGTATTACAGACACAAGACAAGACAGACAGCTGACACAGAATACACACACACACACACACATTTTCAGAACCGCTTGTCCCATACGGGGTCACGGGGAACCGGAGCCTACCCGGCAACTCAGGGCGTAAGGCCAGAGGGGGAGGGGACACACCCAGGACGGGACGCCAGTCCGCCACAAGGCACCCCAAGCAGGATTCGAACCCCAGACCCACCGGAGAGCAGGACTGCGGTCCAACCCACTGCGCCACCGCACCCCCTGACACAGAATAAATAAATAAATATTTACAAAGTAAAAAGAATAAATACAAAAAAAATGTTGAAACTTGACTCTCATTCACCTTAATTGTGTGATTCAGGTATGCAATGCTCGAAATAAAATATACGAGAATGCGCGCATGTTAGTAAAAAAGTAAGGTAAGCCTAGCGACCAAGTACAGGTAAACAATGTGAGGTATACCAATTAATTGGTTTTACCCTGAAATACCCGAGTGCGCAGCTCAATGACAGTTTAACTTTGAAATTGTAACGACTTGTGTTCTGGCGACACCTAGTGGCGACTTTAAAAAAAAGTCATGATGGAAATTGTAGGACAGCCAGTACTGAGAGTAAAATAGTCATTATTTTAGAAATATCAATGGATTTCTTATGTTTAAATACTGTATAAATGAACCCTTATAAAGTACTTTCCAGAATGAAACAAGTGGATGGGAAAGGTGTGTAAAAAATGTATGTTTTAACAGTAGCATCAGATTGAGCACTGTGTACCGCAGGTGGCGGTTTTACTTATTTTCAGTCGTATTTCTAAAAGATTTCTGTTCTTGCCTCCGTTAATGTTATAATCTCTAAATGTTTCATCCTTAAATTCTTTCACTCTGCAGTCCTCCCATATGACGCGAACCTCGTGAGCGCTCGAGTACGGACGTTGCCGTCGAAGATGACGTCACCGCCAAAACCGAGGCGGGCGGTTCCGAAGGTGACGTCACTGGCCTCGCGAGCCCCTCGTCGCCGACTACGAAGGAAAAGGCGGTGGGAGGAGGGGGGTGAAGGCAGCAAGAAGGAAGAGCAATGGCGACAGTGGACCGCAAACTACCGAGTCCGGATGCGTTTCTCTACAAACCCTGGTCAGCGTACACGGACGCGGCGAGATCGTACTGCTGTGACAGTAAGCGCACGAGGCCGCTCTTGTGCTTTATGTGTGTTTTGTACTTGTGTTCGACTTGTTACACGGATTGAGTGGCTAAAGCTAAGCGAGCCGAGCGCGCCGCTGTTCGTGTTCCCCCCCCCCCCGTCTCTACGAGTATGTGAGGGAACGTGAATCCAGGTAACTGGCGAGGCGCTCAAAACTTGAGCCGCGCCGCACAGTCCGAGCGCCCCTCTCCCCTTCCACTCACTGACTCCACGTCCTGCACACACACACGACACGGCCCAGGCCAAAATGGGGCCGAAATTAGCCGCCGGAACCGCCGCGGCAGACTCAGACTCAGAGACTGGCTCTCCTCCACTCCCTGTGTGTGTGTGGCGGCGAGTGAGTGAGTCAGTCAGTCGTTCGTTGAAACGCTTGAAAGCCGATGGATGTCTGCGCTCCGCCACCCGGCAGCCCACCTTCGCGTTACTTACTGCACCTGTCCGCTGTGTCGGAGACGTGTCTGAGAGAGCGCGCCTCGCGCAGTCTGTGTAAACTGCGGTAAAAAAAAAAAAAACTCAAAACTGCCGGCGAGTTTTACTCGCTTCCTCCTCGCATCGAGGGCAACGACGGCCCTGCCTGCTGCTGCTGACGCTCACCTGCCTTTTCTCCCGCAGATGTGCGCGTCGAGGAGAATAACGCCGGCAAGGAGCTCCTGAGCGGCCGGGAAGCCATGAAACTCAGCAGAGACGGTCAGTAACGGGGTCCCGCTCCGCGCCGTTTGAACCGTCGCCGCGCGCCACCAACGGCGTCTGACGGCTCAGGAGCGAGCGAGCGCGCGCCGCCTCGGCTCGAAGAGGAGGCCCGGCGTCCTATGGGAGCGATGTCACTTTTGACGTTCGACGCGCTTCTGAGCGGAGAAGCGCCGCTTATCGGCGTCTCGGCGTTGGCCAGAGTGTCGCGTGTACTTGGGGGGAGGGATCCACATTTACCACATTTTTCACTTAACTGCTTTTTCCCCTGACGGCGTTAAGTTATCTTTGCTTGCTAAGATGATTTACCCATTTCGTACCCCTGGCTAAATGTTCCTGCGTCAATTCCCTGTCAGTACCTTCACTGGGTTGGGTTAGGGTAGGGCCTGGGCGGGTGTGTCAGGGATTCGAACCCGGGGCAAATCTGCCTCTCGCGCTCGACCCGACTGCGCTGCTCCTCTTGCGAAGTCAGTGACGCATACTTGCGTTATGCATTACGTTACTGTGGAATTGCTGCTTATGAACGTATGTCTCGCAGTAGCTGATGGTGTCCTGGGTAGAGCTGCTGCCTTTGCATCCAAAGGTTGCGGGTGCGACTCTCCCCTCCTGTCGTGGTGCCCTTCAGCAAGGTACTTACTCTGAACCGCTCCAGTGAAACTACCCAACTGTGTAAATGGATAAGTAGCTGTAAGTATCAACACTGTCACTTTGGAGAAAAGTCTGATAAATGTATATTTCATAGATCTGGGATATATGAGCTCTTTGTTGCCCGCCGCTCGCCTCATACGCCGTAGCCGCAGTCCGAGTTTGCTCCGGCTTTGACTTTCCTTCCCATTCACGTACGCAGGGAGCGCTTTAATTATGTACGTTACTCACGCCGCCTGGACTTCATCCAGTGTTCCAGTACAGTCACCAGTGAACGTGTTGGCTCATTTCAGGGACATGACTCATGCTGCAGAAGCTCTGACTACGGTAACGAGTCGCTGAGGGAGGCTTAGGAGTCCGGTCCGCCGGGACGGAGACGGATACCAGTTGCGCTGGTGCTGAGAGCAGGGCAGAAGGGAGTCACCCGCTAATAGGCAGACGCTTGTCTAAAGCAGAGCTTTGCTGGTCTTGGGGATGATGTGGGCTGGGTGGCCGCTGCAGTGACATCATAAAGGTACCGTGTGGTCTTTCGTTTTATTTTGACACCATGGGAAATATGACAGGTCGCACGCAACCTAACGTAAGGTATCTTATAAGGTAGCGTACCACCACAAGGTACCGTAGCAGCCTCAGCGCTTCGGAATACGTTCTACGAGTGTCTGGAACTGGAGCGGGTGGATGAACCCTGGTCAGAAATTCCATATGTTGGTGTTTTGCTGATGGGTGAGGACAACGCTCTCTCAGGCACTGACAAGGAATTCCTTTTAAATACATGGTTGAGTTGAGAGCTGGTGACTGGGGCAACTACGGAATGTGGTTTACAGCTCTGGTATGTTGCTC
The DNA here is from genome assembly GCF_900964775.1 of Scleropages formosus. NCBI lineage: Eukaryota > Metazoa > Chordata > Actinopteri > Osteoglossiformes > Osteoglossidae > Scleropages > Scleropages formosus. The sequence continues at coordinate 20,169,848 of NC_041807.1, forward strand.
AAACTCTTCCTTGACTGCTCGTATCGTGCGGCTTGGGACATTTTATTTTTCTTTTGTGAAGATTATATTGCTGCCAAGCTATAAATCGTGCAACACAGTGCGAAAGATTGCAGCCTTTCCTCACATAATAGGGTAAACTTGTTCCAATATATCACCCCGTTAAACAAATTCCCATTCCGAGGGGGTCAGATGAAATTAAAATGCCAGAAAAGTTATGCATGATGTTAACGTCAGCATATTAAATGATGTTTATAACAGTATTGTTTCCAGCTCGTCTGTTCGCGTGTAAATATACAAATGATCAATATACAACCCAGGTTTACGAAGGCCTTTCCAATCATATATTCTTGAGTCCTGATGTGTGATTGTAACATCAGATTACAGCTACTTACCTGCTCTACGGTAACACTGGCTCATGGCACTGCTGAAGGGCGCCATATCTGTTACTGTTTGGGTGTCTAGTGGCAACTGTGTCGTCATCACAAAACTTTGATTCCATCCAGGTTACACAGGTGAGTTTTGTGAAATGAGAGCGAAAGTAATAGCGGAACATGGAAATCATAATAAAAATACTGCATGCTTAGTACTTTAAAATATGACGGCTATATTATGCAGTGTGGCATTCGTACATGTTAATTATGATCTTTATGATTTCGATTGTGGAGTTTGAGGGAATTACAACTTGCTTTTCCGTATTGGACAGGATGCCATCTTCTGTGAGGTGAAAGTGACAAAATAAAGAGATCTTGGTCAATATATATGTGCTGTGTGAGTAAGTAAACAAACTGCTGGTCCAGTTTGGCATTGCAGAAACCTGGAGCCTGTCCAGGAGGCATAGAGCACGAGACAGCGTTCACCCTAAATGGAGACACATTTTAATAGTTTGATTTGTGGATATTTGTGATGTAAAGAGAACTTAGTCTTTTACTCTACAAAGCAATTGGACGTTTTTACAGTAATGTTAACAAATGTTTAACACTGTGCAGTCTTAATTGGGAGACTTATTTTACAGTAGTACAAGGGTGTTAAACTGTTTATTGGATTTAAATTGTGGAGGTGATAGTTGCACATAGTGACGTTTGTGTATTATTGTCTTGTCCAATAGCCTTTTTCATATCGTTATATTCTTGTCCTTCAGCATCTGTGTATTGTTATACCGTGTTCCTCATTTGGGCCCGAACCACAATCTGTTCCAGTATGCTATGTACTGGTCGTAGAGTTCTGAGATGTTTGTAGTTTAGGCAAAGTCTCAAAGCCGTTTTGAGTCTCACTCCTGCTGTAGTGCAGCAGGGCAAAGTACTTATGCCGACTTGCTCCAGTAAAAATTACCCTGCTGTGTAAAGGGTAAATAACTGTAAGCAGCTTAGCAGTAAGTGTCATTGGAGAAAACTGTCAGCTAAATCTAAGAGAATTGAATTTTCTGTTTCAGTTGTGATTTATGTTTATTGTAATCAGTGGTTATGATTGGTCAAGATTGAGTGTGGCAGGATATGAGTGTATAATTGGTGTTATGTAAAAAGTGCTACCCTTTCAATGTGCTGAAGGAGCCAGTGACACCACTGACAGACAAAAACCCAATGGGTTTGAGAAACCAGCTGTGTGTTTGTCCCAAAATATCCGATACAAGCCGTTATGCAGAATGAAACGCCCGTTGTGGAAAGATGACCACATAACGTGAAAATGGGCGGCACGGTGGCACGGCGAGTAGCACCGCTGTCTCACAGCGCCTGGGTGGTGCATGAGGACAAGGGCTCAATCCCTACTCTGTGGAGTGGGGATTTTATATGTTCTCCCCATGTCTGTGTGGGTTTCCTCCCACAGTCCAAAGACATGCTGTTCAGGTTCACCCATGGTATGTGAGGGACAGAGTGTGTTTCGCTGATGTATGGATGAGTGACCCAGTGTAAGTAGTGTGTCAAGCAGTGTAAGTCACCACGGTGAATATGGTGTGTGGGCTGATAACACTACATAGTATGCATTGTAAGTCGCTTTGGAGAAAAGTGTCTAAGTGAATAAATGTAAAATGCCCCTCTAATGAATAAAAAACAAAAATATTTCCATGACTGGCAAGTCATTAAGGTGTTTTGTTATGCAGCACCCAGTTATCCAGTGAGAGGGCTGAACGGACTTGGTTGCCTTGTATTTACCTTGAAATCAGTGGACCTAAGTCACGTGAAGAAAATTGCTTCCATTGCTTTTACCAGACATTCGCCAGCAATCGTTTCCCTTGCGACTATCTTGAATTCCCTTAAGCCATGGTGGCCAACATACTGAGCGGCTAACTGGCTGTGTCAAACATTTTTATACGGGACCTCAAGTATGTGACGCTAAGAGGAAAAACCTCAGCTAAATAAATGTAAATGTGAGTATTATGCGATATTTGTTTCATTCAGTCAAAGAGCACAATATGCAACCTGTTCCAAGGATAATTTGAATTCCTTATTTACTTGAGTATGACCTTTTTCTCGCTTAGTTACATTATTTTTGCGAATCTTTGGAGCCTTATTTTTTAATCTTAAATTTTGGAATGGTGGTGGTGTTGATGGGTGTTACATTACACTGTGGCTTTGAGGTGATCACATGGGCAAGACATGGCCCCTTTTCAACCAAACTAAAACCAGCAACCACATTACCCAGAATACCGAGCGCCCGGCCCAGTCAAATACTGTATCTGGGCGCTTAATGTCTCACTGGTTCATGGTATCAGGCCTGTTTATGTCTGCCTAGGCTTCTGCCCAGCTGCCTTAATATCTTAGTTTTGATCATTGCTCTGCAGTTGGCATCTGGTACGTTAACCATCATCAGCTGGAAAAATCAGTCTATGATTAGTGTTAGTTTCTATCCATTTTTAGAGCTGAATATTTATTTACAGGAGTCCTTAAGGATAAGTAAGATACAAGTATTACAGAAAGTCATCTTGAGATTTGAGCAAGCGAACTTTAGGTGTATGTAACCACTATGCTTTATGTATTTCTTCTCCCAGTCACCATGGATCCCATGTTCCCAATATTTATCCTTCCTTTCTACAAGCTCTCTTCCTTAAATCTGCTTTCTCTCTGTCCTTCCTTCCGATACCTGATACGTTTCTGGGCATACTGTACAAATATATGGATACACAGCTGTAAAGGGCTTTTTGTTCACAAGGGCTTCTCTTTTGCTGCAGGTGTGATGTTGGTCAGTAATTTTTTTTTTTTTTCTTGATTAACCTATTTATGCCTGGTTGCATTCATAATGAATTCATAGACTGACTGTGAAAGAAATGAAGAATCCTAATTTGGTGGCCTTATGCAGCCAGAAACTCCAAATACATATTTACACTGGAATACACATAGGAAGTCACTTTGTGGCTTGATGGACACAGGTTCTGGATTGTTTTTATTTAGCTTTTACAAATACAATATGTCTAAAGTTGATGTGAGGTGGTCTTTGCCTTGGGGCATGTTTCGAATTGTTGAGGTCGACTGGTTCGGTTTTTTTGCCAGATGATTTGTATGCCCACTGCTGGATTGGAACACGAGGTTTTCACTAATGAGGGTACGTGATGGTCGAGATCAGGGTTGGCAGCAAAACGGGCCGTCGCTCTGCTACCCGCACTTGTTCCATGTAAAGTTGTAGCGTGTCCAGGACTTCAGAACTTCATGGACTGGAAGTACACAATTCAAGAAAATCCGGAAGCCAGTTATCACCTTTTTTTTTCCCCCCCCACTCAATAAAGCCTTTATGTATATTTAAGTGAAACAGGATAACATACCACAGACTCATTCCTGGTTACTGCCTCAGTCTGGTAGCAGTACACTTATTTGTAAGAATGCCTTTGGTGTAAAGTAAATTTCACACAATATTTTTGCTAATCCACAAGGCAGCTGGTGACATGTATTTTGTACGTTGTGTATCCAGTCTTCATGTCTTGTGGATACGAGCATTATATGTGTGTATATAATATTTTTTTTTTGTTTCCATTGATATCGATTTCCCAAGAACATAGTAAATGAGAAGGCAGCATGTCGGTTATTGTCACAAACACACTCTGCTTGGTACTACCCCCTATTGCACAGCATGCGTGTCCAGGTCCACCTGTCCGACTCACAGCCCTCCCGCTTGTTTCCTGCAGACATGCGTGTGTTCGGCCAGTGCCCAGCACATGATGATTTCTACCTTGTCGTATGCAATATCTGCAATCAAGTTGTCAAACCTCAGGGCTTCGAGATGCACTACGGTAAGTCTTGTGGTTTTCTGTTTCATACCCCACAGAGGTCCCCCATAAAGATTGCTCAGTGGTAACTCAAGTGAACTTAATGTAAAGCACCTTGTTCTTCTTCTTTTCCCTTGTTTTGGCTTTTATACATACCCCACATATAAGTACAGCAAATAGAGGCAGCAGGGTATTTATTCAGATCCTGTTTGTTCACCTCTTTAATAGCTTCGTGCTAAAGGAAGGCGAGGCACAGTTTGCCGAGATACACGCTTTCTTTTTTCTGGGGGGAAAAGGGGCATGGGTTCTTTGTCTATGGGTGTCGTGTATATTATAGTTTGAGTTAAATATGTTTGATCTCTGTAGCAGTCTGTCGTGATCCGATTGGATGCGACCAGGTTTCGGTTTGCTTCTCTGTACGGTGCTCGCACCATTTTCTCGCTTCTGATAGTGTTGTGATCTTCCTAGCCTTTGCCACGGACTAGCAGTGCTGGCACATGATGTTGTTTACTTTCATTTTTGCTCCAGCGGGCTGGCGCCTGCGTGTGGTCCCGCTTGGTGTGTGCGCGCACCCAGGAACGCAGCTGTGAGCTCGCAGGAATGCCTGCGTGCTTGGCTATCCACATCAGGTGGAGGCACAGGTGACCCGCTTTAGGGTGGGAGTTATGCCGCAGGGGTATGGGTTCCAGGGTGAACGAGAAGTTCCAGCCCTTTGTCTCGCTCCTTCGAGGTGGACTTTGGGCTTTACCTTGTACAGTTCCTCATGTTCACGGTTTGGCCTGTTTACACACCTGCCGAGGCTCAAGCCTGGGCTACAGTAATTGATAGGTTGAGCCACAGGATGGATGGCATTTTCACAGGTGACCGTGATGGTCTTTCCATGCGCTGCATTTAAGCCTCCTGCATCATCCTTTCTGGAATATCCTGTGAGCAGTCGGTTAGGTCTTGTTGTGGGGGAGAGAAGGACCTCGGCGTTCGGTACCGCAGCTAATGTCTTCCTTGTGCAGCGTGTGAGGGTCTTGTATGCATTGTACCTGTATGTGTGTGACTATTTGATGTCTCCTCACAACCCGCCCTGCTCGCCGGACCGCGCCCTCCTGTCTGCTTTTTTTAAAATGTGCCCCTTTGGATCTGCAGGTAGCTGGGGAGTAGTTGCACAGTGAGTAGAGAGGACAGCCCTCCCCCCACACAAAGCCATGCATTGCAGGAACCGTAAGTGGCATAGTCAATTTACTTTGCAATTCTACAGTTCAAATGTCTTTATTAATACTACCCTGCCACTGTCGTAGTTTCAACTAACGTGCTCACTACCAGTCCATCAACGTGCATGTGCATTTGTAAATATATTTCCGGTTATTGTTGAGCAGGCAGGCTGTCCAGACCATCCTAAACTCACCCATCATTCAGATGATGCAACACGTTGGGGGGGGGGAACATTATTTATAATGTAAACGAAACATTTTTCATCCGTTACATCTTACAGTTGTGTGAACAGTTTTTTCATAGTCCTTTCATCACCTCGTTGTGCTCTGGTTCTGAGGATCAGTAGGTGACAGTCCCTCAGTTGGCCGTTTCAGGTGGGCTTCAGTGTTTCAGCCTCAATGGTATTTAGATTTGATTTCCCGTTAACTGTGAAGCTCATGGTCTCCAGTATTCTGGACCGAGAGAGACCTCCTCACAAGTAGAAGCTCCTACTGAAACATCTGGATGCACTCAGCCAGCGACGGAAGGCTCCGGAGCCAAAGCGGCACCTTTTCGCGAAGTAGGAAGCGCGCCCGCTCCAGCTAGAGCCAGACGGGCTCTACCACGACATCCGTTTGCTCCGCTTCCCTGAAAAATCCTCAAGTCTCTAGCTCTTGGGTGTTTTCTAAAAGCTGCACTCAAATTTAGCTCAGTCCATATGGAGTTTGCATCCTCTTGTGTTCATGTGAGTTTCTTCTGGGTGCTGCTATTTCTTCCCACAGTCATGGTGATTCCGAATGGCCTGTTTTGTTCGTGATAGCCCTGCTCGTGTGCCAGGTGTACTCTGCCACACACAGTGCTTCAGGAATAGCCTGTGGACCACTGTGATCCTGAAGTGATAGTTATTGAAACTGGACCAATGGAATTACTTTCATTTATTGCCGTGTCATTGTGGAGTGCCCCTATTCTGCTACTTGACTTTATTAAGTATGTTCCGAGTAGCTCCAGAGTGCGCTGCTTTCTCCTGTCCCTCCTCAGCTGATGGCCTCTTTGCTCCAGGGATTTTTCTTCTTGAGATTAGACCTTACATGATGGACGTTTCTGTTGCCTGCAGAGCTTCACACGGCCTGAATCCCCAGCTTGACCTTCCTGCTGTGCTTCCAGCTTAAGGGAGTCACCTGCAGATTAGTTTTCTGCAGCTTCTGGACTGCCGCATTGGTTCTCGTTGTTTTGCAGGTTTCAGAATCATGGCTTGTACCACAGACAAATACAGCATTGCATAGCTCTGCAGCTGTTAAGGAAGTGGATACCAGTAGCAAGCTGATCAATGTTCTTTTACTTTTGAAAACGGTGAATCCATAGATATTCGTCTGTATTGAGGAGTTTTTAAAAAAAAAAAAAAAAACACACATCCCCTTTGCCAGGGTATATATAATTTGTGTTACTGTACAGCCTCAATGAGGAAGGGATGGCTGTGTGTGTGTGTGTGTGTGTGTGTGTGTGTGTGTGTGTGTGGTGGCTGCCACCATTGATCCAGGTCGGTAATTCCAGCTGGAGATGCACTGGTAAGGACTTTCTAGTTAGCCCGACTGCTGTTGTGAACCTGAGTTCTCTTTTCTTTCTTTTTTTTTTTTTTTTTTTCCCTTTTTCTTTCTGGGACATTCCCAGCTGGAAGTGCTATGGCTGAGAGCACCGATAGCCAGCGCTGGTGAGATGCAAGGTGGAGGCTTGTCCTCAAGTAGACCCCCCTCTATCCCCTCCTCATTCCAGTTTACCATTCACTCCCTTTCAGTAACAGCAATCAGTGTTTTTCTTTAAGGTATATTAATTTTTTTTTTTGTTGCCTCTTATGTACAGACCCAATCAAACTGTTTATTACTCTGTTTATACAAATGTGAAAATCAGATTTTTATGGCTCATAAATACTTTTTTGAGTGCAGTGGGAAACCAGTTCAAGGTGAAGGGTTCATTAGGCCGGCTATGATGGCAGATACCTGCGGTGTTTGTGGTGCCTTGAACTTATGCTGGTGCAAATGCCCTTCATTCCTGGCTCACCACTTCAGGGGTTGTTGCCCTGCATTTCAGAGCGGAGGCATGGGTCACCGTCCAGCCCCCGGGCCCCGGCTCTTCCTAGAAAGCCCAGAGATCCTCTTGGTGCTGGGGCTCCGGGTCCCCCGTTCAAGCCCTTCCGGGTGCCTGGCGATCCTCTGTCCAGTCCCTTTGGCAAGGCCCCGCAGGCTGCGTACCTGACCAAAGCACCCCTGGAGAAGTCATGGTAGGTGCAGGTTTCCCATCAGAGTAGAAGTCAAATTGCTGTAGTGTTGCATAAGGTGTTTCATTACTGGAAAAAATTGAAAGGAAAAACTATTAATTTTAATTCTCTCTGTCCCAGTGTGCCCATGCCTGTGGTGAGTCTGGAGAAGATGCCACACTCGGGGAAGTCCAAGGCAGCCCCAGCCAGAGCCACTGGTCCTCCCACCTCTTCCGCTATGTCTCTCAAATCTTCTGTGACACCCCCGACATCCCACAAGTCCCACGAGAGGGTTGTGAATGGCAGGTTTCCAACTGGTCCTGCCTGCCAGTTTGACAGACAGCCTGCTGCATCCCCCTCCTCCGTAGACTGGCGTCCTAGTGTCTCCCCCTCATCGCTCGATCGGCGACCAACCTCCTTCCCCTCCCCCACTTTGGCGGAGAAGCGTCCCACTGCGTCTCCCTCCTCTCTGGACAGGAGACACCCTGGCCCATCGTCACCATTGGACAGACGACCAAGTGCACCTCCCTCTCCTCTGGACAGGGACAGAAGGCACCACAATGGCGCTAAGGCTACAAAGCCGCATGGAAGATTGTCGGGTGAGCCCTGTATCTATAGTAAAGAAAGCTGCTCAGAAGTGATAGACACATACAAGTCCTTCCCCTGAAACCATACGCTATTCAGAGTAAATGGAATGTTATTTCACTGAGTATTAAAGTCCTAGGCTGATTGGAAAAAGGAATGGAGCTGTTTCCTGTTACTCTTGTAGCCTCTACATTTTGGGTTCCCATTCCGTGCCTTCTCTAGGCATGAGGTTCTTTATTTGCTGTATACATAATGAAGTAATTTTTGTCCGCACAGTATTCATACCCTGATATGTGCCTGGACTGAAATTCTAAGAAACATGGTGACTTTGTTCATATAGTTGCTGTTGTCACCCAGTGTAGTCTGGGTGTTTCCCTCCTCCTATTAACACCGTGGCTCCACGTCCAGGCCAGTTGGGGATGATTTACAGGCTACGCTGCACACAGGTTTTTCTGCCAAATCTTCTCACGGTTGTGCATCCACTCTGGCAGAAGGACCTTGTCTTGCAGACAGTGTTGTCTTTTCCAAGTGCCGCTGGAATCTGTGTTGAGGCCATTCTGCATTAATCGGGCCTTCCATTGTGGTCCGTGCATGTCGTGCGTTGTTCGAGCACTGCAGCCGCAATTAAACGCACTTTCCCAGCACTTTGATTGCAGTGCTTGCTCTGTTACCTCAGCATCTGGGTTTCCGCACCTGTAGGGATCAGAGGCCCATTGACACGTGAAACTGGTTTTCAGTAGAAAATACAGAGATTGAGTTTTCCTGATAGACATGACTTACAGCTGCTCTTAGGGAACTACTTATACAAAACTGCATGTCCTCTTTTTAAAGGAAGGGTGTTTGACCCCAACAAGCACTGTGGAGTGCTGGACCCAGAGAGCAGAAAACCATGCACACGATCACTGACCTGCAAGGTGGGTCACCTGACAGGTTCATATAGCTGACTGCCCAGCTGAGCTTTTGTTCACTTCTTATCAGTTGCTACTTAATTTGTGTATATTTGTTTTCATTAGCAGGCATTTTGATTTTTCCATTTGTATTATGAAAGTTTATGAGTTAGAGGATCACCAGGTTCGTTTATTTTTCTCTTCACATTGTGCTATTATCACTCTTTTTTTCTGTAATCCAGTGGTGTGTGTGTGTGTGTGTCTGTGCTTGTGTATTTCCCTGCGCTTTTGTTCTGGTTTATTGCAACTGGGTGTTCAACTCTGTTTTTGTGCATTTGTCCTCCCTAGACCCATTCCCTCACTCACAGGCGTGCAGTGCCAGGCCGGAAAAAACTGTTTGACTCTCTCCTCGCTGAGCACAAGGGGAGGGCAAAGGAGAAGGAGGCAGGGCGGAACCATGAGCAGTCTGGCAGGTGGGAGGCCCAGCATAGCCGCCCCGCCCCGCCGCGTGATTCTCTGAGCAGTGCGTCCACAGACTGTCAGGACAGCAGGAACACAGCTGTGCTGAAGAGCCGACTCACATTTGCACCCAGGTGGGATTTTGTACTGCTTTAAACACGAACACAGCGGCCTGTTTTTTTTTAAATATGGTTAAACTGAACAAATTCAAGTGTCTGACGATGGCTTCCTGTGACACTATAGAGTGCCGCGACAGTCAAGCTATTGATTTCAAGTTTCCCAACTTCCTTAGTGTTTCTTTGTAAACGTGAAAGAAAGAGAAAAAATCTATCCGTTTAAATCATTCCAGATCTCTGTAAACTGGCTGTCTGCCCTTGCTGGCCTCATTGGGAAATGTCAGAAGTCTTTCTGAAAGGTGGCTCTTACTTGTTTGTGTGTCTGCGTGGGTGTCTGTGACTATAGCTTGACAAATGGCCTCGGCAGCGGGCCCACCATCGATCCTGCACCCACGCGCCTGGGAGGAGATGATTGCAGCAGACTGTCCAGCGATGATGGTGAGATGGAGCTGACGGAGGACTCGGAGAGGACAGACTGCCCTTACATGTCCTGCCACCCCCAGCCCATGGCAGTACGTATATCAGCAAGCCTCATCTCCATATAGGTCATACTATGTCTTGCATCAGGTGCTATCCCACACTGATTCCATCCCTGTCTACTTCCTCTTCTTTCCTCCACTCCCTGTCCCTTATGTTCTTGAATGCCAGTGCTGCACTTTCAGAAGCAGGCTGATGGGGCGAGGCCACTACGTGTTCGACAGGCGGTGGGATCGCATGAGACTTGTGCTTCACTGCATGATAGAGAAGCATGTCAGCTCACAAATGTGGAAGTGAGTATTGCTGTGGCTCAGCATAGAAGGCTGATGCACACAGCTGCAAGAAGTCATCAATGAATTCTTTAGAGCTAACTGCGTAACTGTGGATGGACATGAGTCTTAAATTAAGAGAAAGGCACTTAATTGCTGGTAGTGATGTTTTTGTTGTTTCCTGTGAGTCACAGGAAGATCCCAATGGCTGCTGAGAGTCACCGGCTTTCCACAGGGGGTCTCCCTGCCCTGCAACCCCAGGGTGTCACTGGTTCAGCATGCCTGTCCACCACAGCAACATCTGTCCCAGCCCTTTCTGACAGTGTCTCCATGGCAACATGTTCTGCTGCCTTCCCCTTGTGTGGTAGAGGGTCACAGTTGTCAGCTGAAGACATGGACTCATTTGTGGCTCCCAGCCCGGCTCTGGCCCCTGTGTCCACTCAGGGCAAGAAGCTCCGGGCGAAATCCAGTGACCCCCAACGGTTGCGTGAACATCCATTAGAGGCATTGGCTGGATTGACGGGGGGGAAGAAAGGGAAACCCCCTTCCTCCTGTTTATCCTCCACTTATACAGAATCCCCTGTGAGGAACTTCTTCAGTCCCTACTCTACTGGCCCCCCTTCCAGTAGCAATGGGGTGTCGTCCTTCTGTGCCAAAACCCAGCTCTCAGGACGATCTGGACCCACAGACTCTGGCTTGATGTCATCTCACCTCCTCCAGGATGATCGTGGCACATCAGATCATACCCTTCTTTCTTTAATTCCTCCTGAAGGGAGGAAGCGCAAGGGCACCATCACATATGGAAAAGCCAGTAAGGTGGTGAGAACGTCAGACGTGAACAGCGTCTTCAGGAAGAGCACATCAGGCCTTCTGTCTTCTGTGAGCGAGTCACCCCACAACAGCTCCCTCTGGCAGGTAAGAGATGTATGTTGTCATTAGCAGCAGCACTAAAATGTGTAAATAGTACGATTTAAGTTCCTGCATCATGCTTGAGGGGGGCAGCAGGTAGACTAGTGGTTATGGAATTGGATTTAGGTCAAAATGACTGGAGAGGAAGAGTTAAAAGGTCTTCCTGGGATCAGCGACGAATGTTTTCCCTTAACTTTTTTTTTTCCTTGAGATTCAGAAGTTGCCTTAGTTTTTACTCTGTCTCTTTCTTATCACAGTCCAAGGTGCATCATTGAGGCTGCCAGAGTGAAGAAGTGTAACTTGGTAAGACTCCATCTTTCTCCAGCTGTGGACCTGGATAGTTCCCTGTATTTTGACAGTAGCATTCTGCAGAGTCCTTTGAGCCTGTGATGGTGACTTCAGTGTGACTTTACAGCAGGCACCATTTACAGGCCCTGGCCTGGTGCTTGAGTGTTTTGCCGCTCTGAGTTTAGCTGTAAACGCGGACAAAACCCATACCAGCCCCACTTTCCAAACCACTGTGGCCATACACTGCTCACCTCTGTTTTACTCTCTGGATACGATATTCTAAACTGTTGCAGTGGAAAAGTGTACAGGATACATTGTTGAGATCCTCACTGGCCCCTGTTGAACAGTCAAGCAAGTGAAGCTAACTTCTGAAAATGGAACATCCAGTTCTATGTGAATTGGCATCATTTTCAATTGCCTACCCATCAGCCCCAGTTTTTCTGAAATTCTGGCTCCTCAGCTTACAAACACAATTGGGACTGGAGGTCTAATTTCAAAATCACTTGTATCCCTAAGTCATAGTCAGTTACAGTCGGATGTCTTTCATGGGTTCTGTGAAAGGTAGGGGTATCCCTTGGTTTACGAAACTGATGCCTTCGCTATGCTGTCTGTGGGCTCAGGACATAGAAAAGTAGGAACGTGAGCTTTCTCTCTCTACAGCAGTGTTAAGTAGCGGTACTCGCAGAGCGCACATACTCAGTTTTTGAACACGCAGGACAACAGAGGGGCCAACAATTCCTTCATAACTGTCCCCAAAACAGTTTCCTGTTCAACAATGTATACACACAGGAACAGCACTGCATTATGAGAGCCACCGCGCCCCTGCTTCCACTACAAAAACTATGAACCCATGGAAAAAAACTTAACTTTTCCTTCTAATAGTTCTGTTGTCTCAAGTCATTCCTTTTTTGGTCCACCTCACAGAAACATTCAGCAGCTCTATACTACATCTCACATCACCTCTACACTAACATAGCTGTCTTTGGATTTGAATGTTACTGGTTCAGATCTCACCTGCTGTAGTACCCTTGAGATAAGTACTTGTTCTAAGTTGTTACAGGAATATTATCCAGCTGTATGAATGGGTAAATAGTTGTAGATAGCTTAACAGTATAAGTTGCTTTGGGGAAAAAGTGTCAGATAAATGAAGTGTAAATAACAGACACTTCTGTGGCATTTCCTACACTTCCCATAATGAAACACATTCGTAATGCACTGTGGAGAGATCTGGATGCAGACATTTGAGTCTCTTCATGACTATGAAACACGTCATGTGGTATGTTTCAGAAGCAAAATGTTTTCCTTATCCACTGGACAGTGACAACACCAACAACAGTATATTACTGCACTTTTACTTGTCACACGATGTCACTTTTAAATGTTTTTGACAGGCTTCAGATAATTCCCCCCCCCAATTAAAGATTGGGTACCAAAAGCCAAGAGAATTTGTAAACTGAGGGATGCCTGAATTGGTAACACTAATATTTTTAGCAACTTTCAGCTATTTTAAAATTGATAGTAATTGAAGAATGTCTCCACAAATTCTTATTTGGTGCTGCTTGTTGACCACTTAGTCCTGTAAGCATGAATATTTTATTTTTTTTCCCCACCTCTTGCTGTTACAGTGGAGATATTAGAATCATCTGCACTGGCAAACACAAGATGTGGGTGGATTTTACTCACATCTGTGACTGGGGTGTGTATATACAGGCCATGTTCATTTCACTGCTGGAAAAAATTGAGAAAACAGAAAAGTGGGGGGGGGGGGAGATTTAAAACAAACTGGAAAAGGGTTTCGTATCTGAACTTGACTGTTAACATGAAGAGCCAGAGTATTTCTAGATGGACTCTGTAAAGAACATCTGGACTTTGCTGGGGAGACTGCGGCTCACTTCTAGGTCAGCTGCCACCCATGAGTCTGAATTGTTGGCCTGTGTAAACGCCCAGAGCCTGGGCACCCCCCCCCCACAGGCCTTCATTCAGAACACGGCTCTGGTCCGGAGGGACTAGCTCCCCCAGCAGACCAGTGTTAGAAGTGCACTTAATTTTTCCTGGACTGATGCAGTCCTTGAAGCTTAACCAGGTACGTTGAACCAAGGGAATCTATTTACAGCGCTTTGTCCTGCAAGTTTTATTTTGATATAGGGTAAAGTCATTGTTTCCAGGAAGTTTGTATTAAATATTTCAAAGGTCTCAGATTTTAGGCTTATACCATGAAGTGTAAAATTTTATAGTGGTGGTTTTTGTATTACTATTTATCATTTCTTGTAATAACTTTCTAACTGACCAGAATGTTAGAGGTGTTGAGAGAAATTATATTTGTATTTCCTTTTTAAAATTGAAAGTATTGTTGTTTCCCTGTTGTTGAAAATGTTTCTAAATCATTATTTTTCTATTTATTATTTTCTCAGAGCTAAAAGCATTTATGGAATTTTCCTCTACAGACACATGAACATTGCTAAATTAAATAGTTTGTATGACTTCTAAAGGGCACTGCTTTGCTCACAAGGGTGTGTACTGTTGTCTTGTTCTTGTTTTATAAGATGTATATAGGAATAGGAGTCAAGTGTTTGACCTCCTGTCTTGCTAATCCCTCCCCAAAGAGAATCGGCTCTCTCCTGAACAACCTGGATTGTTAAGCTCTCTTCTGACAAAGAGACCTGTCACTGCTAAAAGAAGTACTTGTTGCTAATGTCATGAAATTGCCCTCTTTTGTTATTCCTCATTTTACTCTTGCCTAAAACAATGGCGTCTAGAGATTTCTGGCACACCCCCCCCCCCGCCCCAAAGGTTTTAAATTGACTTAAGGTGCACTAAATTCCCAAAACTCATGATATTTTGGCAGTGGTTTTCCTGTATCTGTAGCCCATCGAGCTAGACAGCAGCAATTGGAAACACACTTTGAAAGTGACTGTCCTCCTTGTGGTTGTTTGAGCAAAGCCTGACTTGGAGGGCCTTCTCATTGTTGGTCAGCACTAAGAGGCTAGAAGCCACCAGGCCCATCTCTGTCCTTGACAGACCTGGCGTATATTTTGCTTTCATGCACTTTTTGTCCTGCATAAAAAAAAAAGTTTCAGTATTTTATATTTTACCATGAGATGTGTAAAGTGAAACATTTCTGTGCTTGTTTCCCTCATAAACCGTATCCATAGGATAAAGTGTCTAACCTCAGATGAGCTGAGGAGCTACGTAGGTGTCTGATCTGGGAATTTTCATTGTCTACAGGTGTGTGAAAATGTGCACATCCTTCCAAACACACTGGCTCACAGCTACCCAAACAGGTGAATGTACTACTTTGCAGTAACATGCAATAAGCCCACAGCGCTTCTTCCCCTCCTTCATGTAGGCTTTGCTTTTCTAGTTGTCCTCACAAATGGATCTTTTTTTGGCATTTCATCGTCCCAAAGACGATACTCAAAAGACAGCACAAAAGGGGGAAAAAGTTCCCCAAAATACCTCCCTTATCTCAGAAAGCAATGCTATAAAAATTTTACAGTTAAATACAATGTGTTCAAAGCAGCTTGCGGTTTATTCAGTTATTTGAGTTTCAAATAAACCAGATCACTGGTACTTACCCACACAAAAAGTAATAACTTGTATGTTAAGCGGTGCCCCGTACAAGTGGGAACTCGCACTGTGCTGTGAGCTGTTCCGTAAACATTAGGATAAAGTGTTGCTCTTCTTTGAACATTTGACATAGTTTTATATAAAACTGAACACTTTGGCTGTGCTGTGTGGGCAAAGGGACGCAGATAGATTTGAAGCACAGTATTTATCAGGAAGTCAACCTTCTGGAAGTTTTACTCATGATGTGAGCAGGGTTGTGATTGGTCGGTCCCGAATACAGTACTGTGCGTATAAATGATGGCCTGTGACTACTTGCGGTTACTGATCAGCTCCTACTCTGGGGACCCAGTGGCCTTTTGGGGTCCCCAGCTGCGCTCTTCTAGTGGGGATCACATCTGACATAATCTCTCTTGGACCGTCCTCTGTGACGTGTTCATAGCGAGCTTGTAAGATCATTTGCCTGAAAACCCATTCGAATATTGGCTTCTTTTTCAGCTAATGACTTCCCAAAGAGGTGAACATTAGTTCTCAATGGAACGATGTGCCTTCTGTGAGTGGACACCTGACGTGCGTGTACATTCGGTAGCAACGCGTGGATCTAACTTTTAAATTTGCAAAGCCCCAGTTACTATACAAGTTACTTTGTATGTGTTGTGCCAATAGGCAACAACTGCTGATGTCCTTGAAGTCATCTGAATAATTGTTCCTTGATTGCAGGCATAGGAACACATTGCCCTTTACATCCCGTGTTAACTTCTCCTCCTCTGACTTCCAGGACCTTGTAGACTCCCAGATGAGTGCCCTGAATATTGCCTGCTGCCTACTTGATCAGCTTTGTGTTTCTAGCAGAGCTTTGTGGTGGGCATTGGTGGTTGTGGTGGTTAGGTGCCACACATGTTCCTAGAGGTCTGTGACACAGGCATGTTACAGGAGTGTGGATGAAATGCCTTATTTTTGCACCGTTTGTAATCCGCTAACAAAAATTCGTAGAGACTTGTATTTATAAGGAATTCTAACCATTTTGATCCTAGGACAAATGTGATATTTTTGCACTTTTTTTTTTGCCTGATGATTACATTTCCAACAAACAGGTGGTCATATCAGGTCTTAAGATTTTGATTGTAAGCCGTATGAATATGTATCTTCCATAGGATTTCTTATAAAATTTTTGAGAATGTCAAAGCATGAGTAAACTTCCTGTAAAATTGCAATTACCATAATGTACATATTTTACCTCTGAAGGACTGGGGACTTGGGGGAATTGACATGACAGTTTCAGAACCAACCCAGTTCTGGAGTGTTCCGTGAAGGTAGAAGAATGAGACTGAGATGCGGTGAAATGATGGCGGCGCTGTCATCAGTCTCTACCTGTTGGTCAAGGGTTTCTTAAAAAAAAATTGGGGGGTTTGTTTATTTGTGGAGTATAAGATTTTGTGAATAAAAATTATTTATGTTTGTTAAATGTCCAGTCTCTTTCATTGGTGTTGGCATGAGCAATAAAATGACCATAAACAGCAACCAGTAGACCTGTAAGCAGAAATTGGGTAATTCTTAACTCTAGCAGTAGAATGTCATATTTTACTCATATATCCAAGTGAGTTTGTGAAAGAGGGGATTAAGAAATGTGAATTACTCATTACCATCACAAGCACTGACAATTATGAACAATGATCTTTATGGCCAACCATTTAAAAAAATCTTATACTACAAAATTAAAAATCCAGGAGGCAAAATGCAAGGTAGAAATAAGAATTACTTGCCGGTAGCAGGAAAGGAATAAAACTTCATTACCGTTTAATTTAGCTCTTGCTTACAGGGCATTGTTTTACAAAGAGGAAACAAAACAACCATCCGAAGCTCCCGAGAGCCCAAATGGAGGTATGAGATGAGGATCGGTGGGTGTGTCCTTCAATGGTAGTGCCACACAGTTAAGGAATTCTGAACAGTAACAGGAAAAGTGTTACATTACTAGGGCATTATACAAAATGTCACGGCAGGACTTTCCTATATAAAATGAGTTTGGGTGGGTCTAGGGTGTAATGTTGGTAACATCTCGGTTGCATGTTTCTTCTGCTACTTCAAGCGTGAAATGAAAATTATGGACAAAAACACCCGGCGCTGCGACGAGGGCTGGATCAACGTTGCCCTGAAGAGTGTTAAGTGGGAAGGGGCCTTGGAAGTGGATGAGAAAGCAGCCCACCGCTGAGTAATCAGGCAAGTTAAACTGGGTTCGTACCGATTGGACCCTTAAGTAAAAGCATCCTAGACCCCCTTTCTGGACTTCTTCACCGGGCAGCAGGTGGGATAGCCGTTGGCGCTGACACCTCTAGACTCGGGTTGCAGGGTCGAATCCCTTGTGTTGTAGGAACCCTTGTTCAAGGAACTTGTACGTAGCTTTTGAGGAGCGGCATCAGCTCGGTGATTAATTCCCGGACGCCAGAAACCATTATTATTCAACTTTACCTACAGCACAAGTAAACGAGGCGCGCATTTTATCGACGACGCGATCTGCGAGTTCCGTGACGCCGAAGACCGTCCCGCAGCAAAGCGCAGCACGTCCTCGTTTGCCGAGATGTCTCGCACAGCGAGGGACGCCGAGGGTCCGCACTTCTTTTAAATACGTTTGAAAAGGTTCCTGTAAGGCGAGCGAAGTGTTGAGGGGACGTTGGGGTGTGAATGTACGTAAAATCAATGCCGGACACTCTTTGAGCAGAGACAAAAAGGCCGTCCTTCAGCGTGTAACAACATCTTGGACATGTCAATTAATTCAGAAAGGGATTCATTTCAGCAGCAGGTTTCTCTTCTTATGATAATGGATTAATGCTGACCCTTCGCTTAATTGTCTACACAGCAGCAGTGGCTACCTTTTGTTATGTTTTCCTAGGGGGGGGAAGGGCACGAGGAAAGGGATTAAAACTCTCGCCACAAGAGAATTCCACAAGTACCAGTAAAGGCCTATTTTTTAAAAGATTAGTTTGAAATTCATATGAGACGTGGCACAAAGGAGACGGAGAAGCCGGAGCCGCACTGCCCCGCTCTTCCAGTAACGCTCACAGTTGAGCAGGGCAAAAGTGGAAAATGATGGCGAGGTACTCAGATAGGGCAGTAACGCTTATGATGCCAAAATAAATGTGGAAAGTGCTGCGCGGGAGAGCGTACGGTTGCGTGCGTGACGTGACAAGAGTGTGTTTAGCCCACTTCACTTGGCACACGCTGCTAATTAATGTCGCCCGAACAGCGTCCCGAGCTGTTCAATAATTTGTAAAATGTCCACCGCCTCACAGCCGCCCGAGTCTGCGCTCCGCGCCGTTTTTCGGTTGCGCGCGAGCTTCCTCGACACTTGAAGGGAGCGTCGCGCGCAGGCCACAGACTGCGGTATCATAGCAACCGCATTAAACAGTACCTGTGAGCGAGACAATATGGCGACTCCCTGATACGGTAGCGATGTTACAGCAGTCGTTCGGAAGAAAACGCCTCTAAAAGTCCGCCACTGTTGTTTGTTTAAAGCAACGCACGTAGTTTCTTTTTTTTTTTTTTTTTTCAGCCTTTTACGTGAAGTCTTGATTTCCGTCAGTGAACGACGTCCACTTCGGGCGGGGCTCCACACCGAAGGACTGCACTGGATACCCTGAAATCTGGAAATGATGAAAAATAATGGATCCCACGGAGGATAAATGTGGATAAATTACTCAAGTTACTCACGGGAGACTATAAAAAGCCAGTGACAAAATACACTGATAAAATGACAGGATCCTGGTTCTGCCTACATAACATAGCACCCTTGTGACACAGTATGCCACACTGCTTTTACTGTTACCGGTGGACATATCCCTTAACAGTTCTCTCAGCATCAAGTATGGATACATGGTGTGTAGAGGGTAGTGTTAGAGGTTCCTGTATAAAAGATGGAAGTGCTTTAAAGTTGGATTTTTTTAATTTAAATTGCCCCCCCCCCCCAAAGAAAAAAAAAATCAATTTTGCTCCAGTGAAAATGAGGGTAACAAACTTAACTGAAACTTTGCAGATTTAACAGTTACGATCAGGACAGAAGTGCTGAATATAAATTAAGAATGCCCCTCAGAGGCTTACACACCAGAGTGAGATGTTAATCTAACCTGTTATAAATATTTTTTCTGCGGAACAAGAAATCTGAAAGAAATTTCAAAGTATGAAGTGTGGTTTAGTTTTAAAATAACTGTGTATTATTGAGACGGGGGCTTTCATGTCTGCTGGAAGAGGCATGATTGGGGTACCAAGGTGAAAACAGGGCCGCCGTGTTGTGCACCTGCACGCAGACACACCAACACCAGCACTGCCTGACACAGGCTTGACCTGGTCACACACAGTCAGGTGCTGGTGTCCACGTACAGTACACTCTAGTACGGTAAATTACAGTACATGTACAGTGAGGCAGTGCTCATGGGGGGCCACCTCCCCCTCACAAGCTTGCGCCTTTATGCACGAGTACATGGTGTGAATATTCACTGATTTATATCAGTTTCAGTTTGCTGAAACAACAGGGACTCGGTAACAGGAACAGCAGAAAGAAAGTGACAAAATAGTGAAGAGAAATCAACTTTTGCAGACATCGTATAGCGAAGAGCACAACTTGGACACGTGGTATGTTTTACTAAGCCCATTGTGTTTATAGTGTCCTTGGCTTTGCAGCAAGTACTTCGCTACTAGACGTACGTCGCTTTGGAGAAAAGCGTCTGCTAAACGAATGAATGGAAATGTAAATGTAAGTACCGCACAACAGCGTACGGAACACCAGATAAAGATGCAGAAATATTAATTAACGAAGACCGCGGAGAACCACCCACTCCTTTATGTAGCAAGTTAAACTGCATATTATATGGCTGATAACTTTACAACTGTACGAGACCCAGCCAAATGGAGTATTTTAATGAGGCCAGTCTGGAATCATCCATCTGGTGTAACCCAAAACGAGCGCTTTTATCGCAACTTGACAGATATATATTCCCTCAAGTGAACACGATTTGAAGAACATGTGTGGTGTAACTACTGAAGAAGGTGCATTTTGCGAACTTCGAAGCAACTTGTGGGCACCGCTGAAGTTGCTTTTATCGTCATACTCAAACTATTGTCAGTGGAATCGATGGCAAACTATAGCCAAGTTGAGCACTTTCAAACGTGGCGCGCGGAAGAGTGCTCCCCAACGAAGGCACTAACGGTAACGTAGTGAACCCGAGACGTCGCGCGCGCGCGAGCGCGCGGACATCACAGGGACGCGGCTCGCTCAAGTCTCCACTTCAGCTCCGAGTTGAGCGCCTCGGAGGCGACGCGCGCTCGCGCGTTTATGCGGGAGCGGGACGAGCGGCGTTAATAAAGGTGGGTGCGTGGGGTGCGTTTCGGGGGGGGGGGGGCTCCTTGCGACCCTCGGCCGTCCGCCCGCCCCTCCGAAGCGGAGCAGACGTCGGCATTCACAGAGCCGCGGGCTGGAACGAGCGCGGCCACCTTTGCGCAGCTGGAAGGTCTCACTGCCCGCGCACAAAGGAGGCGCAGCCGGAGAGAAGCCGCAGTCCGCGCGAGCGCTCGGCACCCAGAGCCTCGGACACGCGGGCTGCGACGGGCCGTCGCGGTGCACGCAGCGCAGGTAGGAAGTCCGCGGAAACACGCGTCGCGAAGAGGAGCAGCGCGCGGGCCCCGGCGCGAGCCGGCTCCCTCCTCCGCCTCTCGAGCGCGGTCGCTATTGGCAGAAAATGGCGTCGCCGCTCTCTCGTGCCCTGCCCGCGCGAGGCGGGGGAAACGCGCCGCTTTCTGGAGCTCAAACCGCCCCTCGGGCTCCTCGCTGAAGGCCTCCTTCACGCTCCTTGCGCCCCGAAGACGCCCCGGCGGCGGGTCGCGCTCCGCGGGGCGCTTTTGTGTGGCGCCGCGGGCGGCGGGAGCACGCGCAAAGGCGGAAGGCTCTCCGGAGCCGTGCGCCAAAGCTCCGTGTTGGAGACGTGAAGCGCAGCATCTGTCCCTCGGCACAGTCTCCCCCCGGGGAGCCGCCCGGGGCCACCGCGTACGCGCGAGTCCGCCGCACGGCCCGCCGAGTGCAGCTTGGAGAGGAAGGAGCCGCTCCGCGGCACGCTGCGTGGGTATGTCCGTGGCGTGCTCTTTGTACGTGCTGCGCGCCGCGCTCCCTGCCATGCAGCGCGCTGTGCTGTGCGAGACGAGGGGCCTCTTTTTGCGGTTTGAGAGGTGCGTTTTGTACTTGGCTCTCCCTTTGATCGAGTTAATCTGGCCCCTTTTGTGGTCCAAAATAGGGGCGTTTTTGGGGGGCTGACAATATAACCGTGTAAAGGAGATTTCGGGGGATAATGGGGGCCATGCAAATGGTGCCATGAGAACGGTAAACTGTTTTTCTTTTCTCTCTCTCCTTTTTTTTCTTTTTTTTTTTTTTTTGCTCTGGATCCGTGGCAAAGAAAGGCTCGCCATAAGATTCTCTTTCTGGGCAGCCGGAGAGCGCTGCACACAAAAAGCGGAGCGTCCCGCAGCTGCGCAACGATGGCGCCGCTTTGCGCACATTTCCCCGCGGCCGGGAGCCTCGCGCAGCGGCCTTCCCCCCCCCACCCCCGCCGGGTAACTCGCTTCTCTGGCAGCCGGAGATGCGCTTCTTCGGTCAGCGAGGAGCGCGGTCGTGTTCGCTGGGGCGCTCGAGCTAAGGCCGGCGCCGGGGCTGCTGCGTTCACGCGTCTCCAGGCGGACGTGGCCATGTGTTCTCGGGACGCCCGCGCCCGTGTGCGTGTCCCGCGCCGCGCGAGCCGGCGCGTGCAGCCTGTGCAGCCTGAGCGCGCGTCGGCACCGGCAACGTGAATGTACTTTACAAATAAGAAGGAAGGAAAAAAAAAAAAAGAAAGAAAATTAAAAAGTTGGTCCGCTTCCGCCCCGAATGGTGGGCGCGGAGGTGCGGCGATGAGTGCTCGTTCGTTGTGTGACCGCGCGCTCGCCAGGCCGTCTGGAGACACGAGCCACTTGCAGGCCGGATTGAGGCACGTGACAGCTGCGATTGACCGGCCTCGTTTCGCGGACGCAGCGCGGTTCTCCTCTGGTCGGGAAGCATGTCAAGGGTGAGACTCAGCGTGCGGTTGCCAGACACGATTTGATGACAATTCAGCACAACTTGTGACTTGTGGTGTTGTTTGTTCTAATGGAGTGCAGAACGGTGGTCTGCACCGCTAGGGGCGCTGCGGAGCACTGCCTGGACCACACTGACCACTGGTTCGTCTGACCACTGGTAATTTGACACATTATTGATCGTTGTCCTGGATGACACAGACCTCTGCTCTGTACCTCTAGGGGCATTACTGTCCACTTCCTCAGACCACACTGACCACTGTTGTGTACACCACTTAGGACATCACTGACCGCTGTCCTGGACCACACAGAGCGCTCTTTTCTACCGTTTTGGATTTTCCCGACTCCTCTTTCCATACTGGAAAAAACCACAAGCGTGACCCACGTGGGCCGTTGTTGAGCACTTCCTCGGACCACGTACACTTCTGGTTGGTGCTATTTGGGACATCACCGACTGCTGTCCCGGACCACAGAGACCTCCGTTCTGTACGTCTTAGGACATTACTGACCATTACTGACCACTGGTTCGTACTGTTTGGGACATGTCTAATTAACTGAAGCCATATAAACATTTATACAGAAATCATGTTTTCACATGAACTATGATTAATTTTTAATTTTTTTGCTTAGTTGTCTGGGAGCTTTGACCCATTTATTGAGCTGAGTGAGATCTGAGTTTTACTGGCGCAGTTCAGAGGAAGAACCTCGCTCAGCCGCTAAAGCGGTGCTAGGGAGTGTGTCTGGAACCAACATTCCTCAGTTTACAAGTTCACATGTGCTATGCTACCTGGTGCTCAAAATAGTTTATATATGTGATACATTTATGTGACTTTAAGTACAGCTAAAGCTACAAGTTAATAGCAGAAAGCGGTTATCTATGTGCAGGTCTTCATCCGCATAGAAATAAGTTGTTCTTAATGTTGGCCTACAGAAGAATGCAGCAGTTATAATTTTTGTCATGGTCAGCCACGTTGTTTCCTTTACTATGCTGGATGGTACAATTTTACCATGTTTGAAAATGCTGTCTCTTGTAGTATTGCAGTGATCAGTGGTTTGAGTTGAGGCAGTGGACTGTCAGCTGTCATGTAACTTGCTTTGCACCAGTAGTGTGTACCACTAGGGGCAGTATTGAGCACTGTCCAAGATTATGCAGATACTGCTCTGTACCACTAGGGGCACTATTGAGGACTTTTCACAGAATGGACTGTTTTGCATTTATTCATTAAGCTGATGCTTTTCTCCAAAGGGACTTAAAGTTACTTACCTATTTATAAAGTTGGGAAATTTTTACTGTAGCATTGATCAAGAGTACTTCAGCAGGAGGTGGGATTCAAGCCTGAGCATGCTCATTTTATTGGGATCATCGGTGTGGTACAACGGGTAAAGTCAGCAGAGCAGGGCGGCATTAGCCAAGTTTAAGGTAAAATTCAAATTTGGTTTTTGAAGTTGTGAGCCTCCGGGGCATGTGCTGTTCAGCACTGGTTACACAGTAGCCAGTACCATGTGTAATGTTTAATAATGCCTTATATTTATCTTTCTGTTAGAAATGATTGACATAAGTATACAAAAAATATTTGTTGCTGTTATAACTAAAGTTTATTTTTTGTAACTGTAATTTCCACTAAGCATAACATATTATTACACATAGGGAATAATTTTAGTTTAGTGAAAGAATTTTAGTGTAGTAAAATATAGCTACATATTCCCGCCATTCATTGTTCTTCACTTTTTTAGAAGATGATTTTTACTCACTCTCCTAGACTATGCATGGAACAATCCTGATGGTCTGTAAACTGGTGTAGTATTTTATTCAAAACATATTTTGACAGTTTTTAAATAAATGGACCCTTTTTTGCAGCGTATGATTGGAATTAAAACCCACCCCCCTGCAGTTCTGGTAACATATCCATGGGTTGTCTTGTAGCAAGACATTGCTACAAATAAGTAGTGACAAAAAATAAGTAGCGTTGAATAGTAGGGACCCTCTGAGGGTCTATCAAAAGTTGCGAGAATTGTTATCTTGTTGATTATCCACAATTCTGTAAATAATTTGATGTTTGCTTTTAATATTTTTCGCACAGTGCTAGGCACATTTTGAAGCACTTAGTTGTATTTTTTTAAAAAAAGTGATACGTGGTGTCGGGTACCAGTGCAGCACTAGTGCCCTTAGTGATGCACACCAGTACTGTGTGGGATCCAGTACATTTATCACTGCAGCGCCCTTAGTGTTACAGACCACTGGTCTGTTTTGCATTATGGTGGACAGTATTGTGAAAATCACACACCATTCTCTCATCTGATACGGGCTCTGTGCTTTGTCACTGACCTAGTGCCCCTTCTGTTTCTTCTCATCTTCACACTGACTTCACAATCACTAACGTGTGTGTGGTGTAAAGAAATGTACTCTTTAACTAGGGCCGCGACTATCAATTATTATAATAGAGTACTCTATTGATTACCCTGATCAGTCCAGTAGTTGGATAAGAAAAATACTTTTAGATTTTAGTAAACAGCAATAAAAATATACAGAAAAGTAAGAAAATATGGCTAGTCACTTAAAATTAACAATTTATAAAAATCAATATTTTTATTTTTTTGTAGCATAAGCAAAAGTATAATGTGAAGTGCAAACTACTTGTTTAGCCATTAAGGGCCAGCTTAATTACACTTTGAGTTAAAAAAAAAAAATGCAAAGTACTGAAATCCAATAAATGACAAAAATTCAAATTACAATTACAAATAAAAACTAAGGGATAA
This sequence comes from Scleropages formosus, assembly GCF_900964775.1. NCBI lineage: Eukaryota > Metazoa > Chordata > Actinopteri > Osteoglossiformes > Osteoglossidae > Scleropages > Scleropages formosus. The sequence goes on from NC_041807.1 coordinate 20,194,870, forward strand.
GTAAATGAATTTAAATAAAAATATTAACTCAAGATCGTTCTGAATGTTTTATCGTTCCAGTATTTAGATATTTACTTATGAACGTGCAGAACTGGACATTTATGGAAATTTGTCACAGGGAATGAGGCAACAAACTAATATTTTTTTCAAGCTTTTTACTTAACATTATCTGTAAATCAGTTGAGTTTTCATTAAGCTTTTATTAATTGTGTGGGAAATAAAGAAGGCGGGAGTGTCCAGGAGCACGTGAACGCTGCACGTGCAAATGGGACGAGGTGCTTAACAGCGCAGGGTGGGATGTTGTGGAGATCATTATTTTTTTTTCAGTTTTATTTTAATGTTTAGTGGTTTGAACTTTTAATGTAGTTTGAAGTTAATAAAAATAATGCATTATGCTGACGTAGTGGCATCTCATCCAGGGTGTTCCCTGCCCCGTGGGACCAGCGGTTATTGAAAATGGCTTAATGGAAGTGTGCAATGAATAATGAATGGAATGGCATACAGAGTATTTTTTAATTTATTACAGCTTTGGCTGAGGTTCTTGCACAACCTAACCCGTTAATAAGTGGAAGGATGTGTGTATTCAGCTTTTATTGCGTGTGACAGTGGCAAAGTGACTTTGGAGCGAGAAACAAATTGAATTACGAACGGCCGTACGGTATCAATTATGTTCGTAAGTCGGGAACTCTGCGCTGGGTGAAACAAGTTTTTGTTGAGCATAAGTGTGGTTCTTTACCGGAGTACTTAAAGACGGCTTGTGTTCGGCTGCGCTCCTTGGGGATTCGTATTCCCTGAACTCGAGTTCCAGGATTACGGATCGGCACCGAGATCCCTTTTAAGCAATCCTCTGTGGTTCGTTTCTTTGTGTGTGTGTGTGTGTGTGTGTGTGTGTGTGTGTGTGTGTGTGTGTGTGTGTGTGTGTTTCTCAGCTTCCCTCGGTCCTGCAGAATGAATTCCGGTGCCGGACGCTCTTTAGTCTTTCGGACACAGCACGTACAGTGCAGGAGACACGGCATAAAGTGTCCTCTGGAGTGGACAGAAATGAGCGGCTGGGTCTCGGGAAGTTACTGGTGTTGCGGACACTCTTAGACTTTGCCGTATAAATTGAACGTTTTGAAAAGCTTTAAGTTCCTCTGCCGTCGGACCGGAAGACGACACACGTTCGGCAGCGGCGGCCCGACGGCAGCTTCGATCCTACAGGAAATGTTTCTGAAAAGCGCGGTCACTTTGAGAATAAGCTTGAAAGAATAAAATTGGGGGGGCATAGTGTCTACAGCTGGTGCCTTACTCTCAAAGGTACCAGGGTTTGGATCCCGCCTGTGAAGCATGGTACTAACCCCGAACTGGTAAAGTTTAAAAAAAAAAAAAAAAAAGTTACCCAGCTGTGTATGTGGGTAAATCAATGCAAGTCACATGGGAGAAAAGCATCAGCTAAGAAAGTCAAAGTGATGTCGGTGCGGACCAGTTTGTAGGTCTGCGGTGCCCCCTGCTGGTCTCCGAGCGCCTTCCGTAGGCCGCTGTCCGCCTTAAACCGTCTGAAGGCAGAGCGGGACCCCTCCTTGAAAGACGTTCGTAAATATATCTGGAGAAAACGTTGCGCTTAAATGAATAACTTCCGCATAGAATTATGTCACGGATAGTAACGCTGGTATACAGGCAGTCCCCGGATTACGACCGAGTTCTGTGTCCTCAGTCTGTTATTTAAGCCGGATTTTGACGTAAGTCGGAACAGTCAAGTATGGTGGGTATCTGATGTCAGTTTGACAGCCGTTTGTCTTAGTATATCGTGTACCTTTCTATGCATAAAAGACATTAAAGAAACACTACTGGATACACTAAAACATCTTTAATATAACAGTACAGTAATAATAATAGGGGATGCGGTGGCGCAGTGGGTTGGACTACAGTCCTGCTCTTGGGTGGGTCTGGGGTTCGAGTCCCGCTTGGGGTACCTTGCGACGGACTGGCGTCCCGTCCTGGGTGTGTCCCCTCCCCCTCCGGCCTCTCGCCCTGTCTTGCCGGGTTAGGCTCCAATTCCCTGCGACCCCGTATGGGACAAGCAGTTTAGTCTGTGTGTGTGTAGATGGTGGTGTTTTCACAGCAGGTCTGAGCTCCGTGGGACCCCCCGACCTAGTTTCAAAACTCCCGTGGAGTTATTTTATTATGTATTTTCTTACAGTTGAGTCTCACTGGCACATTTAGGTGTAAAGACATTGTTAAAGATCAGGTGAGTTTCGATTTTTTTTGAGAATATCATGATAAAAAGAGGGTCGAATGTGAGTGTTTGGACAGACGGCAGCAGCATATTGCATCGCTGAGCACTTTGTTCCCGACAAATTTCCCTGAAAAATTGCCGCCGCTGTGGATGCATCAAGTGACAGAAAGCCCTCGTAGTCACTCCTGAAACGCTGAACACGAACAATGCGGTCAGGTTGCGGGAGCCTTTACACTTTGGTGTGATTTGACTTGGCTTTTTCAGGTGAGCTGCTACCCGGAGGTCAGCAGCAAGCAGCATGGAGAGGCCACACTCCGCTCTGAGGAAAAGTTCACACTTTGTACGGAAGCAGGTACGACACGGTCCTACACGGTCCTACACGGCCCTCTCTCCACGAGCAGAAAGCCAAGACGAATCGCATTAGAGGGTATAGTTTACAACTAGCCTCTTGTGCTCTTCCCTTAAGTGAAGAGTTATTAAGAGGAATTAGAGGGGTTAGGAGAGCTTAAGTTGTGTGTGTGTGTGTGTGTGTGTGTGTGTGTGCGTGCGTGCGTGCGTCACTGTGACACCGCTGATCTTCTCGCTGTCATTGCCATGGAAGGTGGAGGAACTCGACACCGAAGCGCAGAGGATCTCGACCAGGGACCAGTGCTGCCAGACTGAAGAGCATCGCCATGACAACTGCAGACAGGAAGCAGACGCGCCCCCTGGCTCGGACCGCACCCCCACGCCTCCGGGTACGAGACGCACCCGTGTTCTCCTTCCCGGAACCGAGAAACGGCCGACGGGCAGCCTGATGCAGCTACGTTTCAGCGTATTGTTACTGCGGTGTGTGTGTGTGTGTGTGTGTGTGTGTGTGTGTGTGTGTGTAAGAGATACTGTCTGCTCACTTGTGTTCGTCACACTTCAAGTGTGAACGAATGTGTATGTTTATTCTTTATATATTTTGTTTATATAAGGGGGTGCGGTGGCGCAGTGGGTTGGACCACAGTCCTGCTCTCCGGTGGGTCTGGGGTTCGAGTCCCGCTTGGGGTGCCTTGTGACGGACTGGCGTCCTGTCCTGGGTGTGTCCCCTCCCCCTCCGGCCTTACGCCCTGTGTTACCGGGTTGGCTCCGGTTCCCCGTGACCCCGTATGGGACAAGCGGTTCTGAAAGTGTGTGTGTGTGTGTGTGTGTGTGTGTGTGTATTTTGTTTATATTTATCTTTTATATGTTCTCGCCAAAAATGCAAAGTATTGGAAATCCTTCCGTTTAGTTCACAGTAAGAAATGTTGTCATACTACACTATCGTACTTTTCAGCTCTGTACTTTTAGGTCATTAGCGGATGTTTACATTTATCTGACGCTTTTCTGCAAAGTCGCTTGACGGCGGTGTTACTGAAAAGGCCCCCAGGAGCGCCGTCCCTAAAGCTCGCTTTAGGGAACATGGTCCTCACACGACGCGGTTGTGGAAGTGCGCTGTTGTTGACCGCCCGTGACGTCCGCGGGGCCGCGGCTGTACGTGAAGCAAGACTTTGGTCGGGAAAGTCTCCTCTCTGGAGCCGTCATTCTGCACGCGACGCAGGTGTGCTTTGTGTCGCGTCCCGGTGACCTGTAGCTCCGCCCACAGCTCCATCTCCGCTTCCTGTCTTTGTCCTTTGAGCGAATCCTCTAGGAGGGCGCCGCTCCTTCGCGGGGATCCGAGTGCCGCCCCCCCCCAACGCGCACATCCCCTGGGGACGGTCAGCCTGTGACATGTTCGCTGACCCTTTGTCACACACACACACGGAAACACAGTTAGAGGAGCTGTGCGCGCGTCTCAGATTTTTCCGCAGCTTCCGGTTCGGTGCGAGAAGGGGGTGTTCCGCCGTTCCCTCCCCAGGCTTGCCGCGGGCTGCGGTCGAGTTGAGAGGAGTGCTCTGTGCCGTGGAGCTGGAGGAGGAGGGCCGTGATCCCCGCCGTGTGTGCGGCAGCCTGCGGGACTCCCTTAATTCACCTAGAGAGGAGTGTCGCTTGGCTGTTGGGAAGCGGCGACCCCTGCAGCGACTCCGTAAGAGACCCCGGAGGACCGAAGGAGACGTCCGTTGGCCTACAACGGCGTCATCCATCGGTCGGGAATCCCTCCTGCGACTGGGCGGGTTGCCGTGTGGGCGGTGAGCGGCGTGCGAGTTCAGACTGAAAAGCAGGATGATGGACTGAAGATGTAAGTCGGCAGGGAACGACATTAATGGCGAGGAGGACGGCCGCCGCGCGTCCTCCTCCTATGTGATCTACCGCACTTCCACGTTAATTCGCAGGATTCCGTTCGCGCTGCCGGGTGTTTTTTAACTCGAACAACTGAGGGTAAGACCGGTTTTTTATGCTGTGGAGTGAGTTTTTGAACCACGCAAATCGGTCCTTATGCATTTAGCGAACAGGGAACGATGTCAGTTTACCATGGAACTCCCGATGGTTTACGCGCGACTTCAGCCCCAACACGTTGACCGTTCGTGTCGCCGAGCGAATCGGACGAACTTGAAGTAAGACGGCCGAACGCAGCGGCCCGCGGAGCAACACGCGTGACACTGTACACGTGAGACGTGCGTAACAATGTACACGTGACAGCGTACACGTGGCGCCCAGTTCTCCCACATGCTTTGTTTTGACCTGCTCATGAGGTTCTCCTCAATGTTTCTGTTTTCCCAAAGCTGTTTCTTTACCCAGGGGGTGCGGTGGCGCAGTGGGTTGGACCACAGTCCTGCTCTCTGGTGGGTCTGGGGTTCGAGTCCCGCTTGGGGTGCCTTGCGACGGACTGGCGTCCCGTCCTGGGTGTGTCCCCTCCCCCTCCAGCCTTACGCCCTGAGTTGCCGGGTTAGGCTCCGGTTCCCCGTGACCCCATATGGGACAAGCGGTTCTGAAAATGTGTGTGTGTGTGTGTGTGTGTGTGTGTGTGTTTTTCTTTACCGGAAAAAAAATGAGTAAACAAGTTACCGGAATGTGTCCATCTTCACTTTTTCCCCACAGTGAAGTCCGATATTTACAGTAGTATTTATTCTTTTGTTATGAGTTGAAGGTGGATTGTTATTAAATTTGCTTACAAACTATCTCGAATTATTAGCGTTCTGCCACAACCCCGTTTTCCCCCACAAAACTGTGTGTGTGTGTGTGTGTGTGTGTGTGTGTGTGTGTGTGTGTGTGTGTGTGAGTGAGGCCAGAGGTCAGTGACAGAACCTGCCTCAGCCACTGGGCTGCTGTGCCGTTTCCCCAAATGCACTGCAGGGGGCGCCGTCCGACCGCTGCCCTTGACCGGACACGGTTTCCATCGCATCCCAGTCCCGGGTGACTCCGAGCAACGAGTCGCAACGTTCACGGGTCCGTAGTTTCCTGCAACGTCTCTTTTGCGATAGCAGTGCAGTAGGAATGAATAAAACAGAAAAACATTACAGGTGGAACTCTGGCTCGTCGTTACGAAGCCGACGGCCCGACGGTTCCCCGTCCCTTTGTTTGACTGACGGGAGGACGGGCCGCGTCCGGCCGCTTCTCCTCCATTGCTCTTGACATGTGCCGATGTCACACGCCCACATAATGTTCCCAGTACCTCCCAAATATGTGTTTAAACCTTCTGGAGCAGTTGTGTGAAGATGTGCGGCGGTGAGGAAACGCTGATTTTGATTTCACCTTCATCGAGGTCATAACAATGGAAAGAGTCTCACTTAACGCAATATTTTACGTTAGCAGACGTTTAAAGAGCGAAGGTCACCGATGGGGAAAACCGTGAGCAGCGGGACCACACTGCTGCTGACCACACATTCCGCCGCGTTGGACTTTTCCAGCTCATGTTTACATTCATTTGACACTTTTCTCCAAAGCAACTTAAAGCGTTAAGGTACTTACAGTTATTTACCCATTCATACAGCTGGGGATTTTTACTGCAGCAATTTAGGGTAGGTACCTTGCTCAAGGGTACTAGAGCCGGAGACGAGACTGGAACTGGCTACCTTTGGGTCCAAAGGCACTACGCTACCAGCTGCCGTGTGCGTTTACGTAAAATATGGCCTTTCTCTTATTGATCTGCTCTAGAGCTTCACCGCTTCTGGAGTGCGGATTCGAATGTGTGTCGGAATGTATCTTGTTTGTTCGGGGGGTGTCTTTCCTGCCGAGCAGCAGCATTTCTCTCGCCTGGGTCTCCGGTGGCTTCAGACCTGCGGTCGCCGTCAGCTTTCAGCCGCTTCTCGTCGATGTTTTGCTCCTTCGGTCCCGGACCATCTCGCGGCGGCGGGGCGGCCGCAGGAGCGTCTTCCCACCACCCCCTGCAGCTGTCCTCGGGATCCACCCCTACCAGGTCTTTTCCTTTCCCCGTGATCGCAGAAAGTGTCTCCCTTTGTCTTCTCAGTTGCCTTCACGAACCCTGCGGTGCCCGGGTTATACCTCTCCTTACATTTATCCGGCGTGTTTCTCCGAAGCGACCTACAGTGTTAAGGTTACAGTTATTTACCCCTTTTTATAGCTGTGTAGTTTTACTGGAGCAATTTTAGGGTAAGTGCCTTGCTCAAAGGTACTACAGCTGGAGACGGGAATCGAATCTGCGACCTTTTGGATCCCAAGGCAGTAGCTCTAACCGCTACTCCGCTGGCTGTCCTCCTTAGCTCCTGCCGGAAGGTTCCGCCTCCTGCCTCCTCGGCCAGCTCTTTGGTAGCGGATTCGATCTTGACGGAGGAGGGGGTCCGATGTTCGCCGAGCACAGCCAACAGATGGGTCGAGGGCGACGTCTGTCGTCGCCATCGGTGCCGTCGTTTCAGAGGAGATGTGAAGCTGGCCGATTTTGGCGCCGTGCGGCGTGTTCCCGCACGCACGTGACTTGCGATTTGGTGATAAACCCCGCGGGTCATTGTGGATGTGGGGGGGGGAAGCTGAGCAGGGGGGACTGGTGTGGCGTTTGCTATTTCCGTCTCGTACTTTATCTGCTTGACGCAGCAGGTTGAAGAAGATGAACAGCGATTGCTGCGGCCCTTCAAACAAACTGCGTTTCGGTGGGGTCGTCTGCAGCAGCAGGAACGAGCGGCACGTGCGCTGCGGGTCATTGACTGCCAGATCCCGTCCCGTCCGGCGCTGATGTGGGTCTTTATCTCAGTGTTTCCCGACTGTCACTTTGAGGTTCGGCCAGGAGCGATCGCACAAGTCGCTGTCGTCGTCGGCAGTTGACGAACGAGCCGTACCACAGGAACGATGGATGCTGTGCGGCGGAGCGAACGGCGCAAATACCGCTGTCCGTATGTGTTGTCTTTCGTCGCCCTTCTCGCTGCGCTCTCTGACTCTGGGGATGTGGTCTCCGCATCCATTAGAGACCAAAGGGAACCAGGAAGCGTGTTTTGTTGCGATGGCTCACACCCGATGTTTTCTCTGCGAATGTATACACGTCTGGTGAGAAAAATTAACATGATCTTCAGGACCATTCGTGGGAATGCTGGAATGTCTGGAGACCCTTCCGGAACCTGTTACGCAGTGCCACGTGGTGACACCTACAAAATATTGTAACCTCATCCAGGGCCTGACTTTGTTTTTGTTTGCTTTTCCACGCTACAGATACATTTTAGTTTTTACCTGTCCCGTCCACTTGTCCACCTGTCCAGTTTGGGTACTCTCTAGCAAGGAAACAAGTGTTCAGTGAAAATACAGAAGATTGTCAATTATTGGCATTACCTGATGTCTTTATTATAACAGCAGTGATCATTTGGCATCAAATCTCTTAATATTTTACCTTTATTTATTGTGCTCCTGTCTATGGAAAGGTGTCAGGACAGCTCTACTTGTCCGAGTGTGAAAATCGGCAGAAACGACCTGTTCTGGACAATCGCGCCGCTGTCGACGTCGAGTCCCTTATACACACTTGCAGTTTCTCGGTGGCGTTTCTGTCCCCATGTAGCCTTGACGCAGCGCTGGAGGTAAAATTAACAACTAATTAACGAAACTGTGACGAGCTACTGAAGTGTGTTTTGTTGTCGTGTTACTCCAGCGTTCGCCATCGAGCCGGGGGACCCCGCTGTACTGCAGCGGCCGCTCCAGACGTCCAAGTCTGGAATACAGCAGATAATCGAGTGTTTCCGCTCAGGTATGCGCATTTCCGTGAGCCTGCCGGTGCGAGTGGTGTGTTAGCCGTGCGTCTCACCGTGGCGCCCCCTTGTGTCCGCTCCGCAGGCACAGCCCAGCTGAAACACATTCTCCTGAAAGAGGTGGACACCATCTTCGAGTGCAAGCTGTGCCGCAGCATGTTCCGCAGCCTGCCCAACCTCATCGCCCACAAGGAGTTCTACTGCTTTCCGACCCGGCTCAGGGTCCACGGTCAGTCCGGCTGCTTCCTCCCTTTTTTGGTCCCACCTCTCTGTGGATGGCGCCGTTCGGTAGTAGACCAGTGTGGGTCTCCGTTCCTTGCAGAACCACCTCCGGAGGACAGCCAGAGCCAAGCCTTGAAGGACCTGCTGGCGGCCATCTACCCTCGGAAGGATGGGCCTGAGTACGTGGTGAGGCTGGAACCCATCGAGAGCAACCAGAATGCCGTGTTCCAGTTCCTGACCACGGAGGAGGAGCAGCTGCCCCAGGAGGAGCCGGAGGCCGTCCCTCCGTCAGAGCCAGACGTCACCGACGAAGATCCCGCCGAGAGTCTGGAGGCGGCCAGGCCAGCGGAGCCCGCAGTCCAGCAGGATCCTCCGCAAGAGCAGCAGGAGGATTCGGCGCACGAGGAGCCCGAAGCGGTGCCACCGAAGGAGAGGGAGGAGCAGGAGGTGAAGCGCGAGCAGGAAGAGGAGGAGCAGAAGGAGGAGGAAGAGGAGGAGGAGGGTGCCAAGAGCTGGATGGACGATGTGACGATCTCCTGCTGTCTGTGCGGGAAGGACTTCAACTCGCGGCGTGGTGTGCGGAGGCACTGCCGCAAGATGCACAAGGCCAAGTTGGAGGAGCTGAGGAAGTTCACGGACACTCGCACGGTGCCCATCAGCCTGCTCTCCATGGTGAAGGACCGCTCGAGTTGCCCTCCGCCGGTTCCCGGCCGCAGCTGCCCCGTGTGCCAGAAGACGTTCGCCACAAAGGCCAATGTGAGACGCCACTTCGACGAGGTGCACCGGGGCCTCCGGCGCGACTACATCACGCCTGACATCGCCACGAAGCCCGGCCAGCCGCTGTCGCTGGAGCCGCCGGGCGCTGCCCGCCTCCGCAAGCAGAAGACCAAGATGGAGTACAACTTGTCGGCTTGCACTTGTCTGCTCTGCAAGAGGAAGTACAGCTCCCAGATGATGTTGAAGAGGCATCTGCACATCGTCCACAAGATCGACACGGTGGAGAACGGCACCGCGGCCAAGCGCTCCACTACCTCCTGCGCCAAAGCCAAGGGCGAAACGTGGGGCTCGGCCAAAAGCGAGGGCAAAGGCGTGCCAGCGGCGGCTTTCCCTCCCAGCGAGGAGGAGCTCAAGAGCATGAGCAAGGCCAGGCTGCGGAAGCTCAAGCTCTCCATGGGCTTCGACTTCAAGCAGCTCTACTGCAAACTGTGCAAACGGCAGTTCACCACACGGCAGAACCTCACCAAGCACATGGACCTGCACATGGACGGCAGCGAAATCTACATCAAGTTCTACCGCTGCCCCCTCTGCAGCTATGAGTCGCGGCGCAAGCGCGACGTGCTCCGCCACATGAGTGTGGTGCACAAGAAGTCGTCGCGTTACCTCGACAAGATCCTGCCCTCCTTGGAGAGCCGGGCGGTGAAGAAGCCCGTGGAACTGGTCCTCAACAACCCGTTCAGGAAGGGCCTGCAGAAGGACGTCGACGGTCAGCAGGACCCCCCCGCCGGGCCTTCGAGCGCCCAGCAGTCCGACCCGACCGGCGGTCCCATCACCCGCCAGCAGGACGCCCCTGAGACGGGCGGCTCGGTCCTGAAGGTCTCCAATAATTTTGTGCTCCACACGTGTGACGTCTGCGGCCGAGCCTTTGGCAAAAAGGTATACCTGGAGTCTCATAGGCGGACCCACAAGACGACCGGCACGCTAAAGCCGCCCGAGGAGAGTAGGAAGAAGGGGCGCAGTACACGATCGAAGTTGTTCCTCTGGTGAGTTTGCCCAAGAGGCCGCTGACGGGGTCGCTGCCACGGGCCAAACGTAGGCGCTAGACTCAACGTCAGCACTGAGGTCAACAACATTAACATTTATGTTAACTGTCCCGGGGAGGTAATTTGCTTGCATTTTCATGTTTGGAAAGATAATTGTTATGACAGCTGCCTGACGAAAGCACAATAAAAATAAAGGCAAAATATTAAGAAATGTAGTGATTCAAGAGCCCATCAGCCAAATTTTCACTTTGAAAATTATTTTCCTGCTAGAAAGCGCCAAAATTGGTCAAAAATAAAGCGGAACATCTCATGTTTTTTGCTATTTTGGGTGATTTCTTTGCAGTGGAGCCTGTTTGTAAGTGCGTTCCTTTTCAGGTTATTAAATCCAGATATCTACTTATTTTTGTCTTTCTGATATGTCCCAAAGTCAGACAAGTTCAGAAGTAGATGAGAAGGTAACATGTAAAAGGTACTGGTCCTGTGGACAACCATACGCAAGAAATAGCTGTTTGAAGCGCATTGCGTGTTTGACACGCTGGTCCCACAGTCCCTGCGGTGCTGACTAATCGACACATTGACAGTGAAAATGCACCAAAAGTTTTTTACACCGTTCATTCACATAAGACACATTCATTTGTGTGAAGCAGCCCTTTGCAGCGACACAGAGTACTGAGAATTCCAGGTCCCGTGTCCTCGGGAGGTTCCCTCCACCCTGCGAAATGAAGCACCGATGCTTGGCAGAGTCTAGGAAACGAGGTCCATTTTTCTGCACTCCGTCTCGAGGAGACCGGCGGGAGCAAGCAGGATAACGCTGGGGCGGGGAGTCGGTGGGACCTGACCTCATCGGTGATATACGTATCTTGTAGCCGCAGAAGAGCACCATGTTTGTCAAGAGTGGTGTTTGTGTTTTACCTGCAGGTACAAGGTGAATTTCGAAAAGGGGAAAACACTGAATAGGACCAAATGGAGTGATCCATTTTGACTCCAGCTGTTTGCTGTAAGGGGGTGCGGTGGCGCAGTGGGTTGGACCGGGTCCTGCTCTCCGGTGGGTCTGGGGTTCGAGTCCCGCTTGGGGTGCCTTGCGATGGACTGGCATCCCGTCCTGGGTGTGTCCCCTCCCCCTCCAGCCTTACGCCCTGTGTTGCCAGGTTAGCCTCTGGCTCCCCTTGACCCCGAATGGGACAAGCGGTTCAGAAAGTGCGTGCGTGCGTGCGTGCGTGTGTGTGTGTTTGCTGTAAATGTTCAGTTGACAATTACCACTTCTGCTGTCCCCTGTCCTCCCTCCCAGATTCCGTGCCTGTCCTCAACTCAGAGACAACACGAGAACCCCTCCGGGAACAACGCTGGAGGAGAAGTGGGACTCAAGCTCCGTTTGGGCGCAGAGGAGTTGGACGGAGACGGACAAGCGGCGCGGTCCCACACTGTAGGGTACAGACAGTACAGAAGTAGTGTTTTCACTGGCTCCCTGCACTTGGCTCCTGTCTGTCAAAAATCAAAATCAAATCACTTCGTTGTCACTCCACCATAACCACAAGCGTACAGGTCATCGTAACCCCTTGACCCCATCTGGACAGCAGCGACGCGTTCTCGCTGTAGCTCTTGATGTTTCCGTGACGGCAATGTGAGGAGATACATAGCGCAAGTGTCTCCAGGACATTTCCACTTTCCGCTGCACTCTGCGTGTCCACAGGAATCCCTCATGAGCACCCCTCACGTTTGTCACAGGCTACATGTGTTACCGTGGCTTTTTCTGCCATTGAGCCGGTAAACCATGCCCTGTGTGGTCCTGCGCACCTCATATCTCTACCTGCGAAAGACTGTTCTCGGTTGGGAACTGGGAGCACTGGGCCGCGTCGGCTGTGGTTTCGGAGGACACGTGCTACCGAGAACCGGGAAAACAAGTCAGTCACGCTTTCGCTGCAGGAGTCCACCTCCCAACAGTCCTCACATCTTCGCTTTCCCCACAAACGGTGTAGAAAGTTCTAGCAAAATGTATGGCGTGCAAGTAGCTAGCATCATAGAGCACCACATGGGTGTAAAGAGGACCGAGTGAGAAGAGTGGGTTTGAAGAGGAGCACATGGGAAGAGGGTTATTTACGTGTACAAAGAGATGGATTATTTTTTTAACAGATTTATTCTGAAGGTGAGATTTTTATGGATGTGTTAACCAGACCAGATGTGGTCAGAATGAAGTAGGTATACGAGCGGGACAAAGAAGAATCTCCAGGTTTCAAGCTGTCAGTTGTCATGCCCTGCTTTCAGTCGTATACATTGCTGCCTTTGGATGCTGTTTCATAGTTGAGCTCTAAGTTACCTTTGTGAAATGTCACATGGATTTACCGCATTCAGTTAGTATGAGTTGTACGCTTTCATCCTGCATTTTAAACTTAAACGCTTTGTTATTTTGTAGTATAAGATGCGAGGAGCCTTCACTACAGAGAGATACTTCCGAAGCCTCGGTCTCTGGTTGTGTCCTACACCGACAGCGTGGTTCTTCAGTTGCTGAAATGCTCAGCTAAGAGCTGGCTTCTTGTTGGTTTTCAGAGTCAGATTTTCTCCTCTGTGATCCCCCCCCTCCTAAAACCGAAGAGTACGGAGGCGCTACTTCAGACCCTGTGAAATGTGATGGAGCTGACATGTTTGTTTTAACTTCGCCAGTCAGCTGATGTGCACCAAGGAAGGGCTGTTCTCCTGTCATTCTACACAAGATTGATTCCTAACCCCGATCTCTATGAACACATGTATATACAAGAGCTGCACGGGTCTGTACTACAGAAACGCCGAGCTGGTCGAGCATGCCCGTAACGATGCTGATGGACGGACGGAGGCTCAGATGATCCCCCTTAAAGGCACCGCCACAGTCCGCAGAGATGTGGTCGCATCTTCAGCACATATATTTTTTCCTTGAGTAAAACATCGTCCACCAATAGCGGAATAACTCTAATCGTCCCATTGCTTCCTACTAAACTGGTGCAACTAATGGAGTGGGAGAAATAGATAGTTGGTTTTTTTTTTTTTTTTTACCACTTAGATGAATGTATCCTTTGCAGGATGCTGGCAGAATATACTGTATTTCAATAATAAACTAAATCTATGCCTGTCGCCTGTGACTTCTTCTGCTCTGGGGATTGGAATGGGGGTGATCTCCATATGGCTGGTGCTCACTGAGGATCATTGAAGGCTTGAAGAGCTAAAGGGATTATCAACTGTATCCTTAACCAAGGTGGGGTCTAAGGCTCCATAAATGTATTTTTCCTTAATAAATCCAGCCATATTAACACTAGACCTTAATCATTCAGCTGATGCTTTTCTCCAAAGCGACTTACAGCGTTGAGCTACCGGCAACTTTTTACCCATTTACACAGCTGGTTATGTTCACTGGAGCAGTTTTGGGGTAAATGCCTTGCTCACGGTGGGATTTAAACGTGGGACTTTCACATCCGAAGACAGTGGCAGCTTTAACCACTGCACTACCACCTGTCCCTGCTCACAAGGGACATAATTAAGGCCATAATTAGAAAAGACACTTGATGCACTTAAACAGGTGACATTTTACTACAAGGAAGTGCAATTTCACTGAACTGAAGGAATGGTGACATTTGAATTTAATGAATGTGCTGTGTTCAATATGCAGTGTCGTGTGTCTCCTGAGAGTGTGCACCCTGCTCTCATGCTTTGTCTTAATCACCACACATGAGCACTGGCTACTGAAACTCATATTTTGGGCGAAATTGTGCCGAGACGTTGAATCTGAAAGATGACATTGTTTTTTTTTTGTGTTGCTGCCATCTTCTCAATGGAATCCAGAACTTTTTTCTGAGGTGCATTAAAATATCTTTCCTTGATGTAATACACAGTGCAGAGTCTTGACATGGTGTAAAAATATAAACATCTATGTGTGTTGTGCAGATTTACTTCATGGTTAGTCTCCACTACATTTGGCTCAGTAGCTCGGTCCATGTGAAGTACTCTGCGTTTATGTTTTAGTATATTTTAGTAATATTTAGTACAAATATGGTACCATGCAGTTTCCATGTGTATATATTGTACCTGAGAAATTAAATGAGGCTGCAGCAAAGGGGATGAGCACAGTTAACCTAAATTCCACACCCAGAATGGCTTTGGTAACTTTCATTATATATAAAAGGCTTTACTTTTTCGATGTTTGTGATTTATGCAAATGTATTTTAACAAACAGCTGCTTGTCTAATATTTAGCCTTTATTTCTGCAACCACCATAAGTTACAGGGTTATCAGTTAATAGTAAGGAAAAAATTCAGACTGGCATATATTTAAATTGCTTGTATGTACAAGTAATGATACTATAAATACAGTTGTAAAAGTTGCATAATTCACATTTTAGGGCAAATATGTTACTCCAAAGGGGGCGCAGTGGGTTGGACGGGGTCCTGCTCTCTGGTATGTCTGGGGTTCAAGTCCCGCTTGGGGTGCCTTACGACAGACTGGCGTCCGGTCCTGGGTGTGTCCCCTCCCCCTCCAGCCTTACGCCCTGTGTTGCCGGGTTAGGCTCTGGCTCCCCGTGACCCTATATGGGACAAGCAGTTAAAGACGATGTGTGTGATGTACTTTACTCCCGCGTGGTGCAGTGAACAGCATTCAAATGTGGGCCTTTCAAGCAAGAGGAGGAAAATTTAACTGCTGTGTCACATATTGTACTATTATTATTAGCTATAGTTTTAGTTGATGCAATCAACGCTGTAGTGTTTTACCAGTTTATGCAACGTGGAGTTCTAAGTTTCTGCATCTGGTAAGCACCCAAGCCCAGGTCCTACAGCAGGAGTGGGACTTGAACCAGCAACCTTCCCACTAAGATAACGCCCGTTAGCGCTGCGCCAGCTACTGTGTCTACTGGGCGGAGTGAAGTTTTGAACTTTTACGAGCTTTACAAGCACAGCACTGCTAATTCAGACAGTGGCTTATGAAAGCAGCGCAAAAGAAGTGAAGTGCGTCACGCGCGTGAAAGCGTGCATGAGCGCCCTCCCCCCGCCCCCGCTTCTCGGACTGACCGCAAGAGCCACCCGCCGCCGCTAGATGGCGCAGCTCTACCGCGGTCCAGCAAGTGTCAGGCGCCCCCGCGCGAACGTTCGGCGCTGAAGGAGCGGCGAAACGGAGCGCAAGTTTCTCCTGTGACACGAACACGCACAGGCACTGAAGCGGCGCACGCAATCGGACGCGAGCGCGCGGTTTTAGCCGAACGCAGCCTTGGACATAAGTGCAGAGACCACACGCGCGCGCGCGCGCGCATACACACAAAGTCTGAAGCGATATGCGCTACATCTGAGAGTTCTGCTGAAATTGATCTTATTTCGATGTGATTCTGGTGTGTTGACGACGGAGTGTTAAGATGATAAATTTTTCCTCTGTCGAAGGGGGATAACATAAACTCTTTGCTCCCACCATTAACCTCCGTCGTTTCCGCGTTGTGCCTCAGCGGCTCACGCCGCATCGATAGGATACCGAACCCGAATTACACAGGAAAACACCGGTGCCGGCGCTCTGTTCGGGCCAAACTACTTGCGTTTTGGTGAAACACTTGAGCTCTGTCCGCCCGAAGATATTTTCCCGCTGCGGACGGATCCATCGCTGCGCAGCGAGGAGAGCGGTCGAGCCCGCGCGACAGTTCAGTACTCAGTGGTTCAGCCTCGCTCGCGGGCTCGCGCTGTCCCCTTCAGCACCGGCGGTCGAGGCGCGCGCAGCTTCGCGCGAACCAAGGGAGCGCGAGGAACGCGCTCCGTCAGCACCGACGCCCGACGGAGCTCGCGCAGACTGAGTGGATGGAGGGCGCGAGGAGGCGCGTCTGACCCCCCGGAGAGCAGGTAGAATCCCGCAGGAATGCGACTCTTTATTAAATATACTTTTATTGATGCAACGCGCGGTTTCTTCGCGGCTGCTCTCGCACTTCTTCAGCTGGTCATAAAATGTTTGTGTCAGAGTCGAAGAAGGGTGTTCCTGGCGCGCGCTGAGGTGCGTGAAGTTCCATCACACAGGTAACCCGTGGAATGCGCGCTCGCGGCGCCCACCGCAACTCAAACGGACCCTTCTGTTCCATATCCCGCGGTTTAAACCGACTATAGTATATCGTATCGTTTCGCATGAATAAAGTGTAGCCGCACAACCTTTGCAAGTACAATAAAATAGCGCGAGGCTCATTTTTGCGGCGGAGTAAGCAGGAAGATGATGGTTTTCCAGTTAAGTAACGTTTTCTGCTCGCACATGATTTCAGTGGCGTTTCGCGTCTCCGTGTAATTCAGATAGATTTTTACTGTTAAAAGAGACCCTCACCCTTCACACTCAGTGGAATTCAGAGGATGCGCATTATCATCCATGCCATGGTATCTTTTTTTCACCAAAAATGCTTCTTTAGAGCAATAAGCGGACAGTTTTTCGCGGTTGTGCAAAACGCAAAAAAAAAAAAAATGTAAGAATGAAGTAGTGTTATACTGCGGTTTTTTTTTTTTTTTTTTTTAACCGACGTGTCACCGGCAGCCGCGAGGCATCACGCGCCCTGCACCCGCGTTCTACTTTACCGGACGCATCTGTTATCGCCCTTATATTGAAGAACGTCGGAAACACACACAGGTGTGCATGAAACATGACCCGGTAATAGAGAGGCGTCCAGAACTTCCCTCCCTGTGCGACATCATGTAGCGCAGCGTCGGATTTCTGGGGGCATCATCGACATCGGGAGCCTTGGGTTGGGGGGCTTTTCCCACAGCGCGGGCGGGGACTGAGTGACTGACTGACTGGTAGTAGAAAAGAGCGGGAAGGTCCCCGGAGAGCTGTTACATCGAACACAAAACAATAGAATCGGCAGAAGAAGATGAAACCGCTGGACACATATCGCGATTGGTGTGAATTAAAAAGAGGAATTGGGGTGCCCCCCCACCCCCACCCCCACCCTACCGGCCCCGAGGCGCGAGGCTGCAGCCCACCCGTTTCCGCTCGACAAAACGGTCCTTTTCA
The DNA here is from genome assembly GCF_900964775.1 of Scleropages formosus. NCBI lineage: Eukaryota > Metazoa > Chordata > Actinopteri > Osteoglossiformes > Osteoglossidae > Scleropages > Scleropages formosus. The sequence continues at coordinate 20,212,119 of NC_041807.1, forward strand.
TCGGTGCGCGCGAATCCAGGGAATTCCGACACGTCTCCCTCAAGAGTCTCTCTCTCTCTCTCACACACACGCACATATATTAATTTTTCTTTTTTTTAAAATTATATATCTGCTCTGACTGCAGAAGTAAGGACGCTGAAGAGACACATACGACCCAGCGCTCGCGGGTTCGACATTTCTTTGTACAGCCTATATAGGCACCGGCCGAGACGCGGTTTTCCGACGTACAAAAAAAGGGAGTCGGAACACGAGAACAGGTGCGAGCCCGCAGTAAGTAAATAGAAGGACTAAGGTGCGCGTGCTGGACATGGGCCAGGGTTCCAGGTGCGCTCCAGGTGTGCTGCGCAGTGAGGCGCAGCGCCCATCCAGGTGAGGTCAGAGGACTGGCAATGAGTGAGGAGCGCTCTCTTACTCTGCTGTTTTACCATTGACTGTGCGCCTTTGACCTGGGGCCGTTGGAATTCGGAGAACCCTTGAAGACACCTGCCGTGTACTTTAGAACATTTTAAACAAGGTTACTTTTATAAGTGATGCTGCTTGTTCTTTTCATTTTTGCATGTCCAGACAAATGCAATGTAAATTTTGACAATGTGTCATACTAGCGAGGGGGGGTGTGGTGGCGCAGTGGGTTGGACCGCGGTCCTGCTCTCCGGTGGGTCTGGGGTTCGAGTCCCGCTTGGGGTGTCTTGCGACGGACTGGCGTCCCGTCCTGGGTGTGTCCCCTCCCCCCGGCCTTACGCCCTGTGTTGCCGGGTAGGCTCCGGTTCCCCGTGACCCCGTATGGGACAGGTGGTTCAGAAAATGTGTGTGTGTGTGTGTGTGTCATACTAGCGTTGAAGTCGGTAACAACCGCAGGAGGAGGAGGTCCGGTCTGGAGGGCAGAACTTCCGTGCCTGAATAAAACTGATGTAATAGACTGTTTGAGAGATCTGATGGCAGGTCTCTTACTCTGCTGCTGTAATAGTTGAAATTTGCTGGAGGGATCTGCCTAGGCCAGGTTTCAGTGTTGCATGTGAATCGCACAAAGCAGCATCGTGCCAGGGGTGTGTGTGCCAGGACAGCAGGTGGGCTTCTCGTTTGGACATTTCTGAGCCAGACACGCAGGACACATTTCTTTCAAGCTGGCTATCGCTGGCACAGCACGAATAAACATATGACTGGTCGCATATGAATCCTGCCCATTTGTGTGGCTGGACACAGCATTCCTCCTGTGTCATTTTTAGTTTATTATTTTTAAAATGCAGTTTGACACAAAAATGTGCCAAAATGGTAACGGGGCCCTTTAATTGAACTGTTGTTGAAGTGTTTGCATTCCAACTGTTAACGGAGACAGAGTTTTCGGAGGCGAACTCGGAAAGCATATGCAAACAACATGCATATAGTCATCGTAGCTCCTCATAACGCTTCTTTTTTTAGGGTCCTCAGTATGGTGTCTGGGGTCTTTGATGTCTTTGTTCGAACTGCAGGGAGAAGCTTGCCCTGGTTTTGGAGTCATAAAAAAAAGAAATTCAAATGTGTACAAACTTGAAACTGAAGACATTAATGAATTGTGATAAACAACCTCAGCACTGCTCCAGTGTCAGGTGATGTTAAAGTAAATTTTGCATGCAGATGTAACGTGAAATGTAAACTGTCGAGGGAAGGTGCTAATGACGGAGCAATACACAATGCATTTTTGTTAATTTTTATTCCTGATGGTGCAAGTAAAAATCTGGCTGCGGCTTTTTATTGCAGTGCTGTGGTTTTGTATGAAGCAAACACTTCCGTTGCAGCTCCCTGCTATGTGAAGTTATTGGGTCGATTAAGGTTGCTTGTGTACTTGCGTCACTGTGCATATTTGTTTGTGAAAGAAAGACAGCTACGAGCCGACAAAGGGAATCAAGTTAGCTGTTCTTTTCTGTCTCTTGTCAGGCTGCTCCTCCATGTGAGGTCCAAGAGTGATTCTCCACAGCTGAACCCCAAGGCACCGACACTCTTTGCCTGTCCGGTTGGCCCCAGCCCTTTGTTGCTCCGTCCTTTTCTTCTGAAATGCAAGGCACGTGTGGCTGGGATGTTACAAAATTCGTGCTGACCGGCGCAGGGGCTCAGGGCACGTGACTGGGCACCGATTTATAAAAGGGGCCTGATGGTCCACATCGCGTCCTGCGCACACTGCCGGACCATCGTCTTCTGCTCTTCTTGCTCTCCCTTTCGAAGATCTGTCTCCGAGAACGTGCGCGCAGCCTGCCCCCCGTCACCATGACGAGGGATTCCAAGCGCAGGTCCGTGTCCTGCCATTGGTTCTTTCTACTGACGGCCAACTGCTGCTGGCTGTTGGCCTCCACGCAAAAGACGGAGGCCCAGGAACATGCACATTCCATCCGGCTAGATGGCGATATCATCCTGGGCGGCCTGTTCCCTGTGCATGCCCGCGGTGACCGAGGTGTACCCTGTGGAGATTTGAAGAAGGAGAAGGGCATCCACCGCCTGGAGGCTATGCTCTTCGCCATTGACCAGATTAACAAGGACCCTGAGCTGCTGCCCAATATCACTCTGGGGGCGCGCATCCTGGACACCTGCTCACGTGACACCTATGCCCTGGAGCAGTCTCTTACCTTTGTGCAGGCCCTCATTGAGAAGGACTCCTCCGATGTGCGCTGTGCCAATGGTGACCCGCCAATCTTTACCAAACCCGACAAGATCGTGGGGGTGATCGGAGCTGCTGCCAGCTCCGTTTCTATTATGGTGGCCAACATCCTCCGACTCTTCAAGGTAAGGCTTCATTTCAGGCCTTGGCTCGACATCAGTTCTGTTGCTACAGTTGCGCAGAGCTAACAAGTAAAACTAGCAGGCCCGGGATGGTGAAACTCAGCTCTCGGAGTCCATTTAAAACCCACAGTTTGTTCTGGGATGAGCTCCGCTGTCTCACGGCGCATGCCGTTGGACATAGGAGAAATGGGTTCCTTGGTCCTGAGATTCAGCGTTTAAGCTGTATGCTGTCGGAGCAGATAAAGTTCAGTTATGACAGCCAATTAGAGCATAGTCGATCTTACTGAAAGCATGTTTCACCTTGGCTCAAACTCAGAGGCTGTTTGCTATTGTCCCCCCTCGGGGACTGACAGTGTGTCCTGTTTTGCAATTAGACAGGCCATCAGAACCACATTTAAAACCCAGATCAGACTCCGAACAAGCGGTGTCACACGTATAATGATATTACACTGTTTTTTAAATGTGCTGCGATGTTAGCGGACGCCTCTGACGTGCACCCGATGCTCCAACCATTGCAGTATTGCATGTTTTCCTAACGATCCATTCGACATTTCATCCGTGTCTTTCCGTCCCATCTTAGAATGCCAGTGAGTTTTAATTTGCTGTAGGCCTTCAACTGTCATCATTGAAAAATGTTAAAAACACTGGCTTTTCCTGCTGTTTGGCTTTTGCTCTTCTCGTTAAAACCAGAACTTGCCAAGTAAGACTTAAAACAATTCAACTGTTTATTGTGAGGAGATGATATTGCATTTGCATCCGATTAGTCTGTGCTGATGGTTTATATATTGCATCATGTTACATGAATAATTAAACATTTGTCACAGGCTACACATAGTAAGACTGATATCTGGCAGCGACAGCAATATTTCAGTAACATAATAGTGGAGTTTAGATTCCTTTTGTGGGAATTCGCAGGGGTGCAGAGGTAAACTGCCCTGTCTGAGTATTGGTGCATGAGCAGGGAACGTAAAACCTAAAATTAGCCCTCATATTGGGAAATGTTTTGTAGGATAAAATTGTGCTGGGTGTGACACCACCCAAAGAGTGGAGTTTATGAGTGACGTTTCCTTGGGGAAGCAGTGGAAGCGGATGCATTGAGGAATGAGATGGGGAAGGGGCGGTTCAAAGGCTGTGTGTTCAACGCAGGTCCAGCCAATGCAAACACCACCACTTGCCTCTGATCCGTCTGCGCTACTCCAACAGCTCCACTCTGGCATCACCAACCAGTTGCTTTCACATTAATATTCATGAGACCGCGACCACGGTTTGGTTCGGACATGAGCCGCTATGCACACATTTAATACTTTTTTATGGATTATGTTGTGAAAGTACAGGTGGTGGGCAGCTGGGAGTTTTTAATTATGACAGTATAGTCTAGATGTGCACGTGCTTATAAATATTTCAGATCGATATGAAGGAAATAAAAAAGCAACTAAGTGGCCTTGGCAAGTTGTATAGGTCATGGCTGCCGTATTTGTTGGTTTTGTGTAAATGAGCTGGCCCGGGTGCGAAGAGCACATGGAGAGTGTGTTGCAGAACGGCCCGTCGTGTCGGATGCCATGTGCACGAGCAGCCGAGACGTGTTTATGAACCTGTTGAGCGGAAATGACAAGAGGAAAGCCCTCTGGGTCACTGCAGCTTTGTCACAGGGCTTGAGCTCTGCTGTTCCACCTGTATACATCCCAGGTGCATGGAGACGGAGAACACAAACCGCAGACCGAGCATTCGCTCCTGTCAGTCGTGTACTCTTGCGGTCACTGCTCAGAGGAGATCCAAGCCACGCTCGTGCTCATGAATATTCACGAGTCGGCAGGCCTCCAACATATTTTCATTCAGAGCAATTGGCAATAGCGACCACGCTGAGCCAATCGATCGTGATTAGAATCTGAATTTTAAGAAAGCTGCTGCCATGCTACCACTGAATTTTCATAAGCAGCTGCCATTGTGGGAACTCCTCACATTCAGCAGAATGAGGCTTTTGTTTGTTTATGCAACTAATATAACCACGTTATGCCGTGTATTAAGTATAATTCATTGCAAGTTTGATGGGAACCGCAAATAAATTTTAGTCTTATTACAGCATGGTAAAGCAAACTTAGTAAAGCTTAGTAAACATCACTGCGGACGTGACATTCAACAGTCGCTGATAGACCTTTGTCTTTTCTGAGCAACAATAGCTTATTGTGATGTTGCTTTATCACAACTTTCAAATGGGTGCATCTGCCCATTTTCTCTTTCTTTGGTTAGGATACCAGCCTGCTCCATAAATTATGTATTTCCTCGCAGAAACCTTTGTATCCCTTGCCACGTCTACGTTTCTGCTCGTGTCATCTTACTGTTGATGTTACCTGTAAAAATGTTGAACGGCCCACCACTTTTGTTTTTGCTGAGATGTACGTAAGCTGGGATAAAAGCGTCTACTGAAGGAATAAATGTAAATGTTTATATGTGAGGCAACCTCCAGGTTTTACAGTACAGCATGAGGCTCACACTCAAGGAAAGGTGCAGTGAAAGGTTTATTGTTGCTTTGGCGGTGTACTGAAGCATCTTCGGGTGTCGGGGTTGTTCGTACACAAGGACAGGCTGGAGAAATGTCAACGCTGGTGCTCTGGAACTCCAGGCTGAGCTCTGGGTATGGTTGTCCGTCTCATCCTTAGAGGGAAACAGGTTAAACAGACTGTTAGAGATGAATTTCCTGGCTTTAGCTGCCCTTTAAAGCTAAACTTATTTTCAATGCTGAAGTTCATTAAGGGAACATAGACTATTTACTGTATAGACTGACAAAGTTGCAACATTTCGAAGACAGGCCACATGATGTGTCACGTGATGTTTACATTATGTATAAGGTGGCAGGTCTTCAGTTTTCAATTTTAATTATTTCAAATTTAATTATTTTTTCCTGAGATTAATTTTTTTATTTTTGCGAAAAAAATTGTCACCTCCCCAACTGTGCCCGGATTTGCCTAGTTATAAAGATGCCCTGAAAAGCACTGATACTGTATCTCACTGTGAGATGTTGAGGAAGGCCTGATATGACCAAGCAGCACACAACCTGCAGGAACTGGGAAGGTCTGCTGGCAGCGATAAAGCCGCACCAACCAGTTGAGGAACCAGGATCCACTACCTTTTCTCCTGATAAGTTGGAACATTTGTGTCTATAGTCCTAGTGCGTTTTCACCTGATTAGCAGCTTACATTTTTTCACAAAGGTAAGACTGTCATTGGAGCCAGATGTTGGAAATGTCATCACCAGCCCTGACGTGTTAGAGTAAGTATTCTTAATTGACAGGTCTGATCTGAATCCTGCTCTGCAGTGTTGCATCCTGGGCCCTGCTCTGGGTCCCGTCGTGTGCCCTGAGCTCACGGATCCGCCCGCATACATAGTGACGTGCCAGCGACAGTGGCCTGGAAGTGACCCGTAACTCCCTGTAGCTGCTGCTTGTGATGACTCATAAGCAGAGCAGAAAGGCATGAAGGTGTGGGGTCGAGCTCTGCCCCCCTCCTTCCGCCCCCACGAGTCCAATTGATTCTCTTTTTTCTGCCACAAAGGAACCAAGTCATGAGTCATCTGCAGTGAATCGGAGGCATGTAAAAACAGCATATTTGCGTTGTTATTTCGAGGAAGGGATCTCCGGTATCAGGACTGGCAGACTTTTGTGGAGCCAGCAAATGTGGACATTGATGATGAGTCGAAGTGTAACTGTCTGAGAAAACTCTTTTCATTCAGTACGTGACACTTGAAGTCAGAGGCTAACAAGGCAGCGAAGACAACATTAGCAAGAAGAATTTCTTATTAAGAGGAGGTTAAATCGCATTTTGTTCATCTTCAATCAGTGTGTCTGTCTCTGACTTTTTGACACCATACCTCCCTTGTTGGGAGAGGTGGGGGGTCACCACAGAAAGACATTTATTGTTAGATTCTATTAATTGCCAGGAGTGAAAAGCATTGATTCATGCAGCTTAACATTTGCACACAGAGTAGTTCTCGGTGCTGCTGCACAAATGGTGAGAACGATCATCTTTCCTCACTAGTACCATAAGGCAAAGAACACAGTGTGGGTAGTCTGTGAACTGGAGAGACTATTTTTTTGGGGTTTTTTTGTGTTTTCCCCTTTCATGCAGCTCTCTTGGCAGTATAAGTGCGTACGAGTCTCTTTCACTTAGAGCCTTTAGCGGACAAAGACGGTCATTCCTGGTCTTTTAGCGCTTGGGTTTAACAGCTGTCGAGGGACAAATCCTGCTCTCTATCTCTATGTATAATAGCGCCTCTCCTCAAAAAGCTTAGATCCACCGGTGCATGGGTACGGGTGCTTTGATATTGCCTCGTGTTCTGTGAAGGAGCTTTTAACAAGTTGAAAGGACTGTGGTCCTTCTTGATGACTGGCCATATCAACAGCGAGTTTGACAGCACGATTAAAGATCTGGGGTTAAATGTGGAAAAAACACGACAAGTACTTTTGAGCATGTTGTATTTAACTTTAATCCCAGTGTTCCTGAAAACGCTGATATTTCCCATAAATGGGTGTTTCGTAATAGCAGGTTTTCTGTTTGGCTGCAGCTGGGTTTGCCAGCGAGACCCATGGGCTGGAGCACCTTCCCCGTCAGGTAGTCGGAGAGATGAAGACATACTGAAGCGATCTAGTGTGGTGGCACCAGCGAGGACCTCGGCAGTGCAACATTGCGCTCCAGACGTATTCTTGGTTGCTTGCCTGCAGGGTGTCTCTGATATTCACTGTTACTGTGTGGGTTTCCGGCAGCAACGGACCCAAATGTGGTAAAATGTCAGGTCCACTAGTCAAGATTATTACCTTGTTGCATCAATCGCCAGGGGTGGTCGGATTTGACCATTTCCATCGGCTTATTGGTGAGGCACAGTTACGAGAGGCCTGCTGGATCGCTGGATTGGTACAGACTCTTTGGACTTTCGCAGTGAACAAGGGATCAACTGGCCAGTGAGCGGAGACAACATGTTACTGTGGCGTTCCAGAAGGAGTGCTCGTCTGCCACAGCCTTCAGCTGGCACAGCTGCGGCACTGAGGAAGGGAGAAGAAAAGCAAAATGTCCACGGTGTGTCCATGCAAGCAGCTGGTGGTTTAGGCCATTTCTGTGTTTCCGCAAATAAAATGCTCTGTGCACAACACTCACGCCAAACTGGTTCTTATTCCATCTGTAAAAGATGCGTCACCTCAGACGTTCACCTCACTCGGGCCTCCTAAACGTGGTGCCAGAGAGCAAACCTTTTAGACAGGTTATTCTGGGAATTCACCCTAATCGCATCGCATGCTGCGTGCTCGCCTGCCACGCTCCCCAGAGGCAACCTGCAGTACTTTACTCAGCGAGAACATCCATAAAAAGATGCAACCAACCTGGATGAAACTAAAGACAAGGCAGATGCAAAACGGAGCACCTCCGGGGGAAATGGTTGTGAATAATTCCATATGAAAGGAAGTAGGTGTAGTGTGAAGATGCGTTAATGATATAGCGTGACGAGACGTAGGTACAAGATGAAAAGGTGCGGAGATACCGTGAAGAAAAGCGGTGCAGGTACAGCATGGCGGACGGGGTGTAGGGGGTGGAAGGGAAGAATGGTGTGTGTATGTGTGTGTGTGTGTGTGTGTGTCTGCGCGTAGGCTTGGCTGTATTGTGCTGCCTGTGAGTTAGCCTAATTTTTTTTAGGAGGCTTTTTTCAAGAAAGTGCACGGTAAATAAGCATTTATGCCAAGGGAGTTCAGCGACAGTGTTTACTTATGTGGAGTACGTCTCCGCGCGGTTCTCCACAGTTCCGAACATCTCACGGTGAGAGGGAGTCTTAATCTCCCCGCTCTGTTAAAGAAGGCCCGGTGATACCCATCATTCCTGTGCTTTATCTCAGCAGTCAGGGAAAGAATAATGCGCACCGATGTCCCGATGTATTTTTAATAGGCCGTCTTTTTCCCCGAGTTAAATATCCCCCTGAATAATGCATGCGGGAGAAGTAGCCGTAAAGCATCAGAGGTAATGAGAGTGTGTGTTGGGATGGGGAGGAGGTGCAATGGTCACTATGCTCACCAGACATCCCACGGGGGGTCTCTCTGATGCCCTCCTCTGCTCCCCCAGTGGCAGTGCTGCAGGAGAAAGCTCTAGAATGCAGAACATGGGGTAGCGCAGCATCGCTCGCCAACTCAGTTTTTCCCACGTGTAGCGTTACAGCCCCCCTCTGATATGCATCAGTTAGACTAAGGGGGGGCTAAAGCATTTTGCGGAGGAGAATTTACACGCAGCCCAGCCCCCTGTCCTGGGAGAAAGGCCCCTGTTTGCCCATGTGACTGGCATCTCGCTGCCCATTCCCCAGTCCTTCACAGTAATCGGTGCTTTATTCTGATTTAACTACAGGTCTGCCCCTTCGTTTTAGGTGATCGGAGCTGTGGGGTATCTCTGTCAACTGTGTGCAGAGGGCTGAAGGGTGAAATTGACTTTGTGTCTAGGGTCCCACCACACACGTTGTGCACCGATAGAATGGGCGACCCCGAGGGTGTGGCGTGCCGAAGCAGACCGAGCGCTCGGTCGGGCATAACTCCGCACGGTGACCGCAGGGCACGGCGCGCTGTGCGACAGGTTGCTCTCTCATTCCGTGTCAGCCCTCTGTTTCACCGAAGGGGTGCATGCTAAACGAGCACCGGTTTTGTGAGACGTCGGGCTCGTTGAAACCGCGGGTCTCTTCACGGCAGCCTCCCTCCTGGCCTGCTCTGCCCAGGCTGACTGTGAAGGTTTGTGCCACTCGCTGCTACCGCCGGCTGCTCTTCCTGCGACGCTCAGCTCTGACATCACGCCGCTTTGATCGCTGCTGCCGTAGAAGCGAGGAAGAGACGGAGAGCACATGCAAGGTTTTGATCTGCCATCCTTTGAGTGGCATAAGGAGGAACCACAGCAGGAGGTAGCGGTTCAAAGCACCGATTGCTGGCGATTTAAACATGCGTTCCAATGAAATATCCATTTTTTATTTTAGTTCAACTCCAGCTACTCTCTGTGGACTGCAGGGAAACACTACGCAAATTCCACGAGAATGAAGATAAAAATGACCAATTATGATGATTTGCAGAGTCATGATCGAGGCAAAAGTTGATCTGGGAATTGAAACGGGCAGAAATTTGACGAGGATGAATTGCCTCTCCAACAGGCCAGATTGCGGAGTTTAGGAACCGGAACGAGACGAACGATGACGCATTCTGATCAACAATTTATAGCGACATCAAGTGACACTCAGCAGTGGTTTTGTGGGATTAAGGTGGATTTCAGACCCTCCAGGCAGGGTTTCCACCTGTGACCTGCGGTACAGAACCATGGTACAGGGAACAAACTCCAGGGCTAAGCTACAGCCGGAGCTTATTTTGAGGAGGATCAGCGTATCTGTGGTACAAGAGTCAGAAATCCTATTAGATTTTTAGTGCCTTTGCTCTTGAATAAAGAAAAGCGCGAAACCCTCAAGCACGTCTCTGGCAAGAACTCTTGCCCTTGCTTGCCTTTGACCTTCATCTCCCACACCTTGCGGCAGGTAGCTGCGGAGGGAGCTGTCGCTGCGCTACGTTCACCGCGTTCGGTGCTCGCGGAGGGGGTCCTCTGTACTGACACGAAATCATACGGTAAACTACGATGTAGCGCAAGCAGCGTTCTCTGGGATGGAAGATCTCAGCAGTTTTCCTCCCGGGCAAAGAGGTAAACAAGAAGGTAAGGATGCATGGAAAATGCGAGGCTCTCAATTGACTTCACAACTGGCCCGATAAGAACTTGCAGTGAAAAATGGCACACTTTGAGACCACTTAGCTGTTCCATGAAGAGGAAATTAAATTAATTATCCAGCTCATCCCGTTTGCGCAGAGTGCAGTTTCGGCTCCGAACGGGACAACCCAGCGTCACGCTAAACCCATTTACACTTATCTGTCTATGGCTTCGGGTCCTTCCTCTTCCTCGGTGTCACACGCACTGAAAGGTGCAATTTCAGGATTAGAAGTTTATCTGCTGCAAAAGAAAAGTGGCGCTTTAGCTCGGTATGTTTTTCTGATGGGAAATTTCATACCTAATCAAGTGGAACTCATTTGCCAAATCAATAGCAGAACCGAGAAACAGAAAAGCTGCGCCTTTGTGTGATTGTGCTGCTTAAGCTACATGGTACGGCGCCAGAAATGCAGGCACTCTGGTTTAGCTTGTCTCTTCATCTGGAAATTCTTCTGCGATCGTGTCATCTTTAGAATATTGCCGCTAGACACACTCTGCGGAGGAGCGATGAGTGGAATAATTAAGGATCGGACTATTCATCCGTGTCCTAAATTGTAGTAGAACTGTCGTACAATCACCGACTGAAGGCGCCTGACCCTTCCTGCGGAGCGACTGCCGTTCTTGGTTGCTCAACCATTGGTATTTACAGGTGTGCTGATGGACATTCACGGGTTCAGCAGATTCTCTGAGGCATCTAACGCTAAAATATGACCCGTCGAATTGCTTGCTGCGCATCGGAACGTAAAAGAATAAATCTGCATGCTTGCGATGTGTTTGCTCTCAGTAAAACTTTGTGTGATGTGATAAATCCATTGCACTGCTAACACCCTGTGGGGTTGTGGTGGCACAATGAGTTTGTCCTGTGCCTCTTCTCTAGTGGGTTTGGGATTCAAGCCCCACTTGGGGTGCCTTGTGATAGGCTGGTGTCCTGTCCCGGGCGTGTCCCCTCCAGCCTTGCACCCTGTATTGCTAGGTTAGGCTCCGTTTCACCGCAACCCCACTTGGGACGTGTGCGTGCTGACATCCTTCAGTTAGGCAGCCCAGCAAAGAGGAAGAGTAGTTATTCCTACCATTGTCATCTCTCCTAGCCTTTAACATCTCAGCAGATGCTTGCTGTGTTTTGCTCTTTAAAAGGTCCCTGGATGCAGCAGTATCCCAGGACATCTGCCAGTGACGTGCTTAATGAGGAGAAGACGTTTTCCGAGTGCCACCTGTCACGGAGCGTGATGAATTCCGGGCCTTTTGGAGACAACCTGTTGGGCACACTTGTTAGCGATACCCAGATGTTTTACTAACAACCAAGAGGATGACAACTGCCGCCGCCGCTGCTCGCTGGAACCTGTTTGGCCGTTTTCCCCTCGTAGTTCACTTTCTGTCTTCATAGATATAACATTACAACCTCAAAGAGTCCTAAACAGAACAGTAGCTGAGCAGGAAAAAAAAAAAACCTCTTTACCCACTCGTCTGCCCTTTGGTGTCACACTTTCTTGACACGTGTGAAATCGTATTGGCAGTTCGAAGTATCAGAAAGATACAAGTTGATGAGTTGTGCTAAAGATATGGAAAGACACACTATGTAGCTCTAGTTCACGTTTTACTCCGTAATAAGACATTTGAATCGCTGAGGATCTTGATCAGGAGGTGTGATATGTGGGAGCATCCCAGGTATATTCCAAGACTTGTGGGAGCCCAGGTTTATTTGGCTAACACTCCAGGGCTCTATACTGAGCGCAGTGTCTCTGTCCCTCCTCCCCATCACGAGTAAAACATGCACCTGTTGTCACAGTCCAGGTGCTGCTCTGCTCTTCGCGGGCAGCTCACGATATACAGTAGTGTGTATTCAGTGTTAATTATGATTTGAAACAGTCTTTTAACGGTCAAATGGTTTCCGATGCCTGTTAGGCTGATGCTAATGGCCACTGAGTGCAGTGTAATTGCATTAAATTCATGGCAATAATTGCCATAGTTGTATTATGACGGGGTGCGAACAGGCATAGTGATGCTCAGGCATGGTGCGAAGGGTTGTCCATTTCGCCCAACGGTACAGTAAATCTCATTCCCATTTCTGTAATGACAACCCCCGCAGAGAGCCGCCGTAGTCCCGCTGGGATCGCTGCCACACAGCTGTAATTTTCCTGTTGCTTCACGCTCAGGGCCGACGGGGAGTCGCAGCGCATGTGAGCAAATGTTTGCAAATGCTGCCTTGCGCATGCCCCCCATTCGAACCCCGCCTCTGCCCTTTTCGATAGGACGAGCTCTTTTTTTGTAATCTTTATCCATTTTGGGGACTGTAAGAGTATGAGTTTCATAACGTGTGATGTCTTTTCTATATTTACCGTGTCGTATGCGTGTCTCAGGTATGCATGCCTTTACAGCTTGTATCAGGTCTGTGGACCACCAGCGCTACGCTCGCCGTCAGTAACGGCTTGTTACTCGGAGTTGCAGTGGTTCGGAGCGCATCCCCGACGCACAGGGCGCTAGGCTCAACAGGGGAAACCCTGGAAGGAACGCCAGTCCATTGCAGTACCTTCACTGCAGTTAATCCCCAAATGCCGGTCTAATTCGTGCTGAGACTTATTTTGTTTACTAACAGCTGTCATACACCAGGTAAAAATGTACCGTCTGTTCTTCGGTCTGCGGGGAGACATTGCACGTAATGGAATAATAACTGAAATATTGGTTTAAAAATAGTTTGACAAATGCGGCGCAATGTAATGTTCGTTTTCGGGTTGCGAGGGAAAACTCAGAGCTGCGTAGTTTGCTCGCGTCCAAGGCCTCGCGTGTTGCCCCAAGGGGTGTGCTCTGCAGGCTCCTGCCGTCTGCGCGACGGCTCGGGGTTAAGTGGCTGCTCCTGCGCCGAAAGCTGACTTGCGCTGGGGGGGGCAGGGCTATGCACCATTTTGATTCTGCATGGGGGCATCGTAAATGGCTAATGGGGCGCTAAAATGGTGACAAATTGCAAGTTATGACAATGTTACACGATGCACAACGCCCATCTGTGCAAGGCAGTCACTAATGGCTGCAATAAACGTCCTAATACCGGTGCAATGCATTTGCAAGCACGGAACACAAACAGAACCATAAAAGCGATGCGCACCACTGGTGGCGCTCGCACGCAGCTTCCAGGCGGTCCTGCCACAAGAGGGCACTTGGTTATGAGAGCAGCGCAGAAATGTAATATTCAGCAGCACACTTGTACACGCTCGCGTATGGCTTACGATTATCCGTTGCAGCCCCGCAGCGGGGTCTGCTCGCCCTCTCAGATGCGGCACGGGGAGACGGCACCGTCTGAAATAACGCACTGTGTCCGGTTCGTTCGTAAGCGGAGGTCAAGTGTCAAAGTAGTCTGCAAAGACGGTGAAGATAATATCACGCAGGATTATTTCTGATATCCGCCACACGTTATCTCAGAGTGATTTAGAAGAGTTGGAGAGCTTTCGTTGGTCTGCTTTTCCATTATGGTGGTGGTGCGCGCACCATTGCTGTTGATGGTCTCAGTGCCCTTAGCCTTAGCGGACTGGCTTCTCCTTCTCTGCCGCTTGTGCCCCCGTCCTGCTCTTCTGATGTCATGTTCTGATACCCTCGAGCTTCATTTCTCAACTACTAGTTAATTCATTAAAAAGTCGTACGCCCGTTTATCCCGTAGAGCTGGCGAGACATCGGTTAGCCACGGAGCCGCAGAAATTGTTCAGCGTCCCACGCCACGTACTGCAGAAATTGTGGAGGCCCCTCTAGTCACTGGAAAACGGTGAAGAAGTTCAACGTGAATGAAGATCATTGGATGAAGTAGATTTCGGCCGTAGGTAACAAATGTAGGCAATGCAGTCATCTCCTGAGTTACGTCCATGCGAGTAACAACAGTTTGACTCGATGAGGAGTTTCGGCGAATATCTCCGATTTGACTTACGAGCAGTTTTTTCCGTATTTACAGGGACCGAATTTGGATTTCACGTGCCTCCCGGCACCCGAGCAGCGTGAGACATTCGCCTTCACGTTTATTCATTTTGCTGATGCTCTTTTCTAAAGCAACTCGGAGTGATTATTAACTTGTACTGAGGAAACGTTTAGCAAAGGTGGCTTACAGTGTTGTATACGCTGAACTAAACTCCCTACAATCATTCACCCATTTATACAGCAGAGTAATGTAAAACACACACACACACTACAGGCCATTTAGACATGTACCGTGGGAGTAAACCCATGCAAGATGCGGTGAATTTATTTGCAGGGGCATTTATTTGTGTATTTGTTGCCATCTTTTTTACTTTTTTTACATTTATAAGTAATTGCAATATATTTTTAATATACATTTTTACAATTTTACGGTTTATTAGTTTTTGTGAAAGCACGCATTTATTGTAACATATCCCATCAGGGTTATGCGGTGCCAGGGTCAGACACCGTTTTTGGCTTCACGCTTAGCGTCAACAGCAAAGCAGTGTAAAACAAACACACATTCGCACATTGGAGCACCTGGTGGAAATCCGTTCTTTTTTTGTTTTAAAAGAACTGTTTGTAATAGCTGTGAAAGAGTAGAACGAGCGCAGTCGTACAGTCACACAGTATTACAGAGTGATTCATGGGGGAAACTGTACTGTTATGTTGCGTTATGATAACTAACGTTAACTGCTGAAGCAACTGTCCATTTTAGTTGAATTTTGCAATATTTTAGTATCAATGAGTGTCAGTTTTGGGGCTCAGGAAAACAAAGATTTTTACCACTGAAACTAATGGCAGTTAAACATCTTTGAGTTATGAAAATTCATCTTATGAGAATTGCAATACAGTCATAACATAAGACTAGTTTTAAGCTGAATCTTTTCAGTTTCTTTAAACCCTTAATGTACACATCACTTAATCGCTTTCGGACTGAAATGGAAAAACTGTAAATGAGCCAAGGTGCGAACTGGTACGGTGGAAAAGGGTTGGCTAACGTCATGATATTATTTAATCGCTACATTATGGTAATGCGTGTAGAAGTACAGTTAAATCACCGGAGTCGTCGTCACCTTCAGAAATCGAATCCAGGCGCTGTGTGACGGGGTGAGAGCCACTCGCTTGAAAGTCCATGCAAGTCCAGGGAGCGCAAGCTGTACCTTAAATCAATACTGTTCCATCGCTCACTTGGCTACTGTGAAAGCCAGTCAATTAGAGTTTTCATTTGGTAAACATTGACTTTTAATGTTGCATGTAAAAGTGTTGCAGGAATAAAACGGAATGAGCGTCCCAAGGGGTCTGTCGCAGCAGAGACGAGTAATTCAGAAGCAGGATGGCTTAGTCTCCCAGCCGAGGGGGTCTCGGCCTTGTTTGCCCCCCGTGGTGCCGGGACCGGATGTTAAAGAGGACAGTTTCCCCGCCGCCTACAGGCCCAGATGCATTCCGTGTAGCACCATTAGGCCCATTTGTTAGAAAGTCATGATCTGATGTCTATTAATGATTAAAAATTAATTGTTCCCCCAGGCGATCTCTCCTGGTCCAGCCCTCTAAGAGGATCCCCTACAGGACTCGGCCGTAGCCGTCGGGGAGCAAAATGCCTAAGGTTGGGGGGGTGATGATATATGGATCCCGCTGCCCCCCCCCCCCCCCCCCACCACCCAACAACTCATTCTGCCCCCTGCTGGCTGATTGCTCAATTGTAAAGTTTGAAGTATGAATATATGAATACAATAGCTGTTCCTTATAAAGTCGATGCAGCGCTTTCGCACTGGTGTTCACAGATAAGCCTGCGCTGCCAGCATTAATATTCAATTCAGCTTTTTTTTCCCCTGAAGCCATCAATAGGAGTGACAGCTTATATAAAATGAAAACAAAGATTGCACATCTACTTTTGCCCTACAATACTGCTGTGGCAGCAGAAAATAAATAAAGGAAGAGCCCGACATGCCCCTCCCCGCCGCTGCAGGGACACCCGCAGTGAAAATTGAATGTTGCGGAGCAGAACATGTCGGAATGCACACTTTCCGTTGAAGGCTGGTGTTATTATGTATGCAAATGGGCCAGGAGCCTGTCAGCATTCTGACAACCTGCTCGCCCTCATGCAGCACTACGGTATTTGGCCTCGGTGACCCGGTGCTCTCCGCAGCTGGCCCGCAGCTGGCCCGCAGCTGGTGGCTCTGCCGCTGACATTATTTCGCCATTCAGGTGATTATGATAGAACATAAGTTTCAAATAGAAATTTTACAGATATTGTGTAGCAGGAAGTTGGGTATCCTCTACGACCAATTCCCTTAAAGTACGCTATTAATTGGCTTCTTTGTTTATTGTGCCAGGCAGGTGCTCATGAATAAATATGCGTTTTTAAATCATGACTTCTTATCACAGGCCCACACCACATCTGCCTTTACTCTGTCTTTACTTTGCTCATGGACGGCAGTTGGATTGCAACCGCTGTGCGCCGTGATAAAATAGTACGGTGGAGAGAGATCTACCGTAGCCATGTACCATGGTGTCGGTAGGTAGGCCTCAAGACTGAAAGCCGCTTGACATGATCCTCGGTCGAAACAAGGGGACAGGGCCCTATAATGTGCTTTCATTTCTCCGTGCCGTCACCCAGCTGGCAAACGTGATCTGGGAAATTACTTTCTGTTTTTTGCACCTATCGACTTTTTTGTATATGCCAAGAGGAGTCAAATCAAATATTTATACTGCAAAAAGGCAGATGTGAAAGTGGTGCTTCCCATGAGTAGAGCTGAAGAACCAATAGCTGCTCCAGATGCTCCTCTTCGGATTCGCACAAACAGCTCATCGCAGCAATTGCTTTATTTTTTTATGAATAATGCAGCGGGCAGAACGGAATTTTGGAAGGCAAGGCCATTCTGTGAGGTTTTCTTTTGCTTGGATGTCACGTGGAAGCAGATAAAGACCCGGTGCATTTGAACAGAAAAAAAACGCTTTTTATTAGATGGCTGAAGGAGCGGAGGTTTTAGGTCATACTAACACCTTTCGGGTGAGCGCGCGTTCAGTATGAGTTCCGAGCTCACAGAAAGAACTCCCACCTTGTATCCACACGTGTGGGGTGGAAATTGAAGGAAAAATTTCTGTTGTCAGTGACCTGGTATCAGTATTTGCCCGATAGAAGGCCTACAATAATAATAATAATAATAATAATAATAGTAGTGGGCAGTGTTACCTCTCTGCATGTCTCATGCTTCCTCCACAAGCGATCGTCAGGAAGATGAGTGTCTTTCTTTGCAAAGCGTGCCAGCTTCTTATGCCATCATCTTCGATGTGTCTCACCCCCTGGACAGGATTGTATTGTTTGCATAGAGGCAGCAGGGTATGAACAGTGAATTCTGGAGCTACAAGACAAGCTTGGTATTTGTTTTTGAAGAACATGAAATGTTTTTTTGTGGCTGCTGCTTTTAAATGATACCTTTGCTCTGGCGACCGTAACGTGCTGTGAATAGCGGCGGTTTTGCTTGAGCTTCTCGGTGCTGTTTGAACAATTAATCATCGCCGGGCAGCGACGTCGAGGAGAGATTTCACCCATACAAAATGTGCTCCTGAACCGTTTTCGTCAGCCAAACTGCTAATGCTGACCATTCGCCCGAAATTGCTTCGGTTGCGACGGCTAACGCGACTCGGAGCGAGACGCATGACGGACGGTTACCTTGACGTGAAGACGCTTCCAACAGGAAATGTGAGGAAGCACTCGAATTATCCTGGACCAACAGAGGCACTGGAGTGTGTCCATCTTCTTTAGATGTAGGCAGACTTACATCGCAGCGCAGAGTAATAGAATATTATGCGCTCTGTGATTCTAACAATGTGGGAAATGGCAGAGGAGTTTTCTTCTTTAAACACGATCGCTGTCGCCGAGCGAGTCGGCTTGCTGAAAGGCTCATAATCTCATCACGCAAGACAATGGCCTGGCCTCAAGAAACTGTCAAAGGGGAAATGAAGCGAGCACAATGCAAATGTCTCGGGGTAACATTACTATTAGCTGCGAAACCAAGACGAATGATAATGGATTTGACAATACTCCATACAAATAAAGTATATTGGACAATGCAGCGGCGTCTGCGTCTGCGATGTAACAGAAAATCCTCCTGCTGTAGAAAGTAGTCCGGAAAGTCATTTCCTGAGTTCGGCGGGGTTAGGGTCGCTCATATTCGACCTGCACTGTAGCGTGCTTTCTACCTTATCGCCACAGACTTGTGTAGCTACTGTTTTCAGTCTGACACAATTGGCCACCGTAGTAAAAGTCGCAGTCGTCGTGAACTGCAGCGTGGCTTTCGGATGAGCGGATGCGGATGCGGAGTCCGTGGCAGGCGTTTCCTTGCGTCCTCGGGACCGGATGATCGCCGGTCTTGCCGTCGGCTTTCTGCAGGAGGGAGGAGGTTCTGGCCGAGTTTGGGCCCGATCCCATCGCGAAGCGGAACTCAAGGAGATGCTGGATAATCCCCTCCAGCTGAGAAATCATCAGTACCATCTGATAACCGCAGGCTTGCTGTTAGTGGCCCACAGTGGTCTGCTCTGAGCGCGGTCGATTCCGCTTGTGCTCCTTAAAGCGAAGGTGATGTGTAAGTAACCGAACATGTGGGCAGAGACTGGGAGGTTTCGTGTGTTTGTGTCGAGTACAAAGCCAGGTGTGCCAGGTAAGGGATGTGGCGGACCGAGGGATTCAAAAATCAGGACACCTTCTTCCGCTGCTCCCGCTTCTGTCTGTGACCTGTCGGATGATCGAACCATGGAATATCTCCTGGAATATCGGTTCTTAGGTGTTCATTCATTTCTCCCACTGGCCTTCTTTCCTGGAGGCAGCTGAGGGGAAAATGTAAAGAACCTTCTGGGCAGGACTTGCTGGGTAATGCTTAAGATTATTTGTCTGGCCAATGCTCACATTTTGATTACAGTTGAATATATTAGCGCATGAGTGTTTGGTTTTCTTAAAAAAAAAAAAAAAAAAATTATACTATATCAACAGAGAAAAAACAAACAGACCCATGAAGACAGGTGGAGATGAGATGATGACGCTAAGATGTACAAATCCCTGTGAGGGATACATGGCTGCAAAGACGTGTCTTTATGATGAGAACGGACTA
Source organism: Scleropages formosus (assembly GCF_900964775.1). Classification (NCBI taxonomy): domain Eukaryota; kingdom Metazoa; phylum Chordata; class Actinopteri; order Osteoglossiformes; family Osteoglossidae; genus Scleropages; species Scleropages formosus. The sequence goes on from NC_041807.1 coordinate 20,231,662, forward strand.
ATAATAATGCGAGGAGCTGAAGTGACTTGACTTGAGGTGCACTGACTGCTCCAGGGTTCGGTCGGTCCCGAGTGAAGCTCAACCACTTCTTTTCATTAGAGCAAAATCTGATGAAAGTGTCTTTCCACAGACGGTGGAGGGTGTTCCTTTTAACCCCACACCCGTACCCTAGTATACGTGGGGCATCGATCAGATGTCACGCTTTGCTGCTGCAAACTGTGTTGCGCTCAACTGCGGCTGCAGCACACGCTTCACGCCGAGTTATTTCTGCACAGACTTGGCCGTGTGGTCAAAAGCGTTAACCGCAGGCCTTCGGAGTGGAGAGGTGAGACCCGTGGCCGTGGTGCTCTGAATCACTCCTCTCCTGAGACCTGAATGACAAGGCTGCGACTATGTCCTGTGTGCAGAGACGGCTGAGTCTTTGCTCCTGATCACAGCGGGTCATTGGCTCAGACTCCACTAAGTACGCTGCTGGGAATATTATAACATTGTCCTTTAGCATAAATCCAATATGAAAGGGAGCCAGACGTTGTGAAAGATTTAGGCCCTTGGCTGACTAAGAGGGGATGGAAATTGAGGCTGGTAATTGGCGGGCACCGCTGTTCTGTTTTGCAGGGTTTTTACTATGAATAATTAGATAAATGATCACAGGCTCAACTTCATATGAATATTTCCAGTGCCACCTGAGACTCCTGTTCCATAGTAGAAACACTGAAAACCTCGATAAATCGTATCTGGTTCTTCACTTGCAACAAGTCAGTGGATCATTTCAACCCACTATTTTGCATCAGACAGCGGGACTCCTATATAAGCATTCTGGATGAATGAAAAGGTGCAGAATGGCTAAATATCCATTTAAAAAGTCATGCTGTATATGTTAAACCAGTTTTCATCAAATCGGCTTTTACTTTATAAACATAGAGAAACTTTGGTCACGCGGTGTGTGTATTGCTGTCTCCCAGAACCGGGGCTGTTCTCATATAGGTTCGAATACTGTGTTTGTGTGGGTTTCCTCCAGGTGCTCTGGTTTCCTCCTGCACTCCAAAGACATTTGGTTGAGGGTTTCTGGTGACTCTGAGCTGCCCAAGGTGTGTGTGTGTGTGTGTGTGTGTGATGGACTGGTGTCCCATCTGGGGACTGGTGAGTCTGGGGCCTTGTGCTTCTGGAATAGGCTCTAGACCACCGTGACTCTGACTGGGACAAGCGGTTACTGGAAGGGTGAAAATGACGATGACAATGCAGTAACTCCAAAACCAAGAAATCCACACACACACACATTTTGTGAACCGCTTGTCAAATACAGGATCACAGGGAACTGGAACCTAACCCAGCAACTCAGGGCATAGGGCTGGAGAGGGAGGAGACACACCCAGGACGGGACGCCAGTCAGTCACAAGGTACCCCAAGCGGGACTCGAACCCCAGACCCGGTCCAACACACTGTGCCCCCCCCCAAGAAATCCAGTTATCTTAGAAATAGATGGAAGAAACTACACATTATCGCAGCAGCAAACACACAATTTAGTTTATGTTTTGCACTTTTAGGTGCAATTTGCTTACCAGTTTGAAGCTATTTGTTGCTGAGTCCAGCAGGTAGCATGTACCTTGACACAGGGATAACACTACAGACTGTAGGTAATGTAAGTTGGATTAGTCTTCATTTTTTTGCACATAAGAAAAGAACGTTGTGGACTAAAGCAGGAAACGACCCCATGGCGTGTCCGACTCAGCACCTTTAGTTGTATTCTCAACGTTTTCAGATGGTCTGCAGTATTAAAGTCTGGACAGGGGTCAGAGAACACTGATACAAGAGAAAACTCCGGTCAGAAGGTAGCAGAAAATCATAAACAAGTTTAGGACTTACTGTCTGAGTGGATCTGACCTGGTATAAAGCCTCACTAGCCTCACTAAGATATTGCTTGAGTTCATGAAGGGCAGGAGACTGAATCACCGTTTCCAGAACATCTGATAACGTAGCAAAGAAAAGTAGCGGTCTCAACTTTTTCTTCTTTTTCTTTTGAAATGGGTTGCATTGCAGCTAATTCAACAGAGCTGGGCACAAAGCCTAATGTGAGAAATGTCTTAGCGCTAACTAATGTAAACTACTGAAGTAACTCTTTGGAGACGAGCGTGCTGCAGATCTTGTTACCAACAAACATTTGCTCGGCCTGAATCGGGTGTGGAATTTACTTGAGAGAAACTGATCAACATGTGTCGGGGGTGTGGTGGCGCAGTGGGTTGGACTAGAGTCCTGCTCTTCGGTGGGTCTGGGGTTCGAGTCCTGCTTGGGGTGCCTTGCGGCAGACTGGCGTCCCGTCCTGGGTGTGTCCCCTTGCGCCCTGTGTTACCGGGTAGGCTCCGGTTCCCCGTGACCCCATATGGGACAAGCGGTTCTGAAAGTGTGTGTGAGATCAACACGTGACCGTCACGAGTCAGATGTGACTTATTCCATGGAAAATTTGGCAATTTACTCTTTTGCCACTAAAGACACAAAGATGGGACGGAGGTTTACGGTTGACGCTTGATGGCGAGGCCTATCCTGGAGAAATAAAGAATTGATGAGGAAACCCCATCTTCATCCCTTCTTTCTTCTCCTTGACACGTACGGCCTCTATTGCGCACAAAGGTTTAATTTAAGGCACTTTGCGGAATTCCTCAAACTCCGAGACACAGCCGTTTAATCTCAAAGTTCTCTTCTCAATAACGATAATGTTCTCTCTTCTCTTATTCCAGCTTTCCTGTGCTCATTGCAAAAAAAAGAGAGGAGTCAGAGCAAGGCTTCTGAAAAGGGGAAGGGAAAAAAACAGTGATTTCAGATCAGCTCCATTTGTCTCACAGAGGTCAACAAACCTTTCTCCTCTTATTTATTTTTATTGCTTCCAAGAGGCCTTCAGGAGAGATAAGTCAGACATTAGAGACTTCTCTGTAATTCAAAAACGAGACGCCGCCCTTTTCGCATAAAGCCGAGAAAACATCGCGGTTTGCGAATCCATCGAACAAAAAAGCTTCTTAATCTTTTGCGGTGCGTCTCTGCTCCCCTGTTCACTTCCTCCTGGCGCATTCCTTCTTTGTGACTCAGGTCTGCTAAGAAAGGAGACTCGGCGTTGCATCATTTTCCTCTGTGCGGCTCCTGCCGCTCACAGTTTGACCTCCGCGTCTAATCGCTAACTCTACGTGCGTGAGAGGAGGTGCGGGGGGCTCTCTGCTCGGCCCCCGGGGGAGGGGGGGCGCGTTATTGTGCGGGAAGCGGCGATGTCAGATGGGCGCTGTTACTGCATCCGAATAGAGCTCCCTTCGTGTCCCCGGAGCCGATAGGGCGCGCGGCATCTGTGTGGACCGAAGGCTAGAATATTAATGAGCGTTCGGCAAAATAAATACGATCCCCCCTGCGCTTTCTGGCGCCCGCAGAGAGGATGTGGCCATTCGCACAGTGGTACACAAAATACATATTTGTGCCGCTCATCCCTTGCGCGCGAGGAAATGTGTTTTACCCCGCGTTTCCCCAGCCGCTTGTTAATCGGCGGAGCCGAACGTCCGGTTAATGACGCCGTCCGCAATGCTGAGTTACTCCTTTTAACCAAAGCATTTTTTCTAGCAGCACGTTCAGACACCAGCAGTTTGCAGAAACAGGGTTTGTGCTGTGAACACGTGTGGGTTTTATTACACATGTGTGTGTGTGTGTGTGAGTGAGCACACCGGGGCCCAAGAGAACAGCACATTTTAAACGAAGGTGTGAAACTATAATGAAAAGCTCCAGGGTCGAGTCGCACTTGATTGCCGTGATGCCTGTGGACACGGCGTGGTGTGGAGACCGGCGATAAGCAGCCCTTAGCTCTCTTTTCAGAGGCGGCTGGCCTTCCGCGCTGCGTGGCGTGCGATTTGCAGCAGTCGCCCGTAAGCCGTCATTATCGCTCGCTTGACATCGGCTCTCTCGTTTATTCCTTATTTTCGCTTGCGCTATTGTGCTCGGGTGTTCAGCATCTCGTGTGTCGGCTAAGCGATGAGACTCGACACTTGATGGTTGCTGGTTTGAATCCCACTTTATCTTCAGTATCTTTGAGCGAAGAATTAGCTCTGAGTTACTCCAGTAGGGGCACCAGCTGTACCGATGGAGAAAACGCTTCCAATGCTTTGGTCAAAAACAGCACGTAACTGGTAAATAATATTAAAGGAAAATGAAATGGATATTTGGGGTAAGTGTGTAGGTCTGTTCATTACAGGATGCATACGCTGACATAGACTTCTGTACCTTGTATTTCCGAGCAGATTTAATTAACGTGATCACTAATGAAACAATATTACATCCTCACGGCATTTACCGCAGTAGAGGGAAGTTGGTTTAGCAACAAATCCTTAGAGTTAAAAATAATGTGTTGAATTTGACAGGTGCAATATTCTGCAGATTCGCTGGTGGAGTCACACATCCCAACGTGCGAAGAATGAATCGTCACTCCAAATGTCTGCTGAATTTGCACGAGGCTGCTGTTTTTAGCTCATTGAAAGGTAGCAGTGGGCAGGCAAATATTAGGCAGCAAATGCCGATTGAATCATTATTCTTCTGAAAAAATTCTCCGGAATTTGAGCATATTTCTTGTGTCAAAATATTCCTAATTGTGTGGCTGTCACGCTCACTCCGGACGACCGCACCTGCGGCCGATCCGGGGAACGGGTTACATAAGGACCGCTCCGATGCATCGGTTTGCGGGACCTCGTTCGAGCAACCGCAAACACCCTGCGAACCGCGACCATACCTCCTTGCCTTCCTGAATCCCGTGCCCCGTGCTTACCCTGTATGTCGCTTGTTTTGCTCTCCCGGCTTCTGACCTTCTGCATCATTTCTTGGACCCCGTCTTCTGGCTATTCCCCTGTTCTGACGTATGCACCTCGGAGACCCCCTGCCTGTTCCGGACCACGACTCTGCCTGCCCCTGTATCACCAGCACTAGATAGACAGATCTTGCACTTGGATCTGGCGTCCCTGTTCCTTGCTGGCGGCATGCTTAAAAAAAAATCTGTTGATTTAAAAAGAAAAAAAAAACACACACACAACTAGAATCTAGATACTTCCTGCATAACGTGGCATTCAACATGTGTTTGCAAAAGCGTCCCAAGGCATTTGTGCAGGGTGGCCCCACACCTGGGGATTCAACGGCTGTCAGTGCCCTGTCCACCTGAAGAGCGGTGCCCTAAATCCCCCAGAATGCACCTGTGCCCTCGGCAGTCCTTCCCTAGGAAGTGCCTCAGTGGCACCCCTGCGTAGAGGCTGGATGTTGCTGGAGCCACAGGGATGCTTTTTAACTCCGGCATGCCCGACGCACCCCTCTCCCGCTTCCTACCGGTGACCGTATTAGAGCTGCTGGCCGGGACAGGCTGAGCGCGTGACTGACGGCTGCGGAAGTCGGTCGCATGGCAGAGCCGGGCCTGCCGAGAAGGAGCGAAGAACACCTGCCGTTCACAAGATGCGCTCTCATCATGGGCTGTGCGCGGTTACCGTTTTATCCCTGGGTTCCATTCACCGTGTTCTCCCCTCGCAACATCTCCCTGGAGCCTCCGAAGAAGATCCTCCAAGGAGCACACAGCAGGGTCTCCATTTGCAGCTCCGGTCACATACCGGGAGTTGACTGGAGGCCTTAGTCGATGAGAAAATGAAACAGTCTGAAAGAAACCCTTTTTGAGGGCTGCTAGCTCCCAGAATATGCAAACCTTCCTCAGACCTGGTCAGTCCATCGGTCAAGATCGCAGCCTCTGTACTCAGTTTCGAAACCGGCCACGGGTTTCCGTGAGAGGCGATATTCCTCGCGCGTTTCACTTATTTCTTGACATACTGCCTCCCTAGGAACTGACAGCTGCCTACTGTGACATCTTTTGATTGCAGTTATTATTAAATGTATTCTCAGCGTGACATTTACCTTTGTTACACAACAGCGGCAGGAGCGAAGACGGGAACGGGCGAGGAAGAGAGGGGGATCGAGGAGTGGGTGGTCACCGTCTCCGGCACGTGGACTGGCACGCAACCGGCCCGAAAAGCACGATGTTCGTGCAGCTTTGTGGTGGGAAAGGAAGGCAGTGATCCTCGTGGTGTTTTCCCACAGGTTTATACAGCTGCACTCTGTTTTTGTATTAGTGCTGGTGGAAAAAAACAGTTCTGTAGGCTTTGAAAGTGAAGAACAAAAGGACTCCTTTAGAAGTGTTGTTTTATTCTGGCAAACAAAATGATTGTTTTGCTTGGAGAACTTTTGGGTTTCATTTTTTGTGTCGAGAGGAATTTGAATTGTCAGAGGGGGTGGATATGATACAGTCTCTCAGGGGCAGTCAGCATCTCTCGGCGGTGCTCCGTCGAACCTTCCTGGCCACAGTCACTTGGCCGCGTGTAAGAACGACCAGGTACCGGCACACCGCATCAGCGCGTAGGCAAAGCACGGTTTTATGCTCTTTCCAGCAAAGATGGTACATTTGGAGGGAGCAGTGTAAAAAAACAGAATATCATAACATGTGCAGGGTCAGCCCATATTTCGTAAGTCTCTCTGCCCAGCTTCTGGTCCAGGCCATGGTGAGATCCCACCTGAACTTCTGCAGCTCTCTCCTGTCTGCGTCTTCTAACCACCTCCATCAAACCTCTCCAGCTGATAGGAATACCGCAGTATGAGTGGTGCTTGTCCTGCCAAAGCATTCCCATGTGTCTCCCCTCCTCACCTCTCCCCATTGGCTTCCTGTGACTGCCCGTATCAGGTTCGGCTCTCTGTTTAAGGCCTACAAAGCAGTCAAAGGATCTGCACCCTGATTCACACAGGGCCTGACCAATTTCCGAGAGCGCTCCGCCCCTCACCCTCTGCTGACTTGGTAGTCGACACTCAAGGGGTCAAAATTCAAAGCGTTTTGGGTCTCGGTTTTGGCTCTAATGCGGTGGAGTGAGCTCTCGCTGCCCTTCGGAGCTGCTGCATCCCTTTTGACACTCAAGAAGAGTCTCTTTCGGACTCCCTTCTCTCAGAATCTCTTAACTGCTCCACGCACTTCTGCTACATCGTCGGTCACAATCACCTCTGCATTTTGCATCAATTCTGTTGGCAGCTACTCGTGTAACGTGTGCCGCCGTATTGGTGGCGCTAGACAAACTGACCGTGCATTTGCATCGAATACTCTGTTGTTGATGCGTTTCTGTTTACTCTTAGTTTTATGTCGCTTTGGAGAAAAGCACACACACAGACTGAAACCGCTTGCCCCAAGCGGGGTCACGGTGAACCGAAGCCTAACCCGGCGGCACAGGGCAAAAGGCTGGAGGGGGAGGGGACACACCCTGGATGGGACGCCAGTCCATCACAAGGCACCCCTCGCAGGACTCAAACCCCAGACTTGCCAGAGAGCAGGACCCGGCCAAACCCGCCACGCCACCGCGTCCCCTGCTGGAGAGAAGCATCTGCATAATAAATGTGAACGGAAACATCGAGTTTGATACTTCACTGGCTGGGCTGAAATAGACGGACAGTTTGTCTGTACTGCAGGTGTAGTGTGTACCGTCACTCTGGGCAGACAGCGGTGGTACTCTTCTTCATGGAAACAGAAAAGGGAAGCCACGCGCAGACTGAAACCTGTTGCAGACGCCTGCGGTGAGTGTTTTTGGATGGCTTGCGCTTGCGATTTCTATCGCCGCACTCTCCTGTCACGGAAGCAGCCATTAATAAGCAAGAAATATTACACTGTCGCGAACTTATTCATAGACTATGGCACCTCTCTGATTTAGGCATCCTTCAGCAGATATAAATGGAAATATTCCCTATATAACATGCAGAGACATGAAGAGAAACAGCCATAATCAGCAAGTGATTGTGCCCATCCAGCACCGCAGAAAGTCTCCGGCTCTTTTTTATGGCTCGGCTGTTAGCATTTTCCTATAAGCGGCGTGTCGGCTTGATGGCGTCCGCTGAGACGACACGGGCGTCCGAGCTGTGACACGCTGCGTGGCCCTTGCTGAGGGGAAGCACGGCTGCGATGCTTCCCTTCAATACGACGCAATAAAACACAGGATGTGTGCCTGGCTTACTCAGACGCGGTTACCCAAGCAGCCCATTCGTGGCCGAGAGGCGCTACGAGGACCCCCTTGCTTCCCAACCCCAGACTGCACTCGGCAAGGAATAAGGATGCCACCCCTTGGCAGCTTTACACTGCCCCGCTGCCAGGCTTAGACTTTATAGGGCTGTCCCAGTGGGCAGCTGACAGCATGACGGCTCGAGCTGCTGCCTTTAACCCTGAAGGTTGTAGGCTCAAATCCCCCCTCCTGTTGTAATGTGCCCGAGCAAGGTACCTACTCTATGTTGCTCCAGTGAAGTTATCTGCCTGTGTAACCGAATGAATCGTTAGAGGTCACTGTGGAGAAAAGTGTCACCTAAATGAGGAAATGTCATATAAATTAATTCACTCACTGATGTTTATTTCAACTGGAAGAGCTGTCACATGTGTGCCTTCTAAAACCATGTACTATGTGTACATGGGGATTTGTATCTTAATACAGAAATAATGCGTTACTTACTCATAAATGTATCCATATTACTCCTTTTTAACATTTTATTATTTTCTTTCCTTTCTGAAGGTAATTTGTTCCTGAAAACCCGCCGTAAGGTGAATTGTCATAAAGATAGAATTACCATTAGTATAGTACACACACACACATTTTCAGAACCGCTTGTCCCATACAGGGTCACGGAGCCTACCCAGTAACACAGGGCGTAAGGGGGCACACCCAGGATGGGATGCCAGTCCATCACAAGGCACCCCAAGCAGGACTTGAACCCCAGACCCACCGGAGAGCAGGACTGTGCTCCAACCCACAGCACCACCGCGCCTCCTAGTATAGTATAGTAATATTTTTATGTGTTCTTGAGCCATAAGAATGGACAGACACACACACTTTCTGAACTGCTTGTCCCATGCAGGGTTGCAGGGAACCAGAGCCTATCCAGCAACACAGGGCATAAGGCCAGAGGGGACACACCCAGGACAGGACACCAGTCCCTCACAAGGCACCCCACGCGGGACTCGAACCCCAGACCCACTGGAGAGCAGGACCCAGTCCAACCCACTGTGCCACCAGGCCCCTGTGGACACAGTTACTTCAGTAGCAAGCATTAGTTATCATAACATAAAAGTGCAGTTTCCTTCATTAATTACTCTATAATACTTTGTGACCGTTTTCCTTCAGCTCTACCTATTATATGTACCGTGCACTTAATAAACACTCACAGAGAAAACACACATATACATGTACATCCCAATCATATGTATTTGATACGCAGTGATTCTGAATTAATTCAACATTTAATTCAAAAAGAATGGGAGAGTAAAGACAAAAAAATCAAAGAAAACGGTGTAAATTAATTGACCCTCAGTGGACAAGTGGACATTGTTGGACAGTCCAAACGGTGCATGATCACTGAGATTATAACAGGTGAAAGTATCAAACAAGGACTGAAGGGGGGTGAGAACTGAACGCAGCACGTAGCAAACTATCATGGAGAAGAAGAGCTCATGGTTGCTCTGGTTTCCACTCAGCCATTTGGGAGGCGTGTTCAAAATACAAATTTGATCTTTTTAAGCTGAAGTGGGAATGTTACTTGAAACCATTTGTAACCTTATTATCTTGTACCCCGAATGCTCGTATCTCAGGTGACGGCTGTACTAGTGGCTCTAGTAGTGACCAGTCAACGTGGACCACCAGGGATTTCTTGACCATATACGTAGCCACATGAATTATGCATACTGAAAAAAAAAGGTTACAAGCTCAAAGGGTAGTTATGCGTGTTACTTTTTTGTTATTCTCAAAGTTGTTGTCGGCTTTCCTGGGAGCGGTGTGTATTTCGCCATCCTACTGTGTCTGCTGGTGTGTCGTGCGGTCTCTGCACAAGATGATCTAACGTACCCTGACAGCTTCCTCTTGGCACTCAAGGAGGACTTTTAGTTTAAAACCCCTCCTGGGTCAAGTCTCCCTCCTGCTCATTGCTGTCTTGCGTGTTTTCTGGTCCTCTCCACCCATCTCATGGTGTCCTCATGGTAGCAAAATCGATGTCCTGCAAAAGCAGCGCGTCACCGCTTGTCGGTTTCTTTTAAGAAGAAAGAACGTTGCAGGTGAGAGTCTTGTTTTGGGTTCTCCGTGCAGCTGAGCGTGACACGGTGCTGGGCGCGCCTGTCCATGGAAAACGTAGGCCTGTCCCTGGACCGACTGTCCAAGGCTTCTTAAAGGTGGGACGGGGGTTATTCTGTCAGTGCCACTCAGCCGTTTGCCCTTTCTCGTGGCTTCTGACACCTCTTCTCCTGGCCCTCAGACACCGTTCTAGGGCTTGGATCGGAGGGAGGGCGGGATTTCGTGACTCTCTTGCTGTCAGTCCTTCTCCAAGGCTCCGGTGTCACGTGCGCAGAGTCCAGCTTTACGTCCTCGAGTGCGGGGGCTTCAAGGAGCCGCGAGAGGAACGGAGGTGATTTATCTGCGCAGGGCCCGCAAATGCAGGACGAAGGCGTTTCTCCCAGGAGATGACTCGCGCCCGCTGATGCCTTCCAGCCCACTGAACTTGCCTCGCTCTGAGTGACAGCGGAGATGCAGCGGAGAGAAGGAGACATGACTCATCATTGCCCTGATCCCCCGCCCACACACGCACCCTGAATGTGCATCATTTAGAACTGCCCCGATCCTGTTTAATCGGGGCGAACCGGGACTACGTTACCCCAGGCCGAAGGACTTAATTTAAGTGGCAGGGACAGCTCAAGTCCCGAGGAGTCTTGTCTGGGCTTCATTCCACCTCCCACTAACTTGGCTAATTAAATATACATACAGTTCGGAATTTGTTTGACTCGGTGACAATTGCGCATGAGAACCCCTGCGACGGTGCCCTCACAAGGAGCTCAGAGAGAGGAATACCCTGCGCCTTGGTGGAGAAGCAGGGAAAATAAAGACGACATCATTTCTGACGTTGACAAAGAAGATGTATGTCTAGAATGGTGCTCATGCAGGTGGTCTTACTGGGAGCATGGAGATGGTGTCGTGCTGCGTGGTCTCTGGCAGAACATGAACCGGACTTGGTGGTGGCAATGCTCACTGTCCACACCGGTTTCCTCTGTCTGCAAATCCACTCTCACAAACTTCCTCTCATTTCTTTTCTCTGCCCAAAGCCTGGAGACCTGCATTGGACCCTGCTGCGCTCTGCTCGTTCTCTTCACGCCTTTTAAAGGCAGAAATTGGACGGATACCTTCACCTTACGTTTCGCCAAAAAGAGAAGGAAAAAACTTGATGTTGGGCTCTATTGAGTTATATGTGCCTGCTCAGGGCTGCCCATTTCCTCCGGTCTGAAGGAGCAACTGATAATAAGGCTTCACCGAGTTCACGTTTCCAGTCATTTGTGTTCCTTTGATGGAATGAGCTTTTATTTGAACGTTGATTTAATTCCTCAGTCTTTAGTAGGAAATTCACTCTGATAGGTGCCATGGCCTTGTCTCTTCCACTTCCACATTTTTGATTAATATGATCACCCGCACTTCTGCTTCTCACGAAGGCCTCTTTTGATGAAAGACGAGCTGTAGAGTCTCCTTAATTGTGCCGCGGTGTGACTGCACCTCACAGCCTTGCAGGAGTGCTTAAAAATGCCAGCAGATCCCTGCAAAACCGCGCTCGGTACGGGATGGCCCTTCCTCCGGCACGAGAAACACTCTGTCAAGTAAAGGTCTTAGAGTGTTCATTATCAGTTTTATTAGTCCCTGTGCTCAAACTTATATATCACACACGTTTCTTATTCTGTTTGCTCAGCTGCATTTTCGTACAGCTTTTCGCTGGAACCTCTAGAGTACAACGGAAGTGCTCCGTCAGAGATCGCCGTCCAGAATCCGGTTCCCTAAACGGCTTTTGCATTGACCCGCTAGGCTGTTCGTCACATCGTAGGAAGTCCAGCTGTCTGAGACGTTTCCCGCCGACAGGATTTCACAGGCTATTGGTGTGCTCTTTCAGTGGCAGTGTCAAGTTAGCCTGCATCCACTGTGTGAATTTTTCACACTGATGTATCACGGAGAAGCACGCGCAGTGTGTTAAAGAGCACGTTTCTCTCCATCCGTGCTCTTTCATTATCCAGATCTGATATCTACTGTTCAGTTTCATTTGTTATTTGTGCATCAGCCGCCTACGTCGTACCTGCTGGACATCACTCTTTTGCTGTTACCCGTGAGTCTGCCGGGTGTGGTGTTTATACCTTGTTTGACCCTCACTGGAGGTGTTAAAGGGCACCACGGCCCTGTCTCAACCTGCGCTTTATAAAGGTCACCGTATTTCAACTGGGGCAGCGTTCCACGCAGGTTGCCTTGACCTTCTCCTTGCTCTCATAATTAGAAAGTGTTTTGAAGGAAGCGTGGTGGTATTTACTGTGTGTACAGTGGAGTACAGCTCCCGGTGGAAATGGTGCCAGATTTTAGAAACCTGTTAAGTGCATAGAAATATTAGCACAGGATGACATCTTGCACACAAGCACAGCTCCTTTGGGGTCAGGAGGCACGTGGCAGATATTAGATCACCTTTCACATGGCGTTGGAGAGACTCAACTCGCCTTTGTCTCAGAAATACTGCTGCACAACCTTTGCTGTCCTTTGGGCAGCCGAGACAGAAGGACCGGTCTGAAGAGCGGTGGAAACCGGTGGTACATGACTGTGATTCTAGATTTTCTTTTATGAAAACTGTTGGTTGAAGTTTGATGTGATTCGATGTGAATCCGGTACCAGTTCCAGTTGGTTTGCACGGAATACAAAGCACACCGCAAGGTGCTGTCGTGGTGAAAACGACGTTTCAATACGTGCTGAAATGTACACGAAAGTGACTTCGGTACGCGTGAGTGAGCCTGCAAAACAATGTTTTAAAATCTATCTATCTATCTATCTATCTATCTATCTATCTATCTATCCATCTAAATTTTCATGCTTACAGTTTTACAGGTGTGAGTCTTTGTAGACCCTATTTCAGAAATTGGACAAGGACCTTCCAGTTATACAACCAGAAAGCAACAGATGCCTCTTCTTGCACAATGAAAACAGTAATTCTCTTTGGACAAGAAAAAAAAACAGCCCAAATGATGTTTTTTGCTTTATTTTCCCAACTGCTGGTTTAATTTTTCGCCTTTTCCTTCGGGTTGCTTATTCAGCGGCTAACCGCGATTGACTGGCACGCCTCACCTCTCACGGACGCATACCGCGGGAACGCACCTGGCCTGTCGCGCTCCCCTGGCGGCGTAGGCCACCGGACTCCGTGAGATTCCCTCTTTGGCGAGCGGTCGGATGGCACAGCGTGGCAGAAACGCCAGAAACACTCGTGCTCCCTGCGCCCCAGTGTGTGTCAAGGCTTGGCACACTGTGAGTGACAGACAGTGTGTAGCAAAGCCTCTCTGGGAGATGGAGAAAACAACAATTCCAGTTGAAACCGATAAAGGATACGCAGCACTTTAAACGTGAAAGCTCTCCTCAAGTCGCACGCCGCTGTGCGATGAAGGGAACGTTAGCGCTCCTTTGACTCACAGACACGGCTGCCAAAGGGAAGCCTCTGTTGAGACGCACAAAAGAGAAGACATTGAATCAGTTCTTCTCAGACGACATGTGCAAAATCCTCCAAACATCTCTGCGTCGTTGCGTAGAGAGGGTCGCGGTGCCTAAACATCACGACGTTGTCATGGGCTTTACGCTAGACATATCCACACAGGGGGTGGGTAGAACGCCTGATTATTTTTATACTCAAGTACTCTACCGAATATCCTGACGATTAGCCGAAAAATTAGATTAGGTAAGAAAAAAACTAACATTTCACAGAACGATAGAAAATATGATCGAGAGGAAAAAAACTATGGCAAGTCTCTGAAAACAAATACTTTGTTCCATTTTGTAAAAATCAACATTTTTATTGTTTAAGTGGCACATGTTTAAGCAAAACAGAAATATAGTCTAAACTGCACACTAAACCTGTTTAGCCATTAAGGACCACATTAATTACAGCTTGAGTTCCAAAGAAAAGCAATGTACTAAAATCCAATAAATAACACACACACACACATCTGAACCACTTGTCCCATTCGGGTTTGCAGGGAGCCAGAGCCTAACCCAGCCACATAGGGCACAAGGCTGGAGGGGGAGGGGACACACCCAGGACAGGGCGCCAGTCCATTGCAAGGCACCCCAAGCGGGACTTGAACTCCAGACCCACCAGAGAGCAGGACCCGGTCCAACCCACTGCTCCATCGCACCCCCCGCAATAAATAACCAAAAATTTATTTCAAATTACAATTACAAAGAAAAAGTAAGACACAAGTAAACTTAATAAATAAATCAACATGGCATATTTTATCATTCTAATTTCCACTTAGAGTGAAAATTAGTTCCACAAATTTCACAACTAGAAGTTATAATTTAAGCAGAGCTTATACTGTAAGTAATGTTCGTTTTACAGGAGCATGTGGTTTCAGTGAATAATAAAGTATGTTTTCTTGGAAGGCTTTTTGGTGTTTGTAGGAAGGCAGAAACCAATGCCCAAGAAGGTTGAACAACACCGGGAGAGAACACGAGACAACGAAAGGTGCATCACCACCACCAACTAGGCTGGAGGGTGAAGTGGAGAAAGTGGGGGGAGCGAACACCTTGATAATGAAAAATGTTTATATAGATTGAACGAGTCCTTGAGGATGAAAATTTGAAGTGCAGAATTGTTCCAGCTGCAGTGGGCAGCCCTTGATACTTGGACCCCCAGAGGTTTGTTTTTCTTCCCTTCTTCGCAGCTGGGAGATTTTTGTTTTCCTCTCCGCAGTTGCCGGCTAGCTTATCCTGATAGTTATTTATATCTGTCACCTTAGAAAGGAACATCTATATTGTACCACTTCTTGGGATTGTGTTCGGCGTGCTCTAGAAGAGTTCTTTTTGGAAATAAACTAAAATGAACTGAACGGAGGGGTGCGGTGGCGCAGTGGGTTGGACCACGGTCCTGCTTTCTGGTGGGTCTGGGGTTCGAGTCCCGCTTGGGGTGCCTTGCGATGGATCTGGCGTCCCGTCCTAGGTGTCTCCCCTCCCCCTTCAGCCTTACGCCCTGTGTTGCCGGGTTAGGTTCCGGCTCCCCGCAACCCTGTATGGGACAAGCGGTTCAGATGATGATGAAATGAATGGGTCATGTCAGAGTGCTCAGCGTGTGAATTGTTTGGTTCATATTATGGAAAGTGACAAACTAACTGTACTTTAGAATCACGTGTCTGCATCTAAGCCTCTGCTTCTTGCTAATGTAATGCGCATATTGTATTTTTTATGAGATGTACATCGCTTTGAAGAAAAGCGTCTGCTAAATGAATAAATATAAATGTAAATGAATGAGCTCATATCTTGGGACCCATTTCACAGCAGGCCAGGGAACTTGACGTCTCGTTTGCGGGGGCTTCCGGGTAGATTCACCAGTTCGCAAGTCATGATGAAGACTGCCACTTGTCTACAGCATCAGACACTAGAGGGTCCACCCGGAGACCTTCGTGGTGATGTTTGACATGAGCTGGAGTGGAGCTCTGCAGACCTGAGCTTGAGTCCTGGCCAAAAAAGACATACAGAGTGGCAGCGGTGTTCACAGGCACCTCCACCAACAGGTGGAGAGACATTCGAGGTTTAAAGGTGCATGCGGATGATAAGGAAAGATGAGTAGCACGGTGTAATGACCTTCCACCAAGACACGCAGCCGTGACTGTAGCTCAGCGGGAAAAAAATGACGTTGCATTTTTGAAGGGCTTTTTTATCTAAACTTTTGCATGCGCAGGGTAGCTTACATGTTATTTATGAGGAAACCGCAGTGAAGACAAACTTCTCCGATAAGCGAAAACATGCAGGAATTGCACTTTAGCAAACATTACACGGTAAACTGTGGCTAAACATTGTTTCCATAGGAAAAAAAAATGAAAGGTGAAAACAAAAAAAGAGTAACAGTGAAATATTAATCTCATGAAATAATGTTTTGAGGACCTGCCAGAGGTCGCACGTTCTTGTGGACTTTGCCGAGAACCTCAGGGTTGCAAGTTATTCTTGCTCGGCGATACACCTTTTACCCGTGACCACAAGTCAGGCGCCGTGCCAACCTGGTGCAGGGAAAACAAGGAGCTCAGGCCCGATGCCTTCTGTCACACAGGCACTTTATTTTGCGAGTCGTTCAGAATTTGTTGTACAGATTGGGGGCCCGTTTTGGAGACAGCCGAGGCATTTGGGGCCCCTTTGTGAGGAGTTTTGCACATAAGTGGCAGAAATATCTGTGATTTCTGTGTGTATATATATATGCGTATGTGTGTATATAAATATATATATACACACGCACTGCATATATACTGTATATATATATATGTGTGTGTGTATATATATATATATACATACATACAAGGCAGTTACGAGAAGTTTTGCTTGATAGGTGAACCAATAAATCCCAGCTGGGAACGCCACGGAATCTCACGACGTTGTGTGTAAGGTGCCAGAAATGGAACCAGGACTCGGACTGGCAGCATCACAAGGAAACGTTTGCAGAGCCGAGATGGTGGCAGACACCGTTGACTGGTCTTGTTGCACCAACTGAAGCATCAATTTCACTCCGAGTGCTACCGGCGAACAGATGGAAGCTAAAATTAAGAATATGTGTTGATTCTCTGGTGGTCTGTTGGGTGGTTTACTCTGGTCCTGGATAAAATCACTGTCACGTGGAAGAACCGCAGAAAAGAAAATTTAAAACATAAAAAATCCACGGAAATAAGTGCACCGTGCTCCATACAAATGAACTTCCTTTAATTTTAGTGCATAATTACTGTGTATGAAGAACCCCTCAAAAATACAATTTTGAAATACTATTTATATACACGCACACACACACACACACACACACACACACACACACATATATATGTATGAAGGCTTGTTGCTTATGAAATATGAATCTGTTGTTCTCTTAGGAAGTTCCTTTGTAATTACAGAATTATTCAGATCACACCCTAGAGCTAATCTTTTCTTTGGCAATACTTTGCACAAGTTTTTGTTTCTCTTAGAACCGTATTACCTCCGGACCCCGAGGACCTGTAAGTTTTATATATTGCCTGATCAAAATCTTACGCTTCTTGTCTGTGGTTGGCTGTTAATTAACTTTGACAATTGTAGCTAAGCAGGCAACTCCCAGGATACCAGCAAGACGACTTAGCCCGTGTTAATTATATCTCTGAATATCATTATCCTTGAGGCTGTCAAAACCGCTTCTGCCTACTCCTCCTTTGGACGCACCGGCACATGCGGAATGCTGATTGTGTGATCTGAGTTTTTTTAGCCTCTCAACGGTTTAACCAATTAAGCAATCGGACCGTAAACGTCACTCGGTGCAGCGTGGCGATCTGAGTACGGGACAGTTCGGAACGTCTCTGGGAGGCCCGTCTTTCGATTGCATTTATTCATATAGCTGATGCTTTTTTTTCCAGAGCAAGACTTGAACCTGTGACCATTAGTTCCAAAAGATACATGTGTAACTGCTATGCCGCCAGCCGTCCCCTTTACGGCTCATGCTTTTTTTTCAGCAGTTATGTTTAACAGTGAGTCTGGTGAAAGTACAATGAGGCGGGTCGATGCTCTCTCGAGCACAGCGCGTTGGAACGCGGTCGAGTGCGTCGGACCTGACTGGAAGATGAACGCGCTTGCGGAGGCTCTTTGCTTCGCCCAAAGTCCGTTTCTGTTCTTAAACCGCGGTGCCAGATAGCGAGCGGCCCTGCTATCACATGGGCTCTCTCATATTCCTGCAAGAATGATGAGCTGGTACTTTCCATGTCTATTTTCGGACAAAAACGCTGGACACAACTGAAGGAGATACGTTCCGTACTGGGACAAAGAATTTTGCCGCAGTGTTATTGAATATAACTTTGTTGCCGAGGGTCAAACTTCAGGGTCCGTGAAACAAATATTATTATTATTATTATTATTAAGTAGTAGTAATAATTCTGAGGGGTGATGGTCACTATGTTTTTTCAAGTTAATACGGTTAATTATATTTACAACTGTGCATTGGGGGTCTTCTGCTTTAACCTGAGTCACAGATTATACGTACAGCAAGTCTGTACTATAAAAGAGCTTTTCTAATTGAATGTTTGTCACTGTAATCTGGAAGTGCGCTTTGAAAACCCTGTCCTACGGCCACAGACTGAAAGACTAGAGCAAACTGGGATTTTACACATAATTTAATTTCACAAGTATGCATTGCAAGTTACAAAATGTGCGCTTTACACGCGGTCTTATTTCTGAATGCCGATTGCAATCCACAAATGTAAAATCTTACTGCGCTTTTTAAAGTGCATAATCTTTGTTCTTCAGCACAGAAAGGCATAAAAATAACATCATCGCAATTTGATAGCCTCCGATAGCTGGCGTCTTTATGTAAGATACAAAGAATCTGTAGAAAGTGCAGCGTATTGTAGGATTTCGCATGAACTGGGCCCTGTGGTAGCTTTCTCTTAGACAGACCTGAGACCCTTGAATGTTCAGCTCATAGCTGGATTGTCAGTAAAAGTCCAGATGCCCTTCAGAGCCTGTCTCTAAAAGAAAGCACTGCAGGGTTATTTGGGAATTCATTCGT
The DNA here is from genome assembly GCF_900964775.1 of Scleropages formosus. Taxonomy (NCBI): domain Eukaryota; kingdom Metazoa; phylum Chordata; class Actinopteri; order Osteoglossiformes; family Osteoglossidae; genus Scleropages; species Scleropages formosus. The sequence goes on from NC_041807.1 coordinate 20,250,280, forward strand.
CCTGATGCTCACGAGCAAAGACCATTATGTCAAGGATTATTAATTTAGGAGGTAGGAGAAAGGTCCTGGCTTCTATGTTGCGAAGCATTCCCTTGAAATGTTTGACCAGGATGATATGTACCACATTATATACGTGGTATGTACTGCATTGTATGTCTGATACGTGCATATATGTAGTGATACATGCGTGACCTGGAACACAAGCGGCCTCAAGTCATCCACCTCACGATACAGTCCAAAGCTCGTAGGTGCGCTCGTGCATTTTATTGTGAGCAGAGTGTTTTTTGACAGGCAGTTGGCAAGTTGGATTGTCACTTCCCTGCAAAAGAAGAACAGATGGCATCTGGGCCCACCACGCGAGGGCTTGAGGCTCCCCTTCGCATCTTTAACATGGTGCGCGACTCTCGCACCATCAGCCATTTCTCACAGCCTCTGCTTAAAATATACAACAGGGGGCAAGAAGAAGCATCAGCATTATGTAATGCTAATTAAGTCGTAGGCAACGCTGGATGTGCACGTTGCTGCCGCTATAGTTGGTGCATCCTCTCCATTGGTGGTCCAAAACGCAGGTGGTGCTGTGAAGCAGATTGACGTGCACTTTATACGTCTTTAGAGAGCAGATTAAATGGGGGAGGGCGTTTCATCCAAAGTAATGATGCTGGGCACGTGGCAGAGAGAAATGTTCCATTTACCTGGCTCTGGAGAGGCAGTGGTGCTCGGGACTCTGGGAGAGCGAATAATGTGTTGCTCGAGGGGCCGGCACTAAAGAGATTGTGAGGTGAGCAATAAAATCCCTTTAAATGGATGGGCTTTGGAGTCAGACTGAAGGAGGGATGTTTTCCATCAACAGTGGGTTGAGGGGAGAGTATGGAGGGGACAGGGGCGGCGAGGGGGGGTGCTGGATGGGTGATGTGTGTGCCACCCGTGTCCCAGGGGAGTCCCTATTAGGTATGTCCAAAGCTATGCTCAAAATGAGCCAGATATGTGGTGTAGAGAACCGGCGCAGGGATCGGGAAGCTCGGGTGGGAGAGAGAGGCAAGGGGGGAGGCATGGAAGGAAGCGAGGTGGAAGGAGATGAGTTGGGGGATGGAGAGGAATTGCAAAAGACCCAGGAAATAAGATATGCACGTAGGAAGAGATCATAAACCCCCGACACTGAGAGAAATTGGGAGAAATGTATGAGGAGAGCAGTGTGTGAGTAGTGAGTCGTGGGACCATCACGTACCCCATTCCTTTCCATACCCAGGGTCATCAGCGCAAGGCCTGGGCGCTCTGCCTTCGGGAAGCCTCAGGGAGGTAGGAACGCGTAAGGGTGCGAGAGCTCGTGCGGCCGATTGGCCCGGAGAACCCCGTCCCCATGCGATCGCGAGAACAGACACACAGATGCAACGTGCTCCGTTCCAAGCCGAAATGACAAAATTATAAATAGTGCCGTAAGGGAGGAGAGTTAAACTGAGCTATTTGTTTTCTATTAGCATACTTCTTGCACGTTGCTACCTTGCTCCGGTCGAGTCTCAAAATGAGTTTAAACGGCCAACATGCACTCGATATGCTTGATAGACCCGTATGAATAGGTTATTTAATATGTTACTGGCTATTGTATCCTGGTTGAAGGCAGAGCACATTAATAATAGTATTTCAGAATTGTTGCGCTGGCCTTGAAACAATAAGATGCTGATTGAAGAAGACACACTTTCAGTCCCACATTGTTTAGAAGACTCCCGCTTTCATTATAGTTTCTCGTGCCGATGCCGTATTCAGGCGATGGTAATTTTCCTTTGTTTGTGCAGAGCGCTACCCGAGCTAACGGGAAACAGAGTAAGTGGGAAGCCAGGCTGTTTAAACTCCGTTGCCTGCTGTTTAAACGAGCGTGTCACCTAGGGGAGCCGTTTGATGGCGGGAATATGTTTGCGTTGAAATGAAACAGTGCCATCGGTGCGTTCAGAGAGTGCAGGGACTACGCAGAGGCAAGCGCCAATTAGTCAGAGCTGGCTGCTCACTAATTACTGCAGCGTGCAACCGTTTTGTAGCTCCGCCCCCACATTGAGGCATGTGAGGAATGACCTGTCATTTGCCTGCCATCAACAGGGGAGACCCTATGCTTTTTCCCCCTTTACACGCACCATAAGAACCAGCTCCAACTTAGCCGGTCTTCTCCTCGAGGATCTGAAAGTCCCCAGTGCAGAGCAGCTTCAACGTCCAGATGTGTTGTGTTGTACATTGTTTTGTTGGCGGCCTTGTGCATCACATATACGGAAAAACACCCGAGCTGAAGCGAGCCGCTCGTCCTTCCCCCTATGATGTGTATTACTTAGAAAGAGCCTTTGGCAGCTTTGACATAATGGCAACTTTCCATTTGGAAGGAGACAGCTGTGATGTACGTTCGCTCTCCATCGGCTAACACCCAGCAGCGTAAATGTACCTTAGCACAGTGATTCAGGGTCCACGGGGGTAGGCTCGGTTTGCCCGTATCTTTGGGCGAGGTGCTCCTCATAAACAGGCTTCTTTTAGCAGTTTGCTTCCGCGTCTCCGAACCAGCAGCCTGTGGGACGACGATGGGTTGCGCTTCTGCTTGTCAGATGTCCATGAGCTGGTGGTTGTCCCTCTCTGATGGGCACGGCGGAACGAGCCTCTAGCTTTTCGGATCCAGCGCCCGGACGGGGTTGTCGGCCCGGAAGTTCCGAACTGAGCGTTGTCTGGAGGAAACACCCATGCCAAGGGCTGAGGCTGTGCAGATTTCTGTTACGGTAACACCTGATCACCCCTCTCGAAGGAATGGAGACTGGTGGTGCTTTGTCGTCATGGCATCTGGAGCGGCACTTGGCACTGGGTGCGAGGGACAGGACTGTTTGACGAGAGGCGCCCTGCAATAGAATTGCATTCTGCAGTTCTGGTGCTGAGTGAATGACTCACCTCTACTAAGAGAAAATTACCAGCAGCCTGGGGGTATTTACAGCCAAAAACAGACATTCAAATTTCTCACACGGCCCCATGGACACGCCAGCGCTGGCAGCGTTTGTAACTCGTTTTTGGGAATTCACTTTTGGCGACCATTCGCAGTTATGCCCCGATGGCCCAGTGTTTAGCAGCCCAGGAATGCTGGCTGGACCCCGTCCCCCGAACGATACCACTGTCACCACATTGGCCTCAAACGTAGCGAGACATCTTTCACCAAACACCTCTGATTTTACTGGGCGAAAGACAAGGACAGCGGTATGGCAAAGAAAGCTCACGGTCTGTGCAGACCAATAGCGGTAAAAGGTTGGGGTTTCCAGAGAAAGGGATAGATCGAGCTTTGTTTTTCTACTGGCGTTCGTGGGGGTAAAAATGCTTTGAAACCGTACTTCTTATCCTCTAATGGAATCATATTGTAATTTGGTGCCTCTGAAGTTCTGTGGATATTTCTGTCTTGGCTCATACCTGCTCCATATTACATTTCGCCCACCTCTGATCCTTTTAATTTTTTCCCCTGGATAAGAAAGGCTGCATTTCCTCTTGCAAAAGCCGATGAGTCAGGATTCGGGGAGGAGGCTGCAAGGACTCGGCGCTGCTGACGCGTCGTCCGCGAGACCCCGTGCCTTCGTCAAGCCCCCATCTGCGCAGAGCGAGTCCGCTTGTTTGCCGTATAAACTAAGAGGGACGCTTTAGACTCAGGCTGACTTCAGTTGTTGAAACTCTGTTTACCTCAACACAGCTTATGGATTTTTGTCCAAGGTTTTTCTCTTTCTAGAAGTTATATTTGATCCACAGATGGTGTGATCAATAGGGGACTGAATTACCAGGCTGCTGTTGGCATATGAATATAGAGATGTCTTCACCAGGTGGACATTCACGGCTGTTGACCTTACGATGATGAAGCTCAAGGCAGTAATCCGTCCCTTACTATGGGGCTATGGGACTGACTTGGCTATTAACAAAGGAATAGTTGTCACCTTAATTTCTGGTTAATGTCAGCCTAACAGTTATGCACATAGGAGGACCGAACCACTCTTGTAACTCGCTGAACAAACAAGTTTTCCTGGAGGAGCAGCGGTTCAGCTCGCGTCTCACATTAGGATTTTATGAAACCAAAATTGACCTCTGTTGTAATGGTGAGCTGTGAGAAACTGAACAGGCTGCTCTGGATAATTTCGAACGCTGACAAAAAGCCCAGCTCTGGCATCATGGCATTGCTCCTTTGATAGGAGTCACATGAGGGTCGCAATGGTGAAGACATGTAAAGACCTACAATTTGAACCGTACCATCTCGGATACGAAACCTTATCATAGTGCTGCATTTTGAGCGTCGTCTTCGTTTTCTTGGAATGACACCTCATCGATCTCTGTATTAGTTTGAAAAAACCAGGGTCTGGGGTTCAGCGTTCGAAAAGTCAGCCCTCAGCATATTGACAAAAACATGGTGCCAGCTGTGATCTTCAGATGTGTCTGTAGGTTGCACTTTGTGTACTTTAGCTACAGTTGACTTCAGGTGTCAGATCACATGATATGCTTCTGGAGGCTGTATATATATATATATATAACTGAATATGCACTGCAACATATGTCTGTTTATTCAATATTATGTTGTTCCACATTACTCATAAAAATTGTCAATCAGCTGTAGACAGCTGAAAATTAATTGCCAGGGATCTAGTTCACAAAGGGTGATGATATTGTATGTGTCATTTACCAGCCAATTGAGTGTGCCTAATAACTAAAGGGTTAGGTACAGCAGTTTGCAACCAAGGTCGATTCACTGCCGGAGCTCTGCAGCAGCAGCAGCAGCAGCAGTTCCTGCATCTTCTGTTGTTGGTGCTTAACCCTGTTTGATGGAGATGTTTGGAACAGGGCTAGTTTGGCTGTGCCAGCTAGTACCCGAGAGCTGGCAGCGCGAGAGTGCTGTTTGAAAGTGATTTCCAGTGGCACGTTTCTATGAGCCACTGGTGAGTCTTGCTCATCCACGGCAGTCCATCGCACGGGGAAGGGGACCAGATGACCACTCCACTTCAGGGTCTGCTTCATAAGGGCCTTCTCGGTGGGGCGGGGGCCTCGACTCAGACAGGTTGTACTTACCTGGGTAGTACCCTCGTCTATTTCCGGTGATGCATGAGTGTGGCATCCAGAATTTACGCAGACACACACACTAAGGCCTATGCCTGCTTACCATGCTGATTACCCTGCTACCGTGACATACAGCTAGTTTCCTTTAACAAACTCCCAGTTGCCATGACTCCCCTATTTAACAAGGACTCTGGAATCTGGAAATCCAGACTCAATGTCCCCTTGTCCCATGAACCACCAACTGACTGAAAGGGCCTCACTCTTTCTTGTTAGTCATCTTTTTAACTGTGACTTGTTATACATTTTAATTGTTATTGATTTATGTTTAATTAACATTTCATATCCCATATAAATTCTTTGGTTACAGGATATGAATGAGTTTATCAAATCTCAACTTCTGCTCATCCTGTGATCCAGGGTGATTCCCTGAGAAAAAATCCACAGTCCATGGACAGTCTTCCCAGTTCATTTGTTTTATATATAATACAGGTAGTTTTCAAATTACGACATACCAACTTACCATGGCCATCCCATCGACTTTATTATATTTTTTCATGTCCCAGTACTTTGTTGTAATATCTAATAACAACAACTGCTACACCTGCTGTATGATAACATTGATTGACCGCGCTGCGACAAGTACCATATTTTTTACTGACTCAAGTCAATGTGTCTATGAGCGACTGGAAAAAAGGCATTTAGAAGTGAAAATGAAAATAACAGTACAACATGGAAATGTAATACTGTACTGCATTTATATTATTGTTATTGTTATTGTATATTAGTATTACACTATTTTAGTATGGATAATGCAAAAGGACAGGGGGTGCGGTGGCGCAGTGGGTTGGACCACAGTCCTGCTGTCCGGTGGGTCTGGGGTTCGAGTCCCGCTTGGGGTGCCTTGCGACGGACTGGCGTCCCGTCCTGGGTGTGTCCCCTCCCCCTCTGGCCTTATGCCCTGTGTTGCCGGGTAGGCTCTGGTTCCCCGTGACCCCGTATGGGACAAGCGGTTCTGAAAATGTGTGTGTGTGTGTGTGTGTGTGTGTGTGTGTGTGTGTGTGTGTGTGTGTGTGTGTGTGTGTGTGTGTGTGTGTGTGTGTGTGTGTGTAATGCAAAAGGTAGTGGAAAAAATACAACAATTTGAGACTGATGATGAAGTGAACTTGCAGCGAGGTCATCGGAACGAAACTCCCTTGCGAGTCCGGGACCGCCTGCGTCGGATTTGTGAATCGCTGCAAAAGAGCACAGTGGGAAATGGAGACGGATGAGGAACCAGCGATGGGGAGGCGGAGCTAAAGCAGAGTGATAGAGAGAGGGAAAAGCTGCCGAGTCTCATCTAGTGTCAGTGGGCATCGAACACGAAGTGAGCGAAACCAGTGTAATAACCGCTGTCGCTGGCCGTCCGGGGACAGAGTGCGCAAGTCAGTGCCTGCGGCGATCCGTCGCGTGCCTCCCCGAATTAGGGCTCTGAGCGCATCTGTCTCAGTGCTGCGGCGCTCATTACTACGCGCAAGGCTCCCTCCCCTGTCGCGGTGTTTCACAGCGTGGGTCCGACACGGGGTTAATTACCATCGTCGGAGTGCCATCTATCACTGTGACAGCGATGCTCCTGCACGTGATGGCAGCAGCGGCGCGGTGGGGACAGACCCACTCGCTGGCCGCGCTCCTCAGGGGACAGGCCGGACGCCGCTTCTCTATAGAGGATTTCCGCCCGGCTCCTCCCGGCGGTCCTGCAAGATGTCGACGGACTCGGAGAACCGCAGTGTCCGGGAGGAGTTTTCAGCCCCTCGCTAGCGACCTGGCGTGAAGACATCTGGACGTCCGCCGTGGTTCGAACGGTTCCGGATCGGCGAATCATTTGCCGCACTTGTCGTTGCCCAGAAGTGCGGGAACCATCCCGCCGTAGCCCTGTGCCAGCTGCTCCAGTTTGAGCCCATCGCCGTCCGCCGTGCGGTAATCCTGCATCTTACCCAGAAGCTCCGCTCCCTGTCATCAGTCGATTTTGAAAAGGCGGCGCGCAGAGGAAGAGAACACAGCAGCACGCAGATCGATATCAGCTCAACAGTTTGAGTGCACGCATAATCGATTCGCCATGTCGCAATGTGTAGGTTCCCAGATGGAAAATAAAACTTCACAGGAAATTAATCTAATTGAAAATTGTTAAGGAGGCCTGTAAGCTCCCCATACAAAGCGAATGTAATTTTATTATTGTACTAAAAGGATAATTTTGCCAATATGTTGCTCTCAGAATATAATTGTGATATTTATGTTTATGTTTTTGTAGATCTCAGCAGCCACATAATATTGACCATCTTTTTGTCAGTTCCATTAACTGAGTGGCATTTTCTCATATGAGGAATCCAATAAGCCGTGCTGACGTTATTGATAAATAAATGTTATCTAGCAGATAAATTTAGATATGAGGCATCTTCTCATTTCAGTGTAAATATTTGGGTGAGAGAGTTACAGTGTACTTATCAGCAGTGTTATTCAACATTATTGACATCTCACGAAAGTGGTATTTTCTGTTGAGATGGTAAACTGAGAGAAGCAGCCCATTGGATGTTGAGTCAGTCTGCCTTGGTTGTGACCGTCGATCATCTTTAATTCCGTTGCACTTTCTTAATCTGCGTGTTTGAAGCTTTAAAAATAGTCTGTGACCACCTCCACTCTGCCCTGTTAGCAAGATGATTTCACAATAGGACCTTAGAATTTCATTTTTTTTTTACCTGATTTATTTGCCCCCCGCCAGTTTCATCTGTGATTTTTCCAAATGCTAAATTGTGATGGTATAGATCCTATCCATCATGTTCAGGGTATGGAGACACCTTGGGCGGGGCACCAGTGCATTGCAGTGCAATCACACACACACACACACACACACACACACAATGTGGAGTCACCAGTTCACCTTAGACACATCTTTGAGAGGAAACCTACGTGAACACGGGCAGAACATGCAAACCGCACCCACTGAGCCAAGTGTGAACCTATGTCTAGATCCACAGTAGAGGATCTGTGAGGCTCCTGCTGCTCTCGCTGCACCCACAGCACTACGGTGCCCCAAAACCTTGTTTTTCCTATTGGAAAAATGGCCGCGTTTCCCTGTTGCCCCCTTGCAAAATATGGGCAAAATAAATCATGTGGGTCGTTATGTGTTTTTGTGCTTTTCATGCCGGTCTGTTTTTCTCGCCTTGGATGAAACAGCTAATAGAAATGATAAAAATGAAAAAAAAAAAAAAAACAGGCTTCACTGATTGTGTCGTGTTGAGGCATCAGGAGCGTTTGTATTTACAAATGTGCAATTTATGGGCTGTCTCCGAATGCGCCAGGAGCTGCCTCAGCTGGCAGGCCGTGAGTGGCATTTATATCGGCGGTCGTCTCTCGGTCTGTCCCAGAATGCCAATGAGGCGGCGGGGTGGCCTCCGAGGATGCCCTGGCCTTTTCCCGCCGAGAGATCAATCCGTCAGTCACTTGCTGGCGAGAATCATTATCCGGCCAGCCAGCCCGTTCGCCTCGCTGTCTGTAAAGCTTCCCGCTTCTCATCGCGGGACGGCCGTGTAACCCGTCGATGCTTCCTGTCTTGTTCTTGTCTCAGTTCGAACCCGCCGTTGCACCGGCACCGTAAATGCAAAATCACGAGCCGGAACAGACACCGTAACGACAATGACAGCAAAAAGAGCCGCAAAAAGCAGTTTTGGTAACACGGCACTTGAGGTGAGACGGTGCCTTATTACGGAACTATATTGCGTGGCTCTCCATCTGCGTTAACCCCCCACCCCCGCTGGAGGCTCTTTACTCCACCACCTGTTGTTGTTCTGCTCACTGAACAGGCTTTGTGGGTTATTGTGGGTTATTGCGGGTTATTATCTCCTGTCCTTCCTTCACGTCCTCGAGCTCTTCTCATGTCTGTAGGGTGACGTCTCGCCTTACGCTCTGTCCGTGTTGCCCCTACAGATACCTCAGATCAGCTACGCCTCCACGGCACCTGAGCTGAGCGACAACACCCGCTACGACTTCTTCTCCCGCGTGGTGCCGCCTGACTCCTACCAGGCGCAGGCCATGCTCGACATTGTTCTCGCCATGGGCTGGAACTACGTCTCCACCCTGGCGTCAGAGGGCAACTATGGCGAGAGTGGAGTGGAGGCCTTTGTCCAGATCTCCCGGGAGGCAGGTGGGTGGTCGCGGGTTCTACACTGTTCACATACGAAGCAGCGGACACATCCAGCATCCCTTGCGTTTCCTGTGACGCATCTACACATTTGTCATTGTTGCTTGTTGGATGCTTCTCGGGCGAGGGCACTACGAGGGATGAAGGAGAGGCGATTGTACGCAGTAGAGCCCGACACAAAGTTCACGAGCGACTGTCTGGTCACGTGTTCCACCACTGCCACCGCCACCCCCCCGCCAGCACCCTTGCTTCCCGAGGAGTCAGACGTCATGTCGAAGCATGTCTTATGTCCTGCTGTCTGCAGAGCTCCTCGAGGGAAACGTCAGAGATGCGGGGCACTGGAACCAAGGGGGGTAGATGCAAATCAAGAGTGACTGTCCTTTACTTGCGCTTTCACCGTGACTGCTGTTTTTGTCGCATTTTTTTTTTTTTTTTTTTACACTCTCTGTTCCTCTGTTTAATTTTTGCCACACCATTCACTCAGCAAAATGTGTTCAGCAATTATTAATGAGAGTTTCTCTCAACTGCGTCCTCAAAATTATTTATTGATATGAAATTCAAATGAGTGTGTCTGCTTGCAATTACACTGCAGTGCTACCAATTAAGTGTGGCTTAAAGACCAAGAGGGAGCTTTTTGGAGGGTGTTGGGGGTGCAGTACCTTGCCTTGTGTCGGATGACAAGATTGTGAAAGTTATATATATATAGACACGCACATATATACACACACACACACACACACACATTTTCAGAACCGCTTGTCCCATACGGGGTCACGGGGGACCGGAGCCTACCCGGTAACACAGGGCGTAAGGCCGGAGGGGGAAGGGGACACACCCAGGACGGGACGCCAGTCCGTCGCAAGGCACCCCAAGCGGGACTTGAACCCCAGACCCACCGGAGAGCAGGACTGTGGTCCAACCCACTGCGCCACCGCACCCCCGCACATATATATATATATATATATATACACATATTGTATATTTATATTATATGTATTCACACATACACATACATGTCTATATATTTATATAGTGATAAATCCTCAGTCATTGGGCATTAGTGACTGAACTATCACTTGCAACTTTGCGGCATGTAGATATGACACAGCTGCATTAATCACGTTATAATTGTGGAATTTGTATTCATAAGCCATATCACGTATGCACAAAATAATCTGCATGAGTGAGGCATCTTGGGACTCATTATGAAAGTGTATTTATATTCGGCATCTCACAAAGCGGTGTCAGTCTCTCCTCATGGAAGTTTACCCTCCCATATCAGAGGACACGGAGCGTCTGTCTCCATCCAGAGCGCCAGCGCTATCGGGGAGGGGGGGGTGCCGTCTGCCCTTTGAAGGAGCGGGGGGATGCAGTGCTAGGAGATGGACAGAAGCGGTGAAGGACCAGCAAGGGGTGGGGAGGGGGCTAAATCCAACTCGCAGAGAGGCAGGAAGGCTTACAACTAGCTGGGTCGCCACAGTCCCCAGCCAGCCTCTGCTCGGTGGCACGGAAATGGATTGAAGAGATTTCTCAGTTCTAAAATCTCCCCTGAGACAACTGACAGTTCAGAGCTGTCTTCACATCCGCGGCATCAGGGGGGATGATGGGATAGAAACACAGAATATTAACGTGATCCAATTAGCGGCTAGCCAAGCATACGTCACACGGCATGGAAGTAAAAGGGGTCGAAAATGTGCTACGGTGAGGATTTTTACTCTTTCGTCTCTCAGATAGCCCTAGCAGTAGCACTGACATGGCACTGACTGGTCTTTCTCGAGTTAACTGCACATATGTGACAGGCTCATATGTGTCCGTTATGGCTTTGATATTTCTGTTTGGCTGCATTGGATTGTTTTAATGTCCATTCTACTGTAATCCTAATAATTAAAATTATTTCAAACATACACATATATTTAAAGAATAATTAGAATAAGAGAGTTGTGTGCCTGGCATAAGAATAAAAATGAGGTCTTGTAAAAAAGAATTCCCAAAACGTTTGGCTGGGTTAGTGAGCAGAAAATATTGTACATGTATTTTGTTAAATTACCTGCTCCGTGTGTGTGACTCCGGCGAATGCGCTTATGAAACCGTTCGTATGGTTGCTTTATTCAGTTCTGCGCTGCAATTTGTATGCAAATGGTTTGCAGTAGTACCGATCGTGAAAAATGACGTGTTTAATGGGAGACTGAGCAGGCGACGTGACTCGGCTGCGGGCAAATCGTCCCGAAAGAAGGGCGTTCAGAGACGTCGCGGAGCTCCGCGGGTTCTGTGTGACCGTGGAGTCGGGAGTTCGGTCCTGTCACTCGTGATCCCAAAATGATACCGCGCTCTGACAACTGTACCTTTTCAGCACGTTGACTGGACATTCCCTGCCGCCTAAAGCCCGTGGTTATTTGTAGCACAGTGACCAGGGTGGTTGACCTCTGGGCAAAAATATTGAATGTTAAGCTTCTCAGCCTGAATTTCTTCCCTGAAATTAACATCCAGCTCTACTCTGTTAAGCGTAAAAGTGCAAACTTTTTAAGCCTTCAACACACTCAAGGCATGTTAATACTATCTCCCACCGAGCCAAAAATACATGTTGGTTGGTCTGAGCTTGAAGAGACATTGATCAAGGTTCCACCACTGATGTGTTGCTCCCCAGTACGCACGTGAAAGGACACTGTAGCCTTTCCAGCCGGAATGCGGGGTCTTTCTCGTCAAGAACCCGTGACTACAAGGGGTTCGATGGCAGCAGGTGCCGTCCTACGTCATTCTGTGGCTTTTCACCGGGGGTTCAAATGACACATCGTGCTACTCCTACTGGATGTCTACGCTTATTAAAGACAGAAAACCTACAGCAGCTTCACATTTCACACTCCTCAGTTGCTGTACCTGCTCACTCCTCATTTGCATATTCATATACTGTGTGCTTTTACAGCAGGTACCTCACATTCTTCCTCTGCACAAGGAGAGCGGGTGCAGATGCGACGAACTTCATTAAAAGTGCGCCTCACTTTTACAGCAGTTATATACACAGCCTTTGTTTCTGCAGTTTCCGCTTCGGGAAGTCTGTAACCGATCGTACCTGTGGGTTTTACCGCAATCGGTCAGATCTCCTTGAGAAGCCTTCCTCGATGAAGAGCATGACTTCTGAACGAAACACAGGTTGTTCCACTTTTCTATTGCTCCCTCTGCTCTTGAGCCAACATAGACCGAGTTCCGACTTCAGGAGCCCTTCAATCCACGTTGCGAAAGATCCGGAATGCTACAGGGCACGCATGGCTGAATGCGTCTCCCGCAAAGCAGAGCAGAGCCCGGGTCTGTCCGCAGTAAACCGCGGTAAGACGTCCGGCAGGGGCTGCCCACGCCAAACCTGCTGCTCACAGGTGTCCCTGGTCCTCGCTGCAGCAGGTGCCGGTCCAAGGGAATCCCTGCCATCCTGATAAGAGGTCTCTCAAAAGCTCGAGATTTGACTTGATCAAGTGCTCTCATCATTTCTGGCGTACGGTTCCTGAAGCACAATTCCTCTTGATGCTTATTTTGGTCACTGGCCGGCCGTTTCAAGCATGTTTTGGTAGACGACAGACACTCTGCAGCTCCTTTGAGTGCCGTTTCAGCTCAGTGCCAATTATCTATAAACTAATATTGCACAGGTTTCCTGACATTTTGCAGGTAAGTGATTACATAAGAAAGCACCAGTGAATTAAGGACCCAAACAATAAACAAACAAATAAATAAATGAGCCGTCCTACACTGTACAGCTACTCCTCTGAGGCTTTTGTTCAGATTCACTTTTGCCACCTGGTTTTTGGAAGTGGAGACAAACAGCGTTTCCTCGACGCTCTTTTGGACGGTGTAAATTGGTTAAACTATTTTTAGTTTCTCACTTGGAGGAAACAGATCAACAGTGCAACTCTTGTGCTGTCGAGATTTTGGGACATTCACAGCACAGGGGAAAATGGGGGATGTTGGGGCTTGAACCCCCCACCCCCAGCGTTCAAGAACGTGTCCCTTCTGTGTTTGTGTGTAACTCCACTTAGTACAGCCGTTAATGTTTTCTGGTCTCCTGTACGAAACACGTTACACTACTGCTCTCTAGGCCTGGGAAGGCGGAGAGGGTGTGGTGGAGGCATCGTTGCGGTTTGTGGGCCATGATGTTCCTGTTTTACATGAGTGTCAAAAGGGTGTAATTAACATTCCAAATTCACATCTAATATGAATCTTTTTTTTTCTTGATATATGGAGGAATATTCTCAGCTTTTTATCTTCTGTGATTTTTCCTCTATCAAGACACCTTTAATTACTGTACATAAGTGCCGTGAAGGTGTCTGGGTTATCATCACAGTTACAGTATTTTGCAGATAGACAATGGTGGGTAGAAACAAATGAAACACCCGCTTTTGTTACCAATTAACAAAATGTCTCTCCATCCTTCTTGAAAATGACTGTTCTTCTCGTACTGCATGGTTTTTTTCGTCTTTGCATCTTTCCAGACTAAATGTGTGAAGGCAATTTTCACCTGGTTTGTCATGTCCTTCAGATGTTATTTGCTTCATCTAAAGGGAGTTCAGCCAGCGCTACGACGACTCGAATCCCGTGGCCTGGCGTGTTTTGTAAACTCCGTTTCTGCAGCGAAAACACGTTATTAACTTTTCTTTGCAAGGTCTGCACTCTGACTGACAGAAAAGCATTGCTCTTTTGACTTCCTTCCTCCAATATGCATCATTAAACTCCTACATGAGTGGTCCATTCACCATTGATACAAGTGTATCTATCCTATGTCTTATCACTAGGCGTGCTTGAAGTGCTTCAGGAGCAACGGCAACGACAACAACATCAATAATAATAATAATAACAACAAGACTGAATTCCAGATGAAGATCATCACATGTCTTGCCAGAATATCCTGTATTTTCCAGAGAAAGAGTTTTCTGACATTTGAAGACAGTCATGTGCTCAGGAAAGCAAAGAGCTGGAATGACACCCTGATGATAACATTCGCAGAATCGCTTGTTTCATCGTGACTTCTGTCAAAGAGCACGGCCGATGCAGACTCAGACGGAGAGCCTTTCTTCTCGTAACGTGACGCTTCGCTGCACACCTTACGCGGAAAATGGCTCTCTGCTCTGCATAAGATGTGCTGGGTGATGCAAACAAATGAACGCTTCGCCGTAACACTCCTTCGCACGCAGTTTAACTTTGGCAATCGGTCTACGCATGATAATGTTGCATTGAGTCATATTGGACCACATTTTGATGCATCGTCCCCCTCAGTACTACGGGGAGCTCAAATCCGCGTACGGATCTGAATCCAGTAGGACCGGTTCTGTAGCCCGGAAGAGCCTGTGTGACCACCGTGCTGTTGACCATTTCCCCGGGCCTGTTTAAACTTACATCGGTCCCACCTGAAGTGAAACATGAACATGACATCATGCAGGAGAGTCGAAGCATAAAGCTGCAGATATGAGTATAGACCATCATGAACTGCCCATGTTGATTTTATCAGACCCTTCAAAACTGCTTTGCACACCTTTACGGTCACCTGGCCAAACAAGGACCCTTTGACAGCCATGCAGAAGAAATACGTGGCTTGAATAAGGCAGCATTTACCGGAGAGCACTGGCTCCAGCTATTTTTACACTTGAGTGACTTATAGCTTCTGGGGAGCATCTTTAAAATGGGGTGAGGGATGTCAAAGCTGAAGTAAATTACAACACCAGTGCTTGTATTATTGTGCGATAACGAGCACACAAGTTACATAATGAGTTTTGGAAACTGGGAGACTTTTTTTTATTCTACTTGTTATTGCATGAATTTGCTGTTGACTGGATTGCCAGTGTGTACCGGGGTTGCGTAACATTAAGGATCGTGAGATGAAAAATGGATGCGTAGATAAAACAACCGGTAAGGACACAATTTAATGGAGTTCTGGCATCCTTCGCGTTCTCTATACACAGGAGATAAAAGAGTCGAAAACTGACCTTCATTGTGAGATAATGAATAATCAATATACACATCTAACACCTTTAAGCCTCAATTCTGCTGATGTTCTTTGTTTGCCTTACTCTTTCAGGATTTGTTACACATTTTTATTCAGCATAATATCCTTCCTGTGATTCAGGCAATGCATGGAATTTTCATACCAAGAAGATTTAGCTCCTAGAATAACACGGCTCTGGGATATGAGTACAGTAATCTAATGAATTCCTTTAAATCACATTTTCACTTGGCTGTGAATCTTCCAGAAATAACATTCATAGGTGCAAGCAAATAATGTATTCATAACCCCAATATGCTTTAGTACACTGGCTTAGAAGGAATGCATTAAACAGTGTTTTCTGCAATTTATAGTTAAGGTTTTTATTTAGTATTTTTCTCACTGCATACAGTTTATACTACATTTGGCTCTAAAAAATGTTTATTCTCACAATTATAAACATGCAACATGCAGTAATTGTGGTGCTTCTGGGTCCCAAATCTCAAATATTCGGTGTGTGGCATTGTGAGTACTAATAAAAAAAAACATAAACACATTAATGTGAAAATGAACATGATGCCCATTTCTTGTTTGTAGCCTGCAAAAGTCAGAGATCTGCCTCTGGGAGCCTGTAGTTTAAATTGGAACTCAGACCTGAGTGCAGTGGCTATAGGTTCAAGGCTGCACTCCTTGAAGAGTTGAGCTGTTTGCCCAACTATTTGCTGCTCGCTACTGAACAAACTCTGGCTCAGTCGATGTCCACAGTGCTGAGTTGAGGAATCTGCTCAGAGAGTTGGTTGGCGCTCAGAGCGAAGCTTTGTGGTTTATAATGAGTCTGATGCCGGTTGATTGCAACCCTGCCATTTGGTGAACTGAGACCCGTCTTGTGTTCATTAGCCAGGTCTGAGTTCCTGAGAATTTATTATAGTTTTGTCTGCATAGTGACTGGAACAACAGTCTCTGCCTGCCTTTAGCTCAAAGAAGGTAATTTATAGCCATTTTCTTCCTTTCCTATGTTTTTCTCTCTGCCTCTACGTCCTTGTTAAACAAAAGTGAAATAGCCAGCTCGGTTGTGATCTGGTGTTTGACATCTACAGACTAAAGGGGGCAAAGCCAGCAGTTGGCTGAGATTCTCAGACTGCGCTTGTTAGACCAACTACACGAACTCTGTGTGATTCTTATGCTTTTGGAGCTCAGTAATTTGACTCTCCCGGCTTTTGGAACGAGCAAAACCCACAGAGACACACCACATTAATATTGGGCACGGTGGCTGGGAAGAAGAGGGAAGCTGAATTGATCAGCCCTTTACATCCCTTCAAATCCAGCGCCCCTAAGGCCCAGTGGGTCGCTTGTGCACTGGAGCAGTCGGGCCTTCCGGAGAACACAAAGAGCCCATCCCCGCTCTTGCACTTCTGGAGATCCATCTAAGAATGACTGACATCCAATTGAAGCTCTTTTGGATGTGTTCTGAGGAAGGCCATGCCCATGGCCAGAGATCCAGATTTCTGTTGCTGAGTCCTAATGATCCAAGAAATACCCTTTATATCGACTAGAACAAAACAGTTCTGCTTTGAAAAAAAGAGAAATGCTTAATTTTTTTGTCCGATTACTAGTTGCTTCCTGTTCTTATCATTCTGTATTGTGGGTGACGTGGTGAGCAGAGGTCTTGTGAACACAGAGTCGGTGAACAACCTGGCTTAGGGATTAGTGACTCCAGAAGATACACTGAAATCTGCTCATGGTAAATTTGTAATAACAAAACCATGCCTCAGCGGCCAACATGTAAAACTGGAATAATACTGCCATCCTCCCAGATACAAATGTTTGACTTAACGAAAATTTGTGTTTTCAAAGAACGTCATTTAACACTGCTTTTTCTGTAAAAATTTTTGCATTTATGAAAAGTACCGTTGTACATTAGCAACTCCGTGTCAAAAAATAGACTATTTCACTCTTCAAAGGCTCCTTTATGCTCATAGGTGAGGCTCCACACCGTAGCGCACCAGGCGGTCATCTCAGCACATGCGGTGTGGGCACGTGTTTGGTCAGCATTGTCCCGTTCTTTAATTTTTTAGTGCATCATGGCTACAGCAAGTGAAAAATCTATGAAAAAAGTGTTAAGAACGTGGAAACACGCACAAACATATTCACACATACACAAGATCTCACACACTCTAACACACAGAGGCGCGCGCAAACTACAGACAATTCAAGGTCACCAGTTCACCTGAAACATGTCTCTGGGAGGAAACCCCTGCTAACTTGGCAAGAACAAGCAAACTCCTCACAGAGTGAGTGGAGATCCAATCCATGTCCAGTCATACATCCCAAGTGCTGTAAGACACCATGTCAGTTATCATGCCTCACCGCCGTAAGGTGGGGAACCACTGCAATCCAAACGAAACGAAAGAAACCGCTCTGAGACAGTCAAAAGAGCATGTATTCGCTCCTGGTTGCTATAGTTCCTCTGATGCAGAAAAGTGCAGACGTAAGTATTTCCGTCCTTGCAGGTGTTCACCGTAGGTTCACGAATTTGTTGGTACTTTTGTTGTCTGAGCAAAAGAAGAGAGCTGTTGCTGGCTGTTATACCATTCCAGACATGGGTGCTGGCATTTCCCCACACGCTTCCTCTCATCGCACTGCTAACAGTGAATTTGCAGGCAGGAGTCTGTGAGTGGGACAGCCCCATAGCTGTCTGACATTTCTGGAGCTATTTGAGGCCTGTTGTCTTGCACTCAGGAACCTGCACTAATACTGCTGCCCAATTCTCAATGCATTCTCATCTGAAATGAAAATAAGTGATTTTGGGGCAAGAAGCAATGAGATGCTGTGCTCTTTTGGAGTTATCTGACTTCTGACACCACGTCGAGGGAGCACGACAGCCACAACAGAACGTTGGCCATCAGAAAGCAATGAGTTTCTGGGAGCACCATCAATCTCTGAAATACACATCCAGCTCAAAAGATGTGCAGATGGGCAAGCTGGTGTTATTTTGTGACATTAGGGCGAAATCCTACACCTTGGAGCTCCACAGATTTATGTGCATGATTGAAGGCGATGATGATGATCCAATGTGGGTCACCAGTGAATGGATTAGATGAAACCGGTACAGCCAAATTTATGATCTTAATGTTATCTTGGGCCTAGTCTTGTATTCATCTCGTACATGACTCAAGTAAACCTGTAAGAGCTAGTGTATATTCATCAGACACACATTGTGTGCTCTGGTTTGGGTCATAATGCTGGCCTGTTTTTTTCAAGGTTTATGATTAATGGAGTAAAACTTTTCATTTGTGTCAAATAAATACTCATCTCAAGGCAGAATACTTAACTGTTGGTAATGCAAGCGATTGCAGCGCATTTTTACCATGCAGCGTCTGAATTCACTGCACTGTTAGAACCTGCTTCCCCAGCTGTTTGACGCGTTTAACAAAAACGAATTAATTAAATCAACGTGCTTTCAGCGTACTGTTAAAACTCAATCCGTGGTGTCAAATGGCTGGGCCTCTGCCTCCATCTGTTTTAAAAAGTTTGGCACGGAATGAGCAATTAGTCTTAGAGTGCCTTGTATTAGCATCAATATGTAGGTGTGTTCTTCTGGCTATAAATCATGTTTTCATTTCTCTCCTGGAGACAAAAAAGAAACTTGTTTTAAATGCACGCGTATACTGGCAGAGCCAATAAACCTTGTGAGTCAGCTGATCACTGCATAATATGTCCTACTCATCATCAGACATCTGCTTATTTGTTATCATTTCTGGAATCCTTTTTAAATACATTGCGATAGCAGCCGAAACATTTTAGATTAATATAATTATGTAGTTTTAATACAAATTTAACTATGAACAAACTCATTTACATTTACTGAAATTATTTACTCACCAAGTAAAGTATACGCTCTTTGAGAGTGTTTTGCGTGGCCTGCTCAGCTTTATAAATGGTATTTCCATATAACCAGTCCCTGGCATGTAATTTACCCATTCACAGCTGACATTATGAAGTCATAATTTAAAAGTACAATGTAGCTTTTAGAAACAAACAAACAAGCAAAATGAACAAAGCTTTGAATTTATGGATGATTTAGTGATGCTGCTTACATCTCTTGCAGTTGTTTTTTTTTTGTACTTTTTGATCAAATAAGTAATATATTTTTCGGAATCGGGTTTATGCAGAACACACGAAAGACTGAGTGGCTGAAAGAGTTTTTCTGTCCCAGTTCGTACCATTTGTAATATTTAATGTATTTTTTTAAAATTTACCTTTGTCCAAGCCAGCTTACAATGTTAGGTTTGCATGCAAAGCTGTCCGACTGGAGTACTTTGCTATAGTCAACAATGGCACTATTCCACCTTTAATTCAGTAGCCTTGTCTCTGACATTTCTTAATTCTGCTAACCACACATTCCCCCCTGTGGTAGTTCAGCTTTTGTACTTAGCCCAAGCCCTCGCTGTGGTTTCAGGGGTATTAAAAACAAGGTATTACCAAGTCCAATCACTGTTAATAGTCCTTCAGTGCCATATAGTGTCATGTTCCACCAGTCACCTCCAGACAATGTGTGCTTTGGTCTTGGATTAGAAGGAACTAATTCCTGCGATTGCAGCCATAACGTGGCATTGTGGTGAACTTCTTTCTCTGGCTCTGAGTGGAGAATGGAGCAGTCGAACAGATATGATCTCAGTAAAATGTGATAAAAATCAATGTAGTGTCGGTCTACCTTGCTTGTTTGTGTGCTAACACTGGTCAGCAGCTTCAAAAGTTGCTCCAGTGTTGTGGGATCCAGAGGCCAGCTGAGTATGACGGTCTTCATTCATTTTACCACCACATATCCTAACATATTTTGGATTTTGGTCTAGTTCAGGTTTGAAAGAACTCTCAGAAGCTGAGGTTTGTATGTGACCATAGTTTGACTGGTCTCCTGATCTTGGTACTAAGTAGTGATTCCCCTGCTGGTGCAACAGGTAGTGCCGGCACCACACAATGACAGAATATGGCTCGATCCAAAGACTTATGCAGAAGAAGTCAATGGTAAATCACTTTCATACCTCCCTACTGTGAAAACCACTTGAGTGGTTTGCCATGACTTGAATGGAAGTTGCTGGCCTTTACCTTACTTGATGAGTGCCTTTACCCAGCAATGGTGTAATTTTTTTGTCTGCTTTGTAGCTGTTTCTGACATGATTTACAAGCAATTTTGCCTCTTATGCTTATTAAAATGTGCTTAATGAGTTGCAGAGGTATACGTTTTTCAGCTGTCAGTAGAATTCTTTAGGATGGTCAAAGTGCTGGAGATCATCAGTGAAACAGGTACAACTGTCTAACTGCTCAGCTGATGATTCATGACTGACTTCATTAATAGTTGTAACAGCAAACCACGGGCGGCAATAATTGACAAAACACCTTTCATGAGAAAAGAGACACTACACAACTGCTAAAGAGAACGTCTGAGTGGGTGATGCTGCCAAAGGGTGAGAATCGGTATTTGACCGGCAAAGGGTTTACCAGAGTGAAGTCAGAGTGAAATGGGTATCAGACCGGAAAGATGGCGTTGATCTCCAGGTGCCCACAGAGGTCAGGTCCTGTATTTAGCGGCGGTGCCCTCTGTCCTTAGAAGGATCAGAGGTGTTATAAATGGCCAGTGAATGAAAGTGACCCTAAGCTCCATTCAGCTTTGTGCTGAATTCCGATAAATTGGTTATTTCACTGGACTGAAACAGGCCCCTTGACCAAGACAGACGTCCTGTGTGCTGTTTGCAGAAACACTCATCTGCTCGTTTTGTTTGTGAAGAACGTTTTTGGAAAACTGTTGACTGATAGTAATAGTAACACATAGTACCTTTTATTACTCTCCAAGTTCGCGTGTGCATTACTGCATGAAGATATTGGCTTAATGCCATTAAATAGTGACAATCATAATACTGCAATATTGACATAAATAACGGTATCTGTCGAGTGCAGGACATTTCACTTTGAGCTAGATATGGAATATGCACATGACACTTACGGAACCCACTTCTCCTTCTTCCGTGGTAATTTAAAAGATAATTTTGTGTGTGTAACTTCTCAGTCTGTGGTTCCATACTCAAAATGCTCTTCCTAAGCCAGTGTGTCACTTATGGTACTACTACCCTACTATACCCCGATATACCTACCGACATGCAAATACTTAAGACGCATTGAGTGACCAAACTGGAAACGTCCAGTGAGATAATGAAAGACTCTTCAATCTGCGTACAATTGGCCAGTGTTTGACGTCAGCATTGCACACCGTGTCCTGGACGTTCTTCCTCCCCTCTGTTGTCAGCAGCACAGCCATCTGTTTCACGTCGTGTCGGGTTCTCTCTTTCCTTTGGGAAATGGGGAAACAAATTTTGCACGGTGGCATTACTGCGATATTGGCCATTCTCTCGAGTTTCCAAGCGGTTGATGTCGGTCGTGTTTGGTGGAACCTTGAAGAGGCCGGCAGGCCCAGCGGTATAATCATGCTGATGAAAGACTTGCATCTGGGGGTCCTTTGAGGCTCGTGCGGCTGGCTGGCGGAACGCTCAGGTGTCGCAGCCACCCCGGACGTCACTGCGAGCGCGCTCGGCCCAAAGAGCGCTTTGTGTTGTAACAAACACAAGAGAGCCCTTTTTCCTCTGTTGCTCAGCGTAAACAAGAGCAGTCAATTCAGACGAGCTGAGCATCATCAGTGAGCCGCCGCGTTTTGTTTAGCGTAACACTTTTCTAAAAACAAAACACTGGACGCGCAGATTTCCTCAGAGAATTGAGAAGCAGAAAGCGCTTTCTAGTCGTAAGGCGGGAAAACCCTGAAATAGTTTCCTGACCATGAGAGTAACTTCAAGAAAACCTCGCAAGAACGTCAGTGCGGAAGGAATACGTTTATATGTGAGCGGAGGGAAAGTACCACGTAGGACTGCTAGTGGTGGGAAATGATGATGATGCCGGAGATGGTGATGATGACGACGACGGTTGCTCGTCCGATGCCGCTTAACACGTCATATTAAGTTGCCAGAATTGTCAGAAGTCTTTATCTGTTTGTGATCCATATCTTCAGTGGACAATGTTTGCGCTTCATCTGAAAGCGACATAAACGGCTCACGCAACAGGCGATTTTTTTAGAAACACTCGGATCGTGCATAGCTCATATGTGCTCCAGTGTATATTCGTTTTTTTAAAGGGAATGAGATGTTTAGCTGTACTGTTCATCAGGCCGTGCTTCACTGTGAGCAAGACTGTCCACGCATGCTAATTTGTGATTAGAGGTGACCTCTCGTCTCTCCGTGGGCCTCGATACGATGTTGTTATCTTGTTGGAGGGAGAACAATGACGGACTGAGAGAGCTTTCAAGAGCATGGTCAAGCGCTCTGTCGCGAGTCAAGCACGGTCTGCCTGAATTGGTAGCTTTCATCAAAAGCCGCTCTTCCTCGGCTCGAATAATGGAGAGGCACGCGAACGAACCTGCACGTCGGGTTACAGAACTGTGGTTTTTTCTTTGTGCGTCTCAACCATGTCTTTCTGTAGACGACGTCTGAGGTTATTTAAGGGTGTCCCTCACAAACTTTCATTTTCCAAAGCTGAGATTTTGCAGTTTTTGTGTCTTTATGGCAATGGTATGTTTCAAAGTCACACAGGAATACAGCTGCTAGTGTAGTAGTTTTGCTGCCTCTGGACCCAGAGGTCGCAGGTTCGAATCTCCCCTGCAGCTGTAGTGCCCTTGTGTAAGGTTCATTTTCATTTATTCATTTAGCAGATGCTTTTTTCCAAAGTGACATACATCTCACAGATAATTACAATTCTGTTTTAACTAAGGTGCTATTTAGGTCCTATTCTAAATTGCTCCAGTAAAATTACCCAGCTGTATAAATGGTTAAATAACCTGGTAATTTAACATGGTAAGTTGCTTTGGAGAAAAGTGTCACTTAAACGAATAAATCCATTGTAGCATAATTCCTTTGATTATTTCTGTGTCTCAGTTTTAGTTCAACGATGCAACGATGCTTTAGAACCAGTACAGTGTGTATATTTTTATACACATAAATTGTCTAAATATAGGCGATGCTGTCATGAGGGACTGAGAATCGAGGGGTGTGATGGCGATGATGCTCAGTACAGGTTTTTGTGTTGAATTCGACAGTTGAAATAAGTGTCAGAAAGGAGTACCTTAGTGGATATGGTGCGACTGACTGGTTGTCTATGCAGGGTATCGCAGCGCGTGCCCGAACAGGGAACATCACATTCATTAAAATCCTGGCTCCATTATAATTAATACTTATCTGTCTGTGGTCGCGGAGAAGGGGATCACCGAACTCCAGGGGAATGTTCCTCAAGCTGGAATTGTCAGGCAGCTTTTGAATCCGCACACTTTTACTGGACTGGGATATCATGACCAAACCCCCCCCCTTCCTTCTCCCATGTGCACATTTAAGGAAGGATAAGGTGGGTGTATCATTGCTGTGTGTGGAAAAACTGGTTGTGTTCCACTGCTGTATGTAACAGGTCCCTGATTTTTGATACTTTTTTTAGAAAAGGCAAAATCAGAACAATTTTACATTTCTGTTTCTCCCAATAATGAGACTTTGAAAGCAGTATTTACAGTAACATCTTAATGAATGATTTTTGGGTGCTTTTTAATCCTCTGTAAAAAGTTGCTTGCGACACTGAGCGATTCGGTTAATGAAATGACCTTGGTGGTTCCTAAAGGAGCAGGAACAAACTATTGATGCAAGTAAATGCATTTCCCACGATGCCTTCATCTCTGCTGACATTTTCCACTCAAATGTGCGTATTAATTCTGCTTATATTTAGTCAGTGTTTTTAATGCAGAAGTGTCTCAGCTCCTGAGGGGCCCTGTCATCTTGCATCCGCTGTTGTTGAGTCATTGTCTGATGGCAGGGAGGGGGCTCGTCGGGCCCAGTTCTCCACGCTGCAGAGCCAACCCTCGCCACGGGGAGGAAGAAACTGCACGGAGCGATGCTAATGGCGCTTCCGTTTGCTAAGCGGCGGTCCCGCTCACGCCTGCCCACGCTGCTTTTCCGCATGATGGGTTTGTTTTTTTGGTTAAGTGCGGCTACCTCCGCAGGCCGAAGTTTTAGGAATATGATTTTTACAAATATCCGCATTGAAAAGGAAGCTCAAGGCAGTCTGGGCTCAGATGTGCCTTTATAGAAAGTAACGCTCTGCTGCCCGTTACGGGGAGACCCTGAATCTCATAGCTATGACTTTCTTGAGCTAAACCCTAACCCTAACTCCTAACTCCTAACCCCATCCCCCCAGGAAACCTAGTCAAACCTCTGTGGTCCTGGTCCTTAACTCTTAACTGGCATGTCAATTCACTGTGATGTGAATTTAGTCAAATAACAGAGTAGACATCATTGTGGTTTCATTGAACCCCCCCTATGAAAATAATTTTTATGAGGAAAAAAAACTGTTTTGTAATGGAAAAGTACAGAATGATGAGCCAAAGCACGGGACTTCAGAGAGGGGACACTTATTGACTCCTATCTCCACTGACCTCTGCAGTGCAGACATCTCAGTTACACAACGGGACCGTCGGTGTGTAATGTTTTATTTTAACCATCAGGTGCAATATTCTCCTCTGCAGCTCCTTTTGTTTCAGTATGGTGGGGCAGGCAGCGGCTCTCCGGCCGTAACGCTAACGGCACGGCGTGCAGACGCTTCTCTTCGGACAGACATTGATTTACAGGCCCAAGATGCCCTGCCAAGGCAACGTTCATGTCCCTCGGTACAAGAACCGCGATGCTCCCAGTGAAAATATTGGCCGAGGGCGCTGAACTGGGACTCCATACTGCCCGAGGACCAAGGCCTGCTGCACAAGGGAGAGGAACCCGGCGACGTCAGTGCTAACCCCACTGAGCGGCGGTCAAGCTTTTGGCGCTGGACCACATGACAGTGCTAATGATCCCCGCTGTAACTAATTTGAGAAGAGAAGCCGGTGTGGACGGAATGTAGATCGGCAGGGCTTCCTCTTGCTCCTCATTTTGAGGACTTCTTTTCAGCAAAGCTCAGAGCAAGGATATGTGAGGAATACAGAGCGCTGCTTTAACTTAATTAGAGCTGCTGCCGCAGTCTAAATTTGCCCACAATGAGAAAAACAAGTGGTTTGCTGTCTGACAGCATTGGCCTAATGTTCCTCTTTCTCGCATCCTCCCTCACTCACTTCATGTGGAAGTGGCTTCCCCTCTTGATGAAGTCAGAGGGCAGAACGGCAATGCAGCGAGATGGGCCGAAACTGCTGCCTTGTAAAAATGAAATAATGAAATGAAGTAAAATAACACACTTGAAAATTTAATGTTTGGTATTAGCGCTGCTGCACACAAAGTTCAACCCCAAGTGATTTTGTCCACAGACGGAGTGGGTGGAGCAGTTATGGCCAGAGCAGCGCGGTCGAACCCGCTTCTTCGCACCGCTCCATCTCTGCTGCAGCGTTTACCGGCTGGGCTTTTTTGAGCGGCTCGGTTCGGTTCTCGTCAACCAACTGCTGAAGTTCAGCTCTGTTGAGTTTGCCGGAAGGGACGTTCCTACCTGCGCCGGCACACGTCACAGTCTTTCCACTGAAGGTACTGGAGTGGAGCGCGGATCTCATCGCAAATCTGGACGTAATCTGTGTGAATCACTCTTGCTCTGTGGTCAGCAAATAATGCTCCCTCCAGGGACCGTGCTATCGTATTCGACCGTACCGTGTGCCCTTTATAGGTTGCACTCTTTTCAGTTTTAACAATTAGAGAGAATAAGAGATAAATATATTAGGAAATACAGTATATACACATATTGATGATAGTGGGGGAAAGAATGGAAGATTTACGATGAGCCTAAATTTTATTTGATCTCCATTTTTTAAATGCTTCTGCGATTTGCAGCTTTTTCAAGTGAATTAAAAAGGAAGTTAAGAATTCGGCGGTTATGGAAATGGTGGTATTTCGAGAGCTTTTCCGAAAATGACTTTGATGTGAAATTATCAAAGCAATTAAATTCTGCATGGATGAGGATATATGTGCTTAGCCAGTAATACATTTCTATCAGGTTTTTGTTTAAGAAAAACTTTCAATGTGGGGCAGTAAGTATGGAGATAAATTAGTCATGGTGTGGAAAAGACAAAATCACTCTGCAATAAAGTATTTTTTCATGAGCTACAATCATTATTATTCCATAAATCATCCTGCAGTTTCTCTTCATGTCGGTCAGCTGTTGTGTAGCAGTTTAAAAGTAAAATTATTCTTTATCAAGTAGCAGCTGTTGAACATGATCTACACCCACTACTTCTAATGGCATTTATAAAATATGTTTACAGTGTGCTCACACCGTTCTTGATGATTCTACATGTTGACTAATAAGCGTCTCTTCTGTGTTGGTGTCAGAGCTTCACTCTGCTGTCAGAACTTGTTCATTTTCTCACTCTCTTCAGTTTGCCGATGTTTTTGCTGATGATTTTTTTGTCTGTTTGTTCTTTGCGGTTTCCAGGAGATGGCTGTGCAGAGACAACAAGAAGCGCACAGCGGTTGCCGCTGCAGAAGGATTGGTTGCTAGAATTAATCAGGCAGCAAACGGTGTTTTTAGGAGCCACTTCAGAAGCGTAATTGAGGTTAAACAACTGACAAAACACTTTGGAGTTTCAACACAACAGCCATAAGAAGCATCTTTAATTACAGAGTCTTATTACTGTAGTGCTGTCACTCCTTGAGAACTGTTCGGCATCACGCTGTCAACACGCGGCTTGTACAGCCGGCTGAAAGTGTGTTTGCCGGAAGTGTGTCTCGTAACAAATGACAAAGCTTTGCGTAAATATTACTGCTCATTCGGCGTGTGCAGCGTTCACAGGATGCAGTGAGCATTGTTGTCACACAGTTCATGGACTCGAAGAGCATGCGATGACTGTTATAGGCTCCTTTATATGCAGATTTTGCGAAAAGCACAAAACTAATCAGGCGCTCATATAAATAGTGAACTTTTACAGCAATTACTGTCTGCAACAAAAAAGCTGCCTCAGTTAGCACTCGCATTAAAATGGTATGAATGTGTTATTACAATGATTAGGCTTGGCTTTGTGTAGCTTTTAGACAATGGTATTTCAGCATGTCGAAAGAGTTCTTTTAGTTTCAGACAATTCGATGCTATCTGTTAATGCGCTACGAGACAGACAAAAGACAGACAAAAGGCAATCGGCCGATGGCAGGAGGCGCGGTCACGGAGCAGGAGCCTGTTTACGTCCATCCGCCACTTCCCATTGCTTCCCTTCCCTTTCCTTTAATTTAACTTGTCGGGGCCTCGCAGTGCACCATTCGTGATGACGCTGGTACAATCTCAAGGAGAAGGTTATGAATGGGCCACCAGCTGATATTCCCGCTACAGTGATCCATCCTGGCAGTTGTTTCTCCCGCTCGTTGTGGCTTTTCTCGCGTGCGTTTTTCACTCTTTGCAATGTTTTTCTGTTTTCAAAAGAATGTAACTTGCTAGTTCTTCCTGTCTACTGTGAGATATTAGAACTTCAGCAACATCAGCAACATCAGAGCCTGTGAGCTTCTGAGGTTTCATGTTAGAAATGGAGGCCTGACAGATGGCCATTGTGTCTTCCACATTGGATCTGCCTCAACATGTGGATGTTATCAAGCTTATCCATGCATGGGTCCTCAGAAAACAGACCTTTTCCTTTTTGGCCAGATCGTGCTTAATTTCTTCTCGTCTGCACTCCAGCATTTGTAATAATGCTTTTTACATCTGGGTGGCCTGTACCTACCGGGAGTGACGAGCAGGACAAACTGTCCACCTTAGTATCTTCATCTAGGATTGACCACCTTTCCTCGGTTGGATTTTTACCGTATTCTCCAGAAACTGGATTACCAGAATGAGATGATTTAACTTGTTATTTTCTCTCGTCACGGTCATCAACAGTGACAAAATCCACCATGCTGTCACAGCATGAAAAGTCAATTCGCCCTTTGAATTATAAGCCAAAATGTTCTATCAGACAATGTGACAAGCATTAATTTGAGAGGTGGTAAATGTCACAAGGTTTCATATTCAATGGATATGAGAGAAGCCAAAATTATAATGTGTAATGAATGCCATAAGGGGAAAAACAATTCCGATAAGTATGATTGTCTGACAGAAATTTGTTCCAAAGCTTTGGGTTAAAGCCCAATCTTGGACCCATCACCTCATTATGCATGTTAATGACTGTGTTGTGGAGCTAAATATCTCAATGAGGACATGATAGTAGAGGCTAAAGGATGCCTAAGAAGCTGCAAAAAGGTTTAATAAAAACTGAAATCCCTGTTGGCATTTTACTTATTAATGTGTGGCACGTCTGTGTACCCTTCGCCTGTCCGCAGCGTAAATGACGTGTACTGATTGGATGGAAAACTCTCATGCCTGTCAGAGCGTTAAATAAGAGAGGGACGGTAGGAGATCCTGTTTCCAGTGGAGGATTAGTGGAAGACGGCTCTTGTGTCGAATGGCTGAATGGAAGTTTCGGAATGAGAAGTGTGTGTAATGTCATAAAAAAGTATTCCCCCCTTCTTGATTTCCTCTATTACCCATTTTTCACACTGGATGTTTTCAGGTTGCAGACCTAAACCAAAAAGAGGTCTGCTAATGTTCCTTCATAGGGATGTAAAGGACTCATTGAAATAAAGGAAGTATTTGGTTACAGGGGTGTGGTGGTGCAGTGGGTTGGACCAGGTCCTGCTCTCTGGTGGGTCTGGGGTTCAAGTCCCACTTGGGGTGCCTTGTGGTGGACTGGTGTCCCGTCCTGGGTGTGTCCCCTCCCCCTCCGGCCCTACACCCTGTGTTGCCGGGTTAGACTCTGGTTCCCCGTGACCCCATATGGGACATGCGGTTCAGAAAATGTGTGTGTGTTTGGGTACAGCTAAAGGTGGAGCAACCAGGAACTAAGTGTAAGGAAGCAGTATTTTTTGCTTGGTGTTAAACACGTTTGTTCATTGAAATGAAATGTTAAAATGTATTTGTTAATTCATTTAGCCTTTATCTAATATTAGATGATGGCTAAATACCTGAAGACATTTAATGTCAAAAATTTGCAATAATAGAGGAAATCAGGTAGATAGTTTTTCACAGCCCTGTGCGTGAGGAGTGTGCCTTGACTGTTGTGTACCTGTGGGTGGTATTGTTCCCTCAGAAGGTTTATGGACATCTTTGAGTCCATGTCATGAGTGCAGTTAAAGCTCTGTAAATACGTTAGAAGTTCTGATGAAGCTCTCTTTGCCTCATGATGAGGACACCAGGGTGCTTGATGCACCATTGCTCATATTGCACAATATTGTCTGAAGCTGTGGAATAATTCACGTGTAGAAGTGAAACAGGTGTAGGGTCTTTGTCAAACCACATTTAGCCATTTTAAAAATATTTTAAACTCCACCGGGCTTCTAGACACTGAGATGCCTTCAGACCAGTGACAAATTTATGGACATCCCCCATTTTCATTTTTTCATTGACATAAATATGTCACTGGTCTGAAGGCATCTTAACTTGAATGACTCCCCAGCTTTCAGACAATTAGTCCACAGCTTTCATTTGTCAGCACTTGAATTTCATTGACTCTGTCTCTATTTATACACACACACACACACATTTTCAGAACCGCTTGTCCCTTATCTCTATTTATATTTTTCCTTAAACTATGCTGTGATTTTTATTATTTTCTTTAATGTTTTCTGTGTCATAGCCTGCTGGAAATTTAAACCCAGGGGTCAATGTGCATGGCAATTAACCACCGTAACATCTTGGACCTGAACGGCTTGAATTTAATTTTTTTAATTAATTTTGTTTTACTGTAGTTACCAGTTATTTAAATGTGCTGTTAGATTAATGCTAGTGGCAAAAGTGTTAATGGTCCAAGCTGAAATGGTTGAAAACCATAAAGCGAGATGTTATAATTAACTGTGCACTTTTAAAAGCAAATTAAATTCTCATTCAACAGAGACAGACAGCTTTATTTCTCAAATGCTGGTGGGTGTGTTGAGTTTCTGTGTTCTTATATATTCTTACTGACACTTCTTCAGTGAAAAATGCTGGAAGAAGATGAAAAAAGATGCAATTTGCCCATTTATATTTTTATGATTTTAAGACGGGGGGGTGCGGTGACGCAGTGGGTTGGACCACAGTCCTGCTCTCCGGTGGGTCTGGGGTTCGAGTCCCGCTTGGGGTGCCTTGTGATGGACTGGTGTCCCGTCCTGGGTGTGTCCCCTCCCCCTCCGGCCCTACGCCCTGTGTTACCGGGTAGGCTCCGGTTCCCCGTATGGGACAAGCGGTTCTGACAGTGTGTGTGTGTGATTTTAAGACAAATGTTAAATATTTTACAGATTGTAAAATATTTCTCTTAAGACACAAAATATTCATTACATTTTTCATAGGAATTTGTGCACTTAAGTTTACGTATTTGATATTTATTAGAAACGCATAGAAATCTGTTAACAGCTGTACCAGCACACAGCATTGGGATTAAATCACAGTTTAATTTTTTCCTAAGATTCTCATTTTCTTTGCTTTTTGACTTTTCACCACCGTGCATTACCATGCTGTTGACACTTTTCTAGTAACTTCTGAATGCAGGTCAGCTTTCCACCTTCCACTTTTTGACATTTGAGCGATATGTAAGATATCTTCCCAATATATTCTGCAGCCTTATTTCTGTGAGCAAACATATTAATGCCAGGCAGAACCCCAGTGAATCTGATTATCTTCTTTGGAGTTCAAATGTTTTGTCATCATTTACTTGTTTGTTACTCTGATGGAGAGTCAGCAGGAATTCTTGTATTTATAGGACTGTGTGGTTGGTGTAGATAACATGTCATAAATGGGGCAGCAAAACAAAGTGGAATTGAAACTGATGAACAGCAAGTTTCGGATGACAGCCTCTCCGAGACTGAGGCTTCTGACATAAGCAGTGCAAAGCTCCTGGTAGTCGGCAAACAAATCCCCAGCCAACAAAAAAACCTGCAGTACAAAAATGTAGTGTTAGTCATAGGAATGGGCATCACTAGTTCACTATTCCTCTCCACGCAGATTTTTTATGAGTTTCTTCAAAATGACATAGTGGCTTTGAACACTTCAAATCGCTAAGCAAAAAACCGCTGGAATGCATGTACGATTTTATTTTAGCTGGAGATCATATTGAATTATGCTGAGTTCATGAAGCTGAGCAGTGGAGAAGATGTTGCAGCTAAGTATGTGCCTTCAAAACAGATATGAATTCCCACAGATCAAGGGACACTAGCTGCAGCAACTGTGAATCCATTAGCAGGCGAGCCCAGTTCATCACTTCCAAAAGAACAGAAACTTATTAAGATAAGAGGTAATTAAGGGAAACAGAGCGCACTGGAAAATGCTAATGAACCCACATTAAGGCGGTTCTTGCCGGTGCTCCTGCTGCACACGTATGTGTTAAAAGCAGCTCTTTATTCAGAAGTATTTCACGGATGACGATGGGGTTTAGTGACTCTCAATCCATGTTTCTTGTGAAGGAAGCAGCGGTTTGCTTATCGAGTGTGTTTCCCACCCAGATTGTGTCTCAGACTGTCTGCAGATAGTGGTATATGGATTCGAGTGCTTGGAGAGCTAAAGACCTGAGCAGCACCCAAGTACCTGCAGGTGATGGGAGACATGTGGTGACCTATGAACATTATTCTTTCGAATAGATACAATAACTATTTAGGAGATTTCAGCATGTCTTAATGATTTACATAACGTTTACATGTTTTCATTTGGCAAATGCTTGTCTGCTGATTTAGAACTCAGAGTAAACAAAAGTAACTTTCACAAAAGAAGGTGAGATACAGATGCCGAAGTGCGATTCTCAAAGCACGGTCAGTAAATCCAATACTGCTGTTTTTTCCAGCACATGTTATGCAAGTAGCTGCTTATAATGATAAGGGGTTATTAAAAAATAATAATGATAATAGTGAGAGATTATGGAACAGCTAGGAGATCAGGAGAAAAGTGGGTTCGAAGGAGAAGGGTTTTGAGACCCTTATTGAAGCGCCTGGTGACTCGCTAATGTTGGCGATAAGAACCTGAACATAACAAGTAGTAGAAACTCCACTCTTTTGATGGGGGCAAGACCCAAAACCAGTTAGGCAAAAACTCATTTTGTAAGAAGTGGCCAGTGCTGTTGAACAAAGTCAGAGGTGTAGCACGAGGAGCGACGCAAACAAGGGTTTTTATCATCTAATCTTATTATTCCAGTGTTTCTCAGAAATGACTAAGAACATTTTCTCATCTCAGCGAGTCGATAAAGTGAGACAGTTTG
The DNA here is from genome assembly GCF_900964775.1 of Scleropages formosus. NCBI lineage: Eukaryota > Metazoa > Chordata > Actinopteri > Osteoglossiformes > Osteoglossidae > Scleropages > Scleropages formosus. The sequence continues at coordinate 20,282,731 of NC_041807.1, forward strand.
CCATGTGCTTGTGTCATGACCAGAGTGTTCTTCTTTGGTTGTTGGGACCGAGTCACAAAAAGATTTTATGTTGCCAAGTGCTTGGAGACCAGGAGACACTCAACCTGTCTCGGCCCTGGTCGGTGCATCTGTACCCCGAAGTTCTGGCCCTCATGTACCCGTGTCTCGAGAAAACGAATTGCTCATTGATTTTCTAATGGACAAACTGCAGCTTGTACTGTGCACTTATCTTGCCAAGAACACCGTTACATTTTACTGTCATTTACTCCTTTGCCGTCAGATACACATTTATTCTCACCGTGGACATCTCCCTTGGAGCGATTCTTTTATTAACACTCATATTGTCCTACGTCAAATAATAAGAAGTGCAATATTTAGGAAGTTTAAATGCAGCAGTTTTCAATTACAGAGGATGAAGAGATGAAAGCAGTCAACTTTAAAACCTTTGCATTGAAGAACTGCTGCCATCTCAACTCCTTTTCCTTGGTGCTTTTCCAATACAAAGAATTTATTACACTGTGCTGAAAAATAACATTTAGCTTAGTGTACGTACTGCAGCGCCGCTGCCAGGCTGGCCTGGGTCGATCTCATAAAGCGTTGATGTTGACCAACAACTGCTACAGCTTGTTCAGTTTCCCATGCTCCTGAATAGGGAAGAAAAAACCTGTTGTGGGCAATAGAGTGACACAGCAGGTTGTGCTGGTGCCCAGTATGTATGGGGTTCCTCTACTCCTCTCTTAAAAGTGTTGCTGTTGAGAGTGGAGAGTTTCTTTGTTCACGTCATTGTCTCTGTGCTGAAATGCCGCAGCACCGGGCCCGATGTGTCACTGTGTTGCATGTGTCAGTGCTGCGTAATACTGCCATGCATGGGCTTATGTCGCTCCATTCACACACTCCCAGTTTTCAAAACACATTTTGGGTACTGCTTGCACATGTGCCTTTGCTGATCCTTGTTACGTGCTGCGATTTGGTGAAATTCTGTTTACATCTGGTGGAATAAACTGTCTGGTGAGGTGGGATTGGGAATGGAAACATACTTCAAGGGCTGTGCCAAGCAGAGAAATCCACTCCATCAATGAAAGTAACACCTGAGCAATATTCCATCAAACAGCGAGATGACCAGAATGCTGGGACCTAATGTCTGCTGGAAGTCCTGTTCATTGCTTGCTGCCAAAAGTGGTCTAGACAGGGTAATGCTCCACAAAGGACGCAACTATATTAATGATAATGGCACTTTTTTTCCAGCTGAAACTAATTTCACATGTCTTCAGGCCATGGCGGAGCACTGGCTGTGTGCGGGTTTCAGTAGAAATGAAAAGGTGGTTTGAGGTTCTTAGGTTTGTAAGGCGTTTCATTGTGTTAACAAGAGCTGTGTTTCCATTAAAGTTACAACAGGTTTACACGGAGCTCCGCGGAGAGGAATGCAGAAATAATCCAGGATTGTGTGCCGCAACCAGTTTAAACCTCTCTCGGGCACTGGCCTTTCTGGTAAAGCAAATGTCAAAGAGGCACCGACAGGTCACATGTTTGAGAATTACAGGTCACATGCTATAAGAGCAGCACTGTCAGGGAAAGACAAGGAAAATGCGGTGACTCAAAAACAATGCCGTACGTACACCATTCCATCATGTTAAGTGCATATGCCGCGTGTGCACACAGCACTGAGCAATTTCAGCTGTCAGGCAGCACAGTGATGTTGATAGGAGGCAATGGGAAAGGGGTCTTTAAAAGTGCAAGCAGGGGGTTACTGAAGTGAAGCGCTGAGCTGTAAGAACATATGTGACTGAGATGCCAGGGAGACTCCATGGACTGGACAAGGCAAAAATGTTAGTGCGCTAAGCTCTGAGATGCCAACTCCATCGAAGGGGAGCTACTGAGCTAATTGAAGCATCCTCTGTCCCCAGTGGGTCCTATTACTGGGCCCCAAAAGAGCTGTCTTTTCTGGGAGGGAGAGAGAGCTGTAAGTTCGGGCTATGGATCTCATGAGTAAGAGGGCTGGGGCAGTGGCCAAGAGCCATGAGGCTGATCTGAAACCAAGAGGATCTGAGAGAGACAGAAAAGACTACACTACAGCCCACGAATCAGGCCAAGGACAAACACCATGAAGAAGCAAAACAAAATGAACAAAGAAACTTATTCGTACTGTTTCTGTGGACCTTCTTTGTGAATGTTGAGAGCTTTGACTGTACAGTTTGAAACAGAGAGCTGCCATGCAGAAAGTTATCATTATCAACAACTCTATACGATAACCCTCTACGATAGCTGTTGCCCTGTTATACTATCTGTGCTCTATTTATCGAAAGTGTTCATTTGTTAATTAGGGAAAGACATAGATCCCTAAAGCCACTTTTTTATAGCGCTTCCACAGAATTACCTGTTCTGTAGCCCTTGGCAAGTTCAGGCGACTGCAGACAGAGCTTATCAGTCACCAGGATAGACTCTGGACAAACGTGCTCTGGCTTTTTTCAAGCCTCCGCTCCACACAGGTCAAATACTCTGGTCCAGCCTTTTTCTTGTTCCTTGAGCAAGTGTTGGATTCCACTGAAAACCTTCAGAGAACCTGGAGGAACTCCAAAAGTGAACCCGGCTACAGAAAAAGCACGACAGACCTGCTGCATCGTGTTCTTTGAGGCTTGTCGGTCAGTACCTACGTCAGAGTTTCTCAAACCTTTTTTCTCAGGTGATCTGTTGAAATGCTGCAAGTCGACATGAGGTCTCCATGCAACCCCAAGACAGCTCTTTCTCCTGATTAAGTCACTGCATTTTAGGATGCGTCTTTCACCAAACTTATGACATGGATCGTAATTGGAGGACTCAAACAGGTCGCTGTTGTCCTCACTTTGTGGCCCCCTGCGGAGGTTTCCACCAAGTGCTGGATTTTTCAATCTGCAGAAGCCATTATTGTGCGGTTCCTTTCCTGGCATGACCAAGTGTTTGTCCTCCAAACTCTCCGCATGCATCCAGATTAAACTAAACACAGCAGCTCTCCATTGAATTAGATAAGGGCTTTACAAATGAATTTTAAATGGAAAGACTCACAGCAATGTGGCATTCCCATCCCTTCCTCATCTGTCACCCAGGTAAGGTCACCTACACAAGGTAAAGCTGCAGCCTCATTTGTGTGCAAATGGGAAAAAGTTAGAGAATGAAACACAACATTTAAGACTTCAATATACACACTGTCCTAAGTACTTTATAGTCCAGAGACACACGAAATGCATGATTACATGTAATTTGAACATTAACCTGGTTACAGTAATAAAACCTCAGGTCCTTCTGTTGATGTAATGCACTTTTTGTATTGCTCTCTGAGATGTACGTTCCTTTGGAGGAAAGTGTCTGCTAAATGAATGAATGTAAATGTAAAAGCACTTTTAAGGATGAATCTGCAGAATACAGTTTTCGAATGTATTTTACAGCAGAACGTACTATTAGGAAATATGGAAAGGGGTCTCCACAGCGGCGCATCAGTAAATCACAGCTCAATGGCACGGCGTGACAGAAATGGAGTTCCAGATCTGCACCACGCCACACTCGCCATCTCTGGCAGAGGCCTTGGGAGCACATAGTCACCCATTTCCCTTGGGTGGCGAAAATGGATGGGCTACAACTGGGCAAATAGCTCTTTTCTTCAAGCAGTGAAACCTGGAGCCCATAGAGTGAGAAGACAGGGAACACAAATAGCATGTGTATCATAGGAGGTGTTCGCCTCTCCTCCGTTGGCTTGGGTACCATGCGTTGGATGTGAGACGTCACGAAAGTATAACTGCTTACAGCTAAATTGTGGAAAAGAGGGTAAAATGTATTGGAAAGCAGAGTTCTTACATTTAGATTCTGATAATTGTTTGGACACTTAGATTTAATGTTCCTAGGTGCCTAGGTGCTCTTTCTTATTAATAGGTTGGTGTACTAGATGCAGTGAGTTGTAGGATATCTGCTGACATGGATGTGCTGCATCGATAAAGTGGCTGGACACGGAAGCGGGAAGCTCCAAGCATCGGGCTGAAGAAGCAGTGACTTCTGCAGTCGTACGTGTCAATTCTAAAATCCAGCTGGACCTTTTGCAGAAGATGATTTAGAGATGTTTTAAGATGTCTCTGTTTGGTCTGGTCATGTTGTAAAGGTAGAGAACTCTGTGCTGTGTAAAGCCACTTAGAGGGGAAGAAAGACTTTTGGCCAAATGACCTTTGGCTTAATGGCCACTCCTGTTCTGTATTCCTTGGACTCTCTATGGTACGCTTCTCCCAGATTAAATAGCAAGAACACCTCAGGAGCATTATAGGACTGTATGGGTGAATGATGGTTATGATGTTCGTAATGTTTAGCGGTGCAGTCTGAACATCGCACATAACCATTGAACCGCAGTCTACTAATTCCCGTAGACCCGGGCGCTTAATTTCACACAAAAGCAGGACTGACTGATTTTATTGCACTTTAGTTTATCTGCCGCTCAGGGAGGTGAGGAGAATGTCTGCGAGCACTGAGAAGTGAAAAGCTCCCGGCCCCATCCCCAAAGGAATCCATCACACGCAAAGAGACACGGCACGCGGGCCCATTTGTGGGGTGAAACTCATCAGACAGGAATAGGGCTGAAACTGCAGGAACCAAGTGAAAACACTTTCCTGCCTCTTTTCAAAAGTGCAGCGTGACCTTCAGCACAGGAACCGATTTAGATGTTTCTTGCTCACACGCACATCCGATACCCCTGCTTAGCCTGCGCTACGGTTAACGACGCCAGCAAGGATTGATTAGCCGTTCAGACGTAGGCGGGACGGGCACGTCGTCCGCGTCCGTGATGTGGCTTCCAAAATGTTGCCAATCGCCATTTGGCACGCAGGGCAGTCAAGAGCCTGTGGCAAGCCCTGAGCGGAGCGATTGAGGCCTGCAGCTGGATTTCCTGCCAGATGCTGAATTACCCCCACGCAGGTCCGAGGCCCTGAACAAAAGAGGTGCTCCTTCTGGGCTGAGAGCCGTCATTCCTCCACAGTTAAATGTTAACGCCCGTTCTCAGGCAGCAGCAGTACTACAGACATCTCTTTGCACGGGGCGGAACCGGGCCGGTACGGCTCTTACGGCGCAGTTCGGAACCCAAGTCCAGCGTCGGTGGAACCCTGTCGGTGTTAAACCCATATGTGTCTTTAGTGATGAAGCTTATCACAAGGGCGCGAGCTCCGCTGCATAAGAGCCGCCCAGTGCCATTGCTGCATTATTCTAACTGTTCCATAACTGCTGCTTAAAGAAGCGCTGAAGAACTACGGCTACCTGGAGCCCTCGCGTTACATAACGTGTCGGATCTATGGAAGCCGTGTCTTGTGATGAAACATTCATCAAGGGCACCTACCTAGTTCTTGCTCTGTTATCAGTGTGACGATACGTTGTTTTAGCGCCCCGTTGCGCTTTGAAGCCGCTTTTCGACTCACTTAATGATTTTTAATGAGTGCTGAGGCCCGTCAGGTGCCTCACAGTGGGCGTTGGGAGCGCCGCATGTGGAACGAGGCAGTGTACCGCACAGTCGGGGCGATGTTCTGTCACTCATTCACAGATGTCCTGAGAATTTTTTACTCTTCCCAGGACACAGCTACAGTATAGCACAGTACTCTACAGTCTGTAAATAAGTGACAGTGTCCTCAAGAAAGCAGTGATGTGTCACAGCAGCATCAGTTTGCATTCATATTTTGAGTGTGGGTTGTACATAGGTGCAGGAGGAAGTTAGAAAAAAGTCACTTTTGCCAAGGAATTCATAGTCGCACTAGAAAGTGTTTCATTTTGCACCTTTTGTGAGGAAATCTTCATCCCGACAGACCCTCCTGCTGTGCTGTCTCATTGTCGTGGTTTTGGCAGACATGGCTGTTGATGTCCAGTAATTCCTATTTTGTAGAAGACTGGAAAATGAAGTAATGGAAAATTTAACGGGCTAATCAAAGCATGACCACAGCGGCGTGTGCCGATAAGCGCAGGCGAATTGTTCCACGCATTGTGCAATCTGCGCATTAATTACAAGGCAGTTAATCTAGTTTGTAATAGGACAGGCTTAAAGATGTGTACACTAATCACCTCTGTGCGCGTGCAGGTCGCGTGAAGCGAAAATCAAACTAGCAATTACAGCGTGTTGCGATTATGCACGCTGTGTTCCGAACGTGTTCTTTTGATATGTGTAATTGTTGAGATGTGGTCCTTGCTGTTGTACGGAATGAGGAAGATGAGTACGGGAGCAGAGCAATGAGAGGCAGTGAAGCTGTAGGAGAACACCACTGGCACGTTACTTTGGATCTCTCGCTACCCCATTTTACATATTTGCATTCTCTCCATGGAGCACTTTGTAGAAATCTGAGTAAATATTTATCATAAACACACAAAGATTTAGGATGATGTGAAGCCAAGTGCGAATTTTATTGAACAGTGACCCGGTGGGGGCTTGAGGAGGCGTGCTCGTGTTGATGTAGGACTACGAACTGGAGCTTACAACGAGGAGAAGGACTGATATGAGGTAGGAGAGTTTGCCGAGTATATGCCGCTGGTCACGAGTGTCACGTCCATGCCCGCATCGCACTCGACAACACCTGACACCGTTCGAGCACCAGACACCAATCAATACACGTACCCTTAAAAGACCATCCTCAGCTCCCGTACAATGGCGGAATCTCACTGAGACAACCGTCCCTCCGGCGCTATGTCTAGTTCTCCCTCGTTCCTTGCTTCCTATCTCCGATTCCCGGCTTTCGCTTCGTCCCCTGACATCGTCCTTGGATCCTCGCTCTCACCCTGACCGCCGATCGACCGACTCTTCGCCCGTCCCCGACAACGAGAACTTGCCTGATCCCTCGGTTCCTGACGACCGATCCTGCACTTGGATCCAGCTGCCCCCCGCGTCCTCGGTTCCATGCGACAACGAGTATTACTTTTGGTCGTAATCATTAGACGAGGTCATGGGGTAACTGTTGGTAGGGCATGTTTTCTCTAGCAGGATTTCAGAGCTCCACTGGGGTACTGTGGCTTCTTTATACTCACTATTACGACTGGATGCGGGTGCAGAGGGCCGAGCTTCGAAATGTGCCCTTGGATTGTGTGACGAAAATCCGGTGTGCTTAAAAAAAAGACATGTTCTTTAAGATAACATGAAAATAAAAGTGTACAAAAATGCACAAAGATTTCAAGTACCACTTTTTCTGGTCCTGTTGGGCCGAAGTTGTCAGTAGCAGCAGTGGTTCAGTTCAGTACCACACTGTAGTATTTATAATCCAAATGTTGACAATAATATTATTAAGGAGGAAAAGCAATATACACAAAATCTATTACGATTAATACAGAGAAGGTAATTTAGGACGACGGCTTGTTTTCCTTAGTATAACAGTGTTTAAAGAAGCCACCCCGTGATCAAGTACCAGTCACATAAAGGAGATGAAGACAGCGCAGATGTTCATTAAATGGACTGTAACAGAAAGAGATTGGATCGGGAGGAAGATCATCGTTTATGGTGGGATGGAAAGTTAATAACATAAGTTAATAACATAATAGAGTGGTCTGAAAATGATGGAGGGCCATTATGTCTCATTAAATGCAAGATTGTTGTGTTCGGCTCAGATAGCTTATCAAATCGCGTTTGTTTAAACGCCACGCTGACATTATCTAACGGGGGCGACATAATGGGCTGGAAAGTGTTCGTGAGGCTACGGCTGCTCCGTGGAAGAAGTTTACACCTTTGCATTGACCACATTTACTGCATGCTGTGCATAAGCTGTCCAAATGATACCTGGGGGGGCGGAGTATTCAGCTAAAGGTTTAAATAGACTCCTAATATTATAGGCGACGTGAAATCCTTCTAATCTAAATCTGCTTTTATCTAGAAAACTGACATGGATCCCGATGACTCTGTCTGCTCACCACCTCTCCCCACATGCACCGATTTTGATACCCGGCCCCCTCCTTCCCACAGGTGGGGTATGCATCGCACAGTCTTTGAAAATCCCCAGGGAGCCGAAGGCAGGAGAATTTGACAAGATAATCCTGCGACTGCTGGAGACCTCCAACGCCCGGGCCGTGATCATGTTTGCAAATGAGGACGACATAAGGTGAGCGCACACCCGCATCTTCGATGCCACCAGATGGGGACGCTTTGTCCTCCTTCACCTAATCCACCGGCGCTCAGTGTGAGAGCGCAGCGTTTTGATTAACTTGAGCGAGGGGGGTAAGGCCGTTTTGACTCACGCGATGCTCTTCAGCGCAAATTACCGAAATATAATTTCCCTAATCAGAATTAAATTATAAACATGACTGTGGAGCGATAAAACAGCGTCTAATTCCGCAGTCAAAATTTCTCGAGCCGAAAGGAAAGGGATGTTCTAATTTTTTGAGCAAACTGCTGTCTTGATATGGTCCTGCATTTCTTTTCCAGCTGGTTATATAACCCTGTTGGTGGTGATGGGCTCTTGTACCACTGTGGGTTCGTTCTTCCCCAAGCTACTCCTCTCTCCCAGGCGGATCCTGGATGCTGCGAAACGGAACAACCAGACGGGCCACTTCCTGTGGGTGGGCTCGGACAGCTGGGGCTCGAAGATCGCTCCGGTGATTCACCAGGAGAGGGTGGCAGAAGGTGCTGTCACCATTCTGCCCAAGAGAGCTTCAGTGGACGGTATGAGAAAGGATCCAAGGCGAGAGTGGTGGAAGTGGACAGGGGGAAGGCAAGAAGGATTGAGAGGAGCTGTGTATACTGTGAGCCCAAAACACTGTAACACCCCACCAGGAACTCTGAGGGGATGCCAGGATGATGGCTGAATTCTGACTCTGCCATCTTCCGTATTCACAAAGCCGTAAGCCATAAGATCCGTTAGCCGCCATCCTTCCTCTGCCTCTGGGTAGCGCAGCAATAAGCATCAAAGGGGATTGGTTGTGTACCATCCGTTCGTGCCTTGACAAACACACACACACACACACACAAAGGGGAAAGAGAGAAAGTTTTGGGCTCTCCAGTGTGAGTCCGAGCTGTAGTCAAGAGCATGCTGGGGTCCACGTGACCCCTCCGTGCCCCCAGTGCCATTTTTCCACGTGCCAAAACAATTACTGGGAAGGGGTGGAGAGTCTTACTCCAACCAACATCTATTTAATCTAATACTGTCTACAGCTTTGCACTTGAGGCAAATCAACAGATAAATGGAATATGGGAAAATGAGGCAGAGCTAAATTGGGAAGTGCTGCGCCTGTGAACGGTGGTGGTAGGGTGAGGGATGCTCCTGCATCTGAGTAAGCAAAGTGAGTCCTGGCTTTCCTTATCGCTCTCACCCCCAGCCTTCGACAGATACTTCCGGAGTCGGTCCCTCTCCAACAACAGGAGGAACGTGTGGTTTGCGGAGTTCTGGGAGGAGAACTTTGGCTGCAAACTGGGATCCCACGGCAAGCGCCCGGGAAGCCTTAAGAAATGTACAGGTATGGTGCTCTAATAATATGACATATCTGAGAGTGACAGTCAAGTTTGGGCCATTCACCAAGTCACTCAGGGGTCCTGTTAGTTTGTGTCTAAATTGGCTCTTCAGTCCTCCTCGTTAGGTTATGGTTGTCAGGTTCTAGAAAAGTGCCATAAAAATTTTGGACAGTGAGATGAATATCCCTGCTAACACTACATGGTGTAAAGATCATTGATCATAGTCCAAACACCTTGTACTACGCTGACCCTTCTATGAAGATGTGTGGTCTTCAGTACGCTACATCTTCAAGAAACTCTTTTTGTCTATGTCCACCTCCTCTACACTGGTGAAGATATTTTCTTGGTTCTTGTTCATTGTGACCTGTATGCGTTACTAAAACATTTGCTTAAAAACTCCAGCAGTTACATTTTCATTTCCGCTCATTCATTTTGCAGAAACTTCTCTCCAAAGTGAGAAACGTGATTATTAACAAGTATTTACCGGATACCTTTATCTAGGATAGACTGCACTAAACTCCCAACAGTCATTCACTCATCAATACATGTTCCAAAGACATGCTCTTCAGGTTCCCCCATAATGTGTGAGTGTCACAGAGAGAGTGTGTTCCACTGATGTATGGATGAGCGACCCAGAGTAAGTAGTTTATCTAGCAGTGTAAGTCACTGCGGTGAATGTGGTGTGTGGGCTGATAACACTACATAGTATCCATTGTAAGTCGTTTTGGAGAAAAGCGTCTGCTAAGTAAATAAGTGTTAATGTAAATGTAAATAGGGGGGTGCGGTGGCGCAGTGGGTTGGACCACAGTCCTGCTCTCCAGTGGGTCTGGGGTTCGAATCCTGCTTGGGGTGCCTTGCGGCGGACTGGCGTCCTGTCCTGGGTGTGTCCCCTTCCCCCTCTGGCCTTACGCCCTGTGTTGCCGGGTAGGCTCCGGTTCCCCGTGACCCTGTATGGGACAAGCGGTTCTGAAAATGTGTGTGTGTGTGTGTAAATGTAAATACAGCGGAGCAGTGTAACACACTCTCTAGTGGTAATTCAGAGTCACCAGTCCACCTGGAACACATCTTTGGGCTGCTGGAGGAAACCAGAGCGCTCAGAGGAAACCCATGCGAACACGAAGAGATTGTGAAAACTCCACACACGCAGAGTCGGATTTGAACCCATGTCGAAATGCACAGCTCAGGTGGACACAGAGATGTATGCACAAGGGGCGGTTTGAGATGGGGCTGCGTGTGTGTGCTCAGAGAAGATTAGGCAATTGGGCCATTGAATTCAGTGTATATACATAATGGTTTTACCGCAGAAACTGTCATATTCTACACAGCTCGGGGGGATGTCCTACAAAAGAGTGTTGGCCATATTCTGCGTGCATATGTCCATTTAAGAAGGGACCGCATGCGTTCTCCTGCGGACGGAGCCCATCCCTTTGCAGCTGATGAGAAGCGACTGCTTGTGATGCATTATTAAAAGGATTATGGCATCGGCTCGCTTGCCCTGTCCGCAGTCATGGAGCCCGGTGCGCGCGAGGGCCGTTCGCTGACCGACTCCCAGGACAGCGGGCTGCCAGTCGCGGCGAGATTACGGCGTGATGAATGAACTTGTCTGGTGTGAGTACCAAACGGAGGTGCACTGATCCAGCAGCAAGTTATCAGGTCTACTTTGTGTCCTCCAACAGAAAAAAAAGAATAAAAAAAGGAAAATATCACTATGCTTGAGACCAGTTGTTTAGAGAATGGGTTTTCTGACGACTTACACGTCCCTTACTGTAGTAAAGTCGCTGGGGTGGGAGAGTGCGGTGTGCTGACTGCGGATGCTCATTGTTAGTGGAAATGTACACAGCTGCGCATTTTATAGGTTGCACCAGTGCTGAGAAACTTGCGAAACCATACTGTATGGAAGCATTCTTGGGAAATAAAAGTGGGTTTAACTCTTTTCTGAATGATGCAACACTGAACCTCCAAGACCAAACCAGCTCAGGTATTCGTAAATATTACACATCGTGTTCCCATATTATGAAACTCGGGTAATTTTGATTCGGTGCAGCGCACAAAGCTGTGTGATAGCAGTTTGCTGCTGTCAGGATTACCCATGGTGTTGCAGTGTATTCTTTTCTAAGGGCGACACGGTTCGAATTGATTTTGTTATGAACCCGAGTTAGAGTTTCAGTACCATAACAAGACAAGCTGTATGAGCATATTTTCCCCACTTGTGGTTGTCTGCAGAGTAATCATGCAGTGAGACAAACAGCTGAGTCAGCAGCATGTCTGGTCATTGCCCATATGTGTGGGAGCGCGCGCTTGCGTGTGTGTGTGTGTGTGTGTGTGTGTGTGTGTCTTGAATGGTTTTGCTGCATGATAAAGTTGCCTCTGTCAACAGATCTCCTTACAGGCTGGTCCCTCTTCACACGATCATGCGGTCGGAGTCCTTGTGCTTTGCCAGAAGGTGAAGGACATATCTTTCAGGACATCGCCGCCTGTTCGTCCCCACGGAGGAAACATAGAGGACAGAAAGAGTGTCCCGATACAGGTGCTCTATAAGAAGGGAGCTCACTTTCCGGTCGCTGCCACTTCTGTTAAGTGTGGTTAGAGGGGCTCACGTCGCAGCCCGCTGCTAGAGAACACGTTGTTACCTTGCCCCCCTCTCCATGCTGTTCCTCACACCCAAACACGCAAGGCGTGGACGTACCGCACTTCTCGGCACCAATCGGTCCTCTTCGCCGCCAGTTTGAGGACTTGCTAGATGATCTGGCCGTTCTTCCAACGCTGCTAGGGAACATAGCGACACGTTCCTTCAGTAAGCGTCACTCGTACATTGGCCAAGGTTTATCTCCTTCTCTCTGGAATTTCTCTTAAACGTGATTATCTAATATGGTATGAATTGTGCTGATTAATTTCAGAACTGTGCTGCTTGTGTTCCATTCTTTCATGAGTGTAAATAGAGAAAGAACCTTAAATTAAGACATGATATTAACATTTTTTTAGGAAGAAATTAATTATTTTATGTGCAGATGTGATCTTAAGATTCTTTTTGTACTTTTTTGCGTCAGTCACATCCTTCCCCATGCTTGGCCCATGCGAACTTGAATAAATAAAGCCAGCTATGTATTGATTTCATTTGATATCGAAAAGAGAAAGGCCATAGCCAGGAGGGAAAAAATGCAGGTGCCCACAGTTTCCAAGCCACGGTTACAGTTTGGGCCATCGATCTTTAATTGCAATTAATTGTGATAATTACATTTCCAGCAGAATGGAAGAAGGCAGGCTGAGAGGTGCCCCGGGTCTGCGCTCATTCATCGTTGGCTGCGCAGGTGCAGTGGTGCGGTCGGCCTCTGCTGAGCTGCGAGCGGGGCTGCCTTTCTCTAAGGGCTCATTTGCCAGCAGGGTTAACGTAAGCGTGCCCTTTTTTGAAGAGCAATCAAACGTTCTAATTGCGTTCTGCTGTGCTGCAGAAATGAGACCAAATGAGGAGATCGATGAACAGGCAGCGGACCTTTTTTCTCCACGTTAATATTGTTAATGTCATAATCTTCCCCTCTCTGAATTAACTGACTTTGACAGGGTGACGTTCAATAAGCATCAAGAGTAAATAAATGCCCGAATGTCTGGTTTCATTTTTGATCCAAGCAGGAAGGTGTGCTTCCATACTGTAGACGGGCCCTGTCCCCATGTAGGGAACTGAATCGTTCAGGACCCAGAGTTCTTCCTTACTGTAGTTCTACAATCACGCGGTTGCCTTGCGAGGACTATGAAACGACGCGCGTTAGTTACTGCTCTCTCCGCTTCTGTTCTGCTTCCACCTCAACAGGGGAAGTCGACCGTTTGGCTTTCCTCTGTTTTGAGCCCGTGGCTGATGTCCGTATCTCGAGCAGCCGAACCATTGGTGCAAAATATTGTTCATGTATAAAATGCCTCTCAAGTAACATCCTCCAGCGATAGGATTGCCAGTGTGATCCTTACAACATTTTCCCGTTTGTGTTTGGCATTACGTTTCTTTCACGAAATCTTTTTTGATTATTTTCCTTCGTTGCCACCTTCTCATCAGCCGTGTATCCTGCATCAAATGGCACGCTTCCCTCATGGTTTGTGCTAACGGACCGAGTTTCTCATTCTCGCTGGACAGCCGATGGTTTCAAAGTAGAGGCTTCATGAAGTACCATGACGGCTGTGATGGTGCCTTTTAGTTCTCGTTTAAAAAGCTTGCTAATCAGTTTTAAGATTCCAGATGAGACCTCATTGGCCAAAACTCGGTAGCCATAGGGTAGAGAACAAACTTGAATCAAAGCCAAGCATTTTTAGCAGCTCAGCTCTTTGTGGTTCATGCTGAGCGATGGGTAAATGGCTAGAGCGGTGGGAGTGGTCACCGTGTCTGATTTCACATCCCGTTGGAGAAGTGATGGCTTAACGGTGACCTCCGTCACCTCACCGTGGTGACCTGTAACCCACAGCAGGGGGAGAAATGGCTTAAAGGATGAAGGCATCAGTTCAGGTGATGGCTGCCGCTCACCAATCTGTCTGTCTTGCCTTTTGTTGTCTCGCATTTTTACTGTGGATTCTGCAGAGTGCAGGTCTAAAATGATCTGGTCTCTTTGCGAATGGGATTATTTCTCAGAGATGCAATAAAACAGGGACTCGCATCTTGGACCCATAGACAGGCAGAGCAGGTTTTTTCAGGAGAGATTTAGAGCTGTATGCCAATGTAAGATAAGTGCTTTAGGGAACAGATAGCTGTCTGCTCTCAGACGAAAATACCCAAAGCACTTTGAAAAGTAGCAGTCTCCCGATTTGGTGTTTTCCATTCTTGTCCTGATTTCTATTGTCAAACTTGTGGATATTAATTTGTTCTCTGATTGTCGTAGTATTGTTGGTATCCCTGCATGGCATCAGATCAGAGTCAAAAGATTCAGAATTTAAAAAAACCATTGAATTCACCTCTCAGAAATTCAGCAAAAAATCCAAATAGTAGAATCTGGATGCGACATTTGGATGTCCGAATTCAATGGAACACTGAGGGGTACTCAGGGAAGAGCAAACAAGCCTGGATCAATCAATCAAATGCTCTCTGACCAATCATGAAGCAGCTCTTAGGTCAGAGGGAGGGGTTTGTAGATTTGGCATCACATATTGAAATGAGAAACTGATTTCAGAGATGGGAAAAGAAAAAAGTCTTAGCTGTGTAATGTAATAAATATTATATAATATTAAGAATGGAATAAATTGAAATAATATATAATTATTTGAAATGATATTAAATTGTTTTCTTTATAATTTAATCAACCAATCAATCAATCAACGAAATTTTAAGTTTATTTCATGCGGGGAGGGCCACTTCCTGGAAGAACATAAATTACTAGCCGGAGTCATGGAGGAGACTCGCTGTATTTCGTGATGTCCACATCCTCGTTCCAGCAGCATAACACCCCTGGGTTAAATGAATTCAAGTAGCAGAATTAGTCCCTGCAGAGACTAATGAAGTACCTGTCCAATATTAAGGTACTTACGATGATTTACCATTTATGCATGTTTTTAATTATTACTGCAGCATATTTTTTAGGAGAAATACCTTACTCAAGGTTCTCTAGCAGTGGGCTGCAGTTCGAAAGGCCGCAGTGTGACCTACCGCACTACCTGCCGTCTCTGCCTCCTGTGTTGACAGTCCCTTGACCTTGCTCCGTGGCTCCCAGCCAGGTGTGAGTCAGTGTAGTCATGATGACAACATAAGAAAGAGCACATAAACAGCAGTTTTTCTCTGATTTATCATGGATACCTGTATGAATACTGTTCCAGCAGTAAACTTGGGGTAAACTTTCCAGTTACGAGATGGTTTGCCTTTACTGAGTTTGTCTTGATATTCCCTGTTAGCCATAAACTTTAATTAAACGCTGCCTGCTCCACCAAAACAGGAGCTTTCATATCCACCAGGAGCCAAGCTGAGAACTGTTGTTCAACTAAATTAAAGAAATGGGGAAAAAAAGCTGATTTGCATGCCTGTTTCTACTCCTATCCATCCATTTATTTGCTTACATCTGGAGGTGTGTGTTAGTAGCTCCTCCTGGGGAGTGTTGTGCTCTTTGTGGAGTTGCTGCTGTTCAGGGTCTCAAGGTCTGCATCACGTTCCTGCGCAGGAGGTGATGGGAAGCCAAGGAGAGCGGCCGCCACGCAGTTAATGCGATTTCACGCACCATTTTGTTTCCAACAAAAGGGAAATCTCTCAGGTGGAGCTTTTAATTTCTTAGTGTTGTCCCTCGGGTGACTCAACGTCTTACTGACGAAGTAAATCTCAGAGTACGTTCGGAGCAGAGAGGGTCACATGGGAGGGTGCGAGAGAATGAGAAAATGGGATGTTTTCTTGTAAATGCAAATGTATCCCAGGCTGAAAGTGAGCCAGGTGAAGTCTGAGAAATCTGTCTGACCAAAAATGAGCCGCAAAGGGGTTGGCAGGTGGAAGCGCAGAGCTGTAATATGATGGGAAGGTTCGCACAGCACCGCATCCCTTAGTCCAATAGAGGAACGTTTGCATGGATTGGAAATACGTTCGGGGGGATAGGCAACATAGTGCTTAGAGCTGCAGTTCTTGGGCTCCAAGGACCCGGGTTGAAATCCAATCTCCTTCTACAATATACCTGGTCTAGGTACTTACCCTGAATTGCTGTAGTCAAAACTCGCAAGCTGCATAAATTGTAAAATAAGGGTAGTTCATTTTAGTGGGGAGTGTCAGATCAGTGCAGCTATAATGAAAGCAGAAATAGTACAGTGCACACCTCCACCTGACTCCTCTTCATGGTCTTACATCAACTTAGGGTTGAGCACCTGGAAAGCAGCGTCCTCTGACAGAGCGCAGGAAAAAGGCTATGTGGGTAAGGGCTTTTGTGGAAAGTGATTAGAAGGTCTTACTCAGATTTTTACCAGGCCTAACGTATGTTTGGTGAAACCTGACTCCATAATAGATGGACCCATAGTGTTCGTCTCTCCTGCTATCAAATTCCAGCGATTCCAATAATTCGGTCCCTCGTCCCTTACTTCTCCTTAAAAGGTCTTTGGAACCAACACCATGTTTTTTTGCAATCCGACAGCTGATGTGTAAAGTCAATCGAGGGTGAAAACGTGCTACGCGAAGGATCTGTCGTGGGTATTCTTCCAAATGTTCATTTGTAGTAGCTGATCTTGTCTAGAAACCGTGTCTCACGTGTGGAATAGCTGTCTTTGTACTAAAGAGAGTTCAGTGCAAATTAAGTGAGTTAAAGCAAAAGTCACATGTTGGATGTGGCAATAAAAGGAGCTTCTCTGTGGCCTTGAGGGACTGAGGCGGGAGCCCTCTGTGTAGTGTAAAACAGAGTGCTCTTACCACACTGTTTCCTCCATTTGATACCAACACACACTGTGGAGTTCTTCGTCTGTCGCTGTCAGCAGCCTCAGATGGGGCTGGGTACATCCCATCATTAATGCATCGAAGCGCTTTGACAAATCTGGGACTTTCATAATAAACTCAGGGACGATAATAATCTGTCATTAATGTAAATGGATTCTGCGATTTCAAACACATGTAGGATTTTACTTTAAAAAGCTGCCTACCTTAATGGCTTTGATATTTATGCATTCTTATCTTGAGATACAATGGCGCCTCATTGCTCACCAGAATGGTAAAATATAAACTGGCCCAAATTGTTGCAGGGAATTGAATTTGCATACTTAAATGATGTTTATCCACAGTGTTTATTCACATGATTGTCTGTCAACCACGTTGCTATTCATCATCCTTTAAGGTGCAATAATTTTTCTTTTTTCCATCAGATGTTCCCCTGCAATCAACCATAACTGTCCCCTTCCTGTGCCTTGTCCACATTTACAGTTTCGTCGTCCTCCTCGCTTGCTGGCTACATCTAGTTTGATTTTGTGGCTTTGAGGATGAGCGCAGCTGTCCCACGTCGTGTGAGATTGTCAGTACACTTTGGGATGACCTCTGACACTGTTCTTTGTACGCACAGTTCAATTCAGTTTTATTTTGACAGAGCGCTCTTCTCACACAGCGACAAAGGGCACCGAACAAAGGATCAAGAAACAGAGTAGAAACAGGTATAGCAGATATAACGTAAGACTATACAGAAAAGGTTAGCTATACATTTAAAGACTATAGAGACTATACTAGCTAGTAAAGCTATAGAGCAAACCAGCTGGCGACTGAGGAAAGGAAAACAAAAACTCCAAACTAGGAAAGGAAGAAGAATAAACCTCTGGGGGTCCAAGTGCCAGTGGCTGACCCCTTCCTGGGCATTGTAGACAGAAAAAGAGTGTGAGTACTGAGTATGAGTTACAGCTACAGCTACAGTAATACAACTGTTGATGACACTGGTACAGTCCCTAGCAATGCATTGTAAAGTTTACTGGTTTCAGATTTTTCCTCAGACAGACGGGGGAAAACTGCAGATGCATAGAGACTGTTTCCCAGGCGTGCTGTAACACATCACAAAGGCAAGGCTACAGCTTAGATTTAGCTATTTCAGTGGGTGTTTTCATGCAGCACCAGGCCTGCAATTTTGTGACATGGGAGTAGCCATTACAAAAATGCCATGTATCTATAGCATACTCTGTATTGAGCCGTTCTAGAAAATGTCAGCGCACCGTATTCATGTAATCTATTGATAAGGATTGTTTAATGATAAATATCTTATGCAGTTTACTTTGATGAGTAAATGCAAATTATGTACTGCCCACTGTGGATTTTTTTTTTTTAAAGAAACGGCTATGACAAATCAATCACCACAATACGGGGCATAAATAAATCACAGGGGGACGAAAGAAATAACATATTTGAGTTATTTAGTTATCACAGACTTAGTATCTATTCCCTACACTCTTTGCTTTCAGTCATATTGTACAGAGATTCTTCACGAATTATTCAATTAATGCTCTTTGCTCTCACTGAGAGATTGTAAAGGGACATTTTAATCTAATCAGTATTGCCCTGCAGCTCAGAGGAAAAAATAAATTCTAAATTAAAAACAACAACGCAATAAAATCCTCCTTAGTGTACTCAAGTAAGAGAGAGAGCATATAGTATTGAATTATGCTGAATATAGTATAGGCTACATTAGTACAGTGTCGTAGGTGTATTACATTTTGATATATTATGGGGTACGGTGTGTAGCCCGTCTATTGGATTTTGAATTAAGTGGTGCACCAGGCAGCACTAATGCCACACGGCTTCTGGCATCTGGTTTGGTATATGGGGTTCCGTCCCTGCTCGGTCTCTATGGAGTTTCCGTGTTCTACCAATGTTCACGTGGGTTTCCTCCCACAATTCTAACATACGCTCATTTGACTTTAAAATTAGAACAGCTGATGCTGTTATTGCTCAGTATTGCTGTGCACAGTGCCGTGGGTTTGGATGGGGCAAAGAGGGACGCAGAGACAGCGTTTGTGACAAACAGTTTATTAGAACACCAGCACCAGGGGGGGGAAAAAATGCTTCTGGTCCAAGGACCCACTTTCCTTCAGAACCTGCACCTACAACCAACCTGCCTAATCCCCTAGGCTTTCTCTTAACACACTCGTAGACACGGTCACCCCATCATTTTCCCCCTAAGTGCCCCCAGTGGTTGCACACCCATATTTCACATTATTCCCCAGAATGCAACTATTTACATTTAGGAGTTTCCCTCCTAAAACAGTAACGCGGGGTCGTTACAGTATGTATGAACATTAAATTTTGCCAGATCATTCTGTTCATACAATATGTCTGTTGTGTATTTCTTCATCCTGTTAACCTTTGCAATAACAAATGTCTGATTACAATAAAAATATATATATATGTATGTATGTGTGAGTTTCTGTACTTGTGTTGCTATTTAATTTTTTTCTGGAATGTTTCAGTTTTGTGCGAGTGCATTAAAGGGAACCGTTCAGCTTTCTTCACACAGACAGTTCTGCATTCAGACATTCAGGTTGATAAATTCAGAGAGAAATGTGCTATTCGGGCTTTTCTGTGCCAGCTGAAGCTGAGTTTAAAATGTGTAACTTTAGAGAAAATTCCCGCATAAACGTCTGGCCTTTTTGACAGGAAGGTACATGCAGTTAAGTTAGAAGGCACCTCTTCTGGCTCAGTATGGTACAGAGTGCATGTTATAACCCAACTAAACATATTGATACAGATATCTGCCATTATGAGTTATGTGCTGAAGTAATGCAATGGATTAAAAAAAAACTACCAGAACTCTACAGTAGTTTGTGGCTCCTAACTTTGCGTTTTCTGTTAAAAGAGCGCAGACCCAGCACTTCATATAACAGGATTTCCTGTAACATATAAAAATAATAGGTTAAAAGCGACGAACTGGGACTGTGTTCTGTCCCAAGTTACTGGTTAAAGTAACTCAACGAGCCGTTTCTTTCACCTGTCCCAGGGTTGGAGAAGGTGGGGAGAGACTCCATCTACGAGCAGGAGGGGAAGGTGCAGTTTGTGATCGACGCTGTGTACGCCATGGCCCACGCCTTGCACCGCATGCACCGGGACCTGTGCTCCGGCTACCCAGGGCTGTGCTACCGCATGGCCAACATCGACGGCAAGGAGCTTCTCGCCTACATTCGCACCGTGAGGTTCAATGGTGGGTGGCCAGACCTGCTCGATAACTCCTCGATCCCATCAGAGTCAAGCTTTAGGGAAGGGCTCTATACAAACCCAGCCTTTGCATTAAAGGTTTGTGTCCTTAACCTCTAAGCTCTCCTAGTAAATGTGATTCTGCTTATTGTACGATAACAATAAGCAGTGTTGAACTGCCGTAAAGCTGCCGAAGAGCCAAAACAATCCATCCGCAGCCCTTTGCTTCCCCATGCTGAGTGTCTCCGGAAAGCGGCCCATGGGGGAGCAGTTCTAAGAAGGCATGGCGGTGGGTTCCGGACTGATAATGGTTCTGCCAACATTGCTCACATGCTGCTTAATCTGTTGTCTATATTTACACTTCAAAAGAGCACCAAAAAAGACAATTATTCATTTTTACTCACTGGTTTTATTTAGCTTCGGTTGCATTCATTTGCATATTTTCTGCATTTTTTTATTTTTGCTGTATTGCTGTGCCCTGGACTTAAATTAGAAGACATGGCAAGTAAGAGTATTTATAAAAAGGTGAGTCTGTGGTTCGTGATCAAGCGCATGTTAAGAGTTCCCATTTTCTTACAGTTTTCTTTTACATTGTAGGTTTTGACTGAGATTGGATCATTTCACAGTAGGTGTCGTTTCCTTTTTGAACCCAGGAGGGATTTGGACTACACTCCACAAAAGACCCAGGAAACTCAGAGGTCCCTGTTTCCTATCTTTTATGACCAGGTCCTCCTGTCACCATCCTGCCTTATCTCACAGAGCCCTGACTTTGGCATTCTGAATACTAACCACAGAGAGACAACTCGCACCAGTCCGTGAGAACGATGAGTACGGCTCCTGTGACCTCAGTGTCCTCGAGCAGCTCAGAGATCATATTAATGGGGACTAATTTCTCGGCATGATAACAACCCCTATAGGCTAGGTATGGAGGTTCTATCAGAGCAGATGGTTCCAGGTACGGTAGCGTGTGGCGCCGAACCCATTGTGTTTCACTCGGCTTTTCTGTGTCATTTCTTTCCCATTCCTACTTCTGCCGTAGCTTTTTTTTAATTCTCTGGAGCTTCGACAATGCAGTGCCAAAAAGTTTCTTTCCTGCTTTGCACTCTCTCCTGAGATCAATTTGTGCAGAGAAATTAATATTTAAGTGTGCCACACAAACCGGAGGGAACACAGGTTTATGTGTGCGTGCATGCGTGCGTGCGTGTGTGCATGTGCGTGTGTGTGTTTGTTTTGAGCTCATTAGCCCATCGGTGGGATTCCACTACTCCGTGCTCAGCAGCAATGAAACAGCACCAGAAATCCATGGCAGTCAACAAAGTACCAAACCACAACAAAATTTCAAGAGAGGGAGAGGGGACAGGCAGAGTGGGGGTTATCCCGTAGCTTTGTGGCAAGGGATCACTAACTGTGTAGCTGCGAGCAGCCTGATTGCCTTTCTTGGGCCCTCCCAAACTGCCCCCGGTGACACCAGTGACACAACGTGCTCAGATAGCCGGACTTGGCAACCTGCTGACATGTGAAGGAACGACAGGACTCCTTCTCAGGAGGCTTTTCCAGGTACAGTATAAATCAGTCAAACACAAAGTTTCACACCCTGTTTTAGAGGCTCCTCTCATGGATACGTTCCCCATATGTGTTGCCATACAGGTTCCTTCCTCTGCGTTTCGACAGGCCATCTGCTTGCGCTTTGTTCTTGCTGCATTCAAAGGTGCTCCACTGGACGGCATCTGCAATTATGTCATTATGTGTTCTCTATTATGTGATTAGCCTCGCCATTAGTCAAAGTGAGAAGCTGCACTTTCCTCCCAAGCTCAAAATGAATCCATTCAAGAGAAGGAGGCTAATCCAATTTAGACAGTAATAAAAATATCATTAAATAATTTTCTGCTTTTACCTAACATCCTGGCTTTGTGTTGCTCAAGGCAGAGTGTACCCCTCATCCACTTTTTCCGCTTTCATGTGAAATATATCACCTTGAATGACATATTGTCCAGCACTGCCAGTTTTAGATATTCCTCCTTCATTTAGTCCTGCAATCAATAAAAAGTACAACCTTGCTGCTTATCACATCTTCATGAATGTGTTTTATTTCATCAAGAAACCATGGATTTATATCATGTTGTTAGAAGGGGAGGCACTTCAAGTACTTAATATACCATATAACTGTGAAGTAACAAAGCCTAACATACAAAAGACAATTTCCTTCCCGTTGAGTGCAGGTATTTATTGGCGAAAAAGCTATTAATGTTGTGTTATCATGATGAACAGAATGTAGACAACTGACCATTAAGAAAGAAATAGGAATGAGATAATGTCCACCTTCTGAAATTGATTAATTGTCTGAATATGTTTCACAATGGTGTGTGGAAATCTTCTGCCGCTTACTCCGTTTAATTTAACCTGTTTCATTGCTGCTGATGTTGACGATATGAGATTCCTTTGACTCTCCATTATACAGTATACCAGTGCGCTGCAAACTAAGCACTAGCTACACACTAATTAAGAGGATTCTTGTTGAAGGCAGAAGTCCTCCTTGTCTCTCTGATAGCAGCCCAAAGCATCCACGTGACAATATGGTGCCGCAATTCTGCTGGAATGTGCCCAGCGTGGTTGCTATGCAACAGTGCTCCTGCAGCGGAACGTTGGTTCGTGTGGAAGCGGTGGATGAGGTAGACGCAGTTGCGTTTTGCTCACATCCGTAAGAACAGCTCCACTTCCACAAAGGGGCAAAAGTGTAATGCTGAGGATGTATGGAAGCTCTCTATTGGTGTTCTGATGAAAATCTTCAGAAGGTTAGATGAAAGCCTTGAGAAAATGAAAAACAAGCTGCACACATCTTCTCGTGCCTTTCACTTTGGAGCAGATGTTCAAGGTTCCCTTTGAACGTCCCCAATGAAACTCATAATATAAAAACTGAGATAAACACACACTTCCGAACTGCTCATAATGTTGAATACATAAGGAATGAATGCTCCTTTGTCAATGAAGGCCATTAAATTGCCCATTTTTTCATCCTGCTGGGTAAGCTAATGAATGTTCCCGGTATCCCTGTATCTTGCGGCTTGATCTGTGCCATGGTTTCATGGTCCAGTAGCAGATGCTCGAGTATATCTCCTCCCGGCATTAGATCAGGTGTAAATTAATCTCCCGTTTCTTCTTGTGCTGTTCAGAGAGACAGGTAGACCTTCTCTGGAAAGGGTGCTCTTGCAGCACTAGTAATACGTATTTCATGTACTGTGTATTTACTAATATCAATAAAACGTGAGTGTCAACATTGATCAAAGAGTAATTCAAGCAATACTTGACCCCAAAATGGATGTGCAGCCAGTTCCCTTGCAAAATTTGCAGCCTGAATAGCACAGCATTACCGCCATCCCCTGGTGGACAGCAGGTGCCGTTTACCGTGGTTTCACAGCTGCTGGAGCGCACACTACCATTTGTAATTCATCAAGCTAACAAGCATCCTTCTCCACAGTAATTCCGTAGAACCCAAGGCGAGCACCTTCCCCTGCCTCAGCATAAATACTTAACACCATATGGGTAGAGCACATTTTTAACAGGCACTTAGTAAAGCAAGTAAATCCTTAGATAATTTCACTAAATATTTGTAAATGGAGGGAACATTAGATGATTAGCTAGATGTAAATACTCTTACAATCTGCTCAATGTTCGTTGTCAGTGGGCCGTGTATGGCGGCGACTGAAGGAAACGGTTGAAGTAGAAGAAAGAAAACCGGCCTTTCCATCCTTATCTCAAAGTAGTGAGTGAATTTTGGTGCTAAAGGAACTCTAACGAAGAGATGCGATGCACTGGGCTACTGCTCAGCATCAGTCGTGACTGAGTGCTTCCAGGAGGGTAATGGCCAACTCATATTATGTTCACCTGAAGAGATTCTAGCAGTGCTTATTTTTATAGAAAGATCACCTATTTACCAAAAACGTGTAGACTGAGTGATGATGGATTTCATATAGCACGTGCACTTCATCTTTTGAAAAACTATTGCCATTAATGGATCTTCAGTGATTTTTTAATTTTTTGTTCTGACTGTTGCAAAAAAGCAATGTAATGTTAAAATGAGATATTTTTACACTCCCCCAACAAGTTATGATTATTTACCCAGCATCATAATTTTTACTATAGTAGTTTTAAGGTAAGTACTTTTCTCAGCAGTCCCACAGCTGGAGGTTGGATTCCAACCCACAACTTTTGGGGTAGAAGGCAGCAGCCCTAACCACTATGCTACCAGCTTACCCTTCTTGTTTTCTTTATTTAATCTTTTTCTTTGGGTTTTCTGATGCGCATTGTTACTACAGTGTACTGCAGTGTACACGGCCGCAAGGAGTCTGTGTTTTCTGAGCCGGAAAGTTTCCCGGAAACTTAGGTTTCTGCAGCGTAGGTACTTATTCCATCAAACAGGTATAGGAGAAAGTAGCGCAGCTGCTGTAATTTAATTTTTAGAGGTGAACTCAAGCAGGATGACAGTGATTTGTGCTAAGCGCCACCCCTCACGATTTTATGGTGAGCCCACTGATTGGCTGACAGTCAGAATGACTGTGCGGTCCAGCCTGTGGTTGGCCAAGAGCCAAAATCTGGTTGCACTGGGACAGCTTGCCATTGGTCGGGAAAGAAAGGTGGGAGGGCGGGTTAATTAGGCATCCATCCTGGCGAGCGCCTGATTTGTAATCACACATTATTAGATGAGCAGACTGTGACCCGCAATCAACGCAACAAAGACTCCGTCCTCTGATCCTGTCTATCGACGCCAAAATAACAATGCCGGTCTCCCTCTCAATCATTATCACTTGTTCAAATCAACCTTGTTACCTACATTGTCCTTAAAAATATGTGGTGTGGAAATAAATGGAGGCTGTAGATGCAGAATGAGCACAGTCTGATTAGATGTCATTCTGGCCATCAGTCCTGTCTGGGCGTTCTAAACCACCACTTCACACCCCGACACCACCTCCGACATGAGTGAACCACGGTGATAACAGGCCACCTTCGTTACAACGGCACCTTATCTGGGGGGGCACCTTCTTTCAAGAAAAGGCTTACATTATCACAGAGAATACAATTGTATGCTTTAGACGAATATTATATGCATAAATATATTGTGCAGAATAAGATAAAATGCCACAGAGAATAGCGGAGAGACATTGTAGGGGAATATCGATGAGGAACCCGATGCATAAATGGGAGGAATCTTTTGTTGCAGAACGTGGAAATGATTCTTTGTTGCCGATCCAGTTAGATTATACTAAGATGTAAAACAGCAATCGATACGTGAGAATGAATTCAATAAGCTGGAGATCTCAGGCTGCTGCTTTTTAATGCGCACTATCTCTCATTATCTAAGTGTACCCACAAGCTATTAAACTGCGATTAGCAAATTAATAGAACATTAAGCTCCTGGACAATGGTTGTACATGCCTCGTTTGTTGACGGAAATGCTGGCACCAATAACCTAAACCATGAACCTGTGACCATCGGTACTCGGAACTGGTGGCAGAACTGCCAATATAGACACATCAGCGGTTGCAGTAGTAGTTCAGGGCCTGTTCAGTGTTGTTATGTGGATGCAGTTTACACACAAACTTTTGCTTAGGGTGTTGGGTTGAGCACCTACTTTCTACATTGTTTAACAGTCACCCACCTAAGAGAATATCCGAGATTGTTGGACACCGGAGCCCCATCCAGTTTTTTCATATCACTGGTTAAATGGGCATTGGGAAGCTCACCGTGTTACATTCCCGACAGAACACTAACTCTGTACCCAAGAAGAGAAGGTGCAGCAAGTGCGGAACTTTGTGCCGATGCTTTCTTTCTTTCGGGCTCTTGATGAATTTTGACTTCCATGTCAGGGTACAGCATTTCACTCACTTTTACACTACAGTCCTTCCTCTCTCCACATGACGTAATGAGGACACTTAGGCAGCTGCTGGGCAGGGACAAGGTACTGCGGAGCCAAGAGGCGGTGATTACACAGAGATTCAAGGTGCAACATTGAATAGAGATCTCACATTATACCAAACCGTGATTCACCCTGAGAGCACTCTATCCCTATGGGGTAAACCTTTGATATAGGGATATAACTATTTTTAAAATAGGACTCTGTTTTCACAAGACCCTGCTCCACTTTAAATTGAAACAATCCCTGAAGCTCTGGAAAAATGAGAAGAATAGCAAGTGCCCTGAAGAAGTACGGGTAATAGGGGTTTGTAGCTAGACTATTTTTTTCATTCCTCCATCCGTCCGTCCATCCATCCATTCATCTGTCCACCTACACTTATATCAAAGTAATTTTTTTGGCATTAGCATAAGGTTCTTGTAGGCCATCCATTGAAACTGGGGCTGCTCATTATAGGGGGATTGCTCAGTAGCTTTGCAGAGTGAGGGGTATGGGGGTAGTTTGGATGGCTGGAGACAGAGGTATGGCATTCCCCTTGTTCTCCAAGGTGCTGTTATGTTGTCTGTGAGAAGATACATGGCTTTGATTAGATGCATGAAATACCAACAATACGAAAAATCCCACCAAATGCCCCTTACCCACTGATCTATTTGTTCTATACCAATACTTGGAAAATTAATTGACAATATATTAAAAACATAGCAATACCTTAACATAATGTTAAAAATAGAGCAAGTACAGGAGCTAAAGAAACCATCAAAATACTAACCCTTATTGCTCCTATTGTGCCAGTTTCCTTCATAACATACATGTCCTTTGACTCTTATGTCATTGAGATCAGCGAGTTATGTGGTTTTATATATCAAAGCTCGTGTCCACTTTTTAATCACCATTTTCCAGAGGTGGCTTGATCTCCTTAATCTGAGACGTTAAATCCCTCCTTTTGTCTAATATGTAGCTGGAGAACAGGTACACCTCTGATTGCGCCTTGGGCTGAGAGCAATCAAACTCTTGCCCTCACCCACCACTTAATTAGATATTCGAAATACTGTCAACTCTTTACAGGTAAAGCAGAGTGCAGCCTTGCACTTTGGAATTCTGAATGGCACGAGTTTTTGGTCCAGGAGAAGTCACCAGCCTCTGCTTGACTTCACATACAGTATCATCACAGGGTTAAAGCATGCTATGTTAACAGCAAAGATTTATAGATTTTGTTTACCACTGACTTTATTGGTTGCATAATTCACATTCATCTGACTTTATTGATTACTGGGCATGCAGTTGATAGCTCCTTTGTGCAGGTCCCAGTCCTAAAAAAGTTGCTACAAATATTTTTTACACAACCGTATTTCAGTTTACACAGCTTTAATTTTGTAGCGTGCTATATATATGTATATAAGTATATTTACTGGAGACAGAGCTTGTGGGTGGTACTGTCCCATGGCTGAAGTGATGGATAACCCGCTCCCCACTGTCCGCCCCTACCAAAGGTTTAATGAAGACAAGCAGCTGCGAATTCAGAGGTAATCAGCACGGACTTTTAAAGGCAGTTGGTCTGAGGAAATAGGAGGACGGCTTAAGGAAATGTGGTTAGCGGTTGTTGCTGATTTGCCTGAATGGGGTCTGCTTCGCTTGTTTTGGTTTACAATAAACTTTATTTTTTAGAAAAACCTGCATTCCTGTCCTATATATATACATAGGAATAGATTTCAGTGTGAGTTAATATATAGAATGAACACACTTTAGATGCCCTTAGATATTTTACTGTGGACTCCGGTATAATGACTACAGAATCTCTTTTTATGTGGTTGCTGCAGAAAGAGACTGAGTGGTTTGCATATCCAAAAAAAAGATCTTCCTTTTAATTTGTGGCTCGCTGCCTTGTTGCAGCCACACTGTAAATTAAAGTGTGGGAGATAATAGGCTTCCTCAGACGGCCATGTGTGTCGGTTAATTTATTACCAACAACAACGGAAAGTGGGCTCTCCCCCAGCTTCACCGCCCAGCACACCAACCACTACGATAAACAGCAACACACTTTCACATCTTGGACAATCCCCCGCCCCTGCAGCGATGGGCCGCATTGTTCTGTCGGAGTCTCTCTGCTGGGGAGAGCCAGCGGAGGGAATCCAGGTGCCACAGAGAATATTATGGTGCAGCATAGCCACACGTGTCACCTGTGACCATCCAGTGTGTCTTTCCCATTGTTCTCTCCTGCTATGCACAATCTGCCGTTTCCTGTATTACAGGAAGTGCTGGGACCCCCGTTGTGTTCAACGAGAACGGGGATGCTCCGGGGCGATACGACATCTTCCAGTACCAGATCACGAACAAATCAACGGCAGAGTACAAAGTCATCGGCCAGTGGACCAACGAGCTGCACTTAAACGTGAGGAAAAAGTCTTTATCCTTTCTGATTAAACTGCTAACAACCCTTAAAAAACTGATGACTGTGAATCCACACACCCCATGCAGTTCACCTGTCACTTGCGTATACGCACACACACGTAAATAACACATATGCATATACTAAATATATAAAAGTTTGCCTTACTCGGGAATATGAGTAAGGGTAAACAGCTGTGTCTCAAATAAACATGCATCATATCGTATGACTGACTGCAAAAACAAGTTTGATGAACATCTTGCATGTTCCTGTGGGTATTTTTGTGCTCCTCTGTGATGTTCCCAGGGATTCGCTATCATTTGCTGTAACTCTTGGTCTAGAACATCAGTTCCCCCATGCTGCTCTATACCTCTCTTTACTGCTCCGTAACTGAGTTCACAGTTCCACTGATGGCATTAAGTGAAGGCACAAACAAAAAATGACAGAAGTAAAAGTACGCCCATAAAATCAGATTTTGCGCGTGCAGTAATTTAAGTGTGTGAGCAGTGATTTGAAACTTTTAAATCTCTACTATCCATCATTACTGCCATTTCAGCTAGTATTCATTTGTCTGCTCAAACTTTTCTGTTAAACCGTTGCTCTGTAAATCTGAGATATCTATAAATGAGTATTAATTTATTTTTTTTTAATCACAGCTTGACCGGTGTGAATAAAGATAAATAAATGAAATGTGCAGTTTCTCAGGATTATAATTATGCAAGCTGTCACACGCTGAAATAGTAATCTTCTTGATTTGGGCTTGAAAATTCGGTGAGAAAATGTAAAAGATGGCCTGGAGTTTTTAATTAAAACATGGATTAAAAAGCATCAATGATAAACCCGATTACTGAACATTGTTGAAGCTGTTGCTGGTATGTAGCTTTCTGGACAAAAAAAAAATTGGCTCTGCGTTCCTGTTTTCTTGTCCTCGTAAGTGCATGTTTTATGAGATAAGTCTAATTAGAGTGCAATTCATTTGCAAGTTGTTTTCTCAATAATTGCAATAAAAAAGTTCATGACTTGACATCATTCCTTTGAAGTATGAATAATTCATGCCTGTCCAATGCTTTCCTGCATGAAAACGACGAGGATAATAGATGCACCCCGTTGCATCCTCTCTGGCCATGTGGAGGGCATGCGAATCAAAGGCCTCCTCATCCCTCCGATTTCCTGTCCCCTGCGACTGGGCTCAGCATGGGGAGGCACGTGTCCTCCGTTCCGCCCGAAATGGAACGTGTTCACTGGCTTGGGCTCTGATGCGAGGGTGAGGGAGGCTGTGACAGGGCGACCTCCCGGGAAACCCCCCAGGGAGCCGTATGACGTGACGGAGTAGGAGCTCACAGCTCCATGAAACGAAAAAGCAAATCACAGCAGAGCCCTTGTTAAAACCTCACACTGTTTACACTCTGGTGTGGAAGCAAACAGTTATTGTGTAACATAAACATGACAGAAAGGATGTATTTTATTCATATTCTAAAGATTCGTGCGCATTTTCTTCTCTCGCTGTGAAAGTATGTCATTCCGTTTTATGGACGGTTAGGGAAACTTCTGCAAAGCAGCTGTTCTAAAGCTTAGCTGATAAAGACCTGCTATGATGAAGTCCCTCGGTGAGTTATTCACTGATACATGTATGTGAACATAATCAGAGGGATGCTGCAGGAAGGGACTTTGAGAGTCACTTATGGCCAAAGTCTGTGATCTATTATCAAAGTTTTTTTTTTTTTTTTTTCCTTTCCGTTTGCCTGCTCTTTTATGCATTTATGAATTAAATGATTTGGTACTCTCTGGGTGTCTGGCAGTTGCCGTGTCAGTATAAGCACAGCGAGTGGTGTGGAGCTGCTCTACAGTTACTGCAAAGCATAGTTGGCACTGCCAGGTTCTCCTTTTAAAGGCTGTGCTATTGATTTTACAATAGAAATTTGAAAAAAGCCCATTACAAACAATTTAAGGTATTACCCTCATAAGAGCTGTTAAATGCAAGAGAGTGCAGGATGAGGCCAACATTAAACCGCCATTTTTCCTCCCTTTGAGTTGACGTCCTTCTCCTGTCTTAAGGCTCGTGAGTAAGAGGGGTGGTTTCCCTTGAGCCGGTCCCTCACGTGGTTCTGTCCTGTCTCACCGCGCAGATGGACGCGATGCGGTGGGCGCGGGGCAACCCCGCCGTGCCTGCTTCCGTGTGCAGCCTGCCTTGCAAGGCAGGTGAGCGGAAGAAGATCGTCAAGGGTGTGCCGTGCTGCTGGCACTGCGAGCGCTGCGAGGGATACCACTACCAGGCCACTGAGTTCAGCTGCGAGCTCTGCCCCTACGAGCAACGGCCTGACCGCAACCGCACCGGCTGCCAGCCCATCCCCATCATCAAGCTGGAGTGGCACTCGCCTTGGGCCGTCGTGCCTGTCTTTGTCTCCATGCTGGGCATCGTCGCCACCACCTTTGTCATTGTCACCTTTGTGCGCTACAATGACACACCCATTGTGCGCGCCTCTGGTCGGGAGGTGAGCTACGTGCTGCTCACGGGCATCTTCCTGTGCTACGCCATCACTTTCCTGATGATCGCCACCCCGGACGTGGCCGTGTGCTCCTTCCGCCGCATCTTCCTGGGGCTGGGAATGTGCTTCAGCTACGCTGCCCTGCTGACCAAGACCAATCGCATCCACCGCATCTTTGAGCAGGGCAAGCGGTCGGTGACGGCGCCCCGTTTCATCAGTCCTGCTTCGCAGCTGGTCATCACCTTTAGTCTCATCTCTGTGCAGCTGCTGGGGGTCTTTGTGTGGTTTGCCGTTGACCCGCCGCACACCGTCGTTGACTTCGGGGAACAACGCACTCAAGACCCTGACAATGCCCGCGGGGTCCTCAAGTGCGACATCTCAGACCTGTCGCTCATCTGCTCCCTCGGATACAGTATTCTGTTGATGGTCACATGCACTGTTTATGCCATTAAAACAAGGGGCGTACCGGAGACATTCAATGAGGCCAAACCCATTGGATTTACCATGTACACTACCTGCATCATCTGGTTGGCATTTATACCAATATTCTTCGGGACTGCACAGTCAGCAGAGAGGGTAAGTTTTAAAGTACCACATCGGTGTTCAACTGCCTTCACAATCAATGTTCTATCTATCTATCTATCTATCTATCTATCTATCTATCTATCTATACTCTTGAGCACAGTATGTAACTTGAATTGCCATCCATCCATCCATCCATCCATCCAACATGGAAACCTCCCAGGATTAAAATAAAACGTAGGCGATTCGCAAAGGGCTTTCATAATGTGTCTAAAAAATTACTTCCATGACACTTCAGCCAGTTTCTATAAAGTGTATCAGCTTCCTTTTGATCTAAGATGCCTGAGCAGGTTGACAGTGTCGGCAGCTCAGGTTTGGGTGCCGCTGGAGGAGTGCTTGTGGTCTGGGAGGACTGTGCACAATGTTCCCCTCCACGGTTCGGTTCTCCGCACACATTCCCTTGGGCTTCTGCATGACAGAGACAGAGCTCCTCTCTCAAAGAAAGACTGTGGTCGCTGCTGTGTAGAGCGCATTTTATCATGCTGGAATCTCTGGTTTTAGCCAGGTAACTCCCTCGAAGTGTGGTGTTCCAGGTGCTATTGTGTGTAAGATAAGGCATTTGGGTTGGATCACGTGATGACACTTATGAGTAATTATGCACCAGAGTGTGTAGAAATGAACTCCTGATTAGCCGTAGCACCACGTGTCTCAGTTTTGTGCTTTAGGCCTACTGGGTTCTTGTTTGCCTGTTTTGGAGCATGCCACTTCTGAGTCATGGAAAGGACAGCTCTGTCGGTAACCTTCAGCGTGAGCTCGGTGGCTCCAAGGATGATGAAAGCCCCAAAACCAGAGCACATGTATTTTGTTTCATACCAAATTATTTGAAGAAATGTGGCATTTCAGCTAGCGGGGGACACCCGGTATTTCAAATCAAGTCCATAAAATGCAGTTATATGGTTGCCCCACAGAGCTTCTGTGGCTGAAGATTCAATTGAGCAGATTGTTCTCATGTTGTAGCAAAGTGGCATCACTTCAAGGCTTTCCACATTTTCATTCTGCACTTCTGCTCTCTTTCTACTGTTTCCCATGAAGGTCTTCGTAAAGAGGCCGGTGATCAGTGAACAGGCTTTATGGTGTGAAAGGAGACGGAAATAGTCCACTTTAGCCGGTTCTCTGCTTCTTCTGCATTTCATTTCTGCCTGTAGACCATCGCTGGAGCTCTTCCAGGGTCTGGAGCAATTCCACAGACATCCTGGCTGGATTTCTGTCACGGTGCTGTTTACCATCTTGCGCTGTCACCTGTGCAGCATGTGCGTAATGGGGGGGGGGGGGGGGGGGATCTTGGTCTCTGACCATGGCTATTTCTTTGGTCATCTCCTCTGCAGTTTCAGAATTGGGCGAAAAGGACTTCAGTAAAATATGGCTTTTTAAATGGGAAGAGTAGCAGAAAGAAAAGGGACAGCAAGAGCACTTTCTTCTCACATGTGTTACCTGTGGCTTGACAGACTTGTGCCAGTTCTCGATGGGATTAATCATCCTCTGTTAAACTCCGGAACAAAAAATAAATAAACAAACAAACGAAGAACTGAAATGAAAAGTAAACTTGCCTTCAGATCTAGAAATGACTGGCACACACACACACACACACACACACTGTCCAACGCAGAGCCAATGAGCAGAACCGAAATGGTGCCAATGGGAAAACTGGATTGCTTCCTTCGAACCGTCGGTCTCATCCCGACTCCCTGGGAGAGGCGAGCTTCCCCGGAGACACCGTGTGGCCCGAAAGATGCTGCCAGATCCAAGGCCTCAATAACAAGACGCCGCCTCTCGCTCTCACGCATCACGCGGCGTCCGTCTGGCAGAGCCGGCGTTGCGTTTCTCCTGGAGCAACCGTGAAACTGGAGCGCGATGTGGCACAGCGAGCGTGCGCGTCCCACAGACCCAAGAGCCCCATCGAGAGCGCACAACTTCTCCATGGGGAGCGCTTCCCGCGGTTTACTCGCAGAATTGCCTCCGCACCCCTGGGGAAAGAGCTCCCTCCCTGGGTCCTGGGGACCCCCTGTGTACTCCGTGTTCGTTTTTCCCCAGTCAACTCCTCATTAAGTCCAGCTTAAGCTGTTACAAAATTCCAATATAGTTCAGGCGTTTATTAATTGTTAAAAGAGGCACATACTTTTGGATAATTGTTATGTGCATTTGCGTTTGTACGAGTTAAAAGAACAACAGTTTTGTTCCCTTCGTTGAGTTCATTTGTGACCGTCAAGCAAGATAGTGCAAGTAAGTATTGAGGCAAATTAAAACAATTAATCATTAAGTTAATTTAATTGTTCAGGGTTAGGCGATTTAAAGCAATCTTATATTAATAGAAGGGTTAGAGAACGGAGCGCGAGTTTACCGTGATAAAGAGACGCGTTCAGTGGGAAACACATATTCAAACCAAATCAGATATGGCTTTGATTTTTTTTATTTAAATTAGCACTGTGTTTTCCGGCACAGAATCATTTAGGAGAAATATTTCAAGGAAGTGAGAAATGTCACGATATGTCAAGTGCCTGCAGGGTTTATCCAGGGATGGAAGGAAAGGGCTTCTTAAAGATGTTTCTCTTTCATGCAAATTTCACTTCATCAGACGTCAGTGGCCTTTCAGAGAGGGTTCTGGGAAAGCAAGTTCGCAGTTATCGTGTCATCATGTGCCAGTTGTGCGGAATTATTAATGTCAAGGATGTGAAAGAGAGCTTTTTTGCAGGGAACTGCTGGTGGTAGTGAGAAGGAAGGCTTTGGAGCAACGTGTTGTCAGACTTTGTCTGTTTTGCGCTACAGGAAACGTCTCCGAAAAGTCGAGCGAAAGGCCTTGATGAAGTATTGCCGGAGGGGGGCTGGGCAGTGAATTCTAGAAGTCCTGAAAATGATCGCATCACACACGTTTCAGAAATTATTAATGAGCACCCGCCAGAGTACAATATCACAGAGAATCACAAGGGGGGGGTCTGGATTTCTCCCTTTACTACAGGTGTCTGTCGACATATTCGACTTAGAACGATCCCCACAGCAAATGACTTTTTATTTGAAATGGCTGGGAAGTAAAAAAGTGAGTGTTCTGACAACACTAGAAATAGCGAAAAAGACAATAGATTTAGAAATGAAAATGAGAAGGAGTGAAAATCATAGTGTAACACACACACACACACATTTTCAGAACCGCTTGTCCCAGACGGGGTCACGGGGAACCGGAGCCTACCCGGCAACACAGGGCGTAAGGCCAGAGGGGGAAGGGGACATACCCAGGACGGGACGCCAGTCCGCCGCAAGGCACCCCAAGCGGGACTCGAACCCCAGACCCACTGGAGAGCAGGACTGTGGTCCAACCCACTGCGCCACCGCACCCCTGTTAGTGTAACATTAAAATGTAATTATAATACTCTTTTTGTATTACTATTCTATATTAGCATCATTTTAACACATGTAATGTGCGAAATTAGCGAAAAATATGACAAAGCCCTGTTACACAATGCAGCAATCATACGTGTTAATTGCTCGTGTATCTTAATAATACTATAAGACAGCGTAAGGGGATTTTCAACATGTACAAGTCCGCTTGCGGCGCAGTCATCGGGATGGAACTCGAGAGAACGCCGAGGACCGCCCGTGAATTGGAAACGCCCTGTTATGGAGGTTTATTTTGGCTTTTGCTCAATATTTGCTTTTAGACCCCGACCCATTGTTCATTCCGGAAAAATACAAATACAATATCGACGTTATAAAATAGCTGCTTTAGATAACCAGGTGCAGGTAGTTTTATAGAAGCACTGGTTCCTCAGCACACGGTGTCAAGTTTATGCCATCCTGCGGCGCTTAGAAGCTCCAACACTTTATTAGCGGTCCCTGCCGTCTCACTAATGCACTAGGCATTATATCGGACAAATATAACATTATTTTAGCCAAATCTGGCCTGTGGATAAAGTGACCGTCTAGGTATTTAACCGTGTGCAGGTGCCTGTGGTAAAACTGTGTAATCCGCAGTGATTGATCTGTAAAGCAGAACCCTTATACTTTCACCGACCGGGACGTAACATGAGGCTGAGGGTCAGGGTTTCGGCCGGGACGTGCACATCTCGCTGAGGCGCGTCTCTCTTTTTTAAACGAAGCGCGCGTTCGCTGTCCGCCCCGTTCTCCTTCGCTCCGAAACAGGTAAACAAGTTGTGTTTTTATTCCAGTATACTGTACAACTATTGATGTTGCCGTCAAAAAGTGAGACCGGCTGGTTGTCTTTTTTGTGTCATGCAGAAAATAGAGAAGAAGAATCCGGCGTTGATGTATCTGTTTTTTTTCTCAGCTTGTCTCCTCATTGTGGCTCCAGTCCATGTCCACAGCAAACACGGAATCAGCATCTGCTTATATTGTTTGTACAGTATTGCTCCAGGTCAGGGGGGCATGGTGGCGCAGCAGGTTTGACTGGGTCCTGCTCGCTGGCGGCTCTGGGGTTCAAGGGCTGCTTCGGGTGCCTTGTGACGGACTGGCGTCCCCTCTTGGGTGCATCCCCTCTCCCTCCGGCCTTATGCCCCGTGTTGCCGGGTTAAGCTCTGGTTCACCGTAACCCTGCTTGGTAAAGCAGTTTCAGCTAGTGTATGTATGTCTGTCTGTTCCAGGTCAAAGTCTTTAAGTCCACCGCAAAGAGCCAGATGTCCTCACAACATGGTGAACCCCTACGCGGGACGCGGTTCCAAGAGGCCATAACGCAAGCTATGAAATGCCGAGCGTGAACAGCGTTCGAAAGAAGTGGCATTAAGTGAACTCAAGGAGTTTATATGAGTCCAAAGTGACTTTGCTCGCAGTTGTTCTAACATTTCTTATTTTAATGTGTTGTTTTTTTGTTCTTCTCTGCAACCGGCGGACGCTCACGTCCAAGGTGGCCAAGGAGATGCCGAGGCTGCGTGTTCTCAAAGGGCTTCCGGTCTGAGCCCCACAGCTTCGGGCCACGGCTGAATATATTGGTCATTTGTTCTCAACGCCACACCTCGAGTGCACCGAGGTGCTACCCTGTGATCCCCTCTAGCACAGAGGGCCAAGGAGACTCACAGGGGAGCCTCTCCTTCTTTCGGAGGATCAGGAAGGAGCTCAGCACGTATTTGACCTCACGCGATGCAGCGGCTCTGCCGAGCACCTTTGCGCCGCTCCGCATTTGCTGTCCTCGCGCCGCCTAATTGGTGCTTTAAAATACGCGAGTTTGCTCATTCGGGAGACAGACGGATGTCATATTCACTCACGTCACAGCTATGATGCACCTGAGAGTGACTCACGCTGCTCACTGTATAACCGCAAATGCGGGACCGTTTACAGCAGTTTTGTACCCTTTATAGGTCTGTGTGCAGTACAGTCCCTACTTTTCACTTGAGAAACAACGGTTCAAATGGGGGCGTGATGGTGCAGCAGGTTTGGCCGGGGCCCGCCGTGCGATAGGCGCGGGGTTCGAGTCCCGCCTTGTGGCAGGCTGGCGTCCCATCCGCTGTGCGCCCCCTCCCCGTTCGGCCCCGTGCCCCGTGTTGCCGGGTTAGGCTTTGGTTTGCACCCCCCCCCAGGACAAGCAGTTGCCTAGAGACATAGAGCCTGATCTTGTTAATGGTGTTTTGTGTGATTTTCAGCCACTTTAAAAACATTTAAGAACATTGAACACAACCGAAAGGAAAATTTTGTGTTTTGGTTACGACCTCACAGTCTGTGCCCTAACAGTTTGGTATAAAGAAGACAACTAAATAAATAAATCCATAAACTCAATTCATTGAAAATTGTTCAAACTATACATGTCTCTAAAGGCATATGTTTAACATATTCAGTTATTTTTAATTACACACCATTTTGTATTTCTCTGAAATTATAATAATTTAAGTACGAAAGTCTGTTTTTGCACCATTTATTATAAACGGGATCATGACTGCGGCAAATTGCCCTTACGTACTCTTGCCAGTGTTAAAGACAGTTGCTGTTTGGTGGTGAAAAATGACCTAGTAATAAAACCATACCATGGTAATGAACGAATGACTCAATAAGTAAATAAAATAAGTATATATGTAATTAATAATATATACAATGATATCTTTAATAAATGTATGTGAAATAAGCATATAATTAAGCGAAAAAGCACAAATCAAATTGCATAGAGTAGGTGTTTTTTTAACCTCAGTGCTTTTTCAAAGTTAAAAAAAAATAGGACACTCAATATGGTGGAAAAGCAGTTTCCAGGCAGGGTTTTTTTAAAACCTTAAACCTCAGTAAAATTACACTGGCAGGATGTTAAATTATAAATTCCCTGCGAATTAGTTTTCGAGCGCTGGAGAATTGCGGTATTCCGTCATGAATGTCGGAGTAATTCTGTACTCGTGAGCGGGGCTGTGCAGTGATGCTACGCCGAGGTGCAGAAATGCTCATTTTTCTCAAGCGGGCCTCACCGGAGATGTTCTCCTGACTGCAAATGCAGGACCCGTTGGTCGCTCTGTATGTATAATCGAGTGCCGTTTCAGCTGCAGCTCTTTTTTCGTGAGACGACTAAGAACGTGCTCGTACTTTTGTTGGCGAGATGACAGTTGGTGTAATGTTTCTCTGCGGAGCTCTACACTCTCGGCTCTGTCTGGCTTTCAGAACTCTCTCATGTGGCTTCCCTTTGACCAGCGAAGCCCTAGGAGATACGCAGGCAATGACTGCCGCTGCCCGACTGCTGTTCCTCGTTCGGACCCTACTAATATTTCACATGCTGGAGCATTACCATTAAAGAAGCCGTTTGGCTGCTGTGGACTGTTAATCGTGTTAACGTAACATCTGCAGAAATGAGATTCCTCAGGCTCTGAATTTGCATACTCAGCCTTCACAAGGCTTCCCGGCATCCCACATGAGATAGGCTACACCTCGTTATGAAAGCACTGCCCGCAAAGGGAGCTCTCTGACTCCTGCCTTGACGCCCGTCAAGCCGAGAACCTCATACGGATCTCCCCTTTAAACTCATTTACTTCGCGAACTTCATAAACAACTGTAACCAACCATAACTCAGAGTGCAGACCGACAAAGCACTGGACCCCATGAGCCCTTCCGCTTGGAGACGTGGTGTGGGAACTTCACAGAAATCAGCCATCAAGTCAATGGCCGACACGTAAGGCACCAGACTGAAGGAAGAAAGTTCATTCGAATGACGTTTTTTGCGTGACCCAAGTCCATGTTATTAGTTAGAAAACCTTGGGAATGAGCGGTGGGAGACCTCAAGTGTGTGAAAAGCAGGGAAAAGGAACACACGTAGCAAGAAGCCCAGCTTTGTACCTGTGCTCCTCTCCAACTCTGCACCCTAATATATTACAGCGCTTTATCACTGGTGTCTTTCGGTGAACCATTTCCCTGGAGAAAATAAAGCCAAGGCTTAAATGATAGTTATGGATGGCAGCAATAACAAAGTGCTCTGTATCGACTTTTTAAACACAAGTTTTCGCTCTGTGAGAATCACAGCAGAAATAAATGCCTATTTCATGTGACTTTGGAAGAGTCCAGAAAAATGTTCAAAAGAGAAATATAATAAAAGTTCAACAAGCTAAACCATTTTAAATATATAGCCTGTCTTCACAGCAGATTTCCTATTTACAGCTCCTATGTTAGTCTTTTGCTTAGCAAAAGTGATCTGGATCTCCTTCTAAATAGGGTACGTTTTGCTAAAAGAATTCATAGAGCAGTGGTTATTATACATGTGCTCAGAGGAGATGCGCTTTTTTGAATGAGAACTCCTCAGTGACCTTGATGCTCATAAGACGTTCCAAAGAGAGGAAAAATATGTGTGTTTGAGACATAAATCATGACTGTAATAAAATTATTTTAGAGAACTTCAAACAACTGTGTTTTACAAAAAGCTACTGATTTGCCTAATTCTTGTCAGTCCTTTATAATACCTGACCACCAGTGGAAAGTCTTCTTCCTAGAGTACTTTTCTTCCACTTTCACTTCCATTTCCAGTTTCATTCATGCTTGACCATTTCTTCATATTTTTTAATGATCTATTTTTTCATTATGATGATAGTTTCATTCATCAAGGACACCTTTTTTATTACTTATTGCTTCAATTGCAGATCTTATGAGGAACCTGAATATTTTTAAGGGCACTTTATTTTAACTCAAGTGATGATCATTGTCTACAATGCACACATTGCACACAAGTCTTGGACATGTTTTCTTCGCTTCTAACTCTTCGGTTTTGGTATCTTTAGGCTTCTCATTAAAAACCATCTGTTACCAGTCATTCATTGGGCTGTTACATGCACATAAACATCAGACATGGATGAGTGGTTGTGCTTTGAGGATTTCCACTGCCAGTCAAAGCCACTGTTATTATTTGGTAAACCCAGTTATTAATACCATCTGATTTTTGGATCACAGGCACCATTTTTGATGAAACTGTGCTTCCAAACTGCCAACCTAAGCAATCCACGTGTTACCTTTATAATACTGATAATATGGTGAACTCTGGAAGGGTCGCGGTGGCGCAGTGGGTTGAACCTGGTCCTCCTCTCCGGTGGGTCTGGAGTTTGAGTCCCGCTTGGGGTGCCTTGCGATGGACTGGCGTCCCGTCCTGGGTGTGTCCCTTCCCTCTCCGGCCTTACGCCCTGTGTTACCGGGTAGGCTCCGGTTCCCCGTGACCCCGTATGGGACAGGCGGTTCCGGAAATGTGTGTGTGTGTGTGTGGTGAACTCTGGTTTCCACAATACAAAGTTTCATAAAGATATTACTGTTGGTCTTGTAAATATTATTAAGAGGTAATTGTCTTAAAAATTAGTAGTTTGATCACTCACACTCACACACAAATGCAGTGATTAGTCACCTGGTAGTTTTATGTGCACATTCCTCTTTTTTGGTCTAAAATAGGTCTTCCTTGACCATCATATATTCAGGGATGCAGTCTGGGTTTAAAGATAATTTGTTCAAAATAACAAAACAGTGGTCTCACAACAGAAAACACTTTTACCGTTTCATGTTGGCAGAATTGTCATGGTGATTCTTCATTTGTTTCCGGTCTAAAAGTAGGTAATTGTGTTTTCCAAATACACAAGTAAATCAAAATGAATTTTCCATTTTAGCATCTCTTTGCTGAGGTTTTGAAGTGTGGAAGGTGCATGTTCAAACTCAAATGGCATTACTCTTAACCACCAAGGCCCATCTGATTTAGTGAGATGACTATTTATGGTGGATATTCCTGCTGAATTATCCATATTAGGTTGAAATGATGTTTCGGAATCATTCTGTAACTCTCTGAAGTGCCGTAATGTGTCTCTCTCTTGTTAGATGTACATCCAGACCACAACTCTCACCATCTCGCTGAGCCTGAGCGCCTCCGTGTCCCTGGGGATGCTTTACATGCCCAAGGTTTACATTATCATCTTCCACCCAGAGCAGAACGTACCCAAGCGTAAGCGCAGCTTCAAGGCCATCGTCACTGCCGCCACAATGTCCAGCAAGCTGACGCAGAAGGCTACTGACAGACCCAATGGAGAGGTCAAGACTGAACTCTGTGAGAGCATGGAGACCAACAGTGAGTATGGTGCGTGTCTTTTTCTTACCCTTCATTGCTACTTTTATTGTATTTAGAAGACATGGGATTTGATGAGTTTCCTAAAAAAAATGCTGTTAACCTGATGGTAACCAACTTTTTACCCCAAAAAAACTGAACTTGTTCATTCTGTAGAATTTTTGTGCTCATTCTGGAAACTACTGAGAAAACGGAAATTTTATTAGTTTTCGTAAAATTATTCAAGATACATGCAGACACTTTTGTTTGCCCTGCAGGTGTGGTTCTGTCACATTTGTAAATAAACATCTTATGAATACAAGGTCAATTCAAAATGTTTAAATACCTTGCAGAAATGATGTGCCTCATTAAAAAATAGGAGAAAAATGAAAGAGCAAGGTGTTCAACACTATTAATTTGAACAAAAGTTAATGTTGCCAAAATGTATCATGTTCTCATAAAGACTTCGTGTGAGCCACACAGCATATTTCTTTGTTCAAAGTAAAAAAAAAAAATTATATTTTGTGGTATAGTTGCCCTTTTCCACTCATCTCAACAGATTTTGCCTCTGCCAATTTCAGGGTTTCACTTTCTAGGGCTAAGAGTGCATTTACTCACTTGTTGTCTTACCATATTTCTCAAAACTTTGTTCAGGTGAAGATAATTTATGCCCTTGCAAATATTCAAGTATGTGGGTTCTTTCTTGTCTTTGGGGACATATTCCTGATCAAAACATTCTGACCAAACCTGGGTTTCTGCCTGTTTTATTTCTAAAGGAATATCCAAACATAGCCGATTTGCTACGGCTTCAAGCAACTGTACCCAAGGGGACATTATTTCCCTCCTTTATTGACTGAAATCAGCCCTTGACTTGCACTTTAACTGCAGCTTGGAACTACATACATCCCCAGATAGGTCCTGACCTTACTTTGGTTTTTGAACTTCCTTCAACAGATCTGGACTGCAATCGATACAGAGAAAAGTATTGTCATGCAATATTCAGTGAAGCTCCTTCTACAAAGCAGACCCCAGAAGCATAGCGCAAGTCTATGTGTGCTTTGGGTATTGGATTTCCTATCATTGTGTCCGTGAACAGAGTTAACGGATGGTGGACATCAGTGTTGCACATGCCAAGTGGCAGTATTATTGTAATAATACATGTAAAACGTACAGTGACAAGGCAGATATTAATAGCTACTTAGCTAAATGACCTCACACATGTATTGGTCCACATACATGCGTTCCATCTGACCTGAATGCGACTGCTGTGGTCCTCATAGAAGAAGAGAAGAATGGAGGCAACAGGCAAAGCAACTGACTTTTAGACCTTTCACGGAAAAACAAAATTCCTTTTAAGTCAAACTGTTGTTGTATTTTGGACAATCATTGTGGTTTAAACAAAAATGGACGCAGAGGAAACAATTGGGAGTTTCAGGAGTGTCATGGTCCTTGTAGAATGAAGACACTTGTGCTGTAGGTTCAATGGGTCTTTGAGAACAAAGTGTAACACCCAGCCTCCCTCATCTCCTCCACAGCATCATCGACAAAAACAACTTACGTCAGCTATAGCAACCATGCCAACTGAAGGGAGCTGCCGGAGGGAAGACGCCCAAGGTGCACCAGACCAGGCCCCGATGTGAGTCACCGATGATGGGAATCACCTGCCGGCACCCAAGCATGAGCTGTTTTCGCTGTTCGGCTTCAAACTGACCACTGAGTGAGGGAGGGACAGGGACTCGGCTGAGCGAGTGCTTTTCTGCATTCAGACCTAATGGCTCCGGTTCAAACAAAACAAAACAGAGAGAAAATAAAACC
Source organism: Scleropages formosus (assembly GCF_900964775.1). Taxonomy (NCBI): domain Eukaryota; kingdom Metazoa; phylum Chordata; class Actinopteri; order Osteoglossiformes; family Osteoglossidae; genus Scleropages; species Scleropages formosus. The sequence continues at coordinate 20,325,383 of NC_041807.1, forward strand.
GCAGGCTGAAACAAAAAAATAAAGTCAGCGCTGAGCTGAAACAAGCAGCCAAAAAAAGAATTTGTAAGCTTAAATGAAAAAAGCGATGGCAGGAAAGAACCGTTTCAAAAATGTTTTAAAAAAGTTGCGTCAGCCATGTTTGTTGTTATTCTACTCGTATTTTTGTGGTTGTGAAGATTTTTCATTCTTGTCTCACTTTGTCAAACATGCATAATGAGATGAGTTTGTCTGTTGTATTGGCTAACTGGATCGTAGCCCCGGGTTGTGAATCTGTAAATGCGATGGTTGAAGCATGCCAATTTTTATATAAATAATTTATTTATAATAAAGGAATGTTTTGCAAATGTTTAGCATTGTTGGCTGTCCTTTAAAAGACCACATCTGAGCTCAGAATACAGCATAAACGTTGACGGTATGAGCGGAGCTTTTTTGGTGAGATCACTCATACACGTTTACGTTCACACCTCATATCACACATCACACAAAGGCTGTCAATAGAAAGGAGGCAAAATCAATGAAAGTGGAAACGAACGCCCTTGGGCCACACAGAGTAAACAGCTGCTTTTTTGTAGGACAACCAAGTTTAGAGGGAGGTTTAAAAGTTACACGCCATTAACACTTGCGCTGTCTCTGTGTATTTGTCCCACACTTGCAGTGTATTTGACAGTACTTACCCTTCAGACACAGTAGCTCTATAATCATCCCCTGCATTCAGTGAAAACTGCATGAAATAATATGATTATATATACAGACAGCACAGTGGTTATACCTCTTGGCTTGTAGCTGAAGGACTTGCATTCATATCCCACCTGCTGTTGTGCCCTTCATCCAAGGATCAGAGCCTGAGTTGCACCAGTAAAAATTACCCTGCTGTAAATGGGTAAATCATTGTAAGGAGCTTAGGGTACAGCGTAAGCTGCCTTCAAGAAGTGTCAGCTAAATTAAATAATAATAATAATAGGAGATCACAAGTTTTGTGCTCATCATTTACATTTACATTTATTCATTTAGCGGACGCTTTTATCCAAAGTGATGTACATCTCAGCAAAAGTACATTTATGCATTACGTTAAGAGAATAAGACATAGCTGCAGACATGAAAGTCTCAAGCAAACCTAGTTTGTTCCCTACCACTTGCTGCACTGAGGTTTGTCGTTTGAGTCTGTCCGTCTGAATCACTCGCCCCATACGGGACATGGGGAACCGGAGCCTATCCCGGCACACAGGGCGTAAGGCCAGAGGGGGAGGGGACACACCCAGGATGGGATACCAGTCCATCACAAGGCACCCCAAGCGGGACTTGAACCCCAGACCCACCGAAGAGCAAGAGCAAGACCAGGACCAACCCACTGCGCCACCGCACCCCCTACCATTGTTCGGGTAGGTGTGTAAAAATCACGATAGACAAATCCCGATACCCTCCGACCAATTTTTTTTTTTTTTTTAAATTAGAAGATACACAAACAATCACTTACAATGTCGGAGTAGCAGCTGAATAAACGCTTATCTGGGGATGCTCATAAAGTTACTGTGCATGAACATTGACACCGTACATGAGCTGGAGAGATCCTGGGCGAAATGGGTCTGGAAAAGGTGAGTTTTCAGACCCTTCTTGAAAACAGACAGAGTTTCCGCAGTTCTGAGTGACGGGAAGGTCATTCCACCACAACGGAGCCAGAACCGAGAACCTCCGTGCTTTGCCTTTCGTGCGCGGGGCCACCAAGCGAGCAGAAGTAGACGAGCAAAGGGGCCTGGCTGGGGTGTAGCAGTTCATCAAGTCATTTATTTGTTAATATTAAAAACTGTAGTGTGCTATATCCATAATGCCAGCAACACTCATTAGTATAAATGTGTTTTTCAGTTACTTCCAAATTTTGTGATATTGTTCTTTTGCTATTCAAAAATTGTCCGCTAACTGGTATTTACCAGAACATTAATGTGGTGTCAAGTTATTTTTTTGTGTTTACTGTTCCGCACACATCAGCAATGGATGGTATTTATACTGTAACTCTTCCAAAAATCAGTACATACTGTATGCTTAGGGAATATTGAAATAACTGCCAACGTGAACTACTTTCCATCTCCAAATGTTGTGACCCACTTTTTGTTTGACAAATAATTTATCAATTAAATGAACGCTTAACAATCGCTCAAATTAGGTTCAGGGAGCTAGAGCTTTGAAAGCAAAAAAAACCACTGCGAAATTTTGAACTCGTTTGGCTTCCAACTATTTGCCAGCGAGCTAACGGTTATTTTTAAGTCACGTATGCAGCATTAACGTTTCAGCTTTTTTAGGTCAAAAATTTCCCGGAGACTATTAGTTCAGGATGCTTAAAACATCAAATTCTCTATTGCTGTGTGTGTTTAGACACTGAGGGCAAGGAATTTGAGCAATTTCAGCAGTACTACAGCTACAAATGACACCGATGGGAGTGATGCTCCTAGAATCCCGCCGACACGTCAAGCCGCCAACACGCCAATGCCACGTGCCTCATGTTACTTGTCCTCGTGCTGCTTTTTCTCTGTTATTCATTAACAGTCCAGACCTGGAACACAAACTAAATGGAAATTGTTCCTCCTGCTGCTCATCTCAGACAGCAAATGAAATTATTCACACTATGGGAAGAACCACTCTTATGTGAAGGACTCTCTCGATTTCCAAGCTGGTGTTCAAAAATGTTGTACCGTTTTTGATCTTTCACAAGAAATGGCAGCATCATGGTTGCTATGACAGTGGCCCTGGTGTTTACATTGAGGAATATTTCAACATATATATTTTAAAATATTTGGTGTACCGTAGCAATTCGTGAGGTTTGAAATTATGTGTTTATCAAATGTTCACTGTTTGATATTGTATCTGCATTGCTTCCCTCGGCTTGGTCTTTGCCTTCCACGCCTTCCCTTATCAGTACTGTGCAGACGATACACGGCTCTTCCTATCTTCTCCTCGAGCCGAAACAGAGACATCCTCAGACGTCCGCTTGAATGACCAATGTCGACCTGCGACTCAAGCTCTCCAGTACCTACTTACTTACTTTGCCTGTATTGACCCTCAGTATCTTGCAAAGACTTTGAGTGGCAGCTAAATTTAGACTTTACATCTTCCAACGAATGAAAGCCATAACCCAAACCTGCAGATATCTCTTGTGTAATATCCCCAGGATCCACCCATATCTCACAACACGTTACACAGCTCGTGATCTAGACAACGATGATGCCCCAGTCTTCAGGTTCAGCCTTCGGACCTCTCCGGCTGATCCAGATAGCTGCGACACTATTTGCTCATGACCTTCCAACATGCTTCCATGTAGCTTCTCTCCTTGTTTCTCTCCACTGGTTTCCTGTAACTGCCGTATCAAGTTCAACATTCTGATTATTTACTACGGGACCATCAATGGATCTCCATCCCAACACTTGCAGAACCTGATCATGAACTCCCTGCATGCCAAATTTAAAACCCACTGGTTCTCAGTCTTAGCCTCAACACAATGAAATGAGAAACCTCTGCCCTCAGATCTGCTGAATCCCTTCTAGCATTCAAGATGGGTCTTAACACTCATCTCTTCTTGAGCCATTTCTCTTCCAGGCTCCCGACACCTTTGTAAGTCAGACCTTCACCACCTGCTAGGTTTTACCTACTTGTTTTCCTATTTGTAGCTCATTTTAACAGGCAGCTACTGGGATATGTGTGCCATGATGACGGTGGTATCAAACAAGCGAAATGCTTCGACAGTTGTGTGTCTGTAAGCCATCTCTCTGTTGTTGATGCACTTCTTACTCTGAGCCGTTTGTTGCTTTGAAGAAAAGTGTGTCAAATGCATAAGTTTTAATGCAAATGCACAGTTTCAAGGGTATCAAGTATGCAGCGGCACTAAAGTTCAGGTTTTATCCAATCTAGTGCAGCTGAAGCCATTCAAGCGGAACTTTTCTCTGGACGTGGGGATGGGTTTAGGGAAGCTTCAAAGGGTTTTTTTAGAATAATTATTGAAATGGTATTTGTGAAATATACTACCTTACTGTATATGTTCTGTTATCCTGAATGATGTTTGTTACATTGTCTTGAACACCTTTCATTAAATGCAAAAGCGTTATATAAGCGTTGGGGGTCGAGAATAAACTGCGTAGCTAAGTTTGTTTGACAAATGTATGTTTCTTTGGAAAAACTTGAAGGAAAGTAGCACAAAGCACATCCCGAAGACTCCCGCATGCTGTTCCAGCTCTGCGAGAGATTTCGGGGATGATCACTCTCAAGCCCTCTGGAAGACTTGTTTTTACCGTGTCTCAGAGTAAAATTCACCATGACTTGAAATATAAATAATTTTGCTCAGAATCAACATGCTTCTGCGCTCCGCAGAATGGACCAAAGAATACGAATCCCCGAAAGACGAAAGAAGAACGAGTTTTATTTTAAGCGCTGTCACTTGAACAAAATAATACAAGTGAGAAATTATCTTGTTTTGTTTAAAAATGTATTCAGTTTTCTTAGAGGCGGTTTTGGTAGAAGTTTTCTTACTGGCAGAAATATAGTTTGAATGAAAGAAAACATGCTGTACTGTAGAGCTAGGATTTCTTCAGCCTTGGTGACTTGGTGCATTTAAATATTCAGTGATACAACATATTTGACATAGTTTTAGGTTTAGTACATCAGAACCTAAACTTTGTAAAGCAAACTAAATAAATGAAATGGGAATATTTAATTTGCTTTTGAAAACAGAAAGAATACTGGCTTCCCCGGAAAGCAGCACTGCCAGCCTTTGAGCAGGTGGCTTGTGGGACCACCGTGCTGTCAGAGATGTGATTATTGTCCCTCATCACTCATCCCTTGTAATTTGTCACTTATTGCTCATCACTCATCACTCATCATTTGCTCTTCGTCACTCATGACCCCCTGCCCTGAAGACAGTGAGACACCTGTGGTTCACACAGCGAATCTGCTCCTCTCAGTGTTTAATTGGAGGGACTACGCTGAACACAGGGACATGATCCACTAGCTGGTTCCGCATATTAGCTTTAAAAAGTCCAGTTTGTTGGGTTTATGTGCAGAAGAAACAGTTCGCTAGGAGATCGCTGTTTCTGGATTTGTCTCCAACCCCATTGTGTCTCCACTACTGACATCAGAGCCCACCCTGCTTGGCGTAATACAGCCACACACACATTACCCCTCACAACAGCAGTGTGATGGGACACAAAGCAGCCCCAACCCCCTCGAGACTCCAAGCCCTGGCAGATCTCCTCTGTGGTCCAACATCAGCAACCCAGGATCTTCACACATACATTTATTCACTTGGCTGACACTTTCCTCCAAAGTGAATTGCAATAATAAGCAACATCATAGTTATTTACCCACTTATACAGCTGGTTAATGTTACTGGAGTAATTTTAGAGTAAGTACCTTGCTCTAGGGTACTACAGCTGGAGGTGAGATTTCAACCTGCAACTTCCAGGTGCAAAGGCAGCAGCGCTAACCATTACACACCAACTGTCCCATACGTCCATGAATGACGTCCAGGAGGAGCAACGCTGGAGGGACGGTCCAGGTGGCCAGGCTGGCAGGCTGCCAAGCACTGTGACAGTTCCACTCGGAGCATCTTCTTCATGGGCGCCTGATCATCCGCCTGATCATCAGCATCCACCTAAGGCAATGCCATGCTAATGAGCTCCTTTATTCTCATGCTCTTCTGGGTACATTTACAGCATTTTATGTGAGAAGGATTGCGAGTAAACACCGTTTTTGCAGGGACAGTAATAGTGTAGAACCCCACACATACATGTACCGTTAGAAAAGCAAGTCACATTTATTTACCTGCTTTTTGTAATAATAAAATAACCCAGAACTTCTAAAACAAACATAATATTTAGGAAAGTCTTTCCATTTGATAAAGATAAAAATTCAGGTAAATCAATAGTTCTGCAGTATTTTGAGTTTGATATCAAATCTGATGTGATTCCAGATCACATTTGCCACATTTTTACAGCACACTGAAGTAACTGAAGGGAAGTGCAGACGACTTCACGAAGACCCCGGTGACCTCGATGAGAAGGTGCACGTCAACTAGGTGCTACATGAGGGATCACTTGGCTCCTGCTTATACTGTAGTACAAGAGCTGTACCGTAGTACATTCATCAGCAGGTGGGAAACTAGGGGGGGCTGTCCCTTCTGGACCCACCGTCATCTCCTCCCTCCCTGGACGTGGGGAACGGCGACACGTGAAGCCTCTCCTTGCCAATGATCTCAATATACAGACACAGTGTCTGACTCCTCTTTCTCTTGGCGTCTGTGTTGTGTTTTGTGTTTGTTCAGGGCAGATGAATTATTTAAAGGTATGTCACAACTGCGACTGCAAAGCAGATCGTTTAATCGAAACGGAGGCTTTCCGGCGAGGAGAAGCGATAAATAAACTCAATTAATATTTTGTGTGGAAGAACGCGGCGCCTTGTGAGAGACCCGTCAACAGCACACATCGCTCATCCCCATTCCTCCGTGCTCGGGGTGCAACAGAGAGGGGAGAAAGGGTTCTGCGGGGGGCAAGATCTTGTTCACTAGGCAGAATATTTGGCTGGTGCATCCTTGGGGGACAAGGGTGCTGGGAAACCTGTGCGACCTGTTAGCAAAGTGGGGGGCGACGCTATCGATTGCCGCAGCTTTACAACATTTTTTATTTCCAATCTCATCGTGGTGCCTGAACTTCAACTCCTTTATCACCTGGATCCAGCTGAGGGGTGAATGCGTCCTTCAGTAGTTTCCCCAGGTTGTCGATACCTGCGTATTCGAGCTCGGGGTAAACGCCTTTGTGTTAGCAGGCCGTACTTCATGCACTCGAGTGTCGAGAGACCTGTTCCGGGTGGCAACATCTGCAGGAAAAGTCCTGCACGGTCCTCGTTTTGTCGTTGTTGGTGCGTCACGATTTTTCAGTGCGCTTTGAAAGAAGCCGCTGTCGCCATGGCAACACATCCTCAGAGTCATTTACAAAACCCAAAATGCATTTCTTGGGCATTAGCAGTTGGGCGTGTTGCACACAGGACAGGACCGCAGCGCTGCTCACGGTCCAGGTTTCAACGGTCAGACTGCAGGGGACACTGCAACGTGGGAGCCTCTGGAAATAGCTTTGGCCCTGGGTGCGATGGTCCCCGGTGATGTGGAGCAGGAGCATTTTATCCAGCGCTGATGGCATCAAGTCTCCTTTAATGTCACTGCAGTCCAACCCTTTGCTGTCCTCGGCCGCCAGACCGCTTCGGCTCAGCCGACTCCCGGCGCTTTCGGAGTGGAGCAGAATGGAGCGGAATGGAGCGGAATGGAGCGGAATGGAGCCCTGTGAGGCAGAGTCCGGAGAAGCATGTGGGTTATTGGGAGGGACAAAGATGTAGGACTCAGAGCACAATTTAAAGACTGACTGCTTTATCACTGTACAGGAAGTTCTCGGTCCAGTTTCCTGTGTGTCGGTGGAACTTCACACACTCCACCCACTTCTCCTGGTTCCCGGTGGAGCTGAAAGGCCTTTCAGTCACGGCCGGTGAGAAGGTGCCCCATGTCACCTGTCATTCCCACCCCGTGGGTATATTATTGACCCTCCTCATGTTCAGTGTCAGTACTTTACCCTGTTTTTACAGACATGTGGTAAGGTGATTTGAACAATCAGTTTTGGGCTGAAGACTCAGTATACAGCTGTTATAACATCAGGCCTTAAAGTTGGGTGCACGGGGAACAGTTCCTTATGTTTAAGGGCAACATTCCCCCGGAGCGCTGAGGAATCCTGTGTGACCTCAGTGACTAATGGGGGGACATGGGGACCGTTCGTCTGAACCAGGATGACTCCTGACATTTCACACATTGTTTTTCTACTTTTCTTTGCAAAAAAAGGAGCTGATTTCCCTCGAGGAGCAAACTACACGTGACTGGGAGGGCGTTACACACCACAGTTCACTGGTGTCCCTTCGCTTGTATGTGTGTGTGGGGGGGGTATGCACCACTCTCATTTCTACAAGCTTTTGGGACACCATGTGTCACATTAATTGTTCATATTCAGATTTTAAATAATATCTTTGATGTGTTAATGACATTACACACATTAACCGAAACCACTCATCCCAAGCTGGGTTGCTGTGAGCAGGAGCCTAACCCAGCAAGAGAGGGTACAAGGCTGGAGGGAGAGGGGACACACCCAGGATGGGACACCAGTCCATCGCCAGGCACCCCAAGCGGGACTCGAACCCCAGAACCACCGGAGAGCAGGACCCGGTCAAACCCGCTGTGCCCCCATGCCCTCTTTGCATTAACGACATGTACTGTGTAATATGTGTATGATTTTATTACCAGCTAATACTGAATGTAGACGTGTGGAAATGTTAAAATATGCTATTATATTGATTATTTTGCCCATTTGTCATTAGAACTGCAAAACAATAATTGGTGTCCGTGCGAAAGAGGAGGGAAAGCAGTGGCAGAGAACGAAGGCACAGGAAGCTGTGGTGGAGCTGGGGACAGGATGGCAGGTGTCCGTGCGCTTAACAACACTGAAATGACACTGCTTTCAGGCCAAAATCTGTTTGTAAGGGTGACATCGGTGTGTTTGTAGGCTCCACAATTCACAGGCACAACACATCGTGCATTTACTTCTCCAGAAAGGAGAAAGCGATTCTATAAAGTTGTTCTTCCCCAGAGCACATCAACTTCTGAAAGCATCGTAGCTACTGCAGTGTAGCAGAACACGCCATCTCTCACTAGCGTTAACCACTTTGTCCAGTCCAGAGTCACCGTCCTCCAGAGCCTGTCCCAGAAACGCAGAGTGGATGGCCACGTAGGGTACACACTGGATGGGTTGCCAGTATAGCCCCAGGCACACACACACACACACACACACACACACACACAGAGCAGGCATTTACAGTCACCAGTGTCCACCTGAAACCTGTCTTTGGACTGTGGGAGGAAACCAGAGCACCTGGAGGAAAACTATGCAAAGATGGGGAGAACATGCAAACTGCACACAGACTGAGTTAGGTTCAAACCCACACCCAAGCACACCATGTGCTCTCAGATAGCAGTGCTACCTGCTGCACCTCAAGAGCAAAGATATATTTTGCCAATGAGAAATTTTCCAGTCTATGTTTGAAATCAGGACTCCCTTCGAACCGTCTTATATTTCCAGTTTACATGCCAAACATTTGTGAATCGCTCTCAGCATAAATGTTAAAAGACTTGCTCTACACACTCGACCGTGGTGCTATATTATTAAAAGAAAATGTTTTCAAGTCCCGATTTGATGGCAGCTGAACAGGAGTAGTGCTAACTGCTGTTGGGAAACACATGGAAAATATGTAAGAAATGCGTGCAACATATTTTTTAAAAATGTTTTTTGGCTCATTTTCTTAAAATACGTTCGAAGTCTCCTGTTTCTAATTATTCCAAGGCCCGGAAACAGACACCTGGTGTTCGCAAACACCGTATCCCAAGGAGTCTCCACCTTCCGTTAACGGGGCACAGAGGAGTACAAGTGAAGTAGAGTGAGTGCAGCACTGGGAATACAGGGTGCCCCAAAAAGAGAAGAACGACGACCTCGGTTGCGGAAACGGCTCCATCCGCGCCGGATCAGCAGCGTATAATTATGTTGGAAATATGGCATATCACAAGCGATGATGTGTTTTTCATAAGGCTCAACACGGGTCAATTAGGCACCTTTTCGAGGGTGCTTTGCAACGCAATTGAGGGTAACATCAATAATAGAGACACGTTAAAGTTTAAAAGTCTCTCGTACATCTGTGTCACTGTGTTATTTACATGTCTAATGATGCTACGATCCCAGCGCTGTCGTACTGCGGGTTAGGGAAATATTAATATGTTGCCAGCAGGCAGACCGTCTCGACGCAGGTGAGAACCCCGCACTGTTAAGTACCTGAAGCACGCCGCAAAAAATTCATGCAGCTTTTTCATGGGGCCTCCCAGACAGAAATGTTTGTCAGGTTGTCTCTCATTGTTATTGTTATAATTTCATATTTTTGCTGGCACTTCCACAGCAACGAAACTGAACCATCACAATGAGACTGCACCTTGGCGCGGTGTGATGGCTTGCGCGCCTCCGTGACCCAATGAGCTATACGGGTTGGTCCTTTCGGACCTGCAGATCCAATCATACCTGGAAGGTCAAAGGGTAGAGGCCAGACAAAGTCCAGTCTCCTGTCTAGGCTCGGGCAACCTGACAGTATCCAGCCCACACGCTCATCCATGATTAACGAAGTTCACCCTTGTTTGTTGGCCAGACGGCACACCTTTCGTGATACATGTTTAAGTCCCACCCCCTACCCGTTTATAATCAATTTGTGATCGCACTCACTTACGGAAGGTGTGGCAGTTAGCGGAGGTTTTTTCTTTTATGCCTTTGTAACGCTGATGGATGATGGTGATGATGGCACTTCCATTCAGCGTGTGCAGTTTCGCTGTATCAATCGGGCCGAGTGCCGCCGTTGAGCTCCTAGCAACTTTACCTACCGGCCCTACGTCGCACAGCCGACATTTTGAATTTGAATTAGAAGTTTAATGAAGAGAAAATCTGAATTAAATAATGAAAGGAATGTGACACTTTGGTACCATTTACCATAGCGATTCTATTAGAACAACTTTCTGGAGGTGGGAACTCTTCTGGAGGGATGCTGCCGGAGCTCCCGCTCCCTTTTGGAAGTCCTGTCGCCCAGTTCACAGAGCCTGTCGATCATTTCTGTGGCTCCACTCCTGCAGAGCATTATGGGAATGTAGGGTGCAGTGAGGATGACCTCCACCCCCTTACGATGCTCTACGTTACAGCTGCACTCCATTTCTTGACTGGGATTCTCATGAACCGTGCGGCGCAATTCAAATCAGCCCGTGTCGCACGACAATGATTTTATCACAATTTAACAATTTTAGATCACTTCTGTGGTTTTCAGATTATATCCTTATTTTTACTTGATTCCAACACTCCAGCAGCATGCGAGGACTACGGTATGTTACCCAGTACCCGCTGAATGGGGTTTTCATCCTATTCCAGATGACGTCGTAATGAGTTATTGAATCTGAAGAAAGATGTGGCCATTGACCCCTTGAAATACCATATGAAAAAAGACATTGAAATACTAAAGGTGGAAAATGCAAATCCAGAAGTTTAATTTGAATGAACCAGTAGTTTCTTCTTGTTTATCAGGCTAAAATAAGTTATTCAGTGTTCCCTGTTCCAGGGGGTGTGGTGGCGCAGTGTGTTTGACTGGGTCCTCCTCCCTGGTAGGTGGGGGGTTCGAGCCCTGCTTGAGGTGCCCTATGACAGACTGGCATCCCGTCCTGGGTGTGCCCCCTTTCCCTTTGACCTTGTGCCCTGTGTTGCCAGGTTAGGCTCCATGACCCCACTTGGGACTTTCAGACTGTGTGTGAGTTAGTGTTGTTCTTAGTGTATTAAATCAACTGGAAATTTGATATGGTGCAGTTGTGCCCCTGGTCCACTGTTTCATGAGCTCTGGGAACAATTCTGTACTCTTTTATTTGTGTCCAAAGCAGCTGGGAACTTCCTTCCGCTCACCTGACTGATAGTCCAGCTTTACACACTTTACTGGTACCAGTACGGCCTGCTGGGCTGTTTCAGTGAGGTCTCAGGGGTCAAGGATCATCCCTGGCGAACAGGGCAAACTTAGAGGTACCGCAGGGTTTCTCGGTGAGCCCTTCCTGAAGCGCTGACACGCTGAGTGACACACTAACGCTCCTTGGTGAGTGTTGGTGCCAAAAAAGAGAGTGTTGGGCCCACAGAACAGTACAGGAGCACAGCAACAGCTGAGGATTTTAATGTTCTTATACAAAGTACAAGATATTTACAAGTCCGAACAGACGACCTAAAACATAGTAATGTGCCATAATGTACAGGGGCTGTACTTCTACCTGCCTTCACCATCAAAGCCTCACCTCTCTGGCCTCTTTCATTGCACTCAGGGCCACTCTGTATGCTACAAGCACCACCTCTCCTAGGCCATAATATAATATCATAGCAATAAAAAACATAGAATAAAATAAACAATAAAAAAGCACGATACATGTAGACATTCATTTGACACATATAACTTATTCGAAAACAGATAAATAAACATGTATTTCACACTCTCAATTGGTATAAACATTTCCCAGCACATGTGAACCCCCTGCCGTAATGGAATATTACCGAAGAAGGGTGTGGACATCCCATGATATACTATAAAGCCAGTCCAAATGATTTGCTTCTGTTTGGTAGTGAGGAAACAATATCTAATAGGGAGAAAAGGTGGTTTAACAAAACCAGGAGAAGAACAAAATAAAGGTTAGAGTTGCGGTAGTGCAAATGTACATGGTTGTTGAAACACTGATTGAACTTTTTACCTGAAGCAATGAATAATGGAATAAGTGAATCTCTTAACGTTAGCAACATGATCTAACACCGGGTGTATGTTTGCATGTGTGTGTGTGCATGTTGTCTCTCTGTGATGAGAATTATTTTGTGTTCCTAGAAGGGTCTGTAAATGGTCATACTGGAACGGCTGTCTGTCACATGACGCCTGTTTCAAGATGTAAATGACACCTTTCCATTTCTAACACAGGTACTGTAAAATCAAAAATGTACATCTATATTTGACTTTTATTTAGTAGATGTCCAAAGCTACTTGCAATACAGGCATTTAGTAATCAGGCATGGTAAAAAGTACCCATAAAAAATTAATCTGAGCAGTGGAAAACAAGAAAATTGACAACAAACCCACATAGTCAGAGATGCTAATTAACCGCAGAGTGCAATACACAAGTAAAATTCCACGGCTAAGGACTGTTACCATGGCGACAGCAACTAGACAACATCAACAATGTAACGATCCCATGTTGAGCATTTAGCCACAAAGAGGACAATAGTTACATGTGAATAACAAACATGTTTAACTTGTAGATCACCTTTAAAACTGAAAATCTCATTTGTCATTTTGTTTTGTGTGGTTCCAATAGTTTCTTGGAGTGCTACAATAGTCATCTTGGTTTGGATGAGTTTGAATCAAAATAACCACTAGAATAAAATACTTAAAAATAAGAACTACATGCCTTAGGATTAAATGGGCTTTTCAGCTGGAGAAAAATATCCTGATAGAAAAGTACAAAGCTGGTGGAAAAATTGCCTTCAGAAATCACCACGCAAATCTGCTGACCTCAAATAAACAACCTGTGAAAGTTAACAGTAAACACAGTACAAAACGGAGCAGTGTTTCTATTGAAGAGAATGAAATCTGTTTGCTCTTATGTACATAATAGAAAGTGTATAAATATGATTGAACAGGTTAGTCACCATTAATACAGTAAAATCTATAAATAAAAGCTCTCTTATGGCATCTTGCCACAGTATCCTGTGCTACATTTATATTAAGCTCTTCCCCTGTTGCTTGGTTTACCAAAATCTGGCTTTTCATTTATCCAATCTTATATCATTAAAGCTGAGATGCAAAGCATTGTGGGAACCATGTACCCATGCTCTCACTTGGGTTCTGGCACTTTATGGCACTTTTTTGTGTATTCGCGTGTCTGTGTTCACACATCCTGTTCTGCACCAATGTGCTCTAATTTTCTAATTATTCAGTTGTTTAAATGTGATACACAGCCTTTGTCTTCCCCAAGCTAGTCCACACACACACAACCACATGGTAATTTTTATTCTTTTAGAATTTATTTCACATATAGTGTTATTTGCTATTCACACACATACATACATACAGATATTTTCTGAACTGCTTGTCCCATACAGGGTCACGGGGAACCAGAGCCTAACCCAGACACACCCAGGATGGGACACCAGTCCGTCGCAAGGCACCCCAAGCGGGATTTGAACCCCAGACCCCCCGGAGAGCAGGACCCAGTCCAACCCACTGCACCACCAGGCCCCCTCATTGCTATTAATTTCACTATAATGTATGACATATCTTTTTACCTGTGATATTAAGCACGATTAAAGGTGGTCATGGAATGGGCTTGGGATGAATTGAAATTCTGGATATCTGGCCTGATTTCAAGACCAAATTCGGAGCAAATATTGGGGAAAAAGTATATATTTGGACGAGTTCTGCGCATGCCTCTTCAGCTGGTATTGCTGCCGTGCTTCTGTTCTTTGAAGCGAGTCATATATTGTGTTTCGGGCCACAAGCCCTGGCCTGGTCTGTGGTTCCAGCGTGAGACCAGCGTGCTTTTGGCAGAACACGCTGTTCGGTGCATATGGTTGCCCGGAAGCACTGAGGACTTCCTCTCTCTGCACAGCACTAACTGCTAGGACTAGGTTGTCCCCGCTGACTCCTCTCTTGAGTGTCACATTTTGTTTGACAACCTGGGTAAGATAGTAACATATCTACTGCAGGAACACACACACACACACACACACATTTTCAGAACCGCTTGTCCCTTACGGGGTCACGGGGAACCGGAGCCTACCCGGCAACACAGGGCGTAAGGCCGGAGGGGGAGGGGACACACCCAGGACGGGACGCCAGTCCGCCGCAAGGCACCCCAAGCGGGACTCGAACCCCAGACCCACTGGAGAGTAGGACCTGGTCCAACCCACTGCGCCACCACGCCCCCGCTCACTGCAGGAACAGATCCCTTTTAATTGCATTAGGTGTTTTTATATTTCTTCCTCTGCATCATCAAGGTGAGCATAAATATTGCTTTTTACATTTAAGTAGTGGGACAAACCAGCAGTGACCTCCAGTGATGTATCTGTGTGGACTCCTTGAGAACCCAGACACTCAGCAGGAAGTGAAGTGGAAATGAGCCAAAAAAAAGCATTTTAACAGAGCAAAACTGGACACTCCTTCAGATGACACCATAAAAAACAACCTAGTATCCCAGTCCTCCTACGTGTGCCAGGCTGTCGGCATGAAGTCCCTCGGCTGTTTTCGTGAGCTTCCAGTAGTCCTGTTTTTTTTTTTACTCTTTTTGGTTCTTGAAATAATTAACTACCCAGAAGCAAATGAATTCAGATATCTGCTCTGTAAAAAAGGCGTGTGGAAAATAATCCATGTGGAAAGGAGTGTGAAACAGTAGTCAAGAACAATACTCAAGTAAAATGACTGCAGAACATTAAGTGCTAATGCAAAACGAAAGGGCTTGGCCAGAACTTTACTCTGCTAAAGTATCAGGTAAAACAACTATTCAAGTATCAAGTTTCTTTAAGTCAGTTGAGGCTTTTTAATGTTCAAAACCTCTGTCTTAAAGTTCTAAGTCATGAAAAATATGTATCTCTACACTGCTGGTTGAAAATATGTGAACCATATAGGGATGGTCATAACTCCCGTATAAAAAATATGAAAATAAACCTATAAAATTTAAAACTTGAATAAATGACCATGATTTACACCCCTGACTCTACTTACCTATTTGGTTTAACCAATGCAACTTGGGCTTCACTTGTTTTAGCACCTGCACTGTCTGTGTTTTTGCTACACACACAATTTCCTCTAAAGCTACATATAGAACTGGTCATTGCACACCTATTATATCAAAGGTCCTATTAATTATTTTTGTTATTACAAAGTTATTATGTCAGATGAGAAAGACTGCTTCTCAGTAAATAACCATTTTGTGGTAAAACTAAGGGATACAAGGGTTTCATCTACTTTCAGCCAACACTATACATCTTTTCAAAAAAAATGAACCTGCTGTTCCAAAAAAATCTGATATTGTAAACTGCTGTTTGCCATTGAGTCAATGGTGACATTTTAGCATAAACTCAGGAACTCATAAAAATGTTTACCATTGAACCTAATGGCAAGCAAGACTATTACCTACAATTCAGCTTATGAAAAGTTTTGATTTTATTGTTACCTGACTGAGGGGGTGTGGTGGGACGGTGGGTTGGACCAGTTCCTGCTCTCCAGTGGGTCTGGGGTTCCAGTCCCTCTTGGGGTGCCTTGCGATGGACTGGCGTCCCCTCTGGCCCTACGCCCTGAGTTGCCGGGTGAGGCTCTGGTTCCCCGCAACCCTGTATGGGACAAGCGGTTCAGAAAATGTGTGTGTGTGTGTTACCTGACTAGTGGATTTTTCACTAAAATTCCTTGTTCAATAGTAACAAGCACTAATAAAAAACCAAATGCTAAACTGTTATTGGTAAAAAGTGATTTTAGAGAAAAATCCTGTATGGTATTAATGCTGCTCTTATGTCAATTTTGCATGACACGTGATGGTAACAGTCAAGTGATGCTCTTGAGCAATAGGAAATCTGAGTGCAGAGGTTAGGAATAACAGGTTCTTGGTTCAACTGCGGTTTCTGCCATTCCTGCATCGTCTTTAAATACTATGTTGTATAAACTGGCAAATAGTTCTAATTCAGGGGGGCGCGGTAGCACAGTGGGTTGGACCGGGTCCTGCTCTCTAGTGGGTCTGGGGTTTGAATCCTGCTTGGGGTGCCTTGCGATGGACTGGCGTCCCGTCCTGGGTGTGTCCCCTCCCCCTCCGGCCTTACGCCCTGTTTTGCCGGGTTAGGCTCCGGTTCCCCGCGACCCCGTACGTGACAAGCGGTTCAGAAAATGTGTGTGTGTGTGTGTGTGTGTGTGTGTGTGTGTGAGTGAGTGAGTTCTAAGTCACTTGAATATGTGTCATCTAAACCACAGAAGAATAGTATAACTATGTAAAATAGTAAGTTTGAGGCTGTGGATTTTCACTCTAAAATAAATTGGTCAACAACTCTTCTGACAGTCAAGAGTGGTCAACGAAACCCAGAGATGACAGTGTTTACCAGATTGTGCTCACATCTAATCAGTGACACCGCAAATAAAAGCTCCGCATTTGGGTTCCGCTTCTGCATGGCCATGTCCTTGACTCCTGTACTTGCGCAAAAGCAAAAAGCACGGCTATCAGAAACTAATCAAAAAGTTGATTTCTCCACATGTTCACTTAAGCAATGGAAAAAGTTACTGCCAACCTCTGCATAGGGGACCAGACATGTTACAGCCCAATCTATTTCACTGGGATACAGAGAAGATTCCTGCCATTGTGTTGTGAGCCATAAAAAGGCTGAAAAACTGCAGTGATTTGTATAATCTAGTTGTGGAAAAACTGTAGGAACAGTGTCAGAAGTTTGGAAAGGCACCTAATGGTAAACACACTTAGTGATAATGGGCTGAAACTAGGCAATGATTGCTTGAACAACCAAAAATGTGATACATCCCACACTGACCGAGCTCTGGTTTACTTTGAACCCAGCAATATTTCAGAATGCGAGAGGAACAATTTAATCCCTCTCTCAGGAAAACATCAGCATGGATGAATAATTAATGTGTCTCTCCTCTGCCTGGGTACGGCACCTGTAAATGTAGGAGAATTTAGAAAACTCAACCGTAGCCATATCTGAGCTCACGGTGGATTGATTCTTTACTTAGCTACTCCCCTCTCGCTGAAATCACATTTTGTAGCAGTGAACCGGCAGAATGGGAAATGATACGATTACTTCCTCTGGAGGAGATTGTTATTGCAAGGCCTGCAGTCAGTTGCTGTGCAAAGAAGAATCTTTGAATGCGTTGGTGAATCACCCAGTGGGATATGTAGGACGCTTCCACAAAATAAAAAAAAAAAAACCCTTGTAAAGACATTAAAAAGTGCTTACTGTTGATTTTAGCTTAAGGCTTCATTCCTGATTTTTTGACACTGTCAGTAATTCAGCGGTTCTGCAAATGCGGTTCCTTCTTTAGTTCGTCCTCAGCACTAGTGGGTCCTCGGTTCTTTAAGAAATTTTGTCATAACTTAAATGGATCTTCCATTGTGAAATATTTCGCCTCGCAGCGATGGAATCATGAGTAGAAGCAAAAAGAGATTCACTTCTCTGGTGTGAATTGTTCAAAATTATGTAGGTAAAAACTGGGGGTTAAACCGAACAATAATGTCATTCCCTTGCACTTGTGAAATGACTTAAGGAGGAATACATTCATAAATACAAATTAAAAAAGATTAAATAAAAAATCCAATCCCGCTCCCTTTCAATGTATTCCATCTGAATACCTGTTGTTGAATCACAGCTCGAGACACAACAATGTTTATTTCCTCGGGCACAACAAGCCTGCGATAATCCTGAATAAATGCACATAGTAATTGCTGAATATGATATTGCACGACTCTCCGCGGTAAACACTGTCCCCGTCTTGTATCTTCAGGACTCCTAGGTGTAAAATGTTTCCTGAAAACTGTAAAGTGAGGGGGAAAAAACTATTTTCATTGTCTCTCATCCCACACCCTTCCATGCTCTTTTTGAGAATTGTTCAGACTGCCCTTAAATCCAATTTTAGGTCCTTTTTGATGAGAATATCTGATGAGCAGATTGGAGTTTGGATAAGAACTTGTACCAGTTTAAACATTTCTTGGTACTGTACTGCTTTTATTTACTCATACAATACTTTGAAACATGGTCACACCTCCTGGGAGAACTGGAATGGTGCAGCACTGCAGACCTGCTCCTCCAACCCTACGGGGTGGAAAGTAGCGTAGTGGTTAGTGGGTCTTCCTTTGCACTCAAAGGCTACAGACTCACATCCCTCCTCCAGCTGTAGCACCCTTGAGTAAGGTGCTTACCCAAAATTGCTCCATTAAAATTACCAGGCTGTCAAAACGGGGAAAAGATAAATGAACATCGGAAGTTATTTTCGAGAAACATCAGAAACGAGTAGCAGCAGGGCAAAACTGGGGCCTCCATGACTCTCCATTTTCCCGTCAATGTGTTTTTTTGGACATAACTCCAAACTGTTAGCCATGCTTTTCTTGTTCAAACCCGCTTTTATTTCCATTGTCTGTGGGGTTGGTGTCGTAATGCATGTGAAATACAGTATGTGGTTGGGTCAAATTTAAATGAAACCATCCCCCTCTCCTTACCCATGCACCTGTCTGGGAATACCAGTGCTCTTTAATGAGGTGCAGGAGCCGAAATCTTCCCTACCTCCCTCTTCAACTCCCTGGAGCCCGGCAACGCAGTAACCCCCATCCCCACCCAACACCCCCGACCCAGCGGATATATCTCCCGGCTGCCCAGGGGATGTTAAAAATACTTTCGGTGGAAATCTGCTGATGCCAACTGGAAGACTGCAGTCACAGCAATGTTCATCACAGTGCCAGCTGAGAATTATTATATTTATATAATATATAATTCATATAGAAATAAAATAAAATCTGTCTGTGCTGCAGAATAAATAAGGTGCCACAATGTTCGTGTGGCTGACTTGATGGAGGAGACAAGGGCACCATTCTTCTCCGTCATGTTCTCGCTCTCCTGTAGACCGAACATTTGTCAGGCCCGATAATTTTGCACAGCGTGAGCAGCAGCGCTTCTGACTTGACCGTGTCAGCAGCTGTATCTGCTCTGAAAAGTGTCATATCTTGCCCTGGAGAGCTCTTGCATCCAGTGGATGCAAAGCCATGGCTTCCATTCAGGAGTAGGTGCCTCATGGTCAGTCCTTATTTGCAGAGACACTTTAGGTCATGAGCCTGGACATGGAAGTCGAGCTCGCACCGTGGCTCTGTGCCAGATCTGTTGCATGCTGGACCTGTTGGACTGACATGATCATGGCCTCGGCTAGTAGAGACGGCTAAAGAAAAGCCCGAATCGGGGAAAAAAATCACTCCCTTCAGTTTGGTTTCTACTGATTATGAAGCAAAGTGGTCAAATCAAGCAAAATGTATCCATATGAAAAGTTCGATTTTTCCTTCATAAGTGATGATTTTCATGTAATTTGTGATATTGTGAAGTTTGATATAAAGAAGTAGATGCTCAGGTTTAAAATGTCCTCATTGTTAGAATGGTTTGCTTTCATTTCACACAGTTTGTTGCGTTTTTGCACATCTCAAGTGTGTTCTGGTTTCCATGGCAGAAGCAATGAGGTCGGGGGCGGTTAAGCAGTAACAGAAAAACAAAGATGGGGGTGACGATGTGTGTGAACTTCAGTGATTTGGAAGCAGGTGCTGGAGAGCTGAAGGGTTGCGGGTCACATCAAATTGCCTTGTGGAGTTTAAATGCAAGACCGTGAAGCACTGCTGTTGTTTTTGGTCTGAGCTCCTGAAAGAGGGGCTTCGGTGAAATGTGAAATAGGCCCCACGCGGACCTGGTCAGCTCCAGCCTGGCCAAGTGTGACAGGTAATAGCTCCAGATGGGTTTGTCTGCCGTGAGCAACACTCGAGGAATTGCCCTTATGGGAGACCCTTTATCCAGAGGTAAATAGGGTCTGCTTTTTTATCTAATCCTTTTGATCAAAGTGTAAATTTTACCCTGCCTCAGCTCTTTCCGTTAAATTGTCAATAAGACCCCAGTTGACTCAGCTTTCCTGTCTGTGTTTGTGCTGCCCAACCCTGGAACAAGCAACCATTTGGGATGTTCCGTCTCCGCTTTCCTTGTCCTGGTCCTTCTAAATGTTTCAATTCAATTTCATTCTGCCATTCTTTTGTCTTAATCTGATTTCAACATATTTCTAAGAATTTCATAACTGAATTTTCTGTATATTACATTTATTTAGGGGGGGCGCAGTGGTGCGGCGGGCTTGCCTGGGTCCCGCTCTCTCACGGGTCTGGGGTTCAAATCCTGCTTGGGGTGCCTTGCGACAGACTGGCGTCCCATCCTGGGTGCGTCCCCTCCCCCTCCAGCCTTGCGCCTTGTGTTGCTGGGTTAGGCTCCGGTTTGCTGCAACCCCACTGAGGACAAGTGGTTTCAGACAGTGTGTGTGTGTGTGTGTGTGTGTGTGTGTGCGTGCGTGCATTTAATTATGCACGGAGTTAGAAAATCACCTGCAAGCACTGAGCACACAATGTGATGTTATGGTGGATGCTGTGGACTAGATGCCCCCCAACTCATCTTTAGTATGTTCACACTATTCAGCTGTGTGCCGTGTCTAGTGCTGGGGTGCCCTGGGGAGTCAAATACGTCCATAGAGCCTTGGCTAGAGAAAGGAAAATTCACTATATTCCCCCTTTAACAGATGTGTAGGAGCACAGCAGGAGTGGTGTCCTCCTTTGCAGAATGTCGCCATTGCGTTTTACCCAACAACAGCAGAACTATTTGTGCATCTTATAAACTCCCATCATCTACCAGCGTCAGGGAGACACTTTGACATCTGGGTCTTTCCTCCTGTGTACAGCTTTCTAGCAATGCTGGAACATGATTGTCGGACTATGTCTAAATTGAACACCTGTCTATAGGTGTGTTCTTCTCGTAACAAAATGTCAGCTACTGTGCTGTTTTATACATTTATATTTCATGTAGATCCACAATGAGTAGAAACCACAAGGAAAAAATGGCAATTTGTATTAAATGAAGAATGTCTTTTGGCATAGCGGGGGTGCGGTGGCGCAGTGGATTGGACCGGGTCCTGCTCTACAGTGGGTCTGGGGTTCGAGTCCCGCTTGGGGTGACTGGCATCCCGTCTTGGGTGTGCCCCCTCCCCCTCTGGCCTTACTCCCTGTGTTGCTGGGTTCAGCTCCGGCTCCTGGCGACCCTGAATAGGACAAGCGGTTCAGAAAGTGTGTGTGTGTGTGTGTGTGTGTGTGTTTGTTTGTTTTGGAATTTTTTTTTGTATTTATTGACCTGATTGTGTAATACTGAGAGAGCTGTAGTGCTGTACAGTATGTCCTTTGTTTGCCATCTTAATGATGCTGAAATGTAATTTATGAATAGAAAAGAACCCTTGAAGATAGGATTTCATAGCCTGTAGTGTATTACGGAAAATCTGGCTTAGGATTTAACTCTTCCAAAATGCAAGTCACATGAAGTGCTATGGATAATTGTGCCTAGAAGTGTCTTCGCTCAATGAGCTGAACATAAAGATCAGCTTGTTTGTAAATCTACCGTCGAAGCTAATAGTTGACATCGCCCTCAGACCTCAGATGTACATGTACAGTACGTGAGCAGCTTGCTGATTATATGTGAGCACTATATCAATTAAAATAAACCACAGCTTTCAGTGGTTTTTTTTTTACGTTGCAGGTGATCAACTGGTCACTGAGCACGGTCACCACTCGCAAAACCCACACGGTCACAACGGACATGGTCGTGGACCACCTGGAAAATGATGCGCAGTTCAGTGCTTCACATGGAGAGACTTTGAGATCAGCTGCTCCTTGAGGTTTTCTTGAAGGACAAATGCGTTGTCCTGCCAGGCATCTTTCAAAGTTGCTTGGTCAATATGAAAGCGAGAGCACCACAAACACTACCGCAAACAACGTGGCCTCGATCCACTCTCAGTTCCAAGCCTGCTTTAGACGAGATGTCTCAGCAGTTCTCGTGCATCCTTCACCAAGCTGGCCCACCTGCATCACGATAGCACTGCCGGTGCTCATATTGATTTCTCGCCACAAAAAAACTGAAGGGGCTGTTTCAGATTTTTAATCCCTGAAACGGGAAAGTCAATAGCCCCGTTTTGCAGAAATGTTTTTTTTTTTGATTACACAAAAAATGTGAAAATGAAACGCACAAGTTTTCCAGTACAAAACAATGCGTAAGGTGATGCAGAACAAATGTTGGAAGAATCCATCAGATGAACACATGGTGATGCTGCTCTTGTAAGGTGTATGTGCTAATGTGGAAGTGGTACCTTCTGAAATGGTCAAAACTGATTTATGAGGCAAAGTAATGCGGCCAGTGAGCTTCACCAGGTCATCATTAATGAAAGATAATCTTTAGGTTGGGTGACAGTGAAGGTTCTGGCTCTCACCACAATTTAAAAAAATAGTGCAATGTATTATTTAAGAATAGTGATCGTAACGGCAATGAATTGCTAACAGCTGAACAAGATAACCTTGCACATAACTCACTAAAGAATGCAACAGTTTGCAAACCCTGGCTTTTCTCTACTCGTTTCACTGGGAGGTCGGAAGTCTCAGGGCGGAGAATCTGAAAAAAAAAAATCAGGAGCAGAGAAAAAAAATCACTGTAATCACCACTTAATTAGGATACAACTAAGAGTACTTAGAGATATTTATGTAAGTGCTGCATTTTGACAAATTCTCTACATCTGTTCATATTAAACTGACATTATAATAAAGATTTAACAATATTGCTAAAATACTGTTATAGTAAATGTACTGTGCTATTTTACTTTGTCCAGATTTTTGGACCTCTTTTTCAGATTTAGTGCACCGTAAATTATGTAATCAAGACAAAGTTGTGGATAGAAATAAATTCAAGGCCATGTGTCTTTATCTTTCCATGTGTACATTGATTCCAGCATGTTTCTCCCTCCCTGAAAATAATCAGCAAGGAGTGCCAGTGAACAGAGAAGTGGATATTTAATACGCTTTAATCAATGTGACTGTGTATTAGTGTGATTTTATTGTGCTGCACTGAACCTGCAGCAGAAGTATAAAGCAGAGCAAATGTAGGTCCAACCTCTGGACCATCATGTCCTTGTGAGACATGCAACTCTCACCTGCTGCTGGGCAATGACCTAAAAAACAAGTGATTTTTAGTGATTGTTACCAACTTTCTTGAAATTAATTAATGAGAAAAGTCAGATTAGTCAGATGCAGACCACACCTCAGGACTGGCGAGGTTCCACCCTCTTGTAAAGAAAGATCGGAAAGAACTTCATTGTGCGGCCATTAACTGAATGCTGCTGAGCCTCTTAAACATGGGAGGCAACCTGCTTTTTTCAGAGGTCAACATGATTTTATTACTTTCATTTTTATCGTGATCACATTTAAAACAACAAAGGCTGCAAAAAAAAACATTCCAAACTTAAAAGTATGATCTTGCTATCCATCAGTTTTGGTATTACAAATATCTACTCGTTCTCTGCATTCTGCAGAAATGTACAGAACCATCAAAGAATGAAGCAGGGAACTATTATTTAAATTCAGAAAGTCTGGGTTCAATAGGGGACAAAGCTGAGAAGAGGCAGGATGAGTTGCGGTGGACACCAGGAGCTGAGGAGGTCACCAAGATCCCTCCTTGAAGGCGTGTCCTGACAAGTCACCCGAGGCCTCCTGTGCAAATGAGAACATCAGCAATAACCTTAATCCTACCCCCCCCGCCCCCTCGTTTTCCCATGTTACAGTTTATCTCCCTCGCAAAGAAAATGTAACTTGGACAAGCAATTCTGGTCACTCCATTTGAAATTATCATCCCTGGTTCCTATGGCACCACAGGGGTGGGAGAGTGGCAGCTCGGGCAGCTTCACCCAGTTGGACCAACAGACAGAGTAACCGGTGCTGGTCCAGACCCAGAACCCCAGGAACTGAATCTGCTGGAGACC